>NC_140588.1:394949608-397349608 GCF_964204655.1 Triturus cristatus | reverse complement strand
CGGACGCCTGCTAGCATTCAATAATAACTGAAGCTTGCAGGCAAGAGTCTTGCAAACTACCTGCAGATGCAGAACAAGCAAACTAGTACTGCTGATAAACAGCAGATGCCGAAGATGGAATTTCTAAAGTAAATATCAGAAGGTGAGCTGCATGCTCAGTGCTTATCTGTAGCCGGTTCAAACCTTTTGGCACTGAGGAGGGGGGAAGTGAGCATGAGGTACTCACTGCGGCAGCAAGAAAAGAGGCTTTTGGTGGAGCAACATCTATTTAAGCATTATGGTTGCCTTTATTTTTAATTTTCCATCCTCCCCAGGTGTGCAGGATTATGGATATTGTATTTCACTTTGAAACCATGATGTTAGTAAAATAAAAAACAGCAAGAAGATAGACTGCATAACAAGTGGCAGGTATTGTAATAAAACATCCTGTTGAAGCACCCCAAAATTCACTCTTAGGCTGTTTATGCCAATGTCCATTACACTGAATTTATCAGTGCTGGAACCTCTTTCTCCGGAAGCAAAGAATACTTGCCCCAAATATTATTACCCTATTAAACTTTCACAATATAAGACATTTCTCAGTAATGCAACTTTACTTTCCAGAATGCATTTAATTAATTCCAATTATGTACCTTTGATAGCTTCTGCCCTGAGACCCCTTAAATAACTGCAGTCCAAATAAGCAGTCCAAGTCTTCTCCAGATGAAACAATGCTTACATAGTACTCCAACAAAGGGAAACCGCCAACTCCATTTTAGGGCAAGCTTAGGCAGCGCTTGCTCTGTCTCTTAGAGACATGCTGTATTCACTCTTTGTGCTTAGAGCCCGCCCACTGCTTTCCATGTGTTCGTTTCCGTGCCCTTTAAGACCTTGCTTCTAACTGGCTATATTTTTCTATTTGTCCCTCCATTTTCGTTTTTTGTTCCCCCGCATGGAGCAGGCCCCCATTTCTTGTAGGATTCCACTTGTTCCATCTTGGTTACTGCCTCTGTGGCATTTTTTACATCTGATAGAACAGTTCTCCTGAGTGGTCATGTTTTAACTAGATATGGGGTGTTCTGTAAACAGGGCTGTAAATTGTGGTCTTATCTCTGACTTCAAAGTGAGAGAATTCCCCCCGTCCCTCAATCCTTTTCTGCCTCCCTGCTTCAGCTGTCCCACCCTCCCTTCCAGTGTGCTTCGAATAAGGCAGCAAGGGGCACAGACACCCACTCAGCCCTGGATCACTTTTGGTTTCCATACACAGCTCTACTCTTGTTTTTTTTTTTTGTCTAGTTAAAAATAGACATCTATTAACTACAAAAGAACGCAGTGTCATCTGGCTGCCATAAGATTCTAAAAATAAATTAAGAGAGCTTGCTTTTCTAAGACCCACTAATTTTATTGGGTATATCTTACTGTGGGGATACTAAATGCATGGGGGAATACACACATAGATGCAATTGGTCCTGTTTAACTAAATTGCATGTAGCCTCTACTTTCAAAACTACCTTTTTACATTACAGCAGAACGATTCTGGTATGTATCAGTTGGACTCTGTGCCCATGGACAAAACAGGAAGGTATGCCAGGCCAAAGAAGGGCCGAACCTTCACATTGGTCCATCAACCGGTCTGTCAACTAAGCGCCATTGTCATTGGCTGTACAGCGCACTTGGCCTCGCCTTCCATGATCCCCCTATTTTTTGTTTACAGTCAGCAAAGAGGCTATGCCCCTTCCCCAACTGTCTGCAGAAGTCACCTTCTAATGGGCTGACCTGCTAACAGTATTGGCCAAGTGATTAGTTTAGTTAGGTTGCTAATAAAATGACTGGTTACTTCCTGCTGGATGCAAGCTGTGTTGCTGGTGTTGCTCTAGTGGTAGTCTTTCATTGTTTGACTATGCAACTTTTTTTTAACACAAAGTACCTATATACGCAAGTCAAAATACAAAGTGCTTTTCTGTAGTACACTTTCTATGTAATGTTAATCATCATATATGGTCAGAGTAGGAATGCCCTTAGCCACTTTTCTTTTTTTTCGTTGCAGTTTTATATAGCTCAAACTCGACCTAAAGGTATTGGAGTGCTTTACATGGACAGCAGTTACATTGCACAAGGACAAATTCACTTTTGGTAGGCACAGGAAGAATAAGTGATTTGCCCAGAATCACCGGATGTTGATCTGACACCCAGACTCAAGCCTGGTTCTCCAGGTCCAAGGTTGACAGCTCTGGCCGTTACGCCACATCCTCTCCCCGCTTGAAAAAGTGTTGCAGTCACTTCCAACATGCTGTAGGTGTAGGGAAAGCTGCCACTCATGGGTGAAAAGAGAACCACTATGAGGCTGGGATGGGCTCAAGGGGCTTTTACCTAAAGCAGACGGTGGAATTTTAATTCTTGGTAGTCAGTGACTTGCACAGGTGTGTAGTCGATTAACAAAAGCATTCGTATCAGGTTTAAGTTATGCGGGAACTTCTTCTGTTAGCCGAGAATGGAATTGGCATGCTACCACCATGCCATTCTTTGATTAACCAATTTACTTTTTCTGAATTTTTAAGGCTTTTCAAAGAAGCTCGTAATATATCTGACAATTACATTTAAATGCTCATCACTGACCTCTACCACGATCTGCAAGTCACTAGTTCCAAACCTGGTGGTGGAACTTCAGTTTTCTATCATCTCGAGGTTGGAATCTTAAGTACTACTGGATATAGTTACAGCACTTGGAAATGGCAGAAATGTGGCATGAAACGCTACATAAAAAATAGATATTATAATAATTGTGGTTGTATAATAGTAGAGTATGCAAGGTTTGGTAGATAACACATTGCCGTTGGTCTCGAATAATAACACATTGAGGCGGCAAAAGGCTAAAGTAGCACCTGGCATCGCAAACTTCAGACGTAAACAACAGCAAGTTTGCCTCAGGCCCCCTGTAGGAGTGAATAAGTCATTTTAGTCTGAGTGCCAGGAAACGACTCCCTATGTTGCATGCTAAATAAATGCACATTATTAGTAGAATTAGTAGAATTACCCATCCCAGGCCTCGCTCTTATGCATCTCAGGGTGAAGGTTATTTGTCAAACTGGAGCCGAGGGGAACTATTCTTCAAAGAAGCAAGAGATACAATGCTCAGAGAGGAACAGCAAAAGTGTTTTGAGAACTGAGGGGCATATTATCAAGCACCGCGTTAAAATTATCGCCTCTTTAGTGGCAGAAAACTACAGATAAAGAGGCAATAATGGGCTTGATAATATGCCGCAGAGAATTCCGATAGAAGCCCATGTTGACACCAGAACATGGGCTTCTATGAGAATTCTCAAGGGCATATTATCAAGCCCATTATCGCCGCTTTAGCGGTAGTTTTCTGCTTATAATTTTAACGCCGTTTCTTGATAATATGCCCCTGAGTGGGTGTAAAAAACTGAGTGACCCTGAAAAGGGTTCACCTTCATTCTCCAGAAGCAGTCACAACAGGTTGTGTAAAGTCAGTGGGGCTAGAACCATTACTCTCAGCATCTTAGGCGAACCATGATGTACATCCACCCAGTAAATGGGGATCAGATCAACAGACCATATGCAAGATGACTCATTTTCCAGGTATATTTTAACGTTTACAAACTAAAGCAAGCATTGGCAAAGGTTAAGCCTTGGCAAGTTGGTGTAATGGTTACATTTGTATTTGTATTTTTAAGTGTATGGCACAAAATATAGTTCTAATATAATGATTGCATTATAAAACTAAATTAATGTTTGCATATAACTTTAACAGAACAGTAGGCTTTCTTTCAGGGAAGCAGATGTACCCTTTTTAGGTCAAAGACTACCAAATGGCAGAGTTGTCTGGTTGCAAAAAGACTTTGTGTGGGCATTCTGAAGGCTTCCTGGGAATTCATTCCATCCATTTCTCACCATTGGCTTTGTGTTTAACTCACATTTTCTGACTTTCTATTTGCTGGCTTTATTTGTTTTAGGCAAGGCTTCTCCAATGAGTAGCTCGTGAGCTTGCTTGATTGAATACATTTATGTTTAACAAAGTTAAAAAGTGTGTTTTTGAGATGAAAATATGTGCATTTTCAGGACTCACAAGCTGATGTTTTAATGAAAAAGGTTGAATATCGAATTTACCAATTCCAATCGTTGACCTGGGTAACAATAAGCATTGTTATTTCAGCTCCAACATACCCTTCAAGATAAATCTGTACTTTATCAATAGACGTTTGTTAGAACCGGCGGTCTCTAGTTGGCAGAGGTATACACTTCTGACAAATAGGGACCTACCAACTCTAGTCAGGGAAAGGGGATTACACACTCAGATAACCCCTGCTACCCCCTTGGTAGCTTGGCAGAGCAGACAGGCTTATCTCAGAGGCAGTGTGTTAAGCATTTATGACCACATACAGTAATAAAGTGAATACACTACAGATGGACATGACACAGAAGTTATTATAAAAATAGTATTTTTATATAAGGCTTAGCACAAGACCAAATAACGACAAAAATATACCACAGTCTTAATAAATACTCTTTGGAAGGAAAAATAATAGTTCAAGTAAGGTTTCTTCTTGGCAAATAGTTCTTTAGCAAAGTATTCTTCTGAGCACAGTTCTTTGGCAACAATGTAACCCCCACAGGAGTCACACGACGTCGAGTCTACAAGATTCCCAAGGTTCGGCGTCGACCGCGAGGAGCGCTACGTCGAGCCTGGAGTTGCAACAGACCCCACAAGTACAGTACCTTGAGAAACGAAGAAAACGATGATCCACGGCGTCGAGATGTCGGCGTCGAGGTCGGCGTCGATCGTGCCTCGGAGTCGGGTCAATCCGCAGCGGCGTCGAGGGATGTCGGGCCGGAGCAGCGCTCACGGCGTCGAGAAGGGCGTCGAGTCGATGCGATCAGCAGCGGCGTCGGGACGGGGTCGCTTGGAGGTGGAGCCGATACTCACTCCTCACTGGCGTCGATACCGGCGTCGAGACGGGGTCACTTGGAGCTGGGGCCGATACCCACTGCTCACTGGCGTTGCTGCTGGCGTCGATCGGGCCCGGTGACCGGCGTCGAAGGCTCGGGACACTGGAGCCGTTACTCACGATGTCGAGCTGGATTCGGCGGCGTCGGCGGCGTCGAGACTGCAGATTTTCCCTTGTGTACTGGAAGCAACACTCTCCAGCAATTCAGCAAATGGTGAAGTCCTTTGGCCCTGTGACTTCAGCAGGAGACTGGCACTCTTCCAGTCCTTGGAGATTTCCTAGCAAGTGTTCAGAGAGTACACACCAAGTTCCTCTCTCCTTGTTCCTTGGCAAAAATAAAGAAGCAGCTTTTAGGTTCCTCCACAGCAAGACAGCACTCTGGCAGAAAGGGGAGGCAAGTCCTTAGATCAGCAGGCTTCTTGTCCTTGGTACAGGTTTCCTTGTCAGAAGTGATCTGATCTCTTGGTTCAGGGGTCCTTCTCTTATACCCCTTTTTCCCTTTGTTCCCTTTGTCCAAGCAGGGAGATTCCCACCATCTCAGGTTTGTTGTGGGTGTTGCCAGGCAGAGGCACCTGGCCTATTCACTGAGCAGGGCAGAGTCCTCAGCCGCCCAGCAGGAGGCGGAGCCAGTATTGTCACTGGCAGGAGCAGGGCTATCAGTCGCCCAGCAGGAGGTGGAGCCAGTATTGTGTCAGGCAGGGCAGGCTACTCTTCCCTCACTCTATGTGTAAACGCCCCATTCACCCCACACTGACTCATTCAGACCTCTGGAGCCACCCAGCCCCTGACACACACACCAAACCAGCAGAGACCGGTAGATAGTTGGACAAGAAAATAGCCACTTTCTAAAAGTGCTATTTTCAAACATAGAATTTAAAAACCATCCATCCTAAAGGGTGTGTTATTAAATTCTGAGTTCAGGGATACTAAACTCGACTCGCTACCATGCTCCCTGAGTCAGATAGATTATAATGGAGTTAATAATCCGTCTGCCCAGTCTGGCCTATGGGAGGCAGGTAGCCCTTCAATAGTGAAAAACGAAAATGGCTGTAATTCACTATTAGGTCATGCCACACACATCAGGGCATGACCTACCTTTTACCAACAATGCACCCTGCCCTAGGGCCTACCATAGAGGTGTCTGAAATGTGGCAAAGTGAAGGTTTAGAGACCGGCAATTAGGTTTCCTTACCAAGTCGACATGGCAGTCAGGGACTGCACGCAGGCGCTGCGGTGGCAGGCCTGAGACACATTTTACACGCTGCTTCTGTGGGTGGCACAACCAGTGCTGCAAGCCCACCAGCAGCAGTTAACTTACACGCCCTTGGCACATGCAGTGCACTAGACTAGGGTCTGAACAGTAAGTCAACCAAGCCAATCATGGTAACACCAATCAATGTAACAATTTAACATAGGGAGCACTTGCACTGTGGCACTGATCAGCAGTGGCACAGTGCCCAAAGCAATAATCCAGCAAAAACATCGTAAACAGAGGAGGCAAACAGAAAAAAATGGAGGAGAGACTCATGCCAATGATGCCAGGTCTAACACGTGTCCCCTCCAGCTGAAATGTGGGGAGAACTACCCTTCACCCAGGGAGTCCTCATCACTAAGGCGGAAAAATCTGGACAGACCATCAGCATTGGCGTGATCTGTACCAGGGCGGTGTTCCACCGTAAAGTCCATCCCCTGTAGGGAAATGGACCACCTCAACAGCTTTGGGTTCTCACCCCTCATCTGCATTAACCATCTGAGGGGCCTGTGGTCTGTCTGAACCCGGAAGTGAGTCCCAAACAGGTAGGGTCTTAGCTTCTTCAGCGCCCAGACCACAGCAAATGCCTCACGCTCTATCGCACTCCACCTTTGTTCCCTGGGAAGTAACCTCCGGCTGATGAAGGCTACAGGTAAGTCTCGGCCCTCCTCATTCATCTGTGCTAGAACAGCCCCCACACCATGCTCTGAAGCGTCTGTCTGGACAATGAATTCTTTTGAAAAGTCGGGTGCCTGGAGGACCGGTGCTGTACACATTGCAGTTTTCAGGGTGTCAAAGGCGTTCTGACAGGCGTCAGTCCAGATCACAAGTCTCGGCTGCTTCCTGGAAGTCAGCGAGGTCAAGGGGTGCACAATGTTGCCATACCCCTTGACAAACCTCCTGTAGTAACCCGTGAGACCCAAGAAGGCTCTCACCTGAGTCTGGGTTTTGGGCGGTTCCCAAGCCAGGATGGTATCTATCTTGGGTTGCAGGGGGGCCACCTTGCCGCTCCCTACTTGGTGCCCCAAGTACACCACTGAACCCTGCCCAATCTGGCACTTACTAGCCTTGATTGTGAGGCCTGCTCTGCGCAGGGCCAACAACACTTCCTGGAGGTGGCGCAAGTGTTCCTCCCAGCTGGCGCTGAACACTGCTATGTCGTCCAGGTAGGCGGCGCTGAAATCTTCCAGCCCGGCCAATACCTGGTTAACCAACCTCTGGAATGTGGCAGGGGCATTCTTCATCCCAAAGGGCATCACACGGAACTGGTAGTGCCCATCTGGTGTGGAGAATGCAGACCTCTCTTTTGCCCCATCAGTCAAGGCGATCTGCCAGTACCCAGACGTTAGATCAAACGTACTAAGGTACCGGGCAGCCCCCAACCGATCGATGAGCTCATCAGCTCTGGGGATGGGGTGCGCGTCAGTCTTGGTGACCGAATTGAGTCCTCGGTAATCCACACAGAACCGAAGTTCTGGTGAAGCACCAGGTGCTGCAGCCTTTGGGACCAAGACCACTGGGCTGGCCCAAGGACTGCTAGAGGACTCAACCACCCCTAAGGCAAACATCTTGGAGACCTCCTCCTTGATATATGCTCTGACCTTTTCAGTCACCCTGTAGGCCTTGTGCCTCACAGGAGTGCTGTCCCCAGTGTCCACATCATGGACACACCACTGAGTGACACCAGGGATTAAGGAGAACAGATCAGGGAATTGTACCAACAGATGGCGACAATCTTGCTGCTGCTCAGGGGTCAGTGTGTCAGAGAGGACAACACCATCCACTGACCCATCTTTTTCTTTTGCACACAGGAGGTCAGGAAGAGGCTCACTCTCCTCCTCCATCCCAGCATCTGTGGCAAGGAGCATGCCCACTTCGGACCTTTCTAAGTGGGGCTTTAACCGGTTGACATGCAGGACCCTTAAGGGGTTCCTGGGAGACTTCAAGTCCACCAAGTAGGTGACATCGCTCTTTTTCTCCACAACCTCAAATGGTCCAGTCCACCTGTCCTTGAGCGCACAAGGTTCCACAGGGGCCATGACCCAAACTTTCTGACCAGGTTGAAGCTCAACCAGAGTGGCATTCTGATCGTACCACCGCTTCATCTCTTCCTAGCTGGCCTCCAGATTTGCCTGAGCAAGATCTCTGAAGCGCCGAGTCTGGTTCCTAAAGGCCAGCATGTAACTATATACATCCTGGGGAGGTTTCCTGGGAGATTGCTCCCAGCCTTCTTTGACCAGACTCAAAGGTCCTCTTACCGGGTGACCATACAAAAGCTCAAAGGGGCTGAACCCTAGAGACTTCTGTGGCACCTCACGGTAAGCAAACAGCAGGCATGGCAAGAGGACGTCCCATTTACGCCTCATTGGTTCTTCAAGACCCATGATCATGCCTTTTAGGGTCCGGTTGAATCTCTCAACCAGCCCATTACCTTGAGGGTGGTAAGGAGTGGTAAACTTGTAGGTTACCCCACACTCCTTCCACAGAGACTTCATATAATTCGAAATGAAGTTGGTGCCCCGGTCTGACACCACCTCTCTGGGGAACCCCATGCGGGAGAAAACACCCATCAGTGCCCGTCCCACCACGGGGGCCGTCACTGTGCGGAGAGGGATGGCTTCCGGGTACCGGGTGGCATGGTCCACCAAGACCAGGATAAACCTGTTGCCCATGGTTGTCTTGGGGTCCAGTGGCCCCACAATGTCAATTCCCACTCGCTCAAAGGGGGTACTGACGACGGGAAAAGGTTGGAGGGGAGCCTTCTGCTTCCGCCCACTTTTCCCACTTGCCTGGCAAGTTTGACAGGTCCTACAATGGATATCTGAATCCCTTCTCATCTGGGGCCAATAAAAATGGGTGACAAGCCTGTCATAGGTCTTGTCCTGCCCCAGATGTCCAGCTAACGGAACGTCATGAGCCAACCCCAGTAGGAAGGCTCTGAAGCGCTGGGGTACCACCAGCACACGGGCTGACCCAGGCTCAGCAGCCTTAGGCTCGCTATACAGGAGGTCGTTCTCCCAGTAGACCCAATGTGATCCTGACTGATCACCTGTCGTTTGGGCTGAGGCCTGCTGCCTCATACCCACAAGAGAAGGGCACACTTTCTGTTCAGCACAAAATTCCTCCCTGGAGGGACCACCATCCTGCTGCCTATGGGTCAGCTCGGGCAGGTCTCCCAGTTCGGCCACTTGTTCTCCTGTCGGTTCCAGGGCATCCCCCTCAGGGTCTGCTCCCTCCTGGACCGCGGGAACGATGGGGGACGGTTTCCCGTGCCCCCTGCCTCTTCTCTTCACGGTTGGGACCTGGGCCATACTTTCAGGCTCCAGGGCCCCATCAACACCCTTACTGACTGACATGGACCGGGTGGTCGCACACACCCACTCAGGCAGACCCAACATTTCCAGATGCGATTTTCTCTCCACCTTAGCCCAAGGGGAGTCCTCCAAATCGTTGCCCAGGAGACAATCAACAGGCATGGCGGGCCTCACAGCAACCTGAAGAGTACCTGAGACCCCCCCCACTCAAAAGGAACTTGAGCTACCTCACACTGACTCTGCGAGTTGTCAGCAGCTACAACGGGGTAGAATGCATGAGGGACCACCTGCTCTCTGGACACCAAGTGACACTTGACAGCTGTCACACTCGCTCCGGTGTCTCTGAGTGCTTCCACCCTATGGCCATTAATGGTCACCCACTGCCTATATTTCTTAGTGTTACTAGGCAGAGGGGTTGGAGGGACCATTTCCACGTCTCCTAAAGAGACCAGGGACATTTCTGCGGGACCCCACCCACCGGGGGCACCCATCTCCTCCCCTCCCAGGGCTACACTCGCTACCTGACGAGGGGGTGCACGCGGCGGTGCATTCGAATCCTTCATGGGACACTGGGGATCCTAATAACGGTGTCCCACCTGCTTACAGGCATAGCAGGTCATGGGGCCCCTGTGAACAGGTTTACCTGTTGGGGCCTCTGGCTTCTTTACAGGGGGAGGCAGGGAACCCTTCCCTTGGTTCCCTTGGGGACTACTTTGGGGCCCTTTCTGAAACTCCCTCTGTTTACCCCTGTCCCCCCCACTCTTCTGCTGGGGACCCTGCCCACCTTTGGCTGAGTCTCCCACTGGACCCTTGTGGACCCTGGTACTGACCCAGCGGTCCGCCTCCTCAGCAAGTTTTCTAGGGTTAGATATCTTGCTATCAACAAGGTGCTGGCGTAGCTCTGGAAAACAGTTATTAGACAAGTGCTCCCAAGCAAACAAATCATAAAGAGCATCATAACTATCAACCTTGCTACCCTTTATCCAACCATCCATGGTTCTGCAGAAAAAAGACACATATTCAACCCACGTAGTACCAGGCAACTTCTTACATTCTCTAAAGGTTTGTCTGTACTTTTCTGGAGTTAAGCCATATCTCAGCATTAAAGCATCTTTCATATGAGTATAAGACATCCTATCCTCAGCAGGAAGGCTCAACAAGGTATCTCTCCCCTCGTTTGTAAAGAGGCTCCACAACCCCGTTCCCCAATCCTTCTCAGGGACCCGGTGGGCCAATAACGCTAACTCATATGCTTTAAACCATTGGCTAATATCTTCATTCTTACTGTAATCTTTGATCACATCTTTAGGAAAATAAAACCTATTTTCTGCAGGCACAGATGGAGTGCTGCCACCAGAGGGATTCAACTCTAAACTCTTAGTTTTAAGCTCCATCTCCCTCACCATCTTCTCACGTTCAAACGCTAATTTCTCTCTCTCAAAATCTAATCTTTTGTTCTCCATTTCAGCTTCTCTCTTGCTTCTTGCATTCTCTAATTCCAACTGCCCTCCTAATTTAAGTTTTGCCATTTCTAACTTGTACCCCCTCTCCTTCTCCCTGTCTTCTAATTCTTCGGGGGAAAGGCTCCTAGAGGACGCACTACTGCCTGGAGATGACACTGGCCCATCTGCGGGCTCTTCCTCCTCTTCTTCCTCTTCCGGTACCACCACCGGATCAGAGGGATTCCTGGCCTCTAACCAGGCCTTCAGCGCTTTGAGGAAGTCGTCTTTCCTTGTGAGACCTGTGGTAGGAACTTTAAACTGCTTGCAAAATCCTTTTAGATCCTTTAGCACGTAGGAATCTATCTTCTCCTTATCAAATTCCCCCACAACAATCTCCACAGGTGTAGTAGCTCCGGCATTCTCCATGGTCAAAACTGGCAGTGTTTAAGAAAATAAGCTCCAGGAAAGCGGAGAACAAAAATAGAATATCCTACCAAAAACAGATTGTGGCTGCGTTATGGTCTGCTTTCACTATGTAGCGTACACTAATCACTGCACATGAGTCATAAATGCAAAGTTCAAATCCTCACCGCTGACCACCAATGTTAGAACCGGCGGTCTCTAGTTGGCAGAGGTATACACTTCTGACAAATAGGGACCTACCAACTCTAGTCAGGGAAAGGGGATTACACACTCAGATAACCCCTGCTACCCCCTTGGTAGCTTGGCAGAGCAGACAGGCTTATCTCAGAGGCAGTGTGTTAAGCATTTATGACCACATACAGTAATAAAGTGAATACACTACAGATGGACACGACACAGAAGTTATTATAAAAATAGTATTTTTATATAAGGCTTAGCACAAGACCAAATAACGACAAAAATATACCACAGTCTTAATAAATACTCTTTGGAAGGAAAAATAATAGTTCAAGTAAGGTTTCTTCTTGGCAAATAGTTCTTTAGCAAAGTATTCTTCTGAGCACAGTTCTTTGGCAACAATGTAACCCCCACAGGAGTCACACGACGTCGAGTCTACAAGATTCCCAAGGTTCGGCGTCGACCGCGAGGAGCGCTACGTCGAGCCTGGAGTTGCAACAGACCCCACAAGTACAGTACCTTGAGAAACGAAGAAAACGATGATCCACGGCGTCGAGATGTCGGCGTCGAGGTCGGCGTCGATCGTGCCTCGGAGTCGGGTCAATCCACAGCGGCGTCGAGGGATGTCGGGCCGGAGCAGCGCTCACGGCGTCGAGAAGGGCGTCGAGTCGATGCGATCAGCAGCGGCGTCGGGACGGGGTCGCTTGGAGGTGGAGCCGATACTCACTCCTCACTGGCGTCGATACCGGCGTCGAGACGGGGTCACTTGGAGCTGGGGCCGATACCCACTGCTCACTGGCGTTGCTGCTGGCGTCGATCGGGCCCGGTGACCGGCGTCGAAGGCTCGGGACACTGGAGCCGTTACTCACGATGTCGAGCTGGATTCGGCGGCGTCGGCGGCGTCGAGACTGCAGATTTTCCCTTGTGTACTGGAAGCAACACTCTCCAGCAATTCAGCAAATGGTGAAGTCCTTTGGCCCTGTGACTTCAGCAGGAGACTGGCACTCTTCCAGTCCTTGGAGATTTCCTAGCAAGTGTTCAGAGAGTACACACCAAGTTCCTCTCTCCTTGTTCCTTGGCAAAAATAAAGAAGCAGCTTTCAGGTTACTCCACAGCAAGACAGCACTCTGGCAGAAAGGGGAGGCAAGTCCTTAGATCAGCAGGCTTCTTGTCCTTGGTACAGGTTTCCTTGTCAGAAGTGATCTGATCTCTTGGTTCAGGGGTCCTTCTCTTATACCCCTTTTTCCCTTTGTTCCCTGTGTCCAAGCAGGGAGATTCCCACCATCTCAGGTTTGTTGTGGGTGTTGCCAGGCAGAGGCACCTGGCCTATTCACTGAGCAGGGCAGAGTCCTCAGCCGCCCAGCAGGAGGCGGAGCCAGTATTGTCACTGGCAGGAGCAGGGCTATCAGTCACCCAGCAGGAGGTGGAGCCAGTATTGTGTCAGGCAGGGCAGGCTACTCTTCCCTCACTCTATGTGTAAACGCCCCATTCACCCCACACTGACTCATTCAGACCTCTGGAGCCACCCAGCCCCTGACACACACACCAAACCAGCAGAGACCGGTAGATAGTTGGACAAGAAAATAGCCACTTTCTAAAAGTGCTATTTTCAAACATAGAATTTAAAAACCATCCATCCTAAAGGGTGTGTTATTAAATTCTGAGTTCAGGGATACTAAACTCGACTCGCTACCATGCTCCCTGAGTCAGATAGATTATAATGGAGTTAATAATCCGTCTGCCCAGTCTGGCCTATGGGAGGCAGGTAGCCCTTCAATAGTGAAAAACGAAAATGGCTGTAATTCACTATTAGGTCATGCCACACACATCAGGGCATGACCTACCTTTTACCAACAATGCACCCTGCCCTAGGGCCTACCATAGAGGTGTCTGAAATGTGGCAAAGTGAAGGTTTAGAGACCGGCAAGTAGGTTTCCTTACCAAGTCGACATGGCAGTCAGGGACTGCACGCAGGCGCTGCGGTGGCAGGCCTGAGACACATTTTACACGCTGCTTCTGTGGGTGGCACAACCAGTGCTGCAAGCCCACCAGCAGCAGTTAACTTACACGCCCTTGGCACACGCAGTGCACTAGACTAGGGTCTGAACAGTAAGTCAACCAAGCCAATCATGGTAACACCAATCAATGTAACAATTTAACATAGGGAGCACTTGCACTGTGGCACTGATCAGCAGTGGCACAGTGCCCAAAGCAATAATCCAGCAAAAACATCGTAAACAGAGGAGGCAAACAGAAAAAAATGGAGGAGAGACTCATGCCAATGATGCCAGGTCTAACAACGTTATGTTACCTTATATTTAAAGCTGATATTTGAGTGATAAATCATACTATGTTGCGGAGACTTATTACAAACCAGGGGGCATATTATCAAGACAGGCGATAATGGGCTTGATAATATGCTCTATGGAATTCTAATTGAAGCCCATGTTAGATGTGAAGGACATCTAACATGGGCTTCAATTGGAATTCCATAGAGCATATTATCAAGCCCATTATCGCCGCTTTAGCGGCGGTTTTCTGCCGCTAAAGCGGCGATCATTTTATCGCCTGTCTTGATAATATGCCCCTTAGTGCACCACAACTAAGGCTGTTTTGTACCCATTAAGAGGCATTGCCAACTAATAAAACCTTGTTTACATTACTGCTATCGACCCTGCCTGAAGCACAGGGGTGATGGCTGCTGATAATCTTGGATGTGTGGCCATTAATGTAATCTTGTATAATGTGGTCACTAGAACAACACTGATAACATCAGTAGCTTGCAATGATTTTCACTAAAGATAAGGAGCACTTATTATAAAAAAGGTTTGAGATGCCTGTTTTAGGCTGTCCAACATGTCTTCATCGCTCCTGTGAAGCAAACCCTGTTCACTATCCCCCCTTGTATTCTTCCACACAGGTCTTTAAATTTTGTTCTTATCTTGTCACATTTCCCTGTTCAAAGACAGAGGCCAAATGTAAGGCTCTGTCTTGCAAGGGATTTTGGTGTTTACTTTACTTTCTCTGACTTCAAAGTGAGAGCATTTAAGTGACAATCTTGTCAGGCACTGGGAAAGAAAAGGATTTTGTCCAGCACACAACAAAATGTAAATGTCTATAATAAACTATGCAAACATTTTAACATATATCAGATTTATAAATGCACAATTTAAGCACATTTTTTTGTAATTCAGTACTCTAGGTGATGCCATTTTCAAACTGTGGGGCATATTATCAAGACCGGCGATAAAATTATCGCCGCTTTAGCGGCAGAAAACTGCCGCTAAAACGGCGATAATGAGCTTGATAATATGCTCTATGGAATTCCAATTGAAGCCCATTTTAGATGTGAAGGACATCTAACCCGAGCTTCAATTGGAATTCCATAGAGCATAATATCAAGCCCATTATCGCCGTTTTAGCGGCAGTTTACTGCCGCTAAAGCGGCGATAATTTTATCGCCGGTCGAGTTTGAGCGCTGTATAGTTTTATCAGTAAAACTGTATATGCATATATAATTGTCATTTCAAATGAAAATGTGTTGTATGAAATGTCAGTGAGCTACCACACCATACATACTCCACACTACACCACTCCACTCTTTAGCACTCCACTCAACAACACTTTACTCATGTTACTTCACTTCACGCCACTTCACTTCCCTTATGGCACTTTACTCCACTCTACGCTATGCCACTTTACTATATGGACTCCACTCCATGCAACTACACTCTATGACACTTTACTCTAGTCTATGCCCCTCCACTACACTCCCGTCCTCTCTAGGGCCTTATAATTTACTCCACTCTACTCCACCTTATGTCATTCTGCTCTATGACTCCCTACTTAACTCCTCTCCACTCTACTCTACTCTACTCCACCTTCTCCACTCTATGCCACTCTATGCCACCCAATCTATGACACACTGCTCCACTTTACTCCACTCCACTCTACAACACTCTATGCCACTCTACGCCACTTCACTCTAGGTCTCATATTTCTGTTGCTTGTTTAATACTTGTGATGAATGTGCCTTATTTCTGTTTATTAATCTCTAAACTTGGAGTCCATTCCCACCAATCTTGCTCAGAGACGTCTCCTCGGTGAGCATTCTTCACTGTAGTTTTTCTCACTTTGAAGTGCCTTTGCTGCCTGAGCTGTCTTATAAAGCTACAAACGCTACAATGACAAGGAAATGTCCAGGTACTGTAGCATACAGAGTTGGAATTATCCAACCCACGCCACTTATCCTTTGTTCCCTCTTCCCTCCTGCTTCATTTTTTTTATTTTAATACTTTGTGCGATAGACCTGCAGCTTCACACTGCTACGGGACTACTCAATTACCCACTTGTCCGATTTTCTTTATTTCAGTAAGAGCCCTGCATTACTACCAGGCTACACTTTATGAGGCATCATGCAAAGTCTTTTTCTTAACTTTTTCGTTCTTAAGTACCAATCAGCCATCTTCAATATGTAAATAAAAGTTTTCAAATATTATGCCAAAATGGCAACCACTACATTTAAGTATTTATTTATTTATTTATGCGTTTTTATATAGCGCAGACTTTACCCGAAGGTGTCAGAGCGCTTCACAATAGGAACAGTAACGTTACATGAGGAGAAAATTACAAGTGTGCATAGTACAAAAGCAAACGTTACGTTACATGAGAAAAAAGGGACAATTGTGCAAGTAACAACAGTAAACAAGATACAAGATGAACTAGCAAACGATACGTTACATAAGCATACTGGATACCAATAGTGGTATGATACTGCAATAAGTGGCAGTCACTCCAAAACAAGAACACACTGGGAAGGCACTTCTATAGGCATGGAGTACAGAATGTCCTATAGTGAAATAACTTCCTTGAGGGAATAGATGTGGCATGAATTCGGTAAATTACATAAGCGTACTGGATACAAGTAGAGATATAATGCTGCAACAAGTGGCAGTCATTCAAAACACAAGAACACACTGGGAATGCACTTCTATAGGCACGGAGTACAGAATTTCCTATAGTGAGAGAACTTCCTTGAGGGAATAGATATGGCGTGAATTAGGTTTGGAAGTGTCTTTGAAGGAGGAGAAGTTTGAGGTCAGTTTTGAAGAACTAAGGGGAGGTGGTGGTCCGGAGCTGAGGCGGAAGTGACAACATAGGTGCACACGAGGGCACACATCATCAGCCAGATATAGATTTGATTTGTTAGAAAAGATCTGAATCATAAATTGCTGACAGTGGAAGCAATACACTTGGGTTTCAATTCCGACTCTCTCACTTGACTACATTGTGTAATCTTAGGTAAATCCGGTGTGAATCTTATCTGAATAGTCTGAAAAAGATAAGGAATAAAGAGAATCACTCTACTCATCTGGGTACCTTGTGGCATATTTGAATGGTCAGTGTGACAAACAACACCACACAATTCCATACAGCACAATTCACTGCCACACAATTCCACACCACCCAACATAATTACACTCCATATAATACCAATCAATGCAACACAATTCAAGTCCGCAGAATTACGATCTACTCAATACCACATAGATACGCCCCACTTAAAACCACTATATGCCACATAGCAACAATCCACATAAATACACTCCACACCATGCCGTGGCAGTTCGGGCTGGACTGTTCCCATGAGGCATAGGGTCAAGACTGATTTGCGTATGGCCAGGTCTAAACTGGGGTGGCATGGTGAGCAAAAGAATGATGGATTTAACTCAGATCTCTTGCCTGTGGGTGAATGTTTTGATTTGTTCTGCATTAGGTCCATAAATTGTGTGTCTTTTGCTTTCTCGCCCTAAGTTCGCGGGGTATCCCCAGACATGGGTCCAGGGCTCACTGTGTCAATGGATTCAAGCTATCCTGGCTGATGAGGTGTGAAACTCCGAAACTGGTCCTAGGATCCTTGTTTCCAGTCCAGGGAGGACCTGGCTTGGCAGTTCGGGCTTGACTGTTCCCATGAGGCACTGGGTCAAGACTGATTTGCATATGCCAGGTCTAAACTGGTACTTTTGGTGGGTATAATTGGGCATTGCACTTTAGCTTTGTTCAGATTCCCCTTTAGACTCTAAGAGGTACAGACCTATTTGCGACATCTCTGTTGCGTGGTTTCATGCTACACATTACCTTTTATTTGAGAACTTCTAGAGAAGTTTTGCTATAAAGACCTCCAACCCCTTTCTCTGCTTCCCTGATTTGATAAGGTTTCCCTGTTTCCCAGTTAGAATAGGGTTTATCAGGTCTTCTTAGATAACCTCATGTATAAAAAGAGCATCAAAGTTCTCAATCTATGCATCAGACTTTATTTATTTTTCATTGTGTAATAGCTACCAAATTCCTCATTTCCTTTATGTTATTGAGTGTGGTAAATAATTTAATTACCGGAACTTAATTTGATGCGGAAAATTAATAATAATAGCTCAGAAAAATAAGAGGCAGAATCCGTGGTATTAGAGGTTCGGAACGGGCTTTATTCCAAAATCAATTCGAATTGATGGACTCCATATTCCATCACCACGAAGGTTCAGGAAGTGAAGGACCATACTTTATTGACAAGTAATCATTTTTATACAATAGGCATTACAGTGAAACAGATGCAGGAGGCGTAACAATTGATAACAAAGATAAAACATACATGCGTAACTAAAGTGGGTGTAACTGGGCGTAACTTAAAGAACGTCATTAGGTATGATGTCACAAGTAGGTGGTACCATGAAAGAATTTCGCAATGTCAGCAGAAATACTCGGCAGAGATGTGCGCGCAGCAGTATGACGTGTGATTGACGTGCAACTAGGGGGTGAAGGGGACTTGACATTTAGCTCTACATGTGGAGACAGAAGTCTGGGGGGTCAAGTCAACCTAATCCCAAATCATATCTAACATCCTATGTTTAAAGAACTATGTTATCCAAAAAAGAAAGGTCTTTCGAACAAAATCTATTCTATACTGACTGTGAGTGCGTGTACTAGCGTCTAAGTGTCTACACTAGATGCGAGGGCAGAAATCTTCCATAGTAACAGGGCTATGAATTACTTGCATAAAGATAGAGAAGCCGGGCCCTTTGCTCGGTAGCTGGAAGAATGTTTACTTAAACTACTAGACAGGAATGCATTGGATAGGGAGCGGAGCAGATAATCTCGAAGGTGAAATACAGTTTTTTTGGCAGGCAACAGGCTGGAGTCAGGCACCGTTAGCCGCGCAGGGAGTAGGACAAAGTTCATGGATACAGATGCGAGCTCAGACTGGGGCTTTCAGAGGCAGAAGGCAGGAAAAGGCTTAATGGCAGAATCAGGGCCTACTCGCCTGGACTGTAAAATGGGATAAATGAACCATATAAAGCCGGTGGCCTTTCATACTTAGGAATAGCATATCCGGCCCATTCATGGCGGATCTGAAAGAGGACATGTTGACGGTGGACGCACATGTGTTTGCGTCTTCATAACTGGAACTGGAGGAAACATACATGTACTCGTGATTTTATACATGAAACCGTTGGGGTCCAAGATAGGGGACATAACTGACCATAAAAATCCATATTTCCACATTCCCTCCTTGTCCCCTACTTGCCCTTAAGAGATATCAATCTTCATCAATCCGTTGATCTGTTCATATAGCATCATTTGTTCTTCTTTCTTCTTCCGGGATGAATGAAATCTTGGTGGTGGAATACACGATGTGGCACACAGACCACAAATCGCTGGTCCACATTGTAGGCATAAGCAGCAACTGAATAGTATGAGAAAGCCAATACCTAGGAAGGATAGGACCCTCCATCCAAAGGTAGATAATACACTCCAAAACCAACCGGACCAAGTCCAGGTGCCTGGATTCTGGTGTATCTGGCTTACAATCTTATGAAGGCGAGTTATGGCTTTATATACAGATGGCGAATTTTCTGGTATGAAAATGCAACAGCTTGATCCGATGACCCTACAAGCTCCGCCCCTATCGGCCAGGATGACGTCAAGGACAAGACGATTTTGAAGCACAACAATCCGCATAGCAGACTGCTCTTCTGTTAAATTGCCTAAGGCGGAAATAGTTTCGTTCACTACTGCTTCAAGGGTTCTTGTTAATCTACGTATCAGCTTACTATTGGTAACTGTACCTATATAGGGAAAGAGACCTTTATTGAAATCTGTGTATTTTTCCCATGCTGTCTCAGTGTAATCGACTATTGGGAGATCTCTCCGTTCTCTATTGTGTACTAAATGAGTATTTCTGTGATAATCAGGAGGAGCTAGGAAAACAGGTGGCAAAAGGAATCCGATGTAGCAGGTACCATCCCAATCTAGAGGCAAACGTATATATGCAGTCTGACCACATATGAAGTAGGAATGGCGAGAAGCTCTAAATGTAGACTTGCCTTGATCACTGAATTCTATTACAGTGGTGCATCTACTATGGCCCATATGTATGGAACCATTCTTTCTTACACATAATTCACCTTTAACTGGAAATACAGACATAGCGGGCAAAATTGGTGCAGCTTCATATTCAACATTCAGGATCATGAGATTAAGCGTGAAATTCCCTAATCCATATACCTCATTTTCTAGATCAGTTCCTGTTCTTTTGGGTAGTCCCTCCTTGTTAGGGTAACAGACTTTGAGTAAAACTAAGTTCAGGTTTCCCCATACCCAGTTGTCTTGATCCACTGCAGAATTCGAATCTAGGGAATTAATTAAACTAAACCATGCTCCACAGGAGCCATTGTGTGTGAACGGATATGGAAAGAGAGGCAGAATTCCTTTATAGTTCTGATAGGAAGGGAGTCGGCCACATATCCAACAATTTGTAGCATTGCTAGCCTGATGGGAATGATGTAACATGCTAATGAAAGTGTTATTGCGCAGCGCAAATCTATAGGACAACTCATGCGGGGGTAATTCACTAAAGGAATGTTCGGCAGTAACATTGTAAACATGTTTAGAAATAGGATAATATATGTGCAACAATAAACTTGCAGTGATTATTAAAAGACTTAAGAAAAACAAAATTAATAACGTCACTGTGCAATGACTACGCAGTGATTTACAGTACGCATGTTGTTTCAATCGCATTTTTCGGTTTCTTTCTCTATTCAGGTCTAGAGGATACATGTCAGAGACAAATTCGACCGATTCACCTTGGAGAGGACTTAAACAATCAAATTGTCTGACTTGTTAGACCTTAGTTTTAGTTTATATTGTTCCTTGTCATTCAGTTCAACCAAAGGAAGCTTTGAGTCAATCGGTGAAGACACGCGAGGTGTATCGTTTACATCGGACGGTAGTCCATGAAATTTCTTGATATGACTTGAATGTATCCAGCCTTTTCGACCTTCGATCTTCACGGCTGTCCTCGTGGTTAACAGTACGAGTTGAGGCGATTTCCACCTAGGATCCAGCTGAGACTTCCGGTCAAAGTTCCTCACTAACACCAGGTCCCCGGGAATTACGTCATGGGGTTTCACCTCGGTGTTGTCGGGAAAGGCTGCAGCTACCTGTGAACGACAAGATTGTAGTGCAGACATCAAAGAAGCCAGGTAATCTGTCAGCATATTACAGTCAACATCAGTTATTTTGCGTGGTATAGGCGTCCCCCACATATTTGGTGGTCTTCCGAAGATCACCTCATAAGGGGATAGCCCTGTTCGAGAGTGCGCTACCATTCTCATGTAAAAGAGTGCAACTGGTAAGGCTACTACCCAGTCGACACCTTTCTCTCTACATATTTTGGACAATCTAATTTTCAGAGTTTGATTATGTCGTTCCACGAGACCTGCTGCCTCGGGGTGTCGGACACAGTGAAATCTCCACTGATAGCCTAACAAAAGTGAAACGTGTTTCATTAGTTCGGATGAGAACGGCTGGCCGTTATCTGAGTAGACAACACGTGGTAAACCGTACCGTGGGAAGAATTCTCGAACCAACTGTTTGGCAGTAGTCGGGGCAGTGTAATCTGAAACCGGGTATGCCTCTGTCCAACGGGAAAGAGCACAGACAACTACGAGAACATATTTGAATCCTCGACATCGTTCCATCTGGATATAATCCATCTGGAGGACTTCAAAAGGGTGATCAGGAGGCTGAAATCCACCTTGTTCTACGGGAATGCTTTTACCTGGGTTAAACTGACAACAGATCATACAGGTACGAACTTTTTGTTTAGCTGCTGCTCGTAAATGTTTGTTGAACCAAATGTGTTGAATACTGTCTAGCATAGCTTTTTCTCCTAGGTGCGCTGGACTATGTATTGTATTAATGATAACCTGGACCATTGAATCAGGAAGGAACCACACAGAATTTTCCTTCGTCATCCATCCTTGATCCGTTTGGATCCCTCCTAATTCATTCCATTTCTTTATTTCATCTGGTGTAGCATGTGTCTGTATGTCAATTACGTCAAGAGCGGGATCCTTAACCGTCATGCAATGTGTTGGTGTCGTCGGGACTATTGTCTTTGTCATGTCAGATGTGTGAGTTTGAGCAGTCTGTTTAGCTGTTCTGTCAGCTAGATCATTGCCTTGGGAAATGATATCAGTAACTTTCGTATGAGCTTTACATTTCATAATTGATATTGCAGTGGGTAGATGTATTGCATCTAATAAGGCATGAATGAGGGGTCCGTGCTGAATGTGGGCACCGTGAGAAGTTAAATAACCTCTCTCTCGCCACAGCACGCCGAAGTCATGTACAACTCCGAATGCATAACGTGAATCAGTGTATATGTTGACTTTTTTATTTGTGGCTTGAATACAGGCTTGTGTCAGAGCGATGAGCTCTGCTGCTTGAGCGGACAAGGTATTTATGCAATTTGTTTCAATGACTTCAGTGTCTGTTGTGACTGCGTAAGCGGCCACTAGCTCTCCTGTATTTGTTCTCATACATGAACCATCTACATACAACGTCAGGTCTGGGTCTGACAATGGGACGTCTGTCAAGTCTTGTCTAGGTTTCGTCGTGATAGTAATAACTTCAATGCAATCATGTGCTAGTGGGTCTGTTCCGTTTACTGGTAACAGTGTGGCAGGATTCAATGTACTACAACGTCTGATTTCTATGTGTGGCTGAAACAATGTTAGTTCGTAACCCGTGAGTCTTGCTATAGTCAAGTGTTGTGTTTGTGTGCGGTTCAAGAGAACCTCTACTGCATGTGGTACTTGTACTGTCAATTGGTGTCCTAACACTATGGCATCGCTTTGTCGTATTGCTAAAGCTGTCGCTGCCACTGATTTCAGGCACGTAGGCAGAGCCTGAGCTACGGGATCTAATGTACTAGAAAAATTAGCACATGGTTTGTGTGATCCTGCTTGTTCCTGTGTGAGTACTGACAAGGCAGTACCTTCGCGTTCTGTAACAAAGAGTGTAAACTGTTTATTGTAACATGGTGTTGCTAAAACAGGTGCTTGACATAAAGCTTTCTTTAGGCTTTCAAAAGCTTGTGTATGTTCCTGAGTCCAAGGGAGGACAGTCGATGTGGCTGCCTCCTGTGTTGTCAACTGAATGAGTGGTTTGCTAGAAATGCCTACAATATGAAGTGAGGCCTATGAAGGCCCGCACCTCCTTTTGTGTCTTGGGTATTGGCATGTTAGCAATTAACTGGATGCGATCTGGTGTAAGCTGCCTTCCCTCCTTGGACAGCGAGTGCCCAAGGTAAACAACTCGCTGGACACAGAATTGCAGCTTAGAAGGGGACACCTTGTGCCCCTTTTCAGCCAAAAATTGTAAAACCGTCAGTGAGGCTTTTTCACATTCAGGTTCGCTTCTAGCGGTGATCAGCAGATCATCGACATATTGAAGCAGGGCAGTGTTGACTGGCATGTGGATACTGTCGAGTTCTCGTTTTAGTGCTTGGCTATAGATGCTGGGGCTTTCTGTGAATCCTTGAGGTGCGCGTGTGAATTTAAAGCTTCATCCATTTAAACTAAATCCGAACAAGTATTGGCTTTCCGGATCTATTGGGACGCTGAAAAAGGCATTCTTGAGATCAATTACAGTAAAGAATGTTGCTTCGGAATCAATGGCTGTCAGTAATGAAGAAATGTCTGGGACTACGGGGTATTGTGGTACAATACATTTATTTAATTCGCGCAGATCAATAACCAATCGATATACTGGCGGGGCTTTTGGATCAGTTCGTTTTAGAATCGGAATTATCGGTGAATTACATACATTGGAGTCCGTTTCCACAACCACTCCTTGGGTAATAAGCTCGTCAATTATTTGCAGTAAAGCCACTACAGCATCTGGGGGTAACTTGTATTGTCGCATTCGTGGTAGTACCACTCCTGCCTTTAGTGTGACTCGATATGGTGTAATGTTCATGCAACCAACATCTGTAGGGCCTTGTGCCCATAGATGTGTGGGTAAAGTCTGCAGTCGGTCATCCATGTCTCGGGACACATAGTGCCCTTTGAAATCACGTAAAAACAATCTTACTCCTTCCGGAGAACAACATATTATAGCTCCTAGGGCTTTCAATGTTTTTATACCTAACAGGTTTTCTGGACATGATTTAGTAAGCAATAAATCTGTTGTTCGTGTCAAGGGACCAATCGTAAGGGGAAGAGGCTGCGATACTTCGTTAATGATAGGTTTTCCTGAAAAACCAAGGGAAATATTCTGCGAGCCTGAGAGGGGTGCCCCTGGAACTTCACTACGTTTTATGGTTGTTCGGCTTGCCTCTGTATCAAGTAAAAATTTTCTATCTTGGCCTAATAGTTCACTGTGTACATAGGGTCCTTCCTGATCTACAGGGACCTCGATAAGGGGTAAGCCAACTTCCCTCTCTAGGCTGTTTCATGAGTATCGTTGATAATCAGGATAGTCATACTGTGCGGTCTGGTACATCTGTTGTGTCGTTGTTTGTGTGGCAGCAATAGGCTGCGGTGTTGAAGCTGACATAGACTGTTGCGGAGCTGGCATGGACTGTGCATGCTGCGGAGCTCCTTGTTGGTTCTGATCCTGTCTAAGTGACCGTGGTCTTTCTTTTGTATTCCCTATGGCGATATTATGTTTTAAAACTGGACAATCGTGTACATAATGACCTGGCTGTTTACAATAGTTGCATGTCCCTTTTACAGGACCCGCTGAAACACTGGACTGTGTCATACCCTTTTTATGACCGTCAGCTGGAACTGTCTGGGAAACTAGCATTTTCATTTTCGTGTCTTTCATGCGTCTTTGTTCATGTTCTTGTTCCTCTCTAATTCTATTGTGATGGTACTGTAGCATTTGTAACATTTGTGACGGAGTGTTACCTTGCCAGGTACTCTCGAATTTCAATACTCTATTCTTAACTTGGGGCAAGGAATTTTCAACTAATTTTGTCACAAACAGATGTGGATACGATTCGCTACTTGCTTTTATTCCACTATTTATACCAAAACATTGTTCGAATCGGGCATAGAAATCACTAGTGTCTTCATCTGGTTTTTGTTTACAGGCCGAGATTGCACCCCAGTCTTCCTTTTTCGTAGTTAATAAACGTGGCAGTACCTGTACTAGTAAACCTGGTAATGTTTTGGTCTTTTCCCCAAGCCCTGAACCTGGACCTCGAGCTTTTTCTTCGTTTTCTAATGCTGTCCAATCTATCTTCTGGTCTCCCACCTCCCAATCCTTTTCCTTGAGTTTTTCGTAAATGCCCGCAGGCATTAATACCTTCAATATTGTCATAATGTCGGGATAGGTATATTCTCCCATGAGTAACATATCTTTAATTTCACGGTGGAAACCCGCTGGGTCTTTGTCATGACTGGGTACCACTTTCT
Organism: Triturus cristatus; assembly: GCF_964204655.1. NCBI lineage: Eukaryota > Metazoa > Chordata > Amphibia > Caudata > Salamandridae > Triturus > Triturus cristatus. Next base: position 397,324,288 of record NC_140588.1, on the reverse strand, counting down.
TCATTTCTAATAGTTCTATTTTAGATATAGGTGTGTATACAAATACACGTTTAAACTGGTTGTCCTCACCTTTTATCGGGTGGACTTTATTTGAATTCTCCTTACTTTTCTCTTCCTGTCTGAGCGCTTTTTCTGTACATCTATATCATTCTTTACGCCATAATTCAATGGCATCTTTCTGTGACTGTCTAGCTTTCTTTTTCCATAATTCTTCCTCTACTTTCATGATGCAATCTGCATCCCAGGTCCCAGCTGCGGGCCACCTCTGACTTTCTGGTAATTCCTTGGTGTAGTCTACCCATAAATCAAGAAATAATATGGCGTCTAGGCCATGTTTATGATACATGAAGTACCCTGGAGTGTCCCTAGGAGGAATGGGAACAGCTTCTTCGAGTACCCCTTTTCTAGTTTTTATCTGTCTTAATTTCGAAAAGAGCGGCATATTGAGAACTGATCTGATACCTAATTTTGAACACGTTTAATACAACAGAACACAATAATGAACAGTCATTCACACCACAATATGCGGAACGTATTTAAAACATTTTAACATTTAACATTTAATAAACAACAATGATGGCCATTTAGGGAACTAGTCACTAAGCATAATACTTGGTACTAACTAGATAATTCTGAATTATATACTAGACATACTTGATATACTGCTAAACAGTACAGATACACTGCTGAAACAGTGCAGACCGGATTTGTGTACCCAAACCCGTCTTGACCGGCACAAACTATGTGCACGTCAGAACGCCTCCCCGACAATGGTACTCACCGGGTAGCTCGGAACGGAAGGCCTCGGAACTGAACTGGACTGGACTTGAACCGGACTGGACTCGACTCGAAACTTCGGAACCTCGGAAACTGGTGGGCCTCTGTATACCTCGGATCTTGCTCTCTCAGCTAGGCTCTGGTCGGGATACTTCGCACTTCTCACCGCCTCGTCTGGGTGTTGATCGCAGCCTCAGTTACCCCCGCTCGGCAGGAGGGAGATACAGGAAATCCTGTGGGTACGCGTTGTTGTCCGTCCAGCTGTGGCAGGAGACCGGGCCTGCAACGCACCTCCGGCGCGTGAGATGAGAAAGTGTCCCTGTTCGGGCGCCATGTATGTGGTAAATAATTTAATTACCGGAACTTAATTTGATGCGGAAAATTAATAATAATAGCTCAGAAAAATAAGAGGCAGAATCCGTGGTATTAGAGGTTCGGAACGGGCTTTATTCCAAAATCAATTCGAATTGATGGACTCCATATTCCATCACCACGAAGGTTCAGGAAGTGAAGGACCATACTTTATTGACAAGTAATCATTTTTATACAATAGTCATTACAGTGAAACAGATGCAGGAGGCGTAACAATTGATAACAAAGATAAAACATACATGCGTAACTAAAGTGGGTGTAACTGGGCGTAACTTAAAGAACGTCATTAGGTATGATGTCACAAGTAGGTGGTACCATGAAAGAATTTCGCAATGTCAGCAGAAATACTCGGCAGAGATGTGCGCGCAGCAGTATGACGTGTGATTGACGTGCAACTAGGGGGTGAAGGGGACTTGACATTTAGCTCTACATGTGGAGACAGAAGTCTGGGGGGTCAAGTCAACCTAATCCCAAATCATATCTAACATCCTATGTTTAAAGAACTATGTTATCCAAAAAAGAAAGGTCTTTCGAACAAAATCTATTCTATACTGACTGTGAGTGCGTGTACTAGCGTCTAAGTGTCTACACTAGATGCGAGGGCAGAAATCTTCCATAGTAACAGGGCTATGAATTACTTGCATAAAGATAGAGAAGCCGGGCCCTTTGCTCGGTAGCTGGAAGAATGTTTACTTAAACTACTAGACAGGAATGCATTGGATAGGGAGCGGAGCAGATAATCTCGAAGGTGAAATACAGTTTTTTTGGCAGGCAACAGGCTGGAGTCAGGCACCGTTAGCCGCGCAGGGAGTAGGACAAAGTTCATGGATACAGATGCGAGCTCAGACTGGGGCTTTCAGAGGCAGAAGGCAGGAAAAGGCTTAATGGCAGAATCAGGGCCTACTCGCCTGGACTGTAAAATGGGATAAATGAACCATATAAAGCCGGTGGCCTTTCATACTTAGGAATAGCATATCCGGCCCATTCATGGCGGATCTGAAAGAGGACATGTTGACGGTGGACGCACATGTGTTTGCGTCTTCATAACTGGAACTGGAGGAAACATACATGTACTCGTGATTTTATACATGAAACCGTTGGGGTCCAAGATAGGGGACATAACTGACCATAAAAATCCATATTTCCACAGAGGATCAATTTTATTTATAATTTTGGATATCATTTAGTGATTCTTTATTTTTATGCTATGTTTCTGCAACTGACTTATTTCACCTTGGCTTTATATTTATAATAAACCCATACTTAATCCCATCAATTGACTCTGAGCTTTACTGTGTGGCCAAAAACGTCACACTGTAATTGGTTGATTGTAGTTGATCCTAACTCCTTTTATTCCTCAAGCACCTAGAACTTTCCATTGGAGGGGGACAGGAAGAAGGAGTACGCGTTTGATGCTTTCTCAATAGTGGTAGGCACTTCTGAAGAGGCCTTATGATGCAGGCACCCATCATGCACGCGCAATTCTTTCAAAACACAGGGAATCAAAGGCTAAGATCCAGCAGTGTCAATTTCACTTGGTGACCAAGGGTCAAAAAGGATGCAGCGCGCCCTAGCACAGTGTTGTCGAACACTGCAAAGACATTCAAAGAGTTAGACCAATCTTTTGTTCTTTTGTTGTAGCATGTTGAGGACATAGCCGTATCAATGTGCCCTTGGTTAGGATGTGCACGGAGCAGCTAAGCTACCTCATTGGAATGCCCACCTGCCATGATGGTTGCTGCTTATAATTATGCGTCACCCAGCAAACAACCATTGAGAGGCAAGCTGGGCTGATTGTTAGTATCCTTTGGCATTAGTTCCAGGAAGTGACAGCCGATATAGGGGTGCAGGGGAAACCAGCAATTCACAGATTGTCTAATGTGCTGTACCGTGGAGGCTTTCAAGACCATTTGTGAGCAATCCTCGTTGAATACGCTTTGTGAGCATTACTCAGTTCCATTAACATTTGAAATACATACAAAAAAAATCCTTATTCTTTATAAAGTGCTCTGCTGCAACTTGGGGCTTTGTTTGAGAAATGAAAATAAAACTAATTAAAAAAATAGGAGAAAAAAATAAAGCTGTTATACTCTGAAGCATTGTCATAAGTCAAAGAGGTAACTTTGGAAAAAAAACTTGTGTGAGTTAATGCAACGGACATTGGTGTTCGTTCCTTTGAACCTACTTTAAAATTTCTATCATGCTTTTGATTTTTTAGCGACTACTCGCACCACTGCTTAAAAGTAATCATCCGCCCATCTGAAAATAAATATTATGTATATATTAATCGTTAAAGAAATGATTATTTAATATGCTGAGATCGCACTGGGCGCGTCTCAGTTCTTAGAAATACTCCTTTCATTTCCATTAAACTCACTCGTGCACCTGCACCTCTGTCCCCGTCCTTTCCTATCAGCGTGCAGATAAATCTTCACAAGTAATGCGGCACACTACTGCCAGGCAATCAGCTTAATGTTCTGGATAGATTCATCAACACTCCTTTGCATGAACCTAATAAGCAAACTAGCCTGGCATAAAGAATTGAAGGTTGTCTGTAACCTTTGGAAGGCGTAGAGCAGATTCGTATCATATCCATGGTGATGAGGGAAGATTTGAACCCAGTCTCAAAGCAATCTAAAACGCTACTTTGCTAGGCAACCAAGAATTCTAAAAAAAAACTCTTACGCGAATTGAGCCATAATGCAAACTTGACCTACACGTGTATGAGGGAAACACGCTTATAAAAATGTATGAGGTCTTAAAGTGTCATGCTCTGTTGCCAACGGTGTGGTTTATTTCTAGGTCTCTTCATAATATAATGTTCCACATGAAAAACGTTACCTTCCAATGTAGTAAAAAAGAAAATGATTTGAATTTGATTGTAAAATCACTTGATCAATATGCTCCATACCGGTAATATTGTACATCTATCTATTAAGTACCTCAGATATTTTATTTAATTATATGTGTGTGTGTGTATAGGATGGATGGATACAAAGTCAGTGAAAATAAGGGTGGTCAAATAACACGTCTTATTTAATAAAAAAAAAAAACACACATTTAATGCTGCAGTTCAAATGCCAAAATTGAGATTATTCCACAAGACAACAAAATTGACATGAGAAAACATATTTTACTGTCTCACAGATAGCATATAACAATTGCTTGGGAAAGAACTCTTCTAATAGCACAAGGTCTGTTCAATGTCATTTCACCACACAGCACAAATAGAAACCCTTGCAATCTGGTTTTGTTTTGCTTTTGTTATAAGGAGTACACATCAAAAAATACCATAGCATAAACGATACATGCAGATTTAAAGAGTATAATATTACATTTATTATCATTGTTGTGGGGCCCATTATGACTCACTCAAGTTTCTATTTCTACTGCATTAGAGACCCATCATTCTGTTACAATAAATACCTAAGAAATCAAAATGCTTCCTTAAAAAAAGAAAAAAAGAAAATAATAAAAAGTCGATACGAACTTAAGTACTATAATGTAAATATTTTACTTCATCATCACATCATTAGAATTGTCAACAGTACTATCATGGAAGATATAATCAGCAATATCAATATCATGAGTAATGTCTTGAAAGATGGTATTTGAAATGTCATTAGTGTAAGAAATTTCCCCATTTTTGTCCTGTTTCCCCAATTTTTGCCTCTTTGGTTATGCTGGCTTTAAAACAAACTCTGTGACAAAGTGTCCCTTTTTGTGTGGTCACTCCCATTGTTTGGGACTGATGCTGCTTGTGTTCTTTACACTGCTGTCCAGGCCCCAGTGCATGTGCTCTGATCCCTAAAACATGGTAAAACGTGCTAAGTCCTTACTGTCTGCTTAACTTCATTATAAGGCCACATTATATGGTTCAGAAAATACACCTGTAGTATACAAAGTTTAATGTGGGCTGTAGCACTTATTTTGCCATCCACTAGTATAACAATGAAAACATGACTAAAGACAGTGCAGTCTGACTGCTCCAGTTTAAACCTGCTGTCTGGTCTGTCAAAATAATACTCTGTCAGAGACAAAACCTTTAAATTAATTATTATGCCTCGGTGAAACATAGATTAGGCCACATAGTTCATGTAATTTTACATTGAACTTCTGATGCAAAATTCCGCAAAGGACCCTGTCACACCACTTCGCGTCATTATGCTTCATTTGTGGTATAAAGTTACAGAGAAATGCACCATTCATGTCAGTTGTTCGCTGTGCTTTTGTTAGCTGAGTCCTCACACAAAAAATAACACGAGGATGCATTTCACCCTAAACAGCATGAAATGACAGATTTGTATTTCGTGTAATTTTGCATAATTTGACCAACCTTTTGTGTAATTGCATATGGCTCTTATAATAATGGCGCCCTTATGTAGGCCTTTCAGCTCTAAAGGTAGGGGCATGGTGTGTAAAAATGGGACACAGAGAAATTTAATTTCGTCAAGCGCCTGGAGTGATAAGCCCCAAAACCTATTTTTTATGTGAAAGGCCTGGGCTGTTTTATGAGAAAACTAAGCCTAGATTAAAATGATAATTCTGTATCTACGGTTTGAGAATAGCTGCAAAAATAATTCAAACACAGTTTTTTTTATTTGTTAACACCCTAATTCAATGGTGAAGTGGGATTTTCAATACATATTTAGTAAAAGCAACTCTTAAAATGTTTAATTTTTCCTGCCCAAAACTCATGGCTGCTAGCTTACATTAGCTTCCAGCATTTGTCAAGTCAGTGCTTGAACTTGATAAGGTACGTAAACTGTTCCCAGAACAAGGGACAATGGCCTGAGAGTGGTGCAGTGTTTTTTTCCTTGGCAGGAAGACCAGTTGAGGTAGGACCGGGGACTTAATTAACTTCAGTGGCGCCTGCCCTTTCACAAGTAAAGGTCAGTTGACACTTGGAAAGGCCCAAAGCTTTGTCCCTTTAGTGAAACTGGCACAAATCCAAGTCGGAGGGGAGGAAAACTATCCCCCAAAACTAGTTTTGAGTGATCACAAAGGAGAGACTACCCATTACCCTGGCCACACATCTGAGTGGGCACACTGGCTCTGTGCAAGGTGGGTGAAGCTCTCACCTTCTTGGAGTTTTGGGAATAGGGTGCACTGTTGAATAGTTTGCAGTAGAGTAGACACGAGATGCTGCAAAATTAGTAGGGTTTTCCCTGGAATCTTTTACCCATGTTTGTAAGGGAAGAGCCAAGAGTCACCCCCATCCACTAGTTGGTGCTAGGGATAAATATGCTACCCCAAGGCACAATCCTAAGAAAACTCTCTGTACCTGTAGAAGAACAGAAGAAGGACTGCACCTGCTATTTGAGACCTGTGAGCAAACCTGAAGGGCTATACCTAATCCCCCTTGTGCCCGGCATGAGGAAAGGGCTCCATGGACCATTTGGCAGACTTCCTGTGTGGCTACAGAGACATAGCAAACTACAAGAAGCCTTTGGCCAGATGTGCCCAGCTGACCAATAGCAACTGGACCTTTCTGTTGCCTCTGCCTGACACCTTACAAATCTCAAAGGGCTTTCTATGGGATCCTAGGAGCATTTGAAGTGTACTCCTATGGCTGTTTGGGCAGCAGAGGAAAGTTTGGAAATTTTCAATACCTTTTCCTCCATAGCTTCAATGGGACCCACCAGAAAAAGTATGTGACTGGCACTTCCAGAGCATTAAATAGGATTTCAGCTTCATCATGCTCTAAGATCCCTGTGCCTCTGAAAAAAGTCTAATTCTAAGTTGGTGCTTAAAAATGCTCAGTGAGAAATCTGCAAAGTTCTAAAGCGCCAGTGGGACCAACCTGCTGTAATTATCCAGACGATGGGTCCACAGAGGTGGTTGAAGTTTCAGCTGCAACCCGTGCAGGGGGTATTTTTCTTTAAGAAAGGTGGCACAGATCTATTCTGCATTGAGACTCAGAAAAAAGTACAAAATTGTTCTTCAAAATAATGTCAATGTCCTTTTCTGAGTTGGGACAGATCTGCTGCTGTGCAAACGTATCCTAAAATCCAGCTCATGGGGCACACCAAGAGCTAGAACCAGGAGCAGTGTAGAACCAAACAGACTTTGGTGCTCCCCAATTGGATCTGCCTCTATTACAAATAGGCAAATTTAATGCCAGATGGTGCATCATTTTTGTAAGAATAATAGACAAGCATTGTTGTTTCAAAGCTTTATATAATGAATTAATAGCCAATTGCATTATGCCTGCCATCAAAAAGTTAGCAGAAGAGTATATAGATCATTAGCACAACAAACTCAATACAGTTTTAAATGAAATTTGCTATAGATTTGCCTTCTAAAGGTGGGGTATAAGGGTCTCCTCCACATAGAAATCTATGTGGTTCCTTTTATAGGACTTTTGTCAAAGACATTCATGCATTCCACACGAGTACATGGGTCTCAGGATATTCACTAATAAAGAAGTCCCTGGGCAAGCTTTCCCCTGCCACTCGCAACTCTGTGCAAGTCAGCAGCCTGTCCCCGTATATAAAGTCTTTTTTCTCCACAGACTCCTTTAATCATCGCTTTTCTCCACAGATTTCTGTCTAATCTTTGCTCTTCCTCCAAAGATTTGCCTTTAATCATTTCTTTTTCCCACAGATTCCCTCTAACCTCAGTTTCTTTTTTTGCACAGATTCCCCTCTAATCTTTGCTCTTTCTCCACAGATTCCTTCTGATCATCACATTTTCCCCTCTAACCTACATTTCTTTTTCTCCTCAGATACCCCACTAATCATAGCTTTTTCTCTACAGATTCCCTCTTACCTTTGGTTCAATTTTTCCACAGATTCCCCTCTAGTCCTTGCTCTTTCTCCACAGAATCCCCTCTAATCATCGCTTTTTTTCCCTCTAACCTTTGATTCTTTTGCTCCTCAGATTTCCAGCTAGTAATCACTTTTTCTCCACAGATTCCCTCTAACCTTCATTTCCTTTTCTCCACATATTCCCCTCTAATCTTTGCTCTTCCTCCACAGATTCCCCCTCTACTCATCGCTTTTTCTTCACAGATTCCCTCTAACCTTCGTTTCTTTTTCTCTACAGATTCCCATCTAATATTTGCTCTTTCCCAACAGATTCCCCGCTAATCATCACTTTTTCTCAAAAGATTCCCCTCTGTTTCATCACTTTTTCTCCACAGAGTCCCTCTAAACTTTGTTTCTTGTTCTCCACTGATTCCCCTCTAATGTTTGCTCTTTCTACACAGATTCTCCTCTAATCATCACTTTTTTCCTCTAACCTTTGTTTCTTTTTCTCCTCAGATTCCCCTCTAATCATCGATTTTCTCCACAGATTCCTTTGAACCTTGTTTCTTTTTCTCCACAGATTCCCCTCTAATCTTTGCTCTTTCTCCACAGATTTATCTCTCCCAGATTCCCTTCTCTCCCTTATCTTGCTGCCCAATTCCACGCTCTCCTTCCCCATGCTTCAAAGGTCTTTTTCCACTCTCCCCCTAGCTGTTTCTATCACCCACTTTCCGCCTCCTACTGATGTTCTAACTTGAGGTATCTCTCTTTAACTTTACAACATATATAATTAATCATATGATCATCAATTTTAAAAGTTAAGGAAACTCAACAAAAATTCAATAACTATTGGTCCTGCAAATCCAATGATCAAAGACACATAATAGTTGCTCTTGATATCCGTCCACTGAATTCCGCCACAATGCGCTTACTTCCTCTCCAAACATGCACTGCTTCACAATTAATTCATTTTTGCATGTCTGCATTCCTTAGTATTAATCATGTAATTCCCCTGTAGTTACCTTATCTTTTTGGAACCAGGATCAGGCAAGGGCTGGGTCAAGTTAAAATCTCGTGGAAAACCATCTGGACCATGAAGGTACTGTACTCAGTTCTATAGCCAAATAGTTGGGCAACTTTGCTATTGGATCTGTTGGCATGCAAACGTATCCTAAAATCCAGCTCATGGGGCACGCCAACAGATAGGACCAGGAGTGGTGTAGTCCCATTACATGGACTTTTATGCTACCTGATTGATCCATCTCTATTACAAATACGTCAATTTCAATAACAGATACTGCAACATTCTTGTAAGAATGACAGACAAAGGTTGTCGTTTCAAGGTTATATGTAATGAATTAATAGGGAATTACATTAGGCATTCCAACAGCAAGTTACCAGCAGAGTATATCGATCATAGGCACAGGGAACTCAATACAGTTCTTTATGAAATCCGGTATAGATATACCTTCTGAAGGAGGGGTTTAAGGGTCTCCTCCATTTAGAAATCTAAATGTCCTTTTATAGAACTTTTAACAAAGACATTCATACATTGTCCAAGAGCACATGGTTCTTAGGATATTCACCATTAGAGAACGAGCAAGAAGGAACAATTTACTACCGTATACATTTAAAGATTCTCTCATGGTAGTGATGCATTGGATTTTAAAATATTCTCACAGTATTGAATAAATAGAATGGATGATTGATCCCTGGTCGGTATTGGCGCTCACCACTTCCAATATGTACTGTGTTCAAATATTAAGGGAGCTCAAAGGAAGAAGGGTCATCCACCCTTCTAACTGGTGACCCCTAGAGATCACAAACAATATAACACAACCTGAGCACGCCAAACAAGTATACAGCAATATATTCAAAATAATATGATGCAGTTTCTTGGGATGTGAAATCAAGTCTTCATTTATTGATTCTTGCGCCAGCCAACACGTGTTTCGTCGCCTGGGAGTACCCGCGACTTCCTCAGGGCTGGAAAATGAATAGATATACATAATATACTTCTATATAGTAGACATTGTCTATATATCTCTCAATCCATATTCACTCATATAGTGAGAGAAAGGTGGAGCCCAAGGTGAGGAGCACATCAATTGAGTGGCATATCTTACAAGTGGTCTGAGAGTTACCACATATATACATAGGTTTGAGACACCCACGATGCTAACATAAAGTGACATCAAGAGATATGTCCCTTAATGGACAAGATAATGTAGCGTGTTGTTCACCCAGAAAAGTGTATTAACTATATCAATGGTGAGAACAGGGACCCAGAACCACGACACACTGACTTTACGGGTGTATCTACCTTTCGTTAGCCAATTATCTCCTTTGCATTAAATGGATGGACTCAAAATTCTCCGTTCTGAAAAGTATATGAATATGTATAAATGAATATCACAAAATGTATACATATGAGTACCACAGTGCATCATAAGCATGGTAACTCAAGGACTCATGAACTTGAAATGCTATCCTGACATTTGCAATTGTTAATCGGATACTAACAGTACTGGGGTGCAAAATCTGCATGGACGACCGCGTGCCAAAATTAGTAAACTGAACACCTATTATTCCAAAACGTCATCTTTACTTACTCCCCAAAGCCATAATTCGCAATCATTTAGAACTCACTCGTTAGAAATTACGTGAGCATAATCGATTCACCATCAAGAAATGTAAGTAAACCAGACTCACGTGGTCAAATACTAGGTGGAAACCTTATCAGGAAAAAGAATTCTTCTCGTTTGTCGGCAAATCGCCATAGATAGCAGACGCTCTAAAACTGTATGAAAATTAGCAAACAGTCAGACCTTAGTCTATGCCGTACTTTGAAGATCAAACAATTGTAAATGCGAATCGAGTAATTATTTGATAACTTACCAAATAGTGTGGTCACGTAATATCGACATGACTCCTAGTTTCAAGTATTGTGCGGAGTAACGTGACCCGGAAGTCTAAGTATTTAAAACCGGTGCAGCGTCAATGACGTCAACTCAAACATGGGTGAATATCCGCATTAGCCTAATGCAGCGGCCATGATGCAGTTATCACAATAACGTGGCTCAAATACAAAAACAATCTTAAAATGTGCCGTGAACTGGATATATGGAGAATTACAAATATTAAATATGCTAAGTCACAAAATATCTGCATGACTCTCGATTTAGAAAATTCCGCAAGTAATAAGACCCGAATATAAGTGTAGACACCAGTACTACGTCTACGTCATCGGAATGACTCTGTGTATTAAACACCCACCTCGTAAGGCGACCATGATGCAGTTGGCAATATTACAAATCTCAATAGTGTAAGCGATGTGCCATGAGTAAATTGCGGAGAATAAATTCGAAATTGTATATGTGCAAAAGGCCAAATTGACCCCTATGCAATGTAAAGTAACTAACAAGATAACATTGAATCGACTGGAATATTTACATAATAAAATGTTGTCACCCTGTGTTAGCATCGTGGAAACAAAATTCTTTGTGATTTGAAAGGGATAAAGGTTGATCACATAACAGGTATGAGACATATTTCTTCTCCATTTGTTTAACATAATTACCTGAATATCTCACTAATACAATTCATTTGTGAATATCTTACTTTGTCAAACAACTGGTTTAACCATCTAAGTGCCATTTTAAAACAGTCGATCACTGGTACGATTCTTTGGTAGGACATGTAAAACATCTACAACATCCAGTGAGCGATAACTATGTGAAATGTCATGCAATCAATGATTACTTCTTGACCATTACATTATGTATTCATTTTTTGTGATATTATATACAAAGTCCACAATTATACCATTGTTCACAGCTAGTAATTGTATCTATATTTCTTGTTGCACAAATGGGGATATTGTAATTAAAGTTTTATATTCTATTCGCCCAAAAAATAATGTAGCTCATGATCTAAATTGAGCCCATACTCAACAGCTCTCATTTTCATGATCCATACAGCTTCTCGACGTCATAATTTTAGCTCTGTGTTGCCTCCTCTGGGATCATACTCGATCTTATCAATCCCACAGAAAGTAAATGGTTTCTGTCTATCCTGCATCGAGCAATCATTGATATGTACTGCAGTGGAATATCTTGTATCTTTATATCTAATCGCTCTTAAATGTTCACTGATGCGTACCTTTAAAGGTCGGATGGTGCTTCCTATGTAGAATTTGTTACATTTACATTGCAACATGTAAATAACAAATTTGCTATTACAATTAATATTTGACTGATCGTAAATCGCTTGCCTCTGGGATTTTTAAACTCTTTTGTCTTGTCCATCGCTAGGTCACATACTTTGCAGCTTCCACATTTGTGGAAACCCTTACAACTTAATGATAACCAGTTTTCTGATGATCTGCTTATTGGATAACTCGGACTAAGAAGGGATCTGATGGTACGACCTCTTCTATATGAGATTAGTGGAACTTCACCTAATTGGTGCTCAAAGTGTTTATCTGATTTGAGTATGTGCCAGTGTCGTTTCATGCTTTTCTTAAGCCCTACGGAGAGATCATTATAGTCTGTAATTAATCTGATCGCCTCTGATTTGTTATTACATGCCTGTTTGTCCGTTAGTGTGTCAGCTCTATTAATTTTCCGAATTCTCTTTAATGCTTTATCCACTGTATAGCTATCATACCCTCTCTCAACAAATCGATTTTTCATGTCATCCACACATTGATTAAAATCAGCCTCATCACTACAGTTCCTTCTCGCTCTGATTAATTCCCCATAAGGAATTGAGTCTTTTTGCTGTTTGGGATGAGCACTCTGTGCGTGCAGCAGTGAATTACATGAGGTGGATTTATGATGCAGTTTACTGTGAATATGATTGTTCTTAATAAATAAGATCACATCAAGAAATTCTATTTCTTTGGTGCTGCTGTTGTGTGTAAAACGAATTCCCATATCATTAGAATTTAAAAATTCACAAAAAACATTGAAGGAATCATTTGTACCAGACACATCAAAAAACAATCATCTATATATCTTCCCCAATAAATGATGAAGTTGCACCATGTTGATCCATTCGGGCCCCAGATCCACTCCTCCTCAAACCAACCCATGACAAGGTTGGCATACGAAGGAGAGAACCTGGAGCCCATCGCAACTCCTTGAGTTTGTCTATAGCACTGTTGATCGAACAAAAAAACATTGTTGTTAAGAATTAGTTTGATCATGGTTAAGAGCATCTGAACATGTGCCCATTGTTTTGCTGGTCTAGAGTATAAGAATTTTTCAATGGCTCTAATGCCCAGATCTTGTCTGATACATGTATAAAGCGATATACCATCCAATTTCACCAGGATCATGCCCTCCTCCCAAACTACATCCGCCAGGATACTTAGAATATGCTTGGTATCACGTATGTATGACGGAAGATTTTTGACTGATGGCTGAAGAAATAAATCCACGTAATGTGATATGTTCTCTGTTGGTCCACCAATGCTTGAAATAATAGGTCGGCCTGGTGGAAATGTCTGATGTTTATGTATTTTCGGTAAGGTGTAAATGCAAGGGAATCTGGGTTTTTCGACTTTCAGGTATAAAAATTCATCTTGGTCAATTAATCCTTTATTACGGCACTCCACCAGAAGAGTATTAATTTTACTGGAGAGTGCAGCAATAGGATTTTCTTTAAGTTTGGTGTAACAGATAGGATCATCTAATTGTGATTGAATTTCTTGATTGTAATCTCTGGTATTCATGATTACAATGTTGCCCCCCTTGTCAGCTTCCCTGATCGTTATGTTGGAGTTGTGTGATAAATCATATAGAGCTTGACGTTCTTTGCTAGTAAGGTTATCATTATTTCGATTCGACATATAGTTTCCCGATTCTACAAGGTAGTAAAGATCCTTCGTTACCAATTTGTAGAAGACTTCAATATTATTGTTACTTGAAAGGGTTGGTGTCCAACATGATTTTGGTCTAAGACCACTAGACAAATTGAGATCTGTGATTATATCATGGTCCATAAGTAGTTCTTCAATGGACATGTGATCACGATCATCGTCAGTCAATGACAAAAGTAATTCTGCATCACGAATATCTTGAATAGTAGTCGAATCAGGAAAGACATCATGGGGGTGTGTACTTACATCTTTATTGGTGGTTGGCAAAAGAGAAAAATGTTTTTTTAATTTTAACTTTCTAACAAATTTGAAAAGATCAATCATTATGTTACACATTTCACCATGACTACGTGGACAAAAACCCATCCCCTTTTTAAGGAGAGAAATCATATCACTTGTAAGCGTGAGGTCGCTTAGATTAATGACCTCCACATCATGTCCTTGGCTACTACTTAGGTCTTTTTGTCTGCTGATCTCAATTTCATTCTGTCTTCTAGTTGTCCCTCCTCTCTTGCCCCTTCTGGTCTTTTTTGTGTGACCTCCTGACGCCGAGGCAAATCCCTGTTGCCTCTTTTGATTCGCCTGACTTCCCTTAAAAAAAGGTTTTCAGTGTTATTAGTGGATGATATCAGTTCTGCTTCACTCTCACTGGAGGGGATAGTATTTAAAGAGGTGGTGGAACTTGAGCTGGCTATGGTAGTTGGTTTATGGGCCATGTTCTTATCTCTGTTGTCTGATTCGACCAAATGATCATATTTCCTGGCGAATGTAAATATGTGCCCCTGTTTGTAGTCAATCTCATCCCTTTTTAATTCCATAGCTTTTCTCTGTTTGATCTCATCCTGATGTTTTTGTATAATGTCATTTAGAATAATATAATTTTTTTCAGTAGCTTCTTTTAGTTGTAATTAATCAATTTCCAATTGCAATTTACTGATTAACAACAAAAAAGAGGTGCACCACACGAGGAGCTCAAGGTCACACAGTTCATACGTGGTTATAAATTTTCTTCAAGAATCCAGTTTTATATATTCATTTTATTTTCGTTTTTCTACAGAAAGACCAGCCGACGCGTTTCGTCCTGAACAAGGACTTCTTCAGGGCTGTTAATCATAAGTAAAAAAGTACATATAAATATCACACATATAAAAATACAAATACATATACGAAAAAGCACTTACATATATATAAAAAGACACTTATACATATGTAAAAAGACGGCAAACAGACAAAACGACATTATATACTAATCAACAAATAACAGCAATTTTTCTATTATATACTTTTCAAACAAAACATTCCATACATAACATTATGTTTAATGGAAAGTCCTACATATTTTTTCATTTTTAAATTTTTTAAAACATTTTAAACACCATTATATGTTTTTATATATGTCTTAAGGTGTCAAACGAAACAGGGATCAATTATAGTAATAACTGGATCAAATCATACCAACTATACAGGTAGTGTCATGGGATAAGGAAAGAGCATTCAAAAAAGAGGAAATAATCACGAATAAACAGAGAAGAGGAGAGAGAGAGGATCTGACCTACCACGGGAATATGGCAACGTTCATAGAAGGAAGTATCTTCCAGAGTGTTTCACCAATCCTAAGTAATTTCAAAGTGAGAGGCAACGTTCCCTCCAATCAGTTATACAACCAAGACACAATCAGACAGAGCACCTAATCATAATCAATAAATCTAAATTCTCGAGGCACCAAAAACAAAAACAAAGACAAAATGAGTGCTGCCACAACAATATATATGTATCAGAAACACTGCATGTGACTCACAGATTCACGCCAGAACTTCATTATGGTCCAATGAGTAAACTACACAAGGATTCCACATTCACAGGAATCATGCACCCTCTGGTGCTACGGATGTGGGCAGTAGGCAGCGTCCCAATATTCTAAAAGGAAACCGGAATATATTTTTTTACAAAAAGGGGAATCCAGGATGTATTTAAAAAAAACAAAAGAAAATTAATATATAAACAGTGAAGAATGGGAATAAAGAAAGACAAATATTTTTCTTAAAATTTCTGAGGTTACACTCAAGTAAACATCTATCTACAGTAGTTTAAGCATGAAATCCTATTGTATTGCACAGCAACTATACAAATAATGACAGACAAACGAGGAGAATTTATTTCTTCCTCAGATGAACAAAAAACCAAGCTCAGCATATAGTGCGCATAAGTAACTAAGGAGCCCATATTGCTCTGTTAATCATGAACCCATTCTGAAATAGTCCCAACAACGTACTCATCAAGCTCAAGAAGTGAGCGAGAACGAAAGGAAAATTCCCAACTATCGAGTATGAAGCCTACATAAACCTTTGTAAACGGCGCGATGCACGGTTCGAAACTTACCGCAATACGATAGTTGCCGGACAGATGAACACGCGCAATCTTCAACGAATAAAATTACGGTGAAATACCCTGGCAGGAAACCTGACTCAAAGAAACGCGATCTTTAAATAGTGCGCGTAAAGGGTCCAGGTGAGGACATCACATGAAAAGTTACCATAGCAACTAATTTGTTTAGGACCGACTCGTTGGTGATGGCAGTAATATCACAACTACCTATATCAAGGTTACCAGTGTAATCAGCATACAATATGAACCAAAAACAAATAGCATGTATCGTGGGAAAATATAAATGGAGTCAACGGAGAATTAAAAGCGACCGGTTTTAAAAAACAGCACGAAACCAAAGCAATGTGCGTCAAGTCAACGTTCCTCTGACACTACGGTGGCGGCCATCTTAGCATGGTGAAAGATGTATAATCACCAAGTATAGGAAAGCCAATAATAGAAACAGCACGGAACACGGTTGAAGTACGTAAAATAAGCGTACCTAACTCAACAAGGTCATGACCATCTAAGCGTGTAGAACACTACCTTGATTGCTATTAAAGCTGAAAATAAGCGAAAGCTTCACATATCAGAAAATGGGAATAAAGAGTAGTGCGCTCACAGTATTTCTAAGTGCAAGTATATTGAGGGAATCATATATCCTCTGGGAGGGAGAGAGAATATATCTATCAAAGTTAAAACCCCCCTCCCCCCACCAGGGGCAGAGGGAGTCACCCGATAGATGTACGGGCATGATCCTATAATAAAGGGAATCATGTCCCAATAGAGGGGGCAGTATATGTCCGTCTGAATTGAGCACCTCCACCGCAAAAGCTAGAGGGAAGTCAGAGATGGAAAAACATGCACCACGCCACGTGCACAAATCGAACATAAACATTTAGGGAATGTAATTGAACGATGTCCAGGGAACCCCCTTAAAGAAAAACATACTCATATATAGTAAATCCCAATCCGATTGGTGAAGCCATCGGTCACTCTAGAACCATATAGAGGAAGGAACGAAGGTGGGAAAGCATAAAACTGACACCCACTAAAGACACGTATTGATGTAATGGGAGTACCTAAATCTAATCTGACGTAGGAGGAAACTGATGCAGACGTATAGGAGGAAGCTGAAACAGGAGTATAACCATTCCAAAATATATATATAAGAGACCGGTGAGTAAGAAGAAGTCAAGAGATAAGAGAAAAAAGGAAAGACATGTATCAGCCATAAAAGCATGGGTAAATACAAAAACAATGTTTCTACATATTGAATTCAGATAATCACAAAAATAAAGGCAGCTTAGGTTGTACCTAACAAGTTGCTTATTTTCAAACAGATAAGTGAGGACATGCTGGCAAAATAATGATATTACAAAAAGTAATGCATTTCGTCATCACTATTATGTCCAAATTCCACACTACGCAATTTGCAGATCCAACCTGCCTCATTCCTTCTCAGGGAAAGGTCCCGATTGCCACCCCTCAAATTGGCGGGTATATGATCTATTCCCATGAACCACAGCTCTTCTTCCATTGTGTCTATTTTAAATGGTGTTTGAAAAGCACCAATGGCATGGAAAATCTGATCCAACTGTGAAATCTGAGTTTTCCTAACTTAAGCAGCTTTCTAAAAATGTACCTTAGGATTCCTTTGCCAGAAATGGTTTAAAATCAATTTTAAAAGTAATCACACCTTCTGAACTGGAATATATGTCCCTGGCTTGGAGAGTTAAAAATTCCTGCTCAAAGGACAGTGGCCTGCCACTGAGCCCAGTTGGACCAATGGGTGTTAACTGCTGACCACTTAGCCGGCTTTAGCTAGCATTGTGTGGATAGTAATGAATGACAGAATAAAAAGCAGTTTTAGTGCTCCCTCTTTTGACTTGGATATTTTAAGGAAGTTTTGCCTATTCATTACAAGGAACCTTCTAGACAGCAAGACTCCAGTCACAGTGAAAGGGCAAATGAGTTTGACCCTGTTAGGTGGTAGAAGAGGTCATATGATAGGAGAGTGGCTTAAGAGCTGACAACAGGCCTGCCTGGTGGAAGATTTATTTTGCTTTCTTAATACATGGGATTCTGGGTATATTTACAGAAAAAGTGTAAGTGGTGCAAAAGGAGGTGGATGGACTGTGATTAAATGTTTATGATTGTGTGGTAGAATTTCACCAGTTACTGGCTAGTGCATAGGATAAGGCTGGTACTTCAACCACCCCTCCTCAAAACATTCTTGGAACTGGGAGAATGCCATATCAAGAAGAGGAAACCGCTGAAAGAATGCTGCTGAATACTTCTGAAAGAATATGACACACACCAGGACTCAAGGATACCAGTTACTGCTGGCACCAAGGGTCTAGAATTGTTGGTCTCATGTTTTTCTTCTCATGGACACAAAAAGCAGGACTCCTGAAACCCAGAGACCTGGCAGGAAAGAGATCTGGTACCTAGGAGCATGCCCTCCGGGCTGCAGGACTGACCATGAGGAACTTTTTCAGAACTCTGAAAAAGTTGCATTTTAGTCACGGGTTAAAAGGGCAAGGTGCTGATGCTTGCCAAGGAAGTTCATATCCAAGGCGAGCAAGAAATCTATGTGTGTAGCACTCGTAGATTTTTACATAATTAAAAGCCGACTCAGAGGTACCTTGCTGAACACTGCCCAGCTCTGGCTACTAGCCTTGTCCTGCTGGAGGACTTCAACTTCCAAAAAAGTGAGCGAGTCTGAAGGTAAATCCTTGGATCAGCGAGAAGTGGTAAACCTATCAGAATGTTAAAGCACTCTCAGTGACCACGATATCCAGGTGTCTCTTGCTCTGAACTTTTGTTGCCAAAACTAATGACATCTGAGGGAGCTCCAAAATGATGTACATAACCTTGTGGGACCTACACCAGCCACATCATTGGAGTCTGCCCCACAGGAGGATTTAGACTTGCATTTCTTTGACTTTATCTGGGATGACCAGCTTGGTATAGTCGGCTTGTGTTCCATTAAATTAGCTTGAAATTGCGCACGGGTCCCGGCCAACCGCTTACAGTGATTCTGATTGATGCTTTTTATTTTCTTGGTGCTTTTTGCTTCAAAACTTTAAAAATGCATTTTTCAGGTTCCCCAGGCATAATGATTATAAGACCCAACTCCATTTTAAGTAGGCCAAGACTTCATCTTTCTGATTTTTGCAGAATCATCAACATGTCTGCCTTTGATGCAGATGTTGTATTATATTTACAAAAAACTGTGGAAGTGCCAAGTCACTCAGATATCACCATCAACAAGACCCCTGGGGTTCTGCTGGCTACAAAAACCTGTCTATTCACATTCAAGCATTGGTCTGTAGACCTAAGTTCACCCATATTACGGAAAACAAACCTTGTAGAGCTGAGCCAGTGACTCAACATTGGTTCCCAGCGCTGTGTCTGGATGTTTGGGAAACCTTGAGTGGCTGCTTCTTGAGATAAACAAACATGAGAACCATTATTACATCATCATTACAAAGACATCCATAGTAATCATGGTTACCTCCCATATGGAATAAAGGAGTAGATATTGCTGTAGGCTTGACAAGCTTGACTCTTAAAAGGTTTTTCCCCACTTTGTGGTTGCATGGATGTTTGTATTCATTTCACTTGAGTCCATTCATGGTGGCCCCTATTGTGATGGAAGCCAATTGCAGGAAAGCAGCTACTCAGCATCTCAAGCTTCGAGGGGAGCCTGATGCAGAGGCAGTTACTGTTATAATAGCTGCTCATGTGGCATACACATTTGAGACATTTTAATCCTGTATGGAGTTTGAGGCTTTAGACGCTACCACGGTTTCATGCTTCTAAAGATTTACTACAACCTGCACAGTATAGGGCTTACCAAGATTAGGAAATTCCTTTAGCTTACCAAGAACACCAGAGCTGGTTTACTGGTCAGTTACCATACAGGCACAGGAATGTCTGCCTGGGACCCTGAGCAATGAATGGGCTACATGGTCAGTCTTGGCTGGTTACACTCTTGGTCCTTGTCCCAATACCTTGGCACTTACTAAGGTGGTAGGGGGTTTCAATCACACAGTCTTATTCAGGGGACATGTACAATTTGTACTATATACCACAACCTCTACACCTACTCTCACAGTGGGACCAGCAGTTCAGGCACAGGTACCAAGCTATTTTTCTATAGACTAATAATGCTAACATGAGAAAATCACCTGTGAAACATGAAGAGAGTCCCTTCTATGTTGCTCCTCAGAACAACCAGTTGGGAGCAGTCTATTTGTATACAACACCCCAAGAAAAATATAGAATACTGACTTTGTCTTCCTCTTGGGTTAGTACCACCCGAAGAGGAATAAAACACATGGGGAAGCATGTTTGTACGTCTTTACACCAACATGCATTATACACCTTTATTGGCAGTTCTCCCTGAGATACTGAAACAAGTACAGAAAGAACACAGAGCTACACCAGCTCTGGACTTCGGAATTAAGTTAATGGAGAACTTTTCTACAGTTTCCTCTATCATCCTCAAAAACATTAAGGGAGAAGCTTTGTTTTTGAACAATACTCCAGGGACTGGAAGCAGTTTCAGGTCCATATATTGAATGGGAACTACTGAAAATAATTGCAAAAGTTTGCACCTCTTTGGGTTGCGATATCTCAGATATGCGAGCCATTAAGCCACATTTAAAACTTAAAAGTGGAATTGAGGGTTCCGTAAAATAGAAATCTACAATGAAAGGTAGGAAGAAACAGAGGAGGAGAGAGCAAAGATGGGCTTGATCCCCTGCATCTAGAGAATCTGTTAGAAGTGGTTATAATTTAAGGGACTACTAAAAAATGTAAAAAATATAATTCTCAGTATTCTAATATCCGCTCTCCATGTTCTATTCAGGAAATGATGGTAAACAAACAAAGATACAGGATCCATCTGAGTGTTGGACCCAGGTACTCATGCAATGGCCTTGGCACTAACTCATGCAGTGCTACAATCCCAAGAGCACTACCCATGCAGTCCAGCAACCCCCTGTCACTCCATGTGCACTCTTCATGCAATGACCTAGGCACTAATACATTCACTGCTACAATCCCCAGAGCAGTACCTATGCACTCCAGCATTCCCCTTGTCACTCTGTGAGCACTCTTCTAATCACCCTGTCAGCACCGTATACTTATCCAATCACTGTGCCAATACCAGAACACTTATACATTCACCATGTAGTATCTTTGCAGCACTCTAATCACCAGTCACTAAACATGTGTTTATGCAATGACCCAGGCACTAACAGATGTAGTGCTACAATCCCCTGAGGACTACATATGCAGTCCAGCAATCTGCCTGTCACTGCCTATGCACTTCTCCAATCACCCAGCCAGCACAATGTACTTATCCAATCAGTCTGCCAAAACCCAAGAACTTATAAATTCACCATGTACTCTCCTTACATTACTGTAATCATCCAGTCTCTACCCATGTACTGATGCAATAGCCCAACCACTAACACATGCACTGCTACAATCCCCTGAGCACTTCCCATGCAGATCTCTACCACCTACACACTACTGATTCGCTCCTCCAATTACCCAGGTAGTACCCATGCACTCCAGAATTCCATCTGTCACTACCCATGCACTCCTCCAATCACCGAGCCAGCACTATGTACTTATCCAATCACTTCGCCAAAACCCAAGCAGTTATAAAATCACCATGCACTGTCCATGCAGCACCCTAATCATCCAGTCACTACCCATGTACTCATGCATTGACCCAGTCACTAACACATGCACTGATGCAATCCCTTAAGGACTACCTATGCAGTCCAGTAATCTCCCTGGTACTACCTATGCAGTCCTCCAATCACCCGACCAGTCCTATGTCCTTATCCAATCACTGCGCCAAAACCCAAGCACTTATAAACTCACCATGCACTCTTTGCGCAGTACTCTAATCATCCAGTCACTACCCATGTAGTCATGCAATGATCCAGGTACTTACACATGCACTGCTACAAGCCCTGTGTACTTCCCATGCAGACCTCTAACCACCTTCACACTTCTCATTCGCTCCTTCAATTCCCCTGGTAGTACCCATGCAGTCCAGTAATCACCCTGTCTCCCCGTGCCCTCCTCCAGTCACTCAGCCACTACTATGTACTAATCCAAACACTCTGAAAATAACCAAGCACTTATAAATTCACTCAGGCACTCTCCTTGCAGTATTCTAATGTT
Source organism: Triturus cristatus (assembly GCF_964204655.1). Classification (NCBI taxonomy): domain Eukaryota; kingdom Metazoa; phylum Chordata; class Amphibia; order Caudata; family Salamandridae; genus Triturus; species Triturus cristatus. The sequence goes on along the minus strand of NC_140588.1, from coordinate 397,301,929 downwards.
TCAGTCAGTAGCTATGTACTCATGCAATGACCAGGCACTAACTGATCACTGCCACATTCCCTTCTGCACTACCCATACAGTCCTCTAACCACTTACACACTTCTTATTTGCTCCTTCAATTCCACAGGGAGTACCCATGCAGTCCCGCAATCACACTGTCACTCCCCATCCACACCTCCAGTCACCAAGCACTATCATGTAATAATCCAAACAACAATAACACCTATAGTGGTCACAGACTGATAAGGGGATTACTGGAGTGCACAGGTAGTCCTCAGGGGATTGTAGCACTACATCTTTTAGTGCCTGGGTCATTCCATAAGTACATGGTTAGTGACTGGATGATTAGAGTACTGCAAAGAGAGTGCATGGTGCATGTATAAGTGCTAGGGTATTGGAGCAGTGATTGGATAAGTACACGGTGCTGACAGGGTGATTGGAAGAGAGCTCAAAGAGTGACAGGGGGAATGCTGGAGTGCATAGGTACTGCTCTGGGGATTGTAGCAGTGAATGTATTAGTGCCTGGGACATTGCATGAGTACATGTGTATTTACAAATTCACCATGCACTCTCCTTTCAGCACTCTAATCATCCAGTTACTACCCATGTACTCATGCAAGGCCCGGGCACTAACTCATGCAGTGCTACAATCCCAAGAACACTACCCATGCAGTCCAGCAACCCCCTGTCACTCCATGTGCACTCTTATGTGCAATGGCCTAGGTACTAATACATTCACTGCTACAGATAGCAGCTGCCACAAAGTATTTCAAACAACTGAGATTGTTGCTGTGCACTTGCTTAAAATGACGAGCCACCGGATACGTGGAATCATTATTGACGATGGCTCGTAAGTGCTGCAAAAATCTGACGTGCACCTGCAGCTTGGTACTTCCCACATATCTAAGGCTGCAGGTGCACATAAGTACATGAACTGTAAACTCAGTTTTGCAATTAAAACTACCCTTGATTAAAACCTCCTCTGGGCTAAAAGGAGTCAAGTAAGAAGTAGTTTTCTCTCCAAACCTACAAGCTCTGCAAGAGGAGCACTTTATGAACCCTTGCCTGAGCTGTAGCCACATCTTAGCAGCCGCTAATTCGGGATTAGATTTAACAATTTGAGTTCTCATTGAATGGCCCTTTCTATATGTAATCGTTGGTTGTGGCGGAAGGTATATATATATATATATATATATATATATATATATATATATATATATATATATATATATATATATATTATTCACTGAAAAAAAGAAAGGTTGCAGGATCGTTATAGCTAGGCTCAGATTTCACTCATACAAAACCAGTGAAATTCAGCAGTTATAGTTAGCTGAGTTAACTATCACTTGCGCCTCACGCAATGCATTGCTTATGACCTCACATATTACATACCTCATGACATGATAATATCACTGATGACATCTGAATTGACATCACTCATGACATTAGTGACGACATCATCTGGTGACTGTGAGGGTTTTGGTGAGTCAGTGGGTGTATCAGTGCCTTTATAGATGATTCCATAGGTGCATGATTGACTGTATAAGTGAGTGAGTGAGTAGGTGTCTCAGTGAATGTATGGATGAGTGACTGGTTGTGTGAATTTCTGTATCAGTCTGTCAGTTAGTATTTAAGTGGCTGTATGGGTGTGTGAGTGGGTAATTAAGTGGCTGTACAGGTGAGTGATTGGTTGTCTGAGTACCTGTATGGTTGGCTGACTGTCTGTGTGGGTGGGTGAGAGTGTGTGTGACTGTGGATTTGAATGGGTGAGTCAGTGGCTATATGAGTTAGTGAGTACTTGTGTGAGGGGTTGTATAGGTGAGTGTGTGTATCGCTGTGTGGGTGAGTAAGTGGATGTGTCAGTGGTATATAGGAGAGTTACTGGGTATGTGAAAGGCAGTGTGGGTGAGTGATGGGGTATATGGGTGACTGCATGGGTGAGTGAGTGAATGTGGAAGTGGCGGAATGGGTGAGTATGTACCTGTGTCAGTGACTGTATATGTGAGTATCTGTATGAGTAAGTGTGTCTGTGTGTGTATCTGTATGGGTGAGAAAGTGGCTGTGTAATTGACTGTATGGGTGAGTTAATAAGGTGTGTGAGTAGCTGTATGGGTGACTGACTCAGTGTGTGAATGGCTATACAGGTGTATGAGTGGATATGTCAGTGGCTGTATTAGTGACTGAGTGGGCATATGAGTGGCTGTATGGGTGAGTAAGTAGATGTGTGTGTAGAGCTATGAAACAGCGAGTGGGTATATAAGTACTGGCATGGGTCTGTGAATGGGTTTGTGAATGGTCTGTGGGAGTGGGTGTATGAAAAGTTCTATGGGGTGTGAGTGGGTATGTCAGTGATTCTGTGGATGATGGTACCAGTTATGTCATTAGTGATGTCATTTGAATTGTCATCACTGATGTCATCAGTGATACAAACTGGTGGAGAAAGGGGGCTGGGCCACAGACCAGCACTGAGGAATCCCACTATGTATTACTTACAGGAGGTACCAGGAGGGCATCTTGGCACAGGAGGGATTCTTGGTCCCTAAGGTCCCTCAGGAGTAAAGTGGGCTTCATCCTCCAACCTGTAGTGCACCACAAGGCTTGTTTTCTGAGTAGTGCCAAAAGGGGGCATAGCCTCAGAAGACCTCTTAGCCATCCCGCTGTGTGGGACTTACTGGAGGTAACAGAAGGAGTAGTTGGCCCCCAAGGACATCCTTTACCTACTGGCAGTAGGTAAAGTGGGTAGTTATAGTTAGGACCTAGTTTCCATAGGAATACCATTTTTTCATTTGCCAATAACTTTGATGCTGTTTGGTGAATCTTCACGAAATATTTACATCTGATAAGAAGCTCACTTTAGCAGCAATCTCTAAAGTTTAGGGGTAATCCGTCAAAACAGAAGGTGAGAACCAGGGGTTGCTTTAAACCAAGTTTTTCCCATGTTAATTCCCATAGAACCTTTAGACACGGCTATAGCCTAAAATGCTGAGTGGATTTACACCAAATTTGGAAGGAAGGCAGATATTGGTCCAAGCAAGTGGCTTTTTGTGATTTTCCGTTCAGTAGTTGCAGAGAAATTAAAATAAAGTTCCAATGGTATATATAGGCTCCCTGTTCTTGCTGTTCCTGCTTCTGGCTCATCCTTTTGTTAGCCCTTCCTAGATGTCCTGGTGCTGGTACTACCAATCCTTTCCCTGACACTGCTGGACTGGTGGGTCCTAATATACCTAGCCCTGTTGTCCTGCTTCTCCTTGGCCTGGCACTCATAGTCTTCCTGGTTGGTTTGGGTCATCCTTATTTCTCTTGCCCTGGTCTTATGGTCTACCTAGTACTGCTTCCCCTGGCCCTGGCCCTCCTTATTAGGTCCTCATGGGTTGGGCCTAGTAATTTTTATTGTATTTTGATCCCATTGGTCATCGTGGTCCTGGATCCTTGCCAGTCTGGTCTTAATACCCCAGTTGCTAGTCCTTCTGCTCCACTTGGAATTTAAGGTCCTGGTTCCCTTTGTTTTAACCTCTTGGTCCTCCTATCCCTGTTCCTTCTTCTGCTTATTCTAACCCTACTAGTCCATCTAATCCTACACTATTTGTTCCCTGATCTCAATCGCCCAACTCCACCCGCTTCTGACCTGACTAATTTTCTGGGTCCTCCTCCAACATGACATGATACTCTTGGCCTTGGTTCTCCTGCTCGTTTTTATCCTGGACTAACTTGTCTACTTTGTCCTGGTTCTCCTTGTTCTGATCATCCTGCTTTTAGCCACCTGGTTTGGTCATCACAGCTCCTGTCATCCATGATTTCCTTGTCCTGGTCATCCTTTTCTTGGTCCTGCTGGTCCCCTCGATCTACCTGCCTCTTGTGTCTTGGCACTCTTAATCTTTGTCCTTATTGTTTGAGTTGTCCTTCTTCTCCTGGATCTGTACCTTGTCTATTTAGTCCTACTGGTATTGCAGCCATTGTTTCACATTCTCTTGACCCTGGTTCTCCTTTGTTTGGGTCTTCATGAGACTGATCGTTTTGTTTGCCACTCTCTATTTCACCAGGTCTTCCAGATGCTGGTTGGCCTTCTTAGCTCAGGTCCTCTTCACCTTGGTCCTTTTAAAGATTGCTCTTCCCCACTTGGTAATCCGAGCCTTGGTGCCCTAGGTCCTGATCTTCATTACTCTCTTAGCCCTGTTTCCAGTCTTCCTGTTCATGATCCTTTTACTTTACCTAGTCCTCTTGATCTGACCTTCACAATGCCCTTGTAACTACCCCCTTGGTCTTCCTAAACCCTATCCTGCTTATCCTATAATCTTGGACATACTGGCCATTGCCCTTCAGGGTCTGATCTTCTTAATCCACTTCAATCTGGTCCTGGTAGTACTGCCACTCATACTCCTGCTCCTTGCACACATAGCTCTGCAAAACTTTTCCTGTCACAGATAATCCTAGCCTTTCCTAGTTCTGTGTTCTTTGACCTCTGGTTCATGATAGTCTAATATCTTCCTAGCCCTGTATTTCCTTTGCCTGGTTTCATTGGTTATCATTCCCTTATATTTCTAACCAGAGTCATTTGTATTCTGGGTCTCCTCATTCGAGGCTTCAAGTCCTGGAAATGTTGATCCTACTCACTATATCGCCCATTAGTCCTCCTGGTCCAGCTCCACTGGTTTATCAAGTCTCCTCATTTACCTGTTCCTAACTCTTCTGATCCTTGTCACCTTGGTCCATGTAGTCCTGGTCTTAGTTCTGCTACTCGTTTGTCTGACCCTCATATATCGGGTCTACTGATCCTAATTCCATTGGCATTGGTTTCCCTAGCTCTCCCCCTTCCTGGTCCTCCTGCCCCATCCTACTCGTACTAGTCCTCCTGGTGTTCTGGTTTGCCTATTCTACTTTCTCTTGTCCATCTGACCAAGGTCCCCTCTATCAAGGTCCTCCTAGTAATGGTCATATTGAGTATGGTCTTCCTCATCCCTCTGTCACTGGTCCTGCTAGTTCCCATGTTGTGGGTCACATTTGTTCATGTCACTCTGGTTTAAGAATGGCCTGAGTCTGACACCCCTGGACATTCTGATTTTGGTCTCACTGGACCTAGAATTTCTCGTCCTTTATAACCCCCTTGGACATTCTATTCTAGGATCTTCAGATCCTGCTAACCCTGGTCCTTTCTAGTTTTGGATTTCCTGGTGCTGGTCCTTTTGTTTCTGGACCCTTAGTCCATATTGATCTGGTGTGTGTGGTCTCGGCTCTCCTGTCTTTGGTCCTTCTCTCCACTTGATTCCTGGTAATGGTCCTCTTTGGTCTGTCTACTTGGGTCTGCTATTCCTGGCCTGGGTAGTACTTGTTCCTCCAGTCATGGTCGGTACCCACAGGCCCTCATAGCCCTCTTTCTTTTTATGGTCTAGGCCTTCTGTTCCTTCTACCTCTGATCCTTCTTTTCATTTGGGCCCTTGTCCACTGGGTGTAGAGCTCCCTGTCGCTTCTTCCTGGCCTTCCTGATTCTTCTCACCCGGTGTCTTGTTCATCATCGTCTACTTGTTTTGGGTCCTTGCTGGCATTGGTATCCCTGGTCCTCATACATTAGGTCTCCCTGGCCATGTTCTTCTTGCCCTGTTCCTCATGGTTCTCGTCATGCTAGCCCTCATAATGGTCCACTTCTTGCTTCTTTTTCTCCTACTTTGCATCCTTCGCCTCATCCTACTGTTTCCTTCTCCAGTGCCCCCATATTCACAAAGACTTTAGTCAGGTACAGCCTCCAAACCTGTCACACATATCTTTTTTGTTAGCTTCCAGATTTATTTTGCTGAGACAGCACTGTCAAGTACAGAAATGAGGGTCAGGAAGAAACAGGTCCTTGCCCATTAAAACACTGCTTACCAAGATGCATTGCTCAGCTGACTAAAATGTCACTGTGACTGAAGGGGTCACTCGTGGCATGGAACCAATAAGCATCAATGCACTAAACTTACTCAGCTGGGTGAATAGTATGAAAAAGTGTGTTTATTCACAAGGGTCAGAGTGAACTCTTCCTGTGAATTACCCAAATACATTACTTACGTAGCTCCTCTTTCACTTCCCCATCACAGTGTCTCTGTTAGAACTGGGATTTCTAGTTGGCAGAGTATGCACCCTGTCCAAGCAGGAACCACAATCCTAGTTAGGGTAAATACAGCACAACCTAAATTATCCTGTGCCTACCCTCTGGTATCTTGGTACAGAGCATGCAGGCTGACGTTAAGAGGCAATGTGTAAAGTATTTGTGTAACATTTAAACAGAAAAACAGAGAAAACACATCAAAAAGACTCCACATCAGTTTAGAAAAATAAAGTATAACTTTATAAACAACAAAAGACCAAAAGGACACAAATCCAATATGTAGAAGTTGAGATAGGAATTTTATGAGTTCTATTCCTTAGAAGCAAATAGAGCTTTAGGGGTTACTTGAGGTTGTGCTGGACTGGGGCAAAGTCAAAAATTGAGGCCGACTGCGGTGGAGCGCACGCCGGCTACTGGACCCACATTGCCCAAGCAAACAAAGTACCTTATCTGGTAGCAACAGCAAGATACAGGGCACAGTGAAGCAATGTGTCGTTGTCGATCCTGTAGTGATGGCGATGTGTTGGTTCCACAGGTGAGACGCCAGGCCGAGATGCATTAGTTCCGTGGACCAATACAATATCAATCTCTCTGGGCTGCTGCAGTAGGAATGTATACTTCTGATGCATGGGGCTCTCGAGTGCTGCGTTGGTTCCGAAAGCAAAGCGCCAACATTATTCCCGCAACCTGGTCGCTGCGCCGGTTCTGCTACACGCACACAGGATATGCATCAATGTCCGTGTTGCAGGTGTCTGGGTCCACTTCTAGTGAACAAGGTACAGGAGCAAGGGTAGAGACTTTGATATCACTGAGTCTCCAGAAACAGAAGGAAAGCCAACAAGCCCTTGGAGCACTCTTAGAGGAAAGGCAGAGTCCAGCTTGCCTTCAGCAGAGTTAGAGAGCAGCAGGTAGCAGGGCAGCACAGGGAAAGTTAGGACTTCTAGGTCAGCAGTCCAGCAAGGAGCCTTTGAACAGAGCAGCAGTTCTTCTGATAGAGTTCCACTTGCAGGTCCAGAAGTGTCTGATCTTATGGGGTCAGAGACCTAGTACTTATATCCAAAAGTGCCTTTGAAGTGGTGGTGACTGCAAAGAGTGGTCTTTAAAGTTCACATGTTTCCTTTCAACCCAGTCCTGTCTGCCAGGCTCTCTGTGGGGGGCAATCAGCCCTTTGTGTGGGGTCAGGCCAGTACCTATTGAAATATACATGTTAGTCCCATCCTCCCTATCTATCCAGGAGGAACCATCAAAATTAGGATGTATGTAGATGGGTACTCGGCACCACCTAGAATTCCTGTGTTTGTGGCTCTCTGGACGGAATGCACAAGGTGTAGCTGTCACCCAACTCAGATGTGTACAGGTCGCATGGTACACAGAGCAGTGAGAGCAGAGAAATGTCCACTTTCTAAAAGTGTAAGCGATAGCTAAGACTCACGTCTTAGACACAAGGTGCACTACTCTGGTACACTGTAACAGTGGAATGTATTTAGACAAAACAGTCTAAAAGCTTTTTAACAATGTGAACAACAAATCAAACTAGTACGATAAATAAAGTTTGTACAAAGCATCCATCGGTGACAAAAACACTGGTGTGAAGCTGGTGGCTCAAGTCGAATCAATATTCATGCGAAGTAATTCTTGAGAAGCAATATCCATAAATGTAAATTAAACAAAATTTTTAAAAAAATACTTCAGGCACTGTGGCCTATCCCAATGCATTTTGGATATTCACATGTCCCCTTCGTCAGAGGATTCTATAAACAATAAAACTATATGAGTATATTGACATTGATACATGACAAAGAATTCAAAAGAGATCTCTACGTGAGCTAGACATTCGAGAGGCTCTGTGCATGCAGAATAGTAACTATGCATGCTAAATGTACGATTTCCAAACAGAGGTTTATCTACACTTGTGACTGAAAGTCAACTGCCTGCAAAATGGAATGCCTGAATCAATCAGAAAGAGACTCACGGTGTCTAAGTGTGAATGAAACTGTCTAAAACACACGTGAGGTCACAGAGACCCGGGGAACGTGACAGCATACGAAAGTGACAGATTTTAAATGACTAAAGCTGTCAGTGGCATAGAAAAAAGACTTCCATGTCACAGAGGTGGTAAACAATAAAGGAGGTGAAGAACAATTAAGAAACAAGAAAAAAACTCTCGAACAACAAAGTAAATCTCCATGCCCTAATAAAGCGAAGCAAGGAAAAAACGGATAAAATTGGTAAACCAAAACAGCGAGTGCTGCAGATTCCTAGCGCAAAACTGATTGCAAACAGCGATAAACAGTGGTATCCCTATCACGATTATAAACTAACTCAGACACATGTGAAATTGTAAACTGCAACCTAATGCAGTTTAAAGACAACATGCTTTGGAATTGGGAGAAGGAAGTACTGCCCCAGACAACATTATCTCAAAAGTACAAACAATGTTAAATGAATAGTAATAATAATAATATCTAGAACTCAAATGCGTGCCTAGACAAGTGCATGATGTCGTAATGCTCCACGACCACTGACATGTAATACCCATACAATAATGTAATTAAATGTGGTTGAATTTCCCACAATGTGAAAGGACAGTTTCAGAGAGAATTAGATATGAGTACATGAACATGAACAATACAATAAAATGCAAGTGTAATCAGTCTATAGTTGGGAATAAAATCACATAAGCTAACCACTGTTATAGTGAACTTGATGACTGGTATGGACATTGAGGCTCATAATCTACTGACAAGGCTGTCAGTGGATAAACAGTGAGCCTATTACCGGGTGTGGGGAAGAAGTGTGCCGAGACCCAACTCTAAGGATTATCAGAGTACCCAAAAAATAAACAAGGATCATGGAAAAGGAGGTTACAAGAAGCATGAGAGTTCCAGTTTCTTGTTAAGACCTTTGGGAATAAGAGTATCAAGAAAGCGTATCCCGTGAGTTTCACTTTGAATTAAGAGCTTTGGCATATCTCTGTCTACTTATGCCTTCACCACCTCTACAATGGTGAGCCTCAAGTAGGCTATTGTGTGATTGTGCTCATTCCAGTGGGAGGCCAGAGGTGTACTGGTGGTCTTTCGTTCTTATTGGCTTTTGTGTTCAGTGATGCGGGTGCGGAGTATCCTTTCAGTTTTGCTGACATAGAATAAGCCGCATGGGCATTTCATGACGTAAATGACATTCCGTCCATTACAATCTGCTGTGAAATTCAACTGAATGCGTTTATCTGACCATGGATGAGAAATGGTTGCCAATTAAAACATTGTTACAGTGAGAGCAATTACGACACTTCATTATGCCTTTGTGCTCCACTGTAGTCGATCTTGGTGGCTTAGTGAGTAACTCCTTGAGATTGTTTGATCTCTTGTGAGCAAATAATGGAAGATTGACAAAAATCCCTTGGAATGAGTCTAAGACTGCAGTAGTTCCCAGCTTTTCAGGATAATCCCTTTATTCTTGGGGGAATTTGTTGAAAATGTAGAAACAAACACTTCTCGGGATGTTTTTCGACAGATATGATCTTTGAAGAGACTGAACACATTGTTCAGCACTATTCACCACTTCATCGGGGGTAGCCACATTCTGAGAAACGTTGTTTAAATTCATATAACATTGTCACACATTGATGTGCATCTGAGGTGATGCGTTTAATACTAGTGAATTGTGAAAAGGGTAGATGCTGTTTAAGAACTGGGGGATGAAAACTACTGTACAATAGCAAATAGTTGCGATCAGTGGGTTTTCTAAAAACAGAAGTCCTAATGTGGGTCCCCACATTCTCCAAGTTGACAACCAGGTAGGCGATGCTCAGTCGATCAATGCTGTGTGTGAATCAAATCGTTGGGTTCATGCAATTATGTTCCAACAAAAACATTTCTACATCACTGCGCGCCCCTTGCCAAATGATAAGAATTTCATTGATATATCGCCGATAAAGCACCAAACTTTTCAACAAGACCTCATCCGATAGAATGTGTTACATTTCAAATTTCATTATGAAAATATTGGCATAGCTGGGAGCCCCAGAAATAGATGGATTACACTTGCATTTTATTGTATTGTTCATGTTCATGTGCTCGTATCTAATTCTCTCTGATATTGTCCCTTCACATTGTGGAACATTTGACCACATTTCATCACATCATTGTATGGGAATTACATGTCAGTGTTCTCAGATGTCGGAAGCATTACCACATCATGCACTTGTATAGGCATGCATTTGAGTTCTAGATATTATTATTATTACTATTCATTTAACATTGTTTGTACTTCTGAGATCATGTAGTCTGGGGCAGTACTTTCTTTCACTAATTCCAATGCATATTGTCTTTAAACTGAATTAGGTTACATTTTACTATTTCACATGTGTCTGAGTTAGTTTATAATCGTGATACCACTGTTTATTACTGTTTGCAATCTGTTTTTCGCTAGGAATCCGCAGCACACGCTGTTTTGGTTTACCACATTTATGTGTGTTTTCCTTGCTTCGCTTTATTAGGGCATGAAGATTTACTTTGTTGTTCTAGTGTTTTTTTCTTGTTTCTTTATTGTTCTTCACCTCCTTTATTGTTTACCACCTCTGTGACATAGAAGTCTTTTTTCTATGTCGCTGACAGCTTTAGTCATTTAGAAACCGCCACTTTCGTACGCGGTCACGTTCCCCGGGTCTCCGGGACCTCAGTGTGTTTTAGACGGTTTCATTCACACTTAGTCATGGTGAGTCTGTTTCTGTTGGATTCAGGCACTCTGTTTTCAGTTGTGCGTCTTTTTCACTGATCCACTGTTTATATTGCACTTCAGATTCTTGATTCGTGTAAGTCGGAAAATCCAACTTTATCATTCTACTGGCTGTATGCAGGCCATGTCCCTTGGCTTGTTGGGCTTTTCTGGGTGTTGTACCGCTGGAAAGTCACACGTTTGAAACTCGGCATGTATATAGAAACCATGTTTACTTTCACGGGCAGTCTGACATTTCATGATTGGGTAAAACTCTGCACTCCGGTTCAGGTTTTGGACCTATTTTTCAGTTGCACCTGGTTTCCCTTCTCTTTAGCAGGTATGGTTGTTTTCCATTTTGCAGGCAGTTGACTTTTAGTCACCAGTGCAGATAAACCTTTATGTTTGGGAATCGTACATTTAGCATGCATAGTTACTATTTTGCATGCACACAGCCTCTTGAATGTCTCGCTCATGTAGAGACCTCTTTTGAATTCTTTGTCATGTATCGATGTCGATATACTCATTATAGTTTTACTGTTTCTAGAATCCTCTGACAAAGGGGAAATGTGAATGCACGAAATACATTGGGATAGGCCACAGCGCCTGGAGTTTATTTGTTGAATTTGGATTTATTTTCGTTCATGGACATTGCTTCTCAAGATTTACTTTGCATGAATATTAAATCGACTTGAGCAACAAGCTTCACACCAGTGTTTTTGTCACCGATGGATACTTTGCACAAACTTTATTTATCATACTAGTTTAATTTGTTGTTCACATTGTTAAAACGCTTTTACATTGTATTGTCTAAATACATTCTACTGTTACAGTGGACCACAGCAGTGCACCTCGTGTCTAAAATGCGAGTCTTAGTTATCTCTTTCACTTCGAAATGGGTTGCTTAGCAGAGCCCCCCCACGAGGTGCACAACATTGAGCAATTCGTTTTTCATTGTATATATGCTGCTAACTTTGAGTGCAACTCAGTTGTTTTTCTCTTTTTCTCTACTTTTTAAAAGTGGCATTTCTAAAATAGTACTGCTAAATGCAATTTTAGCACTAAAGAGGATTTATCATTACTTTTTTACTGATATAAAACATGATGCAGCTACTTCTTTCTTATCAGAAATGACAGCTTAGAAGTAGTTTACGGAATTCACACTGTGTCTGAGAGTAGTAGGCCTCACAGTAGTGAAAAATGAATTTAGCTGTTTGTCACTATCAGGACATTCAAGACATAAAAGTACATGTACTTACATAGCACCCTGCCCTTAGGGTTACCTAGGCCTTTCCTTAGAGGTGACTTATGTGTATTAAAAGAGGAGTTTTCAGGCTTGGTAAGTAGTTTTAAATGCCAAATCCAACTTGAAGTAAACTAAACACAGGCCCTGAAATGGCACACCTGAGGCACGGTTAAGGGGCTAATTATATGGGTGGCACAACCAGTGCTGCAGGCCCACTAGTAACATTTAATTGACAGGCACATATAGTGCACTTTACTAGGAACTTAGAAGTAAATTAAATATGCCATTTGGAATGAACCTATATTATCATAGTTGATGAGAGAGCACAAGCACTTTAGCACAGTTTGTCAGTGGTAAAGTGCACAGGGTGCACAAAAAAGTCAGAAAATGGAAGGAGGTGGGTGAAAGGTTGTGAAAAGACCACCCTAAGGCTGTCAGGTCTAACAGTGTCACTCAATTTAACTCCAGCAAGTGCCCCAAAGCAATGTGCCCCCAAAAACTATTTACATACTCTTTGTGTCCCTCCCTCTGGAGCGCAATACCATCTATCTGTCTGCATTCCCTGTTTTCTGCTGAGAAAGCAAATCCAATTAACAGGAAAAATAATTAATCTAGTAGTTGACTGTGCAATGAAAATTGTAAGACTTAATGCAGAAAAGGCACGCATTTGAAATGTGCCGATTTGCAATAGGCAGTCATAGTTGCCCATGTAGGCCATAAGAAAATCTCTGAAGCAAATTGCTTTAACATTGAAGTCTATGTAATATTGTTGAAAGTGCACAATGTGAATTATAAGCTTGACCTTAACTTGACATGCTTAGAAATGTTGTTATAACTGCAGAATATTCTGGTTTACCAAAAGTATTACTTTATAAGCAACATTTATTCTTGAATGTCATGAACTTCTTATTTTCTTATGTTTCATGTAACGTTTGAATAGAATAACTTGTGCATTTTAAAAAATAATGCTTGATTCATATTAAAAGAAATGCATTTCCTTACAATGATTTTGCCTTTTAGTTAGTAGTTCATTGTACTGGCAGTGAAAGAAATGAAGATGTAAATCTATATGTGTTTAAAGGCTTATGGGAACCAAGTCTAATGTTTACAGAATCTAACCATGCAAGACTACTTGTAGTTAATCTTGTGATAAATAGTACAAGCCGCATGTATTTTCGTGGGAGCGAAGGAGCTGAACCTGCTTACCAATAATGCTGTCATCCTATTGATCCATGAAGGAAGAAGCCTGATACAATGTTTTCAACATATTTTCTTGAATTTTATATCAGTATTCTTCCCAGTTATCTCTAATGTTTCAAAGCTTTACTGCACACTCGATCCTAGACCCAGACGGTTGTGGCGACTGCTGCTCCAGTTTCCCTTGTCTGCTTTACCTTTGCCACTTGATATTTGTGAGATTGCTACTGCAACTGTATACTGATTTACTTGAATTTAGAGAGCCTTGCCTGAGTCTTATGAACTACTCTTTATGGGAAGTTTGGATTCACTAATTTTGCTTTGAAACCTCCTGATTTCTTCCTTTTCCTGCAATTTGGGTCTCTCTATGCAGTTTTCCTGCCACCAAACCGCTCACGCTGTTCTGCCCTCCCAGCTGGGTAGGGCTCAGTCCCCCAGCATTGTAAGTGCCCAAAAGGATGGGACTGCTTCACAATCGCGCAACATAGCGCTAACGCTAGCCTGCAGCACTGGTCTCTCCAGGCGTTTTTTATGCCACCAAACCACTCCTGTTGTTCTTTCCTAACTGATGGGGGGACTGAGTCCCCCAGCGTTCTCAACACAGAGAGGGGTGGGACTGCTCTACACACGCATTATATAGCACCAGCGCTAGCCCACAGTGCCGGTCCCTCCATGTGGTTTTCCTGCCACTAAACAGCTCCCGCTATTCTTCCCTACCAGCTGAGTTGGGACTCCGTACCCAGCGTGAATTGCTCTACACACGTGCTACATAGCGCCAACATTAGCCCGCAGCGCAGGTCTCTCTAAGTGATTTTCTTGCCACCAAACCATTCCTGCTGTTCTCCCCCACGTGGCATTTCGAAAATAGTACTTTTAAATCCAACTTTAGCAGTAAAGAGGATTTCTCTTTACCTTTTCACTGATATAAAACACGATGCAGCGACTCCTTTCTTATCATAAATGACAGTTTAGAAGTAGTTTACGGAATTCACACTGTATCTGAGAGCAGTAGGTCTCACAGTAGTGAAAAATGAATGTGGCTGTTTGTCACTATCAGGACATTCAAGACATAAAAGTACATGTCCTACCTTTTACTTACATAGCACCCTGCCCTTAGGGCTACGTAGGCCTTACCTTAGAGGTGACTTATGTTAATTAAAAGAGGAGTTTTCAGGCTTGGTAAGTAGTTTTAAATGCCAAATCAAACTTAAAGTAAACTACATGCATGCCCTGAAATGGCAGGCCAGAGGCATGGTTAAGGGCCTACTTATATGGGTGGCACAATCAGTGCTGCAGGCCCACTAGTAACATTTAATTGACAGGCACATGTAGTGCACTTTACTAGGAATTTGTAAGTAAATTAAGTATGCCATTTGGAATGAACCTATATTATCATATTTGATGAGAGAGCACAAGCACTTTAGCACTGTTTGTCAGTGGTAAAGTGCACAGGGTGCAGAAAAAATGTCAGAAAAATGGAAGGAGGTGGGCAAAAGGTCGGGGAAAGACCACCCTAAGGCTGTCAGGTCTAACAGTCTCACTCAATTTAACTCCAGCAAGTGCCCCAAAGCAGTGTGCCCCCAAAAACTATTTACATACTATTTGTGTCCCTCCCTCTGGAACCCAGATACCGTCTATCTGTCTGCATTCCCCGTTTTCTGCTGAGAAAGCAAATACAATTAACAGGAAAAATAATTAATCTAGTAGTTGACTGTGCAATGAAAATTGTAAGACTTAATGCAGAGAAGGCACGCATTTGCAATGTGCCGATTTGCAATAGGCAGTCATAGTTGCCCATGTAGGCCATAAGAAAATCTCTGAAGCAAATTGCTTTAACATTGAAGTCTATGTAATATTGTTGAAAGTGCACAATGTGAATTAAAAGCTTGACCTTAACTTGACATGCTTAGAATTGTTGTTATAACTGCAGAATATTCTGGTTTACCAAAAGTATTACTTTATAAGCAACATTTATTCTTGATTGTCATGACCTTCTTATTTTCTTATGTTTCATGTAACGTTTGAATAGAATAACTTGTGCATTTTAAACAATAATGCTTGATTTATATTAAAAGAAATGCATTTCCTTACAATGATTTTGCCTTTTAGTTAGTAGTTCATTGTACTGGCAGTGAAAGAAATGAAGATGTAAGTCTATATGTGTTTAAAGGCTTATGGGAACCAAGTCTAATGTTTACAGAATCTAACCATGCAAGACTACTTGTAGTTAATCTTGTGATAAATAGTACAAGCCGCATGTATTTTCGTGGGAGCGAAGGAGCTGAACCTGCTTACCAATAATGCTGTCATCCTATTGATCCATGAAGGAAGAAGCCTGATACAATGTTTTCAACATATTTTCTTGAATTTTATATCAGTATTCTTCCCAGTTATCTCTAATGTTTCAAAGCTTTACTGCACACTCGATCCTAGACCCAGACGGTTGTGGCGACTGCTGCTCCAGTTTCCCTTGTCTGCTTTACCTTTGCCACTTGATATTTGTGAGATTGCTACTGCAACTGTATACTGATTTACTTGAATTTAGAGAGCCTTGCCTGAGTCTTATGAACTACTCTTTATGGGAAGTTTGGATTCACTAATTTTGCTTTGAAACCTCCTGATTTCTTTCTTTTCCTGCAATTTGGGTCTCTCTATGCAGTTTTCCTGCCACCAAACCGCTCACGCTGTTCTCCCCTCCCAGCTGGGTAGGGCTCAGTCCCCCAGCATTGTAAGTGCCCAGAAGGATGGGACTGCTTCACAATCGCGCAACATAGCGCTAACGCTAGCCTGCAGCACTGGTCTCTCCAGGCGTTTTTTATGCCACCAAACCACTCCTGTTGTTCTTTCCTAACTGATGGGGGGACTGAGTCCCCCAGCGTTCTCAACACAGAGAGGGGTGTGACTGCTCTACACACACATTACATAGCACCAGCGCTAGCCCACAGTGCGGGTCCCTCCATGTGGTTTTCCTGCCACTAAACAGCTCCCGCTATTCTTACCTACCAGCTGAGTTGGGACTCCGTACCCAGCGTGGATTGCTCTACACACGTGCTACATAGCGCCAACATTAGCCCGCAGCGCAGGTCTCTCTAAGTGATTTTCTTGTCACCAAACCATTCCTGCTGTTCTCCCCCACGTGGCATTTCTAAAATAGTACTTTTAAATCCAACTTTAGCAGTAAAGAGGATTTCTCTTTACCTTTTCACTGATATAAAACACGATGCAGCGACTCCTTTCTTATCATAAAAGACAGTTTAGAAGTAGTTTACGGAATTCACACTGTATCTGAGAGCAGTAGGTCTCACAGTAGTGAAAAATGAATGTGGCTGTTTGTCACTATCAGGACATTCAAGACATAAAAGTACATGTCCTACCTTTTACTTACATAGCACCCTGCCCTTAGGGCTACGTAGGCCTTACCTTAGAGGTGACTTATGTTAATTAAAAGAGGAGTTTTCAGGCTTGGTAAGTAGTTTTAAATGCCAAATCAAACTTAAAGTAAACTACATGCATGCCCTGAAATGGCAGGCAAGAGGCATGGCTAAGGGCCTACATATATGGGTGGCACAATCAGTGCTGCAGGCCCACTAGTAACATTTAATTGACAGGCACATGTAGTGCACTTTACTAGGAACTTGTAAGTAAATTAAATATGCCATTTGGAATGAACCTATATTATCATATTTGATGAGAGAGCACAAGCACTTTAGCACTGTTTGTCAGTGGTAAAGTGCACAGGGTGCAGAAAAAATGTCAGAAAAATGGAAAGAGGTGGGCAAAAGGTTGGGGAAATACCACCCTAAGGCTGTCAGGTCTAACAGTCTCAATCAATTTAACTCCAGCAAGTGCCCCAAAGCAGTGTGCCCCCAAAAACTATTTACATACTATTTGTGTCCCTCCCTCTGGAACCCAGATACCGTCTATCTGTCTGCATTCCCCGTTTTCTGCTGAGAAAGCAAATAAAATTAACAGGAAAAATAATTAATCTAGTAGTTGGCTGTGCAATGAAAAATGTAAGACTTAATGCAGAAAAGGCATGCATTTGAAATGTGCTGATTTGCAATAGGCAGTCATAGTTGCCCATGTAGGCCATTAGAAAAGCTCTGAAGCAAATTGCTTTAACATTGAAGTCTTTGCAATATTGTTGAAAGTGCACAATGTGAATTATAATCTAATGCTTAGTAAATGTTGTTATAACTGCAGAATATTCTGGTTTACCAAAAGTATTACCTTATAAGCAACATTTATTCTTGAATGTCACAAACTTCCTATTTTCTTATGTTTCATATTTACTTTTTTTGTCCTCATTTATGCGATTATTGAGGTATGAGTGGACAAGATCCCCGTTGTTTGTGGGATTTCTAGTTGGGGATTTTACTCACTTTTCCAATGATGGGATTGCCCTCCTTTCCCATTGTGAGATCATGTCTTAAGACCTCCAAATTCTTTGAGGTAATCGATCACGGAGCCCCCATGATGATCCTCCTGAATTTGTTTTTATTGCGTGGAAATTAATCATTGGACATCCCTCCCTACCCTACCTTATGTTTTTATCCCATAAATCCCAAAATATGGTCTTATTACTCTTCCCTCTAGACTTATCCAATTATTTAAACTTCTCTACAGAAGACCACCATTCAATTGCACTTGGGGAAATTGCGAGTATTCATATTATGCAAATCTCTCTTCTAGCCAGCAAAACTAACATAAATAATAATTGTTTTTGGTTGGTATTTAACACAGGAAGGGAAACATTACGTTCTGTCAATCCAAAAATAATAGTAAATGTGCTTACCTTAATATTTGTCTCTAAAACTTTATCAATAATCTTACCCATGTCTTCCCACAATTTAGCCAGGTGAGGAGAACGGTGAAACATGTGGATGTCATTCGCTTTTGGTTCCCCACATTTTGGGCAGTTTAGTTAGCTTTTCTGGTGACCAATATTACCTGTGTAGGGTAAAAAGCTGATTTTTCCTGAGAGGTGCAGATACTAAAATTTGCCATAAAAAAGTGGAGGATACTTGCCATTGATGTTGCAATTCTTGCGCCGGAAAAGTCTTTCTCCATAGGTCGTCTGGAAGAGAGAATTCTTCATATCCTGCTCGTTCCAGGTACCAATACCATTTTGATACTTCTTGTCTTGCTGGGTCACATTGTATTTCATTTTCCAACTCCACTGTGTTTCCCCAAGTTTTTTCCTGGTCCTTAGCCTAGCTTGCCAACTGATAATATTTGAACCTTGACAATTTTCCCTTTGTTCCTACTAACAGGGAGTCCTAACTTTTCAGAGCTCCTGCTTCGAGTAATTGTCCCCATTTTGTTATTCTGGCCTCGTTCAATGGCCCTGCTAGGGAGTCTTTAAAGCATTCAGGAGTTCCAGATGACTTCCAAATGGGTGCTAGGGAACTGTAATAAGGAATCTTCCAAGTCCTTCTCACTTCATACCACAGCTTGCATGCTGCACCCAATACTTTTCATTTAATCTTTTTGAAGTATTGTGGGTGACCAAATTTATAAAGGCAATAGTCCTCCTTTTTCACAGCTTTCCAATATGTGGAATAAGAAGAGTGAGCTCTAAGAAGAATTCTAATATTTTTAAAATGAAACGCTCTATAATAAAAAAGAAAGTCGGGACTTTTTATACTGCCCTGATTTTTCCTTTGGCGTAACTTTTTCCACGCTAATCTCATGCCTTTCAAGGTCCATATAAATCCATTAATTTCCCCTTGAATCTTTTTGATCCATTGAATCATAAATTCCAGTGGTATGGCATTAAAGATAAAAGTAAGCCTGGGCGTAGTTCGGGTAGTCGCGCTTCGCAAAGCCACGCGAAGATGTTCTTGCACTACGCGAGCTACGCGTAGCTTCGCGAGCTTGCATAGTTGCTTGGGGCGCCCATTCGCGATGCCTTTTTCTTGTTCGGGAGCGCGGTGAGCGTGTTCGGGGAGCTGTTTGCATGCTCGGGGATAATGTCTCGCGATCTTACCCATGCGGTCGCCAATGGGCGTGGCCATCTTGTTTTTCAATTGTCCCGCCCGCTCGCGATGCCTTATTTCCTGTTCCGGGTCGCAGATAGCATGTTCGCGATGCGCATGTCGTGTTTGGGAGCGCATTTTACTTGTTCGTGGCGATTATTGCATGTTCGCGAGAAATATCGCGCAAACTTACCCACGCGGTTGCGAATGGGCGCGGCCATCTTCTTTTTCACTCTATACTATGGTTCTGGGCCTACTTTTCTATCCTCCCTTAATCTTTGTAATCCTTTGTATTTAAAACATTTTTTCTGACTTTTTTTAGTTATCATCTATCTCTCTCTTTCCCTAAGTTTATATTTTGCATTTTATTTCTACTTTTACTGTGTTTTTTTTTACTTTTATTACTTCTTTCTTACTTCTTCCCCCTAACTTTTTTTTCCCCTTCTAACTTTTCTTTTCCGCCTCCCACCCACCCCAGAACCATGGCCAAGGGCACATCTAGTGCAAAGGGCAAGGGACCTGCGGACAAGAGCCGCCTGCCTTGTGGCAAAATGCGTCCTGCTGGGGTGCAGGCCCCGCAACTTTTTGGGGAGGCGGAGGTGGCCACCCTTGTTTTTTACATTCAGCGCCACCTCCCCTTGACCTGCAGCAGGCGGAAGGCCCAGCTCCGGGCACGCTTCCCAGGAGCGTCACCGTCGGTGTGTGAAGGTGCGCTGGGCAGTTTTCCGGTGCTCAGGGGTCCGGCGCACCCATAATCAGCTGGCCCACCGGTGGTCTGACATCCTGGACCGGGAGCAGGACCTGTTGGACACGCTTGGTGTCGAGGTCGAGGTCGTTGGGCTTGGTGAGTAACTTACTGTGTATAAATGAAATTTTTCACGAATAACAAGATTACTGCTGCGTGCTACGCGTTGCTGGTAAATTACGTTCCAAAAATCAAAATCTTCTGTGATTGTAGGACCCAGGTGCTCGGTGTTACTCTTAATTGTTTGCAACTTTGCGCTAGCTTGTGCTGATTAATGTAAGAGTTTATTTTAGAGACCTGAAGTTAGGTAATGCGATTTGCTAGAGAGACTCTAGTCCTTCCATTATCCTACTGTGAAATAGTGGTGGATGGATATTGGATACTAGGTTTAGTTAGTATTAGTTAATAATTGTTTTTATGCGGTCTGCGTGATGCCTCCTCTGTCACTGAGTGCTGCTTACCCCCATTCCTCCGTAGAACCTTTTGTACTTTGTTTAGTGAGTGGTAGGCTTAGCATGGTCAGTCAGTAGCAGAACTAGATCAGAATCATGCAACCAACCCACAATTTGTTGTATGTATTCACAAATTTATGCATGTGTTCTCCATCTCATCTATGCATTTGATAGCTAAACAAAATGGAAATGCAGACTTAGTGAACAATTGGCCCATCTGGAATAGGTGCTGTAGATCAGGTGGTACTTACTAGGCTTCGTTAGTATTTGTAATCAGAATGATTATGGAACACTGGAGTGTTCATAAATAAGTAGACGATCCGTGAATCCAGCAAGCAGCCAGTAGTCGATCCATCTGATTAGATAGGTCAATTTTATTGCAATTGTTGTTTCCTAAAATGATTTTTGACTTATTTTTCCAAATGATTTATTATTATTTGTTTCACAGCACTCCTTAATGTTTGGCTCTTTCTTTATTAGATTTTACATGATCATCAGCACCACCCAGGGGCAAGAAGATGGGGTCGGAGTCGGCGGGAGAACCACAGGACCGCTCCTCTACCGAGGCTCCTGCTGCTGGCCCCAGTAAGCCCTCCAGTGGTTATATTAACAGTTATATTTCACTAACTTTTACTGCATAATTTTTTTCCGAACTATAAATTATGGTTCCACTTTCTAATTCTATTTTTTACAAAAGCTTCTTTGACCTTGACTATCTGTTTCCAAATTCTGTTTATCCCTGCCTCTAACTAAGTTCCTTCTAACTGCCTCTGCTATGACTCAATGTACTACTACTACTACTATTATTCAGTCTGTAGCGAAGCTTGCACAGTTGCCCACTCTTTGTTGATGGTTTTCTTTGGAATAATAAAACTCTGATTGACCAATAGCTCTAGCCACTGTGTCCTGTCCTTTGGGTTGTCCTCTTCTAGTCTTCTCAATGTTGAGGCTTTGACAATTCCCACAAACAAAATGCCCAACCAGATATTTGACTAGTATTTTGGATCGGATAGTACATGATACTACAACTGTTGTAGTGATTCTGCAGAGCCACATACAGAACTATGCACAACAAAATAGGATGTCGGTGATGGGAGGTTGGAGCTTACTGATCACAACTCAGTCCGAAGAACCCACGATCCCCTGACCGACTAGCTATAGTGTCTCACATTAGGGTCCCACTCCCGACCCCCCCCCACGAAGAAGATACACAATGATGATGACTGAGACAGACAACCCAGAACATAACACCATTTTGCTCACTCACTTGTGCAAGTCCACCCCACCACACCAAATACCACAGAGTCTATGTGTAAGTTCAAAAGGTTTATTTGAAACAAGTAACAAGCTCTGTACGTCGTTACATGAAATTTAATTTACTACAGCCATCATCAATAAGCCAGCAAAAAGCATAAGATTAAAACAGTAAACATTTACAAGTGCATGACAACAAGAACAAGACAAAAGATCTGTTGAATTCTGGAAGACCCCTCACGGTAGAACGTAGAAATACTGGTTACATCATGCATCATAAGCTCTGTAAATCTCTGGTTTGTAGAAGGGAATCTTCCGCCTATTATATGAGAAAAATGCTGCGCGTTAGCCGTTAGATAGTATACTGCTGAATGCAAGCATTTTGCAGTCATGGTAAAAAGTGTAACATGCATGTGATGGCTAAGCAGTACGGACTAACCAAACTCAATAACAAAGTGGTTTGTTTTTCGACCTCTCCACTTGTACGTAACCATCATGTGGCCTCAAAGGCGTCTACTGCACATGTCAATAAGATGCCAGGTATAATTAAATATGCGCAAAAAGAGTAGTAGTCAACATGATGAATCTAAAAGCGTTACACATGGCTCAGGCTAACTGCCAAAAGAGTAGAGTAGGACTAGATGACCCTAGGAACCATATCACTACTAGTGTCTGCCTACTGACTGAACTACTCTAGTGCTGATGTATGTTGTATTAACTTTTTTTCAATGTTCCAAGTGAACACTAATAAAATAGGGGGAGGTTTCCAGGCATCTAAAAATGTGTAATGTTTTTTCTAGGCACCCTACCAACCACCAGTGCCGGCAGGGCCAGCGGCGATGGCGATGCGGCCGTCCTGGAGGGGGCGGGAGAACTGGCGGCACCTGCAGGAGCGACAGGGGGGGAGCCAGCAGCAGTGGACGGCGGTGGTAAGTTATATTCATTACTTCTTGACATTACTACTAGATGGAAGTGTGTTCACTGCTTCACTGTACTGTGCGACTTATTAAGTTGTAGTGAACACTATACAACAGTTGAAGAAGAGAAGACACCCTTTACTTAGCATTAGCAGCGTGAGTTGAGTAACCAATGGCCTCTTCTATTTGACTCCAA
This sequence comes from Triturus cristatus, assembly GCF_964204655.1. Lineage (NCBI taxonomy): Eukaryota > Metazoa > Chordata > Amphibia > Caudata > Salamandridae > Triturus > Triturus cristatus. The sequence goes on along the minus strand of NC_140588.1, from coordinate 397,279,146 downwards.
ATCAGCTGTGAAGGTTTTATGGAGAAGACAAACTCAGATCAGATGACCTTGATGGATGTGTTGAACAAAGATGGAAAGAAGGGTGGAAGGACGGGCAAGATAAATAATATGACTGACTGGCAGAGAAGGATATGTTGGAAGCATGCATAGGTGGCTGATAGTAATCAGATCAGATGCATGGGTTGTTGAAGGATGGGTGGAAGGTGAAAGAGGATGCCTGCCTGGGTGGGTGACACAGTATGGGTGGATAGTACTAGATAGCAAGAATCAGCGGTGTTTGGTTCAAACTCAAAGCCAAGGCAAGCAAGGAAGGAGCGGACGCATGGGTGGTTGTTGGTGAAACCAACTAAGGTTTGTTAAGAGATATATACAAAAGAAGGATAGACGTTTACTTTAATGGATGTATGCCTGGATGTACTATCATCAATAGACAGCATAGGTGGAGACTGTCACTGGAGAGTCTTACTTTGAAGAAAATGTAAAAGAAACTGCGCCAGAGTAGCAAAGCAGAGGGGAATATAAGTAGTATTTTCAGAATACAGTTGACTCGCAGTAGTTTGCAAGCACGTATATATATATATATATAAATATATTATCAAGCCGAAGCGCCTTCCTCCGCTCCGAGGACCACTCCCTACCTATGTTAATGTATTTTCGATTGAGTCAGCCAGCCTGCAAAGGGTGGCCTATCTGTTGGTTACACAATCAATGCAAGCAAAGTACCCTATGCAGTAGCGGTCGGTGGTGGGAGTGCTGGCGAGTGGTGACATGGGGAGGGGCAGGGTGGGTGGCAAGTAAACAATGTATTACGGCCAAATACAGGTAAGTAAACATAAAAATAAATTAAATGATTTTCATTGTGCGCACTGCACCGCCAAATGCGATGCAGTGCGTGCAACAATTTGTTTTATTTATGTTTAGTTACCTGTGATTGTCTGTAATCCATAGTTTACTGCCCCCACCCTGCACCTTTCCACGTCACCACCCTGCAGCACTCCCACCACTGACCGCTACTGACCTAATGTCGTATTACCATCTCTAATATAAGCAATGATCATTGGATCTGATAAATAATCAGCCTTTTTGTAGTACCCAGGGCAGGGTGAAAGTGAAATTGATCATTTGCCCTCATGTAACAGACAGAGTATGGCCAGTGCCATCGGCCGTAATACAAAAATATGAGCTTCCCCACCTGCAGACAGTAGTAGTAAATAAAACTAACGTCAGTCTGCATCATGTGACTCATATCTGTTTCTCTTGGGTGGAAGCTTAGCTGACTGTGCTGGCATTCTGGCTACAACAAGGTTATGTAATTGCGCTAAACTAGAGATAAGAACAACACGACTGGTGTGTACCAGGGGAAACATAGTATGAGTATAATGTCGGAAACTCCCACAAATGTTAGAGTCCGAGGAAGTAGGAGTATAGATACCACCAAATCACAAATGTTATGTACTGTGCTTGCTAGTGATACTGTGACACTATGTGTTGAATGAATTTAGTGTTTCTGTTTTGCTAAGACTATTGGTTACAACATGTTCTTTTTTTTTCTTCTTGATATAGATACTCCTTCCCTACCAAAACCAACAAGGAAGGAGTTGGCAGCCAGGGCCCAGCGCCGTAAACTGGAGGCCATTTGCGATGAATATCGCTGGCTGGTGGCTCAGGCGGTGGAGGAGGAGGAGGCGGCTGCAGCTGCAGCCTCCTCCAATGCCCCGGGCCCCAGTCAAAACCTGCCTCCAGTTTTACGGTGCCATGGTCTGGCAGCCGCCCGCCGCCGTGCCTCGATCTCTACCACTGCTGCCCCCCACCCTGCATGTAACTGCAGGGCATTTTGCCGCCAGCTGCTCCGCCGGATGGCCCGCTTGGAGGAGCACCTAGAGGAGCATGTGAAAATCCTAGTGGATAAACACCTGAAGGCCCGCCGACTATAGGACCTTGTCATTTGCCCCTTTTTTAATTCCTTTTGTTGGTGGGTGGGTTTTGGGCGTTGGGGTTTCACTTACGGACATTTGGACTTTGACTTTAGTTTTGGACATTGGTTGAGGTTAGGGAGGGGGGTGGGTTAGGTCAGAGTGGGATAGTTTATTTTTGTTAGGGTATATTAAATTTTATATTATTTACTTAAACATACAATGTTAATGTTTTGTGGTGGGTTACTGTTTTCCGAATTCAATTTAAGTCACATGGTTTGTTACTTTGTTTCCTTGCTGCTGCATGCCCCCAGCCAGTGTTTGATTTAAAAGATCTGCCGATTTTGTAACATACAAACAGATAGATGCGGTACCCCTCACTGAGTTATTTTTAATTGTCATACTAGTACTGTCAGTCTCTCCTCCTAGTCCATTATACCTCCCACCAAACGTATCTTACCTGTGATTGATGATGATGAAGTTCGGCACACTGATGGCTGCATGGTTGGTTTCCCAAATGAATGAAGAAGATGCCAATATTGTGGTGGTAGTAGTAGACACTGGCAATAGCATTTGAAAAAAAGAAAAGAGAAAGTCACTTGACTGAGACAGACTGTGGGAGGAGTAGTAGTAAAGTACAGCATGGGTGGGCAAGCAGAAGAAGATCCTTACCCTGCCTTAGTTGAAATTCAATTAGAGTTGCTTTCACCACATCTGCCCCGCAAGCGTGTGATCAATTGTTGTTGTACATTTAATGTAGTCACATCACACCTCAATATAAATCACACAGCCCGGGGGAAGAGGGTTAGGGATTGATGAATGGATGGGAAGGGGGGTTTTGGGAAAGGTTTGACAAAGAAAAACAGACAGAATGCATGGACACAACAAAAGTAAAACACAATCTTGTAAGACGACCAATGATCCATTATCAAAGAAATCTATAAAGTGAGAAAAAGGGAATGCATGCATGCTGATGAAGAGAACTTAATGGTTAATGATAATGAGTTGTACTTACTAACTACTACTACACAATTAGACAGTACAGGGCAGAAATTATTAATATGAAATTTACCTTGCCTGTCTGCCGCCCTCAGACCGAACCAAATTACATGCTGTACCGGGCTTACTTTTATTTTTCAAGCTAGCAAAGGAAATGAAACAATAGTTGTAGGGATCAATTACCAAACAAACCACAACACACAGTCGTAATGATTGAAGAGAAAAAAGGAATCAAATAAATTTAAAGACAAATGATGAATGATACTAAAGTTACTGTATTATCCTGGTCCAAATGTGGAGTTGCATCATTCTCGTCATTCCTCTTGGTCCTCCCTTCCATGGACACTCCGCACATCAATCTTGGGTACCACTGCCTGCCTGATGCGGATTGGTAAGGTAAGTGTGAGTTGTTTCTCCCACTATAACACAGGTTAAAGGTCGGCCTGTAAGTGTAGTTGGAAAAACAAAAGGGGTATTGAAAAATAACTGAATTAAAAAAATAAACTCAATTACAGTGGAGAGCAACAAGATAAAACAAGACTCTTGAGAGAACACTTTCAGACTGAGGCGGCTTGGATAGGATACATAGTGTCTACTCTACAGCATTAAGCTACAAAAACTATGGGACAGGAGCCAGCACAGCCACAGAACAGGTCAACCACGGCACAGGCCAGGCACCCTACCCCCATTTACCTTAAATTTTGACCGAGCCAGACAAAAGCCATATGCACTGCAGCAACCTAGCATTTTCCAAATGAAGTGACTAAATCAATGCGCCACTGTCCCTAATACCACTACACTCTACTCCAGTCCACACCACTACACGGACATGTAGCCTAGGTCTGCTGTGGTTCTTGTTGAAACTGTTTACCTTTTAAGGCAGTCCATGAAACGCAGTTATTCCATCAATTATCTCCGATCCAACTGACTGACTGTGTGCAAAGATAGTATGCTCAGCATCATGACCGTGTGGTTTGTGTTCTCCAACACCAACTCAGTCTGTAGTGACTGATTAAGTTTATAATATATTCCATATTACAAAATTGCAACGGATATTGGCCGGCACCTGCAGTGGTAGGAGTACAATGTGGTTATTAAACAACAAGGAAACATTAACTGTCACCTGATCTGAGTCACTTTTACATTGTTGATAAACTAGTATAGTTCTACTTCATGCACATTCATTCGTAGTCAGCAAGCATCCAATGCAATGCATGCCATCATTCAAAATAATCACTCATTACCTGTCTTGCTGTTCTCTTTGGCTGTCAGATCAGATGCCTGCCTAGCCTTCTGACTGTCAGTGATGAGTTTCTTTTGGCTCGGAAACAAAATGGAATATAGCTGTAGTCACGTTTCACTTCTTATGGAGGGACTGTTAGAGGCAACATGTATTGTACTATTCTCCATCTCCATCCAATGTCTGGCTTGCTTGAAATGTATTTAGGGAGAGTAAGGAAGATGGAGCAGGACTCTGAGGAGTGGAGTGGACAGTTATGCACAGACGTGCAACTCCAATAGGGAAATAAAAAGAGGAGACTGTTGATGGATTTGTTGTGATAAGATTTTAACCAGAAACACAGATACACACACAAATAAAGAAAGGAAGAACAATTTGAAGGCCTAGTTGTCAGGGAAGAGGAGCTCGTCCTCAAACTCTGGTGGTTCGGACAGAAGTACGTCATGTAAGAACCCACTACTTATGTCATCGAAGTCACTCTCCTCTTCCTGCTGTGATTCACGTATTTTGTACTCCGGTGGTATAAAGTGCTGATTCATTTTGATCATGGTTAATCTCTCCAGGCTTTTGGGTGAGAGACTGGTCCTTTTCACAGTAACAATGGCACCAGCAGCACTGAAAACACGCTCTGAAGAGACACTTGCAACAGGGCAAGCCACATAATTTATCGCCAGCCTGCTGAGCACTGGCCATTGGCTTCTTTTCCCATACCAATACACCAATGGGCTTTGCTCCATGAAGACCTCTGTTGTGTCATCTAGATAGGCCTGAACCATCCGCTCAATGTTCAAGGGTGCTCCGATTTGCTTGGCCTCTTTTGCCTTTGCGTCAGTAATGGATGTACAAAACCCTTTCCGTAGAAACCAATCACCTGCCATTTTTTTAAAAGTGGCTGATGATCCTGTTGGTGCTGTTGTTGATGTTATTGCTGGCAGTGTTGTTGACTGCTGGGAGGCAAACGCACTGCTCTCGGCCTCTGAAGTAGAACTTAACTCTGGGTGCCCTGTAGTACTTTTTCTGCCCTGGGGTGGCGGGCCTCTAATTAAGAACCGTTTGTTTTCAAAGTCAGTGGCTTCCTCAGCTATCAAAGTTTTGTACTCGGCAACATCCACTTCTGAAAAAGGAATTACTTCATTACTGCTCAGCAATAATTTGTAACGTGGATCCAAAATTGAGGCAGTAATATAATGTCGATGTGACACAATGTTATTTTGAATCCTTGTATTGTCAGGTAAGCGAGCGGCTAATGTGTCCACCAAATAATATGTCATCCACACCTGCGTACATTTCTGACACCTCCTTCAGCTCTTGCTCTAGCATGTACAACAATGGGATAGCTTGGCCCATAGTGCAGTCCTCCCTGCTGACTTCACGTGTGAAGACCTCAAAAGGAAGTAGCATCTCTGTCAGGGATTTAACGAAGTACCATTGGGCCATCTCAATGGTCATGCCTTTCACAATAGGATCTCCTGACCTTTTCATGACATAAGCTTTGAGTGGTATTGCAGAGGCCGCCGCTCTACCCCGAAGGGGAAGAGAGGCTCAGGGGCCGGCGCCATAACCTGCGCCGCGCCAAAGGTGGAGAAAAAAACGGTTCTGGGCGCCTACGGCGACCGGAAGCAGCAGGTGATAGCCCCCCCCACCCCCGGGCCAGCCTGGTGGCGGCTAACTCCCACCTCCCGTCCAATGGGGGGGCGATGCGAGCTACAAACCCCCCAATGGGGGTGCGTTACCCGGGCGGGCGGGAAACGCAGGGGGGAATATAAGCAACCGCTCTCCCAAGTAGCTCCTAACTTCATGGAGCGGGGAGAGAGGTGCACCGGTGAGAATTCATGGAAGAAGAAGGACGAAGAAGGATGAAGTGCTGCGCGAAAGTATCCTGGTCATCAATCAAGCGAGGCGGACAAGATTGGATTGCCCAGGTGCACCCCTCTTCAAGTCAGAGTGGACTCCTGGCTGCCGGCTTGGATTGCCCAGGTGCGCCGCTCTGCAAGTCCGAGTGGACTCCTGGCTGCCGGCTCGGGTCGAGTGCCCTCCTCAACCGAGTGAAGGCGGACAGGATCAGATCGCCCAGGTGCCCCTCCTCGAGCTCCGGTGTAGCGACCCCGTCCCAGGCGGAGACACTCAAGCTCCCGCTCCCCTCGGTGCAGAGGATAGCTGGGGTCGAGTCGCGGTAACAACGCTGAACATCCGGCGACTCTGGGCTAAGCATTGGACTGCGCCAGGCTGAAACAGGAGCAACCTGCCGGAGCGCAGTCCGAAGACCCGCCGGGTCTCTCCACGACATCGCGACGACGGCCCAGTGACCCCGGGCCCATCCATTGACCAGGGACGTCTTGTGCCTACCGCCGCCGCCATAGCACTACGGCCGAGACCCGCTCTTGCCCCCGTGACCGCGAGAGGTATTTCGGCAGTCTTGTCGGCCAAATAGGCGCATGCGCATCAGTCGCTGGTGTGCGCAGCAGGTCTCGAGGGCTCCGGGGGCAGCAGGTGCAAAAGAGACGCTGAGGAGTACAGCGGCACCGCGGCCTGGGTCTAGAGGACTGAGGACTATCTTTGCCAGGGGAAAGGATTCACGGGAACACCGCCTCAGAAGCGCGAGAGGCATTGCCCAGCCGGGACAGCCCCGACCTAGGGGGGGAACAAGTACATCCGGCACAGCGTATTTGGGAGCAAGGTGGTAATTTAAAAAAAAAAAAATACACAAGGCAGAGAAGAAAAACGTCAGTTGGTGCATCGGGGGCGGCAGCACCCCGCCAACAGCGATGGCAGAAGGGCAACCGGAGGAGCTCACAGAGCTACTTAAGCGCATCCGGGAAGCATCGGCGGTGCATGGCAGTGAGTGGCTGCAGCCACATTTGGGCCAGGACAGAGGCGAGAGAACAGAAGCCCAAGGAACGGACGAAGCTGGCCCATCATCACCCAAGAAACGAAAGACAGCAGCACCCGGGCAGGCCCAGAGGAAAGTCGAGAGGAAGAAGCTGCAAAGGGCGAATCCGCCAGCAGGGGGCGCACCAGCATGCGACAGCAATGGAGGCCCCAGCAGACCACCAGGCGGTGAACATATAACAACCATTGTACAAGAATGTCTAAAATCAATGGCTCCGCTATTGCTTAAGGGTCTGGGGCAGGGGACTGGGGAATCAGGGGCGCAGCACGCAGATGACACGACCGGCTTTCCATGGCATTTAATAGACCCCGGTTGGGTGCAGCAGGCTAGACTGCACGGACAAGGAGGGCAGAGTGACCAGGGCAATTCAGGGTCCCCCGCGGCAGCATGGGGGTACACGGGCAACGTAAGCAGCCCAACGACCGAGGCGCTAGCTGCAGAGGGCTACACCAGGCCTTCCCCTGGCCCTGCATCCCTGACCACAAGGGCTACTGGCTTGGCGAGCCTTATCCCTGCGGCGGTCAAAGAAAGAATATGGCGCAAGGAGTTTGTAGACATTTTTTCCTTGCTAGAGATACAGTTGGAAGGGTTGGACCTCACAACCTGCGACAGGAAAGAGGAAGACAGGAGGGAGAAGCGCGGCGCCAAGAATGAGCGAAATTTTGATAATTGGTTGGACGCGTTTAGAATTATGGCCTGCATCATAGTTGAAAAGTTCCCGCGCTGCGCAGCAGATTTATGGCTCTACGAGTCCAATATTCATTGGGCACAGAGACAATTCCCAGGCGACGCATGGTTGGAATATGACAAGGGTTTTAGACTAAAGATGCAGAGGCACCCGGAGATGGAATGGAACGAGGAGGACGTGTCCAGTTTCATACACAAAATGCTAGTGGCAAAGGAGGTGAAAGCCTGGGCGGGAAAGAATGACCAGTCCTTTCGGAGCTCCTACAGAGGGAGGGGGAAGTTGTTTCATAGGCCCAAGTTCAACACAGGAAAACCACCCTCGTCTAACGGTCCCCCAGCAATTTGCTGGAAGTTTGATGCCGGGGAATGCACGTGGGGTGCAGCATGCAAGTTCCAGCACGCATGTTCCAACTGTGGGGGCGGGCACCCGTCAGCTGGGTGTCGAGGCAAGCAGGAGCAGAAGAGGGACAAAAAGGACAAGAAAAGGAAGCACTAAGGCAGCGGTGCGGGTTGTTTGGCGATTGCCAGCTAGCCAGATCCCTAATTAACATACATCAGCTGCGCAGGTTAGCGAACAAATACCCCAACAGAGCAGACGCAGCTATACTGGTAAAAGGTTTTGAGGAAGGTTTTGTGATACCATTCAGTGGTCCACTTCCCCTGGGGGGGGCAGATAACTTGAAATCCACAAGGCAGCATCCGGGGGTGGTAACCAAGAAAATTGGAGAAGGAAAAGTCCTTAGGTAGGATAGAGGGCCCCCTACCGCCGCACCTGCAGGAAGGCCTCGTGATTTCCCCCCTGGGGGTGGTTCCCAAGAAGGAACCGGGACAATTCAGGCTCATACACCATCTCTCTTTCCCCGAGGGGTCGTCAGTAAATGACGGGGATAAGCGTAGAGGCCTGCTCGGTGGGTTATGCATCAGTGGATGATGCAATTGACCTGGTAAGGGCGGCGGGGCAGGAGGCACTCATGGCCAAGGCTGACATTGAGTCTGCCTTCCGTCTGTTACCGGTCCATCCCTCCAGTTTTCACCTATTAGGTTTCCAGTGGGAAGGGGACCTGTACATAGATAAAGCCATGCCTATGGGCTGCGCAATATCCTGCGCATACTTCGAGCAGTTCGCCACCTTTATATAATGGGCCCTACACAATAGACACCCGAAAGGGGGGAAACTCCATTACCTGGATGATTTCATGTTTACAGGCCCCCCCCCAGTCACCAATCTGCGGGAACACGTTAGCAGCGTTTGAAGAGCTAGCAGGGGCACTGGGGATCCCCCTGGCACTAGATAAAACAATGGGCCCCTCCACAAAACTCACATTGTTAGGCATAGAGCTGGACTCAGTGACAGGAACAGCTAGGCTCCCGGGGGACAAAGTAGAGGATTTCAGGGCGGAGGTGCGGGGCCTATGCGGCCGGAACAAAGCGACGCTCAAGGAGCTACAAAGGCTGATTGGGAAGCTCAACTTCGCAGCCAGGGTCATACCTGTGGGTAGGGTGTTCGCCAGGTGCCTCACACATCTGACCTCAGGCCTCACCCACAAGCACCATCACGTAAGGCTAGGAGCGGGGGTCAAGCAAGACCTACTGATGTGGGACAAATTCCTCACAGACTTTAATGGCATCCTCATATGGAGGGAGGGCTGGGTAACAGCCAAGCAGATAGCCCTATTTACGGATGCAGCGGGTAGCACAGGATTCGGGGCGATTCTCGGCAAGAGGTGGTGTGCTAGCCGGTGGCCAGAGAAATGGCAGAGAATGGGTCTCACAGACAACATAACATTTTTGGAACTATTTCCCATTATAGTGGCACTGACTATATGGAAGCAGGAGCTAAAGGACATGAAACTAACACTTTGGTATGATAACAAGGGGGTGGTGCAGGCCATTAACAAAGGGGCGGCAAGGTGCCCCAACATTTTAAGACTAATGCGTCAGTTGATTAAATTGCAGCTGGAGGGGAACCTGGACGTGAAGGCCCGCCATGTCCCAGGGGTGGACAACAAGGTAGCAGACGCCTTGTCCAGGTTACAGATGGACCGTTTCAGGGAACTGGCACCTGGGGCAGACAAAACCATGACTCCTTTCCCAGCGCACCTGTGGGACCTGGGGGGGATAGATCTCTCTATATTGGTGAATCAGGCCCTCACGCCCGAGGCAGCTAGACGCTACAGGAAATACGCCTCAACAGTAATGGAGATAGGTGGCGTACGATCCCTGACTGACAGGGACGAGACAAGAAGGGCGGTGGAGCGATTTATACAGTGGGCATTCGCCAACAAAAAGACTAGGTCCTGGGCACAGGCCCAACTAGCAGCCATGGCCCATTTTTCAAAAATTCATACAGGGGAAGACCCAACAGCATCCCTGTACCTCAAAGCGGCCATGAAAGGGTGGAGGCGGGCCGAAGGGAAGAAGGTTGATAGCAGGCGGCCCATAGATTTTGAGAGACTTGGCCAGCTGTTGGAGGCCCTGGTGTGGTGTACAAAGAACAAGTTTGAGCTCCACCTGTTCCAAGCAGCCTTTTCCACAGCATACTTTGGCGCCTTTCGCATCAGCGAATTGGTAGCCCCCAGGAGGCAGGGGCCAGCGGGGCGGTGCCTCCAGGCTGAGGACATCAGACCCGGGGCAGCCTCGGTGGAAATCGTGCTGCGAAGGTCAAAAATGGACCAGGAGAGAAAGGGCGCTGTGGTGCAGCTGCAATGCATCCAGGGCAGCAAGTCATGCGCGGTATGCTGCTTGCGCAGATATATGGAAGCTCGCCCGGCAGGGGGAGGGGCACTCTTCAAACATCATGACGGAAGCAACCTGAGCAGATTCCAATTTACTGCTCTGATGGGCCAGGCCCTCGCCAAAGCAGGGCTGCCCCATGAGCATTCGCCCCTCACTCGTTCAGGATCGGCACAGCAACAGCGGCGTCGCAGCACGGAATGCCAGAGGCAAGAATTCAGGAAGTGGGCCGGTGGCGGTCCAGCGCGTACAAAACATACATCAGGCCACAGCTGCTTTAGAACCCACAGGGAAGGGTCGGTGCCACTCACTTTGGGATGCCGCACGGCAGGGTGAGTGGGCACAGCGTGCCACCTTGGGATGCCGCACGGCAGGGTGTCACAAAAAATGATGGTGCGCTGCTAAGATGACTGTCTGATGTGCAACCCTTTGTTCAACAGGAGAGCGCCCCCGGCTGGTGTGGGTAGTGGGCCATTCATTTGTGACCAGGATGCGAACGTGGTGGCAGCAGACGGGCCACAAGCTGGCAGACAAGCCCAAAGGCACGTGCATCCGGTGGTTGGGTCAGCCAGGGATGAAATGGAGCCAGCTGACGCCGACACTTGGACACCTGCTGGCAGACGCAGCATGGCACCCAGACACACTGATCATCCACCTCGGGGGCAACGACTTGACCAGAATGGGAAGGAAAGCATTAGGCCACGCCATCCAGGAGGACCTCACAAGGGCATCTGCAGCTTTCGGGGGCACGACCATCATATGGTCCGAGATGATCAGCAGGGGACAATGGAGGGGTGCTGAATCGCACAGAGCAGTAGAAAATGCCAGAAGGAAATTGAACATCGCCATGCACAAATTTTGCAAAACCAACGGTATGGAGTCCATCAGACACGGTCTAATCCACCCCGGGCGCCAAGAGCTGTATGGCCATGACGGGGTCCATCTATCTGAGGAAGGGATGAAGGTTTTTTGGGACAACCTATGGGGCGCTATGGCCTTGCAGGTTGCAGATAGAAAAATAAAAAAAAACACAATTGCGAAAGGGGGGAGCCGCAAGAACTGTGTAGGAGGAGGGCCGCTCACCTTGGGATGCCGCATGGCAGGGTGATGTGGCCTGGCCAACAAGGGGGTAGCAAACGGAGACGGCGCTCGCGGCCCAGACCCGGCCTGTCGGCAGGGCACAAAAGGTAGCGAGTTGGGGGCCTAACTCCGGGGGAAAAGCTACCCCTCCCAACACGCAGAGGGCATGGGTGACCAACCAAATGGTGGTCCCAGTGGAAACAGGACAAAAGAGGACTACCAAGGACTAACAACAGAACTGGTTGGGGGGTCATTTTTGAACTGGATGTACCACAAACTGCGAATGGGATGAGGGCAGGGCTTTGTGACCAAAGACATGGCAGTTCGCAAATAACCCAATGTGACCGGGGGTCATGCCAAAGGATGACCGGATAACCAGTATGTGTGTAACCATAATAAAATCTGCAGCCAACAACGACCACAACAGTACGATCCTTGTTGGCTAAGTTTCTTGGGTCGCCAGTGGGGCGGGGGGCTAAATAATAAGTTCCACCGGTTAGGCACAGTGCGAGGGTTATTGCAGAGGCCACCGCTCTTCCCCGAAGGGGGAGAGAGGCTCAGGGGCCGGCGCCATAACCCGCGCCGTGCCAAAGGTGGAGAAAAAAACGGTTCTGGGCACCTACGGCGACCAGAAGCAGCAGGTGATAGCCCCCCCCTGCCCCCGGGCCAGCCTGGTGGCGACTAACTCCCCCCCGTCCAATGGGGGGCCATGCGAGCTACAAACCCCCCAATGGGGGTGCGTTACCCGGGCGGGCGGGAAACGCGGGGGGGAATATAAGCAACCGCTCTCCCAAGTAGCTTCTAACTTCGTGGAGCGGGTAGAGCGGCGCACCGGCGAGAATTCTTGGAACCCACCCACCCACATCTACGAATCAGCAGTGTCGCAGTGCTGGACAGCAACACGAGCGTTGGCGGAAAACTGTACAATGGTTGGCTAAGGAGACACACCAACAGGGCGGTGTGTAGGAGGAGGGCCGCTCACCTTGGGATGCCGCACGGCAGGGTGATGTGGCCTGGCCAACAAGGGGGTAGCAAACGGAGACGGCGCTCGCGGCAGAGACCCGGCCTGTCGGCAGGGCACAAAAGGTAGCGAGTTGGGGGCCTAACTCCGGGGGAAAAGATACCCCTCCCTACACGCAGAGGGCGTGGGTGACCAACCAAATGGTGGTCCCAGTGGAAACAGGACAAAAGAGGGCTACCAAGGACTAACAACAGAACTGGTTGGGGGGTCATTTTCGAACTGGATGTACCACGAACTGCGAATGGGATGAGGGCAGGGCTTTGTGACCAAAGACATGGCAGTTCGCAAATAACCCAATGTGACCGGGGGTCATGCCAAAGGATCATCGGATAACCAGTATGTGTGTAACCATAATAAAATCTGCGGCCAACAACGAGCACAACAGTACAATCCTTGTTGGCTAAGTTTCTTGGGTCGCCAGTGGGGCGGGGGGCTTGATAATAAGTTCCACCGGTTAGGCGCAGTGCGAGGGTTATGTACTGCTCAAACAGACGCTCAAACATGTAATAAGTTGAGTTCCAACGTGTTGGCACCTCCTGGATGAGTGCTTTGACTGGCATTTTATGCTCATGTTGAATGACCCTCAGCTGCTTCCGGGCTTTAAAAGAATGGTTGAAATGTGTGCATATTCTTCTGCAGGTGGTCAGTAAGTTGCTGACTTTGCTTTCATTTTTCAGAAAGTCTTGAACAACAATGTTAATGCAGTGTGCCAAACACGGGACCCAGAAATAGCCACCATCTTTCATGGCCCTAACTACATTACTGCCATTGTCCGTGGCAACAAAACCAATGTTAGGCCCTCTTGGTCGCAGCCACTCAAACACCTTGCTGTTAAACTCATCCAAAATGCTTGCAGCAGTATGAGATTTCTCCATAGCAAACATGGCTACAGTTACATGTTTGCGAGTGTCTTTAAAAATCTCAGCGGTGTCTTTAAAAATCTCAGCGGTGTCAACAACACCTTCAGATATCTTACCTTTAACACCCGAAAAAGAGACCCAGTGTGCAGTGATGCACATGTAATCAGTGGCTTGGCAACTGGTCCACCTGTCTGTTGTCAGGTGGATACTCTGAACAGCACTCTGTTTTAAGGCTTTACCAAGCAATTCCAGCACGTCGTGATGTAGTGCTGGAACAGCAACTCCTGCGAACTAGTAGCGGCTGGGAACCTTCCATTTTGGGCAGATGGCGGTCACAAAGTCAAGAAAACCCACCCCTTCAACAAAAGAAAAAGGGAGAAGGTCCAGTGCTAACATTTTAGCCAGCTTCGCATTGTACAAACGTGCTATTGGGTGGTTGCGTTCGTACTGCCCCTCCTAGTAAACATGCTAAGAATGGTAGGCTGCGTGGTATTCCTTCCTGTGCTCAACGTCGCACTTTTTTTAAAAGCCGTACTCCTTGGTGTCTCAGGCTGACTCTTACTCTTGTGCCACTGAGATGTTGCTGAGGATGTGGGCGGTACCACTGCAGTGCTGGGGACAGGGCTACTTTGTGTACCACTACCACAGAGAATGTTTCCCTCTTCTTCTTCTTCCTGTTCCACCATGAGCAGACTTTCTACTCGTTTATCCCCAACAGCAATGGTTCCAGTTTTTATGCGACGAAGGTGCTCCTCCCACTGGATTGCGTGGTGTTTTTTCAGATGGGTCATTTGGCCTTCGGTACCATAGTTTGTACCAAGCTTACCACGACTAACAGAGGTATGACAAACGGAGCATATAGCAATGTTCTCCTCCTTTACGCTAACCATAAAGAAGTCCCACACTGGGGAGCTTACATTTTGTCTCCTGCTGGAGGTGCCACTTTCAATGCCGGATGAACTGGAGGGTGTGTGTTGAATTTGACTCTGTGCAGTACCAATACCTACTTCTGCTGAGGTGGTGCTTGTGCTGGATGTAGGACGCTGCCGGCCCTTTGCTAATGTAAATATGGAAGCTGGAGGTCGTGTTGGTGTTACCTGTGTTGGAGGTCTGCGTGCTACATCCCTCGCAGCCATTTTGGATAGTGTAAAAATGTTGGTCTCCATCTCCTCAGGCCCTGGAGTGATATTCGTGATGACTGGCTCATCATCATCATCATCCTGCTCTTCTACATCAACCTCCCTAAGTGTAAGGCTTTCTGGAACCTTCCTTTTCCCATGCCTGCTCTTGTGACGTGTCTCCCTCTCAGACTCAGTTTGTGGCTTCCAAGTGGCAATTAGATCATCATAAGGGGGGCTTGGCGAAGAACTTGATGTACTAACCCTCCTTTTCCTTGCTGGGGATTTGGAAGACATTGGAACTTCTGAAGGAGTGGCTTCCTCTTCTTCCTCTGCATGAGGCTCAATTTCCTGAACTACCCCTACTTCGGGAGGAACTACAGCTACTATTGCGGGTGGTGGTTGAGGCTGCTGATGTTGACCACTTATCTGCTCTGTTCCCTCCTGCGTTGATTGTGTACTACTTTGAGAGAGCGATGAGTTTAGTTCAGGCTCACCATCACTGCTTTCCACCATTAGGCTGGCTACCTCTTCCACACTCATCTGCTTGGGCCTAGGTTGGTGGGTTGGGCCCACTGATGCGGAGGTGCTGCCCCAGCTTGGCCCACGGACACCGCTGCTGCAGGCATCATTTTTGGTGTCCCAAAAAAGGTTTTGGGAGGTACACCAGACTTAAGTGACACGTCCTTCTTCTTCTGTTCCTTCTTCTCCATGGCAACTTTCTTGGTACCGGAGGACCTGCTACCTGCTTTCTTTGGGGGCATCTTCTTCAGATGTCAAAACAGCACTCAGTTGCACACGTTGCAGAGATGGCTGGTCAGGTCACTCACATGCCACGTCACGTCGTGTACAGCAGCAGGACGTCGGTCTGGCACCACAACGGTCGATGATGATGACACACCTCCTACGTCTTTTGTGCACCTAAAAGCAAAAAAGCCAGAAGATCATCAGTCAAAAGATCAATAATATAATATATAACTTCTTAGTGTGTGGTGGGTGGTCACAATTATAAAATTGTATTAAGTCAGTGAATAACAACAGTATAGCCATTTATGAGACTGACAAGGCCAGGACTCCTGGTGTACTTGTACTGTACTGTGTACACTCAGGAAGAATAAGAATAGCAAAGAACAGAAACATAAATGTAGTGTAGCCTGTTTGCCCTAAATAAAAATGTGTGCATCTTATGGGATGGATGCAGCATCAGGGAGCAACAACAACAAACATATACACATAAAAACTAAGGGCATTTATTTACAACACCCAAAAAGTGAAATATACCCCAGAAAAAAAGTAAAGCCCACATTTTACAATTCAATCCAAAGCCATACATGAGTTGAAATTTAACGCACAACACAAAAACAGTTGTTTAACTTCCATGCACCCGTGATGATTGATAAGTAGTACCCCTGGGCCTACTGTCCGACTAGGCCACAAGCTTGGAGGCTTATGGAAAAAGCACAGTGGCTGGTCCCACAAAATGGCCGCCACCACATGGCCAGGCCACTCACAAAAACAAGAAAAAGTCAGGAATACAAGACAGACAATGCAGGCCTATTGCAAAAGCACAATGCCTGCCTCCACAAAATGGCCGCCACCCACATGCTCAGGCCACCCACCACAATAATAACAAAAAAGTGATTACAAAGGACAGGAACAGGAAGTTGTAGTCTCTGTGGAACTTACATCCTCTCCTAAAAATATTTATTTTAAAATAAAAGTGACTCCGTGCTCCAAAACTACAGCAGAATGACAACCTGAGGAGTTTTTTTAGCAAAATGCACAAAATCAGCGTTTTCGAGAAGGTTTTATGTTGCTCGCGAGATATTGTTTGCAAGATTGCAATTTCTGCGTGTTCGGTATCGCGAACTGTACAAAAAGTCGTTATCGCGTGCGCAAACACGCATATTGAGAGCGCGAAAATGACAAAAACTGTAAGTCCGCGTTGTCGCGCTGTGCACAGTTACCAAAAGTACGCGAGCTGAATCCCTAGGGTTACCTACTGGCTGAAAAGCCCTATTTATTTAACACACACCCAAAAACTGCAATTCCACCCCAAAAAACATCTTTTGCAATTCAATCCAAAGCCATCCATGGTGTAAAAATTCAACAGACAACACAAACTGTTTTTATGCACCCATGATTTGAGGATGACTACCTCTGGGCCTACTGGCAGACTAGGCCACAAGCTTGGAACAGAATGGCAAAAGCAAGCACACTGCTTGGATGGCTCCACAAAATGGCTGCTACCCACCCACACCAACAAGAAATGGAAGACAGACAATGTAAGCCTATGGCAAAAGCACAATGCCTGCCTTCACAAAATGGCCGCCACACACATGCTCAGGCCACCCACCACAATAATAACAAAAAAGTGATTACAAAGGACAGGAACAGGAAGTTGTAGTCTCTGTGGAACTTACTGCCCCTCCTAAAAATATTTTAAAAAAAATAAAAGTGACTCCGTGCTCCAAAACTACAGCAGAATGACAACCTGAGGAGTTTTTTTAGCAAAATGCACAGAATCAGTGTTTTCGAGAAGGTTTTATGTTGCTCGCGAGATATTGTTTGCCAGATTGCAAATTCTGCGTGTTCGGCATCGCGAACTGTACAAAAAGTCGTTATCGCGTGCGCGAACACGTATATTGACAGCGCCAAAATGACAAAAACTGTAAGTCCGCGTTGTCGCGCTGTGCAGTTACCAAAAGTACGCGAGCTGAATTCCTAGGGTTACCTACTGGCTGAAAAGCCCTATTTATTTAACACACACCAAAAAACTGCAATTCCACCCCAAAAAACACCTTTTGCAATTCAATCCAAAGCCATCCATGGTGTAAAAATTCAACAGACTACACAAACTGTTTTTATGCACCCATGATTTGAGGATGACTACCTCTGGGCCTACTGGCAGACTAGGCCACTAGCTTGAACAGAATGGCAAAATCAAGCACACTGCTTGGATGGCTCCACAAAATGGCCTCTACCCACCCACAACAACAAGAAATGGAAGACAGACAATGTAAGCTATGGCAAAAGCACAATGCCTGCCTTCACAAAATGGCCACCACACACATGGCCAGGACACAACAACAACAAGCATAAGCCAAGGGGAACAAAGAAAAGAAATGCAGGCCTTTATGGAAAAAGAAGCACACACTACTAAACTACCACCACAAAATTGCCACAAGCCACATGGCCACTCACAGTCACAGCAGGCCATGGAAAACAATGAACTGAAGCAGGCCTCCTGCTAAACAACACAGCTTTAATACAAAAATGAAAATCAACAGGGCTACAAAAGGATTGGAAAGAAGTTACACATCAAGCACACACATCCAACAAAGGTATTTCACACACACACAAACAGTGAAATACACCACAGCCACATTTAGCATTTCAATCCTATGCCATCCATGCCCTACATGATGTTTAAATTCAACAGACACCACAGAAACATGGACCCATGGGTACCCTACTGGCTGAAATTGCAAAGAAAAACAGCTAGGCCCCTATTGAAAGTACAGGCCACACACAACAATAATTTTTAAAAACAATGACAATCCCAGAAAAATGTAGGTACAAACAAGCGTTAAACACAAACTTAAGCAGGAAAGGTTTCCAAACTTACAGGGGGGCCGAGAGGAACTAAAGAGAGGAGTACACCCTCCCGGGTTTTTACACTGTTTTAGCAAAAGTACTCCCCACTGTCAACTCGCAACTAAGTTGCTGAATGTATTTGAACAGTTCTAGAGCTCCCAGGTATTGAGGTCCCTACGTGAAGTCAGAAAAGACCACCACTATTAAGTGGGGAAGGAGGCAACTCCTTTTGTTTTATATTCCCTCACACACCCTAGTGGTGTCATGCTTCATCATTGGGACACCTCGACGCCTAAAAGTCGAGGTGGGCTCGACCATATTTCAGGGAGCTCTTAAGAAGATGTTTTTGGCCAGGGGGATAAAGATTAAAAGCCCGGCAGCAGATCCCAGTATCCCTTTTATTCTTGGACCTGCTGGGGGTAATAATAAAATAAAGTTTAAGGGTCAATGGGGATATTATGGTCCTAAGACCCTATAGCCAACATGTTTCAGTCCTATTAAGCCCCATAAAGGGTGCTGGACTTTCTTCACGGCGGAATAGAATGCCCCCTGGTATAGGTAGTGAAGGGGATTTCCCTACGCTACTGGTGATAAGGGCAACTAACGCTCCTTATTAGTTTACGTAGACTAATTAGTCTTACATGTCACTCCATCTATGTAGAGAAAGGAAAAGAAAAAAAAGAGAAGAGACCACACATTTTTATATATGGAGATCCAGGAATGTTCATCTCTACAGGCGTACGTCTCAACTTATTAATGGTGAAACAAACTCCACCAGACATACAGAGGTGGCGGGTGAAAAAACACACTTAGTTTATCACACGCTCGTGTCTGTGTACTGCCCGTCTTGGTGGCTGCATTGCGCCGCATCCTATCACCTTTTGCTCTTAGGTGTGTGTCTATACATATTGATCCTACACCCATGTAATTCCCACGTGGTTAAACACTACTACTTTAAAAATAATCGCCGTGGTTTGTTTTTAAAATAACATGATCGCGTATCTGCATGCTTACCTTTCACGCTCATGCATACGTATATTCATTTTATACATTCATTCTTACCCCATTCTGGGAGGGGTATCGACTCCAAGTGGAAAACCAACTTTTATGGGGTAGCCCTGTAGTCAGACACTTCATGTTCGTAGGCGTTTTATCATCACACCCACGAGATTCGAGTATCCCGAATTGTTGTTCCATAGTTATGGAAGAGGGCCCCAACAAGATAAAAAAGCACACACATAGAGAGACAAACACACAAAAACATAAACACAGAACAATGTCCGTGAGAGTTGTGCTTAATGCTGGATCCAAAAAGGGGCCAGCTTCTTCCTCATACCTTATGTCCGTAGTAAAGTTCCAGCATTACTCACGCCATCAAGGGTCCTGCCCCTCGTATCATCCTATTCGGAGGTGGTTCCACTGCTTGGGGTACTGCTTCATCTCGTTGTTACGTTATAAATAGACCGTTTCTAATTGGATGTTATGCCGCCTACTTCCGCATCCCGTATCCGGCGTGAACGAGTCCCCGGTGTGAATCATGGGAAACGTAGTGTTAAACTGACGACGTGCCCCTCTCAGTGAATAGACTGGAATGTAAACTAATATTTCTGAGAATCCCGACCCCGTAATAATTCTCCTAGGACTGTGGTCATGTCTGACCTAAAATCAACTTTTGGGATCCAGCATTAAGCACAACTCTCACGGACATTGTTCTGTGTTTATGTTTTCGTGTGTTTGTCTCTCTATGTGTGTGCTTTTTTATCTTGTTGGGGCCCTCTTCCATAACTATGGAACAACAATTTGGGATACTCGAATCTCGTGGGTGTGATGATAAAACGCCTACGAACATGAAGTGTCTGACTACAGGGCTAAACCATAAAAGTTTGTTTTCCACTTGCATTCGATACCCCTCCCAGAATGGGGTAAGAATGAATGTATAAAATGAATATACGTATGCATGAGCGTGAAAGGTGAGCATGCAGATACGCGATCATGTTATTTTAAAAACAAACCACGGCGATTATTTTTAAAGTAGTAGTGTTTGACCACGTGGGAATTACACGGGTGTAGGATCAATATGTATAGACACACACCTAAGAGCAAAAGGTGATAGGATGCGGCGCAATGCCGCCACCAAGACAGGCAGTACACAGACACGAGCGTGTGATAAACTAAGTGTGTTTTTTCACCCGCCACCTCTGTATGTCTGGTGGAGTTTGTTTCACCATTAATAAGTTGAGACGTACGCCTGTAGAGATGAACATTCCTGGATCTCCATATATAAAAATGTGTGGTTTTTTTTCTTTTCCTTTCTCTACATAGATGGAGTGACATGTAAGACTAATTAGTCTACGTAAACTAATAAGGAGCGTTAGTTGCCCTTATCACCAGTAGCGTAAGGAAATCCCCTTCACTACCCATACCAGGGGGCATTCTATTCCGCCCTGAAGAAAGTCCTGCACCCTTTATGGGGCTTAATAGGACTGAAACATGTTGGCTATAGGGTCTTAGGACCATAATATCCCCATTGACCCTTAAACTTGATTTTATTATTACCCCCAGCAGGTCCAAGAATAAAAGGGATACTGGGATCTGCTGCCGGGCTTTTAATCTTTATCCCCCTGGCCAAAAACATCTTCTTAAGAGCTCCCTGAAATATGGTCGAGCCCACCTCGACTTTTAGGCGTCGAGGTGTCCCAATGATGAAGCATGACACCACTAGGGTGTGTGAGGTAATATAAAACAAAAGGAGTTGCCTCCTTCCCCACTTAATAGTGGTGGTCTTTTCTGACTTCACGTAGGGACCTCAATACCTGGGAGCTCTAGGACTGTTCAAATACATTCAGCAACTTAGTTGCGAGTTGACAGTGGGGAGTACTTTTGGTAAAACACGGTACAAACAAGCCCCAATGAAACAAACACACCAATTATCCAACTTACTTGTAGTAAATTAAATCTCAAATCAAAAAGTCCTCAAATAAATCCAATCCAATGGTATGATGCAGCAGACAGACACAAAAAGTGATCCTTACAGCTCCAAATCCACATTAAAGTGAACAGCACATGGACAAAGCACTGGGAGGAGCCTGCTGGACAGGAACAGGAAGTTGGAGACTCAGGGGCACTTCCTTCCTCTTGAAAAAAAGAGTTAAAAAATTAAAGCACTCCTTACACAAAAGACTACAGCAAAATCACAATATGAGGAGTTTTTCTGAGCAAAAGGATCATTTTAGAGAAGGTTTTATGAAGCTCGAGAGATATTCTTCGCCAGATTGTAGTTTTTGCATGTTCGGGATTGCGATCTTACCAAGACAGCTGCCTAAAGTCAGCTCGCGCGCCCGAATGACGTGTTCGCGTTTGCACACACTCGCGCGCTCGGGCGGCCATATTGCAAATCTCGTGGCGCATGCGAACGGACAGAAAAGTGAGTTGGCAAATGCAGAATCACGGTAAGACATTACCACGCATGCGAGAATGAATATTGAGTGTGCGAGGAAGCAAAACTACTACGCTACGCGGTAGATTGCGTAGCAATCTGCAACATCGCGTTCTACGCGAATCGCGAAGTTACCTAAACTTCGCAAGCTCCGCGAGCGGAGCGTAGTTCAACGTCCAGGCTTAGATAAAAGTGAATTTGGGCTAGATGGACATTTTTACAATTTTCAACCTCCCCATGAACGAGAGAGATAAACCACTCCAAGATCTTTGCAGCTTTCTTGTTTTCTTCACCTTTGAGTCGAAATTTACTTGAGCGATCTCATCAATATTTTTTAAAGTCTCTATCCCCAAATATCTAATTATGTTCTTTGCTCCCACTATTGGTGACTGGGAACACCATTGCATTTATTCTGTTTTCCCATGGTTGACCTGGTAACCCGAGATCATTTAGCAACTTTGTAATGATGGGAAGAGACATGTTTAAATCATTTTTAAACACCATTAGGTCATCAGCATATAAAGCCACTTTCTTAACCCATACTTTGAACTTAAAAGGGATAATTTTATGAGATCTTCATACTACATTTGCTAGGGGCTCTATATATAAGTTAAATAAGTGAGGAGAAAGGGGGCAGCCCAGTCTTGTACCTCTTTTAAATTTGAATTTCTTTTGATAGATTTCCATTAATGAGAAATTTTAGCTCCCTGGATGCATATATATTCATTATAGATTTCTCACCTAGACCATAATGCGATATTGCTCTGCGCAAAAATACCCAATTGACCTGGTCAAAAGTCTTTGCGGCTTCAAAAGTGAGGACCGTAAGTGGGGTATTTTCTTGTGTGGCTATATCAATGGATCTGATTAGTTGGTGAGTGAGGTCGTGCATTCGTCTCCCCTTAAGAAAGCCTATTTGATCATTGTGTATTAGTTTACCTGTTATATTCCCTAGTCTTGTTGCCAAAATCTGAGTGCAAAGTTTGTAGTCGTTGTTTAAAAGAGAAATGGGTCTGTAAGACTCACACTTCAAAGGGTTTTTACCTGGTTTTAAGATCAAACTAATAGTGGCATCATTCCAAAATTTTGGGAGCGCTAATCCTGAACTAAAAATGTCATTAAAAAGATCCACCAATCTAGGAACCAGTGTTTCTTTAAAAGCCATGTACAGCTCATTTGGAAGAGAATCTGGGCCCGCCGCCTTCCCTCTTTTCATCCTTCTTAAAGCTCCCAACACTTCCTCAACAGTAATTTCTGTATTTAATCTATCACGTAACTCAGCCTCTAGCTTTGGGATCGTTGATTCTCTAAGATACGAGTCCACTAGGTTACTGGGGACTACCAAAATTTCTTCATATAGGGAGTGAAAAAGTCTGTGAAGGCTTTCTCTATCCCTTATCTTTCCACAACCTGGCTACCCATGGGATCTCCTTGAATTGCCACAAATTTATTCCTATTAGTGTCGGTCTGCATCTTCCAAGCAAGAAGCTTCCCGCTACCTTCACCGTACTCTTAATTTGACCGACAACTGGCTTCCCACCTTTTCCTTACCCTTTCTTCCAAAAAGTTTGACAGATCACACTTCTTCTTAACAATTCTTTCCCTTATTCTCTATTTTTCTGCCTTAGAGGTTGCCACTTCCAAATTTCTGTGTTGGTCTAGAACGTCTGACTCTAATTGATTAATATCGTGTCTAGTCTCCTTGTTTCTTATAACTGCCAGACCAATCAAAGTACCCCTAATCACCACTTTGTAGGCATCCGATACTATCTATTTAGGTGTTCCTTTGTTAGAGTTGTTCTGAAAATAATCTTCCGTTATAAATTTCAATTTGTCGATAACCTGTTCCTCTAAGAGAAGAGTACGGTCCTGATTTATCTCTATGTAGACAAGGAATGATCCGATAAATGGGCTCTGGTACATATTTAACTTTCATTGCGCTGTTACTTAACATTTTATCTACTGAGAAATAATCAATCCTTAACGCATGACCATACTTGTGATTTTTATAAGTGTATTTGTTAGTCTGATCATCCTTATTCTTCCAAACCTCCACCAGGTCCAGATCGTCCCTGAATCCGATCAGCCATTCCCTCATTTTAGGAAGATTTAAAGCTTTTCCTGGTGTGTACCTGTCACTTTTAGGATCTAATAGCAAATTAAAATCTCCTCCCAAGATAATTGGAACCGATATATTAATTAGTTGGGTATATAATGATTGGAGCGGCGCTGGCTCGTCTGTATTTGGTCCATAATAGCCAGCGATTACATATTGGTTGCTCTCTGATGCCACATATAATCTTTATTTTATTTCTGCCCAAAGGTTCAATCATCTAGTTTTATTCTCTCTCCCTCATCCACCTTCCAGAACTTGCTCAGCCTACTGGGATCTTGACTACTTTTATACATTGCATATCGGACAATTTTTTAATATTTTTTCCCTAATGCTCCCCACCCCAAAAAGAAGAAAACTGTGCCCTTGAAAAATAAGTTTACACCCCCCCTGACACCCCGTCCCTCCCCTGGAGAACCCTCCCTACTGACATAGGACTAACTATTGTCCAATTTCGAGCACCGTTGTCACAAGGTCTTATTTACACTGTAGATGACTCCTTGTTTTGCACATTGATTTGTTCTAATCATTTTTCCACTCCTTTCGGTTCCCTGCTGTTGTGTGTCTGATTGTTCCACATGATCCGAAGTGCAGCTGGGAACTTCATTTGGACTGTTGCAGTTAGTGACCTAAGGTCCTGCATGCAGTTTCCCAGCTCCCACTGTCTGTCCTGTGTAGCTCGTGACAGATCAGATCTAACTTTAAAGCTGTAATCTCCTTTAGAAAAATTACCAGCCTTTAGGGTGTCACTCAGAATTTTTTCTTTCATTGTATAAATTTTGAAATTCACAAGATTTTTCTGAGCATTTTTCCTCATTTTGCCTAATCTGAAGGGGTCTCTATGTACTCTTTGGATATTTTCCTCCAAGGTTTTTTCATCTAGTCCAGGAATAAAGTCAATAGTTTCACCACAAAGCCCCTTATATTTTGCCCTTCTGAGCCTTCCGGGATGTTCAATATTCGCAAATTATTTCGCCTTGAGTTATTTTCCAATATTTCAATTTTTTCTCTAATATCTTTTTCATTTATTCTCAGCTTATAAATTTCCTCTTGGCAATTTTTTACTTCTTCCCGAGTTTGTTCCATCGTGTTTTCCATTACCAACACTCGGTCCATTAGAGAGTTAACCTTTGACTCAAGTGCTTCACATGTGGCCTGAATTGTTTCTTGATTTTTTTCCGATCTTGCAAAATTGGTTCTCATTTCTACAATTAGTGTCTCTAGCACATGGTCTATGCTATTTTGCAAGGTTCGCTCTGAATTATTCCCCTGACCTCCTGGGGATATACTCTTGGCATCTGTATCTAAGCCACCTTGGAGAACCTCTCGAGTTCCTGCCTCCCCATTCTCAAGTTTTTCTGCCGCTAGTGCTTGAAACCGATTTTGCATCGGTATTGCTCCCCCAACAGCCGTTGGTCCTATAGATTGCATGTTTGTCTCCCCCTGGCACTACTTTCTTCCTCCGAAGTTAAAAGACCGTGGGGGAGTTACTCCTGTACTTTAAAAAAGGAGCGTAGGGATGGGATCACTTTTATTTTTGCTCCTTGTCGGGCTTGATCAGCTTCAGCGGCTTTAGCAGCTTTATGTAGATATAACCATGCTTCTTCTCCTCCTCTTTTGAACTTTAGATCTTTCCCCCTTCCTACTATTTTTATTGTTGTTATTACAGGTGTGGTTTCTTGAACTTCCCCTGATATACTCTGACTTCCCTTCTCCACATTTTTGGCTGCAAAAGGTCTGTTTCTTAAAGCATATGAAAATCCTTGCTTTAATAGTAGGACAGGGGTCTCTTTTTTGAGCTTTCAAAGAAGCTGAGTTTGTTTCTGTACTCTACAAAGAGTTCTCCACTTGCCAATTTCATGCACGTAGAGAGAGGATCGCTTTGGTTTTCCACTTTCTTGTCTAGCCCTGGGCTCTTCAGGGAAGAGTAGGTCCAAACTTTACGAGAGGGGCCTCTGAAAACTACCCGGACTGTTGCTTTCCAACTGTAATGTAGTCTCTCCGTGGCTTCTGTCCACATGCCTCCCCAGGGCAAGCACGTCTTTGGCTAGCTGAAACACTGCTCCTCGCCTAGTCCCCCTCCCTTTCCAAGACCGCGCTGGGAGCCGCTGCTCAAGGTTAGCTTGTCTCGCATATGCTGCAGCTGTGCCGGTACTTTTATCACTCTTTATATGCCGTTTTTCTTTTAAAGATCGCATGTTACCATCCCGGTTAAAGTTTCTTAAGGTTCACTAGTGCGGGATTCCTTTCTTGACACATTCCGTACCTCGGTGGAACGAAACTCGCGACCCGGCGTCTTATCCAGGTTCCATTTTCTCTCCGAACTCACACATTCTTGTGTGACAATCTCTTTCTTATGTTTCATGTAATGTTTGAATAGAATAACTTGTGCATTTTAAACATTAATGCTTGATTCATAATCAAATATATGCATTTCCTTACAATGATGTTGCCTTTTAGTTTGTAGTTCATTGAACTGGCTGTGAAAGAAATGAAGATATAAGTCTATCTGTGTTTAAAGGCTTATGGGAACCAAGTCTAATGTTTCCAGAATCTAACCTCGCAAGACTACTTGTAGTTAATCTTGTGATAAATAGTACAAGCTGCATGTATTTTGTTGGAACAAAGGAGCTGAACCTGCTTACCAATAATGTTGTCATCCGATTGATCCAACGAAAGAGGAAGCCTGATACAATGTTTTCAACATATTTTCTTGAATTTTATATCAGTATTGTTCACAGTTAGCTCTACTGTTTCAATACTTCCCTGCACACTCGATGCTAGACCCAGACGGTTGTAGCGACTGCTGTTCCAGTTTCCCCTGTCTGCTTTACCTTTGCCACTTGATATTTATGAGATTGCTACTGCAACTGTAAACTGGTTTACTTGAATTTATAGAGACTTGCATAACTCTTATTAATTGCTCTTGATGCGAAGTTTGGATTCTCTAATTTTGCTCTGAAACCTCCTGATTTCTTTCTTTTCCTGGAATTGGAGTCTCTCCATGCAGTTTTCCTGCCACCAAACCATTCATGGCGTTCTCCCCTACCAGCTGGGGTGGGGCTCAGTCCCCCAGCTTTGTAAGTGACCAGAAGGACGGGACTGCTTCACAAGCGCGCTACATAGCGCCAACGCTAGCCTGCAGCACTGGTCTCTCCACGCGGTTTTTCTGCCACCAAACCACTCCTGTTGTTCTTTCCTACCTGATGGGGGGGACTGAGTTCTCCAGCGTTCTCAACACAGAGAGGTGTGGGACTGCTCCACACACGCATTACATAGCACCAGCGCTAGCCCACAGTGCGGGTCACTCCATGCGGTTTATCTGCCGCTAAACAGCTCCCGCTGTTCTTCCCTACCAGCTGGGTTGGGACTCTATACCCCAGCGTGGACTGCTCCACACACGCACTACATAGCGCCAACATTAGCCTGCAGCGCGGGTCTCTGTAAGTGATTTTCCTGCCACCAAACCATTCCTGCTCACAATCGTGCTACATAGCGGCAACGCTGCATCTCACAGAAACCTGGCTCAATTCCAGCTCAGAGCCAGATATTGTCCCAACACTACCACAGGGATATTCAATACAGAGGGCGGACAGAGCAACAGGCAAGGGCGGTGGTATTGTTATCATTTATAAAGACCACATAACCTGTTGCCTGCTAGGCAGCCCGTTATCAGATTGCGAGAATGCACATGTTTCAATAGAGTTTACCCCCACCCTCTCACTCTCAGGCATTCTTATCTATCGCCCACCCTGGGTGATGGGTCAATTCTGCAGATCCATGTTGGAAACAGTTGTTAATCTTGCCAGTTCGGCTGGCAACTTTACTCTTCTAGGAGATTTTAATCTGCATTTTGACGACCCTTCAGCACTCACAGCAACTGAACTTGCCCGAGACCTCACGTCCTACCAATTACTACAGAAGGTCTCACAAGCAACCCATGTTGAAGGGCACCTCCTCAGTCCTATTTTCTGTAATCTGGGTGATTAAAGGGAAAAGATCCCCTCCCTCTTCTGTGGTCAGACCATTTTTTGATCCCCTTCTTCTGGTCGCCACTAGCCATCGCACCATATACTCAACCAATTTGAGCTCGAATTCGAACTTGTCCGAACTCCCCCTGGAAAGGTGGACTCGAGAACTCGAAAAGACCAAGCCGAATCTTGACTAATCCAGCTGCAGCTAATGAAAGCTTTTGCAACTGGATTGAGGGATCACTCAATCTGGTGCTCCCAAAAATTTCAATTCAGAAGAAAACTGGACCAAAAAAAGCCGCCTGGTTTTGCCTCAAATTGCGTATTTTAAAACAGCAGTGTAAAAAACTAGAAAGGGTCTGGAGGGAAGATTTCTCTCTTGATAAGAAATTGGAATACAGGATGGCCATCGGAATATACAAGGCAGAAATAAAAAAAGCCCAGGCCTCCTACTATGAGGAAAAGATCGCGTTAGCTAATAACTCCCCTTGAGAAACCTTCCTCATTGCCAAAAAGCTCCTCAAAGCTCCCGCCCCTCCGGTGGCACCAGATACTTCAGGTCTCCACTGCAACAAACATGCAGAATACTTCTCCACCAAAGTACATAATATTCTCAAACATCATCCCCTAAAAGAAAGTGACACCCCAATCGAGTACACAAATGTAGGTGTGCACAAAACAGAACATCTCTTGGAGACTTTTATCCCGATGACCCAGGAATTCTTTCTAGCCAGCCTGCCATCGGTAAAAAGTGGATCCCCGCTTGACCCAGTACCACCCAACATCCTTAAATTGGTAGCACCAACAATTGTCTCCATGGCCACCTGCCTTAGTAATGTCTCACTATCCACAGTTATGGTCCCCCCTGAATGGAAAAGGGCAATGGTAAAAGCGCTGCTAAAAAACGCCAACCTGGACCCAGCCGACCTGGGCAACTATCACCTGATTTCGCTCCTTCCTGGAATCAGCAAGATTGCGGCGAAATATGTTAATCATATGCTCTCTACGTTCCTCGAGTCCAATGATCTGGTGCATCCCTCCTAAATGGGCTTTCGCCAGTACCAATGCACCGAAACCGCTCTGTTAGCAGTGGTGGAAGAATCAAGAAGGATCCTTGACTCGGGAGGGTCTGCAGCCATAATTCTACTCTATCTGGGCGCGGCCTTCGACACGGTGAACCATCGAATTTTGGTCCACCATCTCAGGAGCAGAGGAGTCTCTGGCACAGCCCAATTATGGCTACATTCTTTCTTAGAAGAAAGGTTCTTGCAGGTTTTTTAAGGTGATACTATCTCAAATCCCATCCATTTACAGTGCGGAGTACCTCAGGGTTCTTCCTTGAGCCCCACTCTTTTTAATGTCTATATGGCTCCGTTGGTGGATATAGTATCCCCCTTCGGGATTTATATAGTAACCTACGCTGATGACACACAGCTGGTTGTAGCACTGAACCATCCTGATCAGATGTCCAATGACCTCCACTCCTGTCTCAAGGAAGTTGCCAAGTGGATGAGCCTGTCTCACCTAAAACTTAATGGTGACAAAACGGAGCTTAATGATTCTTGGCAATCCTTTATGCTTTAAAGCAAGCACGATGTGGCCAGCTTGTATGGGACCAGTGCCAGCCCCCAAAACAGAGATAAAAAGTTTGGGAATTTGGCTAGACCAAGACTTCACTTTTTAATCGCAAGCTAGAAGGACTGCTGCCTCATGTTATGGCTTGCTTAGAATGACCCGCAAAGTTCTCCCCCTTCTGCCGTTTCAAGCAAGTAAACTGCTGATCCAGGCACTAATCCTATCAAGAACAGATTATGGCAATGCCCTTTACTTAGGTGCCCCGAACTCAGTGGTTGCGAAACTGCAGATCGTATAAAACTGTGCAGCACGACTGCTCACGGGGACCCCTAATCATTGTTCAGCAAGGTCCGCGCTGAGCTCCCTCCACTGGCTTCCGGAGAAGGAGAGCATAAACTTTAAGGCCCTCTGCATCACTTATAAGTCCCTTGAGCGGACCTTCTATCAATAAAGCCATTATCTGCCTGTATAGGGCAAACAGAAAACTCCGCTCAGACAAGCTCCATCTAGCGGTGGTCCCCACGAAAAAGAAGGCCAGAAGTGGGCGACTGCTATTTTCATATAACGCCTCCAGGCTTTGGAACACCCTACCGCTATATCTTCGTAGGGAACCCAACCATATTACCTTCCGTAAACAGTTCAAAACCTGGTTTTTCCCCTAGGCTATTCAGTCCATCTGGTTACGCGTCAGCGCTGGGAGGCTTCCGGGTAGCCATGAACTATACAAAACAATTAAAAAAATTAAACGCTAGCCTGCAGTGCTGGTCTCTCCAGGTGGTTTTTCTGCCACCAAACCACTTCTGTTGTTCTTTCCTACCTTATGGGTGGGACTGAGTCACCCAGTGTTCTCAGCACCGAGAGGGGTGGGACTGCTCCACACATGCATTACATAACGCCAACACTATCCCGCAGCAGGGGTCCATCCAGGCGGTTTTCCTGCTACTAAACTGTTACCGCTGTTTTCCCTACCCGCTGGGGTGGGACTCTGTACCCCAGAGTGGGACTGCTCCACGCACGCGCTACCTAGCGTCAACATTAGCCTGCAGCGCGGGTCTCTTCAAGTGATTTTCCTGCCACCAAACCATTCCTGCTGTTCTCCCCCACCAGCTGGGGTGGGACTCAGTCCCTTAGCAGTTTCAGTGCACAGAGTGGGGGGACTGCTTCACATACACACTGCATGCTAGCCTGCAGCGCTAGTCTCTCCAAACGGATTGGCTGCCACCAAACCACTCCTGTTGTTCTTCCCTACCAGATGGCTGGGATTGAGTCCCCCAGCGTTTTCAGCACCCAGAGGGGTAGGACTGCTCCACACGTGCACTACATATCGCTAATGTTAGCCTGCAGGGCGGGTCCCACATGCGGTTTTCCTGCCACCAAACTGCTCCCACTGTTCTTACCTACAAGCTGGGGTGGGACTCAGTAACCTAGCATTCTCAGCACCCAGAGGGTCAGGACTGCACCACACACGCACTGCATAGCACAAATGCTAGCCCGCAGAGTGGAACATGCCCAGGCACGTTGTTGCAAGAAGTTCATTAGTGCATACTTAATTTTTTTGTAAAGTTAGGACTCCTAACTTTACTACTACTAAATGCCTTCTGTGAATACCAAAAGTAGTAAGTTTAGGATTTTATCTCAGATCAGTTCTGTGAATCGGCCCTTGTGATTCTTATCTTGGGTAATAATCATAGGTCAAATAAATGGCCATCTATATTCGGAAATTTTAAGAAGCTAACTGAGATCTACAATATATTTGCCGCTGCCTTAACTCCCCTCATCCACTCCCTCTCTTCTGAGATCTCAATTGTGGATATTCATAGCAATTTGGCTGACTCTTTAAAAATGGCATTGTCAAAACCTCCCAGGAAGAAACCTTTTTTTTTTTGGGGGGGGGGGGGGGGGATATTTTCAAAAAACCTTCATTTGAGAAATATACACAGTACAATTACATAAGCACCACAAATGCAAAAGTTGAGGCACAGCAATACATTGCAGCACAGCAAGAATATTTGCATGTTCAGGCGACAATAGAGACAATGCCGTGTGGAGTTATCAAAGATGCATAAAGAGGGGGCGAGAGCAAATGTTCAGGGGGGGCACCAAGCAGAGGGGGTAGGCGGGGAGGATAGGAGGGTTGTGAATCAGTAGGGACCAGCTTATGGACCAACACAGGCGGCTTCCAAGGGCGGGGAGCCGGCGGGGAGCACGGGAGAATTCGTTGAGTGCTGAGAGTCACAGGTTGAGAGGTAGGTGATGAGTGGGCCCCATATGTCCAGTGGATGGGATTTGGCTGGCAGTAGGTCCCAGACTCAAACAGGAGGGTTTGGCAGCGAGATGCGTCTTCAAGCCAGAGAGGCACCTTGCGTGCGGGCCTGCGGCCCCAACAAATGGAGACCCTGTGCCTCGCCAGCACCAACAGCATGGCAGTCAGACGACGGGAGGCATCCGGACAGAATTTAACAAAGCCCAAGAGGCAGATCACAGGGTCAGGTTGGAGTGGTGAAGAGGTGATTTCAGAGATAATTTCCCGCCAGTATGCCAAAAACACGGGAGGCATAACCAGGCGAGATGAGCAAAATTGGCCGTGGGCGCGGAGCAGCGCAGGCATCTATCACTGGCCACAAGGCCTAATCTCTGGAGTTGGGCGGGAGTGCGATATAGCCTGTGCAAATATTTAAAATGTATCAGTCACAAGCGATAGTTGGGGGAGAGGCGTTTAATCTGAGTGCAACAGTACAGCCAGTCTGCTTGAGAAATCTCAATTCCCAGGTCCTCGCCACATGCAATGCACGCCCGATCGGTGGAAACGGAGGAAGCCGCTAGTGTAGAAGCATAGATCTTAGTGACCAATTTCTTTGGAGATGAAGAGGCGTAAAGCATATCAAGAGAGGCCAACGAAGGGGAAGGTTGGGGAAAAGTAGGATGAAACTTTGTGCAGGTCACCCGGAGCTGATAGAATAACAAAGTGTCCATGGGGCCAGCATCGGGGGCAAGCGAGAAAAAAGTCTCCCCAAGGTACAGGTCCGAGAGTGTGGAGAGGCCGAGGCAAGCAGCATGTTTAGCCATCCCAGACGACTGGAGTGGGGGAAAAGCGGGGTGATGGGCAATGGGCATATTGCTAGCTGAGAGCCAATCCGAGCCGGACAATGCCATCCCAGGCCCAGCGCAAGGCCTCAACCGTATCAATCTCAGTGCGCAGAAGCTTTGCCGGAGCTAAGAGTGCAGTCGCAAGCGGCCACGGATTAGCAAGGTCAACCTCCACCGCCACATGAGGTTGGAAAGGCGTGGGGTGGAGCCAGAAATGAAGAAAACTGGCCTGAGTGCTGAGGGCATAGAGCTTAAAATCCAGGGCTCCCAGTCCGCCCGCGACATCGGAAGGGTCAGAGTATTATATGGGATCCTGGGTTGTCGACCTGCCCAAGCCAAGGTGATGAGCAGCGAGCGAACCTTACAAAAAAAGTGAGCAGTGAGAGGAATGGTGATGTTGACGAAAAGGTATAAGAATTTTGGGTGTACCACCAACTTTGCAATCGCTATACGCCCGGCCAGGGAGAGCGGCAGTCGGTTCCAAAGTGGGATCTTGGACTCAAACCAATCAACAACGCAGCCGAAGTTGGCCCTCCAGAGTTCATCCACGTCCCTGCTCAACCAAACGCCCAGATACCTAGTTGGCTCCGAGGCCCACACGAAATGGTAGTCAGAATCAAAGGGGGTCATGGCATCCGTGAGAGGGAATAATACGGATTTGTTCCAGTTAACCTGGACACCGGAATAGCCACCAAAGCGTATCACCTCCCGGACAAGAGGACTGAGGTTCTCCTGAGGATGACGAACATAAAGGATGATGTCGTCCACATACATAGAGACTAATAGAGCCAGCGCCGCAAAGCCAGTGCCTCTCTGAGTGTGGTGCTGCCGGAGGTGAGCCGCGAGGGGCTCTATAGCGACAGCAAAGAGCATGGGAGAGAGAGGGCAACCCTGTTGAGTGCCACGCCCAACAGGAGTGGCTCAGAGATCTGGCCGTTGTCCAAAAGTAACACTTTGCGGATGAAGACCTGACTGAAACCCAAACGATGGAAAAGGTAGAAAAGGAAAGTCCATTCCAGGGTATTAAAAGCCTTTGTGCCATCGAGTAGAGCAGCCACTGCCGGAAGCGATGGATTGATCTGATGTAGGACGGAGAAGATCGTCCGAAGGTTATGAGAGGTGGAGCGGCCGGGAATGAAACCAGATTGGTCCGGGTGGGCAATGCGAGGCATGAGAGAGAGTAAGCGGGAGGCGAGCAGCTTGGCAAAGATTTTATTGTTCGTGTTGATAAGGGAAAGGGGGCAATATGAGTCCCTTAGCTCAGGGGGGAAGTGACTAGATTCAAAAGATTCATTATACATAGCTGCAAGATGCGGGATCAAAAAGGGAGCAAATGCCTTGTAAAAGGATGCCGGTAGGCCGTCTGAGCCAGGGGCTTTGCCAACTGGCATGCTGTTTATGGCAGCTGAAATCTCCTCCTTAGAGAAGGGCTCGTCCAAGTATTCACGATGTGCATTTCTGAGCAAGAGAAGTTCAAGAGAGTCAAAGTATTGGTCGAGTACCTCACAGGGCGGAGCTGGCTGTATAGAGTAGAGTGTAAAAGTCAGTGAAGCGCGCTTTGATGTCATCTGGGGAGGTGGTGCGGGTAGGCCCACCATCTTGCAGGGCGGTGATGTATGATGCCGCGTGAGGCTGACTAAGGAGATTAGCCAAAGTCTTACCGGGGCGGTCACCCTCACCGAATTGACGTGCCCTTGCCTTTCTTCCAAGAAAAGCCAGTTCCTTGTTTGCCTCGTCGTAAAATTCAGTAAGCTTCCCACGTATCTGGGCAAGTGTGTCAGTGCTTGGGCGTTGGACATGGGAGGTGTCCAGCGATTTGAGCTCCCTTTCAATCCTGTCCAGAGTACCACGGATGGAGCGCAAGATGCCCTATTGCTTGGAAGTGCATTCCCCGTGGATGACTGCCTTAAAGCCTTCTCAGAGCGTGGACCGGGAGTCCACCGAACCCTCGTTAAGCTTGAAATAATTCACAATTGCGGTCTGTATCTCATCACAGAACACA
Source organism: Triturus cristatus (assembly GCF_964204655.1). Classification (NCBI taxonomy): domain Eukaryota; kingdom Metazoa; phylum Chordata; class Amphibia; order Caudata; family Salamandridae; genus Triturus; species Triturus cristatus. Next base: position 397,244,824 of record NC_140588.1, on the reverse strand, counting down.
GAGTCACGAAGAGCCTTTGGAGGAAGCCGCCATGTGAAAACCTGGCAGGGAGAATGGGGGAAACAGAGCGATAAGCGGACCGGAGCATTATCGGAAAGAGTGCGTGCCATATGGTCTATTGAGGTCATCCAGACCAGTGTGTCATGGGACGTGATCCATAGGTCCAGCCTGGACCAACATCCCCGAGAACTCGTGACACATGTGCCCTCGCGTGCCGCAGGGTGAGAATGGAGCCAAACGTTGTATAGTGAGTTGTCCAGAAGGATGGAGTTAAGAAGTGTGGCCGCACGTGGGTGAGAGAGATCGGAACCGGTCCAGGGCGGCGGACAGGATCACATTAAAATCGCCCCCCAAAAAAGAACAGCGGGACCAAGAGATGATATGCGGTGCCAGATGTGAGCAAAGAAGTCCGGGTTGTCGCAGTTGGGACCATAGATTGCCGCGAGTATCAGGGGCTGGGCTCGCCATGCGCCGCAAAGTATTACAAAACGCCCATCAGGGTCGATGACTACCTGGGAAGTCTGCCATGGGAGCCCTCTGCGCAGCAGTATGGACACCCCCGGGAATAGTTGGAATAGAAGGAGGAGTGGATTTTGCCCCAATGTTGGGAGAGGAGTCTGGTAGCAGTGGACTGCATAAGATGGCTCTCTTGTAGAAAGCTTTGTCCACCTTGTGTCGAGTGAGATGGGCATGTGCCAAACATGCCTTACGGTAGTCATTCAGCATGCGGACATTCCAAGTCCAAAGTATAGTGTCAGTCATGGTGCAGTAAGCAAGGGAGGAATGACCGGGAGTGGTGGTATGGAGAGCAGAGGCTGCATGGATGGACGGCGATCAATGCAATGAGATGCGTGTGAGAGGAGCAGTACAATAGTCAAGGGAACATTCCGACATAATACAAACATACACATCGTGCAATCTCTGAAATGAACCAATAATACAAACAGTACTGGCCCCTTAGCCGGAAGATGCTGAGCACGAACTAGAAACCTGGTTAAGGACAGGTCAAAGGCAATTGACTGTGCAAAGACAAACAACAAGGCTTAATGAAGAAGCCATGAACCCCAAACCCGAAAAACCCATCCCCCAGAGCCCACCCAAAAAACACCCCCAACTCCGTACCCACACCAACCCCCCAATCAGGCTGAGGCACCAACAAAACCCACCCCAGAGTCCCACAACTTGGAGAGGGAGAATCCGTGACCATGACGGGAATTATCCCGTGGGGGCATGGCGGAGCCCGGCATACAGCCCAGCCAGGGAGACAGGGTGGCCAAGCTACTAGAGTATGCAGACATAGAGATAACCTTTAAAGAGTAGCAGAACTACACATTGAGTATAAACAGACTAATAGAGGTGCCCCGGAAGGCCTCAGGAACCAGATGTCTACACCAATATTGCAGACCAGGAGAACAAGCAAACCTAAGGATACAACAGCAAAGGACTAGGCATAAGTCAGTCATTATCACTGAGATTTTCAGCAGCAGCTGCCTGGGAATTTGCCGGTGAGGAGCGGTGAGATTTGTCGAGTTTTTTAGCAAACACCAGTGCCTCTATAGTATCCAGGAAAGTGAGTCTTTGAGCCCTGTTTGACACACAGTTTGGCCGGATATGCTAGCAAGTAGGGGATCTCATGTTTCTGTAGGATCCGTTTGGCCAGCAGGAACTCGCGGTGAGCCGCCTGAAATGTGATGGTATAGTCTGGGTAAAACGAGAGGTTGTTACCCTGGTGGCGGATTTCCCCTTTTTCCCTGGCTGCCCGGAGAATGGCATTGCGGTCCCTGAAGTTCAATATTTTGGCAATGATAGGACGTGCTGGCAAGCCAGGGCCCGGGCGGGGCCCGAGGAAACATTGGGTGCGCTCAACAATGAAAAACGGTGAGAGCTCCCGAGCAAGCTGTTCCACATAGTCCTCCATGCGAGAAATGTTGGTGGACTCGGGCACTCCGGTGATGCGAAGGTTACGTCGATGTGAGCGCACCTCTAAATCCTCATTCTTGTCGCGAATGATAGCTAGTAACTTGTCCATCTGTAACAGCTTCTGACGGTCCTGGGTGGCGGCATCCTCTGCGTCAGACACCCTGGCCTCAACATGAAGGATGCGAGCATCGTGGGAGTCAACTCGGGCCTTCACCATGTCCAGGTGGGCCGACAGTTGGTCCAACTGCATCGCTATGATGGTGACCATAGATTTACCCTGTGGCATAATGGCCTTTAGATCATCCTCGTGGGATTGCGCCATTGCGGTAGTAGCCAGGGAGTCATATCCGTCCTCACCAGCACCCTGCTGGTGCGTCTGGCGGCACTGGTCGAAGGCAAGCTTAGGTTGCTTGGGGTCAGTTCTGCTCATGACCGGTGGATGTAGGGAGTCGGAGCGGCCAAATGGCTGGAGAGAAGGCCGCAAGGAGAAGAGGCCGACCAGGGAGCTCAAGAGGCAGCCAGCCGGCTGGCGCCCAGCACTTGTGGAGGAGGGAGTGGTCCGATGAGCTGATGAGCTGGAAACAGGCGACAACTGCAGTCAGGCGACCGATCAGCCCAGGTGAGGGCGCAGCAGCTGGGTCGGGCTCTGGATGGGCAGGTTGGGCTGGGCGCTACAAGTAGCCCTGGGCAGCAGGTGCAGTAGCGGAATCCAGTGCCAGAGCATACGTGAGTGCGACCCAGGGTATGCCCGGACTGCCAGTGGTCCACAGCACAGCGGGAGTGAGTAGCACAAGACGGGGAGCTGGGCCTATAGGAGGAGAGGTGGCTACATTAGGCAGATCTTTAGGCTGAAGGTGAGGCAAGGGTGCCACCAGCGCAGAGTCCAAAAGTGATACTAGCCTGCAACAGGGCCCAGCCAATGAGGTGTAGGCGGCCAATCCGCGCTGGGTGAGGCAGCAGACTGCAGTGTCCACAAGGGCCAACAGAGGCCAAGGTGAGAGGCAGCAAGCGGGGCAGCAGTGCAATGCCGACCTCAGGGGAGTACCGCGGGTCCACCGCAGCGAGGGCCCCAGCAGCCTCCGGGGCGAAGTCTGCAGCCGTAGATCGCCACCACTGAGGAGCCAGTAGTCACAGCAGGCAGGGGGTCGCATGCAGCAGGGGGGTCAAAGAGAGCCCCCCTCGCCAGGCCCGATAACAGAGATCTAGACCCCGGATGCAGAAGAAGCAATGGAGGCACCCAGTAGTGCGTAGGCCGGGCTGGGGGCGGTACAACAAGCGCTCCCCCATCCCTGCCACAAACACCCCCGCAACAGCGAACCTACCGGCTCCGGCATCCGCAGTGCGAAGTTGCTGCTCCAGACAGCGATCCGGTCCCGGACAGGGGTATGCAGGCAGCCCCAGGAGGGCCGAAAAGTCCACGCACGCCACAGGGCCCAGGCCGCGCACACCAGCATATCCCGGCCCAACAGCAGCCCAGGGAGGCAAGAAAGGTCTCAAAACACGCCACCGGAGCAGGTGAGTGGCAGCGATTAGAGTTCAAGACGGCGATAATTGAAATGCCTGCAGGATTATGTAGGATGTAGCGCTTGGCCGGCAGAGCCCACTCAGAGTGCGGCCATTTTGCAGCTGGCCAAGCCACGCCCCCTCCCAGGAGAAAACCTTTCTCGAACAAGAACCATGTTACTGACCTAAACTCTTGGTTCACTGAAGATTGCAGAAAGGCCAAGAAAGACCTCGTAACTACACTTAAATTTAAAGAACCAGCTGAGGTCTGGAAAGTCAGGCCCACTTCAAATCAACATTAAGACAATCGCAGTGAAATTAAGTGATCTAGTAGTGGCAGCAAGGTCTGAAAATTCCATATAATTCTGGAAATGTATAGCCCATGGGAGTGTACGGTCTGAAGCACAAGGTGAAAGTTGCTTGCGCCAAACAGTTTGGGAGGACCACTTTACTAAACTTTATGGAAAGAGGCCTAACAACTGGGATGACCTCCCACTTCCCAACCAAGCACCAGGAGATATACAGTTCTCTCTTATGGAGACAAAGGCAGCTATAGCTGCATTAAAACAATGCAAGGCACATGAGTTGGGTAAAGTTCCGGGCGCATTACTGTCCAATGATTTATCAATTAGAGTCCCCTATGCAAAGGTTCTTTACAAGGCCATGATGGTGAGTGCTCCGATCCCCATTATTTGGAAGGAGGCAGAGATAAGCCCCATAGACAAAAAAGGACACCACAAGGACCCATGTAATACAGAACAATTAGTCTTATAGACATCTTACAGAAGGTATTTGCAAGACAAATATTCAACAAACTTCTAGAGTGGATTGATACGAAACTATTGACCCTCAACCAGGCAGGGTTCAAAGTGAAAGTCAGCACCATAGATCAAGTCTAAAGGCTCATGATAATCATTTGAAAATACACTTAGCTGAGAGACAAACAAATATATATATAGCTTTTGTGTTGCCCTTAGGGCTGCCTTTGACTTATTCCCAAGGGGGCTGCTGTGGGTTTCACTTAAAAGGTTGGGGGTTTCTGAAGCATTGCTTGACCAAGACTTCACTGAGAAAACTACGTTCAATTTCACTGGGGTTGTGTGGGTCAACTAACTGACTGAATTCCAGTATGTAGAGGAGTGAGGCAGGAATGCGTTTTGGTCCCTACTCTTTTCTCACTCTTCGCAAACAACGTCATAGGGCCCCTACCCAAATGTAACATAGACGTTCCTAAGTAAGACGGGGTCTGAGTGCTAGCTCTTCTATTCGCAGATGACACCTTGTTAATCTCGCAAACGCCTATGGGTTTGCAACAATTATTAATGAACTTTCACGATTTCTGTTCATCCAAGGGGCTGGAGATGAATACTTTAAAACAAAATACATGATAGTCAGACCCCACAAGTCCTTCAAAGGTGATATCCATTTGGTTAAGGAAAAACTGGAACATGTCTCTAGTTTTGAATACCTGGGAATCGTGCTGGATAGTGAGGCCTCATATTCCCAGCATATTAAAAAGGGGAGGGCAGCTGTCCAGTACCAAGCAGCAGCTATTTATTAAAGAAACCAGGCATCATTCACAAGATCTACACTCCCTGCTGTGAAAGTGTATACATTAAAGGCACAACCCAGAGCACTTTATGGTGCCAAAGTTTAGGACCATGCCGACTGCGAAAACTTGACTGAGAGAAAGGACAGGTTTGTTCGCTTTCTGCTGCATCTCCCTAGGAGCACCCCCTGGATTCCAATGTTTTTTGACTCGCTCTTAATAGGGTGGGTTGTATTGCTATACTGGGTGAGGCTTGGTCTACTGAGAAACTTGCACCTTATAGGAATGATGTGAAGGAACTTTTAATCTTTGATGGAATACCATTTTTTATGGTTTAGACACATGCAACAATGGTTTTCGGGGTTGGGACTCATAAGTTTCTGGACTAATTCAGAAGATTTACGTATATCCTCTAAAAAGCAACTGAAACACATTATTTGGAGTATGTTACAGCTAAGCATTTTTGTAATCCTACACTGGGGAGACAAACACAAAAGTTCTTGACAGTTAAGGTTACTCCATGTCACGACTTCTGCAACAACAGAAGGCTAGAGTTTATACCTGAAGTTCCTTTATGGCATACTAGAAACAAGCTCTTTTACATCTAATGTGTCTGTAGGAAGCCAAAGAGACCCAATTGATATATGTCCAATGTGTTCTCTATCTTGGAAGGAAAACAGTAGTCACATGCTCTTCTTTTGAAAGGCCTATGCAATCCCAAGAGAGAAGTTGATCTGACCACTATGTATCAGGGTCATATTTAGGTGCTATAAAGGCGATTTAAGGCCCTTGAAGAGTCAATTATTTGTGTGTACTCACTGAGCAGGTACTTGTTTGCGGTGGGGATATTAAGGGAAAACAAGGACCTGATGTTTTAGTCCAGACTGTTTTGGTTACATATGTTTCCAGTTAGCCTTCACCAGTTTGAACCTGCATTTTGTTTTTAACTGTATAGTTTTATATCCTTTCTTGCTAACAAGACTGATAGAGGGTATGCACTTGCACTTTACAAGGCCTGCTATTAGTCAGTAAAAATAAACACTATAAATGTTTGGATATATTTTTGCTCTAGAGGGGAGCAAGCACTTTATTATAATTTTACCAGGCCTATATTTATGTATCAGTGAGACTCAAAAACCATCTGATGTTATTAGCTTCTTTACTTATCCAATGTTTTTAAAAACTGTGGAGTTTTAGGTCATATGACCCTCTGCTGGATTTGGCGAATTAGTATTCTATTTTATTTATAGTATTTATTTCATGAAGCTTTTAATTATTGTGTGGTATTGTATTGTTTTCATGCATTGTTTCATGGATACATTTCCGAATAAACATTTTTGACTGACTAGAATTCAAACTCTTCATGGGTTTTTGATATCTAAAATTCTGACTTTAATCTTCTGAATAGTGAATCTCTTTCCTTTATGGAACATGCTTAATGCAATATATCTGATGCTTGTTCTAACCATTCCTTTATTGAGCTTTCTGCAAACTTATCTGATTTATGGACTAACTGAAATAAAGACAAAATAATGAAAATATCTTTACTAATCCCTTAATGAGAATAAAGGTTTAAGAAAATTATCCCAACTCTCATCATTTACTGGATCTAATGAAATTCAAGTTTGAAATGTCTGATTTCCTTCTTGACTCCTAATACAACATTCAAAGATTCACCGTGAAAAAGAAAAAGAATCATAGCGCGATTTAGTGCCTAGTCCGTGATAACACTGCTGCTTGATGACTGCTGCTGTGTTGCCAGGTTTGAAATACTAAGCACATACAATTCCCCATTAAACAGAAACCTTATACACACTCAACGCCTTCCATAAGAAGCCCAGCAAGAGCCAGTCCTCAAAATCCATCAAAAGGAGCTTTATCAGCATTAAAAAAAAGTATTCTTTTGTTTGAAGAACAAATAATACTCAGTATTCTTTGCTGATAGCCGAACAGTCCCTGACTGGAGTGTAAAATATCTGTATGCCATATCCTGAAGCTTCTATCTGATTTCTTCATGTCTTATTTGAATATTAAAATAACATGAATGTCTTTATTCAAAAATTGATATTACTGTTTTTCATCCATAAACAGTTTAGCCTAATCCATTTACCTCTGTACAAACTATTGTGCATTTGTATATTAATTTACTTTAAAATGCTTCGTACATGGTGCATCCCCTTTTCAAACTGACCACCACACTTTTATTGCCTGGAGTCCCATTTTTCTTCATGGCTGGCTACATAAAGACCTGCTTCACACTATTTCACTCCCTACCCATTAAATTTCACATCCTCTCTACTATTTAGCCTGTGACCAGCTAAACAGCAGAGATTATGTACTATTTTGCCGGACGCTGAGTAGATAGCAGAGATTTTGTACTATTTGGCCTGCAGCTGGGTAAATAGACACTTCTTCAATATAAACTTCAGTCCAATACAGCCTTAGCACCAACACCACCAGACAAAAGAAAAAACACACTATTTTCAATATTTCTCTGTATGAACAGATAACTCCAATTAAGGCCGTGTTGTGCTTTAGTGGGCTTAAGCATCATACCTTTCTTTAAACTTACTATTGTTAGTATATTTTTTATGTGTTATCCTATTCTTATCCCTTTTCAGTATATTGCTGGCCAGTGAATAATTCTACTAAGTTGTTGTCACAATACAGAAAGCACTGGAAAAGCAAACAGTGTTGGTTTGTTTAAAGAACACGGGCTAATGTCCTTCAAAAGCTGCAATTGGAACTTTACCAGTGAACCTTACAATATCTTCAGCCTTTTACAGAGCTTTCTTAAGTCATATACAAGTCTTTGCTGTAGCAGACTATAGTACTTTAAGCCACTCTGAGAGGTCCCTTGGGTCACACACAGGTCTTTGGTGTAGCAGGCTTCAGTACTTGAAGTCATTGCTTGATGAACCTTGAGTCAGACACACATTCTTGCTTGCTCTACTAGGCTGCAATATCTTAAATTGTTACTAAAGGTCTCGTGATTCAGGCGCATGTCTGCTGTAGGCTTCCAGCATAACCCCATCGGTCTCATAATACTAGAGAATTATGACTAGATCAAATTATCTTGAATGTCTCTTTTTGTTAAAAGTGTAAAGGAACAATGCGAAAAGATCTCTGATCGGCTTTTATTTTGAGTAGGTGGATCATAGTGAGAGGATGGACTCTGCATATACATTTTCATATTCATTTTGGAAAGCGCAATGCTTTTTCTTGTTTTTAGCATCTAAATAAATATTCTAATGCTGGACAATGATGGAAGTCATTATTGAGGTTCTGGGTTCATCACGTTTGTGTTTTTGGAAGTTACTCTAATATTGATAGGTAATGCCAGACAATTGTGTATACAGACTTGCTGTATTATTTTGAAGGAGATTTTTAGGTATTAGTCGAAGGTGTAAGGAAGAAATCATCAATGTAGGTTGATGGGACAATAGGTGCAGGATTTAGGAAAAAAGTGTGGTGGAGCGAGAAGGTTGTCATGGTGGGGCTTACATAGAAAGAGGTATGGGTGGGAAGAAGACCAGCTGGGGAGAGATTTGGCACCCCTACCCTCAAAGGAAAACAGAAATGACCATGCACGCCCATGTAGTGCTTGAAGTCAAATGCTATAGAAACATGCAAAAGGTAACAATAGTGCTCTGACATCATCGGTCGAAGGATACAACTTATCTAATCAAGAGAGGGTGGCGGAACAAGCACAACAATTAGGAAAGGTAAGCCATCGAACCAGGAACAAGGAGCTGAGATAAACAAGAAAACCACAATGAAGAAAGTGCAGTCCCAAAGCCCTGTCTAAGTATATGTTAAAGTATTAGTGTTGGAAAATGGCGCTCTCTCAAGTGTCACCCCAAACATTTTGCTTCCTTCCCCTCTTTTTATGACCTTCTTTTTGTTGGCTTTAGGGTTTTTGGTACTTTACCACTACTGAACAGCACTAAAGTGCATGTGCTCTGTCCTCTAAACATGGTATAATTTGTCTACAACTGTTTGGCATATTTGATTTATTTGTAAGTCCCTTGTAAAGTGTTATACAATATACACAGGGCCTGTAAATGAAATGCTACTAGTGGGCCTGCAGCATTGATGATGCCTACCACAGAAGTCGCCTTTCAAACCTATCTGAGGCCTGCTAATGCAAGGCCTGTGTGTGCAGTTTATTGCCACTTCTACTTGGCATTTAAAAGTGCTTGCCAAGCTTTTACTACCCATAAGTCACCAGTAAGGTAGGCCCTAGATAGCCCTAAGAGCAGGGTGTTGTGCAAATGAAAGGTAGGTCATGTACAGTGATGTTTTGCATGTCCTGGTAGTGACAACAAGTCTATTTTGTTTTTCACTAGTGTGAGGCATACTCCTCTCGAAGGTTAGTATTGAAATCCTTAATACACTTTAAAGCTGTAATTCCTGATTAGTGGAGGCAGATCAGAAACATTCATATGTTTGGAATGATAATGACAAATCCTCCTAACTAGTAAAGTTGGATTTGGCGTTACTATTTTAAAAATGCCACATTTAGAGAGTGAATAAATGTAGAATGGTCGCACTCCTGAGTGTACCCAATGTCAACTAGAATTTTTCAAAAATAATATTGCTGAGGTGCTAGTGAGTACCACCTCCTGATCCATTGAGGTGTGAACAATAATCAAGTAGATACCCCTTCCTACAGGGAAAAGACAAACTCACTTAAGCACTCTATGTTAGCGGTCAATATGCGTAAAGTATGTAAATTAAGTACTCAACAAATCTCATCCATATAGATTTCTGTTTGAAAATGTAATGAATTGTTTTTCTTTTCCAATATTTCTCCTTCATATGATGCTTCTCATATTGTAAAACACTTCATCAATCCATGGATTAACATCACTCGAGATTGACCACGGTACCGCGGATATATCTTTTTCTTCCGGGTTCACGATCGCGTTCTCATTCATGCTGTACGCACAAAGACGGTAAACAAAGCAGGTACGATTTAGAGAGTGGACATTACTCTGCGCTTATAACTCTGTGTGCTTTGCAACTTGCCTCCGGTACACATCTGGAATGGGTGACAGCTACACTTTGTGCATTCCCTCTAGACAGCCACAACACAGGAAGGATAGGTGTGTCTGAATATCCATCTACAGACATCTGCATTCAGATGCCTTGGCTGGGCAGGATGGAAGGGGAGGGCTAACACTTCACTTGAAAAGGTACGGTCCTGTCCCGAAACAAAGGACTGATTACTTCCCACAGATAACCTGGCAGACAGGACTGGGCTGAAAGGAAACGTGTGCACTTCAGAGAGCTGCTTTGCAGTCACCACCACATCAAAAGCACTTTTGAGTATAAGTATTGATGCTTTGACCCTCTAAAAACAGAGAGCACTTGACCTGTATCTGAAGCTCTGCCAGAAGAACTGCTTTGTCGCTTAAGGGACTCAGCAGGACTGCTGATCTGGAAGGCCTGCTTTTCTGTTTGTTGCCTTGCTTCCTGCATCTCTCTGACTCTGTTAAAGGAATGCTGGACTCTGACTTCTGTCCAAGTGTTCTCCAAGGGCTTGTTGGCTTGCCTCCTGTTGCTTGAGACTCATGGATACCAAAGTCTCTACCCCTGCTCCTATGCTTGGCTGACAAGAAGTGGCCCAGATACTTGCAACACAGATTTCGAGGCATCTTCTGTCTGCGTGTAGCAAACGTGTTGTATCAATCCATATGCAGGAGTAAAATTGGTGGATCAAATCAGAACCAGCGCTTTGCCTCCAGAGATCGACTTATTGGATAGAAAATCGCTGCACAACACATACCCTTGACTGCATGCCACAATCTTGTGCATCACTCATCGCCTGTTGACTCTGCTACCTGTCTTCGGAACTGACACGTTGCCTTCCCTGCGTGGAGAAGACTGACACGTCCTGCAGGCCTCGACATTGACGCATCTTGCTGTTTGCGACCAGGAAAGGTACTTTGTTTACCGGGGCCTGCGTCAGTCCTGTAGCCAGTCGGCGTTCCATTGCCTGAACTTTGACTTTACCTCGGTCCAGCATGTCCTAAAGTAACCTTTTTAGTCTTACTTGCTTCTAAGTGATTTATTGCCTTTATTATTTTCAAATTCAGTATCTCTACTTGTATACATTGGAGCTTTGTCATTTGGGTCTTGTTCTGTTCAGAAAATAATAATTTATTTTTATAAACCTGTGTGGAATGTTTTTGTGATTTATTCATTGTGTTACTGTGTGTGTGTGTGAGTTGCACAAATATTTTACACACTGCTTTATTTAATAAGCCTGACTGCTCTGTGCTTAGCTACCAGAGGGTGAGCACTAGTTATCTTTTAGGGTGTAGCTAGCTTACCCTGACTTGGTGGTTCCTGCCTGGTCTGGGTGCATAAATCAGCCAACCAGAAATCCCATTTCTAACATTTAGGGGCCGATTCCAATCCTGGAAAAAGGCAGTACGAATCGTTGTACGGAGCGTTTTCTCCGTACAACTCGTACCCGGTAAACTGTCCCTACAACCTAGGAAGTAAGATTCGTACAGAAAGCCTATTTCCGTACAAATCGTACAAAAAACTGTACATGGAAAAAATACCTACGATTCTGATCCGGAACAGCTTGTACGCGACATCCGGACGCATTCAAGCAGCGGTTCCCAGCCCAGCAAGTACGATTCGTCCCTACGTCACTCCGTACGGCTCTTTTTTTACGGGAGTCAAACACAGCCGGAAAAGCAGAGTTCGACGCGAACCACTACACAACGGAGCCCCGGTACGCGATGTACACGCCATGAACCCCCTCGTTCGTGTCATCCCGGTCCTCCAAGCCTATGACCTGGTGCATCGGACCCGATGCACATGCTGCAGAAGGTGAGAACAACAGACAGGGGCCAGGGTGGGGGTGAGGGGCAGGAAACAAACCCCATACCTAAAGCAAAACCTATAATATGGAGGCCATACATTACCACCAGGGTCTGGTCACTTGGGGGGGCGTGGCCAGCAACCCCTGCGTACCGCAACAACGGAAGTGGACGTGTACGGTGCGTTGCACACGTACCCCTACGGCACCAATAGAACAGTGATACGGATCGTACACACGCAATGAATGCGTGGGTACGGTGCGTACCACACGTACCCCTATGGCACAGTAGAACTGTGATACGGACCGTACACACGCAATGAATGCGTGGGTACGGTGCGTGTCACACGTACCCCTACGGCACCATTAGAACAGAGATATGGACCGTACACACGCAATGAATGCCTGGGTACGGTGCATACCACACGTACCCCTACGGCACAGTAGAACAGTGATACGGACCGTACACACACCATGAATGTGTGGGTACGGTGCGTACCACACGTGCCCCTATGGCACAGTAGAACAGTGATACGGACCGTACACACGCAATGAATGCGTTGGTACGGTGCTTGTCACACGTACCCCTACGACACAGTAGAACTGTGATACGGACCGTACACATGCAATGAATGCGTGGGTACGGTGCGTGTCACACGTACCCCTATGACACAGTCGAACAGTGATACGGACCGTACACACGCAATGAATGCGTGGGTACGGTGCGTGTCACACGTACCCCTACGACAAAGTAGAACAGTGATACGGACCGTACACACGCAATGAATGCGTGGGTACGGTGAGTACCACACGTACCCCGTTAATACGAGGCGTACACACGCCAGAAATGTGGGCTTAGAGGACTGGCCCAGCATGTTACCTTCATTTTGGTGTGTGTAGGTCCAGGCCAGCAGTGTACTGCTCCAAGGGGTGCGTGGGTGGGTGCATATGACTCCCAGCAGTGGCCTACAATATGAGGGGTGGGTGCATATAACTCCTAGCAGTGTCCAGACATATGAGGGGTGGGTGCATATGACTCCTAGCAGTGTCCAGACATATGAGGGATGGGTGCATATGACTCCTAGCAGTGTCCAGACATATGAGGGGTGGTTACATATGACTCCTAGCAGTGTTCAAACATATGAGGGGTGACTGCATATGACTCCTAGCAGTGGCCAGACATATGAGGAGTGGGTGCATATGACTCCTAGCAGTGTCCAGACATATGAGGGGTGGTTGCATATGACTACCAGCAGTGGACAGAGATATGAGGGGTGGGTGCATATGACTACCAGCAGTGGTCAGAGATATGAGGGGTGGGTGCATATGACTCCTAGCAGTGTCCAGACATATGAGGGGTGGGTGCATATGACTCCTAGCAGTGTCCAGAGATATGAGGGGTGGCTGCATATGCTTATCAGCAGTGTCCACACATATGAGGGGTGGGTGCATATGACTCCTAGCAGTGGCCTGCAATATGAGGGGTGGGTGCATATGTTTCCTAGCAGTGTCCGGACATATGAGGGGTGGCTGCATATGACTCCTAGCAGTGGCCAGACATATGAGGGGTGGGTGCATATGACTCCTAGCAGTGTCCAGACATATGAGGGGTGGGTGCATATGACTCCTAGCAGTGTCCAGACATATGAGCGGTGGCTGCATATGACTACCAGCAGTGGACAGAGATGTGAGGGGTGGGTGCATATGACTACCAGCAGTGGTCAGAGATATGGGGGGATGTACATCATCATCAGATGACCACATCTACATGGTGGTATGGACGCATCCCTAACTTTGGACTATGATTTTAGTGCTATTACAACACATCATTGACAGCAGGGTCCCACTCTCAGGTCGATGGATGTCTGTCACATACTGCATGACATACCACATATGTGTGTGAGGACATATAACACATGCATACCCACCCATGGCGGATGCAGCACAATACACACCCTGATTTCATGTCAACAGACTGTATAGTCATGTAACTGCATACAAAACTAAGATAGCCATAGTGAACACACACTGTCACGCACATCCCAAGAGTGTTAGGAATGTACAGGTGCTGGTCCAGCCACCAAGATGTTGTCTCTCATGGAAGGAATAGGGTTCAATTCCACCAGATACAATGCCCACAATTGTGAGTCAGGTGCCGAAATACCCTGCATAACAAGTACCATTTGTATGGTAGGCCCTGATTACACACATGCATAGTGCTGAAAAGGGCCAATTTGTCCCTGAAGGCATTCCTACATACCCAAAACACAAGTACAGTGACTAGCAAGTATGGCACAGACAATTCAGCAGGAGACATCGGTGAGCAGGCATGGCCATTGTTGAAGGGATCCGTCACCAACAAAGTAAATGCGGACACAGGTCAGCACAACAATTATGCAACTGTTTGCAGGGAAGATGTCAGGTGCCACAGAGGAAGGAACACTCCTAGGGACAATGTCTCCAAACTAAATGAACACACACTACCAATGAATCTTTGCAGGGACATTGTGATGGCACACAGATACCATGGGGGGGGATGGAGCGCTGCAGGAGAGAAACTGCTGCCATCAGGGAAGAGTCCATGGACCGCAGAAACCTGCGTTGGTCAGACATCGTTGCTGACATGCCCTCCATGATCGACACCATCTGTGTGAGCAGTTTAGTGTGTCCATGGAGGACAGTCAGCACCGATGCCTGCCCAACCTGCAACTGCCGCAGTATGTCCACAGACTCTTCACTGAGGGCAGCAGGGGTGACAGGGGCAGAGGGTGTGGTGCCTGGGACGAAGGAGACATGGTGGGACTCTGCACGTACAGAAGGGACGGGAGCAACTGGGAGGGCGGAGATGGTAATGGAGGAGGCGGGGACAGATGTGGGGATGCTGCCAGTTGGTGTTGCAGCCTCCGCCTCTTCAGGGAGGTCAACCTCAGACCCGTCGGCGTCGTAGCTGGTATCGTGTCCAGACAGGTCCTCCGACTGACTCCCCTCGCCCTCCGTGCCACTGGGTCCTTCTGATTCAACAGCACTGGTGGCACTGCCGCTGGGTCCCTCCTCCAGGTCCATGCAGGTGTCTCCCTCGGTTGCGGATGATGATGCTCTGGGCAAGGAGAAGAAACCGAAATGCATCAGTCACCTGTATACATCTGACACATGAGCACAAGAACAATTGGTCACAGTGCATATCAGGCAATGCATCATGAGTAACAGCTAGATAACTCCACACATATGTAAGCCCTGTACTGCCCAGGTGGTAGACCCACTATGCCACTTGGGCACCAGGAAAAAAAGAACATAAAAGGCCACAACTTGAATGAGAAATACACTGAGAAGCTAGTGTCTGTGAACCGGTGAGCACAACAATACAATGAAGTCATGCCACCTCTTGTTTAACCTGAAAGAAACAGTAGTTGTGCACCCATTGTAAACTGACCCACCTCAATACTCAAGGTGTCACCGCACTCAGAGACCTGTAAGTACCTTGGAAGCCAAAATCCAAAAATGTAGCTACCTTGGGACTCACAATACTTTACACAATGACATGTTTTGAATGTGCCAATTCGCCATTTCGTGAAAAGAACACTCATGTGCCTGCATGAAATATGTCGCACAAGGCAGTGCACACAAAAGTACATTTACACTGTCATTGAAGAAGCTGGCACCTTTTCTAAGAAGCCACAGTTAGAAATTAATGGTGTTGCAGAAAGTACATATACATGGGCCCACGGAGGTCTGGATGTCTTGAGACTCGTCAGTTTGTATCACCAACAACAAAGGAGTCTAACAAAATCAAGAGCACTGTGGGAACATGTATATGGAGAATCTGCAACACCATTTAATTCTAACAGTGGCTTCTTAGAAAATGTGCCAGTGTGTTCCATGAAAGTGGAAATGTATATTGGGTGACTTATTTCATGCAGGCACATCAGTGTTCTCAACACAAATCATCAAATTTCCACATTTAAAACATGAAGAACTGTTGACAAGTGCTGTGAGTGCCAAGGTACAATTTTGTAAGAGTAACAACTTGAATTATGTCAGTTGTCACATGGCCATCCGTCACCTGATTACACAGTTGGCTACACATATGACCTACTGCCTGTCATCTGGAGTGGCACACATGTCCACACTCAGGACAATGCATTAGCTAATGGGCCTGCAATTGGGTAGAAAAAAAGCCTAGCTGTACTGTGGGGACACCCTCATGGCAAGCCAGAATGTACACACAGATGTCATCACACAAAGTCCAAACAGCGTTGCATCTGAACCACACACAGGTGCTAAAAATGTATGAGCAGGAATCATGTTTTTAAAAAAACTGACACAGACTGCAAAGCAGGTAAATTAAGCACAGGCCAGCATCACAGGGGCATTGCACGGTGATTCTTTGTACAGCCAAGTATCACACACAAGTCAGACCTGGCAATGAAAAATCAGGGTTGCACATGTATGCCTCTCCTGCACACCCCACCCCATGCCTGAGTCAATGTGATTGATACAGATCAAGAAGTGACACCTCTTATTCAGGGTTACAATAACTTTGCTGGAAAAATCGCTTCATTTACACAACATCACCTCGTGGGGCTGGCAACACATATTTGTGACAAACAACCATCAACAGATTGTTGTAAATAGCCACACAGGCACTGCCCAGTGTGAGTATGCACAAGCAAAATGGTGTATCCCTTTCCAGTGGACACATGTAGCACACATTTGCTAAATAATAACTATGCCAGGGAACAATGCCACAGAGGCAGACCTATACTGAACACACAGAGAATGTGCAGTGTTGGATGACACACATGATTATGAGGCCAGGGTGTCTCATGGGACTGTAGTGGGCACACTGCTCCATGGTCCTGGAATGAGCTGACTGTACCATGTTCAACCGTCATGTCAATATGCGTATCTCCCACTCATGCACATCATGTCTGAGGCCACAACATTGGTCATGCATGCTGCAAGGGTGTTCATTTTAAAGCTCACACTCCTATGTTGAGAATCATCAGCAGTGACAACAAATATGGACACCCAACATAGTGAACAGTGGGGTGTCACAGGTGTCATGCTAGCTCTGCAAGTCAAACACACAGCACGGCTTACTTGTCACATCCGATGGGTTGATCTGTTGCCTCCTCCATGCAGCTGTGGTGCAACACTTCACATAGACACTCACCCACATGACAAGGAACATTCACACACATCACTGTCCATGAAGTCGTACACATCATTTGGACGCTCTCACCACAGGGTCACACAACTCATACACATCTGTGGGCACAGTCACCTGTCACACCGGGGGTACCACTGATCACCTCAGGCCAATAGGAAAAAAAGCCACCAAGGATTTCCCAGGCTGAAAGTGTCATGCACTATGCAGTGAAAGTCACAGTAAGCACAATGCAAGTGAGGAGTGCACACAGGAACTACATCATGCTCTGCATGCGAGACATCAGCATGTCTGTCCCACCTGGACACAATATTGACACTCACACAACAGGTGCATAGGCAAAGTTAGTGGACTCAGTACTCACCTGCTCCCCTGGTCTCCCATACAGCTTGGTGTTCTGTGGGAGGAGGACGTCCAGCAAGGCCTGATTCTCCTCCTGGGTGAATGGCTGGGCCATCTCCACAGTACGTGACATGGTCCAGAGGAAGCAGAGACAGCAGCAGTGTGGTCGACAGTAAAGTTGTGCAGGCAAGTGCCTTCTCATGGGTTCTGACTGCCTTATATCTGTCTTGCTGAGGGGAATTCATGTAGAGGAGTACATAGGGATTGGTCAGACTCATTCGCATCCTACATTTACTCCAATCCCTTTAAACATACACCAATGACTTTAAACATACACCAATGACAGCATTCGCATCGTTCAAATTTTGAGCATCATGTCAAGTCAACAACCACTTTGCAACATTGTATTTTGTGGCCAACTGACCGTTCCAGGACACCTGATCGACACTTTTCAACTGAAAACTCTGTCTCCATGACAACCAGCATGCATTTAGGGCCTAATACTTGTCCCTTATGTGTCCCCTATGTAATTTTGAAATCCACACACAGGTACGGTGCGTTTCACACGTACCCCTACGGCACAAGTACAATGGTGAAACGAAGCGTACACACGCGATGATAGCGGGTGTACGGTGCCTTTTTATACGTACCCCTATGGCACAAGTACAATGGTGAAACGAAGCGTACACACGCGATGATAGCGGGTGTATGGTGCGTTTCACACATACGGGTACGCACTAGTAGTACAGTGCATTAGACATGTACGGGTACGCACTAGTTCACATGTACGGGTACGCACTAGTAGTACAGTGCGTTAGACACGTACGGGTACGCACTATTACTACAGTGCGTTAGACACGTACGGGTACGCTCTAGTTCACACGTACGGGTACGCACTAGTAGTACAGTGCGTCAGACACCTACGGGTACGCACTAGTAGTACAGTGCGTTAGACACCTACGGGTATGCATTTCACACGCTTACAACGGTAATACAGGCGCACACATGCCACGAATGGAAGGCTACGAGTCGCACAAGGATGTCCATCAAATACTTGTCATTGCATACTGTTATGTGCAGGCCCTAGGTGTGGCAGCCAGTGATATTGCACAGGTCATCTCATCTAGTTGCACGCTTGATGTGTGATGACCTGTGGACACATGTCATGTGTGATGGGGCACTATGTGGCACACATCACCTTGACACTTGCCACGTATGTCTGTAGTCCAACTGTGTCATGCACAGCAGCAGTGGGATGGCACAGTCATCACCACCCGCACCTGTCTCCTGATGCCAGGGACAGGGACACTCTATCAACTGACATGTCACGATCTGCGTGCCCCTTTGTGACTATGTCAGGTGTGTGTCATGTATAGGCCTGGGCGGTAAATTCCGTTCCGCTCGCGGAATTTGCGGAATTTCGGTAATTTCGCGTTCCGCGGAGAACGCGAAATTGCCCAAAATTTTGCTCTCCGCGACTTCGCGAAATTTTTTCTTGTTCGCGTTCTCAAAATGCGTGTTCGCGAGATATTTCTCCCCGAGCACGCAAACAGCAACTGTGAACAGGAAAAAAGCATCGCGAACAAGCAATTCCGCGTGTTCGCGGAATTTCTGCGTGTTCGCTGAGATTTTTTACCGTTTCGCGGAGATTTGCGTAACGCGATTACGCAAATTCCGCCCACCCCTAGTCATGTGTTCCCATGAGCTTGATGTCAGTGTTCCGTCAACTGCATCTGCTGTTGGTGCATCCAACATGGGTCTGTGTGGAGATGGGCATGGGACACATGTACGCACACCATGCCACATGTGGATTCCCACCGCTGTGGCTCTTTGTAGGAGTGCCAGCAAGCTGGCATATGTGTCCTGTATGTATTGCACACACCCGACTCCATAGTTAACTGATGTGTATTAGCAGTGTAGCATGTGCTTTGCTCATTGACATTGATATTGGCAGACTCTCAATTTGAAATGCCAGAAACTGGTCCTAGGAAGCTTGTTTCCGGTTCAGGGAAGGCATGGCTTGGCAGTTCGGGCTGGACTGTTCCCATGAGGCACAGGGTCAGACTGATTTGCATATGGCCATGTCTGAACTGGGGTGGCAGAGTGGGCTAAAGAACGGTGATGGATAAAACCCAGATCTGTTGACTGGGTGTGAGTGTTTGATTGGTTCTGATGCTCCGTCCATCACCACCCCCTTTTGTACCACATCATGAGGCGTAGCAGGGTGCCACAAATGATGCTGCGGCTGCACAATGAACGAGCATGTCTTGTTGGTGGGTATACTCTGTTTGTTCTGTGTGTTGCGGTATCTTTGGCTCTTACAGCATCTCCTGACCCACCTTTTTACATGATGTTTCCATGTAGGGGACTCTGGATTTCCCAACATGCCATGGCTAATGACACCTCTCTGCAACCCAAGAACAGCTGCAGATCACCGGTACAACAATGCACACGGGCAGACCAGGCGAGTGATTGAGAGGATGTTTGGCCTCCTGAAGAGCCGATTCCGGTGCCTGGACAAGACAGGCGGGTCCCTCCCTTATGCCCCGGAGAAGGTCTGCCGAATCTTCCTCGTGTGCTGCATGCTGCACAACATGGCAGTTGAGAAGGGAGTGTCACTCATCCTTGATCCTGATGAGCAGCATCATCCACCCATGGAGGATCCAGGGCTTGGTCACGAGGCAAGTGATGAGAAGGAGGAGGAGGATGATAAAAAACGGAGTCAGCTCATACGCAACTTCTTCTCATAATGGTGAGTCACTGGGTATGAGTGCGCAAGCTTGTAGCATTGAGTGGCATGTGTTGCAATGTGTGTGTCCAGCTGACTGAATGCAAAGTGACTTTGATGTATGTTCTGATGTGTCACTCGAGTGATGGTCATGCCACACAGTTTTGCAGAGAGACTTTCTTTGAAATTTACATGTGTCCAACATTGTTCATGTTTTGTAAATGTCCCTGTGTGCGGCGAGAATTGTTTTAGGTGACTTCTTGTGTGTCTGTCATTCCCAGGTTTTTGCGCCTGTTGTCTGCTCGTGTCATCTTTGTCCTCCTGCTATTCCTCATGAGGATTGCATTGTGTGCTGAATCAGCGTTCCATGCACGGACATTTGGAAATGTCAGTTTGGGTAAGGATAGCAGCAAGGCTTTTTGGTGGTGGTACGGGTTGGGAATGTGTGGGCCTGCTTCTGTGCATGTTGTGGTACCATACATACATGTCTTCTCACCATGGAGCATATAACATGTAGCATCACTCCCATGACATGATAGTCACCCTTCTTGACTGTCATCTGTAGTGGAGTGTGGCGTCTGATGAAGGCATAAATGTGTGTAAACCTTGCCTCTGAACCATTGCAGATGCTACGGGTGGACATAGTGTGGGACATCACAACAACAGGCTCTATGGGGAATTGCTGCCTCTCCGTGTGCAGCGGGATTTGTTTGGCTCATCCCCTTGACTTGTGTGCCAGTTCATTGGGATTGACATCAACCGTTTCGTGAAGGGGGGTCCAGCGTATGTCCCACATGTTCTGTCAACTGTCCTGTGAGTCTTCAGATGGATGCATTTCCCTTTGTGTGTGTATGTGGAATAAAGGTGTTCAGCACAATCCAAAGTGCCTCATCTGTCACTGCAGCTCTCTTGCCAAGTTTGCATGCGTCATCTATGGCATACTTGTCAAATATTGAGCATATGTGTATGTCTACTTAGGCAACATGCATGCAGTTCTTTATGGCTAATAATATATATTGTGCATGAAGTCCCTGGTTGTGTATGTATTTGTGCAGGTTGCTCCCCACAACGGGACGTGAACACATGCTGATGGTGTGTCTCCTGTGCGCAGCTCTGCATTTTGTTGCCTGACCCTGTGCCCGTCATTTTTGGTGATTGATCATACATTTTCTCGTAGTGAACCATGAGTTACCTGACACTCCTTCCTTTACATACACCTGTTGCACTGTGCCTTTCTGACCTCCTTGTCTTTGTGTGCTACTTTTTGCCTAGTTTCTCACCCCTTCCGCCTGCTGCTGCCTCACCTGCGGCACTGCCCCGCCGAGTGCCATGATTCTGCAACCCACACGCCTCCAAAATGCTCCTCCCTTCCCCCCTCCACCCACTCATAATGCAGCCAGCAGCTTGTCTGTGCCACTGTTGCGCCAATGCCGTGCCAAAGGCAGGAGCGTGTGCGCCTGCAACGTGCACAGTGCCAGAGCCTCTGGTCATTGCATGACCCACGTCACACAACAGGCTCATGCTGCAGCCAACCTCCAAGTAATGTCATCCAGACAATCATCCGCCTGCTAACAGGCAACCCCTAAGCGCACACACGACATCTTCGCACGCTGAGTGTGCAACTCCAACTGCCTACACAGCGCTGCCCAGCCTACCAGACCCTGTCAGAACAACCAGGTCATGTACCTCCTACTCCACACCCGCTTCGTCCACCAGCATGCCATTGGACTCTGTTACCTCCTCAACACAACAGGGCCACACATCACCTTTATGACAGTAACCTGGAGATAAGCATCCTCAGCACACGACTTCTTCATTGCCATCTCAGATGGATACAAGATCACCCGCAGGGACGGCACCAACAATCCCAGATGATGAATTGCAATTGATTCACAAGGACACCCTCAGAGTCACAAATCTGGGTTTGCAGCAACTCCCTGGCAACCCTCAGAGTAACACTCATCTACAGATATCCAGGCCTACATCCACAATTGCGCTAAGCCATCAACACGTACATCTGCACCCACGCCCTCCCCTCCACAGGCTACATGTGGCTGGGGGCCAGTAACTTCTTGCTGGAGGAGAACCACACCACCATCCATCATTGGTCCATCAACATTTTAATCGACGTCTCCGACAAGCAACACACTGCCCCACACCCTGCTAACGATCCCCCAAAGATGCTTGATGTAAGTCACCACAGACAACCTGTGTGGGACACTCAAAACAACACCAACGCAAGACCCTGAAACCTCACGCACTGGATCAGCTACTGATCCAACAATCTTTCCACATTGACAGACTTTCCTGTGAAGCACAACAATAGTTAAGGCACCTGGGACAAGGCAGACCTACTGGACTCCTTAAGACCTAGCCGGACTCTTGTGCACACCTTGCAACACAAAGAGCCATCATTTACCTTACAGGCCTTGAAAAGACCACACACAGCCATCCCCATATCATCAGCAAGGATAAGTGGAGATCCTTCAGATAGTGCTGAGACACCAAAACACACGACATCAAGGAGCTCATCAGCATTGTGAGTGAACTGACAGCAGATCTCCATTCAAGACACCCCACCCTTACAAGGCAGATCACATCCCTTGCAACTTTGTACCACCGCTAGCTCATGGCCATACACAACAGCCTTGGCACACAGAGGCAGACAGCACTAATATCCGCAGTACAAACCCCCATCAGGTTCTGAACTCCCCTCAGCAGCAAGTACACCACCTGGCTCATGTACACCATCCACTCTGGCTCTCCATCAGGCCCCTTCCCACACAACATCTCAACCACATCATTCCCCATCCTTGAAGCCCACGTCCAGCGCGTCCTGAATGTCTCCTTTGAGTTGGCCACATTCCATGGGTGCTGGAGGCATGCAGAGACCCAGGCCCTTCTTAAACCACGGACGGCAGTACCGCAGGATCTCCTGGTACATCACCCTGCTTCCCTACCCAGCAAATGTCATCCGGAAGACACTCAACAAGCAACTGACATATTTCCTCCAGGCAACCAGCTCCAGGCAACCGGCACCAGACCATCTTCCACAGTAATCACACCACTGCAACTGTCATCATTGCCACCACCAACGGCAACTTTGCCATGCTCAACAATGGTGAGCCCACCCCCCTTGACCTCTCAACGGCATTGTACACCATGTGCTACCACACTGTCAGCTCACACATCTCCAACACCGGTATCCAGAGGAGGGCCCAGGATTCAATCAGAAAGTAGCTAACCAGCAAGGCACAGGGAGTCTGCCTCCACCCTGCAGCATGTAGTACACTGGGGTCATGTGGCACATGCCCCAGGGCTCTTCTCTCAGCATGACGATCTTCAATGTCTCCATGACCCTCCTCTCCACCATCACATGCGCACATGACCTCATCATCATCTCGTATGCCATTGACACCCAGCTGCTCCTCAAACTCACCAAAGAGCCAGCCATTGCCAGATCCAAACTTCAAGAAGGCATGAGATCCGTATGGACGAATGGCTGAACATCAGCCACCTGAGGCTGGACTTGGACAGGACTGAGGTCATCATCTGAGGATTGTCCCCTTACGGCTGGGTCAACTCCTTGTGTCCCACTGGTCTGAGCACCGCACCAGCACCCAGTGGCCACGCACGCAAGCTGGTGTTCATCATGGACCCATCGCTGACAATTACCATGCAACTCACCACCATCTGTACCTCATGCTGCAACACACTCCGCATGCTGCAAATGATCCACCGGCACCGGCCTCTACGTAGAACAACAGCAGAACTGCAGGAGAAGTTGTCCACATCCAGGGTGCATCCGCACACCTCATCTTCAACATCCCCAGCCCTAGCCACATCACCGTCCACATGAGATAGCTAGAATGGCTCACTGTCTGCTGCAGGATCACCTTCAGACTCCTCAACCACACTCAGGAGGCAGTCCACAACCCCAGACCCAAAACAAACCTTGGACGTCTGTCATCCAACTCCGTGCAGGCCACCTTGCCCTGGCCACCATTCATCACATCCACATAAACACTGCATGCAGGAGATAGATCTCCCACCTCGCCAAACAGACCTGGGACTCCCTCCCCGGGCACATCAACATGACCCATGACCTCTACACCTTCATGATACTCTTCCAAATTGGTCTGTCTGAGCAGAATTGCAAGTCCCCCCTCAGCAGCTTGAGGCCATCACGGGTGAGTATTGGGCTCCATGTCTGTATTTGGTGATACACTGAGACACATGTGTGTCCTCGACCGGACTCAGATCCCAGTGTATGGATGGCTGGAGTTAGTTCCACACTCAGGCATACCTTGACATATCCCCACACGTATGTTGTGGACTCATGCTAAATGACTTCAACATAACATTAAACGTATTAATTATTTAATTATAGGTCTGTGGCATTATTTGTGCACTGAAAAAGGTGCAATGCAGGGACCATAGAATCCAAAGTTCACAGGGGAGATGGGATCCTTGCCATTTGAAGTCATCAGAGTCCAGACCACAGTGTTTGGCATCATTAGTCGGACTGTGACCAGCAGGTCCATGTGGCAGATGATGTCAGTCAATGAGGTGATGCTGTCGCACATGAGGGCCAGGTGCCAGGCCAGGTGACCTGGGAGATGTGGATGGTCCGCTGCCTCTCACGGTCTTTTCCGTGGACGACCCACCTGCCTCCGGGGACCCTCAGATGCAGGCCTTGACGATGCTTGGGACGCTCCGTCGGACGAATCCTCTTCCTCCTCCTCCTCCCTCCCTGTGGCTGGTGGTGGTCTTCGCCTGGTGGCACAGGGAGGGTTGGCCATGTTGTCGACGATCCGACAGAGTGAATGGCTTATGTACCTTTGCACCGCCAGGAGCTCAGCCAGTCTTGCCTCCATCCGTCCTTGGTGTTCCTGTTGACTGGCGTGTTGCTCGGCCTGCTGGTTCTTGATCTCTGTGAGGGTCACCACTACCTGGCTGAACTCCCTGGTGTCACGCCAGTATGCCTCCATGATGTTGTGTATGTGTGACATACCGGTCCCTTCAGCTGGCTGGTCAGGTTCTCGCCTCCGCCTGCCTCCACTCCCACCACCCCTGCCCACACGAGCCTGGCCTGAAGTTGTGGGCACATCGGGTCTACGGGACCCCTGAGGGATGGCAGTGGCAGTGTTGTCTGCCTCCTCCTGGGAGCCCGGCGCTCCCTCCCGGTCAGACTGGCTCAGTTGTTCACTGCGGGCAGGGCTCCTCGTTGTCTCCCGGGATGTGGCTGGAATAGGGGTGGTGGTTGGCACAGATGGTCCTGAACCAGGTTCTGCAGGGACTTGGACACCAGAGGGTCCAGGTCGGTCGGGGTCATCCGCGGAATGTTGAGAGGCGTCGCTGCCGGTGGGATCAGGTTCCTCCCGGGCCATGGACTGTGAATCTTCACCCCCATTGTTGGGGGTAGATCCATCATGTTGCCCTGTGTGTGAGAAACAGACAATGTTAATGCTGTGTCATGCAACATACATGTATCATACACATTCTAGTTGGCACTGTTCCTCCAGGTAGTTGTATGTGCCTAGCATTCTCCTCAACGTTCACTTGTGGATGGGTATGTTGCGGGGAACAGTTTGATATGTTCTCCTGAGTCTTTGACATGTAGATTTTTGGCTTGGATGCTTCTTTGGCTATGTATTGGAGTTGTTGTGTTACATGTCCATTGTGACAGTGGGTACATGCATTGCCTGTCCCTGGGGTGTCTGCTTGTGTAAGGGGTGTGTGTGACAGGGCCTGCTGGTGGGTGTAGTGTGATTTGGCAGTGGGGCTACCAGGTGATGTAGCTGTCCCCCCATGGAGCATGAAGCCATGACAGTGAGTGTGAGTTCCTGTCCTAGATATCTGACCTTGTTGTCTTGGTGTTTGTGTTTGCACTGGTCACAGGAGGGCCTTGTGCTGCCTACACCCAGGCCGAGTGTGAGCTATCTTGTCAGTTCTTTTCCAATCCCTGTGCATTGCGCATGGTGCATGGGTATGTACCTGGGCCATATGGGATGAGGGCAATTGTGTCTGATTTGGAGTTCAACAATGTGTTTTGTGCCACCCACCCTCCCAGCATACCGGACATCCATTCTTGGGTTGCTGCTTTGTGTAGCATGGGACATAGCATGGCCTTGCTTTCTCAATGGAGCATACACATGTTAGTGGAATTAGCGTTATTTTTGAGTGTGGTTCTGGCCAGTGAGGGCTTGGGAGTAGTTACGTGCATTTTGTGTAGTTGGGGTGTGGATGCCATTACCCCCATGTTACGTAAGTTGTTTGTGTACTCACCAGGCTATGGAAGTCCTTGCAGTCCATGTACTCCCACCGGCGGAAGCAGGGCCATCACCTTCTCCTCCCAGGGATGGTAATGTACTGGTCTGCGGGGCACACCACCTCCAGTAATGTTGCTCTGGGCGTAGTCATCATTCATTTTTCGCTTGACCGCCCTCCACAGATCGTACCACCTGGCTTGGCATTCATTCCTGGTCCTTCTGATGGGTGCAACAGCATTCACCCTATCGACGATCCTCTGCCACAGGCGTGATTTTTCAGCTATGCTGGTCTGTCTGACCAATGTTCCAAACAGCTGTGGCTCGACTCTGATGACTTGATTGACAAGGATGTCCAGCTCCTCCCTTGTGAACTTTGGATTCTTGTCTGTGGGCATGATGTGGGGTGTGGTAGTGTGGGTCTGAATGTGACAGTGTGGGTGTGAATGTGTAGAGGGGGTATGTGTGAAGGAGGTTGTGTGACGGTGTATATGTTAAGGTGGATGGGTGCAGTTGTTGGTGTGTGCTCTCTAGCTGCAGTGAGTCTGTTGCAAAGGCTCATGGTTTGTGTGTGTTGGCCCTTTTTATTGCCCCATTTGTGGGTGGGCCTCAGTTTGAATTTTTGGTGGGTGTGTTATAAGTGGTGGTTGAGAGTTTGCCCCTCTGTTTGCCTGTTTGGATGTGTCCATGTGAGTCATTTCCATTTTTAGTGCACTGTAGACGTTTTGTGGTGTTGTGCGAGTCGAATAGACCCTCCTTGTGCTGTTTTACAGTGTCCGTGGTTCAGTACGGTACAGGGGTACGAGTCATACAGGCACACACCCCCATGCATTGTGTATGTACGTGCGTACACGGCCATTGCTATGTATGGTGCGTACACCGCCATTGCATATGTACGGTGCGTACACCACCATTGCTATATACGGTGCGTACATGGCTATTGCTTATGTACGGTGCGTACACGCCATTGCTATGTACGGTGCTTACACCGCCATTGCTGTGTACGGTGCGTACACCGCCATTGCTATGTACGATACGTACACCGCCATTGCGTATGTACGGTGCGTACACCGACATTGCGTATGTACGGTGCGTACACCGCCATTGCTATGTACGGTGCGTACACGGCCATTGCATATGTACGGTGCGTACACCGCCATTGCTATGTACGGTGCGTACACCGCCATTGCTATGTATGGTGCATACATCGACATTGCGTATGTACGGTTCGTACATGGCCGTTGCTAGGTACGGTGCGTACACTGACATTACATTTCTACAAGTCATTCCCCGTGTATTGAATGTGTTCCGTACGAATCGTAAATCGGAAAGCCGGTCCGGATTGTATATTTACGCTCGGACTGTCTTTTTACGGTTCGTACGGAAAAGTGTCCGCGTCCGTCTCGTACAAGTTTTCCCGCTACGATTCGTACGGATCGGGCCGTTCCGTATGTACTTTTTCCCGTACGAATTGTACTTCACGGGTCGGACGTGACTTGTACGATTCGTACGGAAAAAAATACGGATACGAGTCGTACGGGAAAAAAAAATACAGGATCGGAATCGACCCCTTAGTAACAATAGGTCTCCCAAAAGTCAAGAATTGCCTACAACACCCCTAAAAATTTACTTTTTAATAGTACATTTTTCTCTGCCTTCACACACTGTTGTGTGGTTTGCCTGAAAAGCAAAGGAAAACACCTAGGGTGGACTGCAGAGAGATGCTTTATCATGATCCTTGATCCCTGAAACACTTTATAACAGTATCGCTCTCTTTTGCAGCTGCCTGCAGCGCACAGTCCTACATGAAATGTAGTTAATGATGCTGTTTACCAATCAATATTATCTATTTTTCTCTGGTAGTATTTCAACATGCTACCAGCCCAGGGCTCCTCCTGATATATAGCTTTTAAAAACATGCCAGAATAAGGCTTGGATGTATTGTTCTGAAATGTAATTGTTAATCGATGCCAGTGATGCATTCAGTCTGCTATGTGCGGGCTTTTAAATACTTCACGTTTTTTCTGCATCGACTGAAAACCAGAGTCAAAATAAAACGTGATGATTTACACTTTTCAGTCAGTGCCATTTAGGTTGATAATCGGTTGCTCAAAAAACAGACATTGCTTGTTCTTTCGCAATGCAAGGATGTAATGTTCATTCTCGTGTATCCTTCCTCCCTGGTGAAAAATACAATTGGCTAGTTACAGATATGGAAAAGTAGATATGATTCTAGTCATGTAATCTAACTTGTTATTCGTGATTAATAGTGGTAGTTTGTGTTATATAATCCGCAGAAGTGCTTTTGTTTTTGGCTAGACACATACAATGCACTGTGAACAGCATATGCAGCTGGCTTCAGCAACTGTAATGTTTACCATCGGCAATATTCGGCTCCTCTGTGTTTTTATTTTTACATGTAAAGTACCTTTTTTTTATAATAGCGCTCTATCAGCACTATGAAATATTGGAAATAAATTAAAGTAACACAAGAGAATCTAGAAAAATGACAGAGGTGCAGAATACCCACCCCATTCTGTTTGTTGGGGAAATTGTCAATATCCTTGGACGTAGTCACCTTCATTAGGCTGGATTGGCGGCGGCGCACAGAAAGTCCCCCAAGCTGGGAACGTTGAGCACTTTCGCAATCTGTTTGCTTAGACAACCAAAAGAATATACAGATTTTGAGTGACTAGGAATTAAGTGCTTCTCAATTTGTCATTTCATTTTCATTTAAACATAGAGGAGTATTTGTGAAGCATCACAACCTCTCACTGCAGCATTGTTTAGCTTTAGAAACATTTTGCACAATCATTGGGTATCAATTTACTGCATGCCATTTTGTATTTAACTGCCTTTGTGGCTTGCTGCCTGGTACTGCTTAATTTGAGCAGGTCTTGCCATGGCTGTGCCCAATAACCCATATTTAAAGCACCTGGACTTTATTGAGGCTGTAGGAAATGACCACATTTTTTCTCTCTCTGTTTTTTTCTGGTTATAGAACTTTGTGTATTTTACACCTGCTAACCAGCAGATACGTGCAGGTGTACCTAGGGCCTGTAAGGTAAATTCCATTAGTGGACTGCAGCACCTATTATCCCATCAACTACAGTGGTGCTGCAAACATGTCTTCAGGCGTCCCATTTTAGTTTAAAAACTGAAATTTGACCTGTCAAAATAAACCCTTTTGACAGATTTAAAGCTTCCTTATAAATGGTGAGCAGTCAAAATATCAAAAATTAAATATCGACCTACACTAATATCGAGTTGACAATATCGAAGGGACAGAATATCGATGTTAAGAATATCTATGGACAGAATATCGACCCTAAGGTAAGTAATATCGATTTTTTTTATATCGATGTTAGTAATATCAAAGTTAGTAATATCGATATAAAATATGTCGATGTTAGTAATATCGATGTTGCTAATATACATATTTATATTATTGTTATGTATTTTATTATGTATTTAATATGTATGTGTTATATGTTTTTTGTTAAGTGTTCAACTGGTTTTAAAATATATGTATACAATTTTTATTTGTTAATAATAGTTTTTTATGTCAATTTTGTGTTTTAGTACCGTAGCGGCTTGTGGATTTATAGGGGAATAGGGTGGGAAGTAATTTAATTATACGAAATTAATTATACATTTTTAGAAATTATAAATTAATTTTAATTAATTTTTGCGTTTAAGACATGTAGCGGGTTGTGGGTTTATAGGGGAATAGGGTAGGAAGTAATTTAATTGTAATTAAGTAATTTATGTTCATTTATTGGTACTGATAATTATATTATTGTTTATTAATTGTTAATTAGTTTTTATTAATTCATTAATTGATAATTATGTTAAGTGTATTATTTTATTATTGGAGTGTGTCGTGTGTTTATAGGGGAATAGTGTTGGAAGTAATTGAAATCTAATTAAGTCGTTATTAAATTTGTTGGGTATTGATAATTAATTTATTGGACATTAATTATTAATTGGCAAATATTTTAAATTATAATATTTTGATTATTAAAAATAATTTATTGTTGATTAAGCATTAATTGGTAATTAAATATGATTAAATATTATGTATTGATATTCCAAAATATTATATTAATCCATAATTATTAATTGGTAATTAATGTGTAATAATTATTATTTTGGGGTATAAAAAAGATGTATTTGTTCAATATTTTGTAATTGGTGATTACTTTTAAATAAATAATATGTTTTGTGTTATGAAAAATATTTTATTGTTCAATATTCATTATTGGCTATTTAATATTTATTAATTATTATGTGTTGGTATTTATTATTAATTTATTGTTAAGTAATTATTCATTGGTAGTTATGTTTTTAATAATTTTTTTATTGGTATTTGTAAATAATTTAGAGCTATTTAATAATTAAATCACTAATTATTTTAAATAATTATTTTATTTATAAGTATGTTATTTTTAACTTCTACACTATCCAACACTTTCCCTATTGTTGCACTCTCTGGAGTTGGAATAGTAATTTTGACCCTTACGCTGTCCAACACTTTCTCTACTGTTGCACTCTCTGGAGTGGTAATAGTAATTTTTACCCCTACACTATCCAACACTTTCCCTACTGTTGCACTCTCTGGGGTTGGAATAGTAATTTTTACCCCTATGCTATCCAACACTTTCCCTACTGTTGCACTCTCTGGAGTGGGAATAGTAATTTTTACCCCTACGCTACCCAACACTTAATCTACTGTTGCATTCTCTGGAGTTGAAATAGTAATTTTTATCCCTACGCTATCCAACACTTTCCCTACTGTTGCACTGTCTGGAGTGGGAATAGTAATTTTTACCCCTACGCTATCCAACACTTTCCCTACTGTTGCACTCTCTGGAGTGGGAATAGTAATTTTTACCCCTACGCTATCCAACACTTTCCCTACTGTTGCACTCTCTGGAGTTGGAATAGTAATTTTTACCCCTACACTATCCAACACTTTCCCTACTGTTGCACTCTTTGGTGTTTGAATAGTCATTTTTACCCCTACACTATCCAACACTTTCCCTACTGTTGCACTCCCTGGAGTGGGAATAGTAATTTTTAGCCTTCGCTATCCAATATTTTCCTTACTGGTGTTTTTTTTTGGAGTTGGAGGAGTAGTTTTATTCTCTCTGCTATTTAATATTTTTTGTAATATATTAGCTAATGTAATATATAATTAATTTTAAAAATATTCAAAGTAAATGTAAGTTTTTTAAATTTGTTATACATAATTATTTAATTTGTATTCATGGTATTGTTTTATGTGTATAGATGTATTTGTAATTTATAATATTTTTTAATAATTTATGTTATTAAAATAATTATTAAAACTGATTATTAAGTAAGTATACATATTATATATTATGGTGCCGATTCCGATCCTGTAAAACCCGGGTACGAATGGTCGTACGGAGCGTTTTCTCCGTACGACTCGTACCCGGGAATTCCACCATTCAAACCAGCAAGTACGATTCGTACAGAAATACCATTTCCGTACGAATCATAAAAAACACCGTACGGCTAAAAAATACATACAATTCTGATCCTGGACAGTGCCTACGCGACGTCCGCACGTAGTCAGGCAGCGTTCTACGGACCAGCAAGTACGATTCGTACCTACAGCACTCCGTACGGCTATATTTTTACGGGAGCCAAAAAGTGGCAGAAAAGCTAAGTACGCTGCGATGCATGAGGAAAAGGGGGCCCGCTACGCGACGTACACTCCATCACCCACATCGTACGTGTCATCATGTACGGTGCGTACCCCAACATTGCATATGTACGGACCGTACCCCCCGTATGTACGGACCATACATACGTGAGGATTGGGGTACGCCTGAGGTACGGTGCGGACATACGTGGGTGGGGGGTACACCTGGGGTACGGTCCGTACATACGGGGGTGGGGGATATGGGCCATACATACAGGGGTGGGGGGTACGGTACGGACATACGCGGGAGGGGTGGGAGGCTGGGGGGGCCGTACGACTCGTACCCCGGGCACAAGTGTATTCGTGGTAGGGGTTGTACAAAGTTCGCTCCGTACGGGGCCTTTTCCAAGCGCTTTGGTTTTCGGACGGGCGGTATGGATCGTACTTGCGTGCTGGGACTTCAGTTTTACGAGTTGTAAGTAAAACTGTCCGGGGATGTCTCGTAGACTTTTCCCAAGGCGATTCGTATGTATTTTTCACGTACGAATCGTACTTCGCCGTTTGTACGGGCCTTGTACGATTCGTACATAAAAAAATACAGATACGAGTCGTACGGGAAAAAAACAACAGGATCGGAATCGACTCCTAAATGTATATGTTTAATTAATGTTTTATTATATTATATATATTAATTATTAATTTTAAACATTATAAAATATATTTAATTATGTTTATTTTATTTATAAGTATTATTTGGTTTATTTTACATATTTTTTTAACTAAAAAAAACGATATTTTTAATAACGATATTTTTGATATCTATATTTTATTTTTGTACTTACCATGTTGTAGATAGGATGTCGATATTCTTGACATCGAGATTTTTGCTCCGATATTTTTGTAGGTCGTTTTTTTACCTTCGATATTTTGTCAGTGATCCCTTATAAATATTTGTGTTACCCATAAGTTGGCTTCATAGCCCAAAAGGCAGGGTTCATGGTATTTAAATGTTAAGGAGAAGGCACTTTTGGAAAGCTACCCTTTCCCTGCATAAATTTCCTGAAGGCTAAGTTGCATTAGCCTGCAGTTTAAGCCCCTTGAGGGCTCACCCCTGAAAATTATGTGAAAACTGCCCCCAGAGAAGAGACAAAGGCTTGAGCATGGGTGTCTGTGGGGATGTTCTTCTGTTTGTCTGGGTTGATGAGCCTTTGGGCGGTGCCCATGAACTTATGTAACTTCAAAGGGGCCTTCCCTGTCACAGACAGATGTCATATGACATCTGGACAGGCCCCCATTTGGTTAACCCAGTTAGAAAGTTTCCAATCCCAGCAGGGAGTGAGCTGCAACCAGAGCTGGTTTGAAGTAACCCCGAGGCAGGGTGCTCATTTCCCTGGTCACACCTCTGGGGAGGGCACACAGGCTCTGCACAAGGGGAGATGGGTTTCAGCATCTTGGATTTAGAAGGAGAGGGGCACTGAGGGATTGCTTACAGTAGGGCACAGAGGAAATGTTGCAGAAATGAGTTGAGTAACCCCTGGGAATGATTACCAAATTGTTTAGGGAGGAGCCAATAGTCACCCCCCACCCATAACAAGGTGCCAGGAATACAAATGGCATCCACAGTAGACTCTTCAGGACACTATGGACCTGAGAAAGATCAGAGGAGGACTGAAACTGCTGTCTGACACCTGAGAAGAGCTTTGAAGGGCCGGACCGGCTCTGTTTTGCACCCAAAAGGAGAAGTGGACTCCAAGGGTCATACGGCTGACCTCCTCTTCAAGCTACAGAAACACAATGATTTGCAAGAGGGCTTGCCTGAAGATTTTCAGCTGTCCATTTCCAACTGGACCTGCCCTGGACTCTGTTGTTGGCCTCTGCTGAAAGAAGTCCTGACCCTCATGTGCTGCTCCTGAGGTACTGGATTCCTTGTATGTTCCTGGTTGGACTGCTCCTACCTCCTCTGAAAACTTGGGACTTAGAAACATTTTGGAGCCAGATTTACAAGCCCCTTGCGCCACTTTTGCATCACTCTTCCCATGTTAAAAGTGAATCAAAAGTGGTGCAAGGGGCTTGTAAATAAGCCCCTTTGGGTCCAAAGACCTCAGGAGAACTTTAATACTACCAATACTACCATTGTGCATCCCAGCTAGACTGAATATTCAGATTTCTCCCACTGTGATTTTTTCTGCAGCAACAATTAAAAATCAGCAGGAATTCATCTGAAGCTCTTTGGCCTCCTGGAGCCCTATTCAGCAACAGCCTGACAAGAACTTGCTCTGTTGTAAGAATTTAAGTTCTAAAAAAGTGAGTATGTGCCACTGAAAAAAACGGGACTGGATAAAGGTGCCAAAAGTATTTGACCGGCGAGAGTTTTTCCTTGGCATTCAAACCTCTCCTGCGTCAACCTTCCCTGCTAAAAATCAATGGCTGCACCTGGGCCTTGTCTAATGGCTTTCCAACCTTGTGGAGCTCTGTTGTCTTGTCCTGCTGAAGATTTTTGACTTCCAATTTTTAGACTAAGGGCCCAATTTATACATTGACAGAAAGGGAATTCTGTTGCATCAGTAATAGAGTGCCCTTCCTGCCAGCCTAATTGTCCAACTGCC
This sequence comes from Triturus cristatus, assembly GCF_964204655.1. Classification (NCBI taxonomy): domain Eukaryota; kingdom Metazoa; phylum Chordata; class Amphibia; order Caudata; family Salamandridae; genus Triturus; species Triturus cristatus. The sequence goes on along the minus strand of NC_140588.1, from coordinate 397,210,231 downwards.
AAATTTATAAGCAAGTGGACAATAGTTTGCCGATGATGGAGATTACTCCATCTCCGCTGTGGCCAAACTTCTCCGACAGAATAACAGCCATTAGAGAATTGGCTATACTTCCTCCCGCCAAATTTAGATGAGCAGACATATAACCGTCACCACCAGGAAAAACCTTGTGGTAAGCAGCAGCAAAAACATAAAAATGCCCCCTTTGGCGCAAGAAATAACTTCCATGGTGAGTGACGGTTTTCATGTGAATGCTAGAAATGTATTGCAGTATCATGTGTCCATTAGTAATGTCTGTTGACTAGAGGTGGGAATGTAGTGGCACGCTAATGAGGGTTGCAGGTTCATGCCAATGAGGCATTGTGGTGACATGGCCGTGCCTTACCATTCTTGCAGTGGCTGGCTAAGTCAAGTAGAGCAATCGAATCTGGAGAGGAGGGGATTACATACCTGTGTTCAGTGAGTGTTGGATAGAGCGTGATTTTTGCCACCCGGGCTGCTTGCCGCAAGCAGGAAGCCTGTGTTGCATTGCTTCCCTGCTGGTGAGCTCCAATGACAGGAGGGCTTTAGCGACTGCAACACCTGGTGTTAGCATCCACAGAGTGAGCACAAGCATAGGCAAGCAGAGGATGCCAGGATGGACTTGCTTGGAGTTCAAGGTGGCGAGTGTCCTGCCGGATCCCCCGGCGGCTCCCCAGCTGGAGTAAAGGTAGTGAGATGACTGTGGCTGGTTTGAAAGAGTGGATGCATGTCAGGGTGCCCTCTGGTTGTACGGAAAGGGCAAACACCTCATCAGTGAACCTAGGTGTGCATACAGTGGTTCAAGGGCATGCCAGTTGAGGTCCCGGGCAGTGAGGGCATATTGCCAGCACATAAATGAGGAGTGGAGAAAAAAACGTTGGCGATTTTCCAGTCTAGCCAGTTCCACAGGGATAGTGAGGTCCCTCTGAAGAGTGCGGTTTATGAGGACTGTGGCAGCGGGGGAGCCAGATGAGGGCCTTGGAGAACTAGAGGCAAGTAACAACACCAGTCAACTTTATCAGATCTGGAAAGGCTGGAAAATCATTCCAGGACAAACAATTTAAAGATTCTTAATGTTCCTGAGAAGGCTATAGGGACCAATCTGAAGGGCTTTGTGATGAATCTCTAAGGAGGGGGGTGGCATTAGGGTAAGCCAGATGTGGATCTTGAAAAGGAAATATATACAATCTTTAAGCGGTTGGAGGGCCAGAGAAGACCTAGGAACATTCTGATTATTTTTTGCTGCTTTGCATTAAGGAACTGATCCTGAACCTGACCCTGAGACAAGGGGAGTTGGTTGGGAAAGGGTTTTCATAAACCATTAGTTCAGACAGACGGAGGCAGTGGGAGTTGGGTCAGAGGTTGAGGGAGTTGCGGGAGCTTTTAACTAAGGTCAGTTGAGGTTCCGAGCCATGCCTAGAATTGTGTAGAGCACAAGATGCATAATATCAGGCTAACTGAGCAGGTGGATGATCTCATCAAGGAAATACAGAGCTTGTCCCAAGGCAGATGAAGATCCCTCCCCTACTTCCACTCCCCCAATATGGGGGCATATTATCAAGACAGGCGATAAAATTATCGCCGCTTTAGCCCCATGGTGCTGCGTTATGTCTCATGTGTTGTTAACCGTCCATTTTGTGTTAGCTTTGTTTTTGTATAGTTTAACCCATTCGCTGCCAGGCCTTTTCCCCCTCCTGTGCCAAGCCTTTTTTTGGCTATTTGGGGTAGTGCGCGCTTAGGCCCCTGTAACTTTTTGACCACATTAGGTATCCACTCCAAATTTGCGTCCTTTTCTTCCAACATCATGGGGATTCTAAAGGTACTCAGGGTTTGTGGATTCCCCTGGAGGGGTCACAGAAATGAGCCAAAATACAGCAAAATTTGGGGTTTTTTCGGAAAAATTGGAAAAACGGGCTGCAAATGAAACCATCTGGGTTTTTCCCTGCAAATGTTATCAAAAAAGGGTTTGTGGAGTTGAAATCACCATTTTCTCAGCTTTTCGGGGATACCAGACTTTTGTCAGAAACCCAACATTTTTTACACAGTTTTGGCATTTTTCTGGGACATAGCCTATTTTTGCTATTTTTTGTGCTTTTGACCTCCTTCCAGTTAATGGCAGAAATGGGTACAAAAGCAATAATGGATCCTGGACAGCTATACATTTTCGAGAAGAAGACAAAATTCTAAATTCAGCAAGGGGTCATTTGTGTAGATCCATCAAGGTTTTTTTATAAAACAAACAGTTAAATATAGGATAAGTTGAAAAAAACAGCCTTTTGTGTCAACGTTTTCACCTGTAACTTCTTCTAATTATGACAGCTCTTTGAAAGCAATATACCATTGCATCCGCTGGACATTACTGGTTGTGGGGATATATAGAACTTGTAGGTTCACCAAGAACCCGACAAGCCCAGAGCCAAAAACTGAGCAGCAACTTGAAATGGTTTTTTATTATGTACCGGGTATATAGTAATTATTCTGTAAAAATGTGTACATGGAAAAATCAGTATGAAAGACACCTATGTATTTCTGAAATGGGAACAAAATATAGAGTTTAGAAACAGTAGATATTTGCACATTTCTGAAATTGGGAATACTCATACTAGCATGAGAATTATCAGTCATTTTTTAGAATGACTTATTTTTTACACAATGCCTTTCATTTGGAAGGAAGAACTGCAAGTCAATAGATAATAACAGTTCCTTTACAAATCTGAATTACCCTAAGTCTCCCAATAAAAATGGTACCTCACTTGTGTGGGTAGGTATAGTGCCCGCGACAGGAAACGGCGCAAAACGCAACGTGGTCACAACTCAATATCGCAGTGAAAATTTACCCTTTTTTGGCTCTAGTTTTTTAACCCTAGCTCTGCGGGCACCTTGGGAATCCTAGCAAACCTATACATTTTTGAAAACTAGACACCAAGGGGAATCCAGGATGGGGTGATTTGACTGCCTCCCACCAGGGTCTGTTACCCAGAATTCCTAGCAAACCTAAAAAATTGTCAAAAAAACCCCATTTTCCCCACATTTCTGTCGTGGAATGTTCCGGAATCTGCGTGGATCCCCAAATTTCCACCCACCCCGCGTTCCCCAAAGTCTTACGAGAAAAACGGTACCTCACTTGTGTGGGTCGGCCTAGTGCCCGCGACAGGAAACGGCGCAAAACGCAACATGGTCACACCTCAATTTCGCAGTGAAAAATGACCCTTTTTTGGCAAAATGTCTAGCTGTAGTTTTTGAACCCTAGCTCTGCGGGCACCTTGGGAAACCTAGCAAGCCTATACATTTTTGAAAACTAGACACCCAGGGGAATCCAAGATGGGGTGACTTGACTGCCTCCCGCCAGGGTCTGTTACCCAGAATTTTTACCGGGAGACCCAGGGGAACGCTGGGAGGTGGGAAATTTGAGTGAGCCCGGTGATGCCACAACTTTCCCACACAAACATGTGTGAAAAAAGTGATTTTTTCAGCTAAAATTGAGGTTTGCAGGGGATTCTGGGTAAGGAAACGTTGGGGGATCCATGCAAGCCATACCTCCCTGGAAGCACCTGGGTGTCTAGTTTTCAGAAATGTATGGGTTTGGTAGGTTTCCCTCGATGGCCGCCGAGCACCGGGCCAAAAACCCAGGTGACCCTCCTTGCAAAACCATGTGGTTTTGAGATAGGCAATTTTGATGTCACCTCACTTCGTTTTGGGCCCTTGCCTGTCGCGGGTACTTGGGCCTCCCACACAAGTGAGGCACCATTTTTACCGGGATACCCAGGGGAACACTGGGAGGTGGGAAATTTGAGTGAGCCCGGTGATGCCACAACTTTCCCACACAAAAATGTGTGAAAAAAGTGATTTTTTCAGCTAAAATTGAGGTTTGCAGGGGATTCTGGGTAAGGAAACGTTGGGGGATCCACGCAAGCCATACCTCCCTGGAAGCCCCCGGGTGTCTAGTTTTCAGAAATGTATGGGTTTGGTATGTTTCCCTAAATGGCCGCAGAGCACAGGGCCAAAAACTCAGGTGACCCCCCCTTGCAAAACCAGGTGGTTTTGAGATAGGCAATTTTGATGTCACATCACTACGTTTTGGGCCCTTGCCTGTCGCGGGTACTTTGGCCTCCCACACAAGTGAGGCACCATTTTTACCGGGAGACCCAGGGGAACGCTGGGAGGTGGGAAATTTGAGTGAGCCCGGTGATGCCACAACTTTCCCACACAAAAATGTGTGAAAAAAGTGATTTTTTCAGCTAAAATTGAGGTTTGCAGGGGATTCTGGGTAAGGAAACTTTGGGGGATCCATGCAAGCCATACTTCCCTGGAAGCCCCCAGGTGTCTAGCTTTCAGAAATGTATTGGTTTGGTAGGTTTCCCTAGATGGCCGCAGAGCACTGGGCCAAAAACCCAGGTGACCCCCCTTGCAAAACTAGGTGGTTTTGAGATAGGCAATTTTGATGTCACCTCACTATGTTTTGGGCCCTTGCCTGTCGCGGGTACTTGGGCCTCCCACACAAGTGAGGCACCATTTTTACCGGGAGACCCACAGGAACGCTGGGAGGTGGGAAATTTGAGTGAGCCCCGTGATGCCACAACTTTCCCACACAAAAATATGTGAAAAAAGTGATTTTTCAGCTAAAATTGAGGTTTTCAGGGGATTCTGGGTAAGGAAACGTTGGGGGATCCACGCAAGCCATACCTCCCTGGAAGCCCCCGGGTGTCTAGTTTTCAGAAATGTATGGGTTTGGTAGGTTTCCCTATATGGCCGCCGAGCACCGGGCCAAAAACCCAGGTGACCCCCCTTGCAAAACCAGGTGGTTTTGAGATAGGCAATTTTGATGTCACCTCAATACGTTTTGGGCCCTTGCCTGTCGCGGGTACTTGGGCCTCCCACACAAGTGAGGCACCATTTTTACCGGGAGACCCAGGGGAATGCTGGGAGGTGGGAAATTTGAGTGAGCCCAGTGATGCCACAACTTTCCCACACAAAAATGTGTGAAAAAAGTGATTTTTTCAGCTAAAATTGAGGTTTGCAGGGGATTCTGTGTAAGGAAACGTTGGGGGATCAACGCAAGCCATACCTCCCTGGAAGCCCCCAGGTGTCTAGTTTTCAGAAATGTATGGGTTTGGTAGGTTTCCCTAGATGGCCGCCGAGCACCGGGCCAAAAACCCAGGTGACCCCCCTTGCAAAACCAGGTGGTTTTGATATAGGCAATTTTGCTGTCACCTCACTACGTTTTGGGCCCTTGCCTGTCGCGGGTACTTGGGCCTCCCACACAAGTGGGGCACCATTTTTACCGGGAGACCCAAGGGAACGCTGGGAGGTGGGAAATTTGAGTGAGCCCGGTGATGCCACAACTTTCCTACACAAAAATGTATGAAAAAAGTGATTTTTTCAGCTAAAATTGAGGTTTGCAGGGGATTCTGGGTAAGGAAACGTAGGGGGATCCACGCAAGCCATACCTCCCTGAAAGCCTTTGGGTGTATAGTTTTCAGAAATGTAAAGGTTTGGTAGGTTTCCCTCGATGGCCGCCGAGCACCAGGCCAAAAACCCAGGTGACCCCCCTTGCAAAACCAGGTGGTTTTGAGATAGGCAATTTTGATGTCACCTCACTACGTTTTGGGCCCTTGCCTGTCGCGGGTACTTGGGCCTCCCACACAAGTGAGGCACCATTTTTACCGGGAGACCCAGGGGAATGCTAGGAGGTGGGAAATTTGAGTGAGCCCAGTGATGCCACAACTTTCCCACACAAAAATGTGTGAAAAAAGTGATTTTTTCAGCTAAAATTGAGGTTTGCAGGGGATTCTGGGTAAGGAAACGTTGGGGGATCCATGCAAGCCATACCTCCCTGGAAGCCCCCGGGTGTCTAGTTTTCAGAAATGTATGGGTTTGGTAGGTTTCCCTATATGGCCGCCGAGCACCGGGCCAAAAACCCAGGTGACCCCCCTTGCAAAACCAGGTGGTTTTGAGATAGGCAATTTTGATGTCACCTCACTACGTTTTGGGCCCTTGCCTGTCGCGGGTACTTGGGCCTCCCACACAAGTGAGGCACCATTTTTACCGGGAGACCCAGGGGAACGCTGGGAGGTGGGAAATTTGAGATGGACTTCAGTATGGATTGTGGTGGACAGGCCTTCAAGGTTAACCCACAATTGACACCACTAGGGTACACCTGCTTGTGCTAAGACATCAAGCCTTCTAAGGTCTAGTGGGGCCTTCTACGGTCTAGCATGGAAATGTGCTCCCTCAGTACAGTGGTGTGGTGGACTGGTCATGAATGCGGAACCCAGTTCCCCAGTTCCAAATTCCACAGCTCTGGCCATAGTGCCACATCCCCACTGAATACTATACTTGCCCACTGAAACTCGCACTGCCTTCAGCTGTAACCTAATTGTGCCCGCTATAAACACTTGGATGTGGCTCAATCCAAATTATGCACTTGATAAGAGTAATATGCTGCCTAAAAAAAAAAAAAAGCAACCACTCATAGGGAATGCAAAGCATGTGAAATGTAAGCAGAAACAACATGGTTACCTAAACGATCTCTCACTAACTATTCAGAAATCAGCGAGTGGTTTCACCTGAAAAGTTATGGACATGACTAGAGGGCCCTGAAGGGTACCGTTTCACTGTCCATTGCTTACATCCTTACAAAACGTAAGCAGTATGGTATAAAAAGACCACATCCATAAACACAGAGCCATGGTACACATTGGTGCCAATTACGATCCGGTAAAAACCGGGTACGACCAGGGCAGGCCACAAACCCCCCACCAAAGTCACACAGCACACATGCCCTGGACATACCTGACTCCCATGCCCTGGTCACTACGAGGGGGTGGGGGCATGTCCAGCTAAGCCAGCGACCGCCACAACGGAAGTCCGTCACGACGCGAACCGGCAACACAACCAGACAGGTACGTCCCGTACCCACGCCTGAAGAGCGTGGGTACGAGTCGTACCACGCCCACACCCACGTCACCCCAACAATGGCGGGACGGCTCGTACCCACGTGGCAAAGGCCTGGGTACGGGCCGCACAAGCATCACATAGCGTGGGGATGGATATGTACGGACCCTACCCCCACCCCGTATGCATGGAGCATACCCCCACCCCAACAGTGTAAGTATGACCCGTACCCCCACCCGTGTACGTATGGAGCGTACCCCCACCCCAACAGTGTAAGTACGACCCCTACCCCCACCCGCGTATGTATGGAGCGTACCCCCACCCCAACAGTGTAAGTACGACCCCTACCCTCACCTCGAATGCATGGAGCGTACCCCCACCCCAACAGTGTAAGTACGACCCGTACCCACCCCCGCGTACATATGGAGCGTACCCCCACCCCAACAGTATAAGTACGACCCCTACCCCCACCCGCGTACGTATGGAGCGTACCCCCACCCCAACAGTGTAAGTACGACCCCTACCCTCACCTCGAATGCATGGAGCGCACCCCCACCCCAACAGTGTAAGTACCACACGTACCCCCACCTCGAATGCATGGAGCGTACCCCCACCCCAACAGTGTAAGTACAACACATACCCCCACCTCGAATGCATGGAGCGTACCCCCACCCCAACAGTGTAAGTACGACACGTACCCGCACCTCGAATGCATGGAGCGTACCCCCACCCCAACAGTGTAAGTACGGCACGTACCCCCACCTCGAATGCATGGAGCGTACCCCCACCCCAACAGTGTAAGTACGGCCCCTACCCCCACCCGCGTACGTATGGAGCGTACCCCCACCCCAACAGTGTAAGTACGACCCCTACCCCCACCCACGTACGTATGGAGCGTACCCACACCCCAACAGTGTAAGTACGACCCCTACCACCACCCGCGTACGTATGGAGCGTACCCCCACCCCAACAGTGTAAGTACGACCCCTACCCCCACCCGCGTACGTATGGAGCGTACCCCCACCCAGACAGTGTAAGTACGACACGTACCCCCACCTCGAATGCATGGAGCGTACCCACATCCGTGCATGTCATGAGCGTACATATTGTGAAATTGGAGAGGTGGGTGCAGAGTCCTCCCAGCAGTGCCCTGAGACAGGAGGGGTGGGTGCAGAGTCCTCCCAGCAGTGCCCAGAGACAGGAGGGGTGGGTGCAGAGTCCTCCCAGCAGAGCCCTGAGACAGGAGGGGTGGGTGCAGAGTCCTCCCAGCAGTGCCCTGAGACAGGAGGGGTGGGTACAGAGTCCTCCCAGCAGTGCCCAGAGACAGGAGGGGTGGGTGCCTATCACTCCCAGCAGTGCCCAGTCACAGGAGGGGTGGGTGCAGAGTCCTCCCAGCAGAGCCCTGAGACAGGAGGGGTGGGTGCAGAGTCCTCCCAGCAGAGCCCTGAGACAGGAGGGGTGGGTGCCTATCACTCCCAGCAGTGCCCAGTCACAGGAGGGGTGGGTGCAGAGTCCTCCCAGCAGAGCCCTGAGACAGGAGGGGTGGGTGCCTATCACTCCCAGCAGTGCCCAGTCACAGGAGGGGTGGGTGCAGAGTCCTCCCAGCAGAGCCCTGAGACAGGAGGGGTGGGTGCAGAGTCCTCCCAGCAGAGCCCTGAGACAGGAGGGGTGTGTGCAGAGATCTCCCAGCAGAGCCCTGAGACAGGAGGGGTGGGTGCAGAGTCCTCCCAGCAGAGCCCTGAGACAGGAGGGGTGGGTGCAGAGTCCTCCCAGCAGAGCCCTGAGACAGGAGGGGTGGGTGCAGAGTCCTCCCAGCAGAGCCCTGAGACAGGAGGGGTGGGTGCAGAGTCCTCCCAGCAGTGCCCTGAGACAGGAGGGGTGTGTGCAGAGACCTCCCAGCAGAGCCCTGAGACAGGAGGGGTGGGTGCAGAGTCCTCCCAGCAGTGCCCAGACACAGGAGGGGTGGGTGCCCTTCACTCCCAGCAGTGCCCATGGAACGCAAAGGGTGGAGTAGTCACAGATACCATGCCCACAAATGTCAGTCAGGTGCACAAAGACCCTGCAGTACATGTACCACATGTGTGCGAGGCTGGGAGTATACGCATGCATAGCGCAGAAAAGAAAACATGTCCACATGAAGTCATGTCAATAGGCCACATACACAAGTACAATGACTACCAAGGATGCCACGAATGATGCAGGTGGAGACATCACTCAGCATGCATGTGCAAAGGTGAAGGACTAGGTCACACACCCAGCTAATGGACACACAGCTCTGTGCTAAAGTCAGGGGACACCCTGCAGGGAAGAAGTCAGGGTACACAGAGGAAGGAATACACCTTGGGACAATTGCAACATGCAGCAACTGCTTACATGAATGGAGAGAGGTAGCTAACACCGTGTGAGGCTCACAGATCCCAGGGTCCCCCCTATGAGCAGCACACTACTACATTTCCCACACACCCAACACATGACCAACACCCACAACCATGTAGCAGCCCCACCAATAGCAATGCCAGCAATGCAGGAGTGTTCCAAGGGTAAAAAAAAAATAGCTTTATTCAGCATGAGCAAAAAACTAGTATGACGTAAGTCCAATATTAACAAAGGCCATAGGGCAGTCCAGGAGTCCCAGCTGGATGGGGGACACAGTGGGATGCGTGTCCCCTAGCTTGCCTGCACAGTTACAATCCATTGTCTTCCACAGGGGTGAGGGCATCATGTGGGGGGAAGAAACAGGCACCGCAGGGACAGGAGGGTGAAGGGTAGGCGTCGTGGGTGCAGGGATGGAGGACTCCACCACAGGGGGTGGGGCAGGGCCAAAGGCGGAGGCCAGGATCTCGCTGCACACCTTAGCAAGGTCCTCCAGGGAATCCCCTGCACCCGAAGGAACCACAGGCCCCAAGGAGGGGGGGGGTCAGAGGGATGGGTCGCAGCGCCACTGGGGGAGGGTGTGGACAGGGGGGGACTCAACCACCCTGACCGAGGACTTCCTTGACCGCTTGCGTGGTGGCGTCACTGTGGGGCTCAGGGACAGAGCGGCCATGAAGGAGTCTTTGGGGGAGATGTGGCCAGGAGAGCTGAGGGGAGGGGATTTGGAGGGAGTGGATTGGGTGGAATGCAGACTCCCACTCTGGCTGCGTGTCACACGTTTGCCCCCCGACCCAGTGGGTGTGCCTACTGCACCCTGTGTGTGCGTGTCTGGAGTTGTGCGGCGGACCTTCCCTGCTGGTGTGGTGCCTGTGTCTGTTGTGGTGGGTGCATGCTGACGTCTGGGTGTATGTGGGACAGGCATGGGAGTGGGAATTGTGGAAGGAGCAGGGGTAGGGGGTGGGACGTAGCGCTGCAGGAGACCCACTACGAGTACGCATACGCGAGGACACCCAGAGTGATAGGGAGCGTACAGGTGTGTGTACGGCCCGTACCACTACGAGTACGCATACGCGAGGACACCCATAGTGATAGGGAGCGTACAGGCGTGTGTACGGCCCTACCACTATGGGTGTCCTCGTGTATGCGTACTCGTAGTGGTACGGGCCGTACACACGCATGTACGCTCACTATCACTACGAGTACGCATACGCGAGGACACCCATAGTGATAGGGAGCGTACAGGCGTGTGTACGGCCCTACCACTATGGGTGTTCTTGCGTATGCGTACTCGTTGTGGTACGGACCGTACAAATGCCTGTACGCTCGCCATCACGATGGGTACACATACGGCAGCACTCCCATAGTGATATGGGAACGTACACAGGCCCTCTTAGCAGCAGTACGGCGGTTTTCACACATCACAGTGGTGATAGGCGGCACACAGGTAGGAATAGGGCGGACAAACTTGTCCATGGATGGACATACTTGTCCATGGATGGACATACTTGTCCATGAATGGACATCAAGGCATCGTCTGTGCATTACTACATGTGTGGGGCACAGGTTTGACAGGCTGTGATGTGGAACATTACTCCTGAGTGGAGAAGGCACCAGATGTATGATGAGATGTGTACAGATGTACTGTGTGACGGTGCAATGTGTGCCAGGCATGCCCTTGACTCCTTTGACATGTGTGCATGTCGTACTGCACACTTGGGGTGAGCGTCACTGGCATGGCACGGACACCAACACACGGAAGTGTCCCCTGATGCCCGGTACAGGGGTTACCACACCTGCCTTGTCACTACCCATGGTGCACAATGTGACAATGTCATGTATGTGTGGGGGCTTCCCATCAGGTTGATGTTGGAGCACCCTCAAAAGCTGCAGCTGTTGCAGCAACCAACATGTGTCTGTGTGTAGATTGACATTGCACACTGTTCCGCACACCATGCCACATGTGGTATCGGATGTGAGGTGCACATGTATGCATGGGACACGGAGTAACGTGACAAGGACATGTCTGCATCCTCACAATGAATGTGTGGTGAGTCATGACATGTGCACCTTCATGGCAAGGTGTGTGGGCTGTCCTAGTGTAATGTCATGTGACCCGTGGCTCTAGTGTCCCGCGACCAGTCTCTGCAATCGGCATCCTACTTCTGCTGATGTGTGGGCGTATGTCACTCCTGTCTTGCGTCTGGCTGTTCACTTGCACTGGGACACAGCTATTCCCATGGCATGGCATGGGGAGGTTCTCAATCTCCGTGTGTAGCTGGGTCTTGGTAGGAGTGTCACCTGGCAGCCATACGTGTCCTGGGCATGTAGCACATACCTGACTCCCTATGTAGCATATGTGTATTGACAGATTTACATGTGCTCAGTACATATGAATTGTTGTCGTAGTGCACTCACTCTTCCTTGTCACTTCCTAATTACTGCAGAGCGCCGCCTCTTGCCCGACCAATTCCGGACTTGGCTGCCATGCGGGAGAATGACAGCATCCGTTGCTACCGCTTCACCCAACCGTTGATTCTGGAGTTGACGGCGAGACTGGCACCACACCTGCAACCGCAGCACAGGTATCCTACGGCACTGACACCCCAGCTGAAGGTAATGGCTGCCCTACATTTTCTTGCCACGGGTACCTTTCAATATACCATAGCTCATGTTGGTGGCATGTCCCAGAGCATGTTCTGCCGTGTGCTGCATGATTTCTTAGAGGCCATGTTGATTCACCTGGATGACTTCATCAAGTTCCCAACCCCTGAACAGTTGACTGCGGTCAAGCGTGGATTCTATGCCCTGGAGGGATGCCCCATGTCATTGGGTCCATAGATGGGACACATGTAGCTTTGGTACCACCACACGCACGGGAGGTAGCGTACCGCAATCGGAAGCACTACCACTCCATCAATGCCCTTGTGGTGTGTCAGTCCAACATGGTGATTTCACATGTCTGTGCTCGTTTTCCAGGATCAGCCCACGATGCCTACATCATGAGGCGTAGCAGGATGCCTGAAATGATGATGCAGCTGCGCAACGAAAGAGCATGTGTTGTTGGTGGGTACAGTCTGTCTGTCCTGTATTTTGCATAGCCTACCAGCACGACCGCTTCACCAGTTCTAACCATGTCCATGTGCTTCCCATGTAGGGGACGCTGGCTATCCAAACATGCCTTGGCTGCTCACACCTCTCCGCAACCCCATCACGCCGGCCCAGCTCTGCTACAACACCGCCCATGGCCGGACAAGGCGAGTGATAGAGAGGACGTTTGGCCTGCTGAAGAGCCGATTTCGGTGCCTCCACAAGACCGGCGGCGCGCTCCCATATGCCCCTGCGAAGGTCTGCAAAATCTTCATGGTCTGCTGCATGCTGCACAACATGGCAGTTGAGAAAGCTGTGCCACTCATCCTGGATCAACATGACGAGGACCATCCACCCGTGGAGGACGAAGGGCTTGGCAATGGGGCTAGTGATGTGGAGGATGAGGAGCCGCAAGAGGACATCCGGACTCGGCTCATACGCGACTTCTTTGCTTAGTGGTGAGTACCAGTGTCTGAGTGTGCACGCAATGGTCCCCGTGTGGCATGTGTTGTGATGTGTGTCTCCACCTGCATGTATGGCACGTGAGTCAGAGGTGTGTGTGGGTGTGTCACTGGAGTGATGGTGGCAGTGATGGTTGTATTTCCCCAGTCATAAGTGTGACCTAGCATGTTGTCATCCATACATGTGTCGAGTAAATGCACATGCAAGTGGCTGTGCTTTTTGTGGCTGACTTCTTGTGTGTCTCTCTTCCCCAGGTACTTGCGCATGCCGTCTGCTGGTTGCATTGTTGTGGCACTGCTATTCCTCATGGACACGTCATCATGGGCTGACTCAGCGTTACAGGCACGGACATGTTTGGAAGTCTCCATAGGGTAAGGGATGCATCAGGGGTGTATTGGGTGTGGCAGTTGTTCACGATGTATGCACACTGCCCCTGTCGATGTTTGGTTCCTCTGCAGCCATGTAGCATCACCATGGGACACGACATGCAGCTGTGTACACCTGAATAAATGGCCTGACTGGTTGACAGTCATCAGTGATGGGATAGTGGATTGTGATGATGGCATCAATGTGTGTGACACTGCCCTCGGACACATACGGTTAGCATTGGCTTGACATGATGTGGGACTTCCACATCAGCGGATCTATGGTGTATGGCAGGCTCTCCGTGAGCAGCTGTGGGTGTTTAGCTGTTAGCCGACAATTGTGTGCCAGTTCCATGGCTAACACGCATTTGTGCTGCAGAAGGTGGGTGCCAGTGTTGGACCCACATGTTACTCCACAAGATGTGTTCATGTGTACTTCAAGTTGCCTCTGCAATCCCGAAAACATGACTAATAAAGGTGTCCCTATGCCTCCAAGGTGCCTCTTCTCAGTCAATGCTGGTGTGTTGCCACGGTGACCCCAGCATGTCTGGCATGGTTTTCCCGGATAGTGGCTATGTGTCGATGTGTCGAGTAGCAAGATGCAAGCTGTGTGTGTGGGCTGAGACTGTGTATTGGGCATGATGTCCATGACTGTGTGGGTATTGTGACATGTGCCGTCCCCATGCATCCACCGTTGGCCAGGCCCCCATTCTCTGCATCCACCGGACTCAAGCTTGCAGGACATGGTTCTGCCACCTGTCTACACATATATGGGTGCCCCCCAGGACACTCCACATGATCCCTGACCTCTGCGCATGACTGTTTCTGTACTCAATGTGTCTGTCAGCACGGTTGTGCGGCCACCCCCTCAGCTGGTTGGGCCCATCACGGGTGTGTATGGTGCTCCATGTCTGTCTTGCCTAATACACTGTGACCCGTGTGTCCTGTGCCAGACACAGGCCCCAGGGTGTGGATGGTTGTAGTCAAAAGAGAACTCAGGCATGTTTAGACTTTACAACACACATGTAAGGTAATAATGCAACCAGCAGGCATCTTCTCTTCATGGTGTGATATTTTATTTGGTGGGGGGAGGGGAGAAAAAGTGAGGGGCTTTCCGGGAGTTTGGAATCCAAAGTTCAGTAGGGGAGTTGGTGTCCTTGCCATTTGAAATCCTCAGAGTCCATGCCACAGTCTTTGTCAACATTGGTCAGACAGTGACCAGCAGGGCCATGTGGCAGAGAATGTCTCTTGATGCTGTGATGCTGTTGCTCCAGTGGGCCAGGTGCCAGGCCAGGTGTCCTGGGAGATGGTGATGTTGCGCCGACCCTCACGGTCTTTTCCGTGGACGACCCGCCCTCCTACGGGGACCCTCAGAAGCAGGCCGTGACGACGTCTGGGATGCTCCATCGGATGTTTCCTCCTCCTCCTCCTGCTCCCTCCCTGTGGGTGGTGATGTTCTCCGCCTTCTGGCACAGGGAGGGTCGGCCATGTTGTCGGCCATCCGACGGAGTGTATCGTGAATTCCCGTGTACGCCGTCACGAGCTCAGCCTGTCCGTCCTCCATCCTCCGTTGGTGTTGCAGTAGACAGGCATGTAGCTCCGCATGTTGCTGGGCCTGCTGGGTCTTGATCCCCTCGAGGACAGACACAACTTGGGCCAGGCCCGTGGTGTCCTGCCGGTATGTGTCCAGGATGTTACGGACATGGGAAAATACCGGTTCCCCAGCCAACTGGTCAGGCTCGCGCCTCCGCCGTCCTCCACTCCCACCACCCCTGCCCACTTGCACCTGGCCTGCCCTTGTGGGTACATTGGGTCTACGGGACCCCTGAGGGGTGG
This sequence comes from Triturus cristatus, assembly GCF_964204655.1. NCBI lineage: Eukaryota > Metazoa > Chordata > Amphibia > Caudata > Salamandridae > Triturus > Triturus cristatus. Next base: position 397,195,196 of record NC_140588.1, on the reverse strand, counting down.
CATTGGCGTTGTCGCCTGCCTCCTCCTGGGTGCCCGGGACACCGTGTCCCTCCTGGCCAGCCTGGCTGCATTGTGGTGGTGGGGCAGGGATCCTGGGTGTCTCCTGGGATGTGGCAGGAATGGGGGTGGTGGTTGGCACAGTTGTACCTGACGCAGGTGCTGCAGGTGGTTGGACACCAGAGGGGCCAGGTCGGTCGGGCTCGTCCACAGAGTGGTGAGAGTGGTCGCTGCTGGTGGGATCGGGCTCCTGCAGATCCGGGTCCTGTGAGTCTTCCCCCCCAGTGTTGGGGGGTGAACCACGATGTTGACCGTTGTGTGAGAGAGACAATGTTAATTTTGGTCCATGCAACATCCATGTTTCATCAGTTTCAAAGTTGGCACATTTCCTCTTGGAATTAGGATCTGTCTTGCATTCCACTCACAGTGCACTTGTGCATGGGTGTGTCCCTTAGCCACCACTTTGGCCCCTTTAACTATGTGTGGCACTGTCTTATTTGCTGCGTCAAGTGTGACTGTAGTCAGCAGTGGAGTGGGCAGGTGTGGCGAGCCATGCATTGGCGCCTTCCGTGTAGCACTGTACATGTGCACATGGAGTGGATCCGCACACTTATATAATGCAGGTAGCTGTCGTTGTGCTCGTGAACAGGTTGTGACATGGCCCTGTGTTTTGCCATGGGGAAGAGGGGGGGTTCTGGCACTGGCCACCCTTGGCTACATGCATGCGGTCTACCTGCTGATGAGCAGACATTCCCACACACCACACGGCTGATTTGCTCTCCCTGTATCTCCCTCCCTCTCCGTCCCCCTCTCCCTCCCTCCATGTGTCAGCCTCCTCCCTCTGTCCGTGTCCCTGTGTCTCCCTCCCTCTCTGTCCCCCTCTCCCTCCCTCTCTGTCCCCCTCTCCCTCCCTCTGTGTGTCACCCTCTGTCACCTCAGCCCAGCTTCCTGGCCACACGCTGTTAGCAGATCTTTGAATGGCCCTTGCCTTGTTGATGTGCGTTTGTTTCTGATCTCCAGCACCCATTGGGTGTAGTGTGTGTCTGTGCGCTGCTGCTGTGGTGGTGTGTGCTGCCACTCTTTCACAATGTTGGCTGTTCATTAGCTGCTGTCATGTGCAAAACAGTGCCTTCACCCCCATGTGTTGATGCAAGGCGTCCGCCATTTGCTGGAATGTCTTTCCTGTGTGGGTACACACTGTTTGTCTGGCTGTGACCTAGGCCATATGGGCAGAGGGCATTGTTGTCTGCTTCTGAGTTGCACTATGTGATTTTTGGGGCCCACCCTCCCGCCATCCGGGTTACCGTGTCATGTGTTGGTGTCTTCTGTGGCCTGTGACTTGACATTGTCCAGCTGGGTGCATGGGGCATGGTGGCGGCAGTGGCATGTGCGTATTCATGGAGTGTGGTTGAGTCATGCGATAGGTTGGGGTGGTTGCGTGCCTGTTAGTGATTTTGGTTGTGGATGACGTTCCCCCCATGTGAGGTGCGTTGTTTGTGTACTCACCCGGGTCTCGGAGTCCTCCTAATCCTTCGACTGCCTCCACCGGCTGTATGGCCATCACCCTCTCCTCCCAGGGCTGGTAGTGTACGGGTCTGCGGGAGGGCCCTCCTCCAGTGGCGTTGGGCTGGTTGTGTTCCTCCAGCATCTTGGCTCGGACCCTCCTCCGCAGATCATACCACCTGGCTTGGCATTCCTGCCTGGTCCTTCTGGTGTCCGCAACAGCATTCACAGCATCGATGATGGTCTGCCACATGGCTGTTTTTGCTGCCATGCTGGTGTTTCTGACCAATGTTCCAAAGAGCTGTGGCTCGAATCTGAGGATTTCATCGACTAGAACCTCCAACTCTCGGTTACTGAACTTTGGATTCTTGGTAGTGGGCATGGTGAGGGGTGTGGATGGTGGGGGGGGTGTGGATGGTTGTGGGTGTGTGGGTGTGGTTGTGCAGGTGTGTGTGTGTGTGAATGTGATGAGGGGGTGTTTGTGAAGGTGGTTGTGTGAAGGTGTGCAAGTGTAAGGTGTGGTGTAGCTTGTAGTATGGTGCTGTAGGTCTGTGGTGTCTGGCAGCAGTGAGTCTGTTGCAAAGGCTCATGGTTTGTATGTGTGGGCCCTTTTTATTGGTCCATTGGTGGGTGTGGCTGTGTTTGAAGTTTGGGTGGGTGTGTTATAAGGAGTGGTGGTGTATTGGGCCTCTGTTTGTTTTTGGCAGTTGCAGGTCAGTGAATGTGTTATTTTAGTGGTTGTTGGACATGTTTAGTGGCTTTGTGCCATTCGAATGGTGTATTATTGTGTTGTTTTGTTTTGTCCTGGTTGTGTACGTGTGTTTTTAGCGTGTGTACGGTGTGTACATGGGCCATTTGGTTGTACGGTGCTGTCCTTGTGTGTGGCTTGGTACGACTCGTACATGCGGTCGTGATGTTGGGGCATGGGGTGCGCTCCGTACTTAAGAGGTTGTGGTGGGGGTGCGACTCGAACGTACTTGGGTGTCCATACAGGGGGGTACGACACCTACAGGGGTGGGGGTTCGACTCGAACGTACTGGGGTGTCCATACACGGTGGTACGACTCGTACAGGGGTGGGGGTTCGACTCGAACGTACTGGGGTGTCCGTTCAGGGGGGTACGACACGTACAGGGGTGGGGGTTTGACTCGAACGTACTGGGGTGTCCATTCAGGGGGGTACGACACGTACAGGGGTGGGGTTTCGACTCGAACGTACTGGGGTGTCCATTCAGGGGGGTACGACACGTACAGGAGTGGGGGTTCGACACAAACGTACTGGGGTGTCCATACAGGGGGGTACGACACGTACAGGGGTGGGGGTTCGACTCGAACGTACTGGGGTGTCCATACAGGGGGGAACGACACGTACCGGGGTGGGGGTTTGACTCGAACGTACTGGGGTGTCCATACACGGTGGTACGACTCGTACAGGGGTGGGGGTTCGACTCGAACGTACTGGGGTGTCCATTCAGGGGGGTACGACACGTACAGGGGTGGGGGTTCGACTCGAACGTACTGGGGTGTCCATACAGGGGGGTACAACACGTACAGGGGTGGGGCTTCGACTCGAACGTACTGGGGTGTCCATACACGGTGGTACGACTCGTACAGGGGTGGGGGTTTGACTCGAACGTACTGGGGTGTACATTGACGGTGGTACGACACGTACAGGGGTGGGGGGACGACTCGAACGTACTGGGGTGTCCATTCCGGGGTGTACGACACGTACAGGGGTGGGGGTTCGACTCGAACGTACTGGGGTGTCCATACAGGGGGGTACGACACGTACAAGGGTGGGGGTACGACTCGAACGTACTGGGGTGTACATTGACGGTGGTACGACACGTACAGGGGTTGGGGTACGACTCGAACGTACTGGGGTATACATTGACGGTGGTACGACACGTACAGGGGTGGGGGTACGACTCGAACGTACTGGGGTGTACATAGACGGTGGTACGACACGTACAAGGGTGGGGGTACGACTCGAACGTACTGGGGTGTACATTGACGGTGGTACGACACGTACAGGAGTAGGGGTACAACTCGAACGTACTGGGGTGTACATACACGGGTGGGGGTGTACATACATGGGGGGTACATCTCAGACGTACGGGGGCGGGGGGGAGTGTTGGGCGCGTATGCGGGCACATGTCTCCATGGTTGCTATGGGAGTTCGGTGCGGACGGTGTTTTTTCCATACGGTTGTAACATCGGACGCACGGGATGGATCGTGATTCCTCGGTCGGACTTCACCTTTCACATTTGTACGGTACATCATCCGAGGACGTGTCGGACACAATTTCCGACCCGAGGACGTGTGGGAAATCATTCCCGATGCGGTTCGTATGGTCTTTTTACCATGCGAATCGTGATTGCCAGTTCGTACGGCACTTGTACGATTCGTACGGTAAAAAGACCGGATACGAGTCGCACGGGGAATTTTTTTACCGGATCGTAATCGGCACCATTGTGTTTTCCAATCCACCCATCAACCAGGTATTGCAGTACCTCCAGGAATGGTACACTCTCCCAACCTGGAAACAACAATGCTCTTCAAAGAAAGACGAGAAAATGAAAGTAGCACTTCACTGGCAAACTCTGTAAAGTGATGCTGGTGTATTTGGATGTAAAAAAAAACAATCTGGCCACTTTGCAACCCCTCTGTCTTGCTATTAGTTAGGTATGTAATTCTCATATAAGAAATTCTATTTCTCTACATGCTGCTGCACTTTGGATTTGAAAAATTAAAAAGAAGGGCATTTCTCGGCATTTTTGAATCCATTTCACAGGGAAGCAACTAGAAAGACGAGCGTTTTTCAAATTTGGATCCATTTCACAGGGAAGCAACAACAGGCACACACGAACGAAGCTGAGCCTCGTGGCATGCCTGGGCATACCAAAGTGCCCCCACCCTAACCCAAACCCACCGATGCAAAAATCATTCTGCTGCACTGTGGATTTGAAAAATTAAAAAGAAAGGCATTTCTCTGCATATTTGGATCCATTTCACAGGGAAGCAACTAGAAAGACAACCGTTTTTCAAATTTGAATCCATTTCACAGGGAAGCAACAACTGGCACACACGAACGAAGCAGAGCCTCTGGCATGCCTGGGCCTTCCATAGTGCCCCCACCCTATCACAAACCCACCGATGCAAAAATCCCCCCTCCCCAGCCCCAAAACTCACCTTTACTCTCCGACGCACAGGAAGGAAATGGCTTCCTGCGCCTCGGAGAGCAAACGGGAAACCTCCAATGACGTCAGCGCGGCTCGCGCGCTGACATCATTGATGACGCGGGAGGGAGGGGGGGAGGCAGGGGAAAGTCTTCCACCCTTAATTGAAATCCACTCCACTCGTCTTACGCAGTTGGTGAAGATGGTGGATCCTCTTTCCAGCAGGATTTTTGTTTGTCAATATTAAGGGTGGGCAGAGCACGCGTAGCAGCACTATGTGGAATTTCGCAAAGCCACAAAAAACCTCTAGCGCGCTACGCAGAGTTTCTCACTCTGTTTATGGTGCTGGGGCACACTTTTTGAACTTTTTTCTAATTTTTTTTATTTATTATCTTACCCTTTGGGGCCGATTCTGAATCCGGCCGCAAAATGAACCGACCGACACAGACCTGGACCGAATACCGACCGACAAGGACCAGCGCCGTACGACCTGTGCACTACAAAGCAACACGTGTGAATTACAACCGAAACATACGGAATACAAGCCGTACGATTGAGCCGTAGGGAAAATAGTGATCTGGCCGGAACACCGACTCGCACGGAGACCAAGCCGCATGACCGACATGCACAGACAACCCGGCACACAAGCAATAGAGACCGCCGCGACCGACGCGTACCAAACACAGAAGATAGGCAGCGTGAACGAGGAGGAGAAGCCCACACGAGACAACAGCAGCGTCCGTTTCTCTCACATGAACGGCTCCTTCATGCCTACAAAACCCAAAGGAAAAAAGACCAAAAAAGGACCAAACAAGCAATGACAAAGCCAATAAATACTAAAAAGAAAAACATGGGACAAAGACACACCCACAACTCCAACTATATAAAGGACCACAATCACTACCATCATCCCTTGCAAACAGGAGATACAGCCAGCAGCAAACACCAGTACACAGCAACCACAGACACACTCACAACTCCCCATCACACAACTCACACACCATCAGCACCTCATACAAAAGCACACATACATACACCCAGCAAAGCCAACACCAACCCACCCTCACTTGCACCCTCACACGCACATCCCTCACCACCACCACCCATCACCATGCCTCCAAAGAAGAATACAAAGTTCACAGATAGTGAGTTAGAAGTGCTGGTAGACGAGATCATCAGAGTAGAGCCAAATTTGTTTGGTACATTGGTCCAAAGGACCCCCATCTCACAGAAAACCAAGATGTGGGCGAGGATTGTGGACAAGGTGAACGCCCAAGCACCAGCAAGGCGCACAAAGGACGATATCCAGAACAGGTGGTATGACGTGCGCAGGAGGGTCAAGAAACTAATCGAAAAAGATCACGCCCTGAGTCAGTGCACCAGCGGTGGCCCTCCTGCCAAACCAGTCTACTTCAGGACCTGGGAGGAGAAGGTGTGGGACATCCTACCACCAGAGAGCGTCCATGGCCTAACAGACATCCCAGAGCCTGGTGAGTACACAAACAAAATACCCAAGATTGTGTGGCAAGGGGACAGTGAAACCATGCACCGCAAGCAAAGCTACACTAACCAATAGATAATCAGCCCAAGATGTGTATGCCAGTCAGACAAACACAATACCTGCCATCTCAGAGTGACTGGGAACTGTGTCATACCGGCTGAAACGCGACCGCGTAGACAGTTGTTTTATAGAAGGATCACAAATTTATTGAATTGCTTATGGATGTCACAATCTTACATTGCCCCCCATGAATAATTTGGAAAGTGATGTTCCTATATGCAATGTTTGAACCTTCTAGGTAGTCCACACTATTTAAAGGTGGCTCCACAATAAGAAAAATTTCCCGGTGGACAGTAGCCTTAGTTTGTTTTTTAAGCCGTAGAGGTGTTAAGTGTAAATATATGTTTTTTGTATATGCTCAATGACAAAATGTTCAAATAACTAAAATGCGAATTTCGACGCAGATGACAGGATAATTAAAGGTATCCGTGTCCAAAAATATTTGTGTATCTTTTCCTCCTTACCAATTGTTTAAATATTGCGTTTCAGATACCCAGGTAAACGGGAGGGTGATTGATGGGTATACCCCTAACCAACATAACTGCAGTTTTAAACTTTTTTAAGTGTGAGGGCTTTAGTTTAAATGTAGTGAATACACTTGGTGCAAAAATACAAGTAATGAATGAGCAATATATAATTACATATATGGTGTAAAGTTTTGTGAGTTTTGTGTGTTCTTTTGATTTTGTGATTGCACATTAAAGGGTTGGCTATTGAGATCCCCCTTGGGGTTATGGCACTTCCCCATATGGTGAGTTTCTCAGATGATGAGATTAACAAATTGATAGAGATTCCCTCGTTATTAGGAGGACAGATAAGTGACTCCACAAATATTATTACCGATAAAGGAGAAAAATTAATACAACTCAGAAAGAAAAACACCAGGACACAACTTCATGCACAGGTCCTACTTGAATATCTTAAATCTAAAACCATTCCAGTAGGCCTGCAGGTTAAAAATATCCCAATTATTTTTGTAAATGATTAAACCTATATCTTGGATTTCAGTGGAGTCGGCACTAAGTGTTCCAGAGATTGGCTGGTTTTATCTATCCACACAGCACTAAGAATTAGCGAAGAAGAACTAAAAGAAATTCGTAAGTTAGAGGAAGAAATCAGTGGTGACAGTACGATTCAGGACGCCAAAGCACTCCTGGAGTCTATTGAAAAAACACTTGTGGACTTTAAAAATCAAACCACGAGTGCTAAAACCCCAAAAGTTACTAGAGATATTAGAGGATTTGACAATCTTATAGTTTACCCTTACCTCAAAGAAGACTTCTACAAAAATAATAACCCCAGCACTCTGAATCTACAATTCAGAACACGATCACGATCCAGATTCATCACTTTCTCCGACTCTTCCTCAGATTCAGACCAGGGAACCGGTCCGTACCCTCCCCCATATCCCCAACACTATCAATATCCACGTGCACCCCCTCCTTTTTTAGGCAGAGGCAGGGGGAGAGGATACAGAAGCAACTGGCGAGGCCAACAAATATGGCAACCCCCAGTTCCCCAACAAATTCAAGAACAGAACTATTTCCGGACCAGACAAAGAGCCTATCGGAGATAGATTCTTCAATACCCACTACTCTCGGAACTATGCATGAAGTAATACCCATTTACAACCTGTCCAAACATCATTTATCGGAAACTGAGATTCAAATGCTCAACAAAGGGTTGTCATTTGTTCCACATACTATACAAAATCCAATCGACACCAAAAAAGAGGTCCTTCATTTCCTCCGCAAAGTAAGACTAAGAGTCTTCTTCTCAGAGTTTAGTGAAGTCTCCGAGAGGAATATTAGTGGTCTACGAAACAAATCGACCTTTTGCCCTGAAAATGCAGCCATGCCTGAACAAATCCTTATGTTCGAAAATCAAATACTTAGGGAGCTAGATGGTCTGCATTCTAAAAGAACTTTTTTTAAACCCAATTTCTCTAAAGATGAACGAAAAGCACTCACAGACTTGGCTAATAATCCCCTTGTGGTTGTAAAACCAGCCGATAAAGGCGGAGGAATCGTCCTATGGGATGCGGGAAATTATGATGAGGAAATCATCAAACAACTAAGCAACCAATCACATTACCGGCCTTTGACAAACAATCCCACAGCAAGACTAAAGGCAGAAATATTACACTTAACTAATGTCGCACTTAAAAACGGGTTCCTTTGCAAAAAGGAATTCGAATTCCTAAATGTTACAACTCAAAAAGTTCCAACTCTATATGTCTTGCCCAAGATACATAAAGATGCCACTAAACCACCAGGGAGGCCAATTATTTCAGCTTGTGGGTCCATTTTGGAACCCTTGGCCAAATATGTGGATCATTTTTTGAAACCATTGGTCCCGGAGACAAAAGCATACATACGTGACACAATGGACTTTATTGCCAAGATTGAGGATTCGATGTTTGGCGGTAACCATAACCTTTTGGTTACCTTCGACATCGAAAACCTCTATACAAATATTCCCCAAGATGAGGCTCTCTTGATTATGACGGTGGTTTTAAACAACAGACCCAGACCACACCAAATTCCGACTGATTTCTTAATTGCCTTAGCCAAAATATGTCTTAAAAATAACTTCTTCAATTTCAAAGAAGACCTATTCCTACAGGTAAAAGGTGTAGCAATGGGTTGTAGCTTCGCCCCTGAGATAGCGAATTTGGTTATGGATCACTTTGAGACCCGGTTTATCTTTGATGAATCTGGTCCATACTTCACCCACCTGGGAAGATGGGTGAGATTAATCGACAATATATTCTTGATATGGAATGGAGATGTAGAAGAGCTGGAAGCATTCCATAATTGGTTGAATACACGAACACAAGATCTTAAATTCACTAAAAATGTAAGTGACAACCAAGTCAACTTTCTGGACGTGTGGATAAGAAACAATGAAGGTGTTCTACAAGTGAGTCTTTTTACTAAACCTACCGATAGAAACACTCTATTGGCATACAACTCAGGACATCCTAGACAACTGAAGGACAATTTGCCCTAAGGGCAATTCCTTAGAATTCGCCGTAATTGTTCTAATAAAAATGATTTCTTTGACAATGCTGCAATCCTGAAGACTAAGCTTTGCAATAGGGGATACCCTAAGAAATTAGTCAGAAATTCCCTTAAACGAGCGTGGTTCACACCGCGAGAAACCTTACTGGTACCAAAAAACAAAGTTAAGGAAGATCTACTCACTTGTGTGCTAACATACAACCCGAAAGCCAACAAAGTGAGACAAATCATCCAGAGAAATTGGCGATTGGTTGAGCACCTTGATCTAGGTACACCTTTGTTCGCCTTTCAGAAAGGAAAGAATCTAAGGGAACACTTAGTCAAAGCATCTAGACCGTCAGCATCTAAAGATGTAAGAGCTATGATGGGTCTACCACCAGTACAGGGACATTTTAGATGCCAGAGCTGCGTTGTATGCCCACAGACAAGTGACTCTAAACTCACAATCATTGGAGACAAAAAGCATGTGCAACAGAGTTTCTCAAATTGTAATTCAAAGAACGTGATTTATTCAATTGAATGCCCATGTAAAAAAACTTACATTGGCCAAACAACTCAAGCAGTCAAATCCCGAATTCAGCAACATAAATCACGGATAAGGTGTAAAATTCTTGGTGCTCCTTTGGTCCAGCATTTTCTGGAACTGGGACACCAAGAAGATGAATTGAGGTGGACTGTCCTAACGGTCATGCGACCGATGAATAAAGTTTTATTACAGAATACACTCAACCGCCTTGAAGCACTAATTGAGAAATATCGCACAGCTAGTGATGGGTTAAACGACAAAGACGAAATATGGGCATTGATACAATATTATCTGGAAAAATTAAAGAATTGTTCACTCTAAACCTGGTAGGGTGACCCGATTTAGTCAACCTATATATGTGCACTCTTTATGTAAATATGTAATTGTGTAATACTGATTTTATTACATGCTCCTTTAAGAATGTAAGCCGCAATGTCTACAAGTTCTCTAACTCTGTTCCTTACACATATATGGTGTAATGGTGGTGGTTAACCGATCTGATTCATTTTCTTTTATTTTTTATTCATTGACTTTATTCATAACATTCGTTTTCCTTTTAGTATGTCTGCCACCCCAACAAAAAACTCCACAAATTAACGATCGTTTGTTTGTGTGAAGATTATTGTTATCTTTAAGCTTTTGATGCCTAGATAAATTCCCCCTGCTCTGTAGTGCAAGTCATTTGCGATTAAAACACACTATATATTGCCTGACCCCAATAAACAGAGCCCCGGCCCATAGGTACGGTAGCTCTCTATATAATCAGTGGGTCTAGGTCCATACTCCACTGTAAAATGGCCGACTCTTTTCCACACCACAGAGGGTGGTTGCGGTAGTCCCTTGTCTCTTTTTTGAGCGTTTGTTTAATAGGGTTCCGGATACACTCTGTGTACACGGAGCTGAGGCAGGACAGCTCAGTTGGAAGGACGACACTCGGTCCGCAGCTTAACAGAAGAACCTAGAAGGTAAGATTAGCAGGGATTTGTCGGCCCGACTTTGGTTAAGATTTCCTTCCGTTTTCCCTCGCGTACTAAGTTGGGCATTGTCCTTGTTTTTTTAGTTTGCACACCACGAGGGATGCAACGCCACATTATTGACCAGTTTGGAGCTTATTGATTTGTCCTCGCGTATGCGTACTCGTAGTGGTACGGGCCGTACACACGCATGTACGCTCACTATCACTACGAGTACGCATACGCGAGGACACCCATAGTGATAGGGAGCGTACAGGCGTGTGTACGGCCCTACCACTATGGGTGTTCTTGCGTATGCGTACTCGTTGTGGTACGGACCGTACAAATGCCTGTACGCTCGCCATCACGATGGGTACACATACGGCAGCACTCCCATAGTGATATGGGAACGTACACAGGCCCTCTTAGCAGCAGTACGGCGGTTTTCACACATCACAGTGGTGATAGGCGGCACACAGGTAGGAATAGGGCGGACAAACTTGTCCATGGATGGACATACTTGTCCATGAATGGACATCAAGGCATCGTCTGTGCATTACTACATGTGTGGGGCACAGGTTTGACAGGCTGTGATGTGGAACATTACTCCTGAGTGGAGAAGGCACCAGATGTATGATGAGATGTGTACAGATGTACTGTGTGACGGTGCAATGTGTGCCAGGCATGCCCTTGACTCCTTTGACATGTGTGCATGTCGTACTGCACACTTGGGGTGAGCGTCACTGGGATGGTACGGACACCAACACACGGAAGTGTCCCCTGATGCCCGGTACAGGGGTTACCACACCTGCCTTGTCACTACCCACGGTGCACAATGTCATGTATGTGTGGGGGCTTCCCATCAGGTTGATGTTGGAGCACCCTCAAAAGCTGCAGCTGTTGCAGCAACCAACATGTGTCTGTGTGTAGATTGACAATGCACACTGTTCCGCACACCATGCCACATGTGGTATCGGATGTGAGGTGCACATGTATGCATGGGACACGGAGTAACGTGACAAGGACATGTATGCATCCTCACAATGAATGTGTGGTGAGTCATGACATGTGCACCTTCATGGCAAGGTGTGTGGGCTGTCCTAGTGTAATGTCATGTGACCTGTGGCTCTAGTGTCCCGCTACCAGTCTCTGCAATCGGCATCCTACTTCTCCTGATGTGTGGGCGTATGTCACTCCTGTCTTGCGTCTGGCTGTTCACTTGCACTGGGACAGAGCTATTCCCATGGCATGGCATGGGGAGGTTCTCAATCTCCGTGTGTAGCTGGGTCTTGGTAGGAGTGTCACCTGGCAGCCATACGTGTCCTGGGCATGTAGCACATACCTCACTCCCTATGTAGCATATGTGTATTGACAGATTTACATGTGCTCAGTACATATGAATTGTTGTCGTAGTGCACTCACTCTTCCTTGTCACTTCCTAATTACTGCAGAGCGCCGCCTCTTGCCCGACCAATTCCGGACTTGGCTGCCATGCGGGAGAATGACAGCATCCGTTGCTACCGCTTCACCCAACCGTTGATTCTGGAGTTGACGGCGAGACTGGCACCACACCTGCAACCGCAGCACAGGTATCCTACGGCACTGACACCCCAGCTGAAGGTAATGGCTGCCCTACATTTTCTTGCCACGGGTACCTTTCAATATACCATAGCTCATGTTGGTGGCATGTCCCAGAGCATGTTCTGCCGTGTGCTGCATGATTTCTTAGAGGCCATGTTGATTCACCTGGATGACTTCATCAAGTTCCCAACCCCTGAACAATTGACTGCGGTCAAGCGTGGATTCTATGCCCTGGGAGGGATGCCCCATGTCATTGGGCCCATAGATGGGACACATGTAGCTTTGGTACCACCACACGCACGGGAGGTAGCGTACCGCAATCAGAAGCACTACCACTCCATCAATGCCCTTGTGGTGTGTCAGTCCTACATGGTGATTTCACATGTCTGTGCTCGTTTTCCAGGATCAGCACACGATGCCTACATCATGAGGCGTAGCAGGATGCCTGAAATGATGATGCAGCTGCGCAACGAAAGAGCATGTGTTGTTGGTGGGTACAGTCTGTCTGTCCTGTATTTTGCATAGCCTACCAGCACGACCGCTTCACCAGTTCTAACCATGTCCATGTGCTTCCCATGTAGGGGACGCTGGCTATCCAAACATGCCTTGGCTGCTCACACCTCTCCGCAACCCCATCACGCCGGCCCAGCTCTGCTACAACACCGCCCATGGCCGGACAAGGCGAGTGATAGAGAGGACTTTTGGCCTGCTGAAGAGCCGATTTCGGTGCCTCCACAAGACCGGCGGCGCGCTCCCATATGCCCCTGCGAAGGTCTGCAAAATCTTCATGGTCTGCTGCATGCTGCACAACATGGCAGTTGAGAAAGCTGTGCCACTCATCCTGGATCAACATGACGAGGACCATCCACCCATGGAGGACGAAGGGCTTGGCAATGGGGCTAGTGATGTGGAGGATGTGGAGCCGCAAGAGGACATCCGGACTCGGCTCATACGCGACTTCTTTGCTTAGTGGTGAGTACCAGTGTCTGAGTGTGCACGCAATGGTCCCCGTGTGGCATGTGTTGTGATGTGTGTCTCCACCTGCATTTATGGCACGTGAGTCAGAGGTGTGTGTGGGTGTGTCACTGGAGTGATGGTGGCAGTGATGGTTGTATTTCCCCAGTCATAAGTGTGACCTAGCATGTTGTCATCCATACATGTGTCGAGTAAATGCACATGCAAGTGGCTGTGCTTTTTGTGGCTGACTTCTTGTGTGTCTCTCTTCCCCAGGTACTTGCGCATGCCGTCTGCTGGTTGCATTGTTGTGGCACTGCTATTCCTCATGGACACGTCATCGTGGGCTGACTCAGCGTTACAGGCACGGACATGTTTGGAAGTCTCCATAGGGTAAGGGATGCATCAGGGGTGTATTGGGTGTGGCAGTTGTTCACGATGTATGCACACTGCCCCTGTCGATGTTTGGTTCCTCTGCAGCCATGTAGCATCACCATGGGACACGACATGCAGCTGTGTACACCTGAATAAATGGCCTGACTGGTTGACAGTCATCAGTGATGGGATAGTGGATTGTGATGATGGCATCAATGTGTGTGACACTGCCCTCGGACACATACGGTTAGCATTGGCTTGACATGGTGTGGGACTTCCACATCAGCGGATCTATGGTGTATGGCAGGCTCTCCGTGAGCAGCTGTGGGTGTTTAGCTGTTAGCCGACAATTGTGTGCCAGTTCCATGGCTAACACGCATTTGTGCTGCAGAAGGTGGGTGCCAGTGTTGGACCCACATGTTACTCCACAAGATGTGTTCATGTGTACTTCAAGTTGCCTCTGCAATCCCGAAAACATGACTAATAAAGGTGTCCCTATGCCTCCAAGGTGCCTCTTCTCAGTCAATGCTGGTGTGTTGCCACGGTGCATCCAGCATGTCTGGCATGGTTTTCCCGGATAGTGGCTATGTGTCGATGTGTCGAGTAGCAAGATGCAAGCTGTGTGTGTGGGCTGAGACTGTGTATTGGGCATGATGTCCATGACTGTGTGGGTATTGTGACATGTGCCGTCCCCATGCATCCACCGTTGGCCAGGCCCCCATTCTCTGCATCCACCGGACTCAAGCTTGCAGGACATGGTTCTGCCACACGTCTACAGATATATGTGTCAAGTACCTCAAGCTGAAGTTTGGTTTCCACAGGAGCAGATGCTTGTTCTCCACTCCCCTACTCCGCTGCCGCGAACTCAAAGGCTCACGAGCAGCGAGGAGGGGGAAAGGGGAATTGGACAGACAAGAGAGACTGCACTGTGTCTTCTTTCTGGACGGGTCTCAAACCTTCTTCTTCTAGATCCCTGTAACAAGAGTTAATAAACAACTGTTCCACAACTACTACCCTTAAGAATTACTAATGAAATTATTCCACACTATACCTGTCCAGACACAGTGGGTAGCTACTCTCTATACTCAATCAGCTGGGTATCTTATTGAGAAAGAGGGGCAGTACTGTTGGCGTACAGCAAATCCTGTAATGAAAATTCACATGTAAAACCCTGTCTTCTTCCTTAAGCCCACTCCACCCAACTCTCTCCCTCCAGCTTACCCTGTTTTCCCAACAAGAGGTTATTCAATATTTTAAGTGAAGAGCTGAGATATGAGGTTGAGGATAATTGGCTAATCTTCTTGCTGGACTCTGCACTCCGAAGATGATGCTGTAGGTGAATGCTCTTAAATAAATATATATATATATATTTACAATTGCTTATTTGTGATCAAAGCTGAGGAAGTCTTTATTTGACTCAAAACTACTCCTTCTTCTTTCTCTTGTTTCAGTCTCTTTTCCTTTCTTACTATCCACTGGTATGTTGAACTGATTCTGACTGGCAACTCTTTACTGAAGACTATTGTTGCTGGAATACGTGAGTCATAAGCGGAACTGAAATGCTTACTGACCCACAGAGTCTTAAGTCACAGAAACGAAGTTCACTGGAAGGTTGACGCTCCAAGAATGTGAGAGAAAAAAGGCACACTTACTTCTCGAAATGCCCAGCTCTCTCGCCTAACCTCTCACCCTCCTTACTCATGAAGAACGAGATGCCCACTTTTCCGCAGATTCTCCCTTCGAAGTCCTTCGAAGAAACAGCGGGCTTTCTCGAAATAATGTCCCACTGCGGGACTGAGTGAAGTTCTCGAAAGGTAACTAGTTTATACTAGAAGTCCAAAACTCTGACTAGAAATTTTACCGGAAGAGGACGGAGCTCGAGAAAACCCCGCCACTCCACAAAATTAGACAGTTGAAGTGCGCCGCGTATTGGAAGCGCGCGCACAACTTCAAAATAGAAACACTGCACCACAGCAGAGGAACAGTGGGAGGGAAGGAGCGGACCGACCAGCGGCCATCTTGGAAGGAAGGGGTAGAAATGTTACTACACTACCAATGACCGTAGGAAGGCGGAGAGCGATCTTACAGATACGCATCGACGCCTTCCTCGGACCAGCCTAGCCTGACTATGAGATTGTTGCCTCATCCGGGGAAAACTAGCCCTTTCAGATCCAATCCTGACAGTACCTCCCACCAAAACCCCCCTCCTCTCCTCCTTGGGTTTAGTGGGATGAGTGCGATGAAACTCTCTGAGCAAACGTGGAGCATGGATGTTGGAAAAGGGCTCCCAGGATCTCTCTTCAGGACCATAACCCTTCCAATCTACTAAATAGAAAATCTTCCCTCTTTGAAGCCTAGAATCTAGAATTCTCTTCACCTCAAATTCCTCACTTCCCTGCACCAAAACTGACGAAGGGGACCTCTTGACTTTAAAACCCTCAGGACAACGCTGGAGCAAGGAAACATGGAAGACTGGATGAATCTTTAACCTTGGAGGAAGACGAACCTTAACACTGACAGGATTAACCATCCGGTCTACCCGAAAAGGCCCCACAAATCTAGGCTGGAACTTCCGGTTCCCCTTCAGACGTAAGTTTCGGGTGGAAACCCAGACCAGATCTCCCTTCTCATAAACTGGATTTGGACGCCTCTTCTTGTCTGCCTGCTTCTTATAGGAAATCTTAGCCTTAGACAAATTTCTAGAAGCTAATCGATAAGCCAAATGTAATTCTTGTACTACTGTCTCCACTGCTGGCACATTGCTGATTTCTTTATCTACCAATGTGTTAGGATGCCTTCCTGAATTCAAATAAAATGGGGAGTAACCAGTAGATGCATGAACGGCGTTATTGTAAGCAAACTCGGCTGCCCATATCAGGTCAGGCCACTCACCTTCCTGATCCAACAAGAACATGCGCAAGTATTGCTCCAATTCTTGATTTACTCTTTCCGTCTGTCCATCCGTCTCTGGATGGAAACTGGTGGACAGACGAGAGTCAACGCCCAACCTTCTTAAAAAAGATCTCCAAAAACGAGAGACAAACTGAGGACCCCTGTCTGAAATGACTGTCTTTGGAATACCATGTGCCCTTACAATGTGTTGTGTGAACAGTTTGGACAACTGAGTGGCATTGGGAAGAGCCTTCAAAGGGACAAAATGACTCATTTTAGAAAAATGGTCCACCACCACCCAAATGACGGAGAGGCCACCACTGGACGGGAGATCCACAATGAAATCCATGGAAATGGTATGCCAAGGGTATGGGGCTATCGGTAATGGCTGTAAAAGACCTTGTGGAGCCCTTCTAGGAGTCTTTCCCTTGATACACAACTCGCAAGTGGCTACATACTGCCGCACCTGAGCTTCCATTGCCGGCCACCAAAACTCTCTTCGGATCAGCTCCAATGTCTTCTTCACCCCTTTATGTCCAGCTAGAGGCTCATCATGGAAGTGTTCGATGATCTGCCTTCGCAAATCCACATTTGATACGAACAACTTGTCTTGAAAATAGGGCCTTCCTTCTTTGACTTGGAATTCTTTTCCCTTGGCAGTCCAATTCCTCACTTCTTCTTGAGACTGTGTATTCTGTAGTTTCTTTTCTATGTCTGTGTAAGTGAGAGTTCCGATAATTCGATCTACAGGAATGATAACTCCCTCTTCTCCAGTCTTGCCCTCTTCGCTCACACTCAAACGAGATAAGGCGTCCGCCTTTCCATTTGCTGATCCAGGCTTGTAAGTTAAAACAAAATCATAATCGGCAAAAAAGAGTGACCATCTCAATTGTCGTGGCGTGAGGGTGCGGGCGGATTTTAAAAACTGAAGATTTCGATGGTCCGTGAAAACGGTCACTACGTGCCGGGCACCCAATAAATAATGACGCCACTCCAAAAACGCATCCTTGACTGCCAACAGTTCCTTATCCGCGATGGGATAATTTATCTCTGCAGCTGTTAACTTCCTGGAGCGAAAAGCTACAGGATGTAATTGTCCTGTCTGCTTATGGCGCTGAGACAAAATTCCTCCAATGGCCAAATTGGAGGCATCTGCTTCCACAAAGAACGGTTCTCCAGGATCTGGATGAAGCAACACTGGAGATGACACAAAAATGCTTTTGAGTTCATTAAAGGCTGCTTCTGTTTCCGCATTCCACTCGAACTTCGCCTTTTTCTTGAGCAACTTCGTGAGGGGACAAACTCGTTCTGAAAAGTTCATTATGAAACGCCTGTAAAAATTGGCGAAGCCGAGGAAACTCTGTACTTCCTTCACTGAATTCGGGGAGGACCACTCCTTGATGGCCCTTACCTTAGATTCATCCATGGAAACACCATTGGGTGACAAGACAAATCCCAAAAATTCCACTTGTATCGAATGAAACACACACTTCTCTAGTTTGACAAAAAGTTGGTTCTCAAGCAGCTTCTTCAGAATGGACCTGACGTGCTGAATATGTTCTTCTAAACTGGCAGAAAAAATGAGGATGTCGTCAATGTAAACCACTGCACATCGATCCAAAAATTCTCGCAACACATCATTTACAAAGTGCTGAAAAGAGGCTGGAGCGTTACGTAAGCCAAAGGGCATAACTTGGTATTCGAACAAACCAAAACGAGTGCGAAAGGCCGTCTTCCACTCCTCTCCTTCAGCCATGCGGACCAGATGGTAGGCGCCTCTCAGATCCAATTTAGTATACACCCTCGCTCCCTTTACCTGATCCAAGAGCTCTGAGATCAAAGGTAGTGGATAACGATTTTTCTTGGTCACCAAATTGAGGGCGCGATAGTCTATGCAAGTTCTCAGCTGGCCATCCTTCTTCGGAATGAAGAAAAGTGGAGACGAAACCGGTGACTGTGAAGGGCGTATGAAGCCATTAGCCAGATAATTACTCAAATATTCTTTTAAATGGACATTTTCTGCTTCGGTCGATGCGTAAATTCGGCTACAGGGCAGAGAGGCTCCCGGCTCCAGCTCAATGCGACAATCATATTCACGATGGGGAGGCAAACGGTCAGCTTCTCTTTCATCAAAAACTGGGGCAAGATCTTCATATTCTTGTGGAATTTGTTGAGTATCTAAAGCACAAATGGTCTTTGGGATGCTGGCTAAAATTTGGGACTGTGAAGCTTGTGAAGCAGATGATGGTTCTGGATGGGATTGGAAACAATGTTGCAAACAAAAATGTGAATTCATGCGAATGGATCGCTGAGCCCAATCAATTTGAGGGTTATGCTCGGTGAGCCAGGGCAGACCCAAAATAAATTGAAACTGCGGAGCATCGATTAAGTTGAATTGTAGAGAGCTCACGTGTTGGCCGGGTCCAAACAACAAAATCTCCTTAGAATCGTAGACTATAGGACCGGAGGACAAACTTGTTCCATCTACAGCACGTACAGGCTCCGGCCGTTCCTTCTTCAAAAAGGCGATTCCAAGAGCTCTAGCAAATCCAATGTCACAAAAATTTCCCGTGGCCCCTGAATCGATCATGACTGACATTCCTTCCTTGATCTGACCTCCAAACTTTATCCGAACCGACAAAATTAAATGTGGGGCCGAAGATTGCAAAGTATTTGCCACTAATTTCGAATCTGGAGTTGACTGTTCCTTAGCTTCCACCAGGGCAACCCCTTCTACTGGTGGAGCCGATCTTTTACCCAGGAATTGTTCTTTGGCTTCTTTGGACATTCCTTCACAAAATGACCAGAGTTCCCACAGTACATGCACAGCTTTCCCAGACGTCTCTTCTCTCTTTCTTCTTTAGACAACGGACCACGAACGGAACCAATCTGCATTGGTTCTTCTTCTGACGTCGATTCCTTTTGCTTTGATCCTTCTGCTTTCATTCTGTCAAAACGAGGAGGGATATACCTGGTTTCTTTCCGCCTCTCATTCTTTCTTTCATTTTGACGTTGATCAATCTGAAGAACTAAGTCAATTAATTCTGAAACCTCCGTGGGACGTTTTGGAATCTGTGATAGACCATCTTTGATCTCATCCTTGAGACCACGATAAAAAATCGCAGCACGTTTAGCCTCTGGCCAGTTGGTTTCTACAATTAATTTATTAAATTGCGCCAAATAAGCAACTAATTCTCGATTCCCTTGCTTCAGATCTAACAACTCATTATCAGTGGATTGCGAGATGGACCGTCTGTCGAAAATTCGTAGAAATTCTCTCTTGAAGCCTTCAAATTCATATAAAATGGGGTCATTGTTGTTCACCAACGGCATAGACCAGGCGGCGGCATCTCCACTCAGGTACGACAGCATGAACGCCACCTTTGACTGATCTTCCTTGAAAATAATTGGCCGACAGAGATAGTGTAGGGAGCATTGAGTAAGAAAAATTTGGGCTTTGTTCGGATCCCCACTATATCTTTCAGGAGCAGCCAATGGAATAGTTGGCGAGATAGCGTGAATCACCTGTGTAGTGAGTTCGGCAGCGGAAGGGGCTGGGGCAAAAGAGGGGGGCTTATCTTCTTGGACTGATGGACGGGTTCCCCCAGAAAACTCTTCAAACTGTTTGCGCAAATAACTTGCATCTAAGACAGACTTTCTGACCTCTTCTCTCAAAGACTTATTCTCGTCCATAGTATCACTTAACTGCTTCTGGATACTGTCTAATACTGTAGCTAGAGCCTTAACATCAATCCCCTCAGCCATCGTGCTCGGGTGGAATTCAGTTTTTTGGCACTTCAATCTGTCAAGTACCTCAAGCTGAAGTTTGGTTTCCACAGGAGCAGATGATTGTTCTCCACTCCCCTACTCCGCTGCCGCGAACTCAAAGGCTCACGAGCAGCGAGGAGGGGGAAAGGGGAATTGGACAGACAAGAGAGACTGCACTGTGTCTTCTTTCTGGACGGGTCTCGAACCTTCTTCTTCTAGATCCCTGTAACGAGAGTTAATAAACAACTGTTCCACAACTACTACCCTTAAGAATTACTAATGAAATTATTCCACACTATACCTGTCCAGACACAGTGGGTAGCTACTCTCTATACTCAATCAGCTGGGTATCTTATTGAGAAAGAGGGGCAGTACTGTTGGCGTACAGCAAATCCTGTAATGAAAATTCACATGTAAAACCCTGTCTTCTTCCTTAAGCCCACTCCACCCAACTCTCTCCCTCCAGCTTACCCTGTTTTCCCAACAAGAGGTTATTCAATATTTTAAGTGAAGAGCTGAGATATGAGGTTGAGGATAATTGGCTAATCTTCTTGCTGGACTCTGCACTCCGAAGATGATGCTGTAGGTGAATGCTCTTAAATAAATATATATATATATATATTTACAATTGCTTATTTGTGATCAAAGCTGAGGAAGTCTTTATTTGACTCAAAACTACTCCTTCTTCTTTCTCTTGTTTCAGTCTCTTTTCCTTTCTTACTATCCACTGGTATGTTGAACTGATTCTGACTGGCAACTCTTTACTGAAGACTATTGTTGCTGGAATACGTGAGTCATAAGCGGAACTGAAATGCTTACTGACCCACAGAGTCTTAAGTCACAGAAACGAAGTTCACTGGAAGGTTGACGCTCCAAGAATGTGAGAGAAAAAAGGCACACTTACTTCTCGAAATGCCCAGCTCTCTCGCCTAACCTCTCACCCTCCTTACTCATGAAGAACGAGATGCCCACTTTTCCGCAGATTCTCCCTTCGAAGTCCTTCGAAGAAACAGCGGGCTTTCTCGAAATAATGTCCCACTGCGGGACTGAGTGAAGTTCTCGAAAGGTAACTAGTTTATACTAGAAGTCCAAAACTCTGACTAGAAATTTTACCGGAAGAGGACGGAGCTCGAGAGAACCCCGCCACTCCACAAAATTAGACAGTTGAAGTGCGCCGCGTATTGGAAGCGCGCGCACAACTTCAAAATAGAAACACTGCACCACAGCAGAGGAACAGTGGGAGGGAAGGAGCGGACCGACCAGCGGCCTACACTACCAATGACCGTAGGAAGGCGGAGAGCGATCTTACAGATACGCATCGACGCCTTCCTCGGACCAGCCTAGCCTGACTATGAGATTGTTGCCTCAACCGGGGAAAACTAGCCCTTTCAGCTCCAATCCTGACAATATGGGTGCCCCCCAGGACACTCCACATGATCCCTGACCTCTGCGCATGACTGTTTCTGTACTCAATGTGTCTGTCAGCACGGTTGTGCGGCCACCCCCTCAGCTGGTTGGGCCCATCACGGGTGTGTATGGTGCTCCATGTCTGTCTTGCCTAATACACTGTGACCCGTGTGTCCTGTGCCACACACAGGCCCCAGGGTGTGGATGGTTGTAGTCAAAAGAGAACTCAAGCATGTTTAGACTTTACAACACACATGTAAGGTAATAATGCAACCAGCAGGCATCTTCTCTTCATGGTGTGATATTTTATTTGGTGGGGGGAGGGGAGAAAAAGTGAGTGGCTTTCCGGGAGTTTGGAATCCAAAGTTCAGTAGGGGAGTTGGTGTCCTTGCCATTTGAAATCCTCAGAGTCCATGCCACAGTCTTTGTCAACATTGGTCAGACAGTGACCAGCAGGGCCATGTGGCAGAGAATGTCTCTTGATGCTGTGATACTGTTGCTCCAGTGGGCCAGGTGCCAGGCCAGGTGTCCTGGGAGATGGTGATGTTGCGCCGACCCTCACGGTCTTTTCCGTGGACGACCCGCCCTCCTACGGGGACCCTCAGAAGCAGGCCGTGACGACGTCTGGGATGCTCCATCGGATGTTTCCTCCTCCTCCTCCTGCTCCCTCCCTGTGGGTGGTGATGTTCTCCGCCTTCTGGCACAGGGAGGGTCGGCCATGTTGTCGGCCCTCCGACGGAGTGTATCGTGAATTCCCGTGTACGCCGTCACGAGCTCAGCCTGTCCGTCCTCCATCCTCCGTTGGTGTTGCAGTAGACAGGCATTTAGCTCCGCATGTTGCTGGGCCTGCTGGGTCTTGATCCCCTCGAGGACAGACACAACTTGGGCCAGGCCCGTGGTGTCCTGCCGGTATGTGTCCAGGATGTTACGGACATGGGAAAATACCGGTTCCCCAGCCAACTGGTCAGGCTCGCGCCTCCGCCGTCCTCCACTCCCACCACCCCTGCCCACTTGCACCTGGCCTGCCCTTGTGGGTACATTGGGTCTACGGGACTCCTGAGGGGTGGCATTGGCGTTGTCGCCTGCCTCCTCCTGGGTGCCCGGGACACCGTGTCCCTCCTGGCCAGCCTGGCTGCATTGTGGTGGTGGGGCAGGGATCCTGGGTGTCTCCTGGGATGTGGCAGGAGTGGGGGTGGTGGTTGGCACAGTTGTACATGACGCAGGTGCTGCAGGTGGTTGGACACCAGAGGGGCCAGGTCGGTCGGGCTCGTCCACAGAGTGGTGAGAGTGGTCGCTGCCGGTGGGATCGGGCTCCTGCAGATCCGGGTCCTGTGAGTCTTCCCCCCCAGTGTTGGGGGGTGAACCACAACGTTGACCTGTGTGTGAGAGAGACAATGTTAATTTTGGTCCATGCAACATCCATGTTTCATCAGTTTCAAAGTTGGCACATTTCCTCTTGGAATTAGGATCTGTCTTGCATTCCACTTACAGTGCACTTGTGCATGGGTGTGTCCCTTGGCCACCACTTTGGCCCCTTTAACTATGTGTGGCACAGTCTTACTTGCTGCGTCAAGTGTGACTGCAGTCAGCAGTGGAGTGGGCAGGTGTGGCGAGCCATGCATTGGCGCCTTCCGTGTAGCACTGTACATGTGCACATGGAGTGGATCCACACACTTATATAATGCAGGTAGCTGTCGTTGTGCTCGTGAACAGGTTGTGACATGGCCCTGTGTTTTGCCATGGGGAAGAGGGGGGGTTCTGGCACTGGCCACCCTTGGCTACATGCACGCGGTCTACCTGCTGACGAGCAGACATTCCCACACACCACACGGCTGATTTGCTCTCCCTGTGTCTCCCTCCCTCTCTGTCCCCCTCTCCCTCCCTCCATGTGTCAGCCTCCTCCCTCTGTCCGTGTCCCTGTGTCTCCCTCCCTCTCTGTCCCCCTCTCCCTCACTCTCTGTCCCCCTCTCCCTCCCTCCGTGTGTCAGCCTCCTCCCTCTGTCCGTGTCCCTGTGTCTCCCTCCCTCTCTGTCCCCCTCTCCCTCCCTCTCTGTCCCCCTCTCCCTCCCTCTGTGTGTCACCCTCTGTCACCTCAGCCCAGCTTCCTGGCCACACACTGTTAGCAGATCTTTGAATGGCCCTTGGCTTGTTGATGTGCGTTTGTTTCTGATCTCCAGGCACCCATTGGGTGTAGTGTGTGTCTGTGCGCTGCTGCTGTGGTGGTGTGTGCTGCCACTCTTTCACAATGTTGGCTGTTCATTAGCTGCTGTCATGTGCAAAACAGTGCCTTCACCCCCATGTGTTGATGCAAGGCGTCCGCCATTTGCTGGAATGTCTTTCCTGTGTGGGTACACACTGTTTGTCTGGCTGTGACCTAGGCCATATGGGCAGAGGGCATTGTTGTCTGCTTCTGAGTTGCACTATGTGATTTTTGGGGCCCACCCTCCCGCCATCCGGGTTACCGTGTCATGTGTTGGTGTCTTCTGTGGCCTGTGACTTGACATTGTCCAGCTGGGTGCATGGGGCATGGTGGCGGCAGTGGCATGTGCGTGTTCACGGAGTGTGGTTGAGTCATGCGATAGGTTGGGGTGGTTGCGTGCCTGTTAGTGATTTTGGTTGTGGATGACGTTCCCCCCATGTGAGGTGCGTTGTTTGTTTACTCACCCGGGTCTCGGAGTCCTCCTAATCCTTCGACTGCCTCCACCGGCTGTATGGCCATCACCCTCTCCTCCCAGGGCTGATAGTGTACGGGTCTGCGGGGGGGCCCTCCTCCAGTGGCGTTGGCCTGGTTGTGTTCCTCCAGCATCT
This sequence comes from Triturus cristatus, assembly GCF_964204655.1. NCBI lineage: Eukaryota > Metazoa > Chordata > Amphibia > Caudata > Salamandridae > Triturus > Triturus cristatus. The sequence goes on along the minus strand of NC_140588.1, from coordinate 397,170,670 downwards.
TGGCTCGGACCACCTCCGCAGATCGTACCACCTGGCTTGGCATTCCTGCCTGGTCCTTCTGGTGTCCGCAACAGCATTCACAGCATCGATGATGGTCTGCCACATGGCTGTTTTTGCTGCCATGCTGGTGTTTCTGACCAATGTTCCAAAGAGCTGTGGCTCGACTCTGAGGATTTCATCGACTAGAACCTCCAACTCTCGGTTACTGAATTTTGGATTCTTGGTAGTGGGCATGGTGAGGGGTGTGGATGGTGGGGGGGGGTGTGGATGGTTGTGGGTGTGTGGGTGTGGTTGTGCAGGTGTGTGTGTGTGTGAATGTGATGAGGGGGTGTTTGTGAAGGTGGTTGTGTGAAGGTGTGCAAGTGTAAGGTGTGGTGTAGCTTGTAGTATGGTGCTGTAGGTCTGTGGTGTCTGGCAGCAGTGAGTCTGTTGCAAAGGCTCATGGTTTGTGTGTGTGGGCCCTTTTTATTGGTCCATTGGTGGGTGTGGCTGTGTTTGAAGTTTGGGTGGGTGTGTTATAAGGAGTGGTGGTGTATTGGGCCTCTGTTTGTTTTTGGCAGTTGCAGGTCAGTGAATGTGTTATTTTAGTGGTTGCTGGACATGTTTAGTGGCTTTGTGCCATTCGAATGGTGTATTATTGTGTTGTTTTGTTTTGTCCTGGTTGTGTACGTGCGTTTTTAGCGTGTGTACGGTGTGTACATGGGCCATTTGGTTGTACGGTGCTGGTCTTGTGTGTGGCTTGGTACGACTCGTACATGCGGTCGTGATGTTGGGGCATGGGGTGCGCTCCGTACTTAAGAGGTTGTGGTGGGGGTGCGACTCGAACATACTGGGGTGTCCATACAGGGGGGTACGACACCTACAGGGGTGGGGGTTCGACTCGAACGTACTGGGGTGTCCATACACGGTGGTACGACTCGTACAGGGGTGGGGGTTCGACTCGAACGTACTGGGGTGTCCGTTCAGGGGGGTACGACACGTACAGGGGTGGGGGTTCGACTCGAACGTACTGGGGTGTCCATACAGGGGGGTACGACACGTACAGGGGTGGGGGTTCGACTCGAACGTACTGGGGTGTCCATACAGGGGGGTATGACACGTACAGGGGTGGGGGTTCGACTCGAACGTACTGGGGTGTCCATTCAGGGGGGTACGACACGTACAGGGGTGGGGGTTCGACTCGAACATACTGGGGTGTCCATTCAGGGGGGTACGACACGTACAGGGGTGGGGGTTCGACTCGAACGTACTGGGGTGTCCATACAGGGGGGTACGACACGTACAGTGGTGGGGGTTCGACTCAAACGTACTGGGGTGTCCATACAGGGGGGTACGACACGTACAGGGGTGGGGGTTCGACTCAAACGTACTGGGGTGTCCATACACGGTGGTACGACTCGTACAGGGGTGGGGGTTCGACTCGAACGTACTGGGGTGTCCATTCAGGGGGGTACGACACGTACAGGGGTGGGGGTTCGACTCGAACGTACTGGGGTGTACATTGACGGTGGTACGACACGTACAGCGGTGGGGGTACGACTCGAACGTACTGGGGTGTCCATTCAGGGGGGTACGACACGTTATGTTAATGTTAATGGGTGACTTGTATAGCGCACGGCTACTCCGAGGAGTGTCCCGGCGCTTTCTGACCCATTACTGAAAAAAGAGAAAAGACAACAGAAACATAACAGAATTACTGATTAAAAAGCCAGGTTTTCAAGGCCTTTCTAAAGGCAAACAGGTTGGGAATGCGACGGAGATCAACAGGAAGGGAGTTCCATAGTTTGGGGGCAAGATATTTAAAGGAACGTCCACCTATTCTGACTTTCCTAATGGGAGGCACCATTGCCAGGCCAAGATTTTCCGACCGGAGAGATCTGGTGGGTTTGTAGAAGAAAAGCCGTTTCTGAATGTAGGAGGCCCCCACCAAATGGAGTGCCTTATGGGCCAGTGTAAGAGCTTTGAATGTGATTCGCTTCTTGATCGGAAGCCAGTGAAGGGAGGAAAGCAACTCAGATGATCTGGCTTGCCGGGGTAGGCCGAAGATGGCTCTTGCCGCAGAATTATGTACAACCTGGAGTTTATGCAAGAGATAGTCCGGCAAACCCAGGTAGAGGACATTTGAATAATCAAGCCTGGAACAGATCAGAGCTTGTACTGTCAGCTTCCTGTGGGCTAAAGGGAGCAAAGGAAGGAATTTACGCATCATTTTAAGCAGACCAAAACAGGTACCCGTGAGACCTGTGATCTGTGTTTTCAGAGCCAGGGTGTTATCGATTTTGACCCCAAGGTTTTTAGCGACCAAAGAGGAAGAGGAAGGGGCGGACATGCAAACCGGCCACCATTCCTGCCAGGACGGTTCTGCCTGACAGCCGAAGAAGAGCACCTCGGATTTATCAGGGTTGCACTTGAGGCTGCACCGCTGAAACCAGTTGAAGACAGCCCCAAGGCAACCACGGATGCTCTCCCCGTCAAACTCCATGTCCTTCTTGCAGGTGAAGAGGAGCTGGGTGTCGTCAGCGTATGATATGATCTGGGCACCCATCGACTCCGCCAGTATCGCCAGTGGAGTCATGAAGATGTTAAAAAGGGTCGGGCTCAGCACCGACCCTTGTGGGACTCCAACATTCATAGGCGGCACCTCGGCGGAGTACGGGGGGGCCCAGACCACTTGTCGACGACCCGCTAGGTAAGATCTCAGCCAGCTCAACACCGTCCCTCTGAGACCGATCTCGTGAAGTCTTCTCAAGAGGGCCTCATGCGGGACGGTGTCGAAGGCCGCCGACAGATCCAACATCACCAGCATTGCTCTTCCACCTGAGTCGAGAACTTCCTTAATGGCTTCATTAACTTCCAAAAGAGCGGTCTCCGTGCTCAAGTTGGAGCGGAAGCCAGATTGGGTAGAGTGGAGTAACCCATGGTCTTCAAGGAAGGAAGAAAGCACAGAGTGGACGTGCTTCTCGACGATCTTAGCCAGGCTGGGCAGGAGAGAAATGGGCCTATAGTTAGCGTGTATCTCTGGGTCAAGGCCTGGTTTTTTAAGAAGGGGAACGACCATTGCCTTCTTCCAGGCTGGCGGAACAATGCCGCTGGATAAAGATAGGTTCAGAATAGGAGAAATTAAAGAATTCAGAATCTTGGCAGTCCTGGCTAAAAAGCTCGCCGGGCACGGATCGAGCGGAAAGCCAGATTTAATCCTGAGTAAAAGATCCAGAGAATTAGATTCCAATAAAGGAGGAAACTCCGATAGAATAGGGCAGGAATCAGGAGGTAAAGTCATCAGAATGGAGTCATGCAATGAAGCACTTGGGGCAGCTGGTGGAAAAGATTGTTGAATCAATTTGATTTTCGTATTAAAGAAAATGGCCAGTTCCTTTACCCAAGATTCGGAAAACTTATGCTGGACTATGCTGGATTTAGGAGAGATAAACTCTTTAACAATGGTAAAAATTTCTTTACTGGAATTTGAAGCAGACTCAATTCTATTTGCAAAATAGTTCTTTTTGGCCTCAAGAATGTCAGAGTGGTAAGATTTAATAGATAGTTTATAGGCAGACTTAGCTTCTTGGTCATATTGCTTCCGCCAGAGTCTTTCGGCTAACTTACAGTTACGCCGTGCCAGAGCAAGTGACTTAGAGAACCAAGGAGCCGAACTGCGCTTGACAGATGAAGAGGGGGTAGAAAGAGGAGCAAGATCATCAAGCCTTTCAACTAACCATTCCTGGAAAGTTTCAAGGTCCCTCTCCAGATGGCCGGATAGGATACAGGGATATTCGTGAAGCGCTTGAGCAAGACTCTCAAGGGTGATTTTATGCAAAGGTCGTCTGGGGTGCCTAAGGTGGTCAGGGTTAGTATAAGATGTTTTACTTCTGCCCTGAATTAAAAAACTAATCAAAGAATGGTCGGACCAGAGAACAGGGGTGGGACGGGACATAATAAGGGGAAAGGTGGAGAACACTTGGTCAAGCGTGTGACCCTTAACATGAGTCGCACTTGTGATGTAAGGAGTTAGACCAAGAGGAACAGTGATGTCCTTGATTTTGACCGCTTCACTGTCCAACTCAACATCCATATGGATGTTAAAGTCCCCTAACATTATGCAGTTTTCCACCTTCAAGCAAAGAGCAGTAATAGCAGACTGAAGGTCGTCAAAGAAGGAACCCCGCAGACCCGGAGGTCTGTAGACCAAAAGCCCAGAAAAAGATTGATGCGGGGAGAGTGCAATGGAAAAGGCGAGGGATTCGCAGCCAGAAATAGGCAGAGATGGGATAATTGTGCAGGCAAAAGATCTAAGAACTGCAAGTGCAACACCACCACCTTTACCCACTGTCCTATCCTGTCTGTAAACAATATACTCTGGCGGAAAGGCTGCCGCGATGTCAGGATTAGACGACTCACAGAGCCATGTTTCTGTGAGCAAGAGACAGAGTGGATTCTCCGAGGTAAGTAGCTCAAAGATGTCCAAAGCGTGCCTATGTAAAGAACGGGTGTTAAGCAATAAGCACTTAAACTGTTTGGGAGGGAGCGGACGGGAACCCTCAGAAGCCCGGTATATGTTGGGATACCATCCGCAACCTGGACAGCAGCATTTACCTATGAATCGGCTGGGAAGACATACCGACAGGTAGCGGTATTAAGGTTAAATGAGAGTAGATCCACTGCAGAGTAGGAAAGCCTATGGCCAGAGCCTGCCGCCGCGCCGTCCGCTGCCGTGTCGCGGACGGGCGCAGACGGGCAGGACTCTGGCACGACTCCGGCGCAGATCCGGCGCGCCCGCTGATCGCGTCCGCTGCGCGGAGTCATCCCTGCCCGTTTTTATAGTACTCTCAATGGCGTCCCCAACCCAGCCCAACCCAAGATGGCCGCCAAAAACCGGCGCCCGGTGCTCTCTGCCGAGAGCAGAACCGGAACAGCAGGACGGGTAAGAGTAGACTTCTGGGTGCTGCTGGGCGCTGGGGGGTCTCAGCACACCTCTAGGATCAGGTGTGGGGCAAAAACAGGACCAATACAAACACTGCTAAAAACGAGTTACAAGCAGTTTAAAAACACAGGGACAGACAGGAGACCTCCCGGCTTCCGCCTCAGGAGGGAAAAAGGTGCGTGCAGTGTCAGAATTGCCGAAAACCTGCACCAGGTGCCTTTTATAGTACTCTCAATGGCGTCCCCAACCCAGCCCAACCCAAGATGGCCGCCAAAAACCGGCGCCCGGTGCTCTCAGCCGAGAGCAGAACCGGAACAGCAGGACGGGTAACAGTAGACTTCTGGGTGCTGCTGGGCGCTGGGGGGTCTCAGCACACCTCTAGGATCAGGTGTGGGGCAAAAACAGGACCAATACAAACGCTGCTAAAAACGAGTTACAAGCAGTTTAAAAACACAGGGACAGACAGGAGACCTCCCGGCTTCCGCCTCAGGAGGGAAAAAGGTGCGTGCAGTGTCAGAATTGTACAGGGGTGGGGGTTCGACTCGAACGTACTGGGGTGTCCATACAGGGGGGTACGACACGTACAGGGGTGGGGGTACGACTCGAACGTACTGGGGTGTACATTGACGGTGGTACGACACGTACAGGGGTGGGGGTACGACTCGAACGTACTGGGGTGTACATTGACGGTGGTACGACACGTACAGGGGTGGGGGTACGACTCGAACGTACTGGGGTGTACATAGACGGTGGTACGACACGTACAGGGGTGGGGGAACGACTCGAACGTACTGGGGTGTACATTGACGGTGGTACGACACGTACAGGGGTGGGGGTACGACTCGAACGTACTGAGGTGTACATACACGGGTGGGGGTGTACATACACGGGGGGTACGTCTCGGACGTACGGGGGCGGGGGGGAGTGTTGGGCGCGTATGCGGGCACATGTCTCCATGGTTGCTATGGGAGTTCGGTGCAGACGGTGTTTTTTCCATACTGTTGTAACATCGGACGCACGGGATGGATCGTGATTCCTCGGTCGGACTTCACCTTTCACATTTGTACGGTACATCGTCCGAGGACGTGTCGGACACAATTTCCGACCCGAGGACGTGTGGGAAATCATTCCCGATGCGGTTCGTATGGTCTTTTTACCATGCGAATCGTGATTGCCAGTTCGTACGGCACTTGTACGATTCGTACGGTAAAAAGACCGGATACGAGTCGCACGGGGAATTTTTTTACCGGATCGTAATCGGCACCATTGTGTTTTCCAATCCACCCATCAACCAGGTATTGCAGTACCTCCAGGAATGGTACACTCTCCCAACCTGGAAACAACAATGCTCTTCAGAGAAAGACGAGAAAATGAAAGTAGCACTTCACTGGCAAACTCTGTAAAGTGATGCTGGTGTATTTGGATGTAAAAAAAAACAATCTGGCCACTTTGCAACCCCTCTGTCTTGCTATTAGTTAGGTATGTAATTCTCATATAAGAAATTCTATTTCTCTACATGCTGCTGCACTTTGGATTTGAAAAATTAAAAAGAAGGGAATTTCTTGGCATTTTTGGATCCATTTCACAGGGAAGCAACTAGAAAGACGAGCGTTTTTCAAATTTGGATCCATTTCACAGGGAAGCAACAACAGGCACACACGAACGAAGCTGAGCCTCGTGGCATGCCTGGGCATACCAAAGTGCCCCCACCCTAACCCAAACCCACCGATGCAAAAATCGTTCTGCTGCACTGTGGATTTGAAAAATTAAAAAGAAGGGCATTTCTCTGCATTTTTGGATCCATTTCACAGGGAAGCAACTAGAAAGACGACCGTTTTTTCAAATTTGAATCCATTTCACAGGGAAGCAACAACTGGCACACACGAACGAAGCAGAGCCTCTGGCATGCCTGGGCCTTCCATAGTGCCCCCACCCTATCACAAACCCACCGATGCAAAAATCCCCCCTCCCCAGCCCCAAAACTCACCTTTACTCTCCGACGCACAGGAAGGAAATGGCTTCCTGCGCCTCGGAGAGCAAACGGGAAACCTCCAATGACGTCAGCGCGGCTCGCGCGCTGACGTCATTGATGACGCGGGAGGGCGGGGGGAGGCAGGGGTAAGTCTTCCCCTGCCTTCCCAGTAAAAAAAAAAAAGATCGACCACTCACGGGGGAGCGCCAGCGCTTCCCCCGTCGGTGGGTGCCATGATGAGCTGAACTCGTCATGGGCACAGCGCGACTGTGCTCCATGACGAGTCCAGCTCGTCATGGGCACAGAAGGGGTTAAAGTGAAGGTGTGGGGTAGGTAAGGAGGTCTTATGTAGGTAAAGATCTTATTATGGTGAAGTCCGAACTTCCATATAGAAACTGTAGTGCACTGCATACCCCTCGGTGCCCTTAAATACTTATGTTAAGGCACCGAGCGGTATGCACTGCACTCCAGTGCACTGCATACCCCACGCTGCCCTTACAAAAGTATGTAAGTGAGGGGTATGCACTGGAGTGGATACCTCTCAGTGCCCTTATACTTATGTAATAGCCCTGAGGGATATACATTGCACTGAAGTGCACTGCATACTCCCAGAGCCCGCGTGGGTTATGGACTGCACATTGACTGCACACTCCCTTGGCAGAATTCCATGAAAATTAATTTAATTCCACAGAATGAAACTCTGCCAATTTCTTCCACCCTTAATTGAAATCCACTCCACTCGTCTTACGCAGTTGGTGAAGATGGTGGATCCTCTTTCCAGCAGGATTTTTGTTTCTCAATATTAAGGGTGGGCAGAGCACGCGTAGCAGCACTATGTGGAATTTCGCAAAGCCACAAAAAACTTCTAGCGCGCTACGCAGAGTTTCTCACTCTGTTTATGGTGCTGGGGCACACTTTTTGAACTTTTTTCTAATTTTTTTTATTTATTATCTTACCCTTTGGGGCCGATTCTGAATCCGGCCGCAAAATGAACCGACCGACACAGACCTGGACCGAATACCGACCGACAAGGACCAGCGCCGTACGACCTGTGCACTACAATGCAACACGTGTGAATTACAACCGAAACATATGGAATACAAGCCGTACGATTGAGCCGTAGGGAAAATAGTGATCCGGCCGGAACACCGACTCGCACGGAGACCAAGCCGCATGACCGACATGCACAGACAACCCGGCACACAAGCAATAGAGACCGCCGCGACCGACGCGTACCAAACACAGAAGATAGGCAGCGTGAACGAGGAGGAGAAGCCCGCACGAGACAACAGCAGCGTCCGTTTCTGTCACATGAACGGCTCCTTCATGCCTACAAAACCCAAAGGAAAAAAGACCAAAAAAGGACCAAACAAGCAATGACAAAGCCAATAAATACTAAAAAGAAAAACATGGGACAAAGACACACCCACAACTCCAACTATATAGAGGACTACAATCACTACCATCATCCCTTGCAAACAGGAGATACAGCCAGCAGCAAAAACCAGTACACAGCAACCACAGACACACTCACAACTCCCCATCCCACAACTCACACACCATCAGCACCTCATACAAAAGCACACATACATACACCCAGCAAAGCCAACACCAACCCACCCTCACTTGCACCCTCACACGCACATCCCTCACCACCAACACCCATCACCATGCCTCCAAAGAAGAATCCAAAGTTCACAGATAGTGAGTTAGAAGTGCTGGTAGATGAGATCATCAGAGTAGAGCCAAATTTGTTTGGTACATTGGTCCAAAGGACCCCCATCTCACAGAAAACCAAGATGTGGGCGAGGATTGTGGACAAGGTGAACGCCCAAGCACCAGCAAGGCGCACAAAGGACGATATCCAGAACAGGTGGTATGACGTGCGCAGGAGGGTCAAGAAACTAATCGAAAAAGATCACGCCCTGAGTCAGTGCACCAGCGGTGGCCCTCCTACCAAACCAGTCTACTTCAGGACCTGGGAGAAGAAGGTGTGGGACATCCTACCACCAGAGAGCGTCCATGGCCTAACAGACATCCCAGAGCCTGGTGAGTACACAAACAAAATACCCAAGATTGTGTGGCAAGGGGACAGTGAAACCATGCACCGCAAGCAAAGCTACACTAACCAATAGATAATCAGCCCAAGATGTGTATGCCAGTCAGACAAACACAATACCTGCCACCTCAGAGTGACTGGGAACTGTGTCATACCGGCTGAAACGCGACCGCGTCGACAGTTGTTTTATAGAAGGATCACAAATTTATTGACTTGCTTATGGATGTCACAATCTTACATTGCCCCCCATGAATAATTTGGAAAGTGATGTTCCTATATGCAATGTTTGAACCTTCTAGGTAGTCCACACTATTTAAAGGTGGCTCCACAATAAGAAAAATTTCCCGGTGGACAGTAGCCTTAGTTTGTTTTTTAAGCCGTAGAGGTGTTAAGTGTAAATATATGTTTTTTGTATATGCTCAATGACAAAATGTTCAAATAACTAAAATGCGAATTTCGACGCAGATGACAGGATAATTAAAGGTATCCGTGTCCAAAAATATTTGTGTATCTTTTCCTCCTTACCAATTGTTTAAATATTGCGTTTCAGATACCCAGTTAAACGGGAGGGTGATTGATGGGTATACCCCTAACCAACATAACTGCAGTTTTACACTTTTTTAAGTGTGAGGGCTTTAGTTTAAATGTAGTGAATACACTTGGTGCAAAAATACAAGTAATGAATGAGCAATATATAATTACATATATGGTGTAAAGTTTTGTGAGTTTTGTGTGTTCTTTTGATTTTGTGATTGCACATTAAAGGGTTGGCTATTGAGATCCCCCTTGGGGTTATGGCACTTCCCCATATGGTGAGTTTCTCAGATGATGAGATTAACAAATTGATAGAGATTCCCTCGTTATTAGGAGGACAGATAAGTGACTCCACAAATATTACTACCGATAAAGGAGAAAAATTAATACAACTCAGAAAGAAAAACACCAGGACACAACTTCATGCACAGGTCCTACTTGAATATCTTAAATCTAACACCATTCCAGTAGGCCTGCAGGTTAAAAATATCCCAATTATTTTTGTAAATGATTAAACCTATATCTTGGATTTCAGTGGAGTCGGCACTAAGTGTTCCAGAGATTGGCTGGTTTTATCTATCCACACAGCACTAAGAATTAGCGAAGAAGAACTAAAAGAAATTCGTAAGTTAGAGGAATAAATCAGTGGTGACAGTACGATTCAGGACGCCAAAGCACTCCTGGAGTCTATTGAAAAAACACTTGTGGACTTTAAAAATCAAACCACGAGTGCTAAAACTGCAAAAGTTACTAGAGATATTAGAGGATTTGACAATCTTATAGTTTACCCTTACCTCAAAGAAGACTTCTACAAAAATAATAACCCCAGCACTCTGAATCTACAATACAGAACACGATCACGATCCAGATTCATCACTTTCTCCGACTCTTCCTCAGATTCAGACCAGGGAACCGGTCCGTACCCTCCCCCATATCCCCAACACTATCAATATCCACGTGCACCCCCTCCTTTTTTAGGCAGAGGCAGGGGGAGAGGATACAGAAGCAACTGGCGAGGCCAACAAATATGGCAACCCCCAGTTCCGCAACAAATTCAAGAACAGAACTATTTCCGGACCAGACAAAGAGCCTATCGGAGATAGATTCTTCAATACCCACTACTCTCGGAACTATGCATGAAGTAATACCCATTTACAACCTGTCCAAACATCATTTATCGGAAACTGAGATTCAAATGCTCAACAAAGAGTTGTCATTTGTTCCACATACTATACAAAATCCAATCGACACCAAAAAAGAGGTCCTTCATTTCCTCCGCAAAGTAAGACTAAGAGTCTTCTTCTCAGAGTTTGGTGAAGTCTCCGAGAGGAATATTAGTGGTCTACGAAACAAATCGACCTTTTGCCCTGAAAATGCAGCCATGCCTGAACAAATCCTTATGTTCGAAAATCAAATACTTAGGGAGCTAGATGGTCTGCATTCTAAAAGAACTTTTTTTAAACCCAATTTCTCTAAAGATGAACGAAAAGCACTCACAGACTTGGCTAATAATCCCCTTGTGGTTGTAAAACCAGCCGATAAAGGCGGAGGAATCGTCCTATGGGATGCGGGAAATTATGATGAGGAAATCATCAAACAACTAAGCAACCAATCACATTACCGGCCTTTGACAAACAATCCCACAGCAAGACTAAAGGCAGAAATACTACACTTAACTAATGTCGCACTTAAAAACGGGTTCCTTTGCAAAAAGGAATTCGAATTCCTAAATGTTACAACTCAAAAAGTTCCAACTCTATATGTCTTGCCCAAGATACATAAAGATGCCACTAAACCACCAGGGAGGCCAATTATTTCAGCTTGTGGGTCCATTTTGGAACCCTTGGCCAAATATGTGGATCATTTTTTGAAACCATTGGTCCCGGAGACAAAAGCATACATACGTGACACAATGGACTTTATTGCCAAGATTGAGGGTTTGATGTTTGACGGTAACCATAACCTTTTGGTTACCTTCGACATCGAAAACCTCTATACAAATATTCCCCAAGATGAGGCTCTCTTGATTATGACGGTGGTTTTAAACAACAGACCCAGACCACACCAAGTTCCGACTGATTTCTTAATTGCCTTAGCCAAAATATGTCTTAAAAATAACTTCTTCAATTTCAAAGAAGACCTATTCCTACAGGTAAAAGGTGTAGCAATGGGTTGTAGCTTCGCCCCTGAGATAGCGAATTTGGTTATGGATCACTTTGAGACCCGGTTTATCTTTGATGAATCTGGTCCATACTTCACCCACCTGGGAAGATTGGTGAGATTAATCAACAATATATTCTTGATATGGAATGGAGATGTAGAAGAGCTGGAAGCATTCCATAATTGGTTGAATACACGAACACAAGATCTTAAATTCACTAAAAATGTAAGTGACAACCAAGTCAACTTTCTGGACGTGTGGATAAGAAACAATGAAGGTGTTCTACAAGTGAGTCTTTTTACTAAACCTACCGATAGAAACACTCTATTGGCATACAACTCAGGACATCCTAGACAACTGAAGGACAATTTGCCCTACGGGCAATTCCTTAGAATTCGCCGTAATTGTTCTAATAAAAATGATTTATTTGACAATGCTGCAATCCTGAAGACTAAGCTTTGCAATAGGGGATACCCTAAGAAATTAGTCAGAAATTCCCTTAAACGAGCGTGGTTCACACCGCGAGAAACCTTACTGGTACCAAAAAACAAAGTTAAGGAAGATCTACTCACTTGTGTGCTAACATACAACCCGAAAGCCAACAAAGTGAGACAAATCATCCAGAGAAATTGGCGATTGGTTGAGCACCTTGATCTAGGTACACCTTTGTTCGCCTTTCAGAAAGGAAATAATCTAAGGGAACACTTAGTCAAAGCATCTAGACCGTCAGCATCTAAAGATGTAAGAGCTATGATGGGTCTACCACCAGTACAGGGACATTTTAGATGCCAGAGCTGCGTTGTATGCCCACAGACAAGTGACTCTAAATTCACAATCATTGGAGACAAAAAGCATGTGCAACAGAGTTTCTCAAATTGTAATTCAAAGAACGTGATTTATTCAATTGAATGCCCATGTAAAAAAACTTACATTGGCCAAACAACTCAAGCAGTCAAATCCCAGATTCAGCAACATAAATCACGGATAAGGTGTAAAATTCTTGGTGCTCCTTTGGTCCAGCATTTTCTGGAACTAGGACACCAAGAAGATGAATTGAGGTGGGCTGTCCTAACGGTCATGCGACCGATGAATAAAGTTTTATTACAGAATACACTCAACCGCCTTGAAGCACTAATTGAGAAATATCGCACAGCTAGTGATGGGTTAAACGACAAAGACGAAATATGGGCATTGATACAATAATATCTGGAAAAATTAAAGAATTGTTCACTTTAAACCTGGTAGGGTGACCCGATTTAGTCAACCTATATATGTGCACTCTTTATGTAAATATGTAATTGTGTAATACTGATTTTATTACATGCTCCTTTAAGAATGTAAGCCGCAATGTCTACAAGTTCTCTAACTCTGTTCCTTACACATATATGGTGTAATGGTGGTGGTTAACCGATCGGATTCATTTTCTTTTATTTTTTATTCATTGACTTTATTCATAACATTCGTTTTCCTTTTAGTATGTCTGCCACCCCAACAAAAAACTCCACAAATTAACGATCGTTCGTTTGTGTGAAGATTATTGTTATCTTTAAGCTTTTGATGCCTAGATAAAAAAAAAATAATTTCCCCCTGCTCTGTAGTGCAAGTCATACGCGATTAAAACACACTATATATTGCCTGACCCCAATAAACAGAGCCCCGGCCCATAGGTACGGTAGCTCTCTATATAATCAGTGGGTCTAGGTCCATACTCCACTGTAAAATGGCCGACTCTTTTCCACACCACAGAGGGTGGTTGCGGTAGTCCCTTGTCTCTTTTTTGAGCGTTTGTTTAATAGGGTTCCGGATACACTCTGTGTACACGGAGCTGAGGCAGGACAGCTCAGTTGGAAGGACGACACTCGGTCCGCAGCTTAACAGAAGAACCTAGAAGGTAAGATTAGCAGGGATTTGTCGGCCCGCACTTTGGTTAAGATTTCCTTCCGTTTTCCCTCGCGTACTAAGTTGGGCATTGTCCTTGTTTTTTTAGTTTGCACACCACGAGGGATGCAACGCCACATTATTGACCAGTTTGGAGCTTATTGATTTGTACTCCTCGTATGGCAGCAGTACACCCTATCTTTGGAGATACGGTAGCTACCGTTTAGGATTAAAGAAATAACGCAGAAGGTAAGATCAGCTGACACGTAGACACGTGTTAATGAGACTCAGTACTGATTCCGTATTTATTGTTCAGCTATGGATAGTCAGTTGTATACTTCTTCTCACCATAGCGGCCACACCGAGATTGACGCTCCGCCCTTCTTGTAGACCTGACGTTAGCAGAGTCTTTACCTCTTCTAGCCCAGGCAGATCAGTGTGACCCTTATGGGCGGTAAGGTATAAGTTTTGAATTTCTTTCCTCCTCCGTTACAAGTGAGACTCATGCGAGCCTGAGTGAATTGGTTTCACAATAGATTTCCTCCGTAATAATCCTGCATCGCACAGCAGGGAGGTTTAATTTCACAATATGTTTGCTGAGATGGATTACATAAAAGGTTGTTGCCGCTCCTATTCACGAATATAACATGCTCCTGATCGATTTAAAACAGCCACATAGAGATGGCGTTGGGCATCAGAGACAGGGATGCAGAATGTGTGATATGGGCGCATGTATATGCCCGTAGAAATTGAGATCATTTTATTCCCATGTTTCTAGAAATGTGCACAACTCTCTCGGTCACTTTTTTTGTGGTGGTGGACCTATCTATATGTTTCACAGGGAAAGAGACCTGTATATAAACCGGCAAGGATAATCATGTAGTCATTTCTGGTTTGTATATGTTACTGGAGCTCATTTTTTGTTTTTTGTAGAATGCTGCTGTTGGTCTTGTCCTGAAGAAGCCGTAAGAAATATACCGGCTGAAACGCGACCGCGTCGACAGTTGTTTTATAGAAGGATCACAAATTTATTGAATTGCTTATGGATGTCACAATCTTACATTGCCCCCCATGAATAATTTGGAAAGTGATGTTCCTATATGCAATGTTTGAACCTTCTAGGTAGTCCACACTATTTAAAGGTGGCTCCACAATAAGAAAAATTTCCCGGTGGACAGTAGCCTTAGTTTGTTTTTTAAGCCGTAGAGGTGTTAAGTGTAAATATATGTTTTTTGTATATGCTCAATGACAAAATGTTCAAATAACTAAAATGCGAATTTCGACGCAGATGACAGGATAATTAAAGGTATCCGTGTCCAAAAATATTTGTGTATCTTTTCCTCCTTACCAATTGTTTAAATATTGGGAACTGTGTCATGACATGCACCAACCTCCAAACAAATAGAGCAAGCCAGTGGCACAAAGCCAAATAGACCCTGCCAGACAGTTTGCCACCACAAACACACCACCTCACAGTGCAGCTGACTGTCAGAAAGGAATAGTGGGGATGCAGGTGAAGTGAGTGTATCCAAAAGCATGATGGGGCCTGTAGTCATAGATAATGCTCCCCCTCCTGACTGGCCCATCAAGACCTCTCTGAAACATGCCCACATCACAGGGAGTGGAAAATGACTGACAAGATGGCTGACACTGGGTCCTGCTGTGGGAGCACAAGGCCCTGCTCGGGGTTGTGTGCAAATCAGAAGCAGGACACCACTGACTGACATCCTGAAAGACAACTTGCGCTCTCTACAATGGAAGCACATTTCATGATGGGAAGGAGGACTGACAGCCCTGACCATACTTACCAGCATGGGGAGACACCGACCTCAACACATACTCCACACAACTCACTGGGTAGAATGCATTGACACACACCGCAGTGAAATATCAAAAGATACCCCGTACTGGGTGCTGCTGTGTGAAGCACAGGGGCTCACTTTGGACTTGTAGCCAAACAAACACCAGGACTTCACAGTCAGCCATCTTGCCATTGCTGTCACACCCCCTCACATGGAAGCAGAGTCAAGAGGGAGGAAGCATGGGCATGCTTGGAAGGGGGTGTAGCCAAGAGTATGATGGGACTCGCAGTCACAGACAACCTACACCCACCCACATGGCCCAGCAAGATCAAACTGAACCATACTCGCCTCACAGGGAGTGGGAAGGGACTGACAAGATGTCTGACACTGGGCTCTGTTGTGAGGAGCTCAAGGCCATGCTGGGAAATGGCCAACAACAAACATCAGGACTTCACAGTCAGCCATCTTGCCATTGCTGTCACACCCCCTCACAGGGAAGCAGAGTCAAGAGGGAGGAAGTATGGGCATGCTGGGAAGGAGGTGTAGCCAAGACTATGATGGGACTCGCAGTCACAGACAACCTACACCCACCCACATGGCCCAGCAAGATCAAACTGAACCATACTTGACTCACAGGGAGTGGGAAGGGACTGACAAGATGTCTGACACTGGGCTCTGTTGTGGGGAGCACAAGGCCATGCTGGGAAATGGCCAACAACAATATCAAACTCTGTCCGTGACAAGCTGGGAAAAAGCAGTGTACAGGCAGGCATCTGATCAAAAAGTAGAAAAAGTCATGTTTGTGAACCATCGATGCATGTAGAAACATAAATCACATTGTGTGTCTCTTCCAAACACAGGTGGTGCTGGGCACCCAGGACCAAATGATAAGGAAACCCAGTCCCAGACTCTGGTGGACACTGAGCTCTCTGGTCTGACTCTCTCACTGTCCTCTTCAGATGATGATGACCAACCTGGCCCCTCCGGTGTGAGCCATCATGCAGCACCATCAGCATCAACATCTGCACCCCCTGTAACCACGTCTCCAGCATCTGGACACCGACAGGGCACCCCCGCCAACACGGACAGACCAAGGCCAATCAACACCCACAGCACAGGGACACAGGACCCCCTGGAAGCTACAGCAAACACCACCAGCAACACCATCCAAGGGGTCCCAGTGTCACCTTTGTGTCCTGCCGCTGGTCCTGCCCGTGTGGAGAGGGGTGCTGGCAGGGGTGAGATGCACAGGGCGCGCCTTGCAGAGGGGTCTGGACTGCATGATGACCCCCACCTGGCACGCATCTTAGCTGCGTACCAGGATAGCACCGGAGGATTTGGCCAGGTAGGGGGGATCCTCAAGGACATGCAACACGAGCAGGTAGCCCACCATGCCTGCATGGAGGCCAAGTGGGATGACATTCCTTCGGTGCATTGGGGCATACTCCAATGCCTCTGCCAGATCAACACCAACCTGTCCACACCCCCCTGTGTGCCCACAACATCTGTCGCAACACCATCTGCCAGCGCCACAGGGAGGGAGGAGGACTCTGGCGGAGAGTCCCCTGCACCGCAGAGGCCTGCACATGAGGATGCCCCCCCTGGAAGAAGAAGGGTCGTCCGAAGAAGGACATGTGAGAGGCAGATGTCCCAGCACATCCCCCAGGGCCTCTAAACCTGTTCAGGGCAATGTCCTTTGTGCGCAACCCTTTCACCTTGTCGAATCGCACACAACTCTCCCACATGACATGGAGAGTTCATGTTGGGCCAATGTATCAGATGACTGTGGACTTTACTTTGGACATGTCATCTACCAGCACTTCCAACTCCAATGTGAACTTTGGATTCCCAAACCAATGTACAGCACCCGAAATTCTGTGCAGTTCCCTCACACATGTTTGTAAATAAACTCACCAGTACACCATACTTGCCTCTGTGATTCCAACTTGTCATGTTCAGGGAGATGTCGATCTGCTACACAACACAGTGCTTGCCAAATACTGCAACAATGTGACCAAAGTAAGGTGAGTCATGGTGATGAGACACACCACTATGGCAACACAAAACATACTCACCATTGCCATGTTACTCATTACACACAATGATGTTGACCTGAAACGCATTTGCTTGCACAGACACAACACCAAGCCCAGTCAGTGGTAACAAGTCCACAGGTGAGGTAAGCAGATGTCACTCAGATGTGGGAAGGCAGACAACGCACATAACAAAGTGTAGCACAGGTTCATTACAAATCAGCATAACGTTTATTCCACAATAGTTGCACGGTAATTCTACATAACAGTGGACACACGCTCTCAATGTGTTGGAGAATGGAAGCCCAGGGATGTGTGGTACATCAGTTGATGGGAATTGTCAACTTCCACACTGGTATTGGCTTCTGGGTGTTGGGGGTCAGTGTTAACCACACAACAGGCAAAGTACCCTGGGAAGGACAGACAAGATACAGTCAAAAGCACAGAAGAACAGGAAAGAAATGCAATACACATGCACAAAACATGTTGCAAGACACCTACACAAACACTAGTTAGCAGTACTACCCTATTGTGGAGTACACACCACCTGAATGGACACATCACAGCACGCATCCAGTCAAGTGGCACACAGACACACTCAGACAGCAACAGAGCTGGCACAACACATTCCAGGCTACCTCCATACATTCACATAACAACCCTGGAAACTCACATTCAGGTGAAGAAGTTGTTGATGAGCTGTGAGCGGACGTCACCATCATCTTCATCATCACTGGCATCATGGCCCAGGCCGGGATCCTCCACAGGTGCCGGAGGTTGGTCATCGTCATTGTCATCCTGGATGAGAGGCACTTCCTTCCGCATCGCCATGTTGTGTAGCATGGGCAGACAAGGATTATTTTGCACACCTTTGCAGGGTCATATGGGAGGGCACCTCCGGTCTTGTCCAGGCAGCGAAAACGGCTTTTCAGGAGGGCGAATGTCCGCTCAATCACCCTCCTGCTCCGACCATGCGCCTCAATGTAGCGCAGCTCGGCTGATGTCACAGGGTTCCTGAGGGGTGTCAGCAACCACGGCATGTTGGGGTATCCGGAGTCACCTACACCCACAAAAATGAATAAGTTGCTGAGTTTTGTAGGAGTGCGGAATACAACATTGACAAACACACACAATGAGAAACAGTCAGTACACACCGACAAGCCAAGCATGCTGAGCTGGCATCTGTGACATCAGCGTTGCAATGCGACTACTCCTCATAATGTAGGCATTGTGCGCAGAACCAGGGAACCGTGCACACACATGTGTGATCGACATGTCAGCAAGACAGACCACCAGAGCATTGATCGAATGGTAGTGCTTCCTGTTACGGTATGCCTGCTCATGTGCCTGTGGTGGTATCAGGGCAACATGTGTCCCATCAATAGATCCGATGACGTTCGGCATCCTCCCCAGTGTATAAAAGGCATCCTTTATTTCAGGGAGTTCAGCTGGGCTCGGGAACTTGCTATACAGGTTGAGGAATTGCAACATCCCCTCCAAGACATCGTGTAGCACTTGATTAAACATCGTTTGCGACATCCCACCAGCAGAAGCCACAGTGTACTGGAAGGTACCAGTAGCAAAGAAGTGCAGGGCTGCCATCACCTTCCCCTCTGGGGTCTGTGCTGTAGGGTATGTCCGGCCAGGTAGCAGATGTGGCGCCAACTGCTCCGCCAACACCGCAATCAGTGGCCTGGTGAAGCGGTACCATCTGATGCAGTCGCGTTCCTGCATGGTTGCAAGATCTGGGAACGGCTGATGGACAGCTGGTGCCCTGCAGTACAGAGATGCACAAAGGAAGATTGTCAGTTCATCCACCCATGTGGCCATGACCACGATAAATATCACATGCTAGATCATGACATTACACAATGTACTGAGGTGTGTTCTGTTGGTCATGGACACATATGTCACCTACAAGACCACCACCTCACATCTCAATTCCACATGTCCACATGAGTCCCATGTAGTGCAATTGCCAATCACCTGGCTGTGTCACCCAACCTATGTGCTGCTGCAACGTTTCAAACACACACCACAGTGAAAATTGAGGCCTCATGTCTCCCAGGCATCACAGATCTTTGGCATGCAGAAACCCAGGGTCCATGTATTGCCACATCAACACAGCAATGAACATGGCGCAGCACGTACACACCACAAGGCATGCGTAAGTCCCACAGGTAGTGGCCACTGTTGTTCCTGCCGCCCTACATGTACGTCTCTTAGACACACACCCCATCAAGGGTGATGCATATACCACATGGAGGTGGAGACTGTCACCCATTGGCCACATTTGATCAGACACATTTGAGACACAACATGCACACAGACTGTGGGTACACATCAGTATTGTGGCTACCGGTCTCACTGTGACGTACATGCCATCACTCCCAGGACTCAGGGTGTATGTGACCTGTCCTAAACATATCCAACCTGACACTGTGTCCGTGACTCATGCCCATGTACACGTGCACAGCCTGGGAGTGGCTGCACAAAGTGCCAGCCAAAAAACTAGATGTGACCCCCCCAAACACCCAGGGAATGCAGCCTTACATGCCATGGGACACTGTGTGGCCACTGCTGTAGTGTGGTAGGTGTGCACAGGTGTCCCTGGCTAGTATATGTGTGTTGCATCCGTATAATAGTCACACTAATGAGGTCCGACGCAGGTGACAATGCGTACGCATTGCATGGGTCATGTCCGAGCTGTGCGTACGCTTTGTCATTGAATGCAATGAGGACTGACGCGGGTGACAATGCGTACGCAGTGCACGGGTCATGTCCGAGCCGTGCGTATGCTTTGTCATTGAATGCAATGAGGACAGACGCGGGTGACAATGCGTACGCATTGCATGGGTCATGTCCGAGCCGTGCGTACGCTTTGTCATTGAATGCAATGAGGACCGACGCGGGCGACAATGCGTACGCATTGCATGGGTCATGTCCGAGCTGTGCGTACGCTTTGTCATTGAATGCAATGAGGACCGACGCGGGCGACAATGCGTACGTATTGTACGGGTCATGTGCGAGCCGTACGTACGCTTTGTCATTGAATGCAATGAGGTTTGACGCGGGTGACTATCATGCATACAAGTCGGACAGGCATGGTCCGAGACAGGCGTACGCCTTGGCCATTGAATCGTATGGAGACGGGTGCATGTGTATGTTCAAAATACACGTTGTACAGTCAGTTAACCGAGCCGGGCGCACCCATTGGCTCCGGACTGTCATGGAGACGGATGCGGATTCAAAACTTGTACGAGTTGTGCACTGGAAATTCAGTTGGATGCCTACAACAATGTTGCAATTTCAAGTGTGCCATGAAGGTGAAGATTTGAACGATGCGGAAGGTGTGTACGAGTCATACTTTTAAATGGATTGGCCAGATTCATAGAATGCAACCGTGTTGGACCTATCACTTGGGACACATGGCACAGATTCTGCCTCTGCAGCACAGATATAAGGCTGGCTGGCCCCCAGGGAGCTCACTTGCCTGCACTACATGCTCCTGGACCACATCCCTGCTACCACTGCTGCTGTGTCTGCATCCTCTGGCTCCTGCTATGGCACGTACTCTGGAGAGGGCCCCAGCCTTCACTGAGGAGGAGAACCAGACCCTGCTGGACAGGCTCCTTCCACAGTACAGCAAGCTCTATGGGAAACCAGGGGAGCAGGTGAGTGCGCAGTCCACTGACTTCCTAATTATGCATGTTGTCTGACTAGCAGTATTAGCAGTGTGTACACAAGTGGCAAGCATTCTCACTGACTACTTTCATCCCCAAAAGTGTGTAGGTACATGTAATGAATAGGTTTCCTGCTGCTAAAGTGCATTAGTGCAAGCTTAAACTATCCAGGCATTGTTAACATGTCAGACATGCAGGTGATTTTTCCTTCCTCATGGTTGCACTACCTGTGTAATTCATTTCCCTTTGTGATGATGACATGTATATCAAAATGTGTGCTGCACAAATCTGGGGCATGTGTGTTAATGTACTTTTCACTTTGTCATCCTCACAGGTTGATGCCCACCAGAAGCAGGAGATCTGGCTGACCATTGCCCGGGCTGTTCATTCTGTGGGGGTCTACAAGCACCGGATCCGCAACTGCCAGAAGAGGTGGCAGGACTTTCGGGGCTGGACCCGGAGGATTGCTAGAGTCCAGCTGAAGCTGTCACCTCCATGCAGGATGGGCGGACACCGGACCCTGACTCCCCACATGCTCCGGATACTGGCAGTGGTCTTCCCGGACCTGGCTAGGCAGCTGAAGGCCAGACAGCAGCAGGAAGGGGGTAAGTCCATGCCTAATCTGTGTACTATGTCTGACATGCTAATAGCAGTCTTTTGGCCTGGTCGCACTTCCACATTACGTAGGTCTTGTTGTCCAATACTCAGGTCCCTCAATTGTGTGATGCACCCTCCTCATCTGTTCCACAGGTGTGGCCCCTACAGTCTTTTGCTTGCGTCACTAGGGCACTGTGTCCCTGCAGTCAGCTATGCTTCAGCTACCGGTCAGCATCTGTTCCCGTGACTCTGTTGTGTGTTTCATGGGTGGGTCAATTGTTTACACAATACCTGAGATCTGACATGTGATCTGTGTGTGCCCTTGAGATGTGTTCCAATTGCTGGTCTGACTCGCAACATGTGGCTGGGGTATTCCAAACAAACCCATGCAGCAGGGGACTCCAATTTTGGGGCCTCAGGAGTATGTATATCAAGTATGTCACACTTGCTTAGCCACCTGACTACTGTCCAGGGCCAAACACTGTTTCACGTAGACCTGGCCAGTCATGCCTCCTCCAGGCATTTTTAAACACTCTTTAATCCCACTCCTGTGTATGAAATTGCAGGTTGTGCTTAGGGACATGTGCCCTCAGGTGTCTGCCTCTGTGTCATTAGGGTGTGGCTTGTTGTTATGTACAACTGGAGTGTCCATGATTCAGAGGATCAGCATGACATCTGAGATGTGACTGTGAGAGACAAGACCTGTGTGACATATTGGTGTGTGATCATCTGACAGCGCACATTGGTGTATGCAACTGTGTCCTTCATGCAGCTGGGTTACATGCATGGCAGACTGTGATGTGTTAATGTACAGGGATTTGTGTTTGCAGAGACTCATATGTATGATTTTCATGATGTGGGGTCTTCTGGGTCCCGGATATGTTGTTTGCATGGGATGGGCAAGTGTGCCGGTCATCTGCAGAGTTAGCTTTACTCCTGAGCTAGGATTGTGAGTCAGTGCATATTGTTGTTGTCTGGATACCCTGCCCTTGTGACAGGAGACAGTGTTGACTGACTTTCAGGGCATCCCAGTGCCATGGCATTGAACTTGCTATGAGTGATCCTGCATTGTGTCCAAGTGTGCACCATGCACCCCATTGTGGCATTGCCCATCAGGACATGAGTACATCATAGTGTGTGTTGCTGGCATGCATCACAAGCATGTGAAATGAGTCTCTGCCCATCCCTCCATCCGGACACCTGTACTGAGTCAGTAGCAAGAGATGTGCTGTGGGTATACTGACATACTCCTACATGTTCACATGCATGTACAACTAATGTGTGGGTGGTGCATGTTGGCACATTGGGGTGTTAGCATCCAACATGCAACGGACATATGTGTGAAAGTCAAGGAGGGATATGTGTGCCATGGTTGATGTTGAGAATGACACTTGTCTTATTCTAAACAGTGTTGGCACTTTGAGCTGTGTTCAGCTGATGATGCCAGGGCTTGACCTGTGATGTGATGTACTCACTGTGGTGTGTGCAGTCGGTGCAGGTGACTGATGTTGTTCTCTTACTTCCTATTCCTATCCAGATACATCCACGGCCACAGGAGGGGACAGCTCCACGGACCAGGAGGAGCCACAGAGCCTTACAGGGACAGAAGGAGAGGAGTCGGGTGGACCCAGTGGCATGGAGGGAGAGTGGAGCCACACAGAGGAGTCGTCAGCACCACCCCCCCCAGCTGAGGGCCACAGCAGCTCCGAGGATGACTCCCTTGTGGAGGCGGGTGTCAGCAGCCACCAAACCCCAGCTAGTGAGGCTGTCCCCGCCATCGCCACCACCACCACCCTCCCATCGGCTCCCATCCCAGAGGTCCCTGTGGGCTCCCATGTTCATGAACATGTCTCCTTTGTGCCAGGGACCGCACCCCCTGCCCCTGTGTCCCCTGCTGCCATGAGTGAGGAGTCTGTGGACTTACTTAGACAGATCCATGTAGGGCAGACGTCGATGCTGAAGGTCCTCCATGCACACACAGGTCTGTTGACACAACTGGTGTCATTCATGGAGGGCATTTCCTTGGGCATGCCTGCCCTACAGAGGACCAATCAGTCTGTGGCCTCCTCCCTGATGGCAGCAGTGTCCCTCCTCCAACAGTCCTGCACCCCTCCTACCCCTGCACTACCCATGATTCCTAGCACCCTACCTGTCCCAAGCACAAAAACCCCCAAATCAAGGTCTAGACATGCACACAAGCAAGCACATGTGACTGATACCACACTCACAGGGGCTGGTTTGCAGACACACACACAGTCATCCACAACCACTCCGCAGTCCTCCAAGACCTCTCCCTCCCAGCCCCCTGCCCTCGCCTCATCTGCAACCCCGTCTCCCCAGAAGCTCTTCCTCTGTGACCTTGGCCTCTTCCCCACTGACCCAGCAGATCTTGATTACAAGGGGAAGAGGACGTCCCCACACACAGAGAGGAGTGCCCTTCACACCGGACACCCTCTCCCAAGCGCAGTCAGACAGAGACCCCCACCCGCAAGTCCCCCCGGCGCCAGAAGAGCAAGACCCCCCCGCCACCACGCAGCTCCAAGGCAAAGTCTCTGTCCTCTATCCCCCAGGCCACCACTCTAGAGGTTCCCCCACCACTCCCTGCCCTGGGTTCCCCCACCCACAGATCCCCCCTAGCACTTGCTCCTCCACACCTGGTCAGACGGTTAGTGCCACTGATGTGGGGACTGTGTCCCCCCTGCCCTGCCGACCTCACCTGCCCCCCATTCCACTCCCATGGATGTAGGCACTGCACTGGAGTCCACGACCACCCCGTCTGACTTGGGCACTGCAGTGGTGAGCCAATCCACTCTATCTGACCTGCCCACTGGAGTTGTGCCGGCACCCACCCCATCTGACTTGTGCCCCACAGTTGTGACAGCACCCACCACTTCAGTCAGCTCCACAGCAGTTGCAAGTGTCTCGCCTGCATCCACCACCCCTACACTGCCTCCTTCTGCTGCGCCCTGATCCTGTCCCTGCGGTCCCTGGCCTGCCCCCATGTATGCCCCTCCGAGGGGATGACCCCGGTCCTTAGCAGTGCAGGCAAGCAAGGTATGACAGTTGTCACTCTAGTTCACTCCTTGGCATTTGGACATGGACTGGCCATTGGCCTTTTGTTTGAACAGACGTTTAACTTTTAATATGCTGAATAAAGCTTTTTTCTTTATCCCTGTGAACTTGATTTAGCTGTACATTATGTTGATGATGTTTAACATGCCCTTGCACCTGTGATGCTTTGTTAACAATGTTGAATACTGATGTGTTGCTGTGAGGTACTCTCTGTGGTCCATGAGATATGTATCCTATTCTGGTGGGTATCCATGTCATCCTTTGCAGCTACCTGGGTGTGTCAGGAATCAGATCAACTATTTGTGGACATCTCTCTGTGAGCATTTCGTTTGCATGGTCACATCTCTGGCTTGCACCCATGCACATATGATGTGCTTCCCATTGTCCAATTTGTCACATCCACAGACTTTGTGCTCATCAACACTGGACCTACAGGTGTGGGCATCATTGGTATAGGAGCAACTGGGTCCTCTCTGCAACTTGCTAGACATATGTTTTGGGTATGTGCAGATGAGTTAGGGGAGACTCACATACCCAAGCTGTTGTGACCAGAGCCTTCATTGTGTGGTAACTGATGGCTGACTGACCAAGTGTTCTGTAGACATGAGTGAGACTTGCAGTGGATATGTTTGGCACAGCTGGGCTTCCACAGGAGTTGTGTCCCCTCAAGTAAGTGTGTTGTCCAGTGACATGGCCTGGGCCCGAGGTGTGTGTTGTATGAGCATGTGTGTGTGTCCACATCCCAGTGTTCCCTTGATATGTTCCTGTTGTTGATGCTTGCCGAGTGGTGCTGGGTTCATCCCACTACTTTTCCAATGGGCTACCAGATGTGTGGGTGCATGACACACTACTGTTAATTGATGTATCATCATTGGGATTTGTCAGTTCTGAGTGGTGATGATGTTGTCAGACACAGATGGGACACAGTCAGGGTTCCTCAAGGCACCTGTTTATTTGCTAACTCATGTAGTTGTCCCTAGGTGGTAGTTTTCAGTGATTGAGACATTTTTATGTGTGTGTGACTGCTCCCACTTGTCGGGTTCATGGCTGCGATGCTGGCAGGTGTCAGCATGTGTGCCTTGTGGTTATCCTTGGCTTCTGCATTGTCCGGGACTGTGCCAGGGATTCTGAAGGTTGCGTTAGCTTTGAGGTCATGGCCATGTACCGCATACTGTGCAGTATGTCTGTCAT
Organism: Triturus cristatus; assembly: GCF_964204655.1. Taxonomy (NCBI): domain Eukaryota; kingdom Metazoa; phylum Chordata; class Amphibia; order Caudata; family Salamandridae; genus Triturus; species Triturus cristatus. The sequence goes on along the minus strand of NC_140588.1, from coordinate 397,144,767 downwards.
TCCCCAGGGTTGTAAACTGTCCTTGTGTGATGTGTCTGTGCACCTTAGTTCGTCCCAACATTCCTCTGTTTGTCATGGGTGCATGTGCAATGTCACCTGTCCATGTGGGCTTCACAGATACACATTGTTACAGTTCAGGGTGTGTGGTGTTGAGGGTGGACTGATGTGAATGTTTGCATGGATGGTCCCCTAGCTCCCGTTTGTCCATGGATGAGGGGCCATGCTGAGTGATTTGTGTTTGTGTATGTGTGATGTACGTTTGTGGCACAGGACACATGTCTGGGTTTCCCAGTTTGTACGACATCTGCCTTTGTCATCACAGTGGAGGTGTCATGCATGCTTGTGTCACCCCAATGTCTGGTCCCTGGGGGTAGTGCTGTTGTGTGTCAGTCTTTTGCTGTGTTAGTTGGTTTACATTCCAGCTTGTGTCACGTGTGTCAGTTGTGCTCCCTCTCATCTCCCAATGCCTGATTGCCCACTGAGGGTGTCCCAATGATGCTTTACTTTTGTATGGCACTGTGTCCACATCTGTGTCACTGTGGTTCTGGCCCCCTCATGTGTTGTGTAGTTGCCTGGGGATACTGTGACACACACACACACATGCTGTGTCAGATGTGCAGTGTGAGTTTGCCTGTTTGTGTTTGTGCATCTGCACCAGTGCATTGGTATTACTGTTGTGGGCCTTTGTCTGGATGTTGTTTCTGTGATTTTGCCTACTGTCTCTGTGAGTCATATCACATCATTGTGCACATTCATCCTGGTTGTTAGGTGCCATTGCTGGCTTGGAATGTGAGTTTGTGAGCTGACACCTACAGTCTACATATGTTGTTTTGAGATGTGTGCATGCTTGGTGATGGTCACTTCTGCTCTTGTGTTATTGTACACTGTATGCATTGTCAGCCCCCATGTGTGGTGCTTGTCTGCACATGGCCGAGAGTGTGTTATGTTTTCACAGCACTGTTAGCCTCACCACATCTCTGTGTGTATGGGACACAACCACTAGTTTGCCCCAGAAGTGTTTAATGTGTTGGGAGCAGGGATCATACATGCTGTTTGTTATTTGCAGCTTTGAACATGATGACACTTACATTTTGGTCACTGTGATGAGGGGGGGGTTAGTCCCCATCACCACAATGCTCAACATCTGCTGCATTTTGAAACCCCACACTTAACTTCTGTTCTGCACAGTGAGGGGGTGTTCTTTTTACATTGCCACAGTGCTATGGTGAGGCTTGCCTTGTGTATGTCACACTCATGTGTTGGTCACACATGTGCTGTTACTTGCATTGTATGTTCGTAGCCATAATCACTGTTGTGGGCATTTGTCACCGACTACACACTGTTGACATGATGTTAGGGGGGATGTATTTTGCTGACATACCTGATGTTGGAGTATGCTGGATGTGTTGCGCTTCACCCATCCTATGGCTGGGGGTGGCAGTAGTGATGGGCAACAGCTCCCCTATGGGTGTGTGGTGGCAGGGGTGATGGGCAACATAGGCCCTATGGCTGGGGGTGGTAGTAGTGATGAGCAACATAAGCCCTATGGCTGGGGGTGGCAGTAGTGATGGGCAACAGGTCCCCTATGGGTGTGGGTGGCAGGGGTGATGGGCAACATAGGCCCTATGGCTGGGGGTGGCAGTAGTGATGGGCAACATAAGCCCTATGGCTGGGGGTGGCAATAGTGATGGGCAACAGGTCCCCTGTGAGTGGGGGTGGCAGTAGTGATGGGCAACATAAGCCCTATGGCTGGGGGTGGCAATAGTGATGGGCAACAGGTCCCCTGTGAGTGGGGGTGGCAGGGGTGATGGGCAACATAGGCCCTATGGCTGGGGGTGGCAGTAGTGATGGGCAACATAAGCCCTTTGGCTGGCGGTGGCAGTAGTGATGGGCAACAGGTCCCCTGTGAATGGGGGTGGCAGGGGTGATGGGCAACATAAGCCCTATTGGGGTGGTGGCAGGGGTGATGGGCAACAGGTCCCCTGTGAGTGGGGGTGGCAGGGGTGATGGGCAACATAAGCCCTATGGCTGGGGGTGGCAGTAGTGATGGGCAACAGATCCCCTGTGAGTGGGGGTGGCAGGGGTGATGGGCAACATAAGCCCTATGGGGGTGGTGGCAGTGGTGAAGGGCAACAGATCCACTGTGAGTGGGGGTGGCAGGGGTGATGGGCAACATAAGCCCTATGGGGAGTGGTGGCAGGGGTGATGGGCAACAGGTCCCCTGTGAGTGGGGGTGTCAGTAGTAATGGGCAACATAAGCCCTATGGCTGGGGGTGGCAGTAGTAATGGGTAACAGGTCCCCTGTGAGTGGGGGTGGCAGGGGTGATGGGCAACATAAGACCTATGGGGGTGGTGGCAGGGGTGATGGGCAACAGGTCCCCTGTGAGTGGGGGTGGCAGGGGGGATGTGCAACATAAGCCCTATGGCTGGGGGTGGTAGTAGTGATGGGCAACAGGTCCCCTGTGAGTGGGGGTGGCAGGGGTGATGGGCAACATAAGCCCTATGGGTGGGGGTGTTAGTGGTGCTGGCCATGCAACCCCTATGGTGGGCTGTTGTTAGTGGCCAGGATATGGATCCCCTGTGTGTGTGTGCCATTTTGCGGGTACGTGTCGTGTGTTTATGTGGTAGGTGTCTGACTTACCGTCTGCACCGTCGGCGTCGGTTCCTCAGCCGGTCATAGATGTAGAGTACTGGTATGACCTACGCAATGGGATTCATGATGTGTTTGTGTCGTACACGCTGCTCCGTCTTGTACCCGCTGCAAGCTGGTCCATCTCATAGCCGTGTATTGAGTTGTGGCGCGAATCGTAGCTGATATGCTTGTTTTCCGGATGCTGTGACGTCCCGTACGTGGCGACCCGTCTGGCACGTAGGAAGTACGCATCGTATTTGTCATGCCGTAAACTGCTATGGATACTGCTTCCGGGCAACTCGGTTCAGCGTTAGGAGTTACGGCTCGGACGGAGAATGGTGCTTAATTCGCAGCCTACGTGTCGGTCGGGTTTTTAGCAGTTATGCGCATCCTACTTACTCTACAGGATGGACCCGCTCTGGGTACATGTCTCTCGCAAGGTAAGGCTACGGACAGCTGTCTGACCGGCTATCGGAATCTGCCCCTTTGTCTTTATAAGTTCGTATTTTCAGTTTTTTCCTACTTTTTTGTGTTTTTTGGAGAGTTTTGTTCTTTATTCTTTCTCTTTACTTCTTTCCTAATTTATTTTTACTTCCTTCCCTCTTCCTGTTTCCATACTTTCTACATTGTCGTTCTTCTGCCCCCCCGGCATCATGGAAGATAAGGGTGCCCCAAAAAAGGCCTCAGCAAGTAGCCACCTTCCTTGGGGAAGGCAGGACCAGGAAGAGGTGCCTCCCCGGGCCTTGTTTTCCGAGTGAAGGTGGCAGAGCTGTTTTTTTTTTATGTCCAGTACCACCTTCCTCCGCCCTGGTAGCAGGCGGCAGGCCTGGGTCCAGGTACAGACATCAGGAGTGCCAGCAGCTCTGGGCAAGTGTGCCCCGGGCAGTGTGTAGCTACTCTGGGGTCTGGGGCTCCCATAATCAGCAGATGCACCGGTGGTCTGACATCCTGGACTGAAGGCTGGACCTGCTAGGGGTTGAGGTCATGAGGCTCAGTGAGTGGCTAAATAATAATATTATTAGTACTTGTAGGTTCTATGTTATTGCTAATATTTTTTTCCCAAATAGCAAGCATGTTGCTCACATGCAGGTAAGTTAAGTTTACCAATATTATATTATGTGATCATTATTCTAGACAGGTGCTCAGCGCTACCTAATTGTACTTGGTGGCACTCGCTTGGGCTGATTATGTAAGAACTTAGATAATGCAGAGACTTCTTTGTCCTGTCACTAAAATAGTGGTATTTAGTATTAGTAATTTAGCGGCATAGGTCCTCTCACTTCTTCGAACTTTTTTTGTAGCTCGTACAGTGACAAGCAACCAACCAATTTGGTGTATATGCGTGCACCCATCTATGCGTTTAAAGAAAAAATGCAGACTTAGGGACTTGGCCCATCAAAGGGGGTTGAGATTGTGAATGTGATGAGAAGGAACAGACATCATTTATTGCAATTTATTGGTAGTTCCAAAAATTTTGGGATAGGGCTAGGTAGGTTTAGGAAATTTGAAATAGGATAGGACAGTCCGCGATACTAGTCTACTTCTAGTCGATCTGATTTAGAAAAGTTCAATGTTATTGCTACTGCCTTTTTCTGTCAAAAAATCTTTTTGGAATGATTATTTGTTTACCACCAATCTTTTTGTGTCTTTATGTCTTATATCAGCATCTAGGGGCAAGAAGAGGTCTGCGGTGGGTGAGGGAGCAGGAGGTGCCTCCCAGTCAAAACATTCCTCGTCTGATGGCTTTGCTGGCCCCAGTAAGTTCTCCTGTTGGTAATACTAATATGTATTTCCCTCAATTTTAGCGCTGTTTGTTTAAAAAAATATATTTCTACCGGTTTCCTAATTTATTTCCAAATCCTCTCCGATTTATCCATTTCGAAATTCTTGTTATTTCTGAATTATTCTGTTAACTTATTTTTTATATTCCTAGTGTCTATACTTTACTTCAAACTGTCTCTGTTTCTAGTCTGTCTGTAGCTTCCTTTCTTCTGCTTTGTCAGTCAGCTTTCCCTCTCCTCCTATATTATTTGTGGACTGCCTAGTGGTGGTACTGTAAGACTCAGAGAACCCATTGGTGTCGTACTACTTCTCTGCTGTGCAGATTGCATGCCCAAGTAAAGTATTCTACGCATGTTTGTTGAGATGAGAATGCTTTCTTTTACTTTTTCATGCTTAATCAGTAAAACGAGAGAGTGGTCATGGTCACGTTGGACACCCAAAGTTGAGTCTTCTTAGCTAGGCCTAGTATTATTAGCAGCAGTTGGTGAACTGATGACCATGCAACATGGCTGGAAGGAAGTATGAGGAGGACAGCCCCCTTGCATTTGTCAACCAAGACCATATGCCGTTGTCAACTCTTTTATTTCTTTTAAAAAACTCAGATTCATCAATAGCTGTAGCCACTCCTTTACTGTTTGTCTTGAGGCTTTTCAAAAAGTGCTAGCAACAATAGGCCCAACCTGAGATTTTTGATATAAGATACTGCCTGTATCAGAATTGCACTGATGTGTGTGGTATATTTCACTATTAAAAAAAATAAACAGGAGGAGGCGTAGCTAGCATCTAAAAAATATGTAATGTTTTTTCTAGCCACACCGACCACCAGTGCCGGGGCCAGCAGTGACGGCCGGCGAAGCTAGCCAGTTTGCAGATGCGGCAGCAGTAGGGGGTGACCCAGCAGCAGTGACAGGTGATTGTAAGTCATATTGCTTGCTTATTGACAATTAATAATATACTCATTGCAAGGGTGTATTGTTGAGACTGTTATGTTTCATACAGTTACCCTGATATAGGTTCAGGTAGTAACTAAACCTTTTACCTATATTTCCCCTACCATTACACTACATAACGGTTCTTGGTACTGACCTTTTACATAGTTATCGTATTGCTTAAATGGTGTGGGGTTTTCTCAGAAAACTAGCCTCATTGATTATGCATGAGGATTCTTGGAATCTCAGCAGGACTACCATCACCTGCATATTTACTATGCATAAGGGTCATTCCTTCCGACATCCTAGTCCGACAAGACACAGCAAGGTAGATCCCCTGAGGGTACCACTTTGGGTATCTAAACACCATATATTTGTTGAGGCAGGGAGAGGAGAAAAAAGACTTCCATGCTGACACACTGACAGTAGACGCTGAGGTTCCTGCACGCAGACACTCCAGCTCGCAGTGGTCTGACATCCCTCGCGGAGTGTCCATCTCGAGACCTTGATGGGATACCACTGTCTCTCACTTCAGGTAATGGGGTTGGCTTTATCCTAGAAGGATTCTTGGCTCTATACCCACATACATGCTAGGTACATGTAGGTACATCTATGTAGGGTTGCATATTATGAGTAAGCCTTATTATTGTCATGTATTTTTATACCTGCAAGTATTCATTATTTTAGCACTATGGTAGGAATCTACCATCCTTTTATTCTATTGGTGCTTGTGATCATTTATATCTGTTTCTGTCTTATGATTGTTTCAGCACACCTATTTTACATTAGAATGACGCTGGTTCAATAAATTCTTATTGGAAAATGTCGGCACTGCTTATTCTGTGTATTTCTCAGTGAAGTAGTGAGCACGAGTGACTGAACGGAAAGTAATTTACTGTTTTCACGATTCTAAGGGATCAGGCTTGTCATGTTCGATAGTTGCCAGAGACTATTCACTCCTTGGTAACAGGAGCGCATAGAGGCACTGTGAGCTAGCATGACTACAGACTAACCTATCTTGTGGGGATATTTGGAATCAGTCTGGAATCCAATCCCATAGTTTACGTTGTCTAAAATCGCAGATCCTATATAGATTTATAGGAACTACACAACATGGCGCCACCAACGTTGGTTTGGTACTTAACGGTCAAATCTGAATAGTTCAGTCATGCTGTTCTCAGAGACCTCTACTTACATTTAATCCAGAGACGTCTGGAGTGGAAAGGAAACAATCTGTAACAGCTGAGTAGGCATATCCTAAGTATTGGCTGTAGGTTTATTCAAGCTTGAAGGACAAATACTTCCTATTGTGGATAAAACCTTATCTCAGTTTCCTTGAAACCTTTTCAACAATGACTGAAGAAGGAGACGCTGCACCAGCATTACGTGCGAATGCAGCAAGGGAGGAAGAGCAGAAAGGTGCTATAAACATTTTAGAAAATGTCAGAACTGCGCTTACTCTAAAACTAGGAGAATATGGAGTCATATCTAGGGCTGGGACAGTAACTTTCATGATTGAGGCAGACGAGTCATACAGAACAGAGGTATTCTTTTCATGGGTCAAATTCCCACCAGCAGATGCACACACAAATACATGTTATTCTTGCAGTGAACATGAAACACCAAATGAATACTGTCCTTATGAGGACATTGAAGTTCCGCTCACCTACCAGGAGCACATAAACTGGTTTAAAAGAAAATGTGAGGCTCAGTCCACTCTGAAGAGATGGAGCAACTTGGCCAGTCCTAGCGGCTTACACACAGCATCCAGACATTGACACAATGCCAGTAGCAGACTTATATCCACTTCATAAAGAAATAATACAACTTTACAGAAACCTGACACAGTTTGTGATGAGAACACTCACACTTCAGCCAACAAGGGCTACACCTACAGGACAAATTTAGGGATCTACAACTAAACTAACTCCACAAACTCTACACGCAGGTATGGGTAAAATGCCCACTAGACATGAGCAAATGTCATTCTAGATTGCTAAAAAAAGAACACAGTGGCAGTGTTTCTACACACAAGCCATCAAGAAAAACACAGAATATTAATAATCTGCTTGCCAATGGGGATAGCTCCCCAGATAGAGGATCGTACCTCTTGGGTTACAATTTTCGCTGCCATATATACCAGAACTCATGGAATCCCTTCAATAGTAGTATTACCAGATATATTAAGACAAATACAGAATGAGTATGGAGCAGAATCTTTTAGGACATTTTACCCAGTTATCAGCTATTATATTAGCAAACATAAAAGGGGAGGCAGCAGCAGTGGCAATGCGTCAATGCCTGAGGGATTTCACTCCTTTACAACAGGAGCGTGATTTACCTAAAATATAGAAGATACCTATGCAGAATTAGGTAAAGATAGTTTGGGAGCTAGAACAACAAAACCTCAACTCATGGGTGGTCCTGAAAATAACACCAAGCAAGCACCTGATTCTTCCAAGAAGAAATGGGATAATAAAAAACAAAAGAATAGAGAAAATAGGTCAAAATCCAGGGGTAGGTCTCCTCAACAGGAGCACTCCGAAAGGAGGTACAACCCTAGGAATAGCAAAAACTTTAAAAAATCTGACAGGTATCAGGATACTGATACACGTTCCTCTCATTCCTTTCAGGGTTCATCAAAATACTCTGAGAGGGAAGGACGGTCAGAACACAAACAAGAAGAGCGTACAAAGTACAGAGACATGCAACACGCTTCAGACTATACTTCAAAAAAAGAAGAGAAACCAAAATCAAAACCTCAATATAAAAATAAGAAAGTAGCAGGTCTCAAAGTTAGACATGCCCAGAATGCGGAGGACTCAACTTCTGAATGGTCTCTAACGATGCTAGACAGTGCAGCAGAAGTAAGAATAACTCACCAGAACCTGATGGAATTTCTGGTGAGACACCCGATACTAGGGTAAGTGTCCCACATCCATTATATGAAATAACACTCCAAATGGAGGGGGACAAACCCAGAAAAATTAGAGATCTCTTTTGGGAGAACCTCACTGTACGATATGACAGCCTTTTGGCTGCAAAATATTGGCTGCCTGAAATTGTTATGGAGTGCCCAAAGGGAGAAACAGTAATCTTAAAGGCTTTTTCCAACCTCATTCCAGTATACTTAAAACATTCATATGTGCTGGAGTGGACAGTAGCACTATATCTCAACCATGTAGAGTGGGATGCTGAGTCTCCTCACCATGTAATACCAGTAAAAACAACTCAACTTCACAGAGACAGTACCAAATAAAACAAGAAGCAAAAAGCAAGTCAGGGAGAACTTAGATCAACTTGAATACCAGGGAGTAATAGAGGGTGTAATAGAAACTTGCACTTCTTCAATGAATAATCCTTTGTTTCCTGTAATGAAACCTGATACTTCATACCGTCTAGTTTTAGACACAGAAATCTGAACACATGCACAAAAAACATTTGTAGTACAGCATGCACACAGTGTGCATAACAGTACTAAATACCATTGTGTGGAAAAAATACAAAACAACATTAGATATCTCAAATGGATTTTTGTGCCAAAATATAGCGCTTGAAAGCAGATATTTGACAGCATTCCCAGCACTCTGTTCTCGGTGTCAGTTCTGTCAACTCCCCCAAAGGGTATAAGAATAGCCCTGGGTAGTACTCAGCTAGGGTAACTCAGTTACTTCAAAATTGGGATGAATAGGCATTGTCCTATGTAGATGACATTTATCTAATGGATGGTGATTTAATGGTTCATTTCGGTGAGCAACATCATTTTGGGGTTTGCTTCCGAGGGCTACAAATTCAACTTTAAAAAATCAAAAATAGCCTACCCTTAATGTCCTATTTTTGGGATATGAGCTATCAAGTGAAGGAAAAAGCCTGGCAGCTAACTTTTTAGAAAAGTGTGCTCTGCTCCAACCTCCTAAATCTTTGAAAATGTACAATCCATATTGAGATTCCTAAATGTTGGCAGAAATTACATTTTAGATTACACAGAAAAAGTTAAAACTTTCTACAACCTAATAAGACCTGATTTTTCTATAGCATATAAAGTACACAAAAGTGGAAATGCTTTTTACTTCCCCAGAAAAAAATCTGACAGCAATACAAACTGCTGTAGTGAGAGAAAGAACACTGGATTAGGGGAAACAAATTATTTTTGTGACTCCAGTACCGGCCTTAGAGACTGTCACAAAGGCAAGCATTCCAAATGCTAAATATTTATATCCAAGATGGCTACAATGGGCTAATTCTCTCACTGCAACAGATGTAGACTGCAAGTTTGACTCCACACTTAAAACACAAGCACTCCTGCAATACCAACAAGAATATCCTCTCCTGAATGCAATAATGCCTATAGATCAGTATGAGTATATTATTTACACTGACGGATCTCCTCAGCCGGCAATAGGAAGTAAGCAACAATACAGGTCAATGTGTTCAATTGTGAAGGGTCTTATGCAGGAAGGCATGTCCCATCCTAACAGTACGAAGCCACAGTCTCTAGGACACTGCACAGCGCAGCTGGCAGAATTAAAAGCCTTATCACTGGCACTAATAAATACGGAAAGAAAATTCCCCACACTGATTGTGTACGATTCATTTTACTGTGTCCAGTCATACAATGAATATCTTTACTACTGGGGTCCGAATGGGTTTAAAGACTCAAACAGTTGCACAATTAAGCATTAATTGCTTTGGGAACAGGTAGCTGAGTTGAAAAACAAACTACCAAGAGTTCACGTGAAACACACACTGAGTCATCAACGTGATGGCATTTACATTGAAGGGAATTCATTGGCTGATGAAGCCGCATAAGGAGTAGTACGAATTGCTGCTGTAGCTGCAATCACTCGCTGTAGCATGAGAATAGACAGAGACATAATGGTGGCGGTCATTGCTTCACGCAAAAACAGCTCAACTGTACCAAAGAGCTTTCCACTCAAGTACTATTACTACAAGTTAGATGCAAATAACATTCCGTATGCTCAAATTCCAGGAGCGGGGGATAGAGTAATACCAAACATGGACCCAAGATTAGGCATAATACTATCTGCCCACAAGGATCTGGGTTCTGCACACGCAGGAGTTAACGGACAGTTTCTCTATTGAAACAACGCTAATGGTGGCCAGGATTAACCAAACAGACAAAGAATTTTGTCTTAATGTGTGACATCTGTCAGCAGATGAAGGGTTTCACCGTTGCATGTCCAGCGCAGGCACCATTATTGATTTCAGACAGACCACTTGCTTGTGTCTATTTGGGCCAGTGCGGCCCCCTACAATCAGATGGGGCTGACAAGTATATCTTGGTGGCAGCATATTCATGCTCTAGATTCCTCTGGGTTTGGCCTCAGCGCTCGGATGACGCTCAAACTGTTATAAAAGATTTGCGAGTCTTCATAGGTACAAATGCAGCTTGCATATTACATTCTGACCATGGCCCCAAGTTTAGCTCTAGGGCTTCCAAGGATGCCATGGGAAGTTTGGGTGTTGCACTGAGGTACTCATCTCCGTACCATCCAGAGGGAAATTTGGTTGTGGAGAGGAAAAACTGGAACTTCAAGCAATCTTTAACAAAGAGGATATTAGGTTTGGGTGGTAATTAGGTCAATAACCTATATGGGGTCCAGAAGGACCTCAACAATATGGCAAGAAGCTCCCTAAGAGGTGTTACCCCTTACGAAGTCCTATTTGGGACAAGAATGTGGGTACCTGATCTCGATTATGAAAGCACAGAGGTGGATGTAAAAACCTTTTGAAATCAATAAACGTTTGGCTGCTTTACAGGATCTCAATGAATTCCGGGCACTACAAAGCAACATGCAAGTAAAACAAACTGCCACTAGGCAAGTCAAATCAGTCACAGCAAGACCTGCCTGAAACCCAAAAGTCAGGGATCTGGTCAGAGAAAAGATAGTGGACAAGAAATAATTTGGGCCATCATCTTTTCGAAAGCCTGTATCTGTCCTGGCTGTCGAAGGAACAAGAACAGTACTTCTTCCGCCTCTTGCAGGAAAAAAAGAAAAGAGATTTGTCTCCATCGATCTGATCAAACCACACTGTGTGGCCGATACTGAATAGTAGGCCTCATGGGCTCCTGGGTAGGTGCCGCTTTACTCTAGCTACCATACATGAAGTTGAGACAGAAAGATACATAACATTTGAAGAGTCATCAATACAAAGTAATGGACTTACCAACAATGAAATGGAACTCGTCCCTGATGAAACAGAAAATCAAAACACAAATGAAAGACAAATATCTATTCGGCCTACCACCGATATCTAAATCAATATGCCTCTGCAAGAGACGACAGCCAGTTCAACAAAATCTGCTGAGCTACCAAAGATACATCGAACTGCATCTGGCTACTTCATCGATTTTGATACTATCTCTTTTGATCCCAGTGAACATGAATCAATGCCAGCTCCAGTTTCCCGTAAACACCAACTTCATGACTTCTACATTTTTCTGAAAAAGACTTACCAAGTCTCGCCATGGCTACAGCTTTGGATTATAACTGGAATACTGTTTTTTGTATTCTGGATTGGCCTCGTGACTGTCTTTTGCTTACTCATGAATGCAGACTATCTGCAGTATCTCAAGTGAACTTGGTCCTGAAACCTTATACGTCATCTCATTGTGAACAAAGAGACCGGTACTTCGTGAGCATTACAGCTGTTCCAATTCCCAATGGTATAGTTTGGGACAGAGTTTCTTATGATGTATTTGGTCCCACAGAACTTTTGAAAATACCATATGTATTTAAAATCTCTTTAAATAATCTCATTACCTCCACTACATTTTCTGACAATTGGGATGTTTTCTGATCTAGAACAAACGGCTGCATTTTCAAGAATTGAAATGTTAGAGGACACAACTGATTACGACACAGTGTACTGTTACCAACATTATGGTCATCATTTTTTACATAAATCCAGTATCCCACGTAATGTTTTTACATACCACCAATGCAAACATTGCCCAACATTACCGAAAGGTAGTGCACGAACGTTCGCACAGAAGTTTTCTTATTTTTCAGGGTTTAACACTTCTGACCCGACTTCATATTACTACAAGGTTGCTCCTACAACTGCACAGAAAAGTATGCTAACAAACACCAAACAGATTTACTCTGGATCCTTTATTTCCCAAGTGTCGGAACAAGGTTTCCACTTATGGAAGGACACTATAGGCAAAGTAATGGCAAGTTCAGGGAACAGAAGCACTATTTCGAGCGTGCCTCATTACACAGCAGAATATTTCTAAACGACACTGTACAACAGACTTCCTTAGACTAGCCAAGAATAAAGATTTTAACACACCTCGGATACCCTCCTCATTCCACTTTGAGGAGTGGCAAAACTTTACAACACATGGTGGGGATACAGTGGATGACATCATACATAAAGTCTCATACAGTTCATCAGACCCCTATTGGAAGGGATGGTTAGGTTGGCCTACAGACACAAATAGATGTCAAACAAGATTCAGGGGTACCACGGAAGGGTTTAGTATCCATAGGCTGGACCACCGCTATGTATAACCAGTACATCCGGGGGTGGTGACATCATACAGTGTTGGGAAGTTATGCCTCGATTGGCTAAAAACCCTGACACTGTCCCAGGTGAAACAACACTTATCCTTACTATCAGTAGACATGGATTTAAAGGACTTTTTGCTGGGTCCTCGAAATCCACGTCAGACACTCTTCTTATATGGTGTTTATCATGCAATCTGGAAGATCTCTCAACAGGAAGCTGCAGAGAGACTTCGTGAAATTGACAGGATTAACTTAGAAAAGGCTTTGGTTGTGGTTGACAATGGTATGACCACTTTAACATCTAGAATGTATTCTCTGGGCAACATTGTTTCTTCTGCTATAGATATATTGGAACAGGATCTGTCCATACTCCAGCACGGACAGTCACAATTACGGTCTCTTGTGTTGTGAAGCTGGACGCTACAATCGTTACATTCTGGTTTTGTGCTTTGGCGATTTATCAACAGTACGTCCCTGTTCTCTGCATACACTTTAACAAAAAAACAAATAAAAATGGCACAAAGAGGAGCAAAATATACAAAGCTGCGTATTGAAAAACTGGACCAATTACCTTTCACTGTGGCAGAGTCACCATCCACAGAATGGTTAATTCATGGTCATATAACGTTACCGGTCATGACTTTCCAGTTTCAGTATTGCCTAGACGAAAAACAGGCAGGCAGATATAAAGAAATCGGTAACAAATTCATCAAGGAATCTTGGGAATTGCCGTATGGATTTTGATGCGGGAGTGGGGGCATGGAAGTGTTTCTAAACTGTACAGACTGAGAGAACTCTTTAAGTGGATCGCTCATCTGCCAGGATATCCTGCTTCACGGGGCCTCTAACAGTTCAGTTGCAAACTTATCTTGTCATTTTAAAGGTTCCCCGACTGCCGTGATTAATCCAGTTTTCAAGTTGCTCTCAAATGGGAGTTACTTAATGCTGAATGGTCAAGGTTGTTGTGGAATGCTTCCGGGCTTCGCATATCTTGTCACTGTAGGCTCCAGGGTTACTTGTTGTATGCAAGTATTGTTTCCACCAACACACACATTCAGGGAGGCTCTGTTATGGCCTTTGTTGAACGTTTCCTTTTTATGGTTTGATACTCTGAGCTTAATGAAAGCCATGCTTTTAAAGAAAGATGTGCCCTTAACCTCAGCCCAAGAGACTTTTGATCTCCAGGTTGTAAGGTCTTCAGCTGAGATACAGGCATTAATACAAACTAACTGCCCTTTCCATTTTGGAGAAATGGTACAATGTATCTTTAACATGTCTGATATGGAGGGTATAGTACACCTATTTAAGACCAATGGTTCTGGACTGTTAAGCACCTTTCACACAGTCCTCGGAGTGATTCCAGCCTTCATACACTCCGTATTCTGAAGCATTTTTGGAGGACTTCCGCTAATCCAGCTACTAATAGCAGGATTCCTGATTGTAATTTTTCTGCCATGCAATGGATGTCCCAGTCACCAAGGAGATGGAAAAAATGCTGTTGGAGCGTCAATATGGTGATCACATGCTACTCCTTTTGGGGACGCCTCGCCTTCGGGAACTGACCAAGTCTTGGTTCCTATCATTTTGACCAGTCTGGATTGACTGTATTTTGCCTGTCCTCCGATGCCTGTTGTGCAGACAAGAATGTGTGTTGGATCTCTGTCTAATACTTCCATCGGTTGCGCCACCGGCTGTGGATGCTTTACTTGGCCCGTTAAAGGCCAATGTACTGCTGTGTCCTCAACATATTCCCGTGTTAATGTCTGCTTTCTTAGAACCCCCACAGGATACATCAGCTCCTGTGAGAACGGAGACCGGTTCCTCCATAGGCATACAGGCCTTGGATATCGCACATGCTTCCCCAGCATCGGCTGTGGGCACTGAAGAAGATCATCTGTGCTCAACTGACCTGATCTGTGAGGTATTGCAGGGACCGTCGTCTGCAATGGCAAGCAGCAGTGATGTTGCGTCTCCCACACAGGATATATAAACATTTGGCTCATTGTGTGCTGGGGAAAATTTGGCCTTTTACAAAAACAACCAAACTTGGAATTTTAAAACAAAAAACACTCCTTTATATGCTTTTCTTGCTGATAATCACGGCTTTCAGGCACTCATAGTTGTTCAGTCCATATATATGAGCATATTTTAATGAACTTCTAAGGCTTATGCTAGAATTTTGGCATTTTTTAATGCATTTTCTATGGCTTTATTAGTTGTTTGCTTATTTTAGAAATACATTTAGTTTTTTAGTATGTCGTCCAGTCGGATGAGGAGTGGGTGTTATGTTTCATACAAGTACCCCGATATAAGCTCAGGTAGGAACTAAACCTTTCACCCATATTTCCCCTGCCATTACTCTACTTAACGGTTCTTGGTACTGACCTTTTACCTAATTACGGTACTGCTTAAATGATGTGGGGTTTTCTCAGAAATCTAGCCTCATTTATTGTGCATGAGGATTATTGGAATCTCAGCAGGACTACCAGCTCCTGCATAATGTATAAGGGTAATTGCTTCTGTCATCCTAGTTCGACATGACACAGCAAGGTAGATCCCCTGAGAGTACCACTTTGGGTATCTAAACACCATATATTCGCTGAGGCAGGCAGAGGAGAAAAAGGACTTCCATGCTGACACACTGACGCGAGACGCTGAGGTTCCTGCATTCATACACTCCAGCTCGCAGTGGTTTGGCATCCCTCGCGGGTTGTCCACCTCGTGACCAAGAAGGGGTGCCACAGTCTGTCACTTCATGTAATGGGGTTGGCTTTATCCTAGGAGGATTCTTGGCTCCACACCCACATATATGCTAGGTACACAGAGGTACATCTAGGTCGGTTGCATCGTCGGAGTACTCCTTATTACTGTCATGTATTTATATACCTGCCAGTAATCATTGTTTTAGCACTATGGTAGGAATCTAACATCCTGTTACTCCATTGGTGCTTACAATCACTTATATCTGTTCCTGTCTTATGATTGTTTTAGCACACCTATTTTACATTAGAATGACGCTGTTCAATAAATGCTTTTTGGAAAACGTCCCCACTATTTATTCTGTGTATTTCTCTGTGACGAAGTGAGCATGAGCGACTGAGTAAAAAGTAATGTACTGTTTCCATGATTCTGAGGGATCAGTGTTGTCATGTTCGATATTTGCCAGAGACTCTTCACTCCTTGGTAAGAGGAATGCATATAGGCACTGTGAGCTAGCAGGACTACAGACTAACCTATCCTGTGGGGGTATCTGGAATCAGTCTGGATAACAATGCCATACCTTACGTTGTCTAAATGAGCAGATCCCATATAGATTTATAGGAACTACAAGACAAGTCTTGCGAACAGTTGAACACACCCTTCTTT
This sequence comes from Triturus cristatus, assembly GCF_964204655.1. Classification (NCBI taxonomy): domain Eukaryota; kingdom Metazoa; phylum Chordata; class Amphibia; order Caudata; family Salamandridae; genus Triturus; species Triturus cristatus. The sequence goes on along the minus strand of NC_140588.1, from coordinate 397,128,523 downwards.
ACTTAGTTAGAATATACAAAGGGAATTGAGTAACTAATGGCCTCTTCTATCTTCAACTCAGCAGAGAAAGTTTCATGAAGACCTTGATGGGTTGATGGGAAAGAAGGATGAAAGGAGAAAGGACGGGTGAAATGTGATATGACTAGAAGAGAATGATACTTTGGTGAAAGGATGCATATACTGATAGGATGCATGGGTGGATAAAGGATTGATGAAAGGTGAAAGGGTGCCTGCCTGTCTGGGTGGGTGAAAGTGTATGGGTGAAAGAATGCTTGCCTGTGTGGGTGAAAAGAATCCTCAGTTGGGTTTGATGGGTAAAAGGATGCATGGGTGGGTAAATGACAAAAGTATGTTGGTGAAAGTTTGGTTAAGACTGAGAGCCTTGTTTGGACAGGTGGATATATGGATGGATGGATGGTATCCAATGGTGAAGACTGGATTGAGAGAATGTAAAACTTAAGCAGTGAGTAGCAAAGGCAAGGGCGAAGAATGGAAATACAAGAAGGACAATGGAATGAGGAATGGAAAAATCCCTGGAAAGAAGAATAAACAAAGGACTAGGGTGCTGCTCTGTAGTGGCGTTCTTCTCACCTTTACTTGCTTGGAATGGTTGTTATCTAGGTTTTTGATTCAAATTGCTGAGGTGGTATTTCAGACTACTCCCTTGACCCACAGTAGTTTTCAAGCGCAACATATATTATGTACCCTTCCTAATACCCACCGATCATCATCAATCACCTCCCTCCCTACCCATGGAATTTTGCCAGTGACACCCATGTGTGACCTATACCTGCATGGTTCCATTGGCGGCATTGCATTCTTGGCTGTGCAATATGCATCTGTCTCAGTTAATGTATAGGTCCCTTTAAAAATGTCATGGCAATTCGAAAAATAAGTAGTTGTGTTTCCCTTCACTCCCAGTGCCCAGTCAGTCACTCACTTCCTAGTACATAAGTAACTCCTTTCCCAAGTTCCTTCTGACACAGCCTTCCATAAAAAATGTTTTAAAAAGTCTTTGCACGCGCCACTTTCCTCTGCCCAAGTGATATATTTTTATTATTGCTTCCATAACGGATTACTTCATTTCAACTTTTTACCTTTCAACAATTGCCGAACAAAGTGACTCACTACTAGCAAAAGCTTGGGCACTTGATGCTGATAATGATCAGTGAAACGTCTACCTATCTGGCCTAATCCCTCTAACTTATCTGCAGTAGACTAAGTTAATAATTATTTTCCTTACTGCCAAGCAAATTAATTTTGTTGGAAAAAAGTAATGTCAAATGTGGTGACGGAGGGTGAGACCAGGGAGTAATGTGGTACTAAAAGTGCCTTTACATCTTGTTGATGGGATAGTCTGTGATGAACGTGCCAAATACAATATCTGGTGCTTAATCCTTTCCCTGTACTGTAGTGTATTGCTTTTCCAATTGGCAGACAGGAATATGTCTGTCTGCATAATTGTCTTCTTTATATAGTAGTACCCCTTGTGACGTATATCATTCATAGTAAATAACTATTGATCTGCCTTTTAGTCAGCATAAAGTTGAAGCATTTAACAGATCAATGCCATGATAGGAATAAGAGATAATTGTCTAGTACAGCTGCCCCACCTGCAGACAGTAGCAAAGTAATGCGACACGAGTATGTCTGTCAAGGCCGCCAGCTGAGCTAGCATACCTACATTAATTTAGCTCAACAAGGGAGAGAAGAATACATGTATACTCCATAGTGCATAATGCCTGAAACTCTAATCACATCAAAATCGAATGGCAGAGGATACCAGCAAATGTACTGCTACTGTGCCACTATATAATTGTATGTGTTTTGCTAAGAGCATTGTTTACAATTTGTCTTTTTTCTTTCTTGATATAACTACCCCTGCCATTTTGACACAACCACACCGGCAGGAGATAGCAGCCGGGACCCTGTGGAGGAAGCTGGAGGCCATAAGGGCCAAGTGCCAGCGGCTGGTGGCCTAGGGGGAGGAGGAGGCAGCAGCTATGCAAATGACTCAGGCCCCAGTGCCTCCAGAAGTCTGTCACTGTGGTCCAAAGGCAGCCGCCCACCACCATTCCACCACTGCTGCTTCCCCCAATTTGGAAAATTTCAGGGTCACATTCTGCAGAGGCTGGTGGGCATGAAACCCAGGCAGGCGGAGCATCTGGACACATTGGAGGGGCATGTTAGGAAGCTCCTAGCCCACCGTTAGGCTGACTCTTCTGCCCCTTTTTTTATCTTTTTTTTTGGTGGGTGGGTCTTTTTGGGAAGTGGATAGAAATGTGGGAGTCGTTGCATTTTTGTGATTTTCTTATATCTTTATAGACAATTTTGTTTTTTGAATTGGATGCTACTTGGGAAACTGGTTGGGGTTAGGGAGAGTGGTGGCCAGGTGTGGGTTTACTAGTTTATTTATATTCGTTATGGAAATACATTTTTTATAGTTCTACATTGTGAGATCAATCTTTTTTGTGGGGTTACTGTTTTTAAAAAAACATACGTTTTATTGTTTTTTCACATGATTTGGTACTGATTCCAAAAATCTGAAGTTGTAAGTATCCACATCATGTACAGCCGTGCCAACATTGATGTAACATCGTCATGAATCTGCATTGCTCACACCTCTCATGTGCCCCCCTTCGTATGCATACAACAATCACAATTGTCTTAAAAGTTACACTGATTGTGATTGTGTCCATCAGTCACTCAGGTCCAGATCCGATTCTTTGAGCGGGGCGGTACAGATGTTTCCTCTGAAGGCATTCCACCTCCCCCACACCCGTGTCCACTTTTTGGGGCACGTCCTATTGATAAAAACCACCTTCTCCGCTATATTGCTCTACCCATGTCTCCACACCACTGTCTATGTGTGGGGACTGCCTATGCTCCCTAGTGTTGAGGTATATTACGTTTAGCCAGCATCATACCCAAAGTCACCCAGTCCTGAGCAGCATGATTGAGGTCTGTCGGCTCCCAAATTTTAAGAAGACATCTCTTGGGTTCTGGGGGGACAGGGGGCCCACAAACCTGTATGATAGTATCCATGGTAGCCTCCCAGTAGTGCACAATCTTGGGACATGATAAAAAGTACCCGGTGACCCGCAAACCCTCCGACATATCGGACTGTCAGTTCTTCCAATTCTGTATAGTGTCTGTCTTGTGTAATATGTTCGGTACAATATTATGAGCTGTACGATTTCTAGTTTGGAGGGTATGGCTACTTCAGGTGGGGACGCAAGGGCCTCCTGACAGTCTGTTTCATCCAGCTCCTCCAGTTCAGCCTGCCATTTGTCACGGAGGGCGACCGTGGGATCCTGCCAGTTATTTATAATTTTACGATAAGTCAAAGAGATGGCCTTTTTGGTCAGGTAATCTGTCAGTAGTCTGTCCTCAAGTGGTGAGGACTCGGGGAGATCGGTGCCTGGCAGAATGGCTTTTGTGAGCGCATGTTTGATCTGTAGGTAGCAATACTGTTCCGTCGGAGCCATCTCGTAGGTTTCCTGCAGTTGGGAGAATGAAAGGCTCCCGCCTATTCTCCACAGGTTCCCCACCCTCGATATACCTATAAGGTCCCATCTGGCAAAGCCCTTGCTACTTCTGGGTCTACCTAATCGTTGGGTGTCCCAAAGTGGTGTACGTTGTGTTAAGACCCCCTCCCAGCCAAGCGCACAGTGCATCGTGAACCAAATGTGTACTGTGTGTGCAATTGGTCCGGATAGTGTTTACAGGATTTGTCGTATAGTGCACCCAAAACACCTTCAGTTCCGAGAGTGTGTCTGTCCATGCGAAACGCAGGGTCATCCTGGGGGGCATGTATCCATTGGTTTACCACAATAAGCTGTGAGGCCCAATAGTATGTTTTAATATTAGGTAGGGCGATTCCGCTGTCATACCAGCCCTTTACAAATTTATGCTGGGCTATACAGGCAGGTTTTCCACCCCAGAGAAGATGACTTACTTCTGCGTCGATCTCTTTGAAGTAGGACTGATGAACCGGGAATGGAGTGTTCTGCAGGGCGTATGAGAACCTGGGGAGTACCATCAACAGGGCGGCTCAACCCAGTAGCATCAGTGGTAGGGAGTGTCAGTGTTTAACCTCACGCCGGAGTCTTTTCAAGGGCTCCAAGAGGTTTTGCTCAATGAAGTGTGCGGGTTGGGAAGTGATAAATATTCCAAGGTTTTTAAACCCCCTATCTGCGACTTGCATTGTGCAATCTGGCGGCAACCGTGAAGACGAGCCACTAAGCAAGTAGAGAACAGACTTGACCCAGTTAATAGTATAGCCAGAGACCCTCCCATAGGACGCACAGATGTCCAATAGTACAATTATTGATCGTCTGGGGGATGCTATATACAGTAATATGTCGTCAGCATATAGGGAAATGCAATCTTCCCCTCCCTCTGTCCACTTAAGCCAGCGTATCATTGGGTCCCTCCTTATCCAGGCCGCCAAGGATTCCAATACTAAAGCAAACAGAAGGGGAGACAGTGGACAGCCTTGTCTTGTTCCACGACTGAGGGGAAAGTCGGCAGAGACGCGCCCATTTACCACCACATGTGCCAGAGGTTGTGCGTACAGAAGTTGGATCCAGGCACAACATTTGGGTCCAAAGCCAAAATGTTGTAGCACTGCAAAAAGAAAGGACCATTCAACTAGATCGAAGGACATACGTGCGTTTAAGGAGAGTATGACAGCCTCTTCCTGGATAGTGGACATGCGGGCCATTACACTATGAAGTCCTCTCAGATTGAGTGCTGTATTGCGACCCGGCATAAAACCTGATTGATCCGGGTGCACTAGGGTTGTAAGGTATGGTTGGAGCCTAGCGGCCAGCGCCTTTGCTAATATATTGACTTCTGCATTCAGCGGCGAGATTGGTCGATATGATGAGCAGTCCTGAGGAGGCTTACCCGGTATTGGAATCGCTACTATTGTCGCAGTGCGCTGATCTCTAGAGATTGTACTCGCCTCAAGGCTAGCTTCATAGATTTTGAGCAGGTGTGGCGCGAGTTTACATGCTGCTTTTTTGTAAAGTTCGATGGGGATGCCATTGGGACCTAGAGTTTTCCCTGACTGGAGCCCACATATGGCTAGTGTTCATCTGGAATCAGGTCCTCCTCAAAGGTCTGATCTTCATGGGGTGCAAGTTTGGGCATCTGTATGTCAGTGGCCATGGCTTATGGAGTGTATATTGTTTTGAAATAATTTGCGAACGCATTTACTATGTCCTGCAGGTCTGTAAGTGCGGCACCGGTGTCAAAGTTGAGTTGTGCCACCCAGCGATCGGCACGCTCCGTCCTGTCCAGCCAAGCTAAAAGATTGCCAGCCTTATCGCCAACTTCGTAAATAGTGTGTTGTGTTTTTTTTAACTTGGCCTTAGCTTCCTCCCATGTGTAGTCCCTGTACTCTTGTTTTGTGAGGCCAAGCTTATAAGCTGTGGTATCGTTGGGATCAGAAGAGTGTTCTGCTTCGGCTTGGCTCACTGCCTGCTCAAGAGTCTACACCTGACGCACTGTGTCCCGTTTATGTGAGGTAATTAAGGATATTGCTTGGCCGCACAAGACTGCCTTATAGGCCTCCCATAGCGTCAACAGGGAATTTACTGAATGTTCGTTTTCCATGAAGCATTGCCTCGTGGTATTGTGTAGGCCCTTCCAAATAATGGGGTCATTAAAAAAATACAGAGTATATGGGATATATGCGTCGCCTCCTCAAGAGGTGAGATGTGTATTTTATCATAACTGGGGAGTGATCGGAAATACCTCTGGGGAGGTGAAGAACCTCCGACACTCTCTCCATGCCAGACAAGAGTGTAAGGATGTAGTCTATACTGGAGAGGCTATTGTGTGCGCCCGAGTGGAAGGTGTATTGTGGTTCCTGAGGGAAGCGCAAGCGCCAAACGTCTATTTGACCAAAGGCGTCAAGGAATTCAGCCAGACGAAGGTGAGCCCCGCACTGCTCCCTAGGGGGGTATCTGTCAAGTGTAGGGTCCAGCGTGGCATTAAAGTCGCCCCCTATAATCTATTGGCCCTGCAAGAGTGCGAGCAGGCATTTACCGCGAGGCTGGAGTTGGGTTTTGATAAGTTCTTCAACAAATAAATCCAATGCAGGGCCCCATTTACCTTCCGGCATGCCTATAATTGAACATTGTTGCGCCTGGAGCGGCCTTCCTGATCATCGAGCTTAGCCGCTATTAGCTTGTTTTCTGCTTCAAGTTGGCACACTTGTCGCTGTAGGACAGCACCGTCAGCGGAAAGAGTTGTTGTAATAGTTTCGACTTCGGTCACTCTCGTGGCTATTTTCTGGAAATCGGCCCTCAGGAACGAGACGCCTGTAGAAATCGACCCCACAGCAGCCTGGACCTTACCAAGGGCGGACATTATATCCTTCAGCGTGACCTCTGCCTGGCCTTGGGCGCTGGATTCTTCTCTTGCGTGGTGTTCGGTTCTGTCAGGTCCGGCTGATCCTTGGCATAGGCATACTTGTCCAGTTTCAGTTGCTGTGTTGTGCATTGGCCCCGCCCCCCATTGTGGCCAGTCCGCAGGGTCGTCCCAGAGGGTGAGTTATGTGCATGGCAGTAACTTCCGCTGCCTGCCTTGTGACTGTGTGCCACATGAGGCCTGTCAGATTTCCTGCCGCAGATCCCCAGTTGCGATAGAGGGCGATGCCCCCGGGGAGACCAGACCCAAGTGGGGCACAGATGTAGTGGGCCATTTGGCAATATTCAGGTGATAGCACTATGCAGCAAGGCCCTCGAGGACTTCCACAGTTTAGTTATTTCATGCACCAGTCCTGCGCATCGGATGTCAGCACTGCGCACCCTCACACACCTCTGTGGTAGCCGGACCTCTGCAAAAAAGCTACTGTGGCAGTCAATGCACAGCCACACCACACCAATGTCTCTAAACACCTATGGCGCTCGAGGTGATTCCCAATCATGTATTCCCAGCATGGAAGCTCCCACGCCACTGATGTGGAGTTGGGCACACTCCCAATGGGCTTTTGCAGTTGGCTGAGGATGCCTGTGATCAGCAACAGCAAGGGAGGCACCCCACCAAATGCTTCGCGGAGGGCGTTCACTACCCCGCCGCCGCCTCGGATCAGGAGTCCCGCAGTGTTGATGCCGCTCGTACCTCTGGGACGAGATCAGGCACAGCACGGGCTCAGTGCCGCATCGCTCCACCAGCCCTCCTCATTCCCCACGGATCTTGGAGCTTAGGTGCTATCAGCACCACGCCTTGAAGCGCCGAATCGGCCAGTCCTGTCATTTATTCCATCGTGAACAGCGCGCAGGGGCACCCCCGGTGCTCCACCGGCGCCGCCGCCCTGCTTCCTCCTGTGCTGGCTCTCCGTGACACTCGAGGTCCAGGCATCACTTACTGACTCAGGCCGCGTCCCGAAGACACGACACAGGGTCCTCGCACTGCACTTCCCGTATCTTAGAGAGGGATCAAAAGGTGCCCCAGGGCGTTCGACGTCTGGACCAAGGTCGCTCGTTACATTACTTGGACGGATTACAGTGCGGATCGTTGGGGATGCCGCGTTGATCCCGGAGCCTCTCTAGGCAGTGCCCATCTCGCTTGGGTGCAAGCCACGCCCCCCGGCTTACTGTTTTACTTCGCGCTGCTGCCTATGCCGCACGGTTCTTCTCTTAACCTGATTAGATGAAGCGAGGGCTGCATGGTTTCCCAAGGTGCCATGGTGGTGGTAGTAGTAGCAGCATGCTAGCACACTTGTCTAACAGTGAAGGCATCAGAAGTGAGGCCCCACTCGCTCCTAGCAAAACTCAAACTGTAGGATAAGGACTATCTATTGCAGGGAACTAAACAAATTGAAATAATAGCGGAGTAAATGCTGTTATTATATGCAAGCTTAAAAAAAGGAGACAGTCATCAGAGACTAGACTACTAGTGCACAAGAAGAAGAGAGACAATTGAGAAACTATGATAATCAATGCTAAATTGAAATAAATCGACTAAATCTACAAAGTGGACAAGCGTAACCTTTGACACAATACAGTGTCTGAAGGATGATGCTGGCAATGATGTTCCTCTGAAAACAATAATGAATACAGTGCATGGGTGGCTAATATAAATATAATATAATCAGTATGGGCTATACTTAGGGCTGGAGATTTTCACCCTGCACTGAGTTGGTGTTGCTTTCACCACATCCGCCCCACCAAGTGTGTGATCAATGAATGGTGTAAATTTAGTCACACCTCAATAAATCACACAGCCCGGGGGAAGAGTATTAGAGGTCCGATAAATGGATGGGAAGGGGGATTTGAGGGAAAGGTTTGACAAAGACAAACACTACACAAGGACGACAATCACCTTGGCAATGAGCAGCTGAACATCATAAATCCCCCCAGAGAGACCAAAGTTACACTTGCATTATATCTCTAAATGTTCTGTAGTACCGAGATTTGAAAGATAGCAAATATATAAAATGTAAATATTTGAAGGAGTCAAGTAAACATAAACAACACACACGGTTCTAATGATTACTAAAAGAATAAATTATACCATATTGCCAAATCGTTGGGCTCACCGTGATCGATTTGAGATACATTGCAGAATGCAGAGCCATTTGTTCAAGAAGCAGAGATTGGCCAGTGTAAATAAATTAATGTCACATGTGTGGGGCAGTCCGGCTAGGGTAATAAACTAGGAAAGGATAGATAGTCATGGCCAAGGGTTGGAGGCAGGCACACATTTGTTGTGCATTCTTCATCCAATGACTTTGTAGGAAATGAGTGTGGGGGGGAGTTGGGACTTCTTCACTGCACACAGTTGCAACTCCAATCCGGCAATAAAATGAGTAGGATGGTGGGAATGAATTAGTCAACCAGACACAAACAAATACAAGTAAATGATAATGTTCCATTAGCTATATCTTTTTTTTCGCATAAAAGAAAGAAAGAAGATCAGTGATAGACTCGAGACTGAGAGAGAAAGTTCTATGGTTGTTGGCCCAGGCCTAGTAGTTAAGGAAGTAGAGCTTGTCCTCAAACTCAAGTGGTTTACCCAGAAGCAGGTGAGCTAACACACTACTTCCATGACCTGAGTCTTCCTTATCTTCCTCCTGTCGTATTTCAGGTATGGAATAATCCGGTGGAATAAAGTGTGGATTCAGTCGGATCATGGTTAATCTCTCCATGTTTTGGGGCAAGAGACTGGTCCTTCTCACTGTGATAACGGCACCAGCAGTACTGTAAATATGCGCAGCGGAGACACTGGCTACCAGGCAAGCCAGATAGTCTATTGCTAGCCTGCTGAGCACTGACCATTAGCCCCTCTTCCCATACCAATAAACCGATGGGGTTTGATCAAAGTAGACCTCTGTTGCGTCATCCAGATAGGCCTGGGCTGTCCACTCTAATGGTCACTGCTGGTGCTCCAGCTTGCTCAACCTCTTCTGCCTTTGTCTCTGCACTGGACTTAAGCCCTGCCAGTAGAAACCACTCAGTTGCCGATTTTGGGGCTGATACTCCTGTTCTTGTTGGTGGTGGTGTTGTTTGTTTTGGCTGCTGTGAACCAAAAGCACTTCCCTCAGGCTCTGAACTTGAAGGCTGCCCCACAGGACGTGTGCCCTGCAGGAGTGGGCCTCTAATTCCCTGCCGTTCTTTTTCATGCTCACTGCCTTGCTCAGCTATCCATGTTTTGTATTTTCCAACATCTGTGTCTGAAAAAGGAAAGAAAGCGGACAGTAATGGTTTGTCCAGTGGATCAAAAAATGTGACACAGATATAATGTGTGATTAACAAAATGTCTTTTTGCACCCTTGTATTAGCAGACAAGCGAAGGATTAAGGTCTCCACCAAGTTGTTTTCCTCCTTTCCTCCAAACATGTGTACATTGAAGACACCTCCTTTAGCTGTTTCTTTAGCACGTAAAAGAACGGGATAGCTTGACCCATGGTACTGTCTCCCTTGCTGACTTCCCATGTGAACACCTCAAAAGTAAATGGCATCTCTGTCAGGCATTTGACTAGGCCCCATTGGTCCATTTCAATGATCATACCTTCATACCTTTCACAGTTGCATTCCCTCTTTGCATGACATATTCATTGATCGGTCTGTACTGCTTAAACAGGCGTTCAAGCATGTAATAAGTCGAGTTCCAACTTGGAGACACCTCCCGTATGAGCGCTTTAACTGCCAATCTATTATCACTCTGAATGTTTCCAGTCTTTAAATGAATGGCTGATTCATCTGCAGGTGGACAGTAAGTTGCTTACTTGGTCTTCTTTCTTGAGAAAGTCCTGTAATGTTGATACAGTGAACCAAACACAGGACCCTGAAATAGCCACCATCAGCCATTACCTTAACTATATTATTGCCATTGTCTGTGGCAACAAATCAAATCTTAAGCCCTCTTGGTCGCAGCCATTCAAAGACCTTGTTGTTAAAGTCTTCCAAAATGGCTGCAGCTGAATGGGATTTCTCTAAGGTACCAATATTCACATGAGGGAATTACCCCAGAACAAGGTATCAAAGAGATACAAAAAAAATAGAAGGAAAGAATCAAAAAAAGAAAATAGTTATTCTTTTTTTTAAAGAACCCTCACTTACCAACCTAGTTGGTGACATGCTTCATCATCGGGTTCCCACTCGAGCAGCCGAATCCCACTCAGGTGTGCTTCGACGCCTGATTACAGAGGAACAGGTTTTTTGGTAGCAAAAGTGCAGGTGCGTAAATGGAGAAAGTGAATAAAATTGTCTTTATTGTTCCCTAAATTTTATAAATTGGAGCAAGGTTAAAAACAGAATGGGACGCCTGAGTAGGTTAAATTGACTTAGGGCATTTGGACAGTGAAATTACTGAGACAAGACACGGTCTACATGTTTCAGCCTTCTTATGACAATGCTAGGCTTTCTTCAGGACCCCTCTACAAAAGAAAAAGAGAGGAGGTCCAATGCTAACATGTTAGCCAGCTTCGTGTTGTCCAAACATGCCGTTGGGTTGTTGCGTTCATACTGCCCCTGCATCCTAAACATGGCAGGAACAGTAGCCTGTTTTGTTTTGTTTTCTGATGCCACTGATGCAGGCGTTGGTAGGCTCAATGTGCTTTTCAGCGCGCAGTCACTGTCTTCTCTTGCATTGGTGTCTTGACCTGAGTCTTGTGCCATTGCGATGTTGCTGATGTGGATGATACTACTGCACTGTTGGGGACAGCTGCTTCATAACAAAAAGGTCTTCCTCTTCTTCGCTTTCCACCGTGATTGGATCAGATTTGTATTCCCCGCTCAGCCAGCATTCACTTCCTTCACTGACAACACTAACATTTTTTTGGCCACTAAGGTGCGCCTCCCAACTAATTTTATGGTGCTGAACCAAATTGGTTGTTTGGCCCTCGGTACCATAGTTAGTACCAAGCTTACCCCAAATAACAATTGTTCCTCAAAGGTGGCAAATGGCAATGTTCACCTCCTTCTGGCTAACCAAAAAGAAGTTCCAAACTGGTGAGCTCAACTTTCTGATCCTGGAGCCACTGCCAATGTCGGATGAACTAGCTATAGGTGGGCGTTTTGATGTTTGACTCTCTGCAGTACCTACTTCTACTGAGGTAGTTGTGGATGTAGGTCGCTGCTGGGACTTAGCAAATATGGCAGAGGGGGTGGTGGAGGTGGTAGTATCTGTGGTACCACATCCCTCCCAGGAAGTTGGGATGGGGTAACATCTGTCCCCATTGGGGGCGGGCTAACATCCATGACAGATTCATCATCATCTTCCTCTTCCTCTTCTGCATCTGCCTCCATAACCCTAAGGCTTTCTGGAACCTTCCTTTCCCCTAGCCTTGTCTCATGGCATGTCTCACTATCAGACTGAGGCAGGATCCAATTTGTGTCTAGATCATCAGAAAGGGGGCTTAACGAAAAAGATGATGCACCACTAACTTTCCTTTTTCTAGCTGAAGATCTGGAAGACAATGGATCTTCTAAAATAGCAGATTCCTCTACTTCCTCAGCATGAAGCTCAATCTCTAGAGCTGCTCCTACTTTGGGAGGGACTAATATTGGAGCTTTTATAGTTGTCCACTTCTCTGAGTTTCCTGCAACGATTGGGTACGATAGAATAAGTCAATTTTAACATCACTGCTCTTTGGCGTTGCAGTGATTAGACTGGCTGCCTCTGTGACAGACATGGGTTGGGCCTAGACTGGGGTGGGTTCACTGATGTTGGGGTGCTGCTTCCTGCTTGCTCCCCAGAGGCTGGTGCAGCAGGCATAGGTTTTTTATTTCGAAAAAAGATCTGGGTTGGCCTACCAGTAGTGGTGGTAAACTCCTTCTTCTTCTCACTATCCACTTTCTTGGTAGCACCTTTCTTTGGGGCCATCTTCAAGCTGTCAGTTATCAGTGGCATTTAGGTTCACAAGTTGAAGAGATGTCTATGATTTGTGGTTCATTCGTCACGGGGTGCACAGGCCTTCTTGCTAGCAGTCCTGTGGGTGATGTTGTCTCTTGTGCACCTAAAGGAAAAGAAGCAAGAAGGACATCAGTAAAACGTGGCATTGTTGCAGTTCAATTAGTAGCACAAACAAACACAATATCATTTAGTGTGGTCAACGGTTATTCATCTTATAAATAAGGAACAATACAGTGTACCTATTCGTAAAACAGAAAACAACACCAACATAAACTTTCGTGGTGACTGACTGTAGACTCAGGAAGGATAAGTGAGAGCCTAAAACAATAACATGCAGATGTAACTGTTTCCTCTATGTGCATCACAAGACTTCATTCACGTGGGATGTGGCTCTCAGTGAGGTGCAGCTGATAAATGACAATGGAAGGAATAATCATTAGACAGTGAATGCTGTTGTGCACCTATAGCAGACATGGGTTGATTGATGCCAGATGTAGTGATAATGGTATGAACCACAAAAACAAAAAAAAATAAACTAAAAACAAATGTGAGAAAAATATATAATTTACCAATTAATAAAAACAAAATGACAATTTAAATGACAAAAATTAAAAATAAGGGAAAATGTCCCCAAAGATATAATAATAAGATAATAAATTGCTACCTCATTGCTCAACCATCCAGGCAAGCCTAATGCAAAGGGCTACACTAGGTGAATGCACAAAATGGCTGCCAGTCAATGCCACATGGTCATCAACAACAACAACGCTGAGCAGGAAGGCATTGGGAACAAAGAGAAGACATGAATGCATACTGGCTGCTTAACCAAAATGGCCACTGACCACATGGTCACAAGAGAACACATCCAGGCCTAAGGGGAAAGCACACTGGCTGGCTAGTGGTAACACAAAATGGCCGCCAGCCATATGGTCACAACAACAAGAGGCAGGAGGGCAAGGCCTGGAAAACAAAAAACACATGCAGGCTCATGGACGCTGACTATACAAAATGGACCCTGGCCACATGGCATGTGAAACAAAGGTAAATGGTGGCCTACGGCAAACACACACACTGGCCAGACAAAGGAGGCATGGTAAACAGAGAACACAGCATTAATTCAGAAATGACAAAAATAAAAATGAACAGGGCTAAAAACAAAATGTGTACAACAACCCACATCCTTCAAAGGCATTATCCCACCTATACACTTTTTGAAGATAAAAAGAAACGTGAAATACCATAAAAAAACACATTTTGCGTTTCAATCCAAATCCATCCATGGCCTAAACAATGTTTCAAATTCAACAGACACAACAGAAACAGCTGTTTCATACACCCATGACTAGCACTGGGCCTACTGGCTAGAAGGCCAATTGGCAGACTAGGCCACACAGTGAATTAAATCAATATTGCAATTGTACTAAAAAAACATGGAATAGGTTTAGTAAACTGTGCAGCATTTTTCCTTTACAAAAAAAGATAAATTAAATGCAAAGAATAACTAGGCCCGTACTAAAACAACAGGCCACCCACCACAATACATTTTTTAAATCAACTAAAAGTAAATCCGGGTGCATGGCCCCAATCAAACAAGCACCAGTTCTGCAACTTACTTGTGAAATCTCAAATACAAAGTCCTTAAATCCAATGGGATATGCAGTAGACACAAAGAGCGGTCCTTCCAGCTCCAACTCTAAATGAAAAGTGACCAGGAGATGGACAAAGCACTGGGACTGGACAAGAACAGGAAGTTGGAGACCCTGGGGCTCTTCCTTCTAGTTGGATAAACAGTAAAAAAACAAAAAAAGGACTACTCGCACAAAAACAAATCTAAAATTTCCATTTGAAGAGGTTTTCAACTCCAAATTGTCATTTTGGGAAGACTTTCATGCTTCTCAAGGAGAGAATCTGTCCATGGTAGGTCCTGCGCATTCGGGATCGCATACAGCAGAAAACATCAGCCAGAAGTTGCTGGCGCGCCCAATTACATGTTGGTGATGGCACAATGTCGCGGAGCATGTGGTCGGCTAGCAAATCTCGTGGCGCCCACAAACATCTCTGAAAAACTCGTGGACGATCACGAGCGCCCAGCAAGTCGCTTCCGCGTGCGCGAAAGGACATTTTGAGCATGCTAAAATAAAAATAACTCTGCTCTGTTGCTGACTGCGGAGATTTTTGGTAAATCCACGTTCAAGCTTTGTCAATTTTCTTTTTTAACAAAGCTTTTCAGACTAAGGCACACTTATTCCCTGATCAGATTATTATTATTTTTTTTTGGGTGGAGTTTTATATAGTGCAAACTAGACCCGGAGTTATCAGAGTGCTTTTCATGGGCACCGGTTACGTTACCGATAGACACATTCATATTTGTCAGGGATGGGGAGATTTGCCCAGAATCACTGAATGTTGAGCGTCCCTGTTGAGACTCGAACACGGTTCCCCAGCTCCGACGTCGACTGCCCTAGCCGTTAGGCCACATTCTCTCCCCAGATAATCAAGAACACGATCACCTTCTCCTGTAGGTATCAGAGATATCTTGGGAAGCTTGTCCATTGATAAATCTCAACCTGCCTTGAAAATGCAGCCACATATATTTGTGTGGTGTACCAGCCCTAGTGCTTGAGAAGTGTTTGGGCATTTGTAAGTCCATGTCACAATCTGGAAAAAAACAATGGAAATGTCGTTCTAGTCTTGTGATTAATCCAATTATAAATTGCATCCAAAGTTTACGCTGGCTATATAGGGCTGGTCGTGATGACGGAGGTCTTGGGGCCGCTGTCGCGTTTTCGGCGTGTCTGACTGCCGCCTCCTAGGCAGTCCGACCGCCCAATTATGATATGTGTGGTCAGACCACCACAAGACCGCTGCCATGCCAACATTTCTGCTATTGTGGCTGCGGCAGGAGAGGCATAGGTGGCCCATGGAGGTGGTCCCGACATTTTCACCCCTGGGCTGATTATGACCTGCCTTTCTGCAGGCCTTTACATGGTGAGCACACTGTCATGTGTGAGTTGGCAGAAAGCTAGTAAATGTTCCTTAAATTGTGCCGAGGGTGGTTGTGCCCCTGTGTACCATCACTGGTGCACATGTAAAGTGTTCAAATACTTTGCTTGGGTTCGTGCTGTGTCACACAGCTCACTCGTCATACACGACAACATACAGCCGACTCACTGGAACCATGTTGTAGGTGTGTCCAGTGCTCAGCAGTGTGGCCAGTATTGCATTCCGGCTCATGTCCTGTGGCATTACTTACCACTGTCATTAGTCTACCACAGTGACACCACCTCTCCTGGAGGAAACTCATAATACAGCAGGCGGGGCAGCTGAGTGCTCTGTGGAGTACTTGGTCCCGCCACAGGATGGCGGTACAATCACATAACTCACAATCGGTCCGCCCTATAGTTTTTTCCTCTGCAGAAAATGTCCATGGAATGCCTGGCAAAATGTGTGGAAGGAAATACAGTTAGATTTCATTCTTACTGTGAAAGTATTCATTTTCCCCACATTATTCCCAGGTCCAACACATGGAATGGGGATGTAGTAACACAGAGGGAAAAAGCAAACCTTGTAACATCAGTATTTTCTGTCGACCTGAAATGCAGCAGACACTGACACAGGGCCCTTTGAGTAAGGAAATTCATTCCCTTAAAAAACAGATGCTGACAAAATCAACAGTTCTTTGGAGCAGAGTTGGGATCATCATGACATCTGAAGACATACACTAATCTCTCCTGTCTACACTTAGACCTTAGACATTATTGAATGTTTAGAATAAACATTTTCATAAGGCATGCCTTCATGATGAACTGCTGCACCTTTTTAAATTCTTCTAGTTGCTGTTTGTTTGCTTCACTTTCATACCCTCATCCTTTGGCATTTTTCACCTTAATAATTACTACATTCTTATCATTTTTGGAATATCATCCATCCAAACATTAAGTTCTTGATTTCCTAACTTCTTTATGTTGTACTTGTGCTGACATCCCCAGAATCCTTTGTTAGATGAAATCTGGGTAATTGCATCCGTTCAGAACACATACAAATATTGTTCTTGCATTTGGTAGTTGAGATCACTTTAATTGCACCAGTCCTAAGCCAATAAACAATTGCACATACCAACTGGTACACAATATTCCTCCTGCATTTGTTAGTTAGTGCAAAGTCTGGTTTTGATTTGGCAGCTGGTGCAAATGTAAATAAAAAGTTTCCCTGCACCTGTGTATAATGGCCTGGAACCAGCAAAAAATTGTTCAGTATCCCTCCCGTTTAGGAGAACAGAAATTTCTTTGCTACAAATATGTTCATTTAATCATGTTTTGTAATGTAGAAAGATTATGTCATGGATGAACTTACAACTATAGCACTAGAAATGCTGATATAGTTTTATGGATGCTGGTCTTAAATAGTGAGGGGGATATTCACAATAACGTGTGCTAAACATCACCATAAAATGTTAACGCAACTTTACACATCGCAGCCTATCGCGAGAAAATAACCCCGTGTCAAATTGGAATTCACAACAAGGCGGCCCCATGCAATAGCTTGTCGAAACTGCTCAATGCCCGCGATACAACCACCTCGACGGAGATAAAAACACAAACCCCAATGCGAAAAAACCTGCGAGGGGCCAAAGCGCGATGAGGAAATCAGCGATAAGCAGCGCCAGGCCTGCAACACACACCTGGCAGGTGGGAAAAATCACCATAAAAGTAGAAAAAACACCCAAACACAAACTGACCAACACCCAAGTACCATGGAGGCAGCCGGAGCAGGTGCAGAGGACAAGCGCAACCTCACAAGCACACCGGACGACCAGACCGGGACCTCGGGGACAGGGAAGGGCAAGGACAAGAAGAAGAGGCAGACGAAGTTCAGTCCGCAGGCGAATGGGATCATAGTGACGGAGGTGATAGAACACCATCAACAAATGTTTGTCACCTCCAACGTTTCATTGGGCACCAAAAATGGAATTTGCAGGACATCATGGACAAGATGAATGCTGTCGGAGAGCACAAGAGGACAATGGATGAGGTCAAGAGGCAATGGAATGACATCAAGCGAAAGACCAAGGAGAAACTCGCAGCCAACCAGAAGGCAGCAATGCAGACTGGAGGTGGGGGCCCAGTGCCACAGCTCATGCTGGATGACATGGAGGAGCTGGTGTTGACAGTCATCAGTGTGGATACTGTGGCCAGAGTCGGGGGACCGGACACTGCTCGACAGGACACAACACAACCGCAGCAGGGTGAGTAACCACCAGGTACTGGGGGTACGGGTGGAGATGGCCATGATGGCACACATGCACAATCAAGCAGAGCACAGTGCCCACCCTCAATGACTCTGGGTCATCGCCCAGATCTATAGACTGTCACAATGTACAATGCCATGCTGTCTGAATGCCAACATGTACCTTGCAACTTCATACATGTCGACACATTGCAATACACCATGTCCCCTTCACATTGCAGGGCCACCGTCAACACTCCCTGCAGAGCAGTCCCAGCCACTCTTCACTGATGACGAGGAGGACAACCCCAGCATCGATGCACAAGCCCTCCTAGACATCATTGACATCATCCGCAGCACACCTCCAGCATCAGGGCTGCCCAAGTGCATAGATGAGACCCCACCCACCACCCAAACCACCCAGCAGGAGGCACCCATGGCCCCGGCCGTCTCCCAAGACCCCAGGAACAACACACGGCCTTCCAACGCCGTGTACTGGATTGTCAGAGGGAGATGGCTGAGCAGGTGCGGGTGGGGTGCGACCTCATGGCTACCAAACTGGACACCATCCATGGGTGTCTAGGCCCGCTCCATGGTCTCCAATGAGCCCTGACTGACATCGCTGGAGTCATGACGTGGAGAGAAGAACACCTGCCTGCTCAGAGGGGCTCCAGCAATACCAGCCTTGAGCTGGTACACATGCGGAGGCTCATGGAGGACATGGTGCAGATGGAGGCGGAAAGGATGGCAGCCACCACTGCACACCAGTAAAATGTAGCTGGGATCTACCATGCCCTGCAGATCCTCATCATGGCAATGCTGCCACAAGGCATGGCGATGATGAATGCCGCTGCCCCTACACCATCCACATCTCCGCCCCCTGGTGTGCCATTGCCTCACAGTGCGGCAGACGTATCCACTCCGGCACCTGATGTGTCAGTGGCACACAGTGCCTCAGCCAGTAATGCAACACCCACAGGTGGGGCAGAGCACACATCTGGGGACGAGGACGAGGGTTTGTGATCAGGAGGCACTAGCATTAATTTCCACCACCTGGCATGTTTCTGCTTGGTGCCGCACATGGCCCCATGACCTTCCAATGACCCCGATACACACCGATGAACTCACCTTGGACAGCGACATGGACTGCCATATCCTTTTTGATGACCAGTGACACGGCGACCAGACTGCAGACTGTACCCTTCCTCTTCTGCAGTACTTTTCATCCCCGGATGGACTCTGGCTGGCCCTCCACGGGACCATATTGTGTAGTGTGCTTGGCATTGCCCTGTACCGCTCCAGCTGCAGAACTGCAATTAATGTGCAATAAACATCCAGTGACGCACTGCTGTGTTATGTCTTTCATCATTCATGTATGAATCTGTAGATGAATGTAGGGACAGTGATTTCCCTTGCGTCAATGATGCTCATCCTATGGGATGCCAGTCAGAGGGTGCTACATTGCATATTGTGTACCGGGTGCCGTGGACACTACAACAGGGACACACGCATCAATCACTTCCATGTCCGGACATGGACTGAACCACGCCCAGAGCCCATGAGTCATTGTTGCAAGCACTGCGCTGGTCCGTCGTACGGCCGGCCAGACCACTCCGCTTACGCTCTGAGGCAGGGCCCTCATTGCTCCCTGTCGCAGGCGTACTCGCTGGTGGTGTGCAGGTCACTGGTCTAATTGTCAGCATTTCACAGCCACTCCCTGAGGGCAGGTTTGCACGCACACCACACCCATCCAGCACAGGCATCACAGGCCATGTGACTCTGCCAACAAGGGGCCGACAACTTCACATTTCCCTCTGCCGGGGGTTACTGGATGACGGACGCTCCACGGTTCTCAATCATAAAGGGCCCATGAGTTGTTGTGCGCAGGGTTAGTAGCACCTGAGGCCTTGCGGCTGTCACGGGCCTACCACCATGTGGCGCTGACTGGGGTTACACAGGGTTAATGGCACCCACAGCTTCGCGGCTGGCATAGGCATCCCGCCACGGGATGGTGACTTTGGGTGCACTGAGGTAGGGGCACATTAAGTGCTGAGCGGGTGTGCAGCCTGAGATTATGCCCCGTTCCGGCAGTCCGGACAGCTCAGGTTTTGTGTGCCCTGCTGGACCGTAGTGTAGGCCAGAGCCAGTGGGCAGCGCGAGCCTACCACATGTGGCGTCGCTTCCGGGATCACAGAGTTAGTGGCTCCTATTGGGCTGAGCGGGTGTGCAGCCTGCGATGAGGCCGGGTACACTGGTATGTCTTCTGCCATGGAGTAATCAAGAGCCAGCACCAAACGTGAGACCTGGTGGCCTGAGGAGCAGGGCTGCATGATGTGGAGGGTGCCATGTCTGCAGGCCCTGGGCTTGTGGCTTGCAGGGGCACGTGGTGGGACCTCTTGTCTGCATGCCAGTGGCGGAAGTTGAGCAGTGAGGCCTGGGTGTGCATGGGCGGGCAAGCTCCGATGGGCGGCCGGAGGAGGCTGGTGTGCCTCTGCCTGGGTGTGCATGGGTCGGCAGGCGATGTTGTCTTGTGCAATTGTATGTAGGGTGCCAATCATGTATCTGGACTCTGTTTCAGATGACGGGTCTGTGTCAGATGTGTGACCTGGTGAACTGCTATACATACCGGTAAGTGGTTGGAGACAAACCGGGGGCAGCAAGTGAGCAGTGTGGCCTGGGTGCGCAGGGGCGGCACTCTCTCTCTCCCTCTTTTTTTCTCTCTCTCTCCCCCTCTCTTCTTCTCTCTCTCTCTCTCTTCCCCTCTCTTCTTATCTCTCTCTCTCCCTCTCTTCCTTTCTCTCTCCTTCACTCTCTCTCTCTGTCCTTTGACGTGCGCAGGACACACCTTCTCATCATGATTTTTGTCTTACAGGCTGTGACCTACGGATTGTCCTGAGGAGAGCCGCCATGTGTCTTCATTTCATTTCAGTGTTCATTTTAATAAAGTTTCATTTTTTGCTTCGAAAGTGAATGTGTGATGCTCACTTTTGTGACGACACATGCATGTCACCAGTTGTGATTGTGCGACATCATGCAAAGTATTTTGTACATGTTTAGGTGTAGCTGATGTGGAATGTCTTTGGTCGGGGGTGCCAGGGAGCGGGGTCCTGGGGGTGTTGTTGCCCTTTAAACCCTCTGGGCTGCATGTTTAGTTGCCTGGGTGCATCTGTTGTTTTTCAGGTGTGACTCTGGGCTGGACTCCCTTTTGTGGTGATGGCTGTGGTCGGACTTTGCACCAGATCTGAACAGGTGTTATTTTCCTGCTGCTAACGCGCCTTATCGCCTGTTTTGTGTTCTTATCGCAGTTCTGGCTGGTCGTTGTGAATGTTGTGGGGTGGTGTTGTCATGGCTTTTGGCACGGGAACGCCTACTCTGCATGTCATTAGCGATAGTTGCGGGGTTCATCTGTGGCGATGTTTTTTGCGGCTGCTATCACGGTTAAACTGGTGCTGTGGGATGTTAACTCTAGCTTGTGATTGGGGCGATAAGTTTATCACTACTTTGGCTGCGATAAAGTGCCGTTCACTCGGCGATAGATCTTTGTGAATATGCCCCTGAGTGTAGTGCTTTTTCCAGAAAAAATGGCCCCAAGCTGAAATATGGGAATCAAAGTTGAAATCACATTGTTGTCCGTTCATGCGATTGATAATATAGAGGACAGCCTGCTCTTGAAAAAGATCATGAAAAAGAACATTCAACTTGCTTTTGCTCAACTACCAATTCTGCAATCGAAGCAAATGCATAACGACTTAAACAGATTTCCTGCTCAACACCCAGGCAATTCGGAAACTTTAAATAAAACAGTTAATAAACAAGTTGAACAAACAACACAAGAATCAATTTGCCAATGAAGTAATCTATGAGTCATTGATAAGATTTCATGTACTGATGGAGAAAGAGGGATGGCTTTCCGTTCAAGCTTTTTAGATCTCTTCCTTCCTGCAACTAAAAGAGTATGTAATTAAAAATATAAAGGATGATAATGTAGGTTTATACATATTCATTGAGTGAGTCAAGTACGAAACATGCTGACTTTGCATTTTCCTAAGCAATCAGTTTTTGTTGACCGATCTCAGCAAATAAACAGGTTGAGAAAAAACACAGGTGTGAACAAATCAGAAGGGAAGTTATCGTTTTGACCTCTAACTATATAATTAAGGATCTTTTTGAAGTTTTCTTGTTTTGTTCTTTTGGACAAAATCCAGCACAGTTTCCACAGGACTGAAAGGTTCATAATTGAAAAATAACTGACTTTGGCCCACTCACTTCAGTCTTCACTCAGATCTCAATGTGTGACACGCTGGTCACAAGTTATCCTCCGCGTGTCATCAGTGTGATGTGGATACATTGAGTACCACTAAACTTGGCAATTTGGCACTCTGCATTTAACGTTTTGTGAAATGGAATTACCAGAAATTGGCGTGACATATAAACAATAAATCATTAGCAGTAAATCTTTCAAAATGAGTTCAATTTCTTAAATGGGATGATAACCACAAACATGATGTTTCTGACTGCTTTCTTCCAGGTTCTTGGAAATGTCTTAGTGCATGTGTGTGGTGTAGTTTAGTCAGGTGACATTCAAGACAAAGTGCAACACTATAACCTTTCAAACCACCTACTGTTTATCTTTTTTTAATTTTTTTGTCAGCGAATAAAATGTATTATTACCTGCAACATAATTTAGATACCAAATATGTTTGTGGAACCATTAAACGTGTATTTATTGTATTGTATTGTAGTTGCATTTATCTGGCGCTTACTACAACTGACGAGGCTTTGGAGCGCTTTTTTGGCAAGTCTCCGGATGCCATAAAGGATTAGTGGTGAAATTAGTATTGTGAAATATGAAATTAATTTGAGCGGTGGATATGTTAGTCGATTTTTTGGGTTTAAGAAGGATGGTGAAGGTATAGAAGAGGGACAAGGTCTGCATTTATATAGTGTTTGCTACCCCTGATGAGGTGTTGAAGCACCTTTAGGCGAATGGCACGATGCTCCAAAATCAAAAAAGGATTAGTGGTGAATTATATAATTAAGTTGAGTTGTTGTGGACATGTTAGTCTGCTATTTGGATTGAAAAGGAATAGTGGAGGGATAGAAGAGGGAAGGGTCTAGAAAGTTGTTATTCTTTTTTTGGAGTTCATAGCAGTAGGAGGGGGTTTGGGATACATAAAGGGGAGGGGGGAAGAGTCAGAGGGAAGGGTTTAGAAAGGCTTGTTTGGGAGATCTGAATTGTAACAGACTTATGAGATGATGCATAGAGGGGTAGAGAAGAAAAGATTCTAGAAAGGGTTATTTTGGGGATCATAGTAGTGTTATCGGGTTTGGGATGAATGAGTAAGTGGAGGTAGATGATATATTGTTAGAGGTATATGGTAAGAAGTAGTCATTGGAAAGGGTAGTAAAATGAGGTTTGAGATGAGTCAGAAAGTTGAGGTAGAAGATATACTGAGAGCGATATAAGGTTAGAGATAGGGTATTGCATTGGAGAGAGTAGTAGAATGAGGTTTGAGATGAGTCATTGTTGAGGTAGAGGATATATTGTGAGAGATATAGTGTAGTGCATTGGATATGCTGAATTAGAAATAAAATGATAAATGTACAGATACATAAGTAAATGGAAGGTGTATATATGCATAAGAAAGGTAATACATGTCGATTAAAGTTGCATTTAATAAACTCAGACTTTTAAGTGTTGTTGTACTTTAAATTAATTGATTTGCTTTTATATTTGTAATTCAATAGTGAAGCAATTGTAGATAAGTAGTTATGATAAAAGTATTACTTCTTTAGGCAGTCACATGTATACATATTAAAAATAGAAGAATATAACTATAAATAATATTTACATTTTTTAAGCAAAACTAACGCATATCTAAATCTTTAAAAACATAATTATTATACACTATTACACAAATCAATACGTATATGTAGGTACACATTTATTGTTCAAATACATGCTTATATACAGATGGATATGCTGTATATTTATGTTTGAGTATGGTGGTTATGTGGGGAAGAGCCAAATCGTTGAGTAGTCTTCTGAAGATAAGGTGGTTATCCATGGATCTTATGTTCGGGGGTAAAGAGTTCCATAGTTTGGATGCTTGAACAGAGAAGGATGTGCCACCCATGGTTTTGCTCTTGCATGGTGGCATTTTGAGGCGAGGTGCCACTCTAGAGCGGAGGTTCCTTTGTTGAATGTATTTTGTGATTTTATTCCTGATGAAGAGCTGTCCTGTTCAATGTATCATTTTGTGGGTGATACAAAGCAGCTTGAATGTGGATCTTCCAGTAACCTGTAACCAATGTTGGGTTTTCAAGGCAGGGGAGATGTAGGCTTGCAGCTTTATATGTAAGAGTAGTCTGGCAGCAGATTTCTGAATTAGTTGCAGTCCTTTCATAGGTTTTAAAGGTGATCCGTGGTAGAGGCTACTGGTTATAATGAAGTTTGGACAGAACACGAGAGATGGTAGCTAGGACCTTGTGTGGAAATCCCAGGCGGGGAGAAATGCGTAGCAGAGTATTATAGTAACAAAGATTGATTTTGGTAGTTTGCCCACTTGGGAATTCATTGATAGCTTGGAGTACATGCTCATTCAGAGGTTTGTTACTTCCTTTGACACTTTAGGCAGTGTTCCCAGATCATCATGTGGGGAGTGGGTCATACTTTTTCCAATCGCCACACGTGAGTATTTCCAATTTGAAAGCACTTAATTTGAGATGGCTCTATGCCATCCATTGATCCACGGCTCTGAGACAACTGAAAATTGGTGGGTTTCTAATTTGTTTGGAGCATTCCAGTTGAAGGACTATAAGTGTGTCATCTGCATAGTTATTGCACGTGAGGTGAAATTGATTGTTCAGTGCAGGTAATGACATCATGTAGATGTTGGAAAGGATGGGTGAGATGATAGAGCCTTGCAGTACCCCTGTTTTTATAAAGTTCGGTTTGAAAGAGAAATGGGGGGTATGGATCACATTAGTTCTGTTGTGAATGTAGGAAGCGATCCAGTCTAGAGCAGTCATGGTCAACCATTTTGAAGTCAGCTGAGAGGCACAGGAGAAATAGTGCAGCAAGCCTGTTGCGGTCAACTGTGTTTTTAAAGTAATCCCAGATGGCATTGAGGGAAGATTATGTTCCTCTTCCTGAAAGGAATCCTGTTTAGAAGTCTGAAAGTATAGCATTATCTTCAGTGAATTGTGACATCTGGGTTAATGCTGCTCTTTCTATCAGTTTGCCCAGGAAAGCTCCATTTGTAATCGGTCTGTAGTTGTCGGAGTTTAGCGGGTCCCGTTTTTTTTTTCCTTGGGCGTATGTATGATTTTTTTTAGTTCTTCTGGAAATAGTCCCGTAGTTAAGGAATTGTTGATGATTCTTCTTTCTGGTGTGGCAGCAGAGGTAGTTAGAAGAATTATCTTGAAGGTTTGTGGTGGACACGGGTCAGAAGAGCTGCGGCAGGTCTGTTTGCTTTGACCACGTCCATAAATTCATTGTGTGAAATTTGATGGAAGGAATGGAGGGGCTGGGTTAGAGTATTCTTGGATTGTTGTATTGCAAAATGGTCAGTGCTGGTGCTTTTTTTGTTTTCAATATGATTCCAACATGTCTGCTTTGGCCGTGTAATGATTTTCCAGTTTGTCTGTGAAATTTTGAGTAACTGGATGAGCTCCTTCTAGGCAATTTGGTTTACAAACTTCAGTGAGAATTTGATAGAATTCTTTATATGCACATTAACATTTTTAAGTATGTCTGAATAGTACCTTTCCTTACTTTTTTGATAGCTGACTTGTATAATCTGTTAGGTTTCGGTAGGTTGCCTTGGATGGTGTTTGTTGTGAGCCAGGCACGTTGCAGCTATTCTAATTTGTTGTTTTATCTCTCTTATCTCTGTATATCTCCAATGTGCCTGTTTTATTTTATTCTGTTGTGTAGTTATTAGTGGTATTGGGATATCAAAAGCTTCCTGCAGCCATTCATATAGTTTTTGGACAGAATGTATTGTGTCTAGGTCTGTACTGGACGTTAGCTGTGTTTCTAAATGTTCAAAATTGAGTTTGGTCCACAATCGATAGGTGGATGCATGTAAGGTAGTTTTAGGTGCATTGCTCTGTGTAGTTTTATTTTGGAATGCAAGCAAATGATGGTGTTATCAAGTGTATGGAGTTATTGTTTAAAAGGTAACTAGTTCTGTATTTGAAAAAATGACATCTAGGGTGTGTCCAGCAATGTGTGTGGGTTTGTGGATGATCTAATTCATGTTCAGTGCATCTAGGCCACTACTGATTGTTTTCGGATGTGACATATTGGGTTTGCCAAACCAAATGTTCAGGTCACCCAGAATGCACAGGTCGGAGTGTAGTATTATCAGGTTTGAAACCGGGTCTAGAAGTGTGTCTGGGAATGTTGCATTGCTAGGTGGAGGACTGTAAAGGAGCAGGAAGTTACAGGAGGAAGATGGTGTAGAATTGTATCTGGTGAAAAGGGCCTCACAACATTGCATGGAGAAGTCAGCTTTAGGAATATGTAAAGTTTGCCTAAACACAACAGGTAGCCCACCTCTTCTTTGCCTATACGATTTTGCGTGATAGTTTGGAATGGCTTCATTCAGGATTGGAACCATATAACCATGATTCAGTTATGAAGAGAATGTCAGGTTTTGTACCTAGACCTTACTTACTTTTCACTTTGCTCCTTAAATAAAATAAAACAATTCTTTAAATTGGGTATGCATAGTATGTTTATAAATTTTCTTTATTTAATTGGGGGAACTTATAAGGGCAATAAACAACCCTATTAGCACTTAGCTGATGTCGCAGCAAGTAGTGGGAAGGTTGAAGTTAGCCTGGCAGTGGGAAATATACCTTCTGAAACACGTTGAAAGGAATTTGAAATGAAAATTACTTAGTAGGCTATGACATTAAGGGCTCTGTAGACCTTCACTCATCTTTAGGTTCATTAAAACTGAAAGAGGGGAGGAATTTCTTGTAGCCTTCAGTTTAATTTTTCAGCCCATCATTGGATTCCTATTTTCCTCAGAGCCTCAGCTGTTTTATAAGGTCATTTCCTGTATCTCAGTCAGTTTGTCCATCTCCTTTCCTACTCTGCAACAGTAGTGGCCAGTATCTGGGCAAATTGGCGAGGTTGGGACAGGATAGAACTGGGGATGGACAACAAAATAAAAAAAGAAAATAAAAATATCTTACCTGCATCCATGCTCCAATCTGGCTCCAATGCTCCTATCTGGCTCAGTGCACTGCAGGCACAGGCTTCCAGAATTTGCTGCAGCCAATGCTAACACTGCATGAAAGCAGCATCAGGATTGGCCTGAGCACCATGGATTTGCGCTCCCAGGTATACTGGAAGCCTGTGCCTGATCTCTCCAAACCAGCAACGCAGCTTGGGTTGGAGAGATCTTCAGTGCAAATGACAGTTTGGACTTTCTGAGACGTCCTGCCAAACCGCCATGGGCACTGATTACAGTGCAAAACACTCTTCCACCAGCCTCTCATCCCTGGCCCAGCCCCCAAGCTGCGGTCGTGACAGCCAAAATAAAACGATAATAAACAAGCGTTTATAATAGTTTTATTTTTAATTTTTGGGGCTGCTGGCAGAGGAGGGTGACGCTCCTCCACCATTGCTGAGGAGCCGCCGCTGCTCTGCAATAGTCTGCCATTTAGCTCAGTTTCCTCCCAGAAAAGCGGTTGCATGTGGACCATGCTCCTAAATCCAAGCCTGCCACATCTCATGAAGCAGGATTGCCTCAACTTCTTTCTTTCTGTTTCTCTTTTTTGTGACTTGAATTCCCTATTGTATGGCTTCTCTTTAATTGGGTAATTCCTGTCCCAGAATCATTCTTGTGTTGCATCATGTATCAGTGTATATAAAACACTGTTTTGTTACATTTAGTCTGTTTGTTTGGTTGGATGTGACTTATACTGATATAAAATTGAAAACTGTGCTCTAAACCACATCAATCAGACAAACACAAAGTGGTCGCCAAACGGGTATTTATTATAGAATTTTCAAATAATATTTTATGAGCTAATCTTAGAAATTGAGCAACACTGTTTCTCCATCATTTGAGTAAGGATAGGCCGGGAATGTATTGCTGAAAATAATAAATCTCAGTTAAGAGTGGCCATAAGAAAAGTGCACATTGTATTTACTAGTTTAAAAAGTTTGAACTGTAGAAATTAACAAATAAAATATGTAGACAAGTGCAAGTGCAAATACTTGTGTTAAGGACAATGCTTACAGTACAGTGTCACTAAATCGGATACACGCAGAAACTTCAAAACAAGTTCCTATTGAACAAACTATAATGTACAATTATACACATCCATGGTTGGTATCAGTTGGTAAACATTTAAGTCACTGTAGAAAGAAAATTGTCAGACCATCGTCAAAACAGTTGATGTCATCTGCCACAATACAATGTGCATAACAGTGTACAGGAGTACTCCCAGCAAGCAATGTCAGTTTACCAATAGAAGTGCACAGACTGGAGAGCAGTTTGAGTTGGTCAAAACTATATTTGAGCAATAACTTTAAAGAAGGTTGCTACAAGCTGACACCTATAGCAGATGGTACGTGGGTCTAAAAGATGCCCCACAAGAGGAAATTTGGAGTAATGTGAGACTGGTTGAAGGACTGAAACTGTAAGGAATACTTTTTAATGAAAAGCTCATGCATAATTGCATAGAATTTGGGAGCAGTGACTCAATTGAAGTCTCAGTTCAACAATCAATTCTCAATGCTGTAGGGGCATGGCTTGAAAGCCGAGGAACATGACAGAGTCGCTCTGAGCTTCTGACGATACCCACACTCACCGCAACTAGCTGCCAATTATGCAAGTGTGATCTCCTCCAGGAAGTTACTGTGGCATCGGACAACTCTTTGGATGGCACCTGGTGAATATCAGTGCTCGGCAGCCTTGATATGTATCTACTCCTGGACTCATTATGCAAGCTGTATTCCTTCCAAGATGATAGGCAAAGTGATGTTTTCCTGAGGATTGCCAGGGTGCTGTAAGCTTTCTGTGGTGTCGCCTGTGGGATGTGAGTTGTTTCTGGCCCCAGAGGCATCCGCTTCCTTGGCATTGTGATTGTTGTGCGCTGGTCTCCTCAGACAGTGTTTCTCTCCGACCCCTGAGTCCATCAACCCCACTGCCTCGTTGGGAGCTCCCTGCATGTTTTGGCCCGCATCTGAAATGTTCTGTCCTGCAGCTGAAAAAGATTTCTGATGGCCTTTCGTACTGCCTTCCAGTCCCCTGTCAGTCCTCCTGCAACTAGGCATCATGAAGGCAATGAGCTCTAACCTGCCATGCTTACCTCATGATTGTTCATCTCTGGCCCTTGTATACAGTGTTAGCTCACTGTCCTGCCCTGTCCGTATCATTGCTGCCTATATGTGCCTTTGGACTCATGCTCTGCCTGCAGTGTCTGTTCTGTTGAAGAGCCTGTCACGCATATCCAATCACTAGTTTTTGTCACACTTTTCCCCTCTGTTTTAAGTCATTCACTCTACGTAACACTTCTCTCTGACAAGGGGATCTTCATTATAATGGTTGTCATATATTTACCTTCTGGTGCCTGTCTCTGATACCCTAAGGATCTCATCAATCTGCACTCCACACTGGTCTCTGTGTAGCTGGGCCTATACCTACATGAACTGTGCATAGTTCTGTGTGGGGTTCTGCTAATTTCATCACTTTCAGTATATTGAACAATGTCTGATTTCAATCCTGGAAAGGATAAAGAACAGAAAGGGTCACTGAAAAGGACCAAACAGGATCTCTCCATTTCAGATTTGCCTGTAAAAGAAAAATCGGACAAACCCTATATCTTGGAGACAGTTCTGAAATAGCTGAACTCTATTCATGATATAGCTCATAGTACAAAAAACGAATACTGACCTCTTGCAGGTGGAGATCGCTGGTATCCAGAAGGAACTTAAGACCTAAACATCAAGTTTTCAAATGCAGAGAGAAGGATTAGTTTAGTGGAAGATCGCAACATCGTCCAGGATAAAAACTTCATAAATCAGAAGCCTTGATTTTTCCAATAAGAAGGGGCATTCCCAACTTTAAGGAACAGAACAGAAGCAGTAATATGCATTTATTTGGTCTTCTGGAGGGAACAGGAGACAAGGCCTCCTCCATGCTCGTCTTTCTGGAATCATGCTTATTTGCGACACTCAACATTGCTTTCACAACTCTGAGCTAGAACAAGCTCACAGTATCCGCCAACTTTTGACCTAAAAATGCTTCCTGTCCTATACCTCTGATTTTCAAACCACTGCATCATCAACATACTGAACTGATGGTCTCTCACATGAGGAAAATCAAAACGTTTTCATGGAAAGGATTAAGGATATGGATCTCCCAAGAGTATGCCAGAAACACAGTGCAAGTTTTCTAGCCCTCAGGAAGTCTCACTTCTAAGTTTAAGATTGTCTACCAGGGGAAAACTATTGTCTTTACTGAACTAGCAGATCTTGAATCATTTCTGAAGAACAAAGCGGAATCACTTATGGGTGTGGTTGCAGGCCGTACTTGACTTTGTTGTTCTGGCCTTTTATGCCCCTTGCTGCTGTCTCTTGTTATCATTCCAACACTGTTAAGGGTACTACTGGCTTTCATCTGCAACTATGTTTAGGGCTTTAATATTTGTTTTCACTGCAGGTGTAATGTTTCTCAGAGGTGCATGGTTGAAATATCTCCTTGTTTTCTATTGCCATGCCCCATGCTGGTTTTCTTTCCAATTGCAGTCTGCTTTGCCTTTGTTTCTTATATTTTTCAATGTGGGGGTTCCCCCATTTTGGATTGGTATTTTAGTAATATAGCTCTACCATTTGGATGTTTCCTGTTCTTCTTCTGTCAGCGGTATGGATGGCTGTATTGTCTTTTTTCTCTTATGTTCCCATGCCTTTTCTCAATGACACTACCGCTATACATTTACTGTTTGTGCTCTTCTTTGTCTGAAGCACAGGGAGCCTTCCTCTGCTCTCCCAGAGTTCCAGTCCATGAGTTTTCTCTCCTAAATACGGCAGTTGGTCTAGGCAATGCAGCCGATTCTTTATCATCCTGGTCGCTTTGGAGCCTACAGTTTAGTTGTTTCCTCGTCCCATAGTGTTCATTGTCCTCAGGGACTTTCCTGCTCTTGTTACATGGAGTGGAGTTTGTTTTTTCTTCCTTTTTTCCTTCTTAACTGTCAGATCACACACAGCTTTGGCAGTGGCACTGTTTCTTGCCTGCTACCTTTTCCAATCCTTTGCCTTTGCCAGGATCTCTCTATTTCTGTCATGTGGTGGTCTTTCTGCACTGTATGGTGCAGTTTGAACACATGTTCTTCATGCAATGTCCTGTCTATTTTTAATTAGGTTTGATATTGTTCCTTTCCCTTGTCTGCTTCTTGAAAGTGATATTTCTTAATGTCAAAGGGTTAAATCATCTAGTAAAACATGAGAAAATCCTTGGGCATTGTAAGTCATTGAGAGGGAGAAGATTTTCCTGCAGGAAACTAAAATAGGGTACAAAGATATACTATCTACATGGTTAGGTATATGACTTTGTGTGCTCTGCTGCCTTGGGGTGAAAAATAATTGGTGCTCACTCTAATTTCCTGTTACTCTGGCCTTTCTGTCATTTCTGTTGATGATGATGATGAGGGGAGATGGCTGATCATCTGCTTACAGTGTGGAGCAAGAGAACTGTATGTTGTAAATATATATATGCACCCACCTCTGACAACCCTCAATGTTGTTCATCTCTTTTTGACAGATTATCTCTCCTTTTCTCTGACACCTGTATCATATTGGTGGTGATTTTGCTCTCCATGCCACTGGAAATCAAGCAAGCCTGGCTGAAGACGGCTGAAATGCCAGAAACCGGTCCTAGGATGCTTGTTTCCAGTCCAGGGAGGACCTGGCTTGGCAGTTCGGGCTGGACTGTTCCCATGAGGCACAGGGTCAAGACTGATTTGCATATGGCTGGGTTCAAACTGGAACGGCATGGTGAGCAAAAAAACGATGGATTTAGGCCCAGATCTCTGTACTGGGGTGAATGTATGACATTGTTCTGCATTCTGTCCATCAATTGTTGTTTTTGCATTTGTCACCCCGAGTGGGAAGGGTATGCCCAGACGTGGGTCCCTTGCTCTCCATGCCACTGGAAATCAAGCAAGCCTGGCTGAAGACGGCTGAAATGCCAGAAACCGGTCCTAGGATGCTTGTTTCCAGTCCAGGGAGGACCTGGCTTGGCAGTTCGGGCTGGACTGTTCCCATGAGGCACAGGGTCAAGACTGATTTGCATATGGCTGGGTTCAAACTGGAATGGCATGGTGAGCAAAAAAACGATGGATTTAGGCCCAGATCTCTGTACTGGGGTGAATGTATGACATTGTTCTGCATTCTGTCCATCAATTGTTGTTTTTGCATTTGTCACCCCGAGTGGGAAGGGTATGCCCAGACGTGGGTCCCTTGCTCTCCATGCCACTGGAAATCAAGCAAGCCTGGCTGAAGACGGCTGAAATGCCAGAAACCGGTCCTAGGATGCTTGTTTCCAGTCCAGGGAGGCCCTGGCTTGGCAGTTCGGGCTGGACTGTTCCCATGAGGCACAGGGTCAAGACTGATTTGCATATGGCTGGGTTCAAACTGGAACGGCATGGTGAGCAAAAACACGATGGATTTAGGCCCAGATCTCTGTACTGGGGTGAATGTATGACATTGTTCTGCATTCTGTCCATCAATTGTTGTTTTTGCATTTGTCACCCCGAGTGGGAAGGGTATGCCCAGACGTGGGTCCCTTGCTCTCCATGCCACTGGAAATCAAGCAAGCCTGGCTGAAGACGGCTGAAATGCCAGAAACCGGTCCTAGGATGCTTGTTTCCAGTCCAGGGAGGACCTGGCTTGGCAGTTCGGGCTGGACTGTTCCCATGAGGCACAGGGTCAAGACTGATTTGCATATGGCTGGGTTCAAACTGGAACGGCATGGTGAGCAAAAAAACAATGGATTTAGGCCCAGATCTCTGTACTGGGGTGAATGTATGACATTGTTCTGCATTCTGTCCATCAATTGTTGTTTTTGCAGGTGATTTTAATCTGCCATTGGATCCAGTGCTGGATAGACAATCAGCATGTGCTTACTGATAATTTCGTGCTCACAAACATATACGAAATTTGTGTGTATCACATTGCTTGTCTGATGTTTGAAGAATGCATAATCCATCAGGCATGAGTTCACTTTCTTTTCCTCTCCCCATAATACCTTCTAGTGGATTGACTGCCTCTTGGTCTACTCATCCTTCCTACAAAGCTAGTTTGATCCCATAATAGAGCTGATTGTCATTTCTGACTGTGCTGCTATCACTGTTTCTTTACAGATTTTACCTATACAACCTAAGAAAAAACTCTTGGTGGATGAACCATGAAATTTTCCAACAATCCAGTGATGTTCAGGGTCTGGACAAAGTTCTGCGAGAGTTTATATCACTCAATTCACACTCTGTTTTCTCTCCAGTATCTTGTTGGAATGCAATGAAATTCACGATTGAAAGGGAAATCATTATTTGTAAGGTAAATAGAAAGAAGACAATAATGGCCTCCATAGATTCCCTTATGAAAGTTATCAAAGCAAAAGGAATTCTATTTAGATATACTAATGACCCAATGGTTGCACCTCTCTCAAAAATCTTGTCAGGAAATGATCCCATCTTTGGGTCAAAGCCCAGAAAGAGAAAAAGCTTTTCTACTTTAATAAAGCGGGCAAGTCTGTAGCCCTTTATGTACATTTTAAAAGTAATACAAATCTTATAACTTCAACAAAAGACTGCTTTGGCTCTCTCCGAACCAAAACGTCTGATTTCTTAGACATTTTTAGAGACGTTTTACCTCTCTTTGTACACACCTTAACACTCCTCAACTTTTGAATCCTGTAGAGAATTTTTTAATTTCCAGTCACTTCTATAAGCCAATAAATCTGCCTTGAGAAACCAATCAGCAAAGATTAGATTGCTGAGGCTATTAAACTTATCTGGAAAGGTAAGGCCTCTGGCCTTGATGGCTTTTCCAGCACCTTTGATAAGATATTCACCGGTATACTGATTTCCCTGTGAGAGACACTGCTCAATCACTTTGCTTCCTCTGGCTTTGCAGTTGAGGCCTCAGTTATGGTTATCTCGAAATGTGGGAAAGACCTTACGTCCCCTAAAAACTTCAGACCAATCCCATTATTTAACACTGAAGTGAAGATTTATCACAAAATTCTTGCTAAAAAGGTTAAAATCTCTCATTACTATAATGTTTTCATCCTTCTCAGTTGGGTTTTGTCAAGGGCAGATTAGTGGCCTATAATGTGCGCACGTTCTGTCACATTACTGAAAAAGCGTCACTTACAAATCCACCAGCTTCTACTGCAATAGCTCTAGATGCCTTAAATGACATTTGATAAGGACTCCTGGCCTCACTTGGAAGTTACTTTGATTCAGCACCATCTAGGTACTCATTTGTCTTGTACGGTTATAGCGTTAAATGCCTCACATACAGCTAGGATTAAAATAAATGGTATCACATCTTCTCCCTTCAATTTGCAACATGGTGGCATAAGGTGCGGTCCCTGGTCCCTCCTACTTTTCCTTTTAGCCATTGATCCACTAATGTGTATGCTGAATGTCTAGTCTGCTATCAAAGGTGTCAGCTTTAACAATACCTGTTTTAAAACAGCAGCATATGTGGACAATATTTTGATTTTCTCAGAGGATTGTAATTTGGCCATACCAGGTATTCTGGAGAGTATTTTGATTTTTGCCTCTTTCTCAAGTTATTCTCTTAACATAGATACAACTGAAGTAAAACCTCTTAATCTTCACTGTCACTCTTCCTGTGTGGAATGTTCCGGTCTCTCCGAGCAGACGTGCTACATAAAGTACCTGGGTATTTGGTTTAATCCTGACCTATCCAATGCCCTGACTTATAATTGAACAAAAGACAATCCATAAGATCAAGGATTAATTGTCTACCTGGTCCCCTAAATATATTTCATGGTGGGGTAGATTGGAATCCTTTAAAATGATGATTTACCCTCTGGTGAATTTTCTATCAAGTATGCTTCTCTTCAGACTATCTCTCACATTGTTCTCTTCCCTTCATAAAATAATGTCCAAGTTTTTATGGAGCAATAAAAGCCTGGAATTTCCCTCAAGAAGTTCAGACTGAACCTTAATGAAGGTGGCTGTAAGTTGCCAAATTGGATCGATAACTAGTCATCGTTTTGGCTGCTCAGGGTGCCAGGTGGCTTGTTTGCTTCCTATGGTGCCTCCCCTTGGTTAAGCATTGAACAATCCCTTTGCTACCCCTATTCTTTGATGATATTGCATACATCATCATCATTTGATCTTTATTTCGACATTTTTTCAGTCATAAAAGATTACAGTTAAAACAGTTAAAACATGTATAAAACCACAGGAAATAAATAAACATTTCATAAAATCAAATTATCAAGCAGGGTATGCAATCATGATATACAATCACCCCTGGATGCCGCTGTAATGAGAGAACATCTCTTGGACCACATAGCTAGCAGGAACTTTGAGAGTGCGAAAACTATGTGCGGTAAAGTATCAGTTTTAAGGACTCTCATTGCAACAAGACATTTATCAAAGCCCATGTTCTTGCACAAGGGTACCAACCAGTACTTTCTGGCTTTACTGTAAGCAGGGCAAAAAAAGAGCATGTGTAGTTCATCCTCCTTGATCGCACCGCATCCAGGGCAAGAGTTGCTCGTTGGTGTAGACCACTTGCTTGTGAATGCCCTTAGTGGTAGTGTTGCGAATCTCCATTGGATATATAACTTCCTAGCTCCAACTAGGTAAATGAAATTCAAAAACTCCTCAAAAACATATGAGTGTTTAAGTGTTAAAAAGGTCGTTGTCAAAGGGCCAGCTTTGGAGTCATGCAGCCATGTGTTTTGTTTGTAGTCCATGAAGGACTTTGCAAGCATTTTGCATGAACCCCCCCTGCATGCCTGTTCTGGCTCATACCAAAGGTCCGATAATCCCATTTTCCCCAGTTCCTTTTTCACAAATGCAAGCCAGGGGATTTTCGCTGCACTCCCATGATTCAACACATCCTTTAATTCAAGCCTGTAATTGGACAGTTCTGGAGTTATCCATAGCCTGCGCCAAAACCTAAGAGGTTTCAGAGCTAACTCATCCTGGATAAAACTCAGTCCTAAGTCCAATCTCAGCGGAAGGAGGGGTGTGCTTTGGGGGAGTACAAGTAGCTGCCTCATAAACTTATTCTCCACGTTAAGAATTTCGGGCCTACAGGTATACCCCCAGAGTTCCCCACCATAAAGAGCCGATGCCCTCGCCTTCACTTTGTAAATCTCCAGTGCGGGACTCACTGGCTTGAGTGTAGATGTATTAGACATTTTGAGGATGCCGCCCATTAATTGGGAGAGTTTAAGTTGTGATTTCGCCTGTTGGGGGCCCCAGGAAAGATTTTCATTGATCGTTACCCCTAGATATTGAAAAGTCTGTACCCTCTCCAGTCTAACCGAACCCAGGATCGGTGATGGGCGGGTCGATGCCGGGGGGCTGAAAATCATAAATTTGGTCTTATCAGCATTGATTTCCAGTCCACGGCATCGGCAAAAGTCTGTAAAGCCGTCCAACACTTGTTGGATCCCCATGGGGGACGTGGAAAGTAGGAGGGTGTCATCGGCAAACATTATCGCCGGCACCCTCCTGCCTGCCAATCTGGGTGCATCGTTATTGGGAACCACGTCCAGATGCGATATAATACCATTCACATAGAGGTAGAACAGGGTTGGTGCCAGAACGCACCCCTGCCTGACCCCCCTGCAAACTGGAAACCGGGACGACAGCACCCCCTCCCTCCCACATCTGACCTGTGCATAGTTTTGTGCATGCAACCTAATCAGCACCATCAGTATTGCGTTGGGGACTCCCATTTCCAAGAGCACCGCCCACAGTTTGGCCCTGGGTACTAAATCGAACGCGGACCGGAGGTCCACAAAGACCATGTAGAGGCTGCCACTTTCTAGTGTTACCGTCTTCCAGAATAACATTATAAGACGGAATATCTGGTCCATGGTGGACGTGTTCCTCCTAAATCCGGCCTGATAAGGACTGAGGATATCATACTCCTCAATTCACTCCTGTAAGCGGTCCAGGATTAGACGGGAGAAGATTTTTTGGGGAACGTCAATGAGGCTAATGGGCCTTTAGTTGGTTGGAAGCAGAGGAGAGCCCTTCTTGAAGATTGGGACAATCTCTGCTCCCACCCAAGTACCCGGTACCTCCATACCTCGCAGAATGGCGTTGAAGAGGGCACATAGGTAGGGGGCCCAGATCGCCGGTTGATCCCTAAATAAATCACCGGGGAGTCTATCTAGGCCGGGAGCCTTACCCGTGGCCAACTTCCCTATGGCAATGTAAACCTCCTCCACTGTACACTCATGGACGTCTTGTACCCCCAGTCTAGGTGTAAGTGCCAGTGGACTTTCTAGACCTGTGACTGCCGCATATAAGGTCTTAAAATGGAGCTCCCAGACCCCCGCTTCAATATTGGGTTCTATTGCAGATCTAGGCTCTCCTGACCCCGTACTAACTATTGCCCAAAATCTGCGTGCATCTCTCGTGTCCAATGAGGAGGAAAGGTTGGACCATTTCTCCAAATCCCACTCCTCCCTAGCGAGGTTCATTGTTTCTTTATATTGTGATCTTAGGGTGCGAATTTTTGGTTTGTCTCTCCCATCTTTAAGGGCCACAATAAACTCTGATTTTGCCTTCCTGCATGAGGCATTATACCATGTGGATACAGGCACCCTGCGCCTCCTATTAGAGCCAGGGGGGTTAAAACATTCTGCTAAACAGGCTACTAGGTCCTGATGCACACACTGCATGTTATCATTAAAGTCAAGTGCCAGAGGCTGGGAGATTAGAGAGCCCACCTTCGTAAAATAGGGTAAAATTGTGCTATATAATTTAGGCAGAGCATCTCGTGATATCACCAGTTTCTCCCACTTGACTCTGCGTCTAATATTCGTTATGATCAGCCCTTCGACCATGTCCGGGCCAAATTCCTTTTCATTCGCTATGGGCCGTGGGCACTCTATCCTCAGGCTTAGTGCATTATGGTCGCTGTCCACCCTAGGCATTACCTCAAAGTCAACAACCTTCGACCATAAGCATGTCTCCACCATAATATAATCTAGTCTTGATTCGTGTCCCCTCTTATTGAAGGTACACTTTGACGGGGTATCAGATGGCGTCCGACCGTTACAGGCCCTAATAGAGTTGTTCAAAGTTAGGGTCGTGATCTGGATGGCCAGTGGGGACCAGGACTTCGGCTATGGGGACTGGCATGGCGGGATTCCCCAGTATTCGTCTCCGCCCGTCAGGACATACAATGTCCAGTCTCCTTGGCTCATTTGCGGTACATCTTGCTCTGTACCCTGAATGCCTTAAAACTGTTTGACAAAGGTATGATGGGAGACTTTTCCAAATCCTTCTACATGTCTTCATTGAATAATAAAAAGTGTGCTTCACCATTCCCGGCCGAGATATGTCATAAGTGGGCAGCCAGGGAGATCAGCTTAGTTTGTGACTTGTATGAAGACTTGGAGCTTGAACTCATAAATTCACTCCCTCTGACTTGCATATCTATAAGTTTTTTAATTTAAAGTCCCAAGGGGCAGATTTACAAGAAACTGATGCATCTCTAGAGATGCGTCAGTTTCCCTGCGCCAGCCTGCGAAACCCTTGTGCCATCATGGATGTGCTGTATCTACAATACGGCGCACCATGCTGCAAGGATTGACAGATGCGTCAGAAATTCTGATGCATCTGCTGGCGCAAATGTCACGCATTGCTGAACTTGTGTCGCAAGCATGACACAACTCCAGCAATGCATGTTGAGGCCTATTCTCACTACACTGTGTCACTCCTTATGCCTGCTCCAAGCAGGCATAAGGTTTTGACGCATTGGCGTCATAGAAGTGGTGCAGTGAAATATTGTAAATTTCACTGCGCCACTTTTACAAGGCTTTCCTGAGTGGGAATGCACACCCTGCATACATTATACCTGAAGCAGGTATAATGTGATGCAGGGCTTTACAACTTGATGCATCTCTCTAGATGTATCACCTTGTAAATTGGCTGCATTTTTTATGCCGCCGCTGTGTCTCAAAAGTGATGCAACGGCTGCGCAAATGTGCCACAAGTAGCTTTTAAATCTGCCCCTAAATCTCTAAAGTAGGCCCTTTACAGCCATCTGCTCTAATAACCTTCCTGTAAGCATGTACCCAATCAGGGCCCTCAGCCTCAAAAATATATGAATTGTTACGGTTATCTCTCGGGACTTCTCCCCTTCCGATCTAAATAGGACAACTATTTTCATATGTGTAATCTGGTTGTGCCAGACCCTCAAACTTGGAAGAACATATGCTCTAACTTGCTAGTCAACAAGCCAATCCCAACTGTAGCTCAAACAAATCTGTTTGCTGTCCACCATCTATACTGGACCCCCTCCACACTCTTTAAATTACACCTTCATCATCAAAGGACTCTGATACATATTGGTCATTTAGGAAGGATCATAACGACCTAGGACATATGTTTTTGAGGGTCTCTGACAGAATATCGATTCCATCAATATCGAGGAACATAAATATCAAGTAAAAGATATAAATTGAAAAAATATTGATTGTTTTACACTAATAAATACGTTTTTTATAGATAGATAAATATAGATATAGATGTAATCTATATAGTTTAAAATAGCAAATATTCATATTTTAATATATAACATTAATATAATTGTAAATTTAATACATTTAAGAAACATTTGATGTATATAAATATATACTTATATAAATACACACACATATATGTGTGCATATATGTATATATCTATATATTCACTGAAAAAACCATGGGTTTCACACACGTTATAGTTAGAAATTAGCATTTAAAAAACCTTGCAAATTCACTGAAAAAACCATAGGTTTCACACACGTTATAGTTAGGATTTAGCATTTAAAAAACCTTGCAAATTCAGTGAAAAAACCATAGGTTTCACACACGTTATAGTTAGCTGGACATTTCACTCGTAAAAAACCAATGAAATTTCCCCGTTATAGTTAGTTAAGCTAACTATAACTTGCGCGCCCGCAATGCACTGCTGATGACGTCACATATTACATCACTCATGACATGGTCAGTGACATCACTGATGACATCACTGATGACATCTCAAATGACATCACTGATGACATCACTGATGACATCATCCAGTGAATGTGTGTTTTTCTGAAAATTAAATATGTTTTATATTTCTCAAGGTCGATGGAAGAATAAATGAGTATATAAGTGTCTAAATGGATGATTTGTTTTTGAAAAATTGATTGTATAACTGACTGATTAAGTGTATCTTATTGAATACATGGCTAAGTGAGTAATGTTTAAATGTGTAAATACCTGTATCAGTCTCTCACTTTGTGTATAAGTGGCTGCATGGGTTGGTGAGCAGCAACATGAGTGTCTATATAGGTTGTTAGTTGGTTTTTTGAGTATCAGTATGAGTGTCTGAGTGTCTGTATGGTTCAGTGGGGGGTATTACGTAGTGCATAGATGCATGAATGAGTGACTCACTGTTTGTATGTGTTGAAGACAGCATGTGTGCAGGACTGTATGGGTGGATGAGTGTGTGTATGGGTGTGTTAGTGAGTGAATGACTGTCTCAATAGTGTCTTTATGAGTAACTACATGTCTTTTAAACTAGTATATGTGACTATTGGTGTATATAAGTGAGTATATGTGAGAGTGAGAGATTGAAAGAGTTCCTGTATGAATACGTATGTGTTTCTATAAGTGATTGTTTAAAAGACTAAGTATGTGTAAGTTTCCGTAGAAGTAAGTGTGGTGGTGTGTGTATAACTGTATATGCAAGTAAATGTATGTTTGATTCTTTATTAGCATGATTGACTATGTGTGTGAGTAACTCTATGGATGAGAGGCATTGTGTTACAGGATGTATAGGTGTATGAGTACATATGATGTGTGAGTTCATGAATGAGTGACTGTACAGGACTGTTGGTGAATAAGTGGATGTTTATGTGTATCTTAGAATTATTGAAGAGGTTGTTGTAATTGGTATTGGTATGTCCATTTTTTTGAAAATTTCAGTCTCTATTTTTGAATGTGTGTATCAAAGGTTATATTAGGGTGAGAGGAGGTCTGCCACTCTATCACATGGATGATGTCATCAGTGATGTCATCAGTGATGTCATTTGAGATGTCATCAGCGATGTCATGAGTGATGTCACTGACCATGTCATGAGTGATGTAATATGTGACGTCATCAGCAGTGCATTGCGGGCGCGCGAGTTATAGTTAGCTTAACTAACTATAACGGGGAAATTTCATTGGTTTTTTACGAGTGAAATGTCCAGCTAACTATAACGTGTGTGAAACCTATGGTTTTTTCACTGAATTTGCAAGGTTTTTTAAATGCTAAATCCTAACTATAACGTGTGTGAAACCTATGGTTTTTTCAGTGAATTTGCAAGGTTTTTTAAATGCTAATTTCTAACTATAACGTGTGTGAAACCCATGGTTTTTTCAGTGAATTTGTATGGTTTTTTAAATGCTAATTGTTAGCTATAACATATGTGATTCCCTTTTTTTTTATTGATTTTTTATGATTTTTTTATTATAAATTCTTATATTAAATGTGTTTTTTTTAAAAAAAACAAGTTTTTTAAAAACTTTTTATTCTCTTAAAACACTATGTTTTTTTAATAAAAAATCTGCAATATATCAAGTTTTCTCTTCTTTTTTTACCAAACAGGTAAGATATATTGGTATAACTTTGAAAACATTATTTATTTATTTATTTTTTTGTTTTTTAGTGCGCGTACGGTAAGCTTACGGTAAGCGTACGGTTTACGCAATGTCCGTAATTTATCTACTCTGTTTGCGTATAGTTACGCAATTTGCGTAGCCGCGCATACTGCGCGTGGGGCGCGTAGGCGTGTACGCTACACGCGCACGTTACGCGGAAGTGTTGGGGAGTGACTGTTTTGCGCATGCTCGCGAGCGCGTGTCTTTTTTACGCGCATGCGTACATTTACCGTAAGCGCACCGTAAGCGCACCGTAAGCGTACGGTGGGTCATGTGATCAAGAAACACAACTTTTGATTGGTTGAAACTACTTTCAGTTCTAGAACTCTCCTACACCACACCCATTCCCCTCATTTCTGCTTGTGATCCCTTAGGAGAAGGAGCTGGGTTGTCTTTGTGATACGATGGCAGAACAGCAGAGCTCTTCTGAGAGTGAGGCTAGCAGCACTACCTTGAGGCAGAGAAGTAGGAAACAAAAGACCTCTTTCATATGGGAGTATTTTTCTTTTCCAGAGGGCCAGCAAAAGGTAAATGCACCCTTAGTGACTTGTAAGCTGTGTAAGCGTGTACTTTCAAGAGAGAATCCCAACAAGAAGTATTCCTTCGGGAATCACACCATGTTGAGACACCTTAAGGATGTACACAAAAGGACACATGCTCGACATACTGAAGGTAACCCTTCAGTAAGTCAACCAAGCACATCCACAGCAGCTCAGCCTGGACCATCATCTGCAGTGCCGAGTCCATCTTCGGCAGGTCAGGTGAGCCCTTT
The DNA here is from genome assembly GCF_964204655.1 of Triturus cristatus. NCBI lineage: Eukaryota > Metazoa > Chordata > Amphibia > Caudata > Salamandridae > Triturus > Triturus cristatus. The sequence continues at coordinate 397,086,222 of NC_140588.1, read as the reverse complement.
ATCTGTGGGGGGAGCATCTCCTTTTTCTCGTCCTCAGGAAATTAACCCTCGGTTTCTGAAGGTTGAAATACGGTGCGCCACTTGTCATGATCTAATTTGTTATAGGGAGACCAGTATTTCCCTAGTGAACAATAAAATAGATCTGCACATTTGTCGTACCGTCTAATATTCCCATTCTTTCTTTCCTCTGTCCCTGCATGAACACAACGGCTCTTTTAAGAGCCAACCTTACCTTTCAACTTTTTTTATATATATTTTTTAAAGCTTTTTTTTGATTTTTTTTTACCGTACGCGTACGGTACGCGTAATTATTATAATTTTTTTTTTTTTAAATACTAAAAATCAATTATCACATTACAAGGTCCTTGAGAGACTACAATGAAAAACTGAAAATGTGATTGTGGACAAGTGGAAAAAAGGGACCATGAAATTTTTGACTTACCATACCCACTCAAAAAAATATTTATTAATTTAATTTTTTTGTTAATTGCTTAAAAAATGGTTCTAGTTTTCGAAAATTTTCTTTTTTAATCTGAAAAAAAAGAAAAAAGTATTAATATTTAATAAAACATTTTATAATACAGTACACATATTTACATATTTTTCAAAAAAAAATGTTGCCTTTTTTTTGCTGTTTTCAGAATATATTGCATTTCACTATAAATTGTGAAAGCAATTGCATTCATCATTTAACAGCGGGCAAAAAAAAAATTAACAATCTCAAAGATTATTTTAAAAAAGCCCACAAACTCTTTTTGCATAAACATAACTTTATACAAATGCATAATATTCTTAAAAAATATCATCTAATATCAATACTTATTTCTTTAAAATACCGTCTGATATTTTTGTTTCAGAAGTATAATCACAAAAATATATCTCAAATAACTCCACAATACATCTGGTTCCATTTCCTTTAGGCCAAATAGTAATTTTAAAATTCTTTTTTGATTAAATTTCCAATGGTTATCCAATAAAAATCTAAAGTTTAAATTGTACAGATCTCACCGATTCTCTGTAACATTTTGGTTTCCGAAAGATTTATTAATAATTAAATAAGTCCACAATAGAATTGTTTACCTTTCCGCATGGCCAAATAGTAATTTTAAAAATCTTTTTTGAATAAATTTCCAATGGCAATCCAATAACATTCCAAAATTTAAATTGTGCAGATGTTACCGATTTTTTCTAAATTTTTGGTTTTCCAAAGTTTCATTAAAAATTGAAAAAGTCCACATTACAATTGGTTACCTTTCCATTAGGCCAAATGATAATTTGTAAAATCATTTTTTTTGAAAATTCCAATGGTAATCCAATAAAATGGTAAAATTGTTTTGTCCAGATGTTGCCAAATCTCTCTAAAATTTAGGTTTCAGGAAGATTAGATAGGAATTTGCTAAATCAAAAGGCAAACGTTGCTTAAAAATCAATTTGGAATCATTACACAGTGTCCAGCCTTTTTCACATTTAAGATAAACTGTGTAATGACCGGAAGTTACAGTAGGTCCATCATGGAAAATTATTGCAACTGTTACAAAAGTTTTTCCTGAAATTGATAATTGCTGTCCTGTAAACTTCTTTATTAAAGTATCTAATTTTGAACCATCAGCTTTACAGCATTGCATCATTAAAATTACATACTGTCCGTATTCCTTTAAAATTATTGTTGAAAACATGTCAGATTGACACTCACTGCATTCCATGCTATGATTAGCATCTTTAACTAATTTAGCAAAAGTGACTGTTTTACTTTCTGGCAATGTTAAATAAATAAACCTTTCAGAATCAACATTAGAGCCACATATATTATAACAGTTTTCACAACTATGTTCCCATTTATAAGAGAGACCAAATACATTTTCAATGGGAACCCCTTCTTCTTCCAGTACCTGAAGAAAAAACATCAAGAATTCCTGTGCGTCTTGCTGTACATTTTGAGAAACTGTGTTCTTCCTGAACATACATCTAAAAGTTTTCTAATTTCAGTAGCACTTTCTATTTGAGTTTTATCATTACTCAGGTTTTGAAAAAGGACACTCAACTCAGAACAGAATCTTTTTCCCTGATTTACTATTATCTGCTCTTGCACACTATCCAGATAAAATGCAACATTCAGCACTACATTAGCGTAGCAGTTGACACCAGAGCTATTTTCAAAATGACATCCTACAACCTGTTCTTCATTTTCCTTTTTCTTTTTGCTTGCAATTACATCACTCCTCTTTTTTTTCCTCCTCTCTACATCTTCATTACAGATATTCTCATTTCTCCTTTTACGAGAAACTACACGTTTCTCCAACACAGGATACTGACCTAAATGAGGAGCATAGCTTCTTCTTAATCTATTATACTCCTTTACACAATTTGCATCAGCACTAACTTTTGAGTCATCAAAGTCTATCATGAATAAACCTGATAATGTTTTCACTCGTGACAAAGCAACATATGCCATACCTTCTTTGAACACAGTTGAACCAATGTTCACAAATGCACAATCTACAGTCAATCCTAGAGACTTGTGAATAGTTACAGCATATGCTAGAGAAAACGGAAACTGCTTCCTACGTACATATAAGTCTTTCACAAGCATGAAACGAACTGAACAACGACAAATGTCTTTAACTTCTTCTATCTGATCAAATTTTATTTTTAAACATTCAATTCCATCTTTTTTCTGATAATTAATAAAACCCACAACTCTTCCCATAGCTCCATTAACTAAACCTTTTTCAACATCCAAATTTCTCCTTAAAAATACTCTACAGTTCATGCAAACATATAGATTTTTTTCTAATCCAGCTGTTTTGGAAATGTTCTTCTCTAGTGAATCCAATTTATTTTTCAGTGTGCCTGTTAATGTGACAGTAATTCTTCCATCCTCAATTTTGTCCACTGCTTCCAATTTCCTGATATCTTCCTTTTCCAATTTCAAAAGCTCGTCATTGAATATTGAGCATTCACGTAGAGTTGGCATTAAGCAGATGACACTTTTCTTTTCTGCAATGTTCTTGTATATGTTCTCTGCAACTATTTCTTCCTTTGGAAATAAATTATGTAGCAGCCGACTCTGTAATGCTTTCGTGCCAGCTTCAGTGAGTAGTCCAATTCTGATATCTTTCAGAATACTTCCATATTCTTCATCGTTTGCTTGCCTCATATTAGTAGTAAGTTCCTTGTACTCAAAGAAGGACCAAATATTTGTATTACCGATGCTTCCCAATGACTTCTTCGTGTCTTCATGTGTCACAGTATTAAACACTGGTTGTCCTTTAACTGGAGTAAGTTGCAAAAGATCTCCAAAAACTATGACGTGTTTTCCTCCAAATAACACGTCATAGTCTGTCTTCAGAATTTGCTGCATTCTTAAATGCACAAAGGCAAGCATTAAGTTTGATACCATGCTCACCTCATCAATAATGAGAACTTGCATCTTCTTCAATACTCTTGAAACTTCCAAGCATGCTTCTCCAGTTAGCTTGTTGTATTGTATTTTGTTCTCATGCTCCACTGGTAACATTAGCAAACGATGTAAAGTGATTCCTTTTATGTTATATGCTGCTAACCCAGTTGGAGCAGTAACCACACAAGACAAAGTAGAATCCGTTTTTTGCTGTAGGTAGCTTCTGATGACTTTTATAAGGAAACTTTTTCCAGTTCCAGCTTGTCCGCTTACATACATCCTGATTGGATGAAATGATGTGCATGAGCACTCTTTTTTTTCATGTAGAAATCCGTGATCAATTTTGTTTCTGATCTCTTCATAAATTTGTTGCTGCTCTTCGTTCAGTTGTCTTTCCAAATTTTGTAAGTCTATAAATTCTTCTTGAGCTTGATTCATAGCCGTTTCCACTTCATTCATGGCTATTGATGCTTCATTTTCAACGATTGGTTGTCCTAGGGGATCTTGACTGAGTGTTCCTGAACTTTGGCTGTCCTGAGAACTGTCTCTAGCTACTTCTGCTGCAATTGTAGTTTCCTGTTCAATTTCTTCATTTAACATTTGCAGATAAGTTGAGAATGTACTGCATTGTATGCTGTCTTTGCAAGCATTAAAAGAATCTTCATAGCTTTGAAATTCTCCCAGTAGTTCATCCTCTGTACGCCATGGTTTAAACAGCTGTAAAAGAGCCAAGTAGTAAAATTCCTTTTTGTCAGTAGTGTCGCAACTCAGCTTCCTGTGATTAATCAAACTTCCTTTTGTTTGCTTCACCAAACATCCTTCCTCACCAATGACTTTATATTTTCCATTGTTGATGTCTTCTGTGGCTTTCCGTGAATAAATGTAGTTCTGCAGCACTTCATAGAGACACATGTTCTCCAGATGATGACTTCTCTTGGGATAATATGTGTCCAACATGTTTGATTTCAAAATATCTGTACTTTCTGGGTCATTCTCGGCCAAATATTCAATTTCTCCAACTGATTTCAGTACCCGATTTCTCATTGCTGCAAGGCCTAAACTTGCCCAAATTATTCTTCTTGATTTCGAGTAGAGACTTGCAGAAGATAACCTATCTGAACATTCGTAGGATCCAATTTCTCGATGCGATAACATCTTCAAACTGAAACTGTACAGCTTCTTACTGACAGTTTTCTCGTGAGAAATCTCTTCCCACATTTCCTTCAATTCTGTTTTTTCTGATTTCGTAATGTAAGACGTTACATATCGAGCAACAGCAATGGAATTGTCAGCTACATACTGTATATCCATGTTAGCATTCCACATGGATAAAATGACTGGGTTGTAGTCATTTATATTTTTTGATTCTTCTTTTCTTTTAAGGTTGTAGGTATTCTTAGGTGATTTTCTTGTGATAGTATGTCTCACAGATGACATAAAACTGTTTACTCTTCCATTTGAAAGAACAGGTCTAGGAAATCCAAATCGACATTTAGTGTAGTATTTATCTTTGCTCTTGTATTTCCGTCGACAGTATTTTCCACACCGATGACTTTGGAAACGTAAAACTTGCTCCTTTAACTTTTTCTCTTCTGTGTTTTTTGGTATAGCACATGTTGCATATTCTTCAATGTAAGATAACACTGCTTCATCAGCATCTGTTCCAAACTTTGGGGCATCCTTGATCCACAACAGCATATGAATATGAGGAGCACCTCTTGCCTGGTACTCTTTTCTCCAAAAGAAATCCACTACTTCTCCTAGAGGTGGATTTTTTTTATTGCAGATGAACGACATCATAGCCTCAAATCTATGATTGAAATATCTGCAAACATTAACCGGATCCAATGAGCACAGTTCTCCTGCTGTCTTGTATTCGATGTTTTTAATGTTTGAATTTGCCTCTCGTAGAAAATCCAGTAAATCATCCCAAGCGTACTCAGCACAGCTTAGGGTAACGAACCATGTTGGTGTTCCTAAATTCCGTAACATGCATTTTAATTCACCATGGCGTCTGTACCAATATTCATTTGTCCCACGCTGACAAGCCATCAGATTGATCAGTTGTGTTTCCAAATGATCATCTCGGTGCTGCACTTTCTCCATAAAATCCTTAGCAGACACATTTTGTAAATGTACTCCACTTTTTAAAATGTGATTTACTGCATAAGACAGTGCAGACAAGTCGCTTTCAAATAAAAGATGGAACAAATAAGGAATACTTTGTCGAAATCTTGGATCTTCTGCATATAGTCTTGTAGTCCGATACTCAGAAGCTGGAATCTGTTCCGGACGTTCATCGTATCGTCCTTCTTTTTCCTTTAGGAAACAGCTGGGGAAAACATCGAGCTTCCAAGCTCTCCTCCCATACACTCACGGGAGTTCCTTTTGCTTTCTTCATCTGAAACAGATCAATATTGTCTCCCATAACTTCTTTTGAATGAAGAGGATGTATGCTAAAATGTTCATAAATTTCTTCTTCCTTTGACTTGTCCACTTTTTCAATTTGTCCAGTTGGTGTTTCTGTGTCTTCTTGTAAATCTTCTTCTTCTTCTTCTTCTTCTATATAAATTGATTCATACCATTAGTTATTCCTTTTCAAATACAAATTTGCTCTTTGTACTTTCCGTACATCTACCAGCTCCTGCCAAATCTTCTTATTCTTTGTAGGTACACCATTAACCAGAATAATTAATGGTTCAGTTTCCAAAGTATCTGCATCAATAGTTTCCATATTTTTTTTCAAATCCAAGGGCAAATACACCACTCTACCTTTTAAACCTCTCAGTAAATCTGAAGGAGGTAATTTACCAGTTTTGGGCTCCATACGTACTATGGTCTGGAACGGATGAACACATTGAATGAGTATAGACTCATATGTATTTAATTCAGAAAGTTCAGCAGGAATAGCATCCAATTCTAAATTATTATGTACAGCTCTGGTCGGCATTCTATTTTCCTCTAACTTGTTGTAACAGTATTTACAAATACGCTGATCTTCACCCAATTCAAAACAATTTTCAAGAAATATATATGTGGCAAAATCCTTCCACTTATAATTATCTTCATTTTCACTCTTTCTGTAGAGATCAACATTCCTAGTTTGTTTTCTATAATGAGTTTTGCGGCAACAAATACAAGTAATATTTGGTCTTTCATTAGAGATTATTGCAAATTTTGTTATGTGATCATTAAATGTCTTACTTACAGAGGGTTCTACATTCTCTTCCACTTCTTCCTCATTTACTGTGTCCTTTTCTGCACTGTTTTATTCAGGACCAAAGTAACAAAACTGAATTTCATCAACAACCTTCTCTACATCTGATACCGATCCACGGAACAGAGCCCTATTCAATTCATCTAACTTTATTGCTGGACTTTTAGCAAAATACAACCGTCTCACAAACTTTCTCATTTCAGTATGATGAACAGCCAGCATCCTAAAATGATGAAAAACACTTTTATACACTTTTCTAGATAGACAAGCCAGAGAATGACCCTGCAAACCAGTATTCTCTCTCACTCTGCATGGATCTAGACTTTGAAGCACCTTAATCTTCTGTTTTACACTTTTTTTACTATATTCTCTTAGAAACTCACGAAATTTATCAATAGATTCCTGACGCACAGTGCAAATACTACTACAATTCCAAGTGTACACTGGGGCTTTAGGACGTCTCCCCATAGCCTCATCCGCCATCACTTGTACCTCATCTCTTGGAACCATTATCTCCTTCTCCATTATGCAACCATTTTTCACTTCGTAAGTACGACCTCTGGTGTCAACTGCATGCAGCAAACTATTACTTTGAAAATAGCTCTCTTCATTAAAAAAAGGTTCACTACTTGAACTATGCTTCCATTTTCCTAAAAACACTTTACAAAAGTTTGTTCTGTTCACTACTCTTTTCCTTTTGCCTTGTGATTTCAGTACATTAACCATTTTATCTAATGTACGCATCCTATTCAAAATTAAAATGAATAGTTTCCTTTTTAATTCTAATGCCTTTGCTGCAATGGCTTCAATTTCTTTTTTTCTCTTATAAAACTTAGCCTTTTGCTTATATTTCTTCACATCCTTTATCAAATTGGACATAACTCTTCTCTGAAACATTTTTCTACGTATCTCTTTAAACGCTGTTTTTCTGTTTAAGTTAATCTTTTTAGTTGCAGAAGGTATATTTGCATTAACTAAATTCTCAATTTTTTCCTGTCCTTTTCTATTGAAAACATTCTTTCCAGTACAGACATTTTGTACATTTTTCCTTTTTTTGAATATGTTCTTTAAAAAAAATTTTGTCTGCTTACCAGAAGATTTTTTTTTTTTCCCAACATGAGCATCTCCAACTAACTTAGGTCCTCCAGTTGTCTTCAAATATAGGTTTTTTTGTGGTCTTTCTTTACTCTGGATTTTGTAGGCATCTTACATTTTGTTCACTGCTCTTCAGCAATACCTGAAAAAAACTAAAAAAAAATTCCTTTATTTTATTTAAATATATTACTACATTTTTTATGTTCTTTAGAAATCTTAAAATACTATAAACCCCTTTCCTATAAATGAAAATCACAATAACACCTTCACCAATTAAATATCTAAAAACAATTCCTGTATGCACACAGAGTCATGCTTTGAAATTAGGCAGAAAACGAAATGTCTTTGCCAATTGCAAAGCATACTTTCTACTACTTTTAAGGCAAGTGAAAAGTACTTTTGCAGTCTGCCACATTTTGAATCCACTTTTCAGATTCTTAAAAAAGCACATGTCCAAACTGCTTTTTCAGACCAGCACCATGTGTAACCTGGGTGACTGCCTACACTCCAGCAAGGGCAACCAGCCTTAGTGATGCTGAATGTATTTGCATTACTGACTGAAACCTCAAACTCCACTCGCTTGTGAATACTGTGCATGATTCCACAGGGTAAGCAGCTGGGTGTGTGCTAAGAGTCTGCTTCTGCACCAAAAAATGGCTCCCCCTTTCCATCTAATGCAACTGTGAAATCACCAGAGCAATACGCAATAAATCTCTGCCTGTAATTCCTATATGCACACAGAGTCATGTTTTCACATTAGTCACAAAACGAAATTTCATTGCCATTTTGAAAGCACACTTACTACTCCTTTTTTTGGCAAGTGATAAACACTTTTACAGTCTGTCACATTTTGAATCCACTTTACAGATTCTTAAAAAAGCACATGTCCAAACTGCTTTTTCAGACCAGCACCATGTGTAACCTGGGTGACTGCCTACACTCCAGCAAGGGCAACCAGCCTTAGTGATGCTGAATGTATTTGCATTACTGACTGAAACCTCAAACCCCACTCGCTTGTGAATACTGTGCATGATTCCACAGGGTAAGCAGCTGGGTGTGTGCTAAGAGTCTGCTTCTGCACCAAAAAATGGCTCCCCCTTTCCATCTAATGCAACTGTGAAATCACCAGAGCAATACGCAATAAATCTCTGCCTGTAATTCCTATATGCACACAGAGTCATGTTTTCACATTAGTCACAAAACGAAATTTCTTTGCCATTTTGAAAGCACACTTACTACTCCTTTTTTTGGCAAGTGATAAACACTTTTACAGTCTGTCACATTTTGAATCCACTTTTCAGATTCTTAAAAAAGCCCATGTCCAAACTGCTTTTTCAGACCAGCACCATGTGTAACCTGGGTGACTGCCTACACTCCAGCAAGGGCAACCAGCCTTAGTGATGCTGAATGTATTTGCATTACTGACTGAAACCTCAAACCCCACTCGTTTGTGAATACTGTGCATGATTCCACAGGGTAAGCAGCCGGGTGTGTGCTAAGAGTCTGCTTCTGCACCAAAAAATGGCTCCCCCTTTCCATCTAATGCAACTGTGAAATCACCAGAGCAATACGCAATAAATCTCTGCCTGTAATTCCTATATGCACACAGAGTCATGTTTTCACATTAGTCACAAAACTAAATTTCTTTGCCATTTTGAAAGCACACTTACTACTCCTTTTTTTGGCAAGTGATAAACACTTTTACAGTCTGTCACATTTTGAATCCACTTTTCAGATTCTTAAAAAAGCACATGTCCAAACTGCTTTTTCAGACCAGCACCATGTGTAACCTGGGTGACTGCCTACACTCCAGCAAGGGCAACCAGCCTTAGTGATGCTGAATGTATTTGCATTACTGACTGAAACCTCAAACCCCACTCGCTTGTGAATACTGTGCATGATTCCACAGGGTAAGCAGCTGGGTGTGTGCTAAGAGTCGGCTTCTGCACCAAAAAATGGCTCCCCCTTTCCATCTAATGCAACTGTGAAATCACCAGAGCAATACGCAATAAATCTCTGCCTGTAATTCCTATATGCACACAGAGTCATGTTTTCACATTAGTCACAAAACGAAATTTCTTAGCCATTTTGAAAGCACACTTACTACTCCTTTTTTTGGCAAGTGATAAACACTTTTACAGTCTGTCACATTTTGAATCCACTTTTCAGATTCTTAAAAAAGCACATGTCCAAACTGCTTTTTCAGACCTGCACCATGTGTAACCTGGGTGACTGCCTACACTCCAGCAAGGGCAACCAGCCTTAGTGATGCTGAATGTATTTGCATTACTGACTGAAACCTCAAACCCCACTCGCTTGTGAATACTGTGCATGATTCCACAGGGTAAGCAGCTGGGTGTGTGCTAAGAGTCTGCTTCTGCACCAAAAAATGGCTCCCCCTTTCCATCTAATGCAACTGTGAAATCACCAGAGCAATACGCAATAAATCTCTGCCTGTAATTCCTATATGCACACAGAGTCATGTTTTCACATTAGTCACAAAACGAAATTTCTTTGCCATTTTGAAAGCACACTTACTACTCCTTTTTTTGGCAAGTGATAAACACTTTTACAGTCTGTCACATTTTGAATCCACTTTTCAGATTCTTTAAAAAGCACATGTCCAAACTGCTTTTTCAGACCTGCACCATCTGTAACCTGGGTGACTGCCTACACTCCAGCAAGGGCAACCAGCCTTAGTGATGCTGAATGTATTTGCATTACTGACTGAAACCTCAAACCCCACTCGCTTGTGAATACTGTGCATGATTCCACAGGGTAAGCAGCTGGGTGTGTGCTAAGAGTCTGCTTCTGCACCAAAAAATGGCTCCCCCTTTCCATCTAATGCAACTGTGAAATCACCAGAGCAATACGCAATAAATCTCTGCCTGTAATTCCTATATGCACACAGAGTCATGTTTTCACATTAGTCACAAAACGAAATTTCTTTGCCATTTTGAAAGCACACTTACTACTCCTTTTTTTGGCAAGTGATAAACACTTTTACAGTCTGTCACATTTTGAATCCACTTTTCAGATTCTTAAAAAAGCACATGTCCAAACTGCTTTTTCAGACCTGCACCATCTGTAACCTGGGTGACTGCCTACACTCCAGCAAGGGCAACCAGCCTTAGTGATGCTGAATGTATTTGCATTACTGACTGAAACCTCAAACCCCACTCGCTTGTGAATACTGTGCATGATTCCACAGGGTAAGCAGCTGGGTGTGTGCTAAGAGTCTGCTTCTGCACCAAAAAATGGCTCCCCCTTTCCATCTAATGCAACTGTGAAATCACCAGAGCAATACGCAATAAATCTCTGCCTGTAATTCCTATATGCACACAGAGTCATGTTTTCACATTAGTCACAAAACGAAATTTCTTTGCCATTTTGAAAGCACACTTACTACTCCTTTTTTTGGCAAATGATAAACACTTTTACAGTCTGTCACATTTTGAATCCACTTTTCAGATTCTTAAAAAAGCACATGTCCAAACTGCTTTTTCAGACCTGCACCATCTGTAACCTGGGTGACTGCCTACACTCCAGCAAGGGCAACCAGCCTTAGTGATGCTGAATGTATTTGCATTACTGACTGAAACCTCCAACCCCACTCGCTTGTGAATACTGTGCATGATTCCACAGGGTAAGCAGCTGGGTGTGTGCTAAGAGTCTGCTTCTGCACCAAAAAATGGCTCCCCCTTTCCATCTAATGCAATTGTGAAATCACCAGAGCAATACGCAATAAATCTCTGCCTGTAATTCCTATATGCACACAGAGTCATGTTTTCACATTAGTCACAAAACGAAATTTCTTTGCCATTTTGAAAGCACACTTACTACTCCTTTTTTTGGCAAGTGATAAACACTTTTACAGTCTGTCACATTTTGAATCCACTTTTCAGATTCTTAAAAAAGCACATGTCCAAACTGCTTTTTCAGACCTGCACCATCTGTAACCTGGGTAACTGACTACACTCCAGCAAGGGCAACCAGTCTTACTGATGCTGTATGTATTTGCATTACTGAGTCCAACCTCAAACCCTTAAAGTATTCTTTATTTTTACCAGTACACCTTAATTTATCGTGAAAACATAGTCCATATTATTTTACATGTTCCTCACATTTAAATTTCTCCCAAAACAGAAAATAATAAACACAACTTCAACAAAAGGAATTCCATTTCTATAATTCATTTCTTAATTTACCATATACATCCCCTCTCAAACTCTAAACTCACCTTTAAAATTAGTTAGCTGTGAAAGAAATGTGGCACTCAAACAGCAGATTATCAGACCAGGATCTCTGTTCTTTACACCTCTCTCCTCTCAGCAGAACCAGATAATGGCAAACTTTCCCTCTCTTTTTCCACACATATACATGTTAATTTCAAATCTCAGTGCTTCCCCCTTTTTTTCAAATGTAATCACACATTTCTATTGGTTGAAAACCAACCCTTTTCCAAAAGTACCCTTCCCCCAACTTGACTTCTGCCTAGTACCCTTCCCCCAACTTGACTTCTGCCTGCTACCATAGCAACAGCTCATGGAACACTGCTGTGTGGAGTTAGGTCAGAAGTTCACCAAACAATGTTTCAATTCCACAGAGCAAGAGTGCTTGACTTTTCAAACCTAACAGCAAATCCATAGTACTGTTCTTTGGTAACACATTTTTCTGTACCAATACACAACATGCTTCTATTAATTTACACATACAGCCTAGTTTTTATTCTAGAATGGTATGAAACAGCCAATCAGTTCTTTTTTTTATGAAAAAAATATGTATGCCTCCATTTCCAAACTGTCTTTCATTTCTTTTTACCATTCTACTGAATTACACCTCCTGAGTGCATCCAGTTCTCCTTTGAAGATGTTCACAGTGTGGATTGTAGGGCACAGCTATGTCTTCTGGAGTGAAAAGTATGCAGAGAAAACAGATATGGTGAGAGACCTTGCTTTGCCAAATGTAGACATTAAATGGATTGGTCAGAGAGGGTTAAAGTGGCACCAATTGATGCCATTGGTAAAATCCTTCATGCAAATCCAACACCCTGACCTCATAATAGTGCACTGTGGTGGCAATGACCTAGGCACTTTGACTGGGGTAGGTCTGGAAATGCTTATGAAGGACACCTTTGCACAACTGTTTTCACTTTTCCCTAAAACTGCCTTTGTGTTTTCTAACATATGCCAAAGGCAAAAATGGAACTGGTCCAATCATTTCTGTCCGCAGATTGACAAAGCAAGAAAGCACGTCAACAAATCTGTTTCTGCTTTCCTCCGTGACTATGGTATGGGTTCCATTTACCACAACAACTTGCGTTACGACATGCAAGACATTTATAGAGGAGATGGAGTGCACTTCAATGATGAAGGGAACAGAGTCTTCCTCTTGAACCTTAGACTCTGCATCGGTACTTACTTGTAGGTACCACTAAAAAATCACTTCATAAACACAACGGCTCTTTTTAGAGCCCCCTAATATCTAAACTCTTAAATCTGCATTTCATTTCTTTTATTTTATTTTTTTTCTACCGTACGCGTACGTTGAGCTTATCGTACGCGTACCCCGCGATTTTTTTTAAAATCAATAAATGTTTTCTTTGTACTTTTCTGTCCTTCTTTGACCCCCTTACAAATGTTAGGGGGTCTGTAACTCTCCTCCTTGCCCCCTTTTCAAGATATCACTCTTTTTTTTCTGAGTGAAACACACGAAATGGCGGCCGCCGCTTCCTGGTTTCGACCGATTCGAATGTTTACTAAGATCTAAGAGCCAATCAGAATCGCGCTCGCGCACGCCACCGTACGCGTACGGTAAGCGCACCGTAAGCGCACCGTAAGCTGGCTCAGATATATATATTGATTTAAAGGTTATTTTCTCAGAATCTACTGAACAGATTTACACCAAACCTACAAAAGGCACTTCCTTGACCTGAGGACTACCTCTCTGCCAAATTTCTAGTAATTCTGTTCAGCCCTTCGGGCTGTAGCTGTGTCTAAAGGTCCTATGGAAAAATGCATGGGAAAAACGCGTTTTGGGACCGCCCTTTTATCTCAGCCCCCGCTTGACGAATCCTCCCGAGACTTTCAGGGTAGGAGCGGAGCGTAGCGCCCCACCTATTTTAAAAAATTCGCGAGGATTCGTCGACCGGCGCAAAAGGTATTCAAAATAGAATGTTGCGGATTTCCTATGGAAACGTGGTCCTAACTATAACTACCTACTGGCGACCGCCAGTAGGTAATATCTATATATATATATATATATATATTATCTACTGGTGGTCGCCAGTAGATAGTTATAGTTAGGACCGTGTTTCCATAGGAAATCTCAAAATTCTGTTTTGAATAACTTTGGCGCCGGTTGACGAATCTTCGCAAAATTTTCAAAACTAATGGGGCGCTCCGCTCAGCTCCTACCCTGAAAGTCTCGGGTGGATTCGTCAAGCGGGGGCCGAGAAAAAAGGGGGGTCCCAAAACGCGTTTTCCACATGCATTTTCCCATAGGACCTTTAGTCGGAGGTACACCCCGAATGGCTGAACAGAATTACTTGAAATTTGTCAGAGAGGTAGTCCTCAGGTCAGGGATGTGCCTTTTGCATATATGGAGTCAATCTGTTCAGTAGTTCCTGAGAAAATTGCAGTTAAAAGCACATACATATCTATAGCCGCGCACCGTGCGCGCACCGTGTGCGCACCCTAACGTGCGCGAGCGTAATTCTGATTGGTTGTTACATGTCAGTCAGCGTTCGAATCGGTCGAAATCAGAAAGTGTCGCCGCCATTTTGTTTGTTTTCAGTGCGAGAGTGGAAAAGGAAGGTGGCAAACGTGAAAAGGGGGCAGGGTAGAGAGTTCCTGACCCCCTAGCCATTGTCAGGGGGTCCCTGAAGGACCCCGAAGGCAGAAAAAAACATTTAATTTTATTTATTTTTAAATCGCGGGGGTGCGCGCACCGTGCGCGCACAGTGAAAAAGCAAAAAAAAATAATAATAATTTTTAATAGGTAGTTTATTGAAAAATAAATATATATAAAAAAAATAATACATACATAACTTAGCATTTAAAAAAACGTACAAATTCACTGAAAAAACCATAGGTTTCACACACGTTCTAGTTAGGAATTAGCATTTAAAAAACCTTGCAAATTTACTTTAAAAAACCATAGGTTTCACACATGTTATAGTTAGGTGGATATTTCACTCGTAAAAAAAACATGAAATTCCACCGTTATAGTAGTTTCAGATAACTATAACTCGCGCGACCGCCACTCTATCACAAGGATGATGTCATCAGTGATGTCAAGAGTGATGCCACTGACCATGTCATGAGTGATGTAATATGTGACGTCATGAGCAGAGGATTGCGGGCGCGCGAGTTATAGTTATCTGAAACTAACTAAAACGGTGGAATTTCATTGGTTTTTTACGAGTGAAATATCCACCTAACTATAACATGTGTGAAACCTATGGTTTTTTTAAGTAAATTTGCAAGGTTTTTTAAATGCTAATTCCTAACTAGAACGTGTGTGAAACCTATGGTTTTTTTCAGTGAATATATATATATATATATATATATATATATATATATATATATATACATTCACATAGACAGCTCCTTCCGGATTTGCATAGATCCATGGAGAGTGGCACGCACGCCGGCGGAGAAACCGGCTAAATAAATCCTCAAAACACTTTCTCAATCCGCGTGCTCTCAGAAATCAGGGACCCAAAATTGGTAAGTTTAAACTGCTGTTTATTCGCACACAACGCGTTTCGCCGAAGGGCTTGATCACGTGTATATGCCGTCATTGTGTCACGCAACGTATATAGTGGAAACAAACATAAGCATAGAAAGAGGACCACATTAAACCAAAATCTTCTTCTTGTGAATTTGAAACATAAATTGTAACTGGAATAAGTCAGCTGTTAAATACAGTCGGTGTTATACTACAGTTGTACAAATACACATTTATAATTATCGTTTTTGTGTAATGTCCATCCCAGTCATGTAGTAAACATAAATAACGGACATGCTGTCACGGATCTCTGAGCCAAAGTAAATCTTCAATATTGTAAATATCACAGCTCTACAGCAATGTACCTGCTCTATTACTTTTCCGCTCACACTGAATAGCAAGTGGTTCTTTCTAATGCAACAAATGTAAACTCCTCAAAGTTCAAGATGCACTGTTGGTCTAAGAGAGTCGCATACACACTCTATGACAATTCTCTCCTGTAAAGAATAACTATTGGTAAAATACATCGACATCACAAACAAACATAGCAAGCAAACTTCTTGGTTTGCATGACTCATGTGCTTGGTGCACCTTTCAAAGTTGAAATAAAGTAGCACCCATATAGTAGGAAAGGTTTTTTAGCACCCTAAGTTCCAAGATTATTCGGCATAATGTAATAGTTTGCAGTTCCATCATCCCAAAATCGGAAATCCACAGTTATTTGTGACGTGTCTGTTACATTCCAATAAGCCACATTTGTTTCTAGGGTGTATCAGTAAAGTTTCATGAAATCAAAATGTCAAAATATCAAAATATCCCAGCTACTGGCAAGTGCCATATTGCAAACATGAGGATAATGAAAAAATGTTATAAAGTCTCCTCCACAGCGTTAACATGTAGAAGGCATATTGTCTAGCATTCGTGTAAAAAGAAAGAAAGAAAAACAGGTGTAACCAGAATAAGATATAAAGTGTTTGAAAATTTAAAGTGAGAAAGTGCAGAGAAAGAAAGAGAGAACAAATTGACTGCCCATGCAGGTAGATTCAGATGAATGGGCCCATTACTTCCTTCCTATAAAATAAAACAAAACAAATAATACGGATTAAAACCCATAAAAAAGTTAAATACACAGATTTGCCACCAATAGGTGGTATTCTTTTAACACAATATCAAGCACAGTCATGAACACTGAGAAAAACTCTATGATACGCTGACAACAAAATTAATCATTCTCTAAGATGTACAGATAATTCTTCCTCTTGATTTAACCCTCCAGGGGTCTTGGTCTGAAAATCTATGATATATTTAGATTCATGTTGTCTTAATTTAAGAGTTCTATTGCCACCCCTGGGGTTTCCCTCAATTTGTTCTAAGAGGATGTAATGCAATTCGTTGGTATTAGAAAAATGTTTATCCCTGAAGTGTCGTGCCACAGGGTATTTCTGGTCGAAATTCGTAATGGCCCTGCAATGTTCTAAAATGCGTTTTTTTTGCCATACAGGTGGTACTTCCGATATACCATAATTTGCAAGTGCACTCTATAAAATATATTACAAATACAGAGCTGCACGTCAAGAACTGGGTGATGTTTCTGCTAATACCATTGTACGACACTTTCTTATGAGATATGCTATTGTTGCAAGCCTTGCAGTGGCCACATGGGTAGAAACCTTCAAGACCCTGGATGTTATTCGGGGGTTACATCACTATGGACAAGCATATCTCTGATGTTCCTATTTCTACGATATGTGATGCTAGGTCTGTCAGGAATACTTCCACCTATTACACTATCGTTTTTCAAAATGTCCCAATTCTTAGTGATGATTCTCTTAATAGTTTTTGAGTCAGATCCGTATGTCATTATAACTCTAGTGGTGTTATCTTCCTTAGTACAATCTGGTGATGAGTCAGAGATGGTATTGGCCCTTGCCACTCCTGCAGCTCTAACCGGTGCTTTTTTGAGTACCCAGCTCGGATACCCCCTTTCACTGAACCTGTCAATGATACAATTACTTTCCAGTGTTGCAATTCCTTTTTGCCCTCAGCAGCTCCCCATAAGAGATACTCCATTTAAGGGTATCCGGATGGCTGCTGAGGGCATGTAGAATACTGTTTCCTGCTGTGCTCTTGCGGTACAACGATGTATGTACCTTGTTCTCCCTTATTTCTAGTTTGACATCTAAGTACTCCACTTGTGTCTTACTGATGGTACCACTTAGAAAGATGTTAAGTTCATTCTCGTTCAGTTTCCTAATGAAATCATGTGCCTCTTCTAATGATCCTTTCCATACAATAAACAGGTCGTCGATATAACGTAACCACATCGACACCTGCTTCCAATCTTGTTGTAGGGATGGATGGGATCGAATGCCTTCCTCCCAGCTCCCCATAAAAAGATTGGCAAAGCTGGGAGCAAAGCACGATCCCATCGCAGCCCCATTGACCTGTTTATAGAGGACACCATTGAACAGAAAAATATTGTTCGTTAAACAGTATTCCAACATAGTAAGGAGCATGTGAGTATGTTCTCGGAATCTGATAGCTCTGTTCATAAGGTAATGTTTACAGGCTTCTAGACCTTGTTTGTGGTTGATGATAGTGTACAAACTATGTACATCCAAGGTAATGAAAATGCTATCCTCATCCCATACTAAGCTTTCGATTTTTTTAAGAAAGTCTTTAGTATCTTTGATGTAGCTATCCAGTGACATTACATAGCCCCTAAGGAAATGATCTATATATTTAGAAACATGTTCTGCAACACTGCCCTTAGAAGAAACTATGGGCCTCCCGGGTGGAACAATGGGGTCTTTATTTCATGAAACTTTACTGATACACCCTAGAAGCAAATGTGGCTTATTGGAACGTAACAGACACGTCACAAATAACTGTGGATTTCCGATTTTGGGATGATGGAACTGCAAACTATTACATTATGCCGAATAATCTTGGAACTTAGGGTGCTAAAAAACCTTTCCTACTATATGGGTGCTACTTTATTTCAACTTTGAAAGGTGCACCAAGCACATGAGTCATGCAAACCAAGAAGTTTGCTTGCTATGTTTGTTTGTGATGTCGATGTATTTTACCAATACTTATTCTTTACAGGAGAGAATTGTTATAGAGTGTGAATGCGACTCTCTTAGACCAACAGTGCATCTTGAACTTTGAGGAGTTTACATTTGTTGCATTAGAAAGAACCACTTGCTATTCAGTGTGAGCGGAAAAGTAATAGAGCAGGTACATTGCTGTAGAGCTGTGATATTTACAATATTGAAGATTTACTTTGGCTCAGAGATCCGTGACAGCATGTCCGTTATTTATGTTTACTACATGACTGGGATGGACATTACACAAAAATGATAATTATAAATGTGTATTTGTACAACTGTAGTATAACATCGATAGTATTTAACAGCTGACTTATTCCGGTTACAATGTATGTTTCAAATTCATAAGAAGAAGATTTTGGTTTGATGTGGTCCTCTTTCTATGCTTATGTTTGTTTCCACTATATACGTTGCGTGACACAATGACGGCATATACACGTGATCAAGCCCTTCGGCGAAACGCGTTGTGTGCGAATAAACAGCAGTTTAAACTTACCAATTTTGGGTCCCTGATTTCTGAGAGCACGCGGATTGAGAAAGTGTTTTGAGGATATATATATATATATATATATACATATATATATATATATATATACATTACTATTATTAAAATATATTTTACATTAAAAAAAAATTTATTTACCACTATAAAATATTTATATGTAAATATATAAAACATACAAAAATAACAAATCAAATATAAAATATTACAATCATTACAAAATTAAATACATATAAAAAACATTTACTAAAAAATATAAAAAACTAAATGATGCAAAGAAAATACAGATATACAAATATTATAAAATTAAACAAATAAACAAATATTATTATTATATATATTTTAACAACTTTAATAAATATAAAAATCTGGGAATAATACATATACAATACCCACTCCAGTCTGTGCAGCAGTAGGGAAAGCGTTGGACTCCAGAGGGGTAACATTACTACTCCCACTCCAATCTGTGCAACAGTAGGGAAAGATTTGGACACCGGAGGGATAACATTTACTATTCCCACTCCAGTCTGTGCCACAGTATAAAAAGTGTTCGACTTCGGAGGGATTAATTTACTTTTCTCACTAAAGTTCATGCAACAGTACAGAAAGCGTTGTACTGCGGATGGGTACAATTTACTATTCCCACTCCAGTCTGTGCAACAGTAGTGAAGTTATTGGATTTTGGAGGAGTTACATTTACTATTCCGACTCCAGTCTGTACAACAGTAGGGAAAGCTTTGAACATCAGAGCTGTAACTTTTATTATTCTCACTCCCGTCTGTGCAACAGTAGGAAAACAGTAGGGAAAGTGTTGGACTTCAGAGGGTTTAAATTTACTATTCCCACTCCAGCCTGTACAAAAGTTGGGAAAGCTTTGGACTCCGGAGCGGGAAAAGTAAATATTACCCCTCCAGAGTCCAACGCTTTTCCGATTCTAGTCTGTACAACAGTAGTGAAAGCACTGGACCCCGGAACGGGTAACATTTACTATTCCCACTCCAAACTCTACAACAGTAGGGAAAGCGCAGTACTTCGGATGGGTAATATTTACTATTCCCACTCAAATCTTTACAAAACTATGGAAAGTGTTGGACTCCGGAGGGGTAAGATTTACTATTCCCACTCCAGTCTGTGTGACAGTAGGGAACGTGTGGGACTCCAGAGGGGTAACATTTACTATTCCCACTCCAGTCTTTATAACAGTAGGGAAAGTTGGATTCCGGAAGGGTAAAATTTACTATTCCTACTCCAGTCTGTGGAACAGTATGGCAAGTGTTGAGCTTCGGAGGGGTAACAATTACTATTACCACTCTAGTCTTTGTAACAGTGGGAAAGTGCTTCACTTCAAACATAACATATGTGAAAAATAACTGAACTTTATTAATTAAGCAATTTATATAAAACAATTACAAAATTAACATGATTAGTAAATGAAATAATTAATTATCAATTATTATTTAAATACATTACCACACCATACCCCCACAAACCTACCAGCTCAGACTTATAATATAAGTACAGTAAATAAATGTCACACAATTAACAATCAATTAAATATTAATTTATGTTTTTCCGTCCGATCCCTTTGCCTCTACAAACCCAGCAGCACACACCTAATATATAACTTAGAAAATACAATTATTACAAAATGTACACATTTATTAATCAATTAAATATTTAGTAATAAATTATTGCTTAATTATTTATTAATAATCACTTTAAAAATATGCAATCCTATACCCCTACAAACCCAGCAGCCTGCAACTAATGTATAACTTAAAAATACAACTACTACACATTTGACATAACCAATAATCAATTAATTAATTAATATCTTATTCATTACTTGGTAATAAATTATTCCCTAATTGCCTTCCCACCTGATACTCCTACAAACCCAGCAGCCTGCAACTAATATATAACTTAAAAAATTAAATGATTGCACAATTTACATAACTTACAATCAATTAATTAATTAATTAGTATTATATTAGTTAATTGGTAATTAATTATTAATTAATTAACTTTCCACCCTATTCCCCTACAAACCCAGCAGCCCTCACCTAATATATAACTTAAAAAACTATTATTACATAATTTAAATAATTAATACTCAATAAATTAATTAATTATACATTATTTATTATTGTTTAATTAATTAGTACTTAATTAACTGTCCATGATATAACCCTACAATCCCAGTAGCCCGCACCTAATATGTAACCAGAAAAAATACAAGTATTGCACAATTTACATAATTAATCGATTACATAAGTGAAATAACAATTGATTATTAATTAGTTATAATTATTTTACTTCCCACCCTACACCCCTACAAACCTAGCAACCCACTATGACAATACACATTTTTATTGGCAATTAGATAAAAAACATATAAATCACTTAAAATTACAAACTATGTTTTAAAAATATCATTAAGAATTATACAAACTATAATAAGACATAACATTAACATATAAACTAACACAAAAAAGATAATTAAATAACAATATCTTTAATAACATATTATCAAAAACAATATTAACAACAATGATGATATTAAAAATGACATCACAGTATTTTTGTGTCACAAAATGTTTTCTCTCATATTTCTGCAACTTGATATTTCAAATCCAATATTGTGTTCAAACACTGTTTTTTATTGTGAATTGTTATTTTCCTATTGGAAGGGTATCTAGACACAACTGTGTAAAATCTTTCATACGAACATTGTTCTGGGTCCCGCCACAATAATCTTACGCTCTTATGCCTCTAGTAGCACTCGTTTACTTTCAGAATTAGATTTGGCCCTCCTGAACCTGTTACAGACAATAGCTATGAAGGGTATTATCCTAGGAAGGACTTTAATCAAGTTTCTTTTTTTTGATAGTCAAATTTATTTGGTTTTCAGAACGAAAATACATCGACAGCAAATCAAGCACATTATTGAGATGAAATACATACGAGAGAAGACGACAGAGACTCATAAGGCATAGGTGGAATGAGTACGACATTGGGTATCCAAGCATCTGGGACCGGAGTTCTCAGGGTCCACCAAGAAAAGGAGGACGTCATCTGCATACAGGGCTATCTTGTCAGTCTGAGTCCGATCCCAGGCCCAACCACGGTAAGGGGGTCTTGACGGATGCGGGAGGCCAGGGGCTCCATAGTCAGTGCGAATAGAAGCGGCGAGAGTGAGCAGCCCTGACAGGTGCCCCTCTGGATGGGGAAAGTCCCAGAGAGGTCGCCATTAATGAGGACACGTGCTTTGGGCTTAGAGCAAAGGGCCCAAATAAGGCATCGGAACGGGGGCCGAAACCCATCCTCTCCAACACATCCTCGAGAAAGCTCCAATCCACCGTGTCAAATACCTTTTCAAAGTCTATGAAAAGCAGGGCCAGGTATGGAGTGAGACGATGGCGATGGGCAAGGGCAAGGTGGAGGCGGCGTATGCAATGGCAGGTACCCCGAGCAGGCATGAAGCCGCATTGGTCTGGATAGACCAAGTCTTGCAGATGGGGGCGGAGTCGTTGGGCCACCACAGTGGCGAAGATTTTGACCTCTGTATTGATAAGGGAGATAGGGTGGTAGTCTGCACAGTCAAGGGAAGGCGGTTGAGTCTTTGGGATGACTACAATAGTGGCCACATCAGTTTCGGGCAGGAAGGACCCTTCGTCCACCAGGTGCTTAAACAACCCTGTTAAGTGGGGGACCAACTCATCTCGGTAGGGCGCATAGTATTCTTGGGGGTACCCGTCGGGCCCTGGCGTCTTGCCGGAGTGCAACAGTGAAATAGCCCCATGTATCTCCTCCGGGGTGAAAGGAAGGTCCAGTGTCTCTAAGACCGTCTGGGGAAGGCAGGGCAGCTGCGTTCCGGTCACAGCCAACAAGTCTGCCAGGGAGGTCTGAGGAGGGCGGACTGCATAGAGGGCCATGTAGTATCTAGCGAAAGTTTGGGCAATGGCATGGGACGTGACGTGGTGAGTCCCGGTATCAGCCCGAATCTCGGGAATAATGCGGTTAGCCCTGGGATAAGACACTAAATTATGAAGTAACTTGCCATTTTTATCACCTCAACCATAGACGCGTGCGACCGAGGATCACCAAAGCATTTTAGCGGACTCCAGCGAGATCCGGCGAATCTCTTCATGGACCAGTGTAAGCTGCCGAATTGAGTCGTCGCTGTCATCGGTAGTGTGGGCTCCTTCCAGCTGCGCTGCCTGGGCTTCCAGCTGCACAAGTCGAGCGGACTGCTCTGTGCGTTTCGCGTGGACCAGGCCTCTAGCCCCACCCCGTACCCCGGCCTTGCCGGCCTCCCACAGAGTCCCTGGTGAGGAAACCGAACACGCATTGGTTGAGAAATAGTGCCTCAGTTCCTGCCCTAGGGACTCAACAAATTTGGCATCTTGCAGGAACCAAGCATTTATCCGCCACGTCGCACGGGTGCCAGTAGGGGAGATCCCGAGACGGAGGGAGATGGGTGAGTGGTCTGATATACCCCTGGGCAATATAGAGGCCCCGGACATCAATTGGCAGTCCATAGTGGGCAGCAGGAACAGGTCAATACGGGAGTGGGTGTGGTGGGCTGCCGAAGTGTGGGTGCACTGTTCCTTGCGAGGTTTCCATACGCTCCAGGCATCGCAGAGACCCAGGGCAGAGGACCAGTCAGATAGGCGTTTTGCAGAGGCAAGGCGTGGGGCCGATGGAGTGCCTGTCGTGTCATGCGAGGGGTGCAAGACGGCGTTAAAGTTAACCCCAACAACCATCAGGTCCTGTGGGAAGGAGGAAAGCACAGGCGCGAGGCGGTGAAGGGCAGAGGCCATGGTGGCAGGGGGGATGAATGTACATAGGAGATTGAGAAGGTGACCCTCGATCGTACCAGTCAGGGCCACGTAGAGGGCTTGGGTGTCTGTCTCGGCTCTGGTCAGGGTAAAGGGAAGTCCGTGCCTAAGTAGTATGGCAACCCCCCGAGAACCACGTGTAAAGCCAGAGTGCCAGACCCTATCAAACCCGTATCGGGCGAGGAAGTTGCATCGTGAGCCCAGGAGGTGTGTCCCCTGTAGAAACAGGATTTCAGGCACGTGTCGGTGGGCGCTACGAAGGACAGCAGTACATTTGATACGGTCGAGTAGGCCATTGACATTCCAGGAGAGAATGTGGAGGGTCCTATTGAGAGTGGGTGCCATCAAGGTGGGTGGCATGTGTAAGAGCAGACGCAAGCGCAAAAGTGCCCAGGTCCCAAGAGAGGCAGCTCTCGTGGCCCGGGGCGCTGGGTGGAAGGTGTGTGAACTGGTGAGTCTCGTGTCGTCGGTGAAGGCATACATGTGAGAGTGGCTACCGATAAGAACAGAAAACAATAAACTGTTGGGAGACAACGGTTTTTACCCCTGCCTCGCCCCCCAACTCCCCCACCCTACACTTCTGAAGAGGAAGCTTCTGTCGCCCTGAAAAGAGAAAACAATTCAACCCAACAATCCCAAAGTGAGGCTAAGTGGTAAGCTAAGAAAGTTAGCGGAACAGGAACATGGCAGAGATGGACCCCCCTCCATGTAGCCGGATAAAAGATACGTCGACAGCTGCAAATATGTTAGGACAATGTTGCAACCAGTACTGTAAGCTAGTCTTGGGATTTGAATTAGAAAGTAGTTCACCAAACTCAGGGGAGCATTAAAGTCGGATCGCCCCCGTCAGGGGGATTATGAGAACGGTTTAATCAAGTTTCGTATCATACTTGGGGGCATATTATCAAGACAGGCGATAAAATTATCACCGCTTTAGCGGCAGAAAACTGCCGCTAAAATGGCGATAATGGGCTTGATAATATGCTCTACGGAATTCCAATTGAAGCCCATGTTAGATGTCCTTCACATCTAACATGGGCTTCAATTGGAATTCCGTAGAGCATATTATCAAGCCCATTATCACCGTTTTAGTGGCAGTTTTCTGCCGCTAAAGCGGCGATAATTTTATCACCTGTCTTGATAATATGCCCCTTGGTGGGCCTGGTTCACTTTTCTCAGGAGTACCCATTCCGTACGCATGATGGTACACAGTAACCCCAAAGTTTGAATGTAATTGTGGAGCTCTCTCGATTCCTTCATCACACAACCACTGATACCCACTCATAGTACTGTGCAAATGACTCAACTAAGTTGTTTATTTTCCTTTCTCTTTCTCTGGCAACCCCATGCCTGTCTATGTTCTATCATTCCCTCTCTCCTGGCTGGTCCTTCTGTCCTTCTCTTCTTCCTTTCCATCTCTCCTCTTTTACATTTATTTTTTGAGATGGTTCTTATGAAGGCGTGATTAAGGCAAGCGCGTCTGCATCTGTCTTCGTCAGACCAGTCCTAGGGGCCAGGAACCCTGCACCTTTCAAAGAAGACATAAACGTTTTCCCCCAGATCAGCTAA
Organism: Triturus cristatus; assembly: GCF_964204655.1. Taxonomy (NCBI): domain Eukaryota; kingdom Metazoa; phylum Chordata; class Amphibia; order Caudata; family Salamandridae; genus Triturus; species Triturus cristatus. The sequence goes on along the minus strand of NC_140588.1, from coordinate 397,060,757 downwards.
AAGCACATTGCCCTGTTTGGAGGCATGTCAGTCATTTGTTAACTCCCCAAACAGTGTAGACAATTGCAGATACTGCACATTCTTCTTTAACCCCAAGGATAAAGTTGTAGGCATAGATAGTGAAGAGATTGCCTGATCCTGGGGTGTTGAGAATAAGAACGCATCAACAAGGAGTTGTACCACCAGAAGCGGATTCTGCTTCTTTAGTATAAACTGTTGCTTCCTGGCTAGCCATCAGCATCATATCCACGATCTCCTGGTGGACAAAGCCCCTGATGCTCTATTCCTGACAGAGACATTGCTACATGAGGCATCTCTGCTCGATGTCATCACCACACTGCCAAAAAACTATTGCATTGTTAGATTGGACTGTAGGGACAAGGCAGAAGGTTGAATAGACATTGTCTTCAAAGTCATATTTCAGTGCAAAATAGAGGAGCTTCCCTTCTCGGCATGCAAAATCCCATTCTTCTCCCTTGGTCTCATGCCCAATTTCACGATCTCTGGCATATTAATTTACTTCCCCCCTTGTCTATCCCGGTAATTGGTGCTTGACAATTCCAACTTAGGGCATCATTATGATGTCAGGTGGACTTTTGTCTGCCCGACACCGTAGAGGACTGGAACCGACCGACCGTAGGTCGGCGGTTTTGCCTGCACAATTTGGATGCGTCCACCCTATGAGTGGTTGAAAACATACATTTTGCAATAGCAGCTTTTTTGGCGGGCGGAAAAGGCCTGCAGCACAAGCTGCCATTGTGTAAAATGGATGTTTTTAAACATCCCTGCACTGTGCGGATGAGGTGCAGGAATAGTTAGGGGGCACCATAGTATCCCCCAGGCCTCATAGCGGAGGCTGCAGAGTGACAGGGGCCCCCAGAGTCACTTGCAACACTCACCTGGTGAATACTTCACCTCAGCTTGTACAGAAGGTTAAGCTAGACCAAACCATGGTTGACAACTGGCTCCAAGACTCTCTAGAGGCACTTTTACCAGCCCAAACTTGAATCTTCCTCCAGGCAAAGTCCTCCTGCTACCTGGTTTAATGAGGCCTTACATGGAGAAAGAAAACTCCGTAAAAGACTAGAAAGGGCCTGGAGGAATTTGTACAATGAGAATTCAAAACTTAAATATAAAGCAGTTCTGAACCAATACCATGGGTATTGTACAAATGGTCAAGCTTCTTCTTATTCAGATAACATTTACAAAGCACAAAACTGCCCCAAAACACTTTTTAAAGTGGTCCAAGAGCCATCAGACCCCAGTAATATATTATCCACCCCCTTCACTGTCACAATCTCAATGTGAGGAGCTCACCAGCTTTTTTGTCAAGTAGGTGATTGAAATCCAGCACACCCTAGCTACAGCGAGGACAAACAAACCCCAGTTGGAGATCAATAGCCTGAACACCTGCCACACTAAACCTTTTACCAAGATAGGAAATCCCTCGGTCATAGGCCACTCTCGCATAAGATTGCAGTCTCTGGTCCCCTTGAATTCTTCTCTCCTTTTGCAACTACTGAAGTCAATAAAATCGGGCTCACCATAAGACCCTCTCCCCCCGATTAAGCTGAGTACCTTGATACCCACAATTTATACAACTGCTGTTGGGGCTCTTGAACTCCTCTCTACGTGAGAGGCACATCCCTAAAGCATGGAAGCATGCTATGGTTCTTCTCTTGTTAAAAAACCTCCCCTGGACCCATCCAACTGGTCCAATTTTAGACCCATATCTATGCAGCCTATTCTTGCGAAGGTACTGGAGAAACATGTCAACACCCAATTTACCACTTTTTTGCAGTCCCAAGATGGCTTACACCCCTCATATTCAGGCTTTATAGTGTGGCACAGTACAGAATCCACCCTTGTAGGAGTCACAGAACATCTGAGATGGCTCCTGGATATGGGTGGCACAGCTGTACTAATCCTATTTGACTTCAGCGCAGCATTCAACACTGTGTCTCATTAGACTCTTGGAGAAAGGCTGGCTCAACTGGGTCTCCAAGGGACAGCTCATGCATGACTGACCTCCTTCTTGGCAGATCACACTTTCCAGGTCTTCTCAACTAACACATTGTCCAGCTCACACTCCATCACCTCATGAGTCCTACAGAGACCAGCCCTCTGCCCTCAGCCCTATGTTATATGTCTGCTCTTTAGTAGACTTTTTGGAAATCTGTGGCCTCACCTTGTTCTCTTACTCAGACAACACCCAAATCATCTTTTAACTGTCATCCGAGCAGGAATACAATTCGGGAGATTTAAATTTCTGCCTCTGTCTTGTCTTCACTTGGATGAGCATCAACTCTATAAAATGAAATGGTGAGAAGACTGCGGTATTGGTACTGGGCAAGAATCCCCAACACTGGCCTGCTACAATGGGGCTCTTCCTGAACCTACCTATACAGTGAAGAAACTAGGCTTCTGTCTGGACTCCACCCTGTCCAGGAAGTCCCCCACATGTTTTCCCATCATGAAATTACTTAAATAGATCCTGTGGATGCTTCCCTTTTCGACCAAAGGAAGTCATCCAGGCCATGATCCTATCTAGCCTAGATTATGGTAACATCCTGTATCTAGTGGCAGATCAGACAAAGAGGAAAGAAGGTACCCCCTAGGAATGTAATTTTAGGTCTGGGAAAAAGGGGGAAGTAACAAGAGAAATATCAATGCATTCCCACTTGATCTATATATTTTCAAATTGGCTCTTAATGCCTAACGTCTCGACCACCAACTATTACCGTTTTGTCAACAATATTATTCAAACTAATGTGTTTTAATTTTATATGGATAAATATATATATATTCACTGAAAAAACCATAGGTTTCAGGGGCGTTATAGTTAGCTGGACTTTTCACTCGTACAAAACCATTGAAATTCCCCCGTTATAGTTAGTTCAGCTAACTATAACTCGCGCGCCCGCAATGCACTGCTGATGACGTCACATATTACATCACTCATGACATGGTCAGTAACATCACTCATGACATCACTGATGACATCTCAAATGACATCACTCATGACATCGCTGATGACATCATCCAGTGAATGTGTGTTTTTCTGAAAATTACATATGTTTTATATATGTATATCTCAAGGTCGATGGAAGAATAAATGGGTATAAGTGTCTAAATGGATGATTTGTTTTTGAAAAATTGATTGTATAACTGACTGATTAAATGTATCTTAGTGAATACATGGCTTAGTGAGTAATGTTTAAATATGTAAATATCTGTATCAGTCTCTCACTTTGTGTATAAGTGGCTGCATGGGTTGGTGAGTAGCTACATGAGTGTCTATATAGGTTATTAGTTGGTTTTTTGAGTATTAGTATGAGTGTCTGAGTGTCTGTATGGTTCTGTGGGGGGTATTACGTAGTGCATAGGTGCATGAATGAGTGACTCACTGTTTGTATGTGTTGAAGACAGCATGTGTGCAGGACTGTATGGGTGGATGAGTGTGTGCATGGGTGTGTTAGTGAGTGAATGACTGTCTCAATAGTGTCTTTATGAGGAACTACATATGTTTTAAACTAGTATATGTGACTATTGGTGTATATAAGTGAGTATATGTGAGAGTGAGAGATTGAAAGAGTTCCTGTATGAATAAGTATGTGTTTCTATAAGTGATTGTTTAAAAGACTAAGTATGTGTAAGTTTCTGTAGAAGTAAGTGTGGTGGTGTGTGTATAACTGTATATGCAAGTAAATGGATGTTTGATTCTTTATTAGCATGAGTGACTATGTGTGTGAGTAACTCTATGGATGAGTGGTGTTGTGTGACAGGATGTATAGGTGTATGAGTACATATGATGAGTGAGTACATGTATGAGTGACTGTATAGGACTGTTAGTGAATGAGTGGATCTGTATGTGGATCTTAGAATTACTGAATAGGTTGTTGTAACTGGTATTGGTATGTCCATTGTTTTGAACATTTTAGTTTCTATTTTTGAATGTGTGTATCAAAGGTTATATTAGCGGGAGAGGAGGTCTGCCACTCTATCACAAGGATGATGTAATCAGTGATGTCATCAGTGATGTCATTTGAGATGTCATCAGTGATGTCATGAGTGATGTCACTGACCATGTCATGAGTGATGTAATATGTGACGTCATCAGCAGTGCATTGCGGGCGTGCGAGTTATAGTTAGCTGAACTAACTATAACGGGGGAATTTCAATGGTTTTATACGAGTGAAAAGTCCAGCTAAATATAACGCCCCTGAAACCTATGGTTTTTTCAGTGAATTTCTAAGGTTTTTTAAATGCTAATTCCTAACTATACCGTGCCTGAAACCTATGGTTTTTCAGTGAATTACAAAGGTTTTTTCAATGCTAATTTCTAACTATGCCTACACAGATAGGACATGTGAAGAAAGAAGAAAAAACGCACAGAAAGAAAAAAAAGAAATTCAGAAAGAAGCAACAGAAGTCCTCAAAGACGAAGAAAAAGTGCAGGAAGAAGGATAACGTGCAGAAAGAACAAACAGAAGAGCAGAAAGAAGCCATGTTGCAAAATCATCCTGTACCCTCAACTTTTTCAGACGGATACTGGTGGTAACTGAGTCTGACTAACCAGTCCTAGAGCCAGTGCTATGTTAAAAGACACTCAGAATACAGTGAAAACACCTACATTCACTAGGGAACACTTTGCGTTGGGGTCCCCCTGTGATTAGCATGACCTCCTCTGAAAGCCCCTAGAATATAATAGGGCAGAGGATTAAAACTACCTCTTAAAACGCGCCACAGGGTGTGTTTGCACACGTCACCTCAGGCCCCGTCCCCTCCCTTCCCCACTGTTTAAACACGCCCTGTGGCCGTTTTAAGTTGGGAGATTAAGTCCCCTTGAATCCCAAGGGTCCCTAGGTCCAACTAGACCACTAGGTACCTCCAGTAAGCGCCACAGAGCTGTGTTGCAGAGAGATGTAAAAAGGGGCACGGCCTAGACCACCTCTCTGCAACGCAGCGCAGTGGCGCTTACTGGAAGCACCTGGTGGGCTAGTTGGCCCCCAGAGTCCCTCAGGATTGAAGGGGAATTATTTCCCCAACTTAAAACGCGCCACAGAACCTGTTTGCACACATTAACTCAGGCCCCGTCCCCTCCCTTCACCACTGTGTAAACACGCCCTGTGGCCGTTTTTAGTTGGGAGATTAAGTTCATTTGAATCCTGAGGGTCCCTAGGGTCCAACTAGTCCACTAGGTACCTCCAGTAAGCGCCACAGAGCTGCGTTGCAGAGAGGTGTAAAAAGTGGCACAGCCTGGACCACCTCTCTGCAACGCAGGTCAATGGCGCTTACTGGAAGCACCTGGTGGGCTAGTTAGCCCCCAGGGGCCCTCAGGATTGAAGGGGAATTATTTCCCCAACTTAAAATGCGCCATAGGGCGTGTTTGCACACGTCACCTCAGGCCCCGTCCCCTCCCTTCCCCACTGTGTAAACACGCCCTGTGGCCGTTTTTTAAGTTGGGAGATTAAGTCCCCTTGAATCCTGATGGTTCCTAGGGGCAAAAGAGCCCACTATGGAAGGCCAGTAAGTGCAATTGCAGAGATGTGTATAAAGGGGCACGGCCTGCACCGCTTCTCTGCAACACAGAGCAGTGGCGCTTACTGGAAGCACCTGGTGGGCTAGTTGGCCCCCAGAGTCCCTCAGGATTGAAAGGGAATTCTTTGCCCAACTTAAAATGTGCCCAGGGCGTGTTTGCACACGTCACCTCAGGCCCCTCAGTATTGAAGGGGAATTAATTCCCCAACTTACAACTGGCCAGGGGGTGCGTTTGCAGAGTGCTGCAAGGAGGGGGCGTGGCCTCCGGTGCGATGCCGGACTTTTTAAATTTTATTAAGAAGGAGGGCTGTGTGGCCTCCCTTTTTTTTCTAATTTATTGGCCCTGGGGACCCCATCCCCCAGGGCCTGCACCCTAATTTTTTGGGTTGAAAAAAATTATTTTGGCCCTCCCAAGGACTTAATCGGCCCCGGGGACCCCAACCCCGGGTCATGGCCTTTTTTTTATTTTTATTCTTTAGTAGGGGGGCTGCGTTGCCCCCCTCCTCAGGCTACTTATGGCCCCGGAGACCCCATCCCCCGGGGCCGGCCTTTGTTTTTTATTATTTAAAAAAAATATATATGTATAGAAACATCTAGGACATGCTGGACAAACCGTATATACCTATCACCATGACGATTTAAGTGATATTCATTAAAAGGCGACTATGCATACAATGAATCCACGTGGAATGTAATTACACCGCTAGTGAAGCTCTGACGTGTCTGATACCCTACCGTGCCTAATCCCGGTGCCCCCGCCTGTGGGTACTCTCCAAGTAGACACCCTTGTCGTTTATTTATACAAACATGGGTAGCTATTGACGGGCACATTTAATACACACGCACACCAAGCCATTCAAAGGGGATTCGACAAAAATTCGACCAAACTATGCAAGAAACCCCCCTCACGGTTAATAATACACACATCCACCGCCGAATGTGTAATACTTTTTATTTTACTCTCTGGAAAGGAGACGAACCTCGCTTGAGAGTCACAGCGTGCTCCTGGCTGAGCCCAATGCTGTGTTACACCCACCAGTGCCCGCCGAGTGCCACACACCTCTGTGTTGTATTCCACCAGCTAGTGCGTATGCTATGACACTCTCTAGCCCATGTGCACTGTAACACCACCCCGTGAATATGTCATGACACACTTGCCTTTGCACGGGTTATATTGCCCCATCTAACGTGCCTTCCTCGATGCCTATGTTATAACGCACAGCGCTATGCCATACATATTACAATCTGGGATCCATATCTTTGTGCATATGCAATGTTACTCTCCCCAGCACATATTTTATATTACAACTTTAGAGACTAGTTAGGTTACACAACACTGCCCTGTGCATATTACACTCCAAGGCGCATAACGCATAGCACGCACTAGTGCCTGTGCTATCTCGCGCTCTCCAATTAATCTGTCATTGCGCACAATGTATTGCATATTATATTTCATGCCCCGGTTCATCTTATATCACACTTTTTGGTGCATAGTTTATACCATATACTATTTCTAGTTTTCATTTTCAGTCGTGCTCTCAGGACTATGTTCTATATAACACTGCGTCCACCTACCCTTTTCACGGGCATTACATTTTGCGATGGGGGGTGGAGGGTCAGGGGGTGTTTCTGCCAAGTGAGCCCAGAGTCACAGTCACAAACGTCCTCTTCTTCCTGAATAGAAGTGGGATTATGCTGCATACTTGTTCATATTTTAAGTAGTTCGCACAGACACACATTTTAAAAACAATAAAGTTCCTAATACCCACCTTCTCTGAACAGTTAGCTTGCTGCCCCATCCACCTCCTCCCTATCCTCTGTGCCACTCCTATCTACTCTGAGTGTTCTGTTGAACTGCCACTCCCCTCCCACCTGCCTAGCATTGTCAGATGACTGCAACCTGTCCCTGCCACCTCCACCCTGCCTGTCCACATGCTATGCCCCTATCCCCTTCCTCCTGTCCTCCATCGTCAATTTTACTGCCACACCCTTCTGCCCTCCCTGGTCTGTTGTGCTGCAATTGCTCCTCCTGCCTGCCCCGTGCGGTCTGTTGTGAGGCCCCTTCCCTGAACTCTCTTGTCTGTGCCCAGGTCCTGACCCTCCCTTCTATCCTCCATGGTCCTTTGTGCATGCCCCTGCACCCTCCTTCTTGCCCATCATAGCCATTGTGCTGCCACTAACCCTCCCGCTTGCCATGCATGGCCTTCTGTGCTGCCATGGCCCCTCCCACCTTCCCTGTGTGGTCAGCTAGCTGCCCCTGACCCCCTCCCACCTTCCCTCCATGGTCTGTGTGTATGCCATCATAGTCTCATTGTTGCTCTCCATGGTGTGTCTTGTTCTAGTGCCCATCCTGCCTGACCTCCATGGTCATCTTGCTGCTCCTGCCCTGCCCCCTTGCCCCCAGCCCTCTGTTTCCATGTGCAGACCCCTATTCCCTCCCTCCTGGCTTGTCTGTTGCATTGTAATGCCCCTGATCTGTCCCTCCTGCCCTTTATGGTCTGTTATGCTGCAGCTTTCTCTCCTGTATGTCCATTATGGTCAGCTAGCTACCATTGCCTCTTTCCCCTCTGTTCTCTGTTGTCCATGTACATGGTCCTGTCCCCTCCTTATTGCTTTCTATGGATTGTTGTGCTGCACTCCCATCCCGCATGCCCTGTGTGGTGTATTGTGCTGCTGCAAACCCTGATGCCTGCCCTGTAGGGTCAGTTTGGTGCACCTCTCCATGTCCCTCCTGTCCTCTGTTATCCAAGTCCATGTCCCTACCCCAATTCCTCCTGCCTACCATGATCCAATGTACCATACTTGCGAACATTTTGAACTTGGTAAGAGGGAGATTTTGAAAAAAAACTGGGGTATTGATTTTTCCCTTTGAGTTACATTGAAAAAGAGGAGATTGTAGACAGGAGACAGATCAAATAAAGCCCATTTGAGCTTAAATACATTGGACGTTTCCTGACTGAAACGAGTCTGTTGGCATGTATGGTTGTACTTCCACTGCCTCTTCCTTCTGCCCACAATGGTCTATTATATTGCCACAGCCTCTCTTGCCAGTCCTGTATTGTTGGTTTGTTGCCCCTGCCCCCCTTTCCACTGCCCTCCATAGTCTGTTGTGCTGCCACGGCCCTTCCTGCCTGCTCAGTGTGGTTAAATTGTTGCCTTTGCACCCTCCTACCTGCCTTCAATTTTCAGAGTCCGTGCCCCTGGCCTCTGCCTCTCAACAGTATCCTAATGAACAACTAGATTGCTAACATTCTATATTTATTACAAAAGTGTGGAACGCCTGACGTCATCTTGATGTAATCAAAACTGTAATACCTAGAGCATTTCCTTTAGAAATTACATATATGAGAGGGTCTTATTTGCATCAAAATTATGGTTAGTGCTCTAAAAAACTAAAATGAGGACATGTTTTCTGAGTTTTCAAATAGCAACAAAGAACTGTAATTGTAATCTTTATTTTTTGTATCCAGTTAACCAGTTGACTAAATGTTGCACCTTGGGGAGAGGATGTGGTGTTACTTCCAGAGCTGCAGACTTTGCAACTGGGGAACCAGGTTGGAGTTTCTGCTTCAGCTCAACATTCTGTGATTCTGGTCAAATCACTAAATCTCCCCATGTCTACAACCAAAATGAATTTGATCTTGTGTGATGTAACCAATGCTCATGTAAAGCACTCCAATACCTGACAAGTCTGCACTATATAAAACTGCAAATACACAAAAAATAAGTGTTTTGCACATTTCTGTCATTGGGCTACATGTGGGCTACATCTGGGTGATATTTGTGCTGCATTTGGGCTCTTTTGTCTCTGGTGGCCATCTTGGGAGATTTATATGTTATGAAGTTTCCTAATTTCCTCATTTACTGCAGTCTCCTCAGTAGGAAATGCTTTCAGTTTTTTACTTTGATTCCATCAAGAAGGTATTCAGATATGTCACACATTTGCCATAAATTCTAAATGTTTGCACTCTAGTTGCTCATTAGATCACTGTAGTAAAGCTACTGCTCACCACGGAAGTCAGCTGCTGGTATTAAAAGTGAATGTTTCAGTCTGCATATCAGAATTTTTTAATGAAATAGAAGAGGATTTGAGAAGTCACTCAAAATGTGCCCTAATTTTTCTTTCTTCAGCACTAATCATAATTTCTATGGCAAAATGAACCCCTTCATTGTGTTCCTTTTTAAATTAAATGTTTTAAGTGTTACCAGTTTATTCCTATCAAGATGGCTACAGGTGTGCCATACTTTTGTCATAAGTACGACAATAAGCGCTCTAGTTGTTCTTAAGAACACTCTGGGACATTCTGTCATTGGGCTATACTTGGGCTACATCTGGGTGATATTTGGGCTACATTTGGGCTCTTTTGTCTCTGGTGGCCATCTTGGGAGATTTATTTGTTATGAAGTTTCCTAATTTCCTCATTTACTGCAGTCTCCTCAGTAGGAAATACTTTCAGTTTTTTATTTTGGTTCCATCAAGAAGGCATTCAGATGTGTCACATATTTGCCATAAATTCAGAATGTTAGCACTCTAGTTGCTCATTAGATCACTGTAGTAAAGCTACTGCTCACCAGGGAAGTCTGCTGCTGGTATTCAAAGTGATTGTTTCAGTCTGCATGTCAGAATTTTTTTGTGAAATGGAAGAGGATTTGAGAAGTCAAAATGTGCCCTAATTTTTCTTTCTGCGGCACTAATCATAATTTCTATGGCCAAATGAACCCCTCATTTTGTTCCTTTGTAAATTAAATGTTTTAAGCGTTACCACTTTATTCCAATCAAGATGGCTTCAGATGTGCCATACTTTTGTCATAAGTAAGACTGTTAGCGCTCTAGTTGTTCGTTAGAACACTCTGGGACATTCTGTCATTGGGCTATACTTGGGCTATATCTGGGTGATATTTGGGCTACATTTGGGCTCTTTTGTCTCTGGTGGCCATTTTGGGAGACTTATTTATTATGAAGTTTCCTAATTTCCTCGTTTACTACAGTCTCCTCAGTAGGAAATACTTTCAGTTTTTTACTTTGATTCCATCAAGAAGGCATTCAGATGTGTCACACATTTGCCATAAATTCAGAATGTTAGCACTCTAGTTGCTTATTAGATAACTGTAGTAAAGCTACTGCTCACCAGGGAAGTTTGCTGCTGGTATTGAAAGTGCATGTTTCAGTCTGCATGTCAGAATGTTTTAATGAAATAGAAGAGGATTTGAGAAGTCACTCAAAATGTACCCTGATTTTTCTTTCTGCAGCACTAATCATACTTTCTGTGGCAAAATGAACCCCCTCATTGTGTTCCTTTTTAAATTAAATATTTTAAGAGTTACCACTTTATTCCATTCAAGATGGCTTCAGGTGTGCAATACGTTTGTCATACGTAAGACTGTTAGCGCTCTAGTTGTTCTTTAGAACACTCTGGGAAGCTGCAGTAGAACACAAAGGAATCAACTGACAGTCTCTGCCCTTGTTGGATGTACATGTTTTACTGAGAATGTCAGACTTCATTCTCACATGACTGAGAAAGATAATGTGAATTTACAGAAAATATGCTCTCAGTTTAGCTTATAGATCACTTTCCAAACCTCTGTGGGAAAAGCATGAGAAAATGGTTTTCTCTCAAACATTATTCATGATATCACAGAAAAAGGCTTTTTCACATGGTAAAATCACCTTAGAACACACCACAATTCCTAAAATGAGTATGGTATCAGCAACAAATGATTTATAATTTAACTAAAGTCTTAAAACCTTCTATTAACTGCAATGCTTTTTAATGAGTTGCTATCATGTATATTGGTCCCAAGATGGCTGCCAACACTTCTTGGATGAAGTGCTGACAGCCAATCAGATCTCACAATGAGATGTGAGGTTAGGCTCCGCCCAGATATATATGTGATTTTGATTTTGATTTTCTCAGGAACTACTGAACGTATTTACACCATTTAAGCAAAAGGCACGAGTCTGAACTGAGGACTACCTCTTTGCCAAATTTGGTGTAATTCCGTTCAGCAGTTTGGGCTGTAGCTGCGTCAACAGGTCCTACGGGAAAATGGATGGGGAAAACGTGTTTTGGGACCCCCCTTTTTTCTCGGCCCCCGCTTGACGAATCACCGTGCAATTTTCACGATAGGAGCGGACCGGAGCTGGCCAACAGTTTGGAAAATTTCGCAAAGATTCGTCAATCGGCGCCAACGTTATTCCAAATAGAATGTTGTGGATTTCCTATGGAAAATAGGTCCTAACTATAACTACCTACTGGCGACTGCCAGTAGGTAAAATATGTGTATATATATTCATATATATATATATATATATATATATATATATATATATATATATATATATATATATATATATATATATATATATATATATATGTAATTCAATTCAAAAAGCTTTATTTCGATAAACATTTATATCATAAAAGCATTGATGTACAGGTATATAAGATGCAATACATCAAAAAGAGGGGCAAAGATTCTTGACGCCAAGGTACAGAATATAACAATTTGAGGAATGTGCATTTAAAAATCAAGTTAAAATATATCATTTAAAAGTAGAAAGTACTACATTTCATAATTAGAAGACAATTTTGCTAAAACATCAGTGCATTAAAAAACATTTAAAAAAGGATTCATTGTTGTGAGTGTAAACATTTAGCCCTAATATTCCAAGCCCACCCGAAAAATTTTGCCACACCACAGACTAGCACTAGACTGGTATCAGAGCGTAATATTCTCAGTGCAACCCGATAGTTTGGCGTGCCCAGCAATCTACATACAGGACCCAACCATCGACTTCTTGGTCTTTTTGTAAGCTGGGCATTCGAACATGATGTGCGCCGTATTTTCCACCAACCCTCTGCAACTCGGGCAAGTGGGCGGGGTTTGATGGGGTGGCTTCCATTTGCTCATACGCTCGCGGGTTGGCAGTGTGTCTAGTCTAAATTGGATGTACAGTGATCTGTCTCTGGGGTTCTGTACAAAATCTAAATACGGCTCAAAGCTGACTGCCTGTTTATGTGTATAGAAAGCTTCAGTCAGACTACCTAGGTGAGGGCTACTAAATTCCTGGGTGTCTATCCATGACCAATAAGCTTTCTTCAGGACTGCCTTACTCAGGGGTGCACCTTGCTCCCAAACTTTTCTAAGGCCTAGCGACAGGAGAGACTTCTTGATACAGCGTAACCAGGGAATTTTATGGGACCCCGGGGAGTTTATTATTTCTCTTAGGCCCTCAGTGTATTTCGCTAGTTCTGGGGTACGCCATAGTCGAGCCCAAAAGAGCAGGGGGCGTAATCTTGCCATGTCTTTTATCGTGCGTCTACCCAAATCTCTTAAGAGAGGCTTGAGTGGGGTTCCCCTTGGGAGTGAGACCAGCTCTCTCATAAATTTATTTTCAGATCTGGAGATGTCCTCGAGATTGTCGAAGCCCCAAAGTTCGGCACCGTACAGTGCCGAGCCTACAGCTTTAGCCTGGTAAATCACCAGCGCGGGAGCGATTGGTCTACTATGCGAGACACAATGTTCTTTGCTAATTGTTCCCGCTACCCGCTTATGATTTAGCAGCATTTTGTCAATATGGGGTCTCCAGCTCAAACTATCGGAGATTCTTATACCAAGATAGTCGAATGTTTTGACAAACTCCAAGGGTACACCATCAAGCTTAAGGGTGGCTTTAGATGGTTTTCGTAAATTAAATGAGAGAAGCTTTGTTTTTAGGGTATTAACATTCAAGCCTCTCTGGATACAGAACAAGTGAAATCTGTCCAAGAGTTTTTGCAACCCTACCGGGGTTTTAGAGATTAGCAAGGTATCATCAGCGAATAATAATGTGGGGACTCGGTCACCAGCCAATGCCGGGGCGTCAGCAGGGATATCTTGTAGGAATTTCACCACCCCATTTACAAACAAAGAAAAGAGGGTGGGGGCCAGTAGGCAGCCCTGTCGAACTCCCCTATTTACAGGGATCTTAGCAGTCTTCTGGGTCTGGGTCCCCCACCTCACCTGGGCATAATTGCCTTCGTGTAATCGGACCAAGAGGGCGAGAACAGGGGAGGGCAGACCCAGATCCCTCAAGACCTGCCATAAGCGATCTCGAGGGACTAAATCAAAGGCGGTCTTCAGGTCTATAAATGCCAGGTGGAGACTACCCCTGCCAATCAGAACCACCTTCCAATATAGCAGGAGGAGTCTAAAAACATGGTCAATTGTACTTATGTTTGGTCTGAATCCCGCTTGGTAGTGTGAGAGAATATTATTCTCATTGACCCATAGCAGGATTCTTTCCAACAGGACCCTGGCAGCAACCTTCTGACCAGCGTCAATGAGGCTGATGGGCCGGTAGTTGGCAGGGTCCTCCCTGGAACCCTTTTTAAATATTGGGATCACTTCGGCTCCTTTCCAAGATTCTGGGATAGGCGACACCTTAAGAAGAACATTAAGAAAGAAAGCAAAATACTTTGCCCAGTGTTTGGGGTCTGATCTATACAAGTCACTGGGGAGACCATCGGGTCCAGGAGCCTTTGCTGAGACTATTTTGTTGATGGCGATCTCAACTTCCGCCTCTGTGAAAGGATCATATCCCTCGGCAATAGGGGTTGTCATTGCAGTAAATACAGCGATCCGGGGGCTCTGGGTATCCTCCCCAGAATAGAGGTTCGCGAAATGATCAAACCACTCCTGACGTGTGATATTGTTTGGGATTACATCGGGATCACAACCTCTTGAGTGTCTACAGAGGTTCCAAAAGGCGTTTCCATCTTTGGCCAGGCTCGCAGCCTTGAGAGCCAACCAGCGGGATTCCTCCCAAGCTTGCTTGGCTCCCAATACTGCCATTCTATATTCTTTCCTGGTGGTTTGCACTTGGTGACAATCACGATTTTTAACGGCAAGTATTAAATTGGTCTTTTTTTGCCTGCACTTGGTGTTATACCAAGAACCTGGAGTTTTATGCTTGCTGGAATTTCTAAAAGAAGTAGGTGCCAAAAAAAGTGACCCGATCATCTCAACTGTATCTATGTAGATATTCCCTGCCCTAAGATACCCATCTATATTGTCGCTTACTCCCTGGAGTTCCATGGTTTTGTTTAATAAAATCTCCTTGATGGTCAAAAGTTTCTGGTCATCAGAGGAGATTTTGGACCATTTAAGGTGTCTCTTGGAGTTTGATGGAATGACTTCCTTAGTGGACATGATAGGTCCGGTGCCAGAACTTAATGGGTCAAGACACCAAGGGCTCTTTATGGTCAAGCACAGGGGGTTATGATCACTATCAACGGTGGGGGTTATGACCAAATCCACTGCATTTGGCCATAGTCTACAGTCAATCAGGATGTAATCAATTCGAGAAGGACTGGACACTCTATTGAAGGTAGTAGCACCTTGGGTGTCAGATGGCAGTCGGCCATAAGTGGCTCTCAGGCCATGTTCCAATGTTAGTGCATTCAGTTGGATTGCCACTTGAGTCCACTTCTTAATTGGGGGTATTGATAGGGATGGTATGCCCCACTGTGCATCCTCAGCCTCTATCTCTAATAAATCTTCAGAGGCCAGAGGTTCATAAGTGCAATTCAAATCGCCTGCTACCAACATGAGAGAATCAGGTGGACAGGAGGAAAGAGCGTCTCCCAAAACTGTGATAGTCGGCGATTTACAGCCGCCATGGGTACCTCGGATATAGACATTGAAGAGCTCAATAACGTGCCCACCTTTCGTCCCTTTCAAGGATAAATGAATCACGTCAGGTGATATAATAGAAAACTGAGAAGCCCTGCAAGTGAGTGCAATACTCCCCCATATTATAAGTCCTCCTGAGGGACGCCCTCGCCCAATAGATGTAGCTGGGGCACAGAAACAAGTGTAGCCGGATTTGTACAATGGAACCAGGCTCCAGGTCTCTTGGAAAATGCATATATCATGAAGGTCGATATATTGATTACAATCTGGGAGAGAGAGTTTTTCTCTGAGGCCAGCAATATTCCATGAAATTATTTTAAATTTGTTATTTGATGAATGGAATAATAAAATGGGCAAGTCGAGAGGGGAAGGTTCGATCTCTAAATCACCGTGATTAGGAGGGACAATGTTGACGGGAGGGCAATGTGTCAATTCTACAATAGCACTAGAAGAGCCTCTGACCGGTGTAAATGGTTTCTTTGGTGGGTTGGTGACAGAAGTTAGTCAGTCAATGTTGTCAAGAGTGGATTTGTTGACTTTCGTTAGATCTAATATCCCACCCCTTATCCTGGTTATTTCTGGAAAGGTAGGGGGGAATCGCCTGAACTGTATAGAGGATGAGTCTGGGGGGGATGATCTAAATTCAAGTGCTAAAAGTCCCTCTACCACTGGATGGCTAGCCAAGGTAAGCTCAATGGTATCTGTATTGTTATCAGCCGATCGTCGTCTATGGGCTCTAATTATGTCTTCTCTAATTAATGACCAGCAACCCCTAGTGTGGCGAATCCAGTGGGTAACCTTATTTTTTAATGATTCCTCATCCTCACGCCCATTTGCCTTAGGGACGCGAACCATAAAGACCGTGGGGTTGCCATTAGCTTGTGAGGCTTGCGTTTTATGCTGCAATTGAGTTGAGGGGAAACAGAGGCTCTGTGAAATTGTTATGGGAAGTGGGAGCCACTCTGGGCTTCATTGGAAGGTTGCCTGGAGTGGCCCCAACTCTAGGTGATGGATTAGAGTCATTCCTGCCGCAAGAAAGTATGGCGGCAGGAGAGGTCGTATTATTTTCAAGGCTTGAGTGAGTTATTTGAGTTGGCTTAGATGTTAGGTGGGGAAGGAAATTATCAATATGAGTATTCAGAGAAGAAGAATGTTTTTGTTTGACGATAGACATCAGCTCCATAACTACTTCCTCAACTCAGTGATTTCTTGCTTTAATAAATCAATGTTGTCGACAATTTGCCCCACACCAATTACCCCCTCATCCTGTTTCTCTCGGATTTCCCTTTCTTTAGCCTTCGAGGCCCTATTTTGTTTTTCTGGGCATATAGGTGGATTAGTTGGTGCAAACATATCAGGGTTATCAGCCAGTGCTGCATAGCGGTTGTTGCAAACAATGACAACGGGGTCAAGGGGGACAGGATTCGCAACAAAAGGGGTAAGAGCTGGTGTGACCAAAATTGCTGATGGGTTACTCGTGTCAATCGGGCAGTCCTCGATCTCAGCAACTGGTTGATGGGGTAGACTTTGCGAAACATTTGCGGAATTATAATAGTGCCGGCATGGTTTGCGATGGTGGGCATATTGCTTACAGGTAAGTGGGGAGGAGCATTTTCTAGGATAAGTTCGCAGTCATTAACCAATGTGTCTATGCGATCCAATGTGGTGACAGATGACGATTTTTTCGAGGTCCTCCTAGCCTTCTTCCTTTTGGCTACCCAACAAACAAAATATATATATACATATATATATATATATATATATATATATATTCAACAACCTCGAGGACGCTGCACCTCCAACTTGGCGAACAGAGACACCACGAATCCCAGGAATAAGGCAAGGTGTTATTTATTAATCGATAATGCACAAAATCTGACTCGTTTCGGGCGGTTGCCCTTGCTCACAGATGGTCAGTGCCGGTATTGCCATTTTTTAAAATCTGCTGTGTGTGCACCACGTGGGACAATCAACATAGAGAAGCTACTGAGTGCCTTAATGCAATAACATGGTTCAGTCTTTCTTCTACTCAAAACAAAAAATTAATTTTGAAACATCGAATGTGAAGATCTAAAACACATACCTGTAAGCTAAGCAAATATGAGAATAGAGAAATATGCGGCATAAATGCGGAAACTCATTATTAGATGCTAGCTAGGTGCAATAGACTGTATCAAAAGGCGATTCATGAACACAAAACATATGTGACAAATCAATGCTTAAATATGTGCAAACTCTGCTATTAACTATGCGCAAAATAAAGCAGTTGCAATATGTGCAAATTACGCCGTGCAAATTATGTTATTGTAATATAAATACATTTCATATAATCAATTTGCCAGATATATGTGCAAATAACGCAAGTAATGAATAAAATTCGTCACATAATCTAATGTTGTCCTTTGTCACTCATTTTGATGTAAAAAAATAATTGGCATGAATGCTCATAAGTCTAGTATGTGTCTTCAAAATATGTAATCCTATTTTTAAACATATATATATATTATCTACTAGAGGTCGCCAGTAGATAGTTATAGTTAGGACCGTGTTTCCATAGGAAATCCGCAACATTCTATTTGGAATAACTTTGGCGCCGATTGACGAATCCTCGAGAAATTCTCAAAATAGGTGGGGCGCTCCGCTCCGCTCCTTCCCTGAAAGTCTCGGGGGGATTCGTCAAGCAGGGACTGAGAAAAAGGGGGGGTCCCAAAACGCGTTTTCCCCATGCATTTTTCCATAGGACCTTTAGTCCGAGCTACAGCCCGAACGGCTGAACAGAATTACTTGAAATTTGGCAGAGAGGTAGCCCTCAGGTCAGGGATGTGCCTTTTGAAGGTCTCGTGTAAATCTGTTCAGTATTTCCTGAGAAAATAGCATTTAAATCAATATATATATCTTTTGTGCAGCCCAAGATGAAGGGGCATGGAAGCCCTGAAACGCGTCGGCACTTTTAAAGACATGTGGAGTGCGAAGGCAGGCTACAAATCAGAGCCGGATGGAGGAACGTCTGTCGAGTGATCTCGGAATGCTCCAGGGCAATTGTTTATCTATATCTGCACACGGCAGCCCGGCCGTGCCGAGAAGCACCATCGCCTGCAGGGAGCAAAACGTGACTTCCTGCGAGGCGAGGCTTGAGTCTCCAACTTTGTGGGATTCTTTGGCACAGTGTTCCTTGTCAAATAACCTGCTTAAGCGCAAAGCAACCTACTCAAGGTAATTGATAAATTAAGCATAATACAACAAAAGAACAATGGAGCTTACTTAAAGTTAGCAGTGTATGCGCATTATGGACTTCAAGTCCCACAAAGCTTCAGATGGACTGTGCACTAAGCGAACGCCCACTGAGGGGCTTGAATTAAATAAAAGGAACCGGATATAAGAATAATGCGTGCATCCATTTTCTTTTGTGCAGCCCAAGATGAAGGGGCATGGAAGCCCTGAAACGCGTCGGCACTTTTAAAGACATGTGGAGTGCGAAGGCAGGCTACAAATCAGAGCCGGATGGCGGAACGTCTGTCGAGTGATCTCGGAATGCTCCAGGGCAATTGTTTATCTATATCTGCACACGGCAGCCCGGCCGTGCCAAGAAGCACCATCGCCTGCAGGGAGCAAAACGTGACTTCCTGCGAGGCGAGGCTTGAGTCTCCAACTTTGTGGGATTCTTTGGCACAGTGTTCCTTGTCAAATAACCTGCTTAAGCGCAAAGCAACCTACTCAAGGTAATTGATAAATTAAGCATAATACAACAAAAGAACAATGGAGCTTACTTAAAGTTAGCAGTGTATGCGCATTATGGACTTCAAGTCCCACAAAGCTTCAGATGGACTGTGCACTAAGCGAACGCCCACTGAGGGGCTTGAATTAAATAAAAGGAACCGGATATAAGAATAATGCGTGCATCCATTTTCTTTTGTGCAGCCCAAGATGAAGGGGCATGGAAGCCCTGAAACGCGTCGGCACTTTTAAAGACATGTGGAGTGCAAAGGCAGGCTACAAATCAGAGCCGGATGGCGGAACGTCTGTTGAGTGATCTCGGAATGCTCCAGGGCAATTGTTTATCTATATCTGCACACGGCAGCCCGGCCGTGCCGAGAAGCACCATCGCCTGCAGGGAGCAAAACGTGACTTCCTGCGAGGCGAGGCTTGAGTCTCCAACTTTGTGGGATTCTTTGGCACAGCGTTCCTTGTCAAATAACCTGCTTAAGCGCAAAGCAACCTACTCAAGGTAATTGATAAATTAAGCATAATACAACAAAAGAACAATGGAGCTTACTTAAAGTTAGCAGTGTATGCGCATTATGGACTTCAAGTCCCACAAAGCTTCAGATGGACTGTGCACTAAGCGAACGCCCACTGAGGGGCTTGAATTAAATAAAAGGAACAGGATATAAGAATAATGCGTGCATCCATTTTCTTTTGTGCAGCCCAAGATGAAGGGGCATGGAAGCCCTGAAACGCGTCGGCACTTTTAAAGACATGTGGAGTGCGAAGGCAGGCTACAAATCAGAGCCGGATGGCGGAACGTCTGTCGAGTGATCTCGGAATGCTCCAGGGCAATTGTTTATCTATATATATATATATATATATATATATATATATATATATATATATATATTCAACAACCTCGATGACGCTGCACCTCCAACTTGGCAAACAGAGACACCACGAATCCCAGGAATAAGGCAAGGTGTTATTTATTAATCGATAATGCACAAAATCTGACGCGTTTCGGGCGGTTGCCCTTGCTCACAGATGGTCAGTGCCGGTATTGCCATTTTTTTAAATCTGCTGTGTGTGCACCACGTGGGATAATCAACATAGACAAGCTACTGAGTGCCTTAATGCAATAACATGGTTCAGTCTTTCTTCTACTCAAAACAAAAAATTAATTTTGAAACATCGAATGTGAAGATCTAAAACACATACCTGTAAGCTAAGCAAATATCAGAATAGAGAAATATGCGGCATAAATGCGGAAACTCATTATGAGATGCTAGCTAGGTGCAATAGACTGTATCAAAAGGCGATTCATGAACACAAAACATATGTGACAAATCAATGCTTAAATATGTGCAAACTCTGCTAATAACTATGTGCAAAATAAAGCAGTTGCAATATGTGCAAATTACGCTGTGCAAATTATGTTATTGTAATATAAATACATTTCATATAATCAATTTGCCAGATATATGTGCAAATAACGCAAGTAATGAATAAAATTCGTCACATAATCTAATGTTGTCCTTTGTCACTCATTTTGATGTAAAAAAATAATTGGCATGAATGCTCATAAGTCTAGTATGTGTCTTCAAAATATGTAATCCTATTTTTAAACATATATATATATTATCTACTAGTGGTCGCCAGTAGATAGTTATAGTTAGGACCGTGTTTCCATAGGAAATCCGCAACATTCTATTTGGAATAACTTTGGCGCCGATTGACGAATCCTCGAGAAATTCTCAAAATAGGTGGGGCGCTCCGCTCCGCTCCTTCCCTGAAAGTCTCGGGGGGATTCGTCAAGCAGGGACTGAGAAAAAGGGGGGGTCCCAAAACGCGTTTTCCCCATGCATTTTTCCATAGGACCTTTAGTCCGAGCTACAGCCCGAACGGCTGAACAGAATTACTTGAAATTTGGCAGAGAGGTAGCCCTCAGGTCAGGGATGTGCCTTTTGAAGGTCTCGTGTAAATCTGTTCAGTATTTCCTGAGAAAATAGCATTTAAATCAATATATATATCTTTTGTGCAGCCCAAGATGAAGGGGCATGGAAGCCCTGAAACGCGTCGGCACTTTTAAAGACATGTGGAGTGCGAAGGCAGGCTACAAATCAGAGCCGGATGGAGGAACGTCTGTCGAGTGATCTCGGAATGCTCCAGGGCAATTGTTTATCTATATCTGCACACGGCAGCCCGGCCGTGCCGAGAAGCACCATCGCCTGCAGGGAGCAAAACGTGACTTCCTGCGAGGCGAGGCTTGAGTCTCCAACTTTGTGGGATTCTTTGGCACAGTGTTCCTTGTCAAATAACCTGCTTAAGCGCAAAGCAACCTACTCAAGGTAATTGATAAATTAAGCATAATACAACAAAAGAACAATGGAGCTTACTTAAAGTTAGCAGTGTATGCGCATTATGGACTTCAAGTCCCACAAAGCTTCAGATGGACTGTGCACTAAGCGAACGCCCACTGAGGGGCTTGAATTAAATAAAAGGAACCGGATATAAGAATAATGCGTGCATCCATTTTCTTTTGTGCAGCCCAAGATGAAGGGGCATGGAAGCTCTGAAACGCGTCGGCACTTTTAAAGACATGTGGAGTGCGAAGGCAGGCTCCAAATCAGAGCCGGATGGCGGAATGTCTGTCGAGTGATCTCGGAATGCTCCAGGGCAATTGTTTATCTATATCTGCACACGGCAGCCCGGCCGTGCCAAGAAGCACCATCGCCTGCAGGGAGCAAAACGTGACTTCCTGCGAGGCGAGGCTTGAGTCTCCAACTTTGTGGGATTCTTTGGCACAGCGTTCCTTGTCAAATAACCTGCTTAAGCGCAAAGCAACCTACTCAAGGTAATTGATAAATTAAGCATAATACAACAAAAGAACAATGGAGCTTACTTAAAGTTAGCAGTGTATGCGCATTATGGACTTCAAGTCCCACAAAGCTTCAGATGGACTGTGCACTAAGCGAACGCCCACTGAGGGGCTTGAATTAAATAAAAGGAACCGGATATAAGAATAATGCGTGCATCCATTTTCTTTTGTGCAGCCCAAGATGAAGGGGCATGGAAGCCCTGAAACGCGTCGGCACTTTTAAAGACATGTGGAGTGCGAAGGCAGGCTACAAATCAGAGCCGGATGGCGGAACGTCTGTCGAGTGATCTCGGAA
Source organism: Triturus cristatus (assembly GCF_964204655.1). Taxonomy (NCBI): domain Eukaryota; kingdom Metazoa; phylum Chordata; class Amphibia; order Caudata; family Salamandridae; genus Triturus; species Triturus cristatus. The sequence continues at coordinate 397,038,660 of NC_140588.1, read as the reverse complement.
TGCTCCAGGGCAATTGTTTATCTATATCTGCACACGGCAGCCCGGCCGTGCCGAGAAGCACCATCGCCTGCAGGGAGCAAAACGTGACTTCCTGCGAGGCGAGGCTTGAGTCTCCAACTTTGTGGGATTCTTTGGCACAGCGTTCCTTGTCAAATAACCTGCTTAAGCGCAAAGCAACCTACTCAAGGTAATTGATAAATTAAGCATAATACAACAAAAGAACAATGGAGCTTACTTAAAGTTAGCAGTGTATGCGCATTATGGACTTCAAGTCCCACAAAGCTTCAGATGGACTGTGCACTAAGCGAACGCCCACTGAGGGGCTTGAATTAAATAAAAGGAACAGGATATAAGAATAATGCGTGCATCCATTTTCTTTTGTGCAGCCCAAGATGAAGGGGCATGGAAGCCCTGAAACGCGTCGGCACTTTTAAAGACATGTGGAGTGCGAAGGCAGGCTACAAATCAGAGCCGGATGGCGGAACGTCTGTTGAGTGATCTCGGAATGCTCCAGGGCAATTGTTTATCTATATATATATATATATATATATATATATTCAACAACCTCGATGACGCTGCACCTCCAACTTGGCAAACAGAGACACCACGAATCCCAGGAATAAGGCAAGGTGTTATTTATTAATCGATAATGCACAAAATCTGACGCGTTTCGGGCGGTTGCCCTTGCTCACAGATGGTCAGTGCCGGTATTGCCATTTTTTTAAATCTGCTGTGTGTGCACCACGTGGGATAATCAACATAGACAAGCTACTGAGTGCCTTAATGCAATAACATGGTTCAGTCTTTCTTCTACTCAAAACAAAAAATTAATTTTGAAACATCGAATGTGAAGATCTAAAACACATACCTGTAAGCTAAGCAAATATCAGAATAGAGAAATATGCGGCATAAATGCGGAAACTCATTATGAGATGCTAGCTAGGTGCAATAGACTGTATCAAAAGGCGATTCATGAACACAAAACATATGTGACAAATCAATGCTTAAATATGTGCAAACTCTGCTAATAACTATGTGCAAAATAAAGCAGTTGCAATATGTGCAAATTACGCTGTGCAAATTATGTTATTGTAATATAAATACATTTCATATAATCAATTTGCCAGATATATGTGCAAATAACGCAAGTAATGAATAAAATTCGTCACATAATCTAATGTTGTCCTTTGTCACTCATTTTGATGTAAAAAAATAATTGCCATGAATGCTCATAAGTCTAGTATGTGTCTTCAAAATATGTAATCCTATTTTTAAACATATATATATATTATCTACTAGCGGTTGCCAGTAGATAGTTATAGTTAGGACCGTGTTTCCATAGGAAATCCGCAACATTCTATTTGGAATAACTTTGGCGCCGATTGACGAATCCTCGCGAAATTCTCAAAATAGGTGGGGCGCTCCGCTCCGCTCCTTCCCTGAAAGTCTCGGGGGGATTCGTCAAGCAGGGGCTGAGAAAAAGGGGGGGTCCCAAAACGCGTTTTCCCCATGCATTTTTCCATAGGACCTTTAGTCCGAGCTACAGCCCGAACGGCTGAACAGAATTACTTGAAATTTGGCAGAGAGGTAGCCCTCAGGTCAGGGATGTGCCTTTTGAAGGTCTCGTATAAATCTGTTCAGTATTTCCTGAGAAAATAGCATTTAAATCAATATATATATCTATAGGCGCGCTCCGAGCGCGTACCGTAAGCTTACAGTACGCGCACGCCTCCGTGCGCGAGCGCGATTCTGATTGGTTGTTAGATCTTAGTAAACATTCGAATCGGTCGAAACCAGGAAGTGTCGGCCGCCATTTTGTCTCTCGCAGTCTGAGGGGGTGAAAAACAAAGGTGGAGAACGTGAAAAGGGGGCAGGGTGGACAGTTCCTGACCCCCTAGCCTTTGTCAGGGGGTCCCAGAAGGACCCCCAAGGGCAAAAATTAATTGTAATTTTTTTTTAAAAAATCGCGGAATGCGCGTAGCGTATGCGCACGGCGTAAACGGAAAAATTCCGTGAACTTCGCGTAACGATTCCGCGACTACGCGTACCGTGCACGGTAAAAAAAATTTTCACAAAGGAGAGATAAAAAAAAAAAAAATTGTGAGGTAAGGTTGGCTCTTAAAAGAGCCGTTGTGTTAATACAGGGATAGAGGAAAGAAAGAATGGGAATATTATGAACGTCTACAAACGTGCTGGTCTATCTTATTGTTAATAAGGGAATCACTGGTCTCCCCAAAAACAATAAGACCACAACACGTTGTACACCTCATTGAAACCCTCCGAAATCGAGGGTTAATGTCCAGAGGAGCTGAAGAAGGTGATGCTCCCACCTCAGAGGAAGGGCTCAGCTGAGCTGCCGATGATGTACTCGGCTGAGCTTCTGAGGTTGGGCTCCGGTGACTTACTGAAGAGTTTTCTTCAGTATGTCGAGCAAAGGTCCTGGGATGTTTATCCCTAATGTGTCTCTTCATAGAGTGATTTCCAAAGGAATACTTCTTCCATGGATTTCCTCTAGATAAAACACGGTCACAGAGGTGCCGATCACGATCCGGTAAAAACCGGGTACGAACCGTCGGACGGAGCATATTCTCCGTCCGACGCGTACCCGGTCGTCAAAATTTACAAACAAGGAATTACGATTCGCACGGAACACCATTTCCGTACGATTCGTAAAAAAGCCCGACCGAACAAAATAAACCTACCAATGCGATCCGGGAAAGGGCCGACCTGACGTCGGGACGCTCGCAGCCTGCCATTCACGAACCAGGAATCACGATTCGCACCGACGTCATCCCGCACGGTGAATATTTTCCGGCTGCCAAAAACTGCCGGGAAATCAGGACGACGCGAACAAGGACCACCAGTACGCGACGGACACACAGGACGACGCGAACAAGGAGGACCCGTACGCGACGGACAGACATGGACCCGAACCTACGGGTCATCCCGGCCCTCATAGCAGTCCACCTCCTCTACAGGTTACGACGCAGATGCCGCAGAAGGTCAGAACAACTAAGGGAGGGGGGAAAGGGGGGGGGGTGGGGGTGGCAGGACCAGGGCAGGCCACAAAACCCCCACCAAAGTCACACACCACACATGCCCAGGACATACCTGACACCCATGCCCTGGTCACTACGAGGGGGTGGGGGCGTGTCCAGCTAAGCCAGCGACCGCCACAACGGAAGTCCGTCACCACGCGAACCGGCAACACAACCAGACCGGTACGTCCCGTACCCACGCCTCAAGAGCGTGGGTACGAGACGTACCACGCCCACACCCACGTCACCCCAACAATGGCGGGACGGATCGTACCCACGTGGCAAAGGCCTGGGTACGGCCCGCACAAGCATCACATAGCGTGGGGATAGAGATGTACGGACCCTACCCCCACCCCCCCTATGCATGGAACGTACCCCCACCCCGACAGTGTGAGTACGACCCGTACCCTTACCCGCGTATGCATGGAGCGTACCCCCACCCCAACCGCGTATGTACGTACCGTACCCCCACCCCAACAGTGTAAGTACGACCCGTACCCTCACCCTCGTATGCATGGAGCGTACCCCCACCCCAACAGTGTAAGTACGACCCGTACCCTCACCCGCGTATGCATGGAGCGTACCCCCACCCCAACCGCGTATGTACGTACCGTACCCTCACCCACGTATGCATGGAGCGTACCCCCACCCCAACAGTGTAAGTACGACCCGTACCCTCACCCGCGTATGCATGGAGCGTACCCCCACCCCAACCGCGTATGTACGTACCGTACCCCCACCCCAACAGTGTAAGTACGACCCGTACCCTCACCCTCGTATGCATGGAGCGTACCCCCACCCCAACAGTGTAAGTACGACCCGTACCCTCACCCTCGTATGCATGGAGCGTACCCCCACCCCAACAGTGTAAGTACGACCCGTACCCTCACCCGCGTATGCATGGAGCGTACCCCCACCCCAACCGCATATGTACGTACCGTACCCTCACCCACGTATGCATGGAGCGTACCCCCACCCCAACAGTGTAAGTACGACCCGTACCCTCACCCGCGTATGCATGGAGCGTACCCCCACCCCAACCGCGTATGTACGTACCGTACCCCCACCCCAACAGTGTAAGTACGACCCGTACCCTCACCCTCGTATGCATGAAGCGTACCCCCACCCCAACCGCGTATGTACGTACCGTACCCTCACCCGCGTATGCATGGAGCATACCCCCACCCCAACAGTGTAAGTACGACCCGTACCCTCACCCGCGTATGCATGGAGCGTACCCCCACCCCAACCGCGTATGTACGTACCGTACCCCCACCCCAACAGTGTAAGTACGACCCGTACCCTCACCCTCGTATGCATGGAGCGTACCCCCACCCCAACAGTGTAAGTACGACCCGTACCCTCACCCTCGTATGCATGGAGCGTACCCCCACCCCAACAGTGTAAGTACGACCCGTACCCTCACCCGCGTATGCATGGAGCGTACCCCCACCCCAACCGCGTATGTACGTACCGTACCCTCACCCGCGTATGCATGGAGCGTACCCCCACCCCAACAGTGTAAGTACGACCCGTACCCTCACCCGCGTATGCATGGAGCGTACCCCCACCCCAACCGCGTATGTACGTACCGTACCCTCACCCGCGTATGCATGGAGCGTACCCCCACCCCAACAGTGTAAGTACGACCCGTACCCTCACCCGCGTATGCATGGAGCGTACCCCCACACCAACCGCGTATGTACGTACCGTACCCCCACCCCAACAGTGTAAGTACGACCCGTACCCTCACCCGCGTATGCATGGAGCGTACCCCCACCCCAACCGCGTATGTACGTACCGTACCCCCACCCCAACAGTGTAAGTACGACCCGTACCCTCACCCTCGTATGCATGGAGCGTACCCCCACCCCAACAGTGTAAGTACGACCCGTACCCTCACCCGCGTATGCATGGAGCGTACCCCCCACCGCGTATGTACGTACCGTACACCCACCCCAACAGTGTAAGTACGACCCGTACCATCACCCTCGTATGCATGGAGCGTACCCCCACCGTGTATGTTCCAAGCGTACATATCCAGAAATAGGAGGTGTGTGTGCAGAGTCCTCCCAGCAGTGCCCTGAGACAGGAGGGGTGGGTGTGGAGTCCTCCCAGCAGTGCCCTGAGACAGGAGGGGTGGGTGCCTAACACTCCCAGCAGTGCCCTGAGACAGGAGGGGTGGGTGCCTAACACTCCCAGCAGTGCCCTGAGACAGGAGGGGTGGGTGCAGAGTCCTCCCAGCAGTGCCCTGAGACAGGAGGGGTGGGTGCCTAACACTCCCAGCAGTGCCGTGAGACAGGAGGGGTGGGTGCAGAGTCCTCCCAGCAGTGCCCAGAGACAGGAGGGGTGGGTGCCTAACACTCCCAGCAGTGCCCTGAGACAGGAGGGGTGGGTGCAGAGTCCTCCCAGCAGTGCCCAGAGACAGGAGGGGTGGGTGCCTATCACTCCCAGCAGTGCCCAGAGACAGGAGGTGTGCAACACATGTGTGTGAGGCTGGAAGTACCCACATGCATACTGCCTACGAGGGAACATGTCCCCATGAACTCATGTCAACAGACTCCACACACAAGTACAGTGATCACCAAGGATGCCACGAATGTTGCAGTTGGAGACATGGCCCTGCATGCATGGCCAAAGTAGAAGGGCTCCGTCACACACACAGCTCATGTAGACACAGCTCTGCGCTAAAGATTGGGAACACCCTGCAGGGAAGATATCAGGGTACACAGAGGGAGGAATACACCCTGGGACAATTGCACCATGCAGTAACTGCTTACATGAACAAAGAAAGTTAGCTAACACCTTGTGATGGCACACAGATTCCAGGGTCCCCCCAATGAGCAGCCCACTACTACATTTCCCACACACCCAACACATAAACACCACCCAAAACCATGTAGCAGCGCAACCAACACCAATACCAGCATAGCAGTAGTGTCAGAATGAAAAAAAAAATAAAGCTTTATTCAGCATGATCACAGTGTCCGTGGATTGCAGGCAGTTAAATATTCACAAAGCCCATAGGGCAGTCAATAAGTCTCAGCTGGATGGGGGACACAGTGGGATGCGTGTTCCCTAGCTTGCCTGCACAGTTACATGCCGTCGTCTTCCACAGGGGTGAGGCCATCAGGGGGGGGGGAAGCACCAGGCACCGCAGGGACATCAGGGCAAAGGGGAGGCGTTGTGGGTGCAGGGATGGAGGACTCCACCACAGGGGGTGGGGCAGGGCCAAAGGCGGAGGCCAGGATGGCACTACACACCTTTGCAAGGTCCTCCAGGGAGTCCCCTGCACCCGAAGAATCCACAGGCCCCAAGGAGGGGGGGGGTCAGAGGGATGGGTCGCAGCGCCACCGGGGGAGGGCGTAGACAGGGGGGGAGAATCAACCACCGTGACCGAGGACTTCCTTGACCGCTTGCGGGGTGGTGTCACTGTGGGGCTCAGGGACAGAGCGGCCATGAAGGAGTCCTTGGGGGAGATGTGGCCAGGAGAGCTGAGGGGAGGGGATTTGGAGGGAGTGGACTGGGTGGAATGCGGACTCCCACTATGGCTGCGTGTCACACGTTTGCCCCCCGACCCAGTGGGTGTGCCTACCTCACCCTGTCTGTGCGTGTCAGGAGGAGTGCGGTGGACCTTCCCTGCTGGTGTGGTGCCTGTGTCTGTTGATGTGGGTGCATGCCGACGTCTGGGTGTATGTGGGACAGGCATGGGAGTGGGAAGTCTGGATGGGGCAGGGGTAGGTGGGGGGAGGTCGCGCTGCAGGAGACCCACTGCTGCAGTCAGTGTGGAGTCTATGGACCTCAGCAAGTTGCGTTGGTCAGCCTGCGATGAATGAATGCCCTCCAAGTATGCCTCGATGTTGTTGAGTGTTTGCCCGTGGGCATGGAGGACATTAAGGATCGCAGCCTGACCAACCTGCAGTTGCCGCTGGATGTCCACAGACTCAGCATTGGCGGCAGCAGTGGAGACAGGGGCAGGGGGTGCGGTGCCTGGCATGAAGGAGACATGCGGTGACCGGGCACGCTGGGAAGGGACACGAGCAAGTGGGAGGCGGCTGATGGGAACTGAGGGGGCGGTGCGAGGTGTTGTTCCGCTGTCAGCTGCTGGTGCAGCGTCCACCCACTCGGAGACATCCTCCTCGGACCTGTCAGCTTCGTATTCTGATGTGCCAGTCGACAGGTCCTCGGCCACACTCTCCTCCGCCTCTGTCCCACTCGATGTGCCAGCCCCGATGTCACGGCTGGCACTGGTGCTCGGTCCCTCCGCCTGGTCTGTGTCCATGTCTCCCTCTGTGTCCCCCGACGATGCTGTGGGCAGGGTGGAGAGACAGAAATTAATCAGACACCTGTACACATCTGTCACATGAGTCCAATCTACATAGGTAACATTGCATAGCCTGAAAAGGAAGATCCCTAACATCTACTAAACAAGGTACCGATGTAGGGCATGAAACACACAGTTGGTTGAGCCACCATGCCACTGAAATACCATGGAGAGCATGAGACAATAGCTAAAGACAGGAAACGGAGTCTGACATAGCACCCAGGCCCTGGGGACAATCCAGCACTGCATCTGCACCACACAGCGTTGGCGAAAATACCGATGACCAGGGACCATATCCATGAACTTGAGACACATGCTGCATAGGTAATGCAGAAAACATGCACAACATGACTCGGTCACTGCACCTTGCGTGTGTGTCCAGACAAACATCACACACTGCCCAGACCCAGCAAGTAGAAATCTGGATTTGACATATAGGCTTTGCCCGCCCCAACCACCCCCTACACGAGGCAAATAGTTGAGACACAGGTGGCACCAACAGCTCATAGTCTGGGTGATAAACACAGGGGCAGGCAAAATGCAAGATTGGACGCCAAACAGCCAAGGTGCGCCTGTACAAATAATGAGGTACCAGTGCCCATCCTCAGATGAGTATAACAAGACACACAGGCACTAGCAACTGTGAGTATGAAGAAGGACATTCAGGTCAGGCTGCACAGTGGACACCTGTACAAAATAGCACGTCTATATACATGGTGCCAGGGGACAATGGCACAGAGCACAACCTACGCTGTAGACACTGAGAGTGTCCACGTTTATGATGACACATACAACACCGATGAAAAGGTGCCCCAGGGGACAGTAGTGGCCACGCAACTCCATGCTCCTGAATGGTAATGACTGCAACCCACGCCACCATCCCTGCAGTATGCGTATCGCACACTCATGCACATCATGTCACAGGCCACTACATAGGACATGCGCACTGTAAGGCATGACACATGAGAGACCAACTCCCATGTCTGGAGTCAGCATCAGTGCCAACTGACATGGAACCCACATGCAGTGAACTTGACAGGGCACAGCCAAGGTCCCAAAACCTGTTACCCACCACCCCCACACATGATGCTACAGGCATAGTTCTCGTGGACAAAGCGCCAGCCTACATTACCTTGTGAAGGAGTGGCTACACACAGACCAGGGAACACATTGCAAGGAGGGGAAGGGTGGCAGGGGTGCAGCGCTATACTGGGGCAAAATGGATCTGCACAGCACCTTTAAACCCTGGCAGTGAATTCATGCTACTGTGCCCTTACAAATGCCGGTGACACACAACACACACATGTACCTACCCCCTTCCGGCTGCTGCTTCGCCTGTAAGCGCCGATCCAAGTCTGGAAAGACCACCGGCAGCACACGCCTGTGGAGGTGGCTCAGACGGCGGCGCCCGCGGTTCTTGTGGCTCTCAGGTGAGTCCTCCAGCAGGACCCGTGCAATCCTCCGCGTCCAGCACCGGATATCCTGCCAGCGTTTCCTCACCTGGGACAGGCTCCGCCTCCGACCATCCACACCCCTCACGACACTGACGGCGGTCAGCCAGATCTGCTCCTTGGCAGTGGCACCTACCTGTGAGGAAGAACAAGTGACACCACATCAATACACCAGCCACATGTCACAGAGAGACATTTGATAACAAATTAGCTGGTAACAACAAGGCATGTCATGCAGCCAACGCATTGCACCTTTGTCATAGGGACATGATCCTCTGGTGAGGGAAAAAGCAGTATGTGCCATAGTGGGTACACAGGTGGAATGATGGCAATGTCACAATCAATGATCAAGGCTCACACTGTGCATCACACCCACCCCTCCTGTCTCAGGGCACTGCTGTTAGTGATAGGCACACACCCCTCCTGTCTCAGGGCACTGCTGTTAGTGATAGGCACATACCCCTCCTGTCTCAGGGCACTGCTGTTTGTGATAGGCACACACCCCTCCTGTCTCAGGGCACTGCTGTTAGTGATAGGCACACACCCCTCCTGTCTCAGGGCACTGCTGGGAGCACTCTGTACCCACCCCTCCTGTCTCAGGGCACTGCTGGGAGCACTCTGTACCCACCCCTCCTGTCTCAGGGCACTGCTGGGAGCACTCTGTACCCACCCCTCCTGTCTCAGGGCACTGCTGTTAGTGATAGGCACACACCCCTCCTGTCTCAGGGCACTGCTGTTAGTGATAGGCACACACCCCTCCTGTCTCAGGGCACTGCTCGGAGACATCAGGCATCCCCCCCCCCCTGGGACCCCCCCAACAGTACATGGCATGTGTGTCACACCAGGACACAATGGCAGAAGTCACAGTCACAACATAGGGACAGTCTGTGCCAGTGGCCTATGCACTCACCTGATACCCTGGTCGCCCATACAGCATGGGGTACTGTGGGAGGATCACATCCAGCAATGCCATGTTCTCCTCCAGGGTGAATGGCTGTGACCTCTCCACAGCCCTTGACATGGTTCCAGGGAATCAGTAGCAGCAGCTGGGTCGACGAATTCAAAGATGTGCAGGCAAGTACTCCCTCATGGGACCTGGCTGCCTTATATGTGCCTTTCTGCCCTGTCTCATGCACAGGAGTACAGAGTGATTGGTCACTCACATTTGCATCCTATGTTTCCACCAATCCCTTCAAACCTAGCAGTCTGTGTGTACTCTATCGGTTTCATTCTCCTGCATGATGTTAGCTCCACAAACACATTGCAACAAAGTATTTTTATTCCAACTGACTTCTGCTGTTCACCTTCCAGAAGAAATTCGAATTTTGAACTTGGTCTCCATGACAACCAGCATGCATGTAGGCCTTAATACTTGTCCCTCATGTGTCCCCTATGTAATTCTGAGCTCCACACACAGGTACGGTGCGTTCCGGGGCCCTAGGGCACCCCAAATGCATTGCAACGGCCCGTACACGCGTGACTACGCTCCCTATCAGTATGTGTGGTTCGCGTATGCGTACTCGTAGTGATAGGGAGCATACAGGCGTGTGTACGCTCCCTATCAGTATGTGTGGCCTCGCGTATGCGTACTCGTAGTGGTACGGGCCGTACACACGCCTGTACGCTCCCTATCACTACGAGTACGCATACGCGAGCCCACCCATACTGATAGGGAGCGTACAGGCGTGTGTACGGCCCGTACCACTACGAGTACGCATATGCGAGGCCACACATACTGATAGGGCGCGTACAGGCGTGTGTACGCTCCCTATCAGTATGTGTGGTTCGCGTATGCGTACTCGTAGTGATAGGGAGCATACAGGCGTGTGTACGCTCCCTATCAGTATGTGTGGTTCGCGAATGCGTACTCGTAGTGATAGGGAGCATACAGGCGTGTGTACGCTCCCTATCAGTATGTGTGGCCTCGCGTATGCGTACTCATAGTGGTACGGGCCGTACACACGCCTGTACGCTCCCTATCACTACGAGTATGCATACGTGAGCCCACCCATACTGATAGGGAGCGTACAGGCGTGTGTACGGCCCGTACCACTACGAGTACGCATACGCGAGGCCACACATACTGATAGGGAGCGTACAGGCGTGTGTACGGCCCGTACCACTATGAGTACGCATACGCGAGGCCACACATACTGATAGGGCGCGTACAGGCGTGTGTACGCTCCCTAGCAGTATGTGTGGTTCGCGTATGCGTACTCGTAGTGATAGGGAGCATACAGGCGTGTGTACGCTCCCTATCAGTATGTGTGGCCTCGCGTATGCGTACTCGTAGTGGTACGGGCCGTACACATGCCTGTACGCTCGCCATCACGATGGGTACACATACGGCAGCACTCCCATAGTGATATGGGAACGTACACAGGCCCTCTTTGCAGCAGTACAGCGGTATTCACACATCACAGTGGTGACAGGCGGCACACAGGTAGGGATAGGGCGGACATACTTGTCCATTAATTGACATTGAGGCATCGTCTGTGCATCACTACATGTGTGGGGCACAGGTGTGAAAGGCCTGTGATGTGGAACATTACTCCTGAGTCGAGATGGCACCAGATGTATGATGAGATGTGTACAGATGTACTGTGTGATGGTGCGATGTGTGCCAGGCATGCCCTTGACTCCTTTGACATGTGTGCATGTCGTACTGCGCACTTGGGGTGAGCGTCACTGGCATGGCACGGACACCAACACACGGAAGTGTCCCCTGATGCCCGGTACAGGGGTTATGACACCTGACTTGTCACTACCCACGGTGCACAATGTGACTATGTCATGTATGTGTGGGGGCTTCCCATCAGGTTGATGTTGGAGCACCCTCAAAAGCTGCAGCCGTTGCAGCAACAAACATGTGTCTGTGTGTAGATTGTCATTGCACACTGTTCCGCACACCATGCCACATGTGGTATCAGATGTGAGGTGCACATGTATGCATGGGACACGGAGTAGCGTGACAAGGACATGTCAGCATCCTCACAAGGTATGTGTGGTGAGTCATGACATGTGCACCTTCATGGCAAGGTGTGTGGGCTGGCCTAGTGTAATGTCATGTGACCTGTGGCTCCAGTGTTCCGCTACCAATCTCTGCAATCGGCATCCTACTGCTGCTGATGTGTGGGCGTATGTCACTCCTGTGTTGCGTCTGGCTGTTCACTTGCACTGGGACACAGCTATTCCCATGGCGTGGCATGGGGAGGTTCTCAATCTCCGTGTGTAGCTGGGTCTTTGAAGGAGTGTCACCTTGCTCCATACGTGTCCTGGCCATGTATCACATACCTGACTCCCTATGTAGCATGTGTGTATTGCCAGATTAACATGTGCTCAGTACACATGAGTTGTTGTCGTAGTGCACTCACTCTTCGTTGTCACTTCCAAATTACTGCAGAGCGCCGCCTCTTGCCCGAAGAATTCCAGACTTGGCTGCCATGCAGGATAATGACAGCATCCGGCTCTACCGCTTCACCCAACCGTTGATTCTGGAGTTGACGGCGAGACTGGCACCACACCTGCAACCGCAGCACAGGTATCCCACGGCACTGACACCCCAGCTGAAGGTAATGGCTGCCCTACGTTTTCTTGCCACGGGTACCTTTCAAAATACCATAGCTCATGTTGGTGGCATGTCCCAGAGCACGTTCAGTGGTGTGCTGCATGATTTCTTAGAGGCCATGTTGATTCACCTGGATGACTTCATCAAGTTCCCAACCCCTGAACAGATGACTGAGGTCAAGCGTGGATTCTATGCCCTGGGAGGGATGCCCCATGTCATTGGGTCCATAGATGGGACACATGTAGCTTTGGTACCACCACACGCACAGGAGGTGGCGTACCGCAATCGGAAGCACTACCACTCCATCAATGCCCTTGTGGTGTGTCTGTCCAACATGGTGATTTCACATGTCTGTGCTCGTTTTCCAGGATCAGCACACGATGCCTACATCATGAGGCGTAGCGGGATGCCTGATATGATGATGCAGCTGCACAACGAACGGGCATGTGTTGTTGGTGGGTACAGTCTGTCTGTCATGTATTCAGTATAGCCTACCAGCACGACCGCTTCACCACTTCTAACGATGACCATGTGCTTTCCATGTAGGGGACGCTGGCTATCCCAACATGCCTTGGCTGCTCACACCTCTCCGCAACCCCATCACGCCGGCCCAGCTCCGCTACAACACCGCCCATGGCCGGACAAGGCGAGTGATAGAGAGGACGTTTGGCATGCTGAAGAGCCGATTCAGGTGCCTCCACAAGACCGGCGGCGCACTCCCATATGCCCCGGCGAAGGTCTGCAAGATCTTCATGGTCTGCTGCATGCTGCACAACATGGCAGTTGAAAGAGAAGTGCCACTCATCCTGAATCAACATGACGAGGACCATCCACCCGTGGAGGACGAAGGGCTTGGCAATGGGGCTAGTGATGTAGGGGATGTGGAGCCGCAAGAGGACATCCGGACTCGGCTCATACGCGACTTCTTTGCATAGTGGTGAGTACCAGTGTCTGAGTGTGCACGCATTGGTCCCCGTGTGGCATGCGTTGTGATGTGTGTCTCCACCTGCATGTATGGCACGTGAGTCAGAGGTGTGTGTGGGTGTGTCACTGGAGTGATGGTGCCAGTGATGGTTGTACTTCCGCAGTCATAATTGTGACCTAGCATGTTGTCATCCATACATGTGTCGAGTAAATGCACATGCAAGTGGCTGTGCTTTTTGTGGCTGACTTCTTGTGTGTTTCTCTTCCCCAGGTACCTGCGCATGCCGTCTGCTGGTTGCATTGTTGTGGCACTGCTATTCCTCATGGACGTGACATCGTGGGCTGACTCAGCGTTACAGGCACGGACACGTTTGGAAGTCTCCATGGGGTAAGGGATGCATCTGGGGTGTATTGGGTGTGGCAGTTGTTCACGATGTGTGCACACTGCCCCTGTCGGTGTTTGGTTCCTCTGCAGCCATGTCGCATCCCCATGGGACACGACATGCAGCTGTGTACACCTGAATAGATGGTCTGCCTGGTTGACAGTCATCAGTGATGGGATAGGGGATTGTGATGATGGCATCAATGTGTGTGACACTGCCCTCGGACACATTCGGTTAGCATTGGCTTGACATGGTGTGGGACTTCGACATCCGCGGATCTATGGTGTATGGAAGGCTCTCCGTGTGCAGCTGTGGGTATTTAGCTGTTAGCTGACGCTTGTGTGCCAGTTCCATGGCGAACACGCATGTGTGCTGCTGAAGGGGGGTGCCAGTGTTGGACCCACATGTTACTCCACATGATGTGTTCATGTGTACTTCGAGTTGCCTCTGCAATCCCGAATACATGACTAATAAAGGTGTCCCTATGCCTCCAAGGTGCCTCTTCTCAGTCAATGCTGGTGTGTTGCCATGGTGCATCCTGCTTGTCTGGCATGGTATTCCCTGATTGTGGCTATGTGTCAATGTGTCGAGTGGCAAGATGCAAGCTGTGTGTGTGGGCTGAGACTGTGTATTGGGCATGATGTCCATGACTGTGTGGGTATTGTGACATGTGCCATCCCCATGCATCCAACGTTGGCCAGGCCCCCATTCTCTGCATCCACCGGACTCAAGCTTGCAGGACATGTTTCTGCCACCTGTATACACATACCTGGGTGCCCCCCAGGACACTGGACTGGATCCCTGACCTCTGTGCATGACTGTTGCTGTACTCAATGTGTCTGTCAGCACGGTTGTTCGGTAACCCCCTCAGCTGGTTGGGCCCATCACGGGTGTGTATGGTGCTCCATGTCTGTCTTACCTAATACACTGTGACCCATGTGTCCTGTGCCAGACTCAGGCCCCAGGGTGTGGGTGGTTGAAGACAAAATATGACTCAGGCATGTTTTGACTTTACAAGACACATGTTAGGTAATAATGCTACCAGCAGGCATCTACTCTTCATAGTGTGATTTATTATTGGGGGGGGGGGGGGGGGGAAACAAAGTGAGTGTCTTTCCGGGAAGTTTGAATCCAAAGTTCAGTAGGGGAGTTGGTGTCCTTGCCATTGGATGTCCTCAGAGTCCATGCCACAGTCTTTGTCAACATTGGTCAGCCAGTGACCAGCAGGGCCATGTGGCAGAGAATGTCTCTTGATGCTGTGATGCTGTTGCTCCAGTGGGCAGGTGCCAGGCCAGGTGTCCTGGGAGATGGTGATGTAGCGCCGACCCTCACGGTCCTTTCCGTGGACGACCCGGCCTCCTGCGGGGAACCTCACCAGCAGGCCGTGACGACATCTGGGATGCTCGTCGGATGTTTCCTCCTCCTCCTCCTGATCCCTCCCTGTGGGTGGTGATGTTCTCCGCCTTCTGGCACAGGGAGGGTCGGCCATGTTGTCGGCCATCCGACGGAGTGTAGCGTGAATCCCCTGGAATGCCGTCACTTGCTCAGCCTGTCTGTCCTCCATCCTCCGTTGGTGTACCAGTAGACAGGCATGTAGCTCCGCATGTTGCTGGGCCTGCTGGGTCTTTATCTCATCGAGGCTCCCCTTGATCTCATTAAGGGTGGACACAACCTGGTCCATGCCCGTGGTGTCCTGCCGGTATGAGTCCAGGATGTTACGGACATGGGAAAATACCGGATCCCCAGCCAACTGGTCAGGCTCGTGCCTTCGCCGTCCTCCACTCCCACCACCCCTGCCCACTTGCGCCTGGCCTGCCCTTGCGGGCACATCGGGTCTCCGGGACCCCTGAGGGGTGGCATTGGTGTTGTCGCCTGCCTCCTCCTGGGTGCCCGGGACACCGTGTCCCTCCTGGCCAGCCTGGCTGCATTGTGGTGTTGGGGCAGGGATCCTGGGTGTCTCCTGGGATGTGGCAGGAGTGGGGGTGGTGGATGGCCCAGTTGTACCTGACGCAGGTGCTGCAGGTGGTTGGACACCAGAGGGGCCAGGTCGGTCGGGGTCGTCCACAGAGTGGTGAGAGTGGTCGCTGCCGGTGGGATCGGGCTCCTGCAGATCCGGGTCCTGTGAGTGTTCCCCCCCAGTGTTGGGGGGTGCACCACGACGTTGACCTGTGTGTGAGAGAGACAATGTTAATTTTGGTCCATGCAACATCCATGTTTCATCATTTCATAAGTTGGCACATTTCCTCTTGGAATTAGGATCTGTCTTGCATTCCACTCACAGTGCACTTGTGCATGGGTGTGTCCCTTGGGCACCACTTTGGCACCTTTAACTATGTGTGGCACAGTCTTACTTGCTGCGTCAAGTGTGACTTCAGTCAGCAGTGGAGTGGGCAGGTGTTGCGAGCCATGCATTGGCGCCTTCCGTGTAGCACTGTACATGTGCACATGGATTTGTTCCACACACTTATGTGATGCAGGTAGCTGTCATTGTGCTCGTGCACAGGTTGTGACATGGCCCTGTGTTTTGCCATGGAGAAGAGGGGGGGTTCTGGCACGGGCCACCCTTGGCTACATGCACGCAGTCTACCTGCTGACGAGCAGACATTCCCACACACCACACGGCTGATTTGCTCTCCCTGTGTCTCCCTCCCTCTCTGTCCCCCTCTCCCTCCCTCTCTGTCCCCCTCTCCCTCCCTCTCTGTCACCCTCTCCCTCCCTCTGTGTGTCAGCCTCCTCCCTCTGTCCATCTCCCTGTGTCTCCCTCCCTCTCTGTCCCCCTCTCCCTCCCTCTCTGTCCCCCTCTCCCTCCCTCTCTGTCCCCCTCTCCCTCCCTCTGTGTGTCACCCTCTGTCACCTCAGCCCAGCTTCCTGGGCACACACTGTTAGCAGATCTTTGAGTGGCCCTTGGCTTGTTGATGTGAGTTTGTTTCTGATCTCCAGGCACCCATTGGGTGTGATGTGTGTTTGTGCGCTGCTGCTGTGGTGGTGTGTGCTGCCACTCTTTCACAATGTTGGCTGTTCATTAGCTGCTGTCATGTGCAAAACAGTGCCTTCACCCCGATGTGTTGATGCAAGGCGTCCGCCATTTGCTGGCAAGTCATTCCTGTGTTGGGACACACTGTTTGTCTGGCTGTGACCTAGGCCATATGGGCAGAGTGCATTGTTGTCTGCTTCGGAGTCGCACTATGTGATTTTTGGGGCCCAGCCTCCCGCCATCCGGGTTACCGTGTCATGTGTTGTTGTCTTCTGTGACTTGCCATTGTCCAGCTGGGTGCATGGGGCATGGTGGCAGCAGTGGCATGTGCGTGCTCATGGAGTGTGGTTGAGTAATGCGATGGCTTGTGGTGGTTGCGTGCCTGTTAGTGATTTTGGTTGTGGATGCCGTTCCCCCCATGTGAGGTGCGTTGTTTGTGTACTCACCCGGGTCTCGGAGTCCTTCTAATCCTTCGACTGCCTCCACCGGCAGTATGGCCATCACCCTCTCCTCCCAGGGATGGTACTGTACGGGTCTGCGGGAGGGCCCTCCTCCGGTGGCGTTGGCCTGGTCGTGTTCCTCCTGCCTCTTGGCTCTGACCCTCCTCCACAGATCGTACCACCTGTTCTGGCATTCCTGCCTGGTCCTCCTGGTGTCCGCAACAGCATTCACAGCATCGACGATGGTCTGCCACATGGCTGTTTTTGCTGCCAGGATGGTGTTTCTGACCAATGTTCCAAAGATCTGTGGCTCGACTCTGAGGATTTGATCAACAAGGACCTCCAACTCTCGGTTACTGAACTTTGGATTCTTGGTAGTGGGCATGGTGAGGGGTGTGGGTGGGGATGGTGGTGGGGGGGGTGTGGATGTTGGGGGGGGGTGTGGATGGTTGTGTGTGTGTGTGTGTGTGAATGTGATGAGGGGGTGTTTGTGAGGGTGGTTGTGTGAAGGTGTGCAAGTGTAAGGTGTGGTGTAGCTTGTTGTATGGTTCTGTGGTGTCTGGCAGCAGTGAGTCTGTTGCAAAGGCTCATGGTTTGTGTGTGTGGGCCCTTTTTATTGGACCATGGGTGGGTGTGGCAGTGTTTGAATTTTGGGTGGGTGTGTTATAAGTAGTGGTGGTGTTTTGGCCCTCTGTTTGTCTTTGGCAGTTGCAGGTCAGTGAAGGTGTATTTGTAGTGTTTGTTGGCCATGTTTAGTGGCTTTGTGCCATTCGAATAGTGTCTTCTTGTGTTGTTTTGTTTTGTCCTGGTTGTGTACGTGCGTTTTGAGCGTGTGTACGGTGTGTAGATGGGCCATTTGGTTGTACGGTGCTGTCCTTGTGTGTGGGTTGGTACGACTCGTACATGCGGTTGTGATGTTGGGGCCTGGGGTGCGCTCCGTACTTAGGAGGTTGTGTTGGGGCTAGGACCGGAACGTACTGGGGTGTACATAGACGGTGGTACGACACGTACTGGGGTGGGGGTACAACTGGAACGTACTGGGGTGTAGGTACACGGGGGTATGACACGTACTGGGGTGGGGGTGGGGCTCGAACGTACTGGGGTGTACATAGACGGTGGTACGACACGTACTGGGGTGGGGGTACGACTGGAACGTACTGGGGTGTAGGTACACGGGGGTATGACACGTACTGGGGTGGGGGTACGACTGGAACGTACTGGGGTGTAGGTACACGGGGGTATGACACGTACTGGGGTGGGGGTACGACTGGAATGTACTGGGGTGTGCATAGGGGGTGGTACGACACGTACTGGGGTGGGGGTACGACTGGAACGTACTGGGGTGTACATAGACGGTGGTACGACACGTACTGGGGTGGGGGTACGACTGGAACGTACTGGGGTGTAGGTACACGGGGGTATGACACGTACTGGGGTGGGGGTGGGGCTCGAACGTACTGGGGTGTACATAGACGGTGGTACGACACGTACTGGGGTGGGGGTACGACTGGAATGTACTGGGGTGTACATAGACGGTGGTACGACACGTACTGGGGTGGGGGTACGACTGGAACGTACTGGGGTGTAGGTACACGGGGGTATGACACGTACTGGGGTGGGGGTACGACTGGAACGTACTGGGGTGTAGGTACACGGGGGTATGACACGTACTGGGGTGGGGGTACGACTGGAACGTACTGGGGTGTAGGTACACGGGGGTATGACACGTACTGGGGTGGGGGTACGACTGGAACGTACTGGGGTGTACATAGAGGGTGGTACGACACGTACTGGGGTGGGGGTACGACTGGAACGTACTGGGGTGTTGGTACACGGGGGTATGACACGTACTGGGGTTGGGGTACGACTGGAACGTACTGGGGTGTAGGTACACGGGGGTATGACACGTACTGGGGTGGGGGTACGACTGGAACGTACTGGGGTGTAGGTACACGGGGGTATGACACATACTGGGGTGGGGGTACGACTGGAACGTACTGGGGTGTACATAGGGGGTGGTACGACACGTACTGGGGTGGGGGTACGACTGGAACATACTGGGGTGTACATAGACGGTGGTACGACACGTACTGGGGTGGGGGTACGACTGGAACGTACTGGGGTGTAGGTACACGGGGGTATGACACGCACTGGGGTGGGGGTACGACTGGAATGTACTGGGGTGTACATAGACGGTGGTACGACACGTACTGGGGTGGGGGTACGACTGGAACGTACTGGGGTGTAGGTACATGGGGGTATGACACATACGGGGTGGGGGTACGACTGGAACGTACTGGGGTGTAGGTACACGGGGATATGACACGTACTGGAGTGGGGGTACGACTGGAACGTACTGGGGTGTAGGTACACGGGGATATGACACGTACTGCGGTGGGGGTACGACTGGAACGTACTGGGGTGTAGGTACACGGGGGTAAGACACGTACTGGGGTGGGCGTACGACTGGAACGTACTGGGGTGTACATAGGGGGTGGTACGACACGTACTGGGGTGGGGGTACGACTGGAACGTACTGGGGTGTAGGTACACGGGGGTATGACACGTACTGGGGTGGGGGTGGGGCTCGAACGTACTGGGGTGTACATAGACGGTGGTACGACACGTACTGGGGTGGGGGTACGACTGGAACGTACTGGGGTGTAGGTACACGGGGGTATGACACGTACTGGGGTGGGGGTACGACTGGAACGTACTGGGGTGTACATAGACGGTGGTACGACACGTACTGGGGTGGGGGTACGACTGGAACGTACTGGGGTGTAGGTACACGGGGGGTATGACACGTACTGGGGTGGGGGTGGGGCTCGAACGTACTGGGGTGTACATAGACGGTGGTACGACACGTACTGGGGTGGGGGTACGACTGGAACATACTGGGGTGTAGGTACACGGGGGTATGACACGTACTGGGGTGGGGGTACGACTGGAACGTACTGGGGTGTACATAGAGGGTGGTACGACACGTACTGGGGTGGGGGTACGACTGGAACGTACTGGGGTGTACATAGACGGTGGTACGACACGTACTGGGGTGGGGGTACGACTGGAACGTACTGGGGTGTTGGTACACGGGGGTATGACACGTACTGGGGTGGGGGTACGACTGGAACGTACTGGGGTGTAGGTACACGGGGGTATGACACGTACTGGGGTGGGGGTACGACTGGAACGTACTGGGGTGTAGGTACACGGGGGTATGACACGTACTGGGGTGGGGGTACGACTGGAACGTACTGGGGTGTACATAGGGGGTGGTACGACACGTACTGGGGTGGGGGTACGACTGGAACGTACTGGGGTGTACATAGATGGTGGTACTACACGTACTGGGGTGGGGGTACGACTGGAACGTACTGGGGTGTAGGTACACGGGGGTATGACACGTACTGGGGTGGGGGTACGACTGGAATGTACTGGGGTGTACATAGACGGTGGTACGACACGTACTGGGGTGGGGGTACGACTGGAACGTACTGGGGTGTAGGTACACGGGGGTATGACACATACGGGGTGGGGGTACGACTGGAACGTACTGGGGTGTAGGTACACGGGGGTATGACACGTACTGGGGTGGGGGTACGACTGGAACGTACTGGGGTGTAGGTACACAGGGGTATGACACGTACTGGGGTGGGGGTACGACTGGAACGTACTGGGGTGTAGGTACACGGGGGTATGACACGTACTGGGGTGGGGGTACGACTGGAACGTACTGGGGTGTACATAGGGGGTGGTACGACACGTACTGGGGTGGGGGTACGACTGGAACGTACTGGGGTGTAGGTACACGGGGGTATGACACGTACTGGGGTGGGGGTGGGGCTCGAACGTACTGGGGTGTACATAGACGGTGGTACGACACGTACTGGGGTGGGGGTACGACTGGAACGTACTGGGGTGTAGGTACACGGGGGTATGACACGTACTGGGGTGGGGGTACGACTGGAACGTACTGGGGTGTACATAGACGGTGGTACGACACGTACTGGGGTGGGGGTACGACTGGAACGTACTGGGGTGTAGGTACACGGGGGGTATGACACGTACTGGGGTGGGGGTGGGGCTCGAACGTACTGGGGTGTACATAGACGGTGGTACGACACGTACTGGGGTGGGGGTACGACTGGAACGTACTGGGGTGTAGGTACACGGGGGTATGACACGTACTGGGGTGGGGGTACGACTGGAACGTACTAGGGTGCACATAGAGGGTGGTACGACACATACTGGGGTGGGGGTACGACTGGAACGTACTGGAGTGTACATAGACGGGGGTATGACATGTACTGGGGTGGGGGTACGACTGGAACGTACTGGGGTGTAGGTACACGGTGGTGCGACACGTGCAGGGGTGGGGGTGGGGCTCGAACGTACTGGGGTGTACATAGACGGTGGTACGACACGTACTGGGGTGGGGGTACGACTGGAACGTACTGGGGTGTAGGTACACGGGGGTATGACACGTACTGGGGTGGGGGTACGACTGGAACGTACTGGGGTGTAGGTACACGGTGGTGCGACACGTACAGGGGTGGGGGTGGGGCTCGAACGTACTGGGGTGTACATAGACGGTGGTACGACACGTACTGGGGTGGGGGTACGACTGGAACGTACTGGGGTGTAGGTACACGGGGGTACGACACGTACTGGGGTGGGGGTATGACTGGAACGTACTGGGGTGTAGGTACACGGGGGTATGACACGTACTGGGGTGGGGGTACGACTGGAACGTACTGGGGTGTACATAGAGGGTGGTACGACACGTACTGGGGTGGGGGTACGACTGGAACGTACTGGGGTGTACATAGACGGGGGTATGACACGTACTGGGATGGGGGTACGACTGGAACGTACTGGGGTGTAGGTACACGTTGGTGCGACACGTACAGGGGTGGGGCTCGAACATACTGGGGTGTACATAGACGGTGGTACGACACGTACTGGGGTGGGGGTACGACTTGAACGTACTGGGGTGTACCTAGACGGGTGGGGGTATACATACACGGGGGTACGTGTCGGACGTACGGGGGCTGGGGGGAGTGTTGGGCGCGTATGCGGGCACATGTCTCCATGGTTGCTATAGGACTTCGGTGCGGACGGTGTTTTTTCCATACGGTTGTAAGCTCGGACGCACGGGATGGATCGTGATTCCTCGGTCGGACTTGGCTTTTCACGTTTGTAAGGTAAATCGTCCGAGGACGTGTCGGACACATTTTCCGACCCGAGGACGTGTGGGGAATGATTCCCAGTGCGGTTCGTATGGACTTTTTACCATGCGAATTGTGATTGCCAGTTCGTACGGCACTTGTACGATTCGTACGGTAAAAAGACCCGATACGAGTCGTACGGGGACATTTTTTACCGGATCGTGATCGGCACCAAAGTGTGCAAGTGACCAATGGAGCATTGACCTTTTTCTGCCCCTCTGGAAAAGTAAAATACTCCCACACAAAAGAATCCTTTTGTTTCCTCCTTCTCTGTCTGATGATGGTGCTGCTAGGCTCACTCTCAGAAGAGGACTGCTGCTCTGCCATTGTATCTCAATGTCAATTCACCTCCTTCTCCTAGGGGATCTCAAGCAGTAATGAGGGGAATGGGTGTGGTGTTGGAAGTTTCTGGAACTGAAAGTAGTTTCAACCAATGAAAAGTGTTCTTTGTGGATCACATGACCTACCGTGCGCGCTCCGTAAGCTTACGGTACGCGCTCTTAAACAAGTACGCATGCGCAAACGTGACGTAAACATGCGCTTACGGAGCGCTTACGGAGCGCGTACGTAGGACGCACTCGCGCATGCGCATTACACGCACCCGCGTAACCGCGACGTTGGTTCCGCGCAACGCGCATGCGTGTACGCATACGTCACGTACGTATCACGTAAGCGCACCGTACTTATGACGTACGGAGCGCGTAGCGTCAGCTTACCATACGCGCATGGCAAAAAATCAATAAAAATAAAAAAATTCAAGTTTCAAGGGTTGTAGAAGATAATAACTGTGATGTACAACTGTATGTAAACATTAATTTTTAAAAAATTAACCATTCCATAATGCAGGATATAGTACATATATTATTTTATACATAGGTTGGATATTATTTTTTAAGTAAATCTCAAAAAAAAAATTGCATTTAAAAAACCTTTGAAATTCACTGAAAAAACCATAGGTTTCACACACGTTATAGTTAGGAATTAGCATTTAAAAAACCTTGCAAATTCACTGAAAAAACCATAGGTTTCACACATGTTATAGTTAGCAGGACATTTCACTCGTGAAAAACCAATGAAATTCCCCCGTTATAGTTAGTGCAGGCAACTATAACTCACGCGACCGCAATCCTCTGCTGATGACGTCAGATATTACATCACTGATGACATATGTGTTTTTCTGAAAAAAAAATATTTGTAATATATGTATAGCTAAAAATTTATGGAAGAAGACATGGGTAAATAAGTGTCTAAATACAGTGATGTAATATCTGACGTCATCAGCAGAGGATTGTGGTCGCGTGAGTTATAGTCGCCTGCACTAACTATAACGGGGGAATTTCATTGGTTTTTCACGAGTGAAATGTCCTGCTAACTATAACATGTGTGAAACCTATGGTTTTTTCAGTGAATATATATATATATATATATATATATATATATATATATATATATATATATATATATTCAGTGAAAAAACCGTAGGTTTCACACACGTTATAGTTAGGAATTAGCATTTAAAAAACCTTGCAAATTCAGTGAAAAAACCATAGGTTTCAGGGGTGTTATAGTTAGCTGGACATTTCACTCGTAAAAAACCAATGAAATTTCCCCGTTATAGTTAGTTAAGCTAACTATAACTCGCGCGCCCGCAATGCACTGCTGATGACGTCACATATTACATCACTCATGACATGGTCAGTGACATCACTCATGACATCACTGATGACATCTCAAATGACATCACTGATGACATCATCGAGTGAATGTGTGTTTTTCTGAAAATTAAATATGTTTTATATATCTCAAGGTCGATGGAAGAATAAATGAGTATATAAGTGTCTAAATGGATGATTTGTTTTTGAAAAAATGATTGTATTACTGACTGATTAAGTGTATCTTATTGAATACATGGCTAAGTGAGTAATGTTTAAATGTGTAAATACCTGTATCAGTCTCTCACTTTGTGTATAAGTGGCTGCATGGGTTGGTGAGCAGCAACATGAGTGTCTATATAGGTTATTAGTTGGTTTTTTGAGTATCAGTATGAGTGTCTGAGTGTCTGTATGGTTCAGTGGGGGGTATTATGTAGTGCATAAGTGCATGAATGAGTGACTCACTGTTTGTATGTGTTGAAGACAGCATATGTGCAGGACTGTATGGGTGGAAGAGTGTGTGTATGGGTGTGTTAGTGAGTGAATGGCTGTCTCAATAGTGTCTCTATGAGTAACTACATATGTTTTAAACTAGTATATGTGACTATTGGTGTATATAAGTGAGTGTATGTGAGAGTGAGAGATTGAAAGAGTTCCTGTATGAATAAGTATGTGTTTCTATAAGTGATTGTTTAAAAGACTAAGTATGTGTAAGTTTCCCTAGAAGTAAGTGTGGTGGTGTGTGTATAACTGTATATGCAAATAAATGTATGTTTGATTCTTTATTAGCATGAGTAACTATGTGTGTGAGTAACTCTATGGATGAGTGGCATTGTGTTACAGGATGTATAGGTGTATGAGTACATATGATGTGTGAGTACACGAATGAGTGACTGTACAGGACTGTTGGTGAATAAGTGGATGTTTATGTGGATCTTAGAATTATTGAAGAGGTTGTTGTAATTGGTATTGGTATGTCCATTTTTTTGAAAATTTCAGTCTCTATTTTTGAATGTGTGTATCAAAGGTTATATTAGGGTGAGAGGAGGTCTGCCACTCTATCACATGGATGATGTCATCAGTGATGTCATCAGTGAATGTCATTTGAGATGTCATCAGTGATGTCATGAGTGATGTCACTGACCATGTCATGAGTGATGTAATATGTGACGTCATCAGCAGTGCATTGCGGGCGCGCGAGTTATAGTTAGCTTAACTAACTATAACGGGGAAATTTTATTGGTTTTTTACGAGTGAAATGTCCAGCTAACACCCCTGAAACCTATGGTTTTTTCACTGAATTTGCAAGGTTTTTTAAATGCTAATTCCTAACTATAACGTGTGTGAAACCTATGGTTTTTTCACTGAATTTGCAAGGTTTTTTAAATGCTAATTCCTAACTATAACATGTGTGAAACCTATGGTTTTTTCAGTGAATTTGCAAGGTTTTTTAAATGCTAATTTCTAACTATAACGTGTGTGAAACCCATGGTTTTTTCAGTGAATTTGTATGGTTTTTTAAATGCTAATTCTTAGCTATAACATATGTGATTCCCATATTTTTTTTTATAGATTTTTTATGATTTTTTTATTATAAATTCTTATATTAAATGTGGTTTTTTTTTTAAAAAAAACAAGTTTTTTTAAAACTTTTTATTCTCTTAAAACACTATGTTTTTTTTATAAAAAATCTGCAATATTTCAAGTTTTCTCTTTTTTTTTTTACCAAACAGGTAAGATATATTAGTATAACTTTGAAAATATTATTTTTTTTTTTTTTTTTTTTAGTGCGCGTACGGTAAGCGCACGGTAAGCGTACGGTTTACGCAATGTCCGTAATTTATCTACTCTGTTTGCGTATAGTTACGCAATTTGCGTAGCCGCGCGTACTGCGCGTGGGGCGCGTACGCGTGTACGCTACACGCGCACGTTACGCGGAAGTGTTGGGGAGTGACTGTTATGCGCATGCGCGCGAGCGCGTGTCTTTTTTACGCGCATGCGTACTTTTGCCGTAAGCGCACCGTAAGCGCACCGTAAGCGTAACGTACGAGCACGGTGGGTCATGTGATCATGAAACACAACTTTTGATTGGTTGAAACTACTTTCAGTTCTAGAACTCTCCTACACCACACCCATTCCCCTCATTTCTGCTTGTGATCCCTTAGGAGAAGGAGCTGGGTTGTCTTTGTGATACGATGGCAGAACAGCAGAGCTCTTCTGAGAGTGAGGCTAGCAGCACTACCTTGAGGCAGAGAAGGAGGAAAGAAAAGACCTCTTTCATATGGGAGTATTTTACTTTTCCAGAGGACAAGAAAAAGGTAAATGCACCCTTAGTGACTTGTAAGCTGTGTGGCCGTGTACTTTCAAGAGGGAATCCCAACAAGAAGTATTCCTTCGGGAATCACACCATGTTGAGACACCTTAAAGATGTACACAGAAGGACACATGCTCGACATACTGAAGGTAACCCTTCAGTAAGTCAACCAAGCACATCCACAGCAGCTCAGCCTGGTCCATCATCTGCAGAGCCGAGCCCATCTTCGGCAGGTCAGGTGAGCCCTTCATCTGTGGTGGGAGCATCTCCTTTTTCTTCTCCTCTGGAAACAAACCATCGGTTTGTGAGGGTTGAAATACGGTGCGCCACTTGTCATGATCTAATTTGTCATAGGGAGACCAGTGTTTCCCTAGTGAACAATAAAATAGATCAGCACATTTGTCGTACCGACTAATATTCCCATTCTTTCTTTCCTCTGTCCCTGCATGAACACAACGGCTCTTGTAAGAGCCAACCTTACCTTTCAACTATTTTTTATATATGTTTTTAAAACTTTTTTTTTTACCGTACGCGTACGGTACGCGTAATTATTATTTTTTTTTTAAAAAAACACTAAAAATCAATTATCACATTACAAGGTCCTTGAGAGACTACAATGAAAAACTGAAAATGTGATTGTGGAGAAGTGGAAAAAAGGGACCATGAAATTTTTGACTTACCATACCCACTCAAAAAAATATTTATTAATTTAAATTTAATTTTAATTGCTTTAAAAATGGTTCTAGTTTTCGAAAATTTTCTATCTCAAGCTGAAAAAAAAGAAAAAAGTATTAATATTTAATAAAACATTTTATAATACAGTACACATATTTAGATATTTTTCAAAAAACATTTTTGCCTTTTTTTGCTGTTTTCAGAATATATTGCATTTCACTATAAATTGTGAAAGCAATTGCATTCATCATTTAACAGCGGGCAAAAAAAAAATTAACAATCTCAGAGATTGTTTTAAAAAAGCCCACAATCTCTTTTTGCATAAACATAACTTTATAGAAATGCATAATATTCTTAAAAAATATCATCTAATATCAATACTTATTTCTTTAAAATACCGTCTGACATTTTTGTTTCAGAAGTATAATCACAAAAATATATCTCAGATAACTCCACAATACATCTGATTCCATTTCCTTTAGGCCAAATAGTAATTTTATAATTCTTTTTTGATTAAATTTCCAATGGTAATCCAATAAAAATCTAAAGTTTAAATTGTACAGATCTCACCGATTGTCTGTAACATTTTGGTTTCCGAAAGATTAATTAATATTTAAATAAGTCCACAATAGAATTGTTTACCTTTCCGCATGGCCAAATAGAATTTTTTAAAATCTTTTTGGAATAAATTTCCAATGGCAATCCAATAACATTCCAAAATTTAAATTGTGCAGATGTTACCGATTTTTTCTAAATTTTTGGTTTTCCAAAGTTTGATTAAAAATTGAAAAAGTCCACATTACAATTGGTTACCTTTCCATTAGGCCAAATGATAATTTGTAAAATCATTTTTTTTGAAAATTCCAATGGTAATCCAATAAAATGGTAAAATTGTTTTGTACAGATCTTGCCAAGTCTCTCTAAAATTTTGGTTTCAGGAAGATTAGATAGGAATTTGCTAAATCAAAAGGCAAACGTTGCTTAAAAATCAATTGGGAATCATTACACAGTGTCCAGCCTTTTTCACATTTAAGATAAACTGTGTAATGACCAGAAGTTACAGTAGGTCCATCATGGAAAATTATTGCAACTGTTACAAAAGTTTTTCCTGAAATTGATAATTGCTGTCCTGTAAACTTCTTTATTAAAGTATCTAATTTTGAACCATCAGCTTTACAGCGTTGCATCATTAAAATTACATACTGTCCGTATTCCTTTAAAATTAACGTTGAAAACATGTCAGATTGACACTCACTGCATTCCATGCTATGATTAGCATCTTTAACTAATTTAGCAAAAGTGACTGTTTTACTTTCTGGCAATGTTAAATAAATAAACCTTTCAGAATCAACATTAGAGCCACATATATTATAACAGTTTTCACAACTATGTTCCCATTTATAAGAGAGACCAAATAAATTTTCAATGGGAACCCCTTCTTCTTCCAGTACCTGAAGAAAAAACATCAAGAATTCCTGTGCGTCTTGCTGTACATTTTGAGAAAACTGTGTTCGTCCTGAACATACATCTAAAAGTTTTCTAATTTCATTAGCACTTTCTATTTGAGTTTTATCATTACTCAGCTTTTGAAAAAGGAGACTCAACTCAGAACAGAATCTTTTTCCCTGATTTACTATTATCTGCTCTTGCACACTTTCCAGATAAAATGCAACATTCAGCACTACATTAGCGTAGCAGTTGACACCAGAGCTATTTTCAAAATGACATCCTACAACCTCTTCTTCATTTTCCTTTTTCTTTTTGCTTGCAATTACATCACTCCTCTTTTTTTTCCTCCTCTCTACATCTTCGTTACAGATATTCTCATTTCTCCTTTTACGAGAAACTACACGTTTCTCCAACACAGGATACTGACCTAAATGAGGAGCATAGGTTCTTCTTAATCTATTATACTCCTTTACACAATTTGTATCAGCACTAACTTTTGAGTCATCAAAGTCTATCATGAATAAACCAGATAATGTTTTCACTCGTGACAAAGCTACATAAGCCATACCTTCTTTGAACACAGTTGAACCAATGTTCACAAAAGCACAATCTACAGTCAATCCTTGAGACTTGTGAATAGTTACAGCATTTGCTAGCGAAAACGGAAACTGCTTCCTACGTACATATAAGTCTTTCACAAGCATGAAACGAACTGAACAACGACAAATGTCTTTAACTTCTTCTATCTGATCAAATTTTATTTTTAAACATTCAATTCCATCTTTTTTCTGATAATTAATAAAACCCACAACTCTTCCCATAGCTCCATTAACTAAACCTTTTTCAACATCCAAATTTCTCCTTAAAAATACTCTACAGTTCATGCAAACATATAGATTTTTTTCTAATCCAGCTGTTTTGGAAATGTTCTTCTCTAGTGAATCCAATTTATTTTTCAGTGTGCCTGTTAATGTGATAGTAATTCTTCCATCCTCAATTTTGTCCACTGCTTCCAATTTCCTGATATCTTCCTTTTCCAATTTCAAAAGCTCCTCATTGAATATTGAGCATTCACGTAGAGTTGGCATTAAGCAGATGACACTTTTCTTTTCTGCAATGTTCTTGTATATCTTCTCTGCAACTATTTCTTCCTTTGGAAATAAATTATGTAGCAACCGACTCTGTAATGCTTTTGTGCCAGCTTCAGTGAGTAGTCCAATTCTGATATCTTTCAGAATACTTCCATATTCTTCATCGTTTGCTTGCCTCATATTAGTAGTAAGTTCCTTGTACTCAAAGAAGGACCAAATATTTACCGATGCTTCCCAATGACTTCTTTGTGTCTTCATGTGTCACCGTATTAAACACTGGTTGTCCTTTAACTGGAGTAAGCTGTAGAAGATCCCCAAAAACTATGACATGTTTTCCACCAAATAACACGTCATAGTCTGTCCTTAGAATTTGCTGCATTCTTAAATGCACAAAGGCAAGCATAAAGTTTGATACCATGCTCACCTCATCAATAATGAGAACTTGCATCTTCTTCAATACTCTTGAAACTTCCAAGCATGCTTCTCCAGTTAGCTTGTTGTATTGTATTTTGTTCTCATGCTCCACTGGTAACATTAGCAAACGATGTAAGGTGATTCCTTTTATGTTATATGCTGCTAACCCAGTTGGAGCAGTAACCACACAAGACAAAGTAGAATCCGTTTTTTGCTGTAGGTAGCTTCTGATGACTTTTATTAAGAAACTTTTTCCAGTTCCAGCTTGTCCACTTACATACATCCTGATTGGATGAAATGATGTGCATGAGCACTCTTTTTTTTCATGTAGAAATCCGTGATCAATTTTGTTTCTGATCTCTTCATAAATTTGTTGCTGCTCTTCGTTCAGTTGTCTTTCCAAATTTTGTAAGTCTTTAAATTCTTCTTGAGCTTGATTCATAGCCGTTTCCACTTCATTCATGGCTATTGATGCTTCATTTTCAACGATTGGTTGTCCTAGGGGATCTTGACTGAGTGTTCCTGAACTTTGGCTGTCCTGAGAACTGTCTCTAGCTACTTCTGCTGCAATTGTAGTTTCCTGTTCAATTTCTTCATTTAACATTTGCAGATAAGTTGAGAATGTACTGCATTGTATGCTGTCTTTGCAAGCATTAAAAGAATCTTCATAGCTTTGAAATTCTCCCAGTAGTTCATCCTCTGTACGCCATGGTTTAAACAGCTGTAAAAGAGCCAAGTAGTAAAATACCTTTTTGTCAGTACTGTCGCAACTCAGCTTCCTGTGATTTATCAAACTTCCTTTTGTTTGCTTCACCAAACATCCTTCCTCACCAATGACTTTATATTTTCCATTGTTGATGTCTTCTGCGGCTCTCCGTGAATAAATGTAGTTCTGCAGCACTTCATACAGACACATGTTCTCCAGATGATGACTTCTCTTTGGGTAATATGTGTCCAACATGTTTGATTTCAAAATATCTGTACTTTCTGGGTCATTCTCGGCCAAATATTCAATTTCTCCAACAGATTTCAGTACCCGATTTCTCATTGCTGCAAGGCCTAAACTTGCCCAAATTATTCTTCTTGATTTCGAGTAGAGACTTGCAGAAGATAACCTATCTGAACATTCGTAGGATCCAATTTCTCGATGCGATAACATCTTTAAACTGAAACTGTACAGCTTCTTACTGACAGTCTTCTCGTGAGAAATCTCTTCCCACATTTCCTTCAATTCTGTTTTTTCTGATTTCGTAATGTAAGACGTTACAT
Organism: Triturus cristatus; assembly: GCF_964204655.1. Lineage (NCBI taxonomy): Eukaryota > Metazoa > Chordata > Amphibia > Caudata > Salamandridae > Triturus > Triturus cristatus. The sequence continues at coordinate 397,007,463 of NC_140588.1, read as the reverse complement.
ATCGAGCAACAGCAATGGAATTGTCAGCTACATACTGTATATCCATGTTAGCATTTCACATGGATAAAATGACTGGGTTGTAGTCATTTATATTTTTTGATTCTTCTTTTCTTTTAAGGTTGTAGGTATTCTTAGGTGATTTTCTTGTGATAGTATGTCTCACAGATGACATAAAACTGTTTACTCTTCCATTTTTTAAAGAACAGGTCTAGGAAATCCAAATCGACATTTAGTGTAGTATTTATCTTTGCTCTTGTATTTCTGTCGACAGTATTTTCCACACCGATGACTTTGGAAACGTAAAACTTGCTCCTTTAACTTTTTCTCTTCTGTGCTTTTTGGTATAACACATGTTGCATATTCTTCAATGTAAGATAACACTGCTTCATCAGCATCTGTTCCAAACTTTGGGGCATCCTTGATCCACAACAGCATATGAATATGAGGAGCACCTCTTGCCTGGTACTCTTTTCTCCAAAAGAAATCCACTACTTCTCCTAGAGGTGGATTTTTTTTATTGCAGATGAAGGACATCATAGCCTCAAATCTATGATTGAAATATCTGCAAACATTAACCGGATCCAATGAGCACAGTTCTCCTGCTGTCTTGTATTCGATGTTTTTAATGTTTGAATTTGCCTCTCGTAGAAAATCCAGTAAATCATCCCAAGCGTACTCAGCACAGCTTAGGGTAACGAACCATGTTGGTGTTCCTAAATTCCGTAACATGCATTTTAATTCACCATGGCGTCGGTACCAATATTCATTTGTCCCACACTGACAAGCCATCAGATTGATCAGTTGTGTTTCCAAATGATCATCTCGGTGCTGCACTTTCTCCATAAAATCCTTAGCAGACACATTTTGTAAATGTACTCCACTTTTTAAAATGTGATTTACTGCATAAGACAGTGCAGACAAGTCGCTTTCAAATAAAAGATGGAACAAATAAGGAATACTTTGTCGAAATCTGGGATCTTCAGCATATAGTCTTGTAGTCCGATACTCAGAAGCTGGAATCTGTTCTGGACGTTCATCGTATCGTCCTCCTTTTCCTTTAGGAAACAGCTGGGGAAAACATCGAGCTTCCAAGCTCTCCTCCCATACACTCACGGGAGTTCCTTTTGCTTTCTTCATCTGAAACAGATCAATATTGTCTCCCATAACTTCTTTTGAATGAAGAGGATGTATGCTAAAATGTTCATAAATTTCTTCTTCCTTTGACTTGTCCACTTTTTCAATTTGTCCAGTTGGTGTTTCTGTGTCTTCTTGTAAATCTTCTTCTTCTTCTTCTTCTATATAAATTGATTCATACCATTTGTTATTCCTTTTCAAATACAAATTTGCTCTTTGTACTTTCCGTACATCTACCAGCTCCTGCCAAATCTTCTTATTCTTTGTAGGTACACCATTAACCAGAATAATTATTGGTTCAGTTTCCAAAGTATCCGCATCAATAGTTTCCATATTTTTTTTCAAATCCAAGGGCAAATACACCACTCTACCTTTTAAACCTCTCAGTAAATCTGAAGGAGGTAATTTACCAGTTTTGGGCTCCATACGTACTATGGTCTGGAACGGATGAACACATTGAATAAGTATAGACTCATATGTATTTAATTCAGAAAGTTCAGCAGGAATAGCATCCAATTCTAAATTATTATGTACAGCTCTGGTCGGCATCCTATTTTACTCTAACTTGTTGTAACAGTATTTACAAATACGCTGATCTTCACCCAATTCAAAACAATTTTCAAGAAATATATATGTGGCAAAATCCTTCCACTTATAATTATCTTCATTTTCACTCTTTCTGTAGAGATCAACATTCCTAGTTTGTTTTCTATAATGAGTTCTGCGGCAACAAATACAAGTAATATTTGGTCTTTCATTAGAGATTATTGCAAATTTTGTTATGTGATCATTAAATGTCTTACTTACAGAGGGTTCTACATTCTCTTCCACTTCTTCCTCATTTACTGTGTCCTTTTCTGCACTGTTTTGTTCAGGACCAAAGTAACAAAACTGAATTTCATCAACAACCTTCTCTACATCTGATACCGATCCACGGAACAGAGCCCTATTCAATTCATCTAACTTTATTGCTGGACTTTTAGCAAAATACAACTGTCTCACAAACTTTCTCATTTCAGTATGATGAACAGCCAGCATTCTAAAATGATGGAAAACACTATTACACACTTTTCTAGATAGACAAGCCAGAGAATGACCCTGCAAACCAGTATTCTCTCTCACTCTGCATGGATCTAGACTTTGAAGCACCTTAATCTTCTGTTTTACACTTTTTTTACTATATTCTCTTAGAAACTCACGAAATTTATCAATAGATTCCTGACGCACAGTGCAAATACTACTACAATTCCAAGTGTACACTGGGGCTTTAGGACGTCTCCCCATAGCCTCATCCGCCATCACTTGTACCTCATCTCTTGGAACCATTATCTCCTTCTCCATTATGCGACCATTTTTCACTTCATAAGCACGACCTCTGGTGTCAACTGCAGGCAGCAAACTATTACTTTGAAAATAACTCTCTTCATTAAAAAAAGGTTCACTACTTGAACTATGCATCCATTTTCCTAAAAACACTTTACAAAAGTTTGTTCTGTTCACTACTCTTTTCCTTTTGCTTTGTGATTTCAGTACATTAACCATTTTATCTAATGCACGCATCCTATTCAAAATTAAAATGAATAGTTTCCTTTTTAATTCTAATGCCTTTGCTGCAATGGCTTCAATTTCTTTTTTTCTCTTGTAAAATTTAGCCTTTTGCTTATATTTCTTCACATCCTTTATCAAATTGGACATAACTCTTCTCTGAAACATTTTTCTACGTATCTCTTTAAACGCTGTTTTTCTGTTTAAGTTAATCTTTTTAGTTTCAGAAGGTATATTTGCATTAACTAAATTCTCAATTTTTTCCTGTCCTTTTCTATTGAAAACATTCTTTCCAGTACAGACATTTTGTAAATTTTTCCTTTTTTTGAATATGTTCTTTAAAAAATCTTTTGTCTGCTTACCAGAAGATTTTTTCTTTTTCCCAACATGAGCATCTCCAACTAACTTAGGTCCTCCAGTTGTCTTCAAATATAGGTTTTTTTTGTGGTCTTTCTTTACTCTGGATTTTGTAGGCATCTTAAATTTTGTTCACTGCTCTTCAGAAATACCTGAAAAAAACTAAAAAAAAATTCCTTTATTTTATTTAAATATATTACTACATTTTTTATGTTCTTTAGAAATCTTAAAATACTATAAACCCCTTTCCTATAAATGAAAATCACAATAACACCTTCACAAATTAAATATCTAAAAATAATTCCTGTGTGCACACAAAGTCATGCTTTGAAATTAGACAGAAAACGAAATTTCTTTGCCAATTGCAAAGCATACTTTCTACTACTTTTTAGGCAAGTGAAAAGTACTTTTACAGACTGACACATTATGAATCCACTTTTCAGATTCTGAGAAAAGCACATGTCCAAACAGCTTTTTCAGACCAGCACCATGTGTAACCTGGGTGACTGACTACACTCCAGCAAGGGCAACCAGCCTTAGTGATGCTGAATGTATTTGCATTACTGACTGAAACCTCAAACCCCACTCGCTTGTGAATACTGTGCATGATTCCACAGGGTAAGCAGCTGGGTGTGTGCTAAGAGTGTGCTTCTGCACAAAAAAATGGCTCCCCCTTTCCATCTAATGCAACTGTGAAATCACCAGAGCAATACGCAATAAATCTCTGCCTGTAATTCCTCTTTGCACACAGAGTCATGTTTTCATATTAGTCACAAAACGAAATTTCTTTGCCAATTTGAAAGAACACTTACTACTCTTTTTTTTGGCAAGTGATAAACACTTTTACAGACTGACACATGTTAAACCAACTTTTCAGATTCTTAAAAAAGCACATGTCCAAACTGCTTTTTCAGACCAGCACCATGTGTAACCTGGGTGACTGACTACACTCCAGCAAGGGCAACCAGCCTTAGTGATGCTGAATGTATTTGCATTACTGACTGAAACCTCAAACCCCACTCGCTTGTGAATACTGTGCATGATTCCACAGGGTAAGCAGCTGGGTGTGTGCTAAGAGTCTGCTTCTGCACAAAAAAAATGGCTCACCCTTTCCATCTAATGCAACTGTGAAATCGCCAGAGCAATACGCAATAAATCTCTGCCTGTAATTCCTATTTGCACACAGAGTCATGTTTTCATATTAGTCACAAAACGAAATTTCTTTGCCAATTTGAAAGCACACTTACTACTCTTTTTTTTGGCAAGTGATAAACACTTTTACAGACTGACACATTTTGAATCCACTTTTCAGATTCTTAAAAAAGCACATGTCCAAACTGCTTTTTCAGACCAGCACCATGTGTAACCTAGGTGACTGACTACACTCCAGCAAGGGCAACCAGCCTTAGTGATGCTGAATGTATTTGCATTACTGACTGAAACCTCAAACCCCACTCGGTTGTGAATACTGTGCATGATTCCACAGGGTAAGCAGCTGGGTGTGTGCTAAGAGTGTGCTTCTGCACAAAAAAATGGCTCCCCCTTTCCATCTAATGCAACTGTTAAATCACCAGAGCAATACGCAATAAATCTCTGCCTGTAATTCCTCTTTGCACACAGAGTCATGTTTTCATATTAGTCACAAAACGAAATTTCTTTGCCAATTTGAAAGCACACTTACTACTCTTTTTTTTGGCAAGTGATAAACACTTTTACAGACTGACACATTTTAAACCAACTTTTCAGATTCTTAAAAAAGCACATGTCCAAACTGATTTTTCAGACCAGCACCATGTGTAACCTGGGTGACTGACTACACTCCAGCAAGGGCAACCAGCCTTAGTGATGCTGAATGTATTTGCATTACTGACTGAAACCTCAAACCCCACTCGCTTGTGAATACTGTGCATGATTCCACAGGGTAAGCAGCTGGGTGTGTGCTAAGAGTGTGCTTCTGCACAAAAAAATGGCTCCCCCTTTCCATCTAATGCAACTGTTAAATCACCAGAGCAATACGCAATAAATCTCTGCCTGTAATTCCTATTTGCACACAGAGTCATGTTTTCATATTAGTCACAAAACGAAATTTCTTTGCCAATTTGAAAGCACACTTACTACTCTTTTTTTTGGCAAGTGATAAACACTTTTACAGACTGACACATTTTGAATCCACTTTTCAGATTCTTAAAAAAGCACATGTCCAAACTGCTTTTTCAGACCAGCACCATGTGTAACCTGGGTGACTGACTACACTCCAGCAAGGGCAACCAGCCTTAGTGATGCTGAATGTTTTTGCATTACTGACTGAAACCTCAAACCCCACTCGCTTGTGAATACTGTGCATGATTCCACAGGGTAAACAGCTGGGTGTGTGCTAAGAGTCTGCTTCTGCACAAAAAAAATGGCTCACCCTTTCCATCTAATGCAACTGTGAAATCACCAGAGCAATACGCAATAAATCTCTGCCTGTAATTCCTATTTGCACACAGAGTCATGTTTTCATATTAGTCACAAAACGAAATTTCTTTGCCAATTTGAAAGCACACTTACTACTCTTTTTTTTGGCAAGTGATAAACACTTTTACAGACTGACACATTTTGAATCCACTTTTCAGATTCTTAAAAAAGCACATATCCAAACTGCTTTTTCAGACCAGCACCATGTGTAACCTGGGTGACTGACTACACTCCAGCAAGGGCAACCAGCCTTAGTGATGCTGAATGTATTTGCATTACTGACTGAAACCTCAAACCCCACTCGCTTGTGAATACTGTGCATGATTCCACAGGGTAAGCAGCTGGGTGTGTGCTAAGAGTGTGCTTCTGCACAAAAAAATGGCTCCCCCTTTCCATCTAATGCAACTGTTAAATCACCAGAGCAATACGCAATAAATCTCTGCCTGTAATTCCTATTTGCACACAGAGTCATGTTTTCATATTAGTCACAAAACGAAATTTCTTTGCCACTTTGAAAGCACACTTACTACTCTTTTTTTTGGCAAGTGATAAACACTTTTACAGACTGACACATTTTGAATCCACTTTTCAGATTCTTAAAAAAGCACATGTCCAAACTGCTTTTTCAGACCAGCACCATGTGTAACCTGGGTGACTGACTACACTCCAGCAAGGGCAACCAGCCTTAGTGATGCTGAATGTTTTTGCATTACTGACTGAAACCTCAAACCCCACTCGCTTGTGAATACTGTGCATGATTCCACAGGGTAAGCAGCTGGGTGTGTGCTAAGAGTCTGCTTCTGCACAAAAAAAATGGCTCACCCTTTCCATCTAATGCAACTGTGAAATCACCAGAGCAATACGCAATAAATCTCTGCCTGTAATTCCTATTTGCACACAGAGTCATGTTTTCATATTAGTCACAAAACGAAATTTCTTTGCCAATTTGAAAGCACACTTACTACTCTTTTTTTTGGCAAGTGATAAACACTTATACAGACTGACACATTTTGAATCCACTTTTCAGATTCTTAAAAAAGCACATGTCCAAACTGCTTTTTCAGACCAGCACCATGTGTAACCTGGGTGACTGACTACACTCCAGCAAGGGCAACCAGCCTTACTGATGCTGTATGTATTTGCATTACTGAGTGCAACCTCAAACCCTTAAAGTATTCCTTATTTTTACCAGTACACCTTAATTTATCGTGAAAACATAGTCCATATTATTTTACATGTTCCTCACATTTAAATTTCTCCCAAAACAGAAAATGATAAACACAACTTCAACAAAAGGAATTCCATTTCTATTATTCATTTCTTAATTTACCATATACATCCCCTCTCAAACTCTAAACTCACCTTTAAAATTAGTTAGCTGTGAAAGAAATGTGGCACTCAAACAGCAGATTATCAGAGCCAGGATCTCTGTTCTTTACACCTCTCTCCTCTCAGCAGAACCAGATAATGGCAAACTTTCCCTCTCTTTTTCCACACATATACATGTTAATTTCAAATCTCAGTGCTTCCCCCTTTTTTTCAAATGTAATCACACATTTCTATTGGTTGAAAACCAACCCTTTTCCAAAAGTACCCTTCCCCCAACTTGACTTCTGCCTAGTACCCTTCCCCCAACTTGACTTCTGCCTGCTACCATAGCAACAGCTCATGGAACACTGCTGTGTGGAGTTAGGTCAGAAGTTCACCAAACAATGTTTCAATTCCACAGAGCAAGAGTGCTTGACTTTTCAAACCTAACAGCAAATCCATAGTACTGTTCTTTGGTAACACATTTTTCTGTACCAATACAAAACATGCTTCTATTAATTTACACATACAGCCTAGTTTTTATTCTAGAATGGTATGAAACAGCCAATCAGTTCTTTTTTTTATAAAAAAAATATGTATGCCTCCATTTCCAAACTGTCTTTCATTTCTTTTTCCCATTCTACTGAAATACACCTCCTGAGTGCATCCAGATCTCCCTGGGAGATGTTCACAGTGTGGATTGTAGGGCACAGCTATGTCTTCTGGAGTGAAAAGTATGCAGAGAAAACAGATATGGTGAGAGACCTTGCTTTGCCAAATGTAGACATTAAATGGATTGGTCAGAGAGGGTTAAAGTGGCACCAATTGATGCCATTGGTGAAATCCTTCATGCAAATCCAACACCCTGACCTCATAATAGTGCACTGTGGTGGCAATGACCTAGGCACTTTGACTGGGGTAGGTCTGGAAATGCTTATGAAGGACACCTTTGCACAACTGTTTTCACTTTTCTCTAAAACTGCCTTTGTGTTTTCTAACATATGCCAAAGGCAAAAATGGAACTGGTCCAATCATTTTTGTCCACAGATTGACATAGCAAGGAAGCACGTCAACAAATCTGTTTCTGCTTTCCTCCGTGACTATGGTATGGGTTCCATTTACCACAACAACTTGCGTTACGACATGCAAGACATTTATAGAGGAGATGGTGTGCACTTCAATGATGAAGGGAACAGAGTCTTCCTCTTGAACCTTAGACTCTGCATCGGTACTTCCTTGTAGGTACCACTAAAAAAATCACTTCATAAACACAACGGCTCTTTTTAGAGCCCCCTAATATCTAAACTCTTAAATCTGCATTTCTTTTTTTTTTTTTTTTTTTTCTACCGTACGCGTACGTTGAGCTTACCGTACGCGTACCCCGCGATTTTTTTTAAAATCAATAAATGTTTTCTTTGTACTTTTCTGTCCTTCTTTGACCCCCTTACAAATGTTAGGGGGTCTGTAACTCTCTCCCTTGCCCCCTTTTCAAGATATCACTCTTTTTTTTCTGAGTGAAACACACGAAATGGCGGCCGCCGCTTCCTGGTTTCGACCGATTCGAATGTTTACTAAGATCTAACAGCCAATCAGAATCGCGCTCGCGCACGCCACCGTACGCGTACGGTAAGCGCACCGTAAGCGCACCGTAAGCTGGCTCAGATATATATATTGATTTAAAGGCTATTTTCTCAGAATCTACTGAACAGATTTACACCAAACCTACAAAAGGCACTTCCCTGACCTGAGGACTACCTCTCTGCCAAATTTCAAGTAATTCTGTTCAGCCGTTCGGGCTGTAGCTGTGTCTAAAGGTCCTATGGAAAAATGCATGGGAAAAACGCGTTTTGGGACCCCCCTTTTTTCTCAGCCCCCGCTTGACGAATCCCCCCGAGACTTTCAGGGTAGGAGCGGAGCGGAGCGCCCCACCTATTTTGAAAAATTCGCGAGGATTCGTCAACCGGCGCCAAAGTTATTCAAAATAGAATGTTGCGGATTTCCTATGGAAACGTGGTCCTAACTATAACTACCTACTGGCGACCACCAGTAGGTAATATATATATATATATATAATGCACTGCTGATGATGTCACATTTTACATCATTCATGACATGGTCAGTGACATCACTGATGACATCACTGATGACATCTCAAATGACATCACTGATGACATCATCCAATGACTGTGTGTTTCTGTAAAGTTTAATTTTGTTTTATATATGTGCCAAGCTGTACTGGGGAATGAGTGGGTGTATAAGTGTCTGTATGGAGGATTTAGTAGGTGCGTTACTGACTGTATAAGTGAGTGATTAAACATATCTTACTGAATGCATGGGTTAGTGACTAAACTGAGTGAATGTCTGTATGCCTCTGTCTGTTGGTGTGTAAGCGGCTGCATGGGTTTGTGAATAGCTATATGAGTGTCTATATGAGTTATTTTTTGGTTTGTCTGAGTATCTGTATGGGTGCCTGAGTGTTTGTGTGGGTTGGATGTGTGTGACTCTGTGCATAGATGTGTGAGTGGGTGATTCACTGGGTGCATGGTTTCAAGACTTTGTCTGTCATGTACATGTACTGTACGGGTGGGTGAATATGTGTATGGTTGTGTTAGTGAGTGAAGATATATTTCATTAGTACATGTGTGATTTAATACATATGTGAATGGCAGTATATATGTATGTTGGAGTACAGAAATGACTATAAGTGAGAGTGTGTGATCATGTGAGTGGCTGTATGGATGAGTGTGTGGTTGTATCATTGATTCTATAAGAGCATAAGACTGTGCGAGTATTTGTATGAGTAATTGAGCTGGTGTGTGTATAACTGTATAGGTGAGTAAATGGCAGTGTGATTAATTATTTGCATGGCTGAGTATGTGTGTGAGTACCTCTATGGATGAGTAGTGGTGTGTGAGTGTCTATATAGGTGCATGAGTACATATGATAGTCCTGTACTGAGTGACCATAAGCATGAGTGACTGTACGGGTGAGTGTGTGGATGGGTGCGTAGACCTAAGACTCTGTGATTGGGTATGTACTTATTGGTATTGGAGTATCTATGGCTTTGAGAGTGGCAGTATGTAATTTAGAGTGGGTGTATCAAAGGTTATATTAGATTGTGAGAAGATGCATCAAATGATCACATGGATGACGTCATCAGTGGTGTCATCAGTGATGTCATTTGAGATGTCATCAGTGATGTCATTAGTGATGTCACTGACCATGTCATGAGGGATGTAATATTTTGAGGAATATGAGGGTCCTCCATGCTCCCTGGCCCCCCATTTCGAACACACAAAACCAGGGGAGGCTCTTGAAGACCTGTTGGCCAATTTTAATATTGTGGAATTAACAAACACGGAGGGGGGGGGCGCGCACATGTACATATAAGGGGCACGACCATGGCTCGATAATCGATTACATCTTTCTGACCCCTGGCATTTTACATAGGGCTGTAACATATAGAGTAATTAGTTCCCCCTATAGTGATCATAACCCGGTGTTGCTTGAGTTAGTCTGGAGTGACCTAAAGGTCAATAGCTCGAGATCCCTGGGCGGGGAGAATGCTCTATTACCTAAGGACCAAGGTAGAAGACTTAAGTGGGCAAAGGTGGTCCCGGAAAACTTCTTTGACACCCTATTGCCAAAAATTGAGGCCAATGTAGTTATTTGTCAGGATCCAGCAGCCGCTAACTCAGATATAATGGGGGCTTTTGAGGGAATATGTGCCCAAATATCCAATGATTTGTCAACTACATCATACCGGCATGGAACCAACCACTGTAAATGGTTTGACTCTAACTGCTCTAAAGCCCACAGGGTCCTAAAGAAGGCACTCTTAATCACCCCAAGAGATAAGATCCTTATTGCCAAACTCAGGAAGGAGTACAAGTTAATCACCAACAGTAGGAAGAATGCAATTAAACAAGAGGCGTGGGATAAACTACTTAATCTGGATGTCCTGCGTGATAGCAGCCAGTTTTGGGCCATTATTAACCACCCCTTTTTTTCCGAATCAGAGAATACGGTTATGGATAATGTAATCTGTGATTCGAAATGGTTGCTTCATTTTCAGGGAGTTTACGGGAACCCAGCCATTGATCTATCACACAACCCCACAGTGCCCGCTACGTGCGCCCCTCTTGTTTTTACCTGTGCGGAAGTGGAGAAAGCAATCCTAGAGTCTTCTAGAAATAAAGCCCCTGGTCCCGATGGAGTGCCTGCAGATTTGTACTCACATCTACCGAAATTTTGGGCTCCTAACAAACGTTTTTTCCGCCGCTAATGGTAACACCCTTCCTTCCACCTGGGTTACTTCAATCATAGTGCCGATTTTTAAGAAGGGGCAGAGAGATGATCCGGGGTGCTATAGACCCATCTCTTTGCTTGACTCTGCGATCAAGATCCTGGGTAGTGTCTTATTGAAAAGACTGAGGGTCAACATCGAGTGTAAGGGGGGTCTTACAAACATCCAGTATGGCTTCAGAGAAAAAAGAGGCACTGTTGACCAATGTCTAAACCTCCATTTGTTGATTTCTACGTATACGGTGGCCAAGGAGGGGTCCTTATTCTTGGCTTTTATGGACCTCTCCTCGGCCTTCGACATGGTCAACAGGTCAAAGCTATGGGTTACTCTACTGGAGTTTGGAGTCGAGCCCGCACTCGTGCACTTTATGGCTTCTCTTCACCAGGAGTTGTTTGCGGTAGTTAGGGTTACTAGGGAGGGCAGGTGCACAAATCGTTTCAAGTCTGAAAGGGGGGTTCGCCAAGGTTGTATTTTGGCCCCCCTCCTCTTCACCATTTATATTAATGGTTTGGGAAAATGTCTGGCGGACGTGGGGGCGGACGTCCCGCATGCAGGAGCTATGTTAGTTCCAGCGCTCCTATACGCGGATGACGCAGTTTTATTAGCTCGAACGGGAGTTGGGCTCCAAAGACTTTTGGATCAATTTGGGGCATTCATGGCCCAATTAGACTTAAAAATCAATGCCAAAAAGTCACATACGATGGTGGTAGGTCACTCTAGAAGTAGATCCAAAATTAAGACCTTTTTCTGTGAAGGGGAGCTAGTCTCCAGAGTTGCTGTTTTTCCCTACCTGGGCGTCCTTTTTGACGATAAGGGATCCTGGGGCCTCCAAATTAAAGTGAAGAGCATATCTATGGCTCGCTCTTCATCAGCCCTTATGGGCTTGTCAAGGAGACTTGGGTCTAGGCCTATGGAGGCCCTTCTGAAAATATACAACACTAAGTGCATAGCTATCGCCTCTTATGGTTCACTCTTGTGGGGTTATGCACCTGTGGAAAAAATCCAAAGAGTGGAGAATGGCTTCATCAGACATCTCCTCTCTCTCCCTAAATCCTCCCCGACCTTCGCTATACATTCGGAGGTGGGTTTGGATTATCTTACAGATAGGTTGAAACTGGCCCCCTTGATTTTTTGGCTAAAAACCTGGCTCAATTCAGAGCTAACATTGAACCATGCTATCATGTCTGATGTCAGGGGATTGGACCGAGCCCATAAAATTCCATGGATGGCTTATCTGGAAAAAAGTTTTTATCAGCTGGGCCGTTTAGACCTTTTCCAGGTGCCTGCTTCCATTAGGAAGGAGGACGTTAATTGGATCAAAACTAAATTTATGGAGAAGGCCAGATTGGACCGGGAGGAAAAGGAACTTGAGAAACCTGCTGTCAGGGCGCATTTTATGTTAACCTTTTCTCCCGCACTTGAACCCTACCTCAAAATTGTCACTAAACCCTTACACAGGTTTTTATTGACTAAATTTAGGTTTAATTTGATCCACCTGATTTTAGGCAGTTATCCATTCTGGATAAAACCTGAACTAGGTCCTCCCTGTAATTGTGACCAATTCTCGCAACAAGACACCTTGCATTTTATTATGTTTTGCGAGACCTTTAGGGATATAAGGAAAAGACACTTGTTACCACTATTGAAAGAGGCTGGCTTCATACAGGTTAGGCCGGCACTGATCTATCTCCAGCACCTGGGGTCTACTCGTATCATGTTTTGTGTGGCTAGCTTTTTAGTGGCAGCCACTAGGATTAAAAAGCAAGCCCCCCTCAATGAAATGTTTTAAGTCTTAAGTAGATTTTAGTAACAATTAATTTGTTTTGTATTGTCTAGGGTTTGCTATGATCCATGTAAAATTGAAATTGTGTGTTTTTTTCTGATGTATGTTGTGACTATGTACTGTCTTTTAATGTCTTTTATGATTTTAACGAATCGAATAAAGAGTATTTGACTGACTGACTGACATACCTGAAACCTATGGTTTTTTAAGTGAATTTCAAAGGTTTTTTAAATGCTAATTCCTATCTATAACTTATCTCTAAACCTATGATGTTTAATGATTTTCATGGGATTTCTAAATCTTTATATTTCAGTGTATCAATTCCTTTAATTATTATTTTTTATATTGTTTTTCACCATTTTCATAAGGTTTTTTTCACTGAATTCTTTTCAAAATAAAAAAATATTATTTGTTTTTAATTAATTTTTTAAAAAAAATATTTGTACATTTTTTTAAACTATTTTTTAGATTTTTAAAAAATATTTTGTAAACTATATTTTTAATAGATTGTTATTATTTTTTTTACACGTTTTTTTTGGATTCGCGCACGTTTCTCGATCCCTGCACGGAACATAGTTGCCATTTTACAATTGTAGTGTAAGATCCGCGTACGGTATGCGTTGGGTACGTATTTTCGTACGCGATTGCTATGGGACCGGTACGCGACTCCAGGCCTATACGCGACACGTACGAAGTACGTTACGCAACACTCGCGCGCTTCTGCGTGATGTCATATATGTGCTCAACGCGGTGGATGCGCGAATTCCGCAAAATTTTTAATGTTTTAAATTCTATATATAAGTATTTAACACACATATTAGAGCAAGACATTATCTGAACTAATCATAAAAATAGTATACTTTTGGTTTCAATAAACTTAAATTACTTTTTAATGCGATTTCGCGAAGTCGCGTTGGGTGCGTGCTGCCTATGCGCACGGTGTGCGGAACCCATGTGACCTGAAAAAAAGAGATTTGATTGGTTCATTACAGTTCCCATTGTAACTATTGAAGGACCCCACCGATTTCCATCATTCTTCTTTGAGTTTCTTTGGAGGAACATCTCACACCTTAGAACTAGAAGAAACTTTTTGGGGAAGATTTCCACAGCTGCAATTTTTCATTATCTGAAGACAATGGATTCTAGACAGCAGCCACCATCAGATTCAGACCATTCTTCCGATGAGAGATTTGTTGTGGAACCTCCACGCCCAGAAAGATACACCTCTGTGGTGTGGAAATTTTTTTCCTTCCCAGAAGGACAAAATAAAACAAATTCAACTAAAGCGACATGCAAAATATGTCAAAGAGTGCTTTCCAGAGGGGATCATCGAAAAAATACTCTTGTAGGACTGTGAGTATGAAAAAACCCTGAAGACTCTGCATTCCGTGAACCTGGCCAAGGAGGAATGCAGAAGACTCCGAGAGCAGCATCTGCCAGCAGTGGCAAGCACTTCTGCAGCATCACCATCGACCACTCACCTGGACATACGTCCAGAATTTGGAAAACTGAAAATTAGTTGCATTAAATGCAACAAACTGCTCTGTTATGGCGAGAAGTCAATTGAACTTATCTGCCAAGCGCAGCAAAACCACAAGTGCTAAACTTGTGTTTTTTTTTTTGCAGAAGTTGACTGTTTTGTTCCTCCTGTTGTCTTTTTTCCTTTCCAAAAAAACAAAAAAAAAACAACATTGTTCCAAAAAGTACAAAAAAAATTAAAAACCAAAAAGAAGAAAATAAAAGTTCCTTTCAGAACTCATTTCTCTGTTTAAAAAAAGAGCTATATTTTTATGATCGTGTGTGAAAGTTTGGTTGGATGTATGCGTAGTGTATAATTGACTGAAAGAATGTATTAGTAGTGTATGGTGAATGTATAAGTGCAGAACTATAAGGAAGTGCTGCAGCATCACACTATAACCTCTTTAGCTGCAGTGTGCTGTGGTACTTCCGAAGCACAGGGATGCAACATATGTCCATAAATATGTTGCAAGTCTGTGCTTCCCTCTCCACAGCTGCTTAAACTGCAGCCATGTGATGACATAGGCACCCTTGCACCATGGTGCAAGGATGTCTGTGTCGTGTGGGGATTGTTTTTGTGCAAAAAGGGACACCTTCCTGCACAAAAGCAATCAGTGAAGGCATTTCTTCCTTCAATATATGCTGTGCATTGTAGCATATATTGAAAGCGGAAAAATTAAAACAAATCTCCTTGTTGTGCCTTGCTGCACCAATTGGAGAATGGTGCAGCATTCACATACATGTCCAGATTTATGATTTATGATACATCTGGAGATGTTTCTTCTTCTATGAGTGTTCTGTGCAAAGACACACAGCAACATGTATAGAACGCCCTTTCAACGCAAACTGGTGTGTATGATGAGGTCGTATTTACATGGAGAAGAAAAGGTAGACAGAGTGCCTTTTTCTCTCCTTGTAAGTATGAAAGACTGTCTTGCGCTATAACTATGTTACAAAGAGTGACATATTTCTGTTTGGAAAATTGCTTGCAAATGATAGCAGGTAAACACAGAGTTTTGCCTGCAAAGATGCTCAAAGAAGAATGATTGAAATCATTGCGATCCTTCAATAGGCTCAATGGGAAATATTATGAATCACTCAAATCATTTTTTTTGCAGTTCACATGATATCCTATGACAGAGAGATTGCAAAACTACATAGGTATAAACAGGGTGTTTTGAAAAACGTATTCAAACTTTGTAGCTTCTTGCAGATCTGCCCATTGTGGATATTAATACTTAATTAAACTTACCTTCACAGTAATAGAAATAAAAAATGGTACACATTTTTTTCAGATGTTTTTTGTAATGTAAATTTAGGTAAATTGCTTATTTTAGAATTAGGATCTGTGAAATAAAAGAGAAAATAGTTATAATATGTAATAATACATTTTTAACAAAACAGCATAATTTAAACGAGGTAATTTGTTTGCCTTTTTTGCTGTTCTCAGAATATATTGAATTTCACTAGAAATAGTGATTTTAATCGTACTCATCACATAACAGCGGGCAAAAAAAAACAATCAAAAAGATTGTTTAAAAAACAACAACTTGCTATTCTCAGTAAAATACCAGAAAATACAAATCACACATATATGAAATGCGTATTGCTAACAACATTTTATAACTTTAATTTATAAAAACTGTAAAAGTTGTTGCTTTAAAATATTCACTGAGTCAATGAGTACGGAAAAGTCCATAATTCAAACATATACCTTTCCTTGAGGCCAAATGGTATTTTTGCACTGTTTTTTATGTAAATTGTCCAATGGTAATCCTAATAAATTATAATAATAAATTCCTCAGAGAGTGAATTATCTTCCTAAAACCTTGGCTTTAAAAATATTAGGTAGGAATTTGGTAATTCACTAGGCAAACGTTGTTTGAAAACCAACTGGGCATCATTAAAAAGTGTCCAGCCTTTGTCCCATTTCAGATAGGCAGTGTAATGTCCAGATGTTGTGGAAGGACCATAATGGAAAATTATTGCAATTGCTACAAAAGTCCTTCCTGATATTGATAGTTGTGTTGCTACAAATTGCTTTATTAAAGTATCCAATGTTCTTCCATCAGCTGTACAACGTTGCATCATTAAAATTATATTTTTTTTTAAATAATGTGGGTAACATTTCTGATTTAAATTGGCTACACTCCATGTTTTGATTTGCACCTTTAACTAATTTATTGAAAGACACTGATTTACAGTCCGGTAATGTTAAATATAGAAATCTTTCAGTGTCTACATTAGTGCTAGATGTATACATGCAATTTTCACAATGATGTTCCCATTTGTAACAAAGGCCGAAAATATTTTCTATTTCTACACCTTCATTTTCAAAAATGGTAAGCATATACATTAAAAATTCCTGAGCATCTTGGTGGATATTTTGCGTAAATTGTGTAGAACCAGAACACACATCCAAAATATTATGAACATCTGAAACACTTTGGGCCATATGTAGGTAATTTCTATTTACCGATTCCTAAATACCGAATTTTACCGATTCGGTATTTAAGAATCGGTAAATAGAATGTAGGTAAAAAATCGGTAAATTTTACCGATTCGGTAATATTCGTTATTACCGATTCGGTATTTACCGAATCGGTAATAAGGCATACCTTCCCATTCATTCCTATGGGCCTGGAGGCCCATAGGAATGAATGGGAAGCCATTCACTATTACCGATTCGGTAAATACCGAATCGGTAATAGGGGGAGCATATTCAAGGGTGGCAGGGTGTCACATTGACACCCTGTTGCACCCCTGAATCGTGCATGTGTGCACATGTGATGCACATACATGCCCTAAGGGCATGTATGTCTGCCACATGGCACTTTTCAAAAAGCACAACATTGCTTTTGAAAAGGTATTCGGTATTTACCATCAACTTGTAGTTGGTGGTAAATAACGAATCCTTAAACCAAAAATGCACTCACTTGAGTGCTCCCTACATAGGATTTAAGGATTCTGTAATTTACCGATTCGGTATTTTACCGATTTTTTAAAATACCGATTCGGTATATTACCGAATCTTTAAAACCTGCCTCCTACATTAGAAAGGGCTAAATACCGGTTGGTAACGGGAAAATTACCGATTTTCGGCCGTTACCGACCGGTATTTAGCTATCTACATATGGCCCTTTGTATTTTTCATAAACAGAATGCAACAAGGAACAAAATCTTTTTTCCCGATTCTGCATAATTTGGTCTAGCAAACCTTCAATATAAAAAACAACATTGACCACTACATTAGCATAGCAGTTGACACCTGAACTATATTCAAACTGATAACCAACAATCTCTTCAATAGTGCCTTTTTTCTTTTTACTTGCTATCACCTCATTATCTTGGTCTTTTGCCTTCTCTACACCTTCAGTAGAGATATTCTCAAACCTTCTTTTTCGACCAACCACACGCTTTTAAAATACAGGATATTGACCTAAATTGGGAGCATACGCCCTATTTAACCTATTATACTCTTTTACACAGTTTGCATCTGCAGTAACCTTTGTGTCAGCAAAATCAATCAAAAACAAACCAGATAATGTTCTGACTCACGACAAAGCAACATATGCCATACCCTCTTTAAACACAGTGGTGCCGATTCCGATCCTGGAAAAATGTTCCCCGTACGAATCGTATCCGGATTTTTTTCTGTACGAATCGTACAAGTACCGTACAAACTGGCAAGTACAATTCGCATGGGAAAAAGTCCATACGAATCGCATTGGTAAAATTCCCCCACACGTCCTCGGGTCGGAAAAAGTGTCCGACACATCCCCGGACGATTTACTGTACGAATCGGAAAAATGAAGTCCGACCGCGCAAGTACGATCAGTCCCGTCCTTTCGATTTTACAACCGTATGGAAGAAACACCGTCCGGACCGAACTCCCATAGCAACCATGAAGATATGTGCCCGCATACGCGCCGAACCCCCCCGCCAGCCCCCGCATGTACGCGCCGTACCCCCCCAGCCCCCGCATGTACGCACCGTACCCCTCCCAGCCCCCGCATGTACGTGCCGTACCCCCCCAGCCCCCGCATGTACGTGCCGTAACCCCCCCAGCCCCCGCATGTATGCACCGTACCCCCCCCAGCCCCCGCATGTACGCGCCGTACCCCCCCAGCCCCCGCATGTACGCGCCGTACCCCCCCAGCCCCTGCATGTACGCGCCGTACCCCCCCAGCCCCCGCATGTATGCACCATACCCCCCAGCCCCCGCATGTACGCGCCGTACCCCCCCAGCCCCCGCATGTACGTGCCGTACCCCCCAGCCCCCGTATGTACGCGCCGTACCCCCCCAGCCCCTGCATGTACGCGCCGCCCCCCCCAGCCCCCGCATGTACGCGCTGTACTCCCCTAAGCCCCCGCATGTACGCGCCGTACCCCCACCCGTGTATGTACACCCGTGTAGGTACGGACCGTACCCCCACCCGTGTATGTACACCAGTGTAGGTACGGACCGTACGGACCGTACCCCCACCCGTGTATGTACACCCGTGCTACACGCTGGGGGTTCACGCCGTACATACACGGGTGGGGGTACGGTCCGTACCTACACTGGTGTACATACACGGGTGGGGGTACGGTCGGTACCTACACTGGTGGACATACACGGGTGGGGGTACGGTGCGTACGTACACGGGTGTACATACACGGGTGGGGGTACGGTGCGTACCTACACTGGTGTACATACACGGGTGGGGGTACGGTGCATACGTACACTGGTGTACATACACGGGTGGGGGTACGGTGCATACGTACACGGGTGTACATACACGGGTGGGGGTACGGTGCGTACGTACACGGGTGTACATACATGGGTGGGGGTACGGCGCTTACATGTGGGGGCTGGGGAGGGGTACGGCGCGTACATGCGGGGGCTGGGGGGGGTATGGCGCGTAGATGCGGGGGCAGGGGGGGGAGTACGGCGCGTACATGCGGGGGCTGGGGTGGGTACAGCGCATACATACGGGGGCTGGGGGGGGTACGGCGCATACCGGGCCCCCTATTCCGCTGGCATCGTGGCGTACTTAGCTTTTCCGGCACTTTTTGGGTGCCGTAAAAATATTGCCGTCCGGACTGCTGTCGGTTCGAATCGTACTTCCTGGTTCGTGAAACGCAGCCGGAATGCGTCCCGACGTCACGTCGGCGCTTTCCCGGATCACATTTGTATGGATATTTTCGTCGGTCGGTGTTTTTTACGGTTCGTACGGAAATGGTGTTTCCGTGCGAATCATACTTGCATGTTTGTAATGTTTTTTCCCCGGGTACGAGTCGGACGGAGAAAACACTCCGACCGACGGTTCGTACCCGGTTTCTCCAGGATCCGAATCGGCACCAGTATATCCAATATTCACCAATGCACTGTCTACATTTAATCTTTGAGATTTATGAATAGTCACTGCGTATGCCAGAGAAAATGGAAATTTTTTCCTATGGACAAATCTTTAACAAGCAAAAAATGAACTGAACAACGACCAATTTCTTTAACTTCTTCAATCTGATCAAATTTAATTTTTAAAAATTCAATTCCTTCTTTTTTCTGATAATTAACAAAATCCACATCTTTACCCATTGCTCCATTAACTAAACCTTTTTCTACATCCAAATTACGCCTTAAAATTACCCGACAGTTTACACATCCATATAGAGTCTTTTCTAAACCAGCTGTTTTAGATATCTTTTTTTCTAAATAATCCAGTTTTGTTTTCAATTTTCCCGTCAAAATAATAGTGATTCCTTCATGCTCTATTTTATCGCTGGCTTCCATTTTTATAATTTCTTCATTTTCCAGTTTCAATAGTTCTTCGTAGAATATAGAATACTCGCGCAGTGTTGGCATTAAGCAGCTCGCTGATTTATTTTCTGCAATTTTCATGTACACTTTCTCAGGAACTACATTTTCATTTGGAAACAAATTGGAAAGTAATCGACTCTGCAAAGCTTGTTTGCCATTTTCTGTCATAAGCCCAATTCTTATATCTTGAAGAATACTTCCATATTCAGCATCATTTGCCTGTCGCATATTTGTTGTCAGTTCTTTGTATTCAAAATATGTCCAAATGTTCACGTTTCCAACACTACCAAGAGACTTTCTGGTATCTTCATGCGCAAGTGTTTTAAATACCGGTTGTCCTTTTACCGGAGTCAGTTGCAGTAGATCTCCAAAAACTATGATGTGTTCTCCTCCAAATAACACGTCATACTCTGTTTTAAGAATTTGCTGCATTCTTAAATGCACAAAGGCAAGTATCAAGTTTGAGACCATGCTTACCTCATCAATAATGAGAAGTTTCATTTTCTTCAGGACTCTTGAAACTTCACAACAAGCTTCTCCAGATAGCTTGTGGTATTTCAATTTGTTCTCATGTTCTACTGGTAGCATTAGTAAACAATGTAAAGTAATTCCTTTAATGTTATGTGCTGCCAACCCAGTTGGAGCAGTGACAACACAAGACAAATGTGACTCAGTTGTTTTCTGCAGATAACTTGTAATTACTTTAATTAAGAAACTTTTTCCGGTTCCAGCTTGTCCACTCACATACATTCGGATAGGTTGAGCACTCTTTCTTTTCATGAAGTAATCCATGGTCAATCTGTTCTTTCACTTGTTGATATATTTGTTTCTGTTCAACATTTAGTTGTTCTTCCAAGTTTCCTAACTGCATTACATCTTCTTGAGCTTGATGCATTGCTGTTTCCACCTCATTCATGGCAATTGCTGCTTCATTTTCAACAATTGGTTGTCCTAGTGGATCTTGACTCAGTGCAGCAGAACTTTGACTGTCTTGAGAACTGTCTCTGTCAATCTCAGCTGCAATGGTAGCTTCTTGATCAATTTCATCATTCAACATTTTCACATAATTTGCTAAAGCACTGCATTGTATGCTATCTTTACAAGCATTAAATGAATCTTCATAGCTCTGAAAATCTCCAAGTAATTCCAGTTCTGAACGCCATGGTTTGAACATTTGCAAAAGGGCTAAATAGTAAAATTCCCTTTTATTAGCAGTGTCGCAACTCAGTTTCCTGTGATTAATTAAATTTCCTTTCCTTTGTTTCACCAAACATCCTTCGGAACCAATCACTGCACATTTTCCATCGTTGATGTTCTCTGTAGTATTCCGTTTAAAAGTGTAGTTTTGCAGCACTTCATAGAGACACATGTTCTCAAGATGATGACTTCTGTTTGGGTAATATGTGTCTAACATATTCGTTTTCAAAATATCTGTACTTTGTGGTTCTTTTTCTGCTAAATATTCAACTTCTTGAACAGATTTCAGTACCCGATTTCGCATTGCTGCAAGACCTAGACTCACCCAAATGATTCTTCTACTTTTGGAGTATAGACTTGCAGATGATAACCAATCTGAGCATTCACATGCTCCAATTTCACGATGCGATAACATCTTCAAATTGAAACTGTATAATTTCTTACTTAGAGTCTTCTCGTGAGAAATCTCTTCCCACATTTCTTTCAATTCCGTCTTTTCTGATTTAGTAATGTAGGACGATACATATCAAGCAACAGCAATGGAATTGTCCGCAACATACTGAATATCCATGTTAGCGTTCCACATGGATAAAATAACTGGATTGTAGTCATTTAAGTATTTTGACTCTTCGCTTCTTCTTAAGTTGTAGGTATTTTTCGGCGACTAGCTGACATAAAACTGTTCACTCTTACTTTGGATAATACAGGACGTGGAAATCTAAAACGACATTTGGTATAGAACTTATCCTTAGACTTGTACTTTTATCGACAGTATTTTCCACATCAATGGCATTGGAATCGTAAGACTTGTTGTTTTAAGTTTTTATCTTCTCTGCTATTGGGTACAGCACATGTGGCATATTCTTCAATGAAAGACAAAACAGTATCATCTGAATCTGTTCCAAATTGGGGGCGTCCTTGATCCATAACAACATATGTATATGAGGAGCACCTCTTGCTTGATACTCCTTTCTCCAAAAGAAATCCACAACTTCTCCAAGAGGAAGATTCTTTTTATTGCAGATGATAGACATCATAGCTTCAAATCTATGATTGAAATATCTGCGTACATTAACAGGATCCTAAGAGCACAATTCTCCGGGTGTCTTGTATTCAATATTTTTCATATTGGAATTTGCCTCTCGAAGAAATTCAAGTAAATCATCCCAAGCATACTCAGCACAGCTTAGTGTAATGAACCATGTAGGAATTCCTAAGTTCCGTAGCATACATTTCAGTTCTCCATGACGACGGTACCAATATTCATTAGTCCCACGCTGAGATGCCATCAGATTAATCAACTGAGATTCTAAATGATCATCTCTCTGATGCACTTTATCCTTAAAATCCTTTGCAGTTACATTTTGCAGATGCATTCCAGTTTTTAAAATGTGATTTACTGCATATGAAAGTCCAGACAAGTCACTTTAAAACAGAAGATGAAACATATAAGGGATACATTGTCGAAATCTTGGATCTTCTGCATATAATCTTGTTGTCCGATATTCAGATGCAGGAATATGCACAGGACGTTCATCATATCGTCAACCTTTTCCTGTTGGAAACAACTGCGGGAAACAACGAGCTTCCAAGCTCTCTTCCCATACACTCATGGGACTTCCTCCTGCTTTTTTCATTTGGAACAACTCAATCGTATTCCCCATCACCTCTTTGGAATGAAGTGGATGTACACTGTAATGTTCATAGATTTCTTCACATCTTGACATGTCCACTTTTTCAATTTGCTAGCTTAATGTTTCAGTATCTTCTGCTAAATCTATTTCTTCTTCTCCTACAAACACATTTCTATTGTACTCATTATTTTGTATTAGATACAATGATGCCTTTTCCACTTTTCTAACATCCACTAACTCTTGTCAGATTTTATTATTATTAGTAGGAACACCATTAACTAGAATGACTAGTGGTTCATTTTCTGCTTGGTCTACACCAATAGTTTCAATGTTTTTCTTTAAATCTAACGGTAAATACACAACTCTTCTTTCAATCCTCTTTGTAACTCTGATGGAGGCAATTTACTTGTTTTAGGCTCCATACGAACAATAGCCTGAAACGGGTGCACACATTGAATGAGAATAGTCTCATAGGTATTTAAATCTATCAGCTCTGGAGGAATAGCAACCAACTCTAGATTATTATGAACAGCTCTAGCAGGGATTTTATTCTCATCAAATTTGTTATAACAATATTTGCAAATATGCTGCTCAGATCCCAAATCAAAACAATCCTCTACCAACAAATAAGTTGCAAATTCCTTCCACTTATCATTATTTTCTGTTTCACTTTTTAAATACAGATTGACACTCTTAGTCTGATTTTTATAGTGACTTCGCCGACCACAAATACAAGAAACATTTGGCGGTCGATTCCGATCCGGGTCGGAAAGCACTCTCACCGAGCCGTTTTGGCGCAGTGAATAGATTAGTACATGGTACTAGATCAGTCACTGGGAGAGTGCAAGATGAGTGACAGGGTGTTTATTGAAGTATATAGATACTGACTAGTTAATTGAAGAAGTGAAAGACAAGTGTGTAGGTGACTAGAGGCCTGCATGCATAGTGGATAGACGTTTAAACAGTCCATGAGCTAAGACCTCGGACACTGCATGATTACCTGGGTACTGAATGAATAATTACAGTACTGCAAGGAGAGTGCCTGGTTAATCTTTTTAAATTTTTGTGTTTTGGTGCAGTGAATAGATTACTACATAGTGCCAGATGAGTCACTAGAGGTGTGCAAGTGGACTGAAAGAGTGTTTACTGGAGTTTATAGATACTGCTGGGAAATTGAAGGTCTGAAAGACAATTGTGTAGGTGGTTAGAAGCCTCCATGCATAGTGGATACGCTTTTGAATCAATCCATGTGCTAAGGCCTGCCTAACTCCATTACTACTTGGATATTAACTGAATGTTTACAGTATTGCAAGGAGAGTTCCTGGGTGAATTTATAAGTGTTTAGGTTTTGGCGCAGTAAATGGATTACTACATGATGCTGAATGAGTCACTGGAGTAGTGTAAGAGGAGTGACAGGCTGTATGAATACTGTCTGGGGTATTGATGATGTGAAAGACAAATGTGTAGGTGGTTAGAAGACTGCATGCATAGTGGATTGGCGTTTGAATCAATCCATGTGCTAAAGCCTGCCTCACTCTATTACGACTTGGATATTAACTGAATGTGATTCTAGACAAGCAACACTATCCCTTGGATTTTACCAAAACTCATTCACTACTCTGGATGGGGTAAGGGGACTGCACACAATCTACATATTTCAGTACTGCACTTTAGTGTCAAAGCCTAGTGTATGGATACTGACTGGGGAATTGAAGGGGTGAAAGACAAGTGTGTAGGTGGTTAGATGACTCCCTGCACAGTGGATAGGGGTTTGAAGCAGTCCGTGTTCTAAGGCCTGGCTCAGTGCATGAGTACTGGCTGAATAATTAGAGCACTGCAAGGAGAGTGCCTGGATGAATTTATAAGTGGTTGGGTTTTCGCACAGTGAATGGATTAGTACATGGTGCTAAATGGGTCACTAGAGGAGTGCAAGGGGAGTGACAGGGTGTTTGCTGGAAGTGTATGGATACTGACTGGGGAATTGCAGGTATGAAAGACAAGTGTGTAGATGGTTAGAGGACTGCATGCATAGTGGATAGGGGTTTGAAGCAGTCCATGTGCTAAGGCCTGGTCACTGCATGAGGACTTGGGTACTGACTGAATGATTAGAGTACTGAAAGGAGAGTGCCTGGGTGAATTTATAAGTGGTTGGGTTTTGGCACAGTAAATGGATTAGTACATGGTGCTAAATGGATCAGTAGAGGAGTGCAAAGGGAGTGACAGGGTGTTTTCTGGAAGTGTATGACTATTGACTGGGGAATTGAAGGTGTGAAAGACAAGTGTGTAGGTGGTTCGAGGACTGCATGCATAGTGGTTAGGTGTTTGAATCAATCCATGTGCTAAGGCCTGCCTCACTCCATTACTACTTGGATATTAACTGAATGTTTACAGTATTGCAAGGAGAGTTCCTGGGTGAATACATATGCAATGACTGTCTTCTAATTCTACCATAACTTGAGAACAGGAAAGGTTTTTAAGCAGTTATGTGTATGCAAAGATATGAAGTACCCAAATGCTTCTCTCACAGTGGTTCCCAAATGCACACAGACTCACAGTGTGATTCTAGGCAACCAACACTATCCCTTGGACATTACCAAAACACATTCACTACTATGGAAGGAGTAAGAGGACTGCACACAATCTACATATTTCAGTACTGCACTTTAGTGTCAAAGCGTGACTCATTTTATCAATGCATAAGCAATGACTGGCTTCTAATGCTACTAAAACTTGACAACATGACAGGTTTTAAAACAGTTATCTGTCAGCAAATGCATGATATAACCAAATGCTTCTCTCACAATGGTTGGCCAAATGCACACAGACTCAGTGTGATTCCAGACAAGCAACACTATCCCTTGGAGTTTACGAAAAGTTATTCACTACTCTGGAAGGGGTAAGGGGACTGCACACAATCTACATATTTCACTACTGCACTTTAGTGTCAAAGCCTGACTCATTTTATGAATGCATAAGCAATAACTGGCTTCTAATACTACTAAAACTTGACAACATGACAGGTTTTAAAACAGTTATCTGTCAGCAAATGCATGATATAACCAAATGCTTCTCTCACAATGGTTGGCCAAATGCACACAGACTCACAGTGTGATTCTAGACAAGCAACACTATCCCTTGGACTTTACCAAAACACATTCACTACTCTATAAGGAGTAAGGGGACTGCACACAATCTACATATTTCAGTACTGCGCTTAAGTGTCAAAGCCTGACTCATTTTATCAATGCATAAGCAATGACTGACTTCTAATGCTACTAAAACTTGACAACATAACAAGTTTTAAAACAGTTATCTGTCAGCAAATACACAATGTTACCAAATGCTTCTCTCACAATGGTTACCCAAATGCACACAGACTCAGTGTGATTCCAGACAAGCAACACTATCCCTTGGAGTTTACGAAAAGTCATTCACTACTCTGGAAGGGGTAAGGGGACTGCACACAATCTACATATTTCACTACTGCACTTTAGTGTCAAAGCCTGACTCATTTTATGAATGCGTAAGCAATAACTGGCTTCTAATACTACTAAAACTTGACAACATGACAGGTTTTAAAACAGTTATCTGTCAGCAAATGCATGATATAACCAAATGCTTCTCTCACAATGGTTGGCCAAATGCACACAGACTCACAGTGTGATTCTAGACAAGCAACACTATCCCTTGGACTTTACCAAAACACATTCACTACTCTAGAAGTAGTAAGGGGACTGCACACAATCTACATATTTCAGTACTGCGCTTTAGTGTCAAAGCCTGGCTCATTTTATCAATGCATAAGCAATGACTGACTTCTAATGCTACTAAAACTTGACAACATAACAAGTTTTAAAACAGTTATCTGTCAGCAAATACAAGATGTTACCAAATGCTTCTCTCACAATGGTTATCCAAATGCACACAGACTCACAGTGTGATTCTAGACAAGCAACACTATCCCTAGGAGTTTACCAAAACACATTCACTACTCTGGAAGGACTAAGAGGACTGCACACAATCTACATATTTCAGTACTGTACTTTACTGTCAAAGCCTGACTCATTTTATCAATACATAAGCAAAGACTGGCTTATAATGCTACTAAAACTTGACAACATGACAGGTTTTAAAACAGTTATCTGTCAGCAAATGCATGATATAACCAAATGCTTCTCTCACAATGGTTGGCCAAATGCACACAGACTCACAGTGTGATTCTAGACAAGCAACACTATCCCTTGGACTTTACCAAAACACATTCACTACTCTATAAGGAGTAAGGGGACTGCACACAATCTACATATTTCAGTACTGCGCTTAAGTGTCAAAGCCTGACTCATTTTATCAATGCATAAGCAATGACTGACTTCTAATGCTACTAAAACTTGACAACATAACAAGTTTTAAAACAGTTATCTGTCAGCAAATACACAATGTTACCAAATGCTTCTCTCACAATGGTTACCCAAATGCACACAGACTCAGTGTGATTCCAGACAAGCAACACTATCCCTTGGAGTTTACGAAAAGTCATTCACTACTCTGGAAGGGGTAAGGGGACTGCACACAATCTACATATTTCACTACTGCACTTTAGTGTCAAAGCCTGACTCATTTTATGAATGCGTAAGCAATAACTGGCTTCTAATACTACTAAAACTTGACAACATGACAGGTTTTAAAACAGTTATCTGTCAGCAAATGCATGATATAACCAAATGCTTCTCTCACAATGGTTGGCCAAATGCACACAGACTCACAGTGTGATTCTAGACAAGCAACACTATCCCTTGGACTTTACCAAAACACATTCACTACTCTAGAAGTAGTAAGGGGACTGCACACAATCTACATATTTCAGTACTGCGCTTTAGTGTCAAAGCCTGGCTCATTTTATCAATGCATAAGCAATGACTGACTTCTAATGCTACTAAAACTTGACAACATAACAAGTTTTAAAACAGTTATCTGTCAGCAAATACAAGATGTTACCAAATGCTTCTCTCACAATGGTTATCCAAATGCACACAGACTCACAGTGTGATTCTAGACAAGCAACACTATCCCTAGGAGTTTACCAAAACACATTCACTACTCTGGAAGGACTAAGAGGACTGCACACAATCTACATATTTCAGTACTGTACTTTACTGTCAAAGCCTGACTCATTTTATCAATACATAAGCAAAGACTGGCTTATAATGCTACTAAAACTTGACAACATGACAGGTTTTAAAACAGTTATCTGTCAGCAAATACACAATGTTACCAAATGCTTCTCTCGCAATGCTTACCCAAATGCACACAGACTCACAGTGTGATTCTAGACAAGCAACACTATCCCTAGGAGTTTACCAAAAGTCATTCACTACTCTGGAAGGGGTAAGGTGACTGCACACATTCTACATATTTGAATACTGCACACTACTGTGAAAGCCTGAGTCATTTTGCAATTGCATAAGCAATGACTGGCCTCTAATGTTACTCAAACTTGACAACAAACCAAATTTTAAAGCAGTAATCTGCAAGCAAATACATGATGTTACCAAATGCTTTTCTCACAATAATTGCCCAAATGCACACAGACTCACACTGTGATTGTAGACAGCCAACTATCCCTTGTAAAAAATACATTTACTAGTCTACAAGATGTAAGGTGACTGCGCACATTGCAGAAAATGTTCTACTACACATTAGTACCAAAATATTTCTCTCAAAATGATTCCTAAATGCACACAGACTCACTGTGTGATTCTAGACAAACAACACTATCCCTTGCACTGTACCAAAACACATTTCTTAATCTAGAAGGAGTACTACATTTTAGTGTAGAAACATGACTCATTTTGCAAATACATAAACAATGACTGGTTTCTAATTCTACCAAAAATTAAAAACAGCACAGTTATCTGTCTGCAAACACATGAAAAACACAAATCCTTATCACAGAATGGTTTCTACATGCACACACACTGACAATAATATTGTAGACAAAAAAAGTACTCCCTGCACTTTAGCAGGAGAAATACATTAGTCTGATTAAAATCAAAATAGACCACATACATCCCCTCACAATTAAATAACTCACCTTTCAAGTTGTAAACATCAAATCACAATCCTTCGCACATAAACTCAAAAGCAAACACACATTTCTATTGGTTAAACATTTCAACCCTTTCCAACTGAAATACATTTCAACCCTTCCCCCAATCTGCCTTCTGCCTGTTAACATAGAAACAGGTCATGGAACACTTAACTGAGCACACAGGTCACAAGTTCAGCACACAATGTTGCTAATCAAAACAGCAAGTGTGCTTGACTTTTCAACATATCAGCTTATCATATATAATGTTCCTTTCAATCAGTTTTTGTTAACCAATAAGAATCATGCGTTTAAAAAACAGAAAAATGCACCCTAGTTTTCAGTGTAGAAGGTTGTCAAACAACCAATGATTACTTGTCTTTTTTCACAACTGCATCTTAGCCACCATTTTAGAAAAACTTACTTTTCAAACTGCCATTTCATTTACAGAGACCATCTGAGTGCATCCAGACCTCCCTTCAAGATGCTTAGAGTGTGGATTGTGGGACACAGCTATATTTTCTGGAGCCAAAGGTATGCAGAAAACAAAGGCATTCACAAAGACCTAGGTTTGCCAAATGTAGACATTAAATGGATTGGACAGAGAGGGTTAAAGTGGCACCAATTGATGCCATTGGTAAAATCCTTTATGCATCTCCAACACCTTGACCTCATAATAGTGCACTGTGGTGGCACTGTGGTGGCAATGACTTAGGCACTTTGACTGGGGTAGGTCTGAAAATGCTTATGAAGGACACCTTTGCAGAATTGATTTCACTTTTTCCCAAAACTGCCTTTGTCCACAGATTGAGAAAGCTAGGAAACATGTGAATAAATCTGTTTCCGCTTTTCTCCGAGACTATAGAATGGGGTCCATTTACAATAACAATCTGCGCTTTCATATGCAAGAGATGTATAGGAGAGATGGAGTACACTTTACTGATGAAGGAATCAGTCTTCCTCAACAACTTTAGACTCTGTATAGGTACTTACTTATAAGTACCAAAAACTCTCAATGAACACAACTGCTCTTTTTAGAGCCACTCAAGAACAAAACAAAACACTTAAGCTAGATGTTTATCTCCAAAAAATGTCAGGTTTTTTTCCTCGGAGTCGCGCACCCAACGCGTTAGGAACCGCGCACCCTACGTGAGAGAAATCGTGCACCCAACGCGTCAGGATGCGCGACTCCTAATTTTAACGTAAAAAAAAAATAGCCCCTATCACTAATTTTTATTATCCCCAGGGACCCCATCCCCGGGGCTTATAAAAACATGTTGGGGACCGTGGGGGGAGCCCCAACGCCCCCAAGGTCCCACCGGCTCCCCGCGTCCTTCGGGAGCCGGCATTGCTTTTCCACATGGGAAGCTGCTGACATGCAGCTTCCCGTGTGGAAAAGCAATATGGTTTCGATTTTGAAAGAGAGAGCAGGTTTCCCTGCTCTCTCTTTCAAAATCCAAACGAAGTTTGCTATGGGAGGGCGGGAGACTCCCGCCCTCTCATAACAAACAACAGTGTCCTGGGAGTGGGCACCCCAGGACACTGTAGGAGCCGGCCCTGGGGGGTGGCCATCCCCAGGGCCCTAAAAGGCTCCAGGAGGGGGGCCACGCAGCCCCCCTCCCTCAATAAATAAAGCCCCGGGGGGTGGTGGTCCCCGGGGCTTGGGGGGCTTTCATCCCCCGACCCTATTTATTTTCTAGCCCCGGGGGTAGCGGTCTCCGGGGCTGGGGAGCTCCCCTGGGCCCCCCTTTTAATTTTTTACGCATTTTGCCCCCGGGATTTGGCACCCCAGGGGCTAATTATTAAGGAAGCGCTAAAGCCCACACTTAGTTTTTTTTTTTATGGCCGAATCCGCGCACCCTGCGTGCATTTTGCCGTTTAAAAAAAAAAAAAAAAAGGGGGCCCTTGGAGTCCTTCTGGGACCACCTAAGCAACAATAGAGGGTCAGAGTATTTCTACCCTGCCCCCTTTACATCTTTCACACACTTATTTCCCCTACTTCTTCAGCCTTGCTTCTACCGAGGCACAAAATGGCTGCCAACAGTTCCTGGTTTCGAATGTTGACAGACACTTGACAGCCAATTAGCATTCAGTGCGTGATCGGGAGGGTGCGCGCACGGTTCGCAGAGAGTGCGCTTAGGGTGCGCATAGGGTGCGCGGGTGCTTCGAGGCCATAGATATATATGTACTTTTAACTCTAATTTTCTCAGGAACTACTGAACGGATTTACACCATTTAAGTAAAAGGCACGAGTCTGAACTGAGGACTACCTCTTTGCCAAATTTGGTGTAATTCCGTTCAGCAGTTCGGGCTGTAGCTGCGTCAACAGGTCCTATGGGAAAATGCTATGGGAAAATGCATTGGGAAAATGCGTTTTGGGACCCCCCTTTTTTCTCGGCCCCTGCTTGACGAATCACCGTGAAATTTTCAGGATAGGAGCTGACCAGAGCTTGCCAAAAGTTTGGAATATTTTGTGAAGATTCGTCAATCGGCGCCAACGTTATTCCAAATAGAATGTTGCGGATTTCCTATGGAAAATAGGTCCTAACTATAACTACCTACTGGCGACTGCCAGTAGGTAATATATATATATAAATATATACATATATACATATATATATATACATATATATATATATATATTATTACTTTTTTTTCTCGACACGCTCCAGACCTCCACACGGCGAGAGTTCCACAGCACCAAGGAGTAGATATCCACAGGTAATTTTGCCAAAAAAGTGCTTTATTAGTACACCATTGTGCAAAGCATGGACGGTCTACGCATTTTGGCTCTCCGCCTTTAACTAGACCATAGAGTCCTGCTGTCTAGAACATCTATCTATAGTAAACAAGTGCAATAAGATCCCTTTGTCTGTTTCTACTATTAGATACACACTAGACTGCTGACCCTCATCATATATACAGATATGGCAACATCTTTCCGACATTTTCTTACACATGTTTATACCTGTAAAAAACATTTACTATTCATTTCATGGCAATGTGAAGTTGTTACATAATTTCATGAATGCTTTAAAAGAGAGAAATGTAAACAATACGGAGTTTTATGCAAAGTATGCAATATTCTTTAAAAAGAAGGAAAGAGGAAAGATGAGAGGGTTGAAAAAAAGACAGGTTTTCAATAATGTAAAATTCATTTTTAGATGGAAGGTGCAATTTGTGCTAACAGAGCATTCTAAAAAAATATATGTAAGCTTCCAATTTATATAAGTTCAACAGCTAAAATAACTGTAAAGTAC
Organism: Triturus cristatus; assembly: GCF_964204655.1. Lineage (NCBI taxonomy): Eukaryota > Metazoa > Chordata > Amphibia > Caudata > Salamandridae > Triturus > Triturus cristatus. The sequence goes on along the minus strand of NC_140588.1, from coordinate 396,975,076 downwards.
TAGTTAATTAATCAAGCTGTTGTTTCATGAAGGCTTCGTTTTCCAAAGTACAAGTTTCAACCATTTTTAAACTAACACAGTGGGAGCCATGTGCTATTCAAAAAGTTCATAGCTATTAGTCCAAGATTTTATATGTTGGTCTCCATTACTCCTATTTTTTAAGAGAGTTAATGTCAAAAAAAGATTAATAAAGTATATATATCACAGAAAAAGTGTTGGGTGCTTTGTGCAATCAATATTCAAGTGTTTTACTTCTTTGTGTTCTTCCATTTATCTTTTTCAAAGTTTTATGACATTGAATTCAACACATATTACATGGAGAGATTTGTCGGACATGGTCCCATTGTACTTTACTAATTATTGCACAGTTATTCTTTGTCTTTATGGTTTTCTTCTCTTTGTCTTTGCTTTTCTCTGTTTTGATTTGTCTATCTTTCATATCACAGTTTGTTATTTGACACCTGTTTATCCATGCAGTAGTTGGACTACATTGTCCCCATGTTCAATGCCAATGTCCAGATGGAGGAAATCTATACATGTTCTTTATTGCAGATGTATATGCAATTCTGCGTCCTGATTGTGACCGAATGAATTTTCAGTCCCAATGGCTAGATTGTATCAAGACTCTGTTTTCCTCAGATCAAGAGTCCTGTCACCTCCTCTTTCTTTCTGTTTTACTATTTTCAGGCCAAAGTATGTTAGTAATTGGCTGTCACCTGAGTAATGTTCCGAGAAGTGTTTCGCAATGGGCTAAGAGAAATCTTTGTTTTTTATGGCTCTAAGGTGCTGGAGTACTCTCAGCTTCAGTTTGTTAATTGTACTCCCCACATATTGCTTTTTACAGTGGCATTCCAATACATATATTACATATTTGGATTCACAGGTGATGTGATCAGTGATAAACTCTGTTCTCCCAGTTTGAAGTTGGTATGAACGGGTATTTTGGCCATGTTCGCAGGCCCTGCATTTTGAGCACTTCCAAAATCCAGGTGTCTTTAGAAAGGAGGATGTTCCAGATTCATTGATTTCCAGATGGCTATGTGTCAAGAGGTCACCTAAGGAAGCAGTTTTCCTGTATGTAATGCTTGGATTAGATGGTAATTTTAGTTTCAGTGATTCATCCTGCAACAAGAGGCCCCAATTTTTCTTTATATCTTTTAACACTTTATTTACAGCCTTGAAATCAATGATAAGGAGTGTTATGTCATCATCTTCTTGATCTTCCTTGGTTTCTAGTAGTTCTGGTCTTGATTTTAGTTTGACTTTAGCTCTCGCAGTTTTGATAACTTCCAGTGGATAGCCACTCTCCAGGAATCGTATACTAATTTCGTCAAGGTTTTGTTCAATGTCTGGTGAATCTGAGCAGTTTCTCTTGGCACGGAGCATCTCTCTGTAAGGTATACTCCACTTCAGATGTTTTGGATGTCCACTGTTGGCGTGGAGTATACTGTTGCAAGTTGTTGGTTTCCAATGCCTTCTTGTGCATATTTTGCGGTCCTTGATGAACACTTCCACATCCAGGAAAGTTACTTGACTTGTACTGTATGTTGATGTGAAAGACAGATTGCAATTGTTATTGTTCAAGGTTTGGATGAAGATTTCAAGAACTGATGATTCTTCATCCCAGACTACAAAGAGGTCGTCTATAAATCTTGTCCAGATTTTAATATTCGACCTATATTTGCTGTTTAATACATCTGCTTCCCAGACCGCCATGAGTAGATTTGTGTACGTTGGGGCAAAAGAAGTACTCATCGCCATTCCCTGCTTTTGGAGGAACAGTTCCCCTTTGAAAATAAATATGTTGTGGGCCAGGCAGTAGTGTAACATTTTGATGAGCACCTCAGAATGCTCTAGGAAGCTCAGTGATCTTGTTTTCAAGAATTGTCTGACAGCTGTTAATCCGTCTGGATGAAAAATCAATGTGTACAAAGATGTCACGTCTATAGTGACCATGATTAGTTGATCATTCCATCGTATATCCTGAACCTTCTTTAGGAAATCAGTTGTATCTCTCAAGTATGAGGACAGAGATGTCACGTAATTTATTAAGAATATATCTATGTAGCGAGATGTATTTACTTGAGATGTATTTACTTGAACCGCTAATCTTCCCCGTTACAGCTTCGAGTAGTGAGTGTTAGCCATGACGCGTGTCTACCGCGCTACGTGCACACCATGGTCAACCGTCAATCACTATGCCTCCCCGTCTCCCGTACTCACCGCCTTGCCTCTCGCCGTTTTTTGTCTCCGTCTTGTTATCAATGTCGGATGCCTCGCGGCGTTCCTTTCTTCTTTTTCTTGTGGCAGAGGCATCGGTTTGGAAATCCGTTACTAGAAAGGCTGAATATGCAATGCCAAACCGCTTATAATCATGTTTGTCAACAAATTATTCTACCTAATGTGTTTTATCTTTATATACATACATACAAACATATATATTTATATATATACATGACAAAAGCACACTATATCATACATTAAAAATATTTTCAGATTTTTTATATAATGCCCCATATGTACATTCACTCTCCACTTAATACCGCATGTCAACAGATTCACACTACAATCCAGCATTCATGCCCTTATCTCACATACATCTTAGGATAAATCCAGGAATATTTTTTTTGTTGTGAGCTGGGGTTTTCCACATACAGTCGATGTATGTTTCGGTGGTAACAACAATACAAAACCACCTTCCTCAGGTCCACAGAATGTAACCATAAGTTCTGGCAAGACAATATGGGGTATTCTGTCTTTCTAATGTATTCTTCACATGTTACAAATAAATGAAGCTCCTCCTCACATTCTTGTGTTTTGAAAGAAGAGGCAGAACAGCTCTATTTAGATGTCTTTTCTCATGTAGGTATTGGTATAATCTCTGTAAATAACCTCTGCCATCCAGAATGTCATAGTTATAGCCTGTAGGTTATCTCACCTGGAACTAATCATTGGGTCAACACACTTCAGTGATTGGCTTTTAGGGGTTTTTCATGTTTTGCTATGCTTAGCAAGACTGTGCCTCAGGGTCATGGCATTGCCTTATTTAGGCTCCCATTGGTGATGGTTCTCAAGTAGCCATCTTGTTAGATTGCAGAGGTAACATGATGTGTAGCTAGTAATACAGAGTTAAGGCATGATTACAAGTTTGGTAGTCCGACCGCCAGAGAACGGGTCCACGCTAATCGTGCATTATTTGACACCCGTCACGAAGATTCTGCTTTCTCGCCCGATCCACCAGCTTATAACTAAACACTCCTTATATCCCAGATGTACCCGATTAATCTAATGGAGCGGGACCCAAACATACAGCATTTCGAAGTCTACCCACTGGGTTTTTGATTACCTTTTGATTCTCTACTTCAATTCTAATCATTACACACTCATAAAAAGGACCACCTGGACGAGTAATTTGGCAACCTTGTGTATAGAATTCTTTTGTAGATATAGGTCATTGCATTTATGGAAACCTAATTTACTGCATCATTAATATTGTTCCCATTTATTGACGTCCGCTTCTGTCATATATTGATAAAAGTGTTTTTTCTAAGTCCCCATTTACTGTGACCCCGAGCCCATGCTTGTACTCCATGTGAGAAAAACCATTTGGAAGAGTCTGGATGTATACTGACCCCTCCTTGAAACACTAAAGGATTGTTGCGCCCTGACGAAGGAATCGTGGGTCTCTGATTCGACTCCGAAACGCGCGTCGGCGCTTTAGTCTTTCTTTCATTTTTATGTGTATATATTTATGAAATGTATTACAATATGTTTTTACATGCTAAACTATGTTGTGTAGTATGAATGTAGGTGTGGTATGACTGGTTGGATTGTCAGCATGTATAATAGAGATACACTTTTGTTATGTTGTCTGTTTGTTTCTCCCTTGGGCTCGCCTTTTACAAATGGCTCTGACTATGTACTCTATTTTGTAAAAGCATAAATATACTGAAATGCATTCTAACATTTATGTTTAAAAAAACAAAACTTAATATAAAAAAATATATATATATGGGCCCGATTCACAGAACTAACTTAAGACAAAATCCTAAACATACTACCATTTTGGTATTCACAGAAGGCACTTACTCATTTTGGTATTCACAGAAGGCACTTACTCATTTCGGTATTCACAGAAGGCACTTACTCATTTCGGTATTCACTGAAGCTAGGAGTCCTAACTTTAAGACTCCTAAATGCCTTCTGTGAATACTGAAAGTCTTAAAGTTAGGATTTTTCTCAGTTTAGGCGTATTAAAGTTAGGACTCCTAACTTTACTACTCCTAAACTGAGAAAAATCCTAACTTTAAGACTTTCGGTATTCACAGAAGGCATTTAGGAGTCCAAAAGCTAGGAGTCCTAACTTTACTGCTCCTAAACTGAGAAAAATCCTAACTTTAAGACTTTCGGTATTCACAGAAGGCCTTTAGGACTCCTAAAGTTAGGACTCCTAACTTCTGTGAATACCGAAATGAGTAAGTGCCTTCTGTGAATACCAAAATGAGTAAGTGCCTTCTGTGAATACAAAATGGTAATAAGTTTAGGATTTTGTCTTAAGTTAGTTCTGTGAATCGGGCCCGCCATGTTTTGATAAATAAAATTATGAACTATAAATTCATCTCTGTGGGTCATTGTTTGTGATGGTGGAGACATTCCCCTAATTATAATTGACTCTTTAAGAAGTGTTTTTTTGTTGTTATTATGTCCAAGCTAATTGCCCACAGAGCTGGCAGTCTGTAGACTACTGTATTACGAGTTGACCACAGTGCTGGCGGTGTGGATGCAGAGATCTTGCAGCGGTGGTGAGTATTTTTTCCCGAAAATCTCGATGCATGCGTGTGCATTTCGACTGTATACGTGTCAGATGCACACATGTGCATGATACATGTGGAAAAATACTATTTCCCATTGCCGTACTCCAGCGCATATGCAGCCAGTCCTTGCAATGGGTATATGGTACGAAAAGGACTCACCTGCAGATTGCCGCAAACAGGGTCACAATCCTTGATGTGAAAGTTCTGCTGTGAAGGAGGGGTCTCAAGAAAGGGATCCACAATGGATTCTACCTGGAAGAACAAGAAAGGGGTGAGGACGCAGTCCAAATCCTTTGTTTCCACCACCTTGAAGCAGGTGGTTGGAGCTCGTGGAAAAGGCAACACGTAATATGGACAGCGGTGCAACTCCCCTGTACCACCCTATAGCGGCTGCCTTACCCAGACCACGAACCCAGCGGTCGGTGGTCCGCGGGCAGTCTCTGCAGTTCATCTGCTGTTTTCACAAAGGCAATCTGCCTAACTCATAATACAGCGGTCGGACAACTGAGATCTCCACGGTCGGACCACCACAACTGATACATTGGTCCACGGACCACCAAATTTGTGATAAGGCCTTTGACGCTTCACTAGAAAGTACTTTATAAATGCAATGACAATTACAATTTCTTACAGCTGCACCAAAAATGCTGTCCAGTTGTCAAAAATATCTACTATGTAGCATTGTGGTGTTTGTGTCATCTAATCTCACCGCTTGCAATGCATCTTTATGTCCTGGTATCTTTTAATAACTCGTTTCTTTGAAAGCACAGATTAAATCTGCTAATGCAAGTTATTCAACAAAAAGGCACTGCTATCAACTTTAATTTTCTTCAAGCCCAAAGGGTTGCTTCATGATTTTGTTTCTAGAAAAGGTGTAAGCAAAATATACAAAATACCCAAACTATTACCAACCGATTCCTCTAATAAAAAAAAAACTATTTCCTTAGGCATTGCATGTCTAAGAAAAGCGAGACACATTGGCTTTGCCAGAGCTTGTTTTAGGTGTTGTTTCTCCAAGTGAGGAACTGGCGCTTGTTCGCCCAATTTTAAATTGATTTTCTTTGTGATAAACGTACTAGAAAGTTAATGAGCATTTAACTTCACACTATTGAGTGATATAATCAGATAAAGCAACATTTATAGTTCACTTATCTTTAAACCAGTGCACATATTAGATAGAAAAGAAAACTACCTTTTATTACCCAACAAAATAAATTTTGAGGATTAAAGTTCTATATTTATGAGTAGAGCATGGGACGGCACATCTTTGCTTGAATAATGACCAAGGAATAGGACTTAATTTCTTCATACAGGGGAAAACGAGTTGATGAGCGCAAATGTACAAGTTTTGGTACGGGGAAGTAGAGGTCTCTTTGAAGTTTGTAGATCAGAAGAGCCAGCGCAGAAGGAATATAACTTGTTCCACGAAGATCTAAGAGGTAGATGCAGGTATGTGCTGGAGCTGAAAAAACTTCAAGGTTACCAATCGGGCCTTCCTTCTTGCAAAATACAGTCTTAGAGATGACTCTATAGCAATTGGATGTGACAAGCTTCGAGATTTAACCACGATAAATCTTCAATTAATCTTGACCCAGAGGGCATCATTAACATTTTGCTGTCCTTGCAATAAAATGTACTTTTTCACTCATTTGAATAAAGAGTGTCAGAAATGTTAGCTTCTGTTTTTAACTTTAAATAAACAACACAGTTTGCTTTAAAAATGAGGTAGAAATTATGAAATACCTTCATCTAAGTTGCCAAATAATATACGTAAATCATTCTATAAGCCTGTGGCATCTCCTCCAAACTTTAATTGTCGAAATGTGTCTTCTGATCAACGTTTTGCCTCTAGTGACATCAGAAAACACCAGCAAAGGCTATTTGCAGTCACGGCCAGCACGGCTTGCTGGTGGCGGCACGTGTAGTTCGCGCAAGGGTGTGTGAAAGGGTTACACATATTTAAAAAAATGAAATGAATAAATAAAATAAACTTACCGTTGCGCCGGGTCCTGCATCTTCGCTGCTGCTCTTGTCCGGACGGAAGCACAGCCAGGCCCCACTAACCAATAACAGTGATGCAATTCAACATTATGATTGGTGAGTACCCAGGCTCCACTGACGAATCACAATGCTACAATGCAGCGTTGTGATTGGTTTTGAGTGTCCTGGTTGGAATCTCAACAAGGGAATGGGCCTGGGCTTGTTCTCCATGCGGGCAGTTGTGCAGTCTGCATGAAGAAAGGGGAAAGTGTGCATAACTGTTCTCGGGCCAACCAAACAGTCATTGCGCACTTAGGAGTGGGCAAACCACTCCTCCCTTGCCCTGCTCCGTGAGCAGAGCAGCCCCGCCCACCCGCCCGCTCGAAAGGAGCAGAACACGACATGAAGCATACAATGATAATACCTTCCAGTTATTATCATTTCATGCTTCTTTGCACTGCTTAAAACCAGTGGGGGCGGCAACCCTTCTCTGCCATAGTAGAGGAGCCGCTACTGGCCATTTGTCCAATTCAAAAATCAATTTTTAATGAGGGATTACTCATGCCTTAATCCTTCCTTATGTGTGAATTACACCTAAATTGCCAGGCCTGAATAACAAGTGGTTTTCTGTGAGCAGCTGTTTCCTTCACCAGTTTCAGGAATGACTTGCTCATGAGTTCTTTAACAGTAAGTCATACTGATGCTAGTATGAGCACTGGGAGAAAGACAATTAACGTCCCTATTTAAAGTTTGGCAGACAGGATACCGGAGACAGGATACTCTGTCAAAATCTGAGAATTAAGACAAAGCACTATTGACTATGATGTAATATGGCAATCGGGACATCTGCCACTTTTCTGGTGGATAATCCTGTCTGCCAAACTCTCAAAAAGGCACTACAATTGTTGATGGGTGCTCTCTGGAACAATCTGGACAACTCTATCTGGTTACTAGAACAGCAATGAAACTTCAGTAAACACCTGCATGTTCATCACTTTTCAAGCATGCATTCATCTGCTGGTAGTATAGTATAGCATTCCTCCATCTTAGGGAGCGGTGCTATATAATACAGCATGTATAATGTAATGCATAATACAGCATGTATAGAAAGAGGAAGTAGCGAGGTGAAATAAATATATTTGTCTTTCAGGAAGGTGTAGCTTTTTGATGCATTGCCAGATTTACTAGCTATAGTAAATATGGGAATTCATTAAATTCCATTGGTGGATGCATGGGAATGCTCATGGACCACCCATGTAATGCCTACCAAGCTCAAACTAATACAAGGCAACATATAGTGCTGCCTTGCATTACTGTGTATTTACTTAACCACACAAAGTGGCTTTCTGTGGCTTAGTACAAGCCAAAAAAGATACCATGTCAGGCTATGCCATAGAAGTGACGCAACCTTGATGCAAAACCTTAGTAAATCTACTCCTAATATTGCAGATGAGGACCTAGGCTACAGGGCTGTACAGATTCAAAGGCAAGAAACTCAAAACTGTCAGGGCTTGGAGTCGAAGCCTGACAGGTACCGGCTTCTCAAGTCACCCAGCACCCTGTTAGGGCAGACAAGTATCACTACAACTATCAGCATCTCCTGGTCACCTAGTGGTGGACCTGCGGGTGGGCTGAGGAGTTAGACATTTCATGCCCCACAAAAACAATATTTCTCCACCCAGTGGTGCAACTTTGGCTCATCGACCATTTGTCCTGCAAGATGCATCAACAACATTGAGGCCTGACAGGAAACACCAAGAATCTGAAATAAAGCACACAGATCTGCTCTCCTATCCCAAGCCATTTATAAATTCAGAGTGAAATCCAGAGGCTGGGGAGTGGAGAAAGAAGGCACCAAGCATGTTGTGTGTGTGCGTTGTTTGCCGTCATTAAATCTTGTCAGACAGCCAAAACTGTCTGTAGCAAGAACCAAAACTTATCCCACATTCAATATGAACTTTCTCCTAGCACTACACAGAAAATACACAGACTAAACACAACAATCACCAATTACTTTATAGTCCGGTATGGCAAGAGCCCCAAGACTTGCCAAAGGCATTATGTGCCACTGGTGTGACATTGGAGTTTGTCCATTTTGGATACACTTATTTCGGAAGCAGAGGCAGAAATGTTATCTTCTAGTTATTAAAGTTGCCTTTACCTCCTTCTGTATCTCTTTGTTATATCTTTAAAACCTGTAGCTTTTCATTACATGGGGACCAGTAAATCAAAAGGTTCTACAAGTTTCCACGTTACCTTCACCTGTCCATGTGTCAATCAACCTTGTTGTAGGGTCTGATTACCTCAGTAAACTAACTGTACAGGAAAGTAGAAGTCACAAGTATGCATCAATGCAGCTTAATATACTTCACAAGAGTGGGAGTAAATACTAGCTTACTAGAGGTGGGAAATAGAGAAAATGCTTCTTTTTTTTTTTAAAACAAATTTTATTGATTTTCTGAACGTTACATCTTCTCAGAGCACAACTCTCCATGTATACATTTTCAGTATTTTTACACATGTCTTAGACAATATTTGATGTATATCAATAAAGATAATAAACGAAGGTGTCTTACAAGTTTGTGTACATTTGGATATACATTCCCAAACATTTCCTCGTTTTCCGTGTTATTTGCTGTATGTAAACGTAACTTAGCATACATACATTACTGTATTGCACAGCGCTGTCCTGTCCTCAAACTGAAGTTAAACATAACTCCCCCCTTCCCACCTTTCTGCGTGCTCAGACCTGCTTCTCGTCATCGATTATAACAACTAGCCCCACATTCTTTCTCCTGGACATTTAAGAACACAGTACTAACAGTAAATATCTAGTACATGGTATAACACTACCGCGTCCTGGACTTCCTTACAACTTTTGCTGCAAGAATAATTACATTACCGGAATATTTTTGCCCTGTTCATATTGTTTGAACCCCTGTTGCTACAAACTCTTCCACCATCACATTCCATTCTAGTAATATAGGTTTTTTACGTATACCTCTGCGTTCCTCCCTCTGTAGCTCTCTGCTTTCCGCCCTGCCCCATCTAACCCTCTCATTATACCAGTCTGCTGCCTGCTCTACTTAGCTGTTCCTGTGCAGCGCTTCCGACTTGCTCGGATTGCTGTGTGGGCAGCTGGATAGTGCTACTCCTACTATCTGTGGCAGCAGGGTCTTCAGGGTCTAGTAATCAGGCGGGTCCTCCTCTCCACAGTTATCGCATGAGCTGTATCTGAGCCCTTGTTTACTGTTGCCCACATACACAGCGATTACGTTCGGGTGCCCTCAGTGATTTCTGCCCCCAGTAGCGTTCTTGCTTGTAATTCTGCTTCAGCCGCCTGTCCGCTGGTGTCCCCTACCTGGCCGCAGGCCTCAGTCCTCCTGGTCCCCGCTGCGCGTGGGCCGTGATGGAGGCCCACAGGTCTTTTCTTCCGTGTGTTGGGCCTCCTCTCTCCTCTCTCTGCAGTGTGTCAGCGGGGGTGCTCCCAAATACACCTCAGTCTCCCCGAGATTGTAGGGGGATTAATTATGAGCTAGAGCTCTCTCCTGTCGCTGCCCTTTCTCACCAGGACCCCGCCGGCGGGCACTGCTCTATCTCATCTCTTGCCCGGTTTCTCTTTGTGGCAGGGGGACTTTCATACCTGGGCCAGGCTTCTCCTCTCCTGAAGGCACGGCTAGGAGTGCCGGGGTGGAATCCCCCAACACAACCAATAGTTCCTCTAATGATGCCTCCCAGCTCCTCAGACCTATTCCATCTTAGGCCACGGTCTTCAGCTTGTCTGGTCCGCAGTCTGTTCTCCTGCTGTCTGCCCTGGGCCCCTGCTTCGTCAGAGGGAAGGTTCTGCAATGTCCCCACAGTCGCTTGTGCGCCGCTTTCGCCCGTGCCTTCCTCCACGCTAGCTCCTTATTGCTCCAGACTCCCCAAGACCCCACCAGCTCAGTTGCAGTCGCAATCACCTTCCCGCTCAGCCACCCACTTCATTCCCACTGCCGGCACTCAACTCTATAGTGTCAAGGGGGTCTTCCCTCGGTGGTCTGCCCAGGAGCGGGTCCCAGCCGCAAGCAGCCCACTGAGCTCCGCTTACTTGCTCCGGGGTCCGGCCCTTGCACCTCAAGGCGCCCTCCATGCCGTGATACTGGGCAGCTGCAGTGCCACTGCAGCCCACCGCAGTGCCGTCACAGCCGCCTCTGCGTGATCTTCACCCGTGCCACTTTCTGTATTGGCTTCCCACTGTGCAGGTAACAAGGGCATTTACTTTCCTGCCCTCTATGTGCTCGTAATCGCCGTCTGCTGTGCCTCCCGTACCCGTGGTGTCCGCGGCTCATTCACTCTCCGCCAGTCAGACCGCGGCCGCCATTTTGTTCGGCCTCGCGGCCCCTTTGCCAGTTGTGGTTTCCTGCCTGATCTCAGCAGATATCGGCGTGCTCCCGTTTGTTTCCCCAGTGTTTCCGGGGTTGAAGTGGATAACGCCCGTGCCTGGAGCCCCTCTATATCAGACAGGTTGGCACTAGATGGGGGAATCACTGGCGGGGGCTCAGGCTCCCGCCTCCAATGGCATCCGGCCACGCCCTCCTTATTCGAGAGATCCTTGAATCATTTTGCGATTGAAATGCCTTTCAAGAAGACATATGGCACCTAGGACTGCAACACTTGAATCCTTGATCATATCATTAGCAATATGATAATTAACAATATGAAGGCCTCTAGAGCTGGTGGCCCCAATGGCCTGCCATCTGTGATTTTTCAGAAAGATCCTTGAAAGTGGGGTATAATTCTGAGTATGTTCTTCAAGTGGATATCGTATTCAGGCTGTCTCCCAGACTCCTGGAAAGAAGCCATAGTGTAGGCTATTCACAAGAAAGGCAAATTGGATCAGCTGGATAATTATTACTTGATTAGCCTGTTAGATATTACTTCCAAATTGTTTGCTCAAACTTTGTGAAAGCATTTAGCTGCTTGGGCTTTTGATTCCGGGTTGATCCTTGTTGAGCAAGGGGGATTTAGACCAAAGCATTCTTCAATGGACCACTGTTTCATCCTGTGGGAGGTTCAAGGAGGTCAATGGTGCTAGTAGGTAGCCTGTGCTGCTGCTTCGTTGACTTCTGAGTGGCCTTCAACAGAGTGAACAGAAGTGCTCTGGAGAAATTTCCATCAGTGGTATATCTCTGGGGCCTTGTTAGGTTTTGTGACGGGGCTTCACAGTGATAACTGGGTCTAAGAAGACCTAGATGGCTCTGGTAGTTTTTTGAGGAAAATCCCAGTAGAGAATGGTCTGCGCCAGGGATGGGTATTAGCTCCTTTAGTATTCAGTCTGTTCATTGTGGACCTTCCTTAGACACTAAGTGATACTCATAGTTTCTCACCGAAGATTGGAGGTAGACATGCCAGCTGCCTACTGCATGAAGAGGATCTCGTAATGATGGATCTTATGCCTATTGGGCTTCAAAGAAAACGTAATGCTCTGAACTCCTAAAGCCTCATTTACAAGAAGCTGACGCATCAAAATCGATGTGTCAGTTTCCTTGGGCCTGCGCCAAATGTCCTCGCGACACCTTGGATGCGCTATATTTACAATACAGGGCTCCTTGACACAAGGATTATTAGATGTGTCAGAAATTCTGACACATCTTTTGGCACAAAAGTGACGCATTGCTGGATTTTCTCATAAAACTGAAGCAACTCGAGCAATGCATCATAACACATAGGTGAGACCGATTGTAAAATTCCTGCCTTGTCTGAGCAGGCATACGTTTTTGACGCAGTGAATTCATAGAGTGATGCAGTGAAATGTTGTGAATTTCACTGCACCAGTTCTGCGTGGCTTTTTTGCGTGTGAATGCCCATCCTGCATGTATTATACCTAGCAAAGTTATAATGTGATGCAGGGCTCTACAAACTGACAAATTGGACCCAATGAGTCAGTTTGTAGATATGGCGCAGTGTAGCGCAATGATTGTGCTGCCGTTGTGTAAAAAAAAAGTGAGGCAGTGGCGGTGCAAGGGGATTGGAACTGTCACTAAAATAATTTACTATTAATGTTATTAAAACAATTGCAAAAAAAAAAAGGACCTTCACCTGGTTCCTAGGGAATGTACGGCTGGAGCAGTTCCTGAAAATATAAGTATCTGGGTTTGATATTTTCAGATGTTCAGCGTTGAGATAAACATATTGCCTTTTGGAAATTGGTAATATCAGCCGAAGTGAAGGCACTGAAAAGGTTTGACTATAGATTTGGCAGTTATACTTTTGAGCCATGAAGTAAGGGGATTCAGGGTAAACTTATTCCTCAGGCTCCTTACGGGGCTGAGGGGTTAGCAATGGATTGGTGTGTCCCATGGGAGAGTCCATAATGGGTTATCTTGAAGACTGCTACTTGACTTTACCAAAAGTGTGATGATAAAGATAAAAGGAGGGAGTTAGGTACCGGTGCCTGGAGGGGCCTGGATGGTGCAAGAGCCCTGTGCTTGTATTTTATGATTACAAATGAGATTCAGGCCTAAAAAAGCTACCTGATCAAATCCTCTCTGAGATATTGTCAACCTTCTTTTGCAAGAGTAATCCTTTGTCAATAATGCTAGGTTGCCTGCGTGTCCATGATTTACACCTTGAGAAAGGTAAAGGTTTATATATCAGTCGAACAAAATGCACCCCTAGGAAATGTGCCATGGAAACCAGTCAAAACGAGGATTTGCACAATCTTAAGTACAAGAGCTCTGGTATCCCCTTCCTTACTCTTGAGGAGAGTATGGAACATTTCCCATATTTATATAAAATCCCGAATATGTCCCTGAGATACAAACTTTTAGGTTTAAGGATTGGCATTGACCCCTGATGGCAGATGCCATGTCTGAAGTTAAACATTATGGAGAACCTGATCCATTGCCTGTGCCGGCGGGATAGTAAGTGTTCAGTGAGTCATCTTTTGTTGGACTGTGCACTCTTCCTTGAGGAAAGTAGGAAGTTTCTGCCCTGTTTTATAAAATATGGCACTCAAACACATGATGAGGGACTTAATATTGTTCTTGATATGTGGACTCAGGTCTGAGGATGTAGCTATTGCTACTGATCACTTCTTGTGGAAGATTGTAAACTCCTACGTAAGGCCTTCACTTGTCAGTTGATTCAGACTGAGGGTAGGATTTGTACTCCTTGGTTTGGTAGGGGCCTACTTTTATTATTTGATGGATGATCCCAAATACGTTAGGATGCTGCTCAAAGGGGAGGCCTGGGGTTGTGATAGTTGTTCTGCATACTGTTGGTTGGCAAAATTAGATGTATGCTTTGGGCTATTGCCAAGATTTCAAAATTCTGCTATCAAGCATGCAAAAATGGGGGTGGGTTGTATGCTGCACTTTACATTGCTCTAGTTGGTGAAATGAGCTGCTGGCCCAGGGAAATATATTTCCACCTTCCAAGAAAGTATGGTCCTGCACCTTACACTTTACAATGTTCCACCTGCTTAAATGAATTATACGTCTAGGGTTATTAAGGATATCTTAAATGTTCTTAATTGGTATGTGTTAATGTTATGATCTTGATGAGTATGGGAAAGATAAGTGTCACTGGATTCATCAAATTGAGTGTTATGCATGGGTTTTATGATGTTTGTAATTGTGTATGTGACATGAAGTCTATGTAATATTTAATTAAGAATGTATTTCTTAGAAATAAAGTATTTTGACTTGACTTGAAAATCCTTGACCATGTCTGTGACAGTCTGCTATCTTTGCAAAAAGGCATCAAGTGACACTCTGTCAAACTCTGTGAAACCAGAGTTTGGTTAGCTCTTTTCATTTTATCAAAATATGTGACCATCTATTTGCAACATGAAATCTAATGAATCTATTGTGAAGGGCTGTTGGAATCGTATTTAACAGACCTCTAAGCACACACATAGTCACAGTGACAAAAGTACTTAAGAAGGTTTAAAGGTTGTGTAGCAGAGACCCTTACCTCTAACCCACGAATGATATGAGAGTAAAGTCAATCTGACAATTACATAGTTTAGAAAAATATACATCTGATGCCATTGTCATCCCTATAGTCTGAATTCCTGGTGTATGGGTCTCTGTAACTTCTGCAGCCATGTCAACAGCCGCAACTATACCATCCACCTCTTTAATATGGGACAGGTGCAAGTGGCTTATTGTGATCGCTGGTGTTACCTTTTATTGTGGAAGGCTTCACACAAGCTTCTGCAACCCCTTCAATATTACAGAAGGGCCTCTGGAGCACAAGAAGCAGGCATACACATCCATTGCAGATTGGGATTTTCTCTGTTATCCCAGCCCCTGGTACACAATCTGTATGCCTAAATAAATCATATGGAGATAGCTTAAAATCCATGATAGTCATTGATTTTCAGGACTGCACCTGGCAATTTTGGTGAATCACATAAAAGTTAAAAATGTACTTCAAACAGTAGAGTAACACTATGGGGCCTGTTCACAAAGGTGCATTTACACATAAGTGTAAATGTTTTCTTACACTTCATAGTAAATTTACTATTTTTGGCTGTTCATCATTACACAGTGTAGACTCATATGTCTTCCGTGATGGAAACGCAATTTATAAGCGATAGTTACTACCACTAACTTTTCCCATTTAGGGGGAGTGCACCACCATTAGGGCAATCTCCCTAATTTTGCGGAACATTTTAAAAGTATGCTAAACGTTAAAAAAAAGAGTAATATTAGCTAGATAGCAATGGAAATCTATGTTATATATTTATTTAAAATGTAGAACAAAAATCAAACACTTATACGGAGCATTTACTTAACTTTTTTATGAACTATTTAATGAATTAAAAGGTATTACATTGCAATACTTTTTTAAAGATAAATCAATTTTAATATTAAATGATTATGGACTTCTATTTTGAGTCCTTGCCTTCATTATTGTCTATGGGAGCATCTTGCAGCACCAGTTGTTGGCCATATGTGCTTGGCTGTAGTAACATTAGAATTACAGCTTGTAAACAGCAATGGGTTATCTCTGTTATGGATGTGAGTCTTTCTCTCCCCTGGCCACACCTTTGCCCTCCCTAAACTCCTTCTCTCTCCTTCCTAAATCCAACCCATTTAGTAGTAGATATTCACAATTTCCGTGTCTCTAACCTTTTTCATCCCACATTTAATAGTAAGTAGTAAAATTACATGTGTGGGGAAAATAAAGGGGAGGTAGAGAGTTCCACCTGTAGGTTTGCTAATTGCACTTTGTAGTAAGCAAATAGTATTACTGTAGTATTACTTTACAAACTATGAAATGCATTTTGTGAATCAAGCTCCAAATGATTGTATTTCCCAAATTTTACATCAGTGGGTAATTCTGCTACTTGAAATGGCTACAAACTATTTGTGCCTAATTTGCAATTATCATTGCAGGTGATGGGAACAAACATTCAGTTCTGGTAAAAAGAACTTATTTTTCATTATCTGACTTTAACCAAGAGTGGGAGAAAGAGAGAAGGCAGAAAATGGAGAACAAAAGGAGGACGAGATAGATTGGAAAACAATGAATTCCCACACACACTGGGAGCACTCAGCCCTCCTATAGGACTACACCCTCCCATAACCACTCCTCCCGACCCAACAGGCTAGTCAGACAGCTATGAAAGAACGATCTACTTGACCTTCCAGACTCCTAGAACCCTTGCCCTGCAGTTCTCACCCGACCGACAACCAAAATAGAGACTATCATCTCTCACCCCTCAAGACCATCCCACCCAATAGTAGGGCGATTAATAAATCAAACCTCACCCCAGTTCCCATCTTTTAATCGCTCTCTATTACGACTGCCTCTAACACATCCCTGAAATGTGCATTACTAAACTGCTGCTAAGCGGTGAAACATGAGGCTGATATAGCTGCTATTATTCTCGACCAGGTCCTGGACATCCTCATGCCCACGAAATCCTGGTTAAGCAATTACTCCGCTACCTCCCTGGACATTTTGGTCCCCAACCCACCCCAGGTACGGCATCATCAGATTTGACCGCTAAGGATGCCCCGCAGTTGGCCTAGCCTTTATTTACAGAGCCTCACTCTGTGAAACAATCACACACTTCATCTATGCCCTCTTTTGAGTACCTTTTGATTGACATCTCCACTTCAAGTTACTCAAAGTGCTCAGTCCACAAGTTCTCTCACTCACCCAGGGATAATCGCACTTTCATTGAACAGGTCATGGAAATTATCTCCGCCAACATTGATGACCATACCAACCAGATCTTCCTTGTTGACTTTAACATACATTGGAACAATTCTAATGACACGCTTGGAAACTGTCTCAAAGCCTTCCTTCAGGACCTCAACCTAATCCAAGCCTGCAACGCTCTGACCCATAAGAAAGTAGTCCCCCTGGACCTAATCATTGCCAGCGAGAACACCTTACAAGCTGACTCTATTCTCCCTTGCAATTGGACTGACCACTAATGCATCACTTTCTCTCTAAGTATAAAAGCAATCTTCTTCAAGTGCCAACAAAAGAAAGCCAAACACTGGATCCACAACACCTTTAACATTAGCTCAATTTCAATATCTAATGTTAGATCTGAAACCTTGCTCCCACCTCCCACTGTGACCGTTGCCCGAGACCTCATTAATCACTATTTCAAATCCATGTCAACAATCATGGACACCAAAGCCCCTAAACAACTAAAAAGAATTCCGTCCAAGCATTCCAACCCTGGGTTCAACAATGATCTTAACGAAGAATGACGACTCCTTAGACTTGCTGAGAGAGCATGGAGAAGAAGAAACGGTTCAAAATTATCAGAAACCAATCTACCTGCAAAAGCGATCAATTGCCAATCCGACTTCCGATCAGGTTACAGCACCGAAACCACCATGGTCCGCATTGTCGACGATGCCCTTCACTCACTTGACGTGAAGGAACCTGGCCTCTTGACCCTACTGGATCTGTCCGCAGCCTTTGACTCTATCAACCATGACACCCTGCTCAACCTTCTAGAAGATAGGCTGTGCCTCTCTGGCATGGTGCTAAAATGGTTCTCCTCCTTTCTACACAACAGGTCACAGTGCGTCCTAATTAATCACACTCTATCCGAGCAGGCTCCTCTATCGCTGGACTCAATCCTCTCCATAACATTGTTCAACCTCTACATGGAGCTCCTAACCAATATCCTCAAATGCTCCCACATCTCCTACCACATGTATGCTGATGACATCTAACTCTACATGAGAATACCCTCCCTCTACGGCATTCTCTCCCTCAATAACACCCTAACATTAACACAACAATGGCTGACTCGCAATCACCTCAAACTCAGCACACCTAAAACTGAATTCTTACTAACCGCACCTCCCACTACCACCTCTACCGTCAATGACTGGTTCCTGCGTCTCTATGCCTTGAACTGTGCCCCACATACCGTTAATTCTGCCAAATCCCTAGGTTTTACTTTAGGCAAAGACCTCTCTATGCAAAAACACATCAGTGCCATCAGTAGAGGAGCTAACCATGAGTTGCACATCCTTAGGACACTAAAACCTTTCCTCCTCCCGGCTGACCTCACAACTGCGACTCATGCACTTGTGGTTTCGAAACTGGACTGTGGTAGCGCTACCCATGTGGGCCTCCCGAAAACCTCACTTGCTCTTCTGAAGGCTTCACTTAATGCAGCAGCTAGACTCATCACGGGATCTAAAAAAGTGATCACATCATGCCTGACCTTCGAGCTCTGAATTGGCTACCATTCGAGGCCAGGATGCACTTCAAAATTGCTTGCATGACTCATAAAGCACTGCACCATAATACCCCTTCCTACCTGTTCCAGAAACTGACCCTTTTGGGTGGAAACAGACCTTCCAGAAGTACAAGCTGCATACTTATCAAGCCACAAAAATTAAAGAAAAAGAAAACCTACAACTGATAAGTCTCTGGAATGGCTCAAAATATTTGGAACTCTCTCCCTTCTGAGATCAGATGCTGCCCATCCACATCCCTGTTCAGGAACAAAGTAAAACAAGTTCTATCCATAAAATTCCTCTCACACTTAGGACTCAGCCACGCCCCCATTCCCTGTTTCAACCCTAACCTCCTTCTTTCCGCTACCTCTTGTCTTCCTGTAACATGCCTGAGTATTGTGCCATGTTACACTATACCCCTCAAGAAAATCTAGGCAGCAGTACCTTGGGGAAAACTGTGCCTCTACTCTCCCCCCATGCTCCTCACTACCACAACTACCTCAGAACCTGTGTACATTGTCCATCGTATTCTTCTTTGAATTACTGTCGCCATGTATTTTTATTTACACTGTATACAACTCAGGTACCTGTTACCATTCTGTTTACATAACCCACTGTATTTGGTTTACTCTTTTTACTGTTGCTCTATATTTTATCTACTCTCTATGTACCTCATGCTATTGCTGAAATGCTTACTCTATAAAGCACTAAGTTGTCATGAACGTAAGTGCTAAATGCCATGTTTTTTTTCCTACCTCAGTGGATATCTTGCATCTACTCTCCCTTCCCTCACTTCTCTGTACCTCAACTATCTCAGAACTGATGCGTTCACATGTCCTACTGTCTATTGGATTCTTCTTCTTTATAATGTAGCTAAGTATTTTAGCGTACGAATTATGTAACTCGGATTCGTGCTGCAATTCTTTTTAGATATTCCACTGTGTACCATTTATGTCTTTTACTGTCACTATATAGTTCTTTAATCCAGTCTCTAGGTACCTCTTGCTATTGTTCTTGTGCTTACTTGGTAAAGCACTCTGACACCTTCGGGCCTTGTTCACAATATCTAAAACTCATAAATAAATAAAAAAGGGAGAAAATAGGGTTAAAGACCATGCAGGAGAAAGATAAAGGGACAGGGACTATAGGGTGGTGGAAGAAAGAGCATGAAGAGGATTCAAGATAAACCAGCCTTGGTATTTAGCAGACTTGGTATTTGTCAATCCCAGTATTCAGTGGTTGGCTCCAATGTACATTTTTGAGCCCCTGCACATGTTGTTTCATATATTAAGCATATCAAATTTGTTGCATTGTCCTAAGCAAATTTCTCATCCAACCCACTTCATGAAACAAACCCCAGTCTTGATACACACACGCGCACACACACACTCATGCATAAACACACATGAACATGAAGGCTTGCACACATCTACATCGGTTTGCACACTAAACACACACAGACACAGATGCACATATGCACAATTTAGCAGGCTTTACAAACTATAGAAGCTAACATCATAAGCCAAAAACTTAAAATATGATTGTAGCTAATTGCATGCAACATCCAACGCCGTATACTAGATTCCAGCCCTGACCAACTTTTAGCTGAAACACAACTTAGTGATGATGTGCCATCTTGCATAAAATAATGCCCACTAGATAAAACACACTTCAAAAATATGAGGTGAACTAGTCATTGTCCATAAAGAACCCCTTTTTATGTGCTTAATTTGAGCCAGTGGTGGCAGGTGGGGTCCATCAAAAGATAATAAAAATACTTGGGAAGGGATAGAAAACACACAAAAAAGGCCAAAAGGGGAAAGAGAGACTGAAAAAAGGGAGAAAGCTAGAAAGAAATGGAACCTGCAAAGAGTAGGAGTGTAGTGTGATTTATGAAAGAGGTATGAAGTCGAGTCAAGATTACGCAATCTTGGTATTCAGCAGCTCTGACATTTAGCATCGCCAGCAATGGGCTTCAGAGAAATGTTTGGCCCCAAAAATTATTACTTTGCAAAGTAAGCACTGCCTTTAGATCACATGAATAGAGGATATTCAAGGTCCCAAGTGTCTATCTTTACTTATGCTATGCTATCCATTATCAATTCTCACTTGTGCCTTCCAATCAACAGACTCCCTTTATACAATGCAGCACATGCAAAACCCATCTTGGACCTCATGCTGAGATAATCTTACAGCACCCAAACCTTTTACACCTTGGAGATTTCAACATATGGTTTGATAAACCCAATGTATACCAAGCAAAACTTTTTCTCACCATCATCGAATGAATGGATCTTTTTTACTAGTCAATGGACCAATGCATCCTGCATGTTAGACATCTGGTGCAATATTCAAATCTATTGTTTCAATTTCAGTAACTAACACCCATCCTGTGACTGTTATGTGATTTCATTTAAAATCACAACTCCATCAGGACTGAAAGTCAGTCGCCTCATTACAACACATAACTTCAGAACATGGAAGAAAATGGACATTTCATCCTCTAGCTTTGCTCCACCTAACTCTTAATCCTCTAGCAGAACAATCACAGCTCTGGCAGCAGTGCTTAATTTAAGCTGGTGGTTGCAATTTTTTGGGAACTGGAACTTATCCATCATTAGACTTTGACGCTGAATAGGAGAGAGAAAGGCAGCCAATCAGAATGATGGAAACAACTGTGACAGAGGAAGAACGCAAGGAATAAATCAAAACTACAATAGTGAGATAAAGGGACAGGAAATGTAGGGTGGTATGAAGTGGAATCATGACTGCACAGCCTTAGTATTCAGCAACTATGCTATTCACCAGACCTATCACATGCTTCAGACAAAAAGTATGGGCACCTGCACTTATTGTTTTACAATTTAAGCACTGGCTTGGAGGACTGGCTGACTAACACAGGACATAAAGTCACTAAAATGAAAAAGAAAAGGAAAATAATCTCTAAAGGAAAACATAGCATAGCAGCAAAGAGAAGGTTGCACACCAACATCACTCCTCACTCTTTGAAGCCACTGTGAAGAACACTATAAGGAAATTCCTTTTGAACCGCATCTCAAAATCAGTATGTTCATGAACGAAACTATATAAAATTGTTAATGAGTTCCACAATCCTGGGTGCGTTGACTTGTAAATCTTATTCTCACAGAAATCATGTAAGTTTCTGGTCAACCAATTCATCAGAAAAGCTCTACCTTCAGAAGAAAAATAATTATACTTCACTCCATCACACAAGCCTTACCCTACATCCAGTTCATATCTTGAAGTGATATTACTTTGCTTTAAACTCCATACACCGGGAGACTTCACAAGTATGGCAGATGACTTATCTGGATATCCTGTGGATCCGTGCCCATTACATATATTTGAGGGCATTCAGCCCAAAACCTGAAGCTCAAAAGCTCTCCAGCCACCATGACCGGGGCCATAATTTTTTATTCTTTAGCAAAAGAAATCTTTCAGAGCAAACCCAAAATTGGGCATATCTAATCTACAATAAAGAAACCAGAATTAGATCTCCCCAACGCTGCTGTCCTCAAACCAAGGGACAAGCAACCTTGGGGGAGGTAAAGATGTCAAGGAGAGGGGGCTTTCAAATATACCCAATATCTCACTCTCACATTTCTGATTTAAAAAAAGTATTTTCAGGGCTACGGGCCTGCTAATAGTAGAATGTGCTTTTAAAAGAATCACTTGAACATAGCTGTTGCTTGAAACATTACTTTCAACATTGTAAGTGCGGGTACAAATAGCCCCAGCATGCAAAGTGCTCTTGGCTAAACTGTCAAGTGCGGCTGAAGATGTTGTGCTTGGCTGAGTTAATTGCCTGCTGGAATTAATATTGTGAAAATATAAAAGGGGGATGAAGTGAAAATGTTTAGAAAATAAATTGCCCTTGATGCCCTCTAAAATCTCTCACACATTTTGAGAACTTTGCTTGCTGCATATATTTTTAATTTCAAATATGGTATTTATTGGAGGGAAAAAGTACTACAAAAAATGTACTTTGACTATTTTAAAATCCACTCTACCTTGTGATCTCACTTAAAGCATTTGACTGGCTTGTTGTGACTTAGGGCCTTATTATGACTTTGGTGGCCTGACCGCCGGACCACTAAAGCCGCATCTGCCACAATACCACAATGCCGGTGGTCTTGAGTCCACTGCATTATGACTGGACCACCGGGTTGGTGGTGTGCCAGCCGCTGTCTTGGCTGTCTACATGCTTCAGCTCACTGAGTGTGCCTGAAGTCAATGTTGTAGCCCAGCAGTATCTGCACTGTTGTGCACGCATTGCTGGCATGCACTATGTTGTGCATGCCACACAGTAGATGCATGACAGTGCAGGCACAGGGGGGCAAATCATGTGCCCCCAGTCACATAAGAAAATGGGCAACGATGCCCGGGGGTCCTCTTGTGGCCCCCTCCTTTCCATTCCGGCAGCTTTTTTCATGGCGGTGAAAAGGCTTGCCGAAAGGCAAGTCAGAATAGGGACATATACACATCACCAGCACCGTGGGATTCAGGACCTGGTGGTGCCGACGGTGTTGTGGCATGCTGGTGACTGTCCGATCCCACGCTCATAATCAGGCGATTGGCCACCTAGATTAAGGCGGTTGGACCGCCACCATGGATTCAACAGTCTCAAGACTGCCAAATTCATAATACCAGAGTATGTCTATATTTATTATGGAAAATTTAAAAGCTCAGAGGTTGTGCCCTCATGTCCCACTGAAATTCTTTAGCTTGCCTACAGTTAGAAGTGTTTTATAGAATAACTGTTAGAAAATATGTTTAACATTGTGGGGAATAAAATGAACAATTAAATTGTTTTATTTGAAGTTTGAAGACGATTTTTGTAATCCAAACAACAGCTGACCAATAATAAAAGATCTTTTTTTAGGCAAACTGATCAGATTCAAACAAATATTAGTACTGAATGAAGAATAGAAAACTGCTCCTGGGTTACCAAAATTGATTCCATCCTGGTCCTGGCAATGAAGCATCACTGACTGCAGTGTGGGATGATGTCAAAACAACTGTCTTTAATGGATTAGATCCATTCTTCCACTAGAGCTCTCTTCGCCTCTTGACCCGTTCACCACTCCAATACCACAAAGTCTTAATAAACTTCAAATTTAAAATACCACACTGAAATTAATTACTTCATACCTAAGATGTTCACCATATTCTTCTTCTCAGAATCATTGCAATCCTCAGGACTCAGTTATTCCTTCCCGATTGGTTGGCATCTACCGTCGTCCACTACCTGGCATTAAATCATGTTATTGCTGATGATACACAAATTAATGGAAAGTTTGAAAGCTCACCTGATCTTGACTCCTGTAACAAGGGGAAATGCTTTCAAGCATTTCATCACTGATTGGCTGCCAAACACCTCATGCTTAACACTTCAAAACTGGAGAATCTTTCATGTGGCATCACAGCATAACCATTTGCCTAGTACCCGAAGCTAGAACCTTCACCACCCTACTCTGACAATGCTGGGAATATAGGGATGACAATGTACTCCAACCTATCTCTAATACTGCAAGTAAATCAAACAGCCAAATGATTCTTCCACATGATGTGAATCCTTTGTCGAATTTATATATTTCTTTTGTTTCCACAGGAGGGTTAAACCAACATAACACTAGTACTCTTCCATCTTGACCACTGAATGGGATATATTTTGAAGTACCGCTTTTAAAGCTTTGAAAGCTACAGGGAATCCATAATGTGGCTTCCAGATGGCTCGTTTACCTCTTGTTATACTACACTGGCTCCCACATAAACCAGGTATAAAACCATGGTCATAGCTCACTGAGAAATGCATGGGCCTAGACAACTCTCCCTTCAACTAAGAGCATTATTTATCATCAAGCTTGGCTTCTTGGGGTAAAACTTGCCCCTTTACTTCCTGTGCTTCAGTTCAAAAAGGCCCAATCTGGCGAAAACTCCTTCTCTGGTAACTCTGCTAAACTTTCGAACTCAATGCCTTCTTGAATAATGAGAATACTTATCTATCTCTGATTTGGGGAAAACATTTACAAATATGGCTTTTTCCTACACTTTGTCCATATTATCCTGCGTACGATCTATACAAATACATTAATTAGCAGGTATTTCTGGCTGTGACTGTCTTATACTGTTTGCAACACTACATTATAAAGGGTTGCAACACTTACTACTTCGTGTTTAAATCATGTGTCTGAACCTCACGCACCTCAAGCAGCATCTCACAAATAGGTCATTCTACAGCTAACACGCTTCAAGTCTTCAAGCCATACATACCTTCTAAAGGGCACCCAGGCACTGACAGGGACAAGAGTCATTCATACAACTGCAAAAATACAATGCAGAATACCCAGTCCAAGTGGAAGTTCTCAAAACCTTTAATACATTGCTATGGCATACTTGATGCAAAGACTTTCAATAAACCTTTGTTTGTTTTGTGCAAAACCCTCATGTCGGAGACCCCACTTTTCAGTATTATATTTTGTGCCCACAGTCCAAGATTTATTCAGGCTTTGCATTGAGCAAAACAACGCAAAGTGACATTTACTGGATTGTGCCCTATTCTCAGAAAACACCTCTATCCACTGCTTTGGTGTAGATCAGTGGAACTACCCCAATGTTTTGATAGAAAAACCCAATCTACTAAAATAGCAAAACCCAACACCTTCTTGAAGCAGATGTTAACAATGGGAAATATGTTTATTTTTCCCCACAAATCCACTGATTGCATATGTGCTGCAGGTTACAACACACATCAAATGTGGGGGTGTGTTTAGAGATTGTCTGTATCCAGGAATATGTACTGGAAAGGTATGCCTTCAATACGAATTCTATGCTAGACAGCACACACTCACCTCTGCACAATGGTGTTAGGCTGTGCATTCAGCAATCCAGCATCTTTGTGCACCAGAATATGGGATGACAGCATCAGCAGGCCAGTCTTTGGATATATGGCTCTGTGCTGTGTGTTCTCTACCTTGTGCAAAGCAGCACAGTAGCAAATCAGCGGCGTAACGAAATTTGAAGGCCTCCCCCCCCTGAAAATGACATGGAGGCAGCCCCCAAAGCAACAGATCTAGGGGCATATTATCAAGGGCCATCTCGCTGATTTTTTGGCTTTAAAATCCCAAAAAAAAGCGGCGAAAATTACATCGCCCTATTTACTAGGCGGTGCTAACATGCATTAGCGCATGTTAGCAGCCGGATTCCTAACGCCTCGCCTCGCATCTCCAATGAGATGCAAAGTAGGCGTTCTTAGAGGCAAAGTAGGCGTTCCTATGAAAATACAACACGAAAGAGGGCGCTACCACAACAGTGCTGTATTTACAAGGCGGCCCGGGACTTGAGGAGCGATATCAAAACTCCCGCCAACCGCGTTTTTCGCCGGATCATATCGTCTGCTCAAAACTTGACTTACGCATGTTTAGTATGGGAGGTGGATTGACATGTTAAGTTCACACTCCCATATAAACAAGCTTTTCACTTGCGCTCATGAATTATCGCTGTATTTCCCGCGATATTGGTGCTTATCGCTGCTATAGCTGGATTTCCTATCGCCTTTGGGAAACGCGTTGGTAATACTGCGCTGACTCGGCGATGAAATCCAGCGATAGGAGAAACAGCGATAAGCGCGCTTTGCGAGCATTATCACAATTTCTTGTTAATATGCCCACTAGTCGGAAGCTCTCAGGCCAGAGGCCTGCTAGTGCCAGAGGGCCCCCTCCTGCACCGCCGTGCCTGCGGGGGCTTTTGTTATGCCACCGCAGTAAATCCACCTGAGGCGCAGCAAGAGAAACAGTAGATCAACTCAACATCTCTTTATTACCAATCCAGAGAAACCAAGTCAAAGCAATGGTGGCATACTCTAAATTAGCCATGTGCAGTAAAGGCGTTGAATCCCAATCGATGAGACTGCACCACTATCAAATATTAGAAGACATTAAGCAAGGGAATGAAGCTATTTAACATAAGGAAAGCACCCAAAATAGCTCAAAGCCCAGATATGAGAACTATATACCCATCTGTCTCTGGCAAACATTCTTTAACCCCAATTTGTAAAAGTAAGGCGTGTAATAAGTCTACTTCTGTAACTTATCTGCAAACATATAAATAACTATTCATTGTCTTTACATCATTATGAATCCCATAAACAGTTTGCAGACAGAATGTTTCGCTAGGGATTTTCCTTCCAATATTTACTAGAAATGTCAAATGGTGTCTTCACCAATGCATTCAATGGTTGGGCAATCATTTTTAAAAATATGTTTTTATGAGTCATTCCAATGAATGTTGATACTCATGGAAATAATTATTTCCACGCAGATTGATCTTGAAATTGCTTTCCATTAAACCCTTTGGTTAATGGCATTTCACGTGTAATTGCAATAATAGCGTGGCTGGCATTGTTTGAAAAAAGAAAGAAGGCGCAGATGGTTTGTTATTAAAATGTATGTGGAATGCTCGGAAATATAAATCCTTCAAATGAGCCCGGGTATAAAGATGGATTCCAAGCTGTTGCGGTGTTCCAGGACGCTGGGAAAAACTAAGTCAACAGAGAAAATTACACACTGCAGATAATCCAAAGAACAAAAGCTGAGCAAACTAAAGGGTTAGTAAAAAAAAACATGAACTCAGATCCTGAACTGCAGTAAGTACTTTACGTATATTCAATTGTGTTGATACAGCTCTATATAATTCTTATATGCATACATAAGCAATAGCTGGCAGCAATCTTTTTCAGCCATCTTTTTCACTCAAATGTTATTTTTGAGACGTTTAGCCAGTGAAGGTTTTTAGTTTTCTTATTTAAAACAGTTGTTCTGTGTTGTCGCTTCCCAATGATTCTTGCTGTCAAATCAAAGGGCGAAACTAGTAATATCGAAGGAGAGATTGCATGTGTGCTTCACCAATCAAGACACTAGATACTCAGGGGCAGATTTATCAGCCTTTCGTGCAGCACAGCAAGCCACTGTGCTGCACTGTGCTGAGCTGCATGAAAGGGAAAGTCAGGAATGCGCTGTATTCAATTTTATACGGCACATTCCTGTCCTTTCCATGCACTGGCACAATGTGCAGCCTAGCGCCAGTGCAGGCATCCTTGTGACATGTTGGCAAGGGTGCCTGCATTGGAAAGAGGATTTTTTTGTTTTGTGCAGGAAGAGACAACATCCTGCTAAAATACAATCCTCTGAGGCACACATAGAAAGAGGAAAAATCAAGGAGAAATAAAGATATTTCTTCTTGTTACGTCTCAACTGGAGAGGCGTAGCATTTTAGCGCATTCCCAAGTCTACCAGTAATGGTAAATCTGGGAATGCATCAAAATCTATGGATGGGTGTGTGGGAATACCCCTGCTCCACCCATGGAATTCGTCCCTGGGAACAAGTAACGCAATGCAGCGATATGCACAAAGATGGCCATGCGTGGCTTGATAAATCTAACTTAGTAGTTGCATAGTGCAAGGGTGATGCAACTCGTTGATAAATCTGCCCTTTAGATTGTGTCAAAATGTTGATTTCTGAAGACCCCTCGACTCTGCTGGTAGGCGAACTGAGAAGTCAAGCCTAGCTAAAAGGAGGTGGTTTGAAGATTGATTCTAGGTTAAAGTATAACATATTGATTATAGTTACAATAAATATGCATATTTCAAGTTAGAGATGCACAATATTTTATTACAAACCATAAACAGAACATAAAGTGACTAAATTAGCAAAATTACAGGGACAGCACTAGACACCCAAGCTAAACACAATTCTTAATGTTAATGGGTGAACCCTTCGCTCTTCTAGGGCCTTCCTTGTCAATTGCCCCTCCAGCAGAAGATCCAGATGAGGAGGTCGGGCCTTCCGGTTCAATGTAGCTAGACTGTGGAGCCATGCCACCCACCACCCCTAACAATCCACCAAGCAGGAACTTCGTGCTGTGAATTACTAAAAACCTGGCAATTTCAGAATAGACACCTCTGGGGTTCAGAACAGTCGTCTGACACTGACAGAGCAGGGAGGCCTACGGCTAGCCATGAACAAAGTAAATATAGAATAGAATAGAATAGAAAGTGTGTGATCAACTGTGAAATTGTGCTGTTATTAAACAGAAGATAGCAAGGTTTGCACAGTGGTCACAGTGTCAAAAGCAGTAAGAAATATTAAGGAGGATCAGAACACCTCTTGGAAACTGCAGAAAGATCATGTTCATTGCTATGTAGTGGGAGAAAGCCAGACCGCATGAAGTTCATGCTGATGCTGCTTTCTAAAATAAATTACATTGAAAATTAGCATGCTTTTAAAGAATCTTTGTGAAAACAGGCAGCTGAGAGTATGCATGTAAATTACTAAGCTCAACAGGAATCAGGGCTTGCTGCTAGTGCTAGAACTTAAGCAGACAATAAGAGGGACTTACAAAGGTCAGCAATAACTGTGCTGATTGGTATAGAAGCCCTTGATATAAGAGAAAAAGGGCACTGTCCAAAGAAGAGTCAAACTTAATGGATTTACTACATATGAGAATGCTTATATGAGACAGGAGGAGAAGATGATTTTAAGATGCAATGAATGTGACGAAGCAGCAAGTGGAGAAAAAGTGGGGGGATTGAAGGTAAAGGGAGGTAAACAGATGAGGTTAAAAAAATACTCAGTTCTTGTGAGTCAGGACCGAGAAAGACAAGCACAACAATGAGATTAAAGATTTAAGAATTTTAAATATCTTGATTGTTAGCATTAGTGATGGAAATGGTGTAGAAAAATGTACGGGCAAGAAACATTTCTGATTTGTATCATTTAAGGTATGAAAGGTAAGCTTTCCTGGTATTGGGATCTATGACAAAATATTGACCCTCAAAGTATCATAATGAATAAATATTGTTGTCAAAATAATGACAAAAAAAATATTGTCATTACACACGTATCATATAAAGAGTAAATACATCTTGACTACCAAAATATTGACATTGTATTTGTAATTATATGTAATTGCAATTAACATTATAGTAATTTAGGATAAAACATAAATAATTTTATTAAATTATAATATATCTAAAAATAGAAACTACATTGACATATGTTATACAAATTGATTTATTAATTTTCAAATATGCTTTAAAATAGATATAACTTTCAAATAATGTTATCAGCAATAACATATATTATATTACAGATTTCAATATCTTTACTTTAAAATAAAATATTAATTTGGATTATATGATAAAACACAATGTACATATGTACAAATAGTAAAGATATGAAAATGTATAGAAAACAAATTACTTTAGTTACCTATCAGTTACCCATTATGAAGATTTTCTTAAAATTTGTAGAAAAATGATATTATAAAACATTAATAAGATAAAAAAAATAAAACAATATAAAATAGAAAAATAAATAAGGAAATTAAATATTTAAATTTGTTTTCCCCTACAAACCCATTAACTCACTACTAAAATATAACTTACTAATAATACCAACACTGTTAAAATATAAAATAACATTAACTAACTAAAAAGACAATTAAAAAAGCTACTAATCAATTAATTTATTGAACTATCATTACATGTTAATTGTTTATATATAAGTAAGCTTCCTGACCCATTCCCTTACAATACCAGCAACCTGCTGCTAAACTATAGCTTTCTATTAATGACAATCCAATGAAAATATGCAGTAAATGTAACAAATTAAAATAAACAAACACAATTAAACAAACAACACAATTAATAATCAATTAAATTATTAATTTAAAAATGAATTAGCATTCAATTTACATTATGATATTTTCATTCACTGCCCACCTTAGTCCCCTTTCAATCCCAACAACGCACTACTACACTATAAACTGCTACTTAAACACTTTAATAGCACCCCACATATTAAAAATTAATAAAGATTATACTAACATTACTAACACCTACAATTAACATATTAAAGATAACACATTACCTTAATAAAATATTTTTTACAACCTAATTGAAGAAAATAGAATTGAAAAGTATTAACAAAAGTAATCTGAGACAAAATCCTAACTTTACGACAAAGCAGCACACATGGAAACAGCAAAAACAAGAAGAAATAAAGCATTTCTCCTTGTTTCGCCTGGTTAAGATCCGGTTTTCCCTGGTCTTAATTTAGCGCTGCCTCCTATTTATACCACTCTTGTAAATAGGGGGAAGCATCAAAATCAATGGTTGTTGTGGTGGAACACCCACCGCAAGACCATTGCCCTCCCCTTTTACGCTAAGTACAGCATGAAAGGGTGCCTCATTTTTAAGGCAGCTTTAAGCCACGTTAAGTGGCTTCACGCTGCCTCGTAAAGACGTCACGTTGTGATGGCAATAGGGGCTTGAAAATATACCCCCGGTTGCAAATGAGTCATGAATTTTTGTATTAGGAAAGCAGAAAGAGACTTTACTGTGAAGGGCACGTGGTCTCAAGCTAATGAAAAAAGCATGGCGCAAACATCCACTTATGTTGAAAGTTGCCGATGAACCCTTAGTGTGCACTCTGTGCCTCTCCAAAACAGGATTTTCAGTTTGTATGAATGACCTCTCTAAACCTTTAAAAAAGGGGAATTTGTGATATGTGGCTGTGAATTACACAAGCCCTTTTTCACTAGAGACCGAACAAAGCTTTTGAAAAGAAAGAGACCATTGAGTGTGTGACTTCAACTAACAAGTCAACTGCAACTTTTCCACTCATTCAGTGCATTGAGATCAGCCATCATAATTTACCTCTTGTGCCTCCCCTGAAACATTAAACTAATGTTCTAACCAGTCAATTGTAAAAATATTTTCCCCTAGCTGCATGATGAAGTGATTGTAAGTTTTCTATAGTCTAGTGCTGCTGAGATTTCCTCTATGCCACTTTGCAAATAAGTCATAATAATAAAAAGTTACTGTTTTTCTTATCTCATTGTTTGTATGAAGTGTCCAGTAGTTATGTGTCCTGATGAAAATATGGTTCATCATTTTTGGCTTTCGAAACTCATCAACAGCTCAAGGAGCCAGGGAGTGCATTTGAAAAGACAATATTGGCGCACACGGAATGTTTGAGTCAATGTTTGTTGAGTTCATACCCCTATGAATTGCCTTTTAAATTTGTTCTAAGCTTGCACCATCAGATAGGGGCTTTCAATAATATTGAAGTGTCATAAGTCTACTTTGGGCATTTAATTGCAGAACTGGGATAAACATTTGTTGTATTATGTGAATTGCTAATGTCTCATTGTCATGTTTTAATGTAATGTGTTAGTGCAATGTCATATTGTTTGATATGCATAGTCATTCGGAAAACAAATCTGATGTAATGTTAGCTCAGTTTGTCCTGTGTTCCACTGTTTATAACTGTTTTTCAAGAAATACATAAAAAGTTCATGCACAAATAATGCTGAAAAATAAATGGTTATCCCAATAATTCAGTTGTGTGGTCATGAACTGTACAGCATATTGATGTTCTAATAAAGTCAGTATTGGCATTTGTGTTTCTGAGATTATATAATGGCCCAGCCTTGCTAACAGTTTATAGGACCAACCCCTATTTTTTGTTCACCTTCTAAAAGTGGCATTTTCAAACCTGCAATTTAAAAACCAACTTCACAAAAAGATGAATTTTTAAATTGTGAGTTCAGAGACTCCAAACTCCACATGGGGATTTCATGGCAATCCTCATGTTCCCCTATTGGAGAGACAGACCTAGCAATAATGAAAAACAAAATTAGCACTATTTTACTATTAGGACAGGTAGAACACACCAGTGCATCCCCTACCTTTTAAATGTACTGCACCCTGCCAATGGGGCTACCTTTGGGCCTACCTTAGGGATGATTTACATGTAGTAAAAGGGAAGGTTTGTGCCTGGCAAGTGGGTACACTTGCCAGGTCAAAATGGCAATTAAAAACTGCACACACAGATACTGCATTGGCAGGTCTGAGACATGTTTGCAGGGCTACTCATGTGGGTGGCACAATCAGTGCTGCAGGCCTACTAGTGCAGAAGGAACAAATGATGGACGGAATGCTGAACAATGCAAACATCCCCCCACGTCACGAAGAACAGGGTTTAATCCATCGTTTTTTTTGCTCACCACCCTACCCTAGCTTGGACCTAGCCATATGCAAATCAGTTTGCTTTGATCATGCTATCCTCCGACAGTTCTGTCCCAGACTACCCTCTTGGCCATGCCTATATGGTAAAGTAAGTTCATTAAAATACGTAATAAACCTATCTTCTGGAGGTCTCCGAGAGACAAAGGTATTATTTGGATATCGCAGTTTTTTTTAAGTAGATGCTCCTATTTCTTTTCCTCATTTCAGGCACAAATTTCAATGTCCAGAATCCTTTCACACTTATTTTTCATTGCTTATGAACACTATCCTAGATGTTCCTTTCACTTTACAGGAGTGGAGAAGTGTGGCTCAATGGTTAGAGCGGCAGACCCTGATGCAGAGGTCTGGCCCGGGACCAGGGTTCAATTCCCCGCCTCGGTGGGTCTTGGGCTCAAAATTCCACAGACCTGATAATTCTCGCCTCGGTGCCTATTCCAATCATGGAGTCCCACTCTGCAACTCTGGGCAATAGCTTGCTTAATCTCCACAACGGCCCCCACAATGCTAAGGATGCCTGGCCTCCACCTTGGGGGTGCCCAGGAGTGGACACCTCACAGGGAAAAGCCAGGATGGGTTCCACAGCGGTATTCGTACAAGTGCCTTGAGACCCTTGCGGGTGAGTAGTGCGCTATACAAGTATCAATTTACATTTACAGGATACTTTGCCCTCTGTAGGTACTGCTAATCCCGAAACCAGGAAAGGCAGTTGAAGAACCGTTGTCATATACATCACTCATCACTCTCCGTTGCTAAATGTTGACACAAAGATACTGAGAGGCCTCTTGGCCACCCGGTTGCTACCTTACCTCCAAACCTTGATCCACGAAGATCAATGTGGGTTTATCCCTAACAGGAGCACCATGTACAACTTATGCAGGCTGGTTCTTGTCCTACATGCCTCCAGTACTGGGATGGGTGCTTTTTCATTGGCGTTCCTGGATATAGAACAGGTATGCTACACCATTTCATGGGACAATTGCTGGCAGGTACTAGTTAGACTGGGATTTATACCAAAGTTTATACAATGGCTTAAATTGCTTTCTACAAATCCAAGAGCCAGGGTTTGAACGGGTGACGTGGTATCAGCAGTCTTCGAGTTTTGTCAGGGAATGACGCTGGGTTTCCTACTGTCACTGTTACAATTTGCCCTACAAATAGAGCCTTTAGCGGCACTGTTACATCTGGGACTCACACCCTGGGGGATCCTGGTGAGTGATGCTCTACACACAGTTTACTTGTACACAGATGACTCCATGATATGTCTTAGGAACCCAGTGGTGGCAGTTCCTTTTTAAATGGAGGTCTTGTCTCAGTTTGCCATGATATCGGGTCTGTCGGTCAATACATGAAAATATCACCTTCTGCCACTGGGCATACTGGTGGTGGCAGACCCCGCCTCGCATCTCTCACTCCCCATGCCGTGGTGCTCAGAGGGTGTCAGTTACCTGGGGATACGGATAGCCACCCGAAAGCAGAGGTTTCTCGATATGAATATTGGCAGGGTGATCACTGGTCTGTGAGCCTCAGTACAATTCTGGAAGGACCTGCCCCTGACCTTAATGGGATGAACAGCCTTTTGGTGGACCTTCTATGGGCCACGAAATGGAAAAGTATAGGTCTGACCATGTTGAAACAGACTTTTTACTCAAGAAGGTATCGAACTCCCTGATCTTGAACTTTATAATATGGCAGCACACCTCGAGCACACTGGTTTGATGAAGGGGATAATTGGGAGAAACGACTGTTGGGGAGTCCATGTGGGGGATTAGCACTCCCCGAGCTCCTTATATGTGGCACTTGAGTTCCAAAGGACTGTCCTTCTCTTAATCAGGCAGGTGTGACTCATATGGGAGCGTGTTGTCACAAAGGTCTTACGTCGAGCCCCGTACTCATGTGATATGCCAATCTGAATGCTTAAACTGTTTGCCGATATTGCGAATGTCATGTCCCTCTGAAAATGGTGCGAGGGTGGTTGTGAAGTTCTGGGC
The DNA here is from genome assembly GCF_964204655.1 of Triturus cristatus. Lineage (NCBI taxonomy): Eukaryota > Metazoa > Chordata > Amphibia > Caudata > Salamandridae > Triturus > Triturus cristatus. Next base: position 396,940,472 of record NC_140588.1, on the reverse strand, counting down.
AATTTATACCTGGGGGATAATTTATCACGATAAAGGATGTAATGGACTCATTTGCGCTGGGCCAAGGCCAGTACCTGCAATACAATAAAATCTCTTCCACAACGCAGGAGATATGGCCTGCCTTTCCTGATGGACGATCTGCCTCTCAGACACTGACTAGACTGTTAGATATAACTAGAGGCAGGCAAATTATAAGACAGCTATACTAAGCCCTCAGAGATGACCCCCTAGAGATTCGTCTTAAAGTGCACACCAGGCGGGTGGGGGTCCTGGGCAAAGAAATCTCGAGAATGGAGCAAGATCTATACAGAGACGAGTGAGCTCTAGTGCTCGTTTTCAACTTTTTCAGTATAACTACATACAGCAGTTATATCTCACCCCAAGACTCTCCATATTATTTACCCAACCCGCTCTGACAGATGCTCAAGATGCATGAAAGCTGGGGCAGACTTCATCCATACGGTGTGGCAGTGTTCCCTTATAGAACCTTACTGGAGGGAAGTGGTACACACACTGAGGGTGGCCACAGGCTGGGACATTGAACACACCCCGGATGATCTTGTTGGGGCTGCTCCCCTCCCCGACACATAAGAATCTTCGTAGGTTCTTGTTGTTAGGTCTGGTACTAGCTGAGAAATGAATAGCCATTAAATGGTTGAGAACCCAACAGCCTGCACAAAAAGATTTGCTGTGATATATATCGGAATGGTCATTGGCTGAAGAAGTTAGGATGAAACATGTTGGACGCAAGGAATGTTTGGAGTATGATCTGGCTGCATGGCCACATATGCTTCTATATCTTAACAGGGACCAGACAGACCCAGATCTGTCCACAGGAGATATGTGAGTCCTTATACATTACTCTGCCCTGTGCCACTTTCCTCGTACAACATCCCAGTGAGGCCCTCTATGAATGAGATAGGGGAACTCCCCTTAGCGTCACATGACTCCTTCCCGAACCTAAGTGTAGCCTAGCTGCAGATGCATTGCTGTTGTTATACTATACCAATAACTTTTATCTATATTCTAACAGATCTACCTGGGGTGTGGGGAGATTTGGGATTGTTGATGCATTGTACAACCTTGTTTTTCTCTGAATGCATTTTCTGTGAAGATACATACAATTGTACTCCGAGAATTGCATTACACTGACGGAATAATAAACATGTTTTGGAAAAAAAGAGTGAAATTGAAGCAATAAAGTTAGCACCAAAAACAAGTCAAGATAAGGTTTTTAAAAGACACACAATTGATGGACGGAATGTGGATCAAATCAAACATTCACCCCCAGTCACGAGATCTGGGTTAAATCCATTGTTCTTTTGCCCACCATGCCAACCCAGTTAAGGATTTTAGCATAAATCCCAAGTTGATCCTGTCAAAACCTTTCTCTGCATCTATGGATATTGCTGCTAGCAAATATTTGAGAAGAGGAGCTTTACTCAGAACATTACAAAATAAATGAGTGTTGTCTGAGGCTAGCCTCCCTTTATAAAACCTGACAGTTCTTTATTAATACAATGTGGAAGGTAGGGTTCTATGTGGTTAGTTAATATATCTCCATTGACTACAGAAATAGGTCTATAATTTTTACAATACGCAGGGTCCTTGCCATTTAATGTATAAGACAAATTATGGCTTCTTGACAAACTACCTGAGCTGAATCTCACTGAGGTAAAAAATGTAAACAATTGCGTTAAGCGGGGTAATAGGATGTTGGAAAAGCGGTGATACAATTCAATGGTAAAGCTATCCAGACCACGCAACTTCCCCTTTTTCAGTAAATTAAGCGCTTGTGAATTTTCCAACAACTGTTTCTCAAGAATTGAAATGTAAATCTACGGGAGTAGATTTAGGAGTATGCTGCAAATAAGAATCAATGTGAATAGATTGTGCTGGAGATTCAGGAGTATTTAAAGAATTATAGAATTTAATACACTCTTCCAAGATATCTTTATTCTTAATCAGTGGAACTCCCTGCAAATAGCATAGAATCTATCTTAAAACGTTGTAAGCTAATAACTTACCAACTTTATTCCGGCTACCGTAATAGGGAGTACTACTTTTCAGCAAGATTGAAGAAGCCTCATTAATTGATAGTTCATTGAACTGTAGGTTAGCTTCAAGGAGATCCTGAAGAGCTTTATTTTATTTTGAAGTATAGTATTTATGTTCTATATTTTTTTATAGGGGTCAGTAAACTTTTGTGATCTCTGATTGTGCCTTATTCCTCTTTGAGACATATCCAATGAAAAACCCACTAGCAGCTGCTTTAAAAGTGTCCCATAAAAGTTGAGGGGAAGTGCTTAGAGATTCAATGAACAAACCAAATTCAAAGGTAAACAATACAAACAAAAGACGTGGAACATTGAGCATCTTCTACAAAAAAAATTATTCACCCTCGATCTGTGTAGATTAGGTTGAGAGGGAACCAAGTTCAAATCTGTGATTATCATGGCATGACCTGAGAGTTAAATAGGGCCAATGGTAGGTTGAATAATATTTTGGTATAAAGGTTTAGAAACTAAAATACTACGATCCAACCTAGTAAGTGATCCGATTGTATTAGAATAGAAAGTATAATCTTGTTAAGAAGGAATACAAAGTCTCTATGAGTAAATCAGATCACGCTGCGAAATGGTGGAATGAAATTGTTTGTGCATTTTATGAAGGAGAAATCTGACGAGGATTGTCTGTCAAGAAAAGGGTCCATCATTTGGTTACAATACCCACCCAAAATAAAATAGGTATTATTACATTGTATTGTAGACATTTTTGTGAAATTGAGGGTCAAAAGGTATAATTGAGTTGAGTAGGGCTGTTAAAGGAATTTTGTTAATGAGTGATGTGACAAAAGCCATCTGCCCTCATCATTGGTTTCTTGTGAGACAACATTCAAATCTAAGTTTTTCCTTAAATAAAATAATAACCCCATTCTTTCTATTAGATGTGGGAGACATCAACACTGAGCCTACCCAACAATACTTACTTTTTAATGCTTCAGAGTCATTAAGATAAGTTTCTTGTAACAAAACGAAATCTGGATTAACCTTGGGTGAAGGAGATAACACTCTTTGTTGTTTTATACGATTATTGAGATCCTTTATATGCCATGAAATTATCCGAAATGTAACAGGTAAAAACACAAATACATAGGAGCCAGGAGGACTTTCCAAATGGTAAAATATATACAAGAGATAAACAAAATAACAGAAGGAACAAGATAATTACCATGTAGAGAGGAGTTTGTCACATTCAGGGTAAGGGAAAGGAAACGAGAGCAAAGAAACACAAGAAAAGGAAAAAGGAGATAGAACAAAGGAAGGCAGTTCATGTCAAAACTGCCGACTGAAGAAACACACTTTGATATATAACAAGACAAACTTTTGGGGTGGTGACAACATAGATGAATATGGTGCATCTGACAAGAGCTTCACACCAGCAGCAGAACTAAATGGAAAAGAACGAAGGAAGAACCTACAACTTGTGTATACCTGTAAGGGAAAAAAAAGAAAATTAGCATGCAAACATCTCCGGGAATAACTTCTTATAAAGATAATCAATATTGAGAGCCGACATAAACATTATGGAAGTCAGGAGGGTAGAGGGGCCATCTGTATCCATAGTATCTGCCATGTGAGAGTTTATAAATCTTCTGTTTTCAGATGGATCCTCAAATGTGATAATTTTGTTTTGGTAAGTGACCTTAAAGAGGCATGGATAAAAAAGTCCATAATGAGCCCCCAAAGTAAGCAGCGCAGGACAAAGCTGAGAAAGTCTTTCTGTCTGCTGGCTGTAGCATTTTAAACATCCTGCATGATAAAAATCTTCCTGCCAGACCATACAAACTGTTTCTTGGATTTAGCTGCATTGAGTACCTTAAAAAGGTCAGTAAACTTAAAAAAATAAATGATCATTCCTAGAGGTTTAGTATGTTGAGCAGAAGTAGAGAGATGTTGACCCAGTCTGTGTGCTTGCTGTATATTTAAGTTTGTCGTTGGACCGTAATCCACTAACTGAGGTACAGAAGATGCAAAGAAAGAGACTGGATCCCCTCCCTCCATACTAGGGGTGGGCAGAATTTGCGAAATTCACTTTCGCAAATTATCGCGAAAATGTTAAAAATCTCCACAAACACGCGGAAATATCGCGAAGATGCAGAAGTTTTTTTCCCGCCCGTTCGCGGTATTTTCTGCGTGGTCGTGGCTCGCCAACTTACCCATGCGGTTGCTCGCGGGCACGGCCATCTTGTTTTCACTTGTCTCGCGGTGCATGATCGCGAAAAGAAAGACGTGATCGCGCGACGAATGACGTTACTGCGGGCGTGAACTGTCGCGAGACAGCGCAAATGGCTACCAACAATCCAACATCTCGTGGAGAACGCGACCGGACCGAGAAAACTTGTCGGCGAACACGGGGATTCAGGTAAGGCGATCGCGCGCACGCGAGATTGTATTATTTTACCGTGCGAGCAAGCAAAAAGTTTCCGGTAAAATGCGGATTGCGGAAATTTTGATATTTTCGCTCTCTCCGCGGAACGCGAAAATATCAAATTATCGCAATTTCCTCGAGCGGAACGGAATTTTAGCCCAGGCCTACCCCATACCCTCTGCAAGACCATAAATTTTCATATTGTTATGTTTTTTTCTATTTTCTAAATCTTCTGAGTGCTTTTTAATTAAAGAACTCTTTTTCCAAAAACCGCAATTTTATTCGTTTTATCTTGCAAATCATTGACTCATTGTTCTACCTCAGACCTTGTCTCCATAATAGACCGATTATCATATAGTCTTTGGATTTGTTTATTGGTGTCTCAAACAAAAGGACGAAGGGCTCTAGTTCCCTCCGGGAAAATCTCAATTGAAATAGGAGAGGATGTCTTCTTAGTAGATGGGGGTCTTGTTTGAGTCTTTTATTTGTAGATGAGGCTGTATGCTGTTTCACTGAGGTAAAAGATGCAGAAGAGTGAGGAGCAGCAGAATGCACCATGTCATCAGAAGGAAAGGATCATTCCATGAAAGATTCATTAGGGGGCAGGCATGCGTATATAATTTTAGATGGCTGCTCTTTGGTGGAGAGATAAAGTTTCTTTCATCTGCCCTTAAAAATTCCAGTAGGAACATAGCGGAAAAGTGCTTAAAGAGATGAGAGTACCCTCATGAAAATAATTCCTCACAACACAGAGGGACACCTGGAAGAAACTGCCCCCATTGGCATTAGCAGAGTAACAAGAATTCATTTAAGTTAGCATGCAAAGCAATGAAGAGAGGGCAGCCACCTCTGAAAACATTTGAAATACCAAAAATGGTAGCCACAATATGGGGAGCAGTATATTGCTGACATCAAACAAGGGGATTAGGTGCCGCCAGTGTACCTGCCAAGATGTTTCTCCCTTCCAGCCACCATCAAGGAGGTAGAGACATGGTTTCCCCCATTTGAACAGTGGTAAAACCGCATTCTAATCAACAAAGGTTAAGTTGAGGTGTGGCGTTTCTCAGTCAGGCGGTCATCTTAGGTGTCACTCAAGCCACGCCCCCTTGGAGGGATGTTTATTGTCCTGATTATTATCCTAAATTTTGACAATATTTCAAGATTTTTTTATGATTTACAACATCTGTTGTCCAGGTTTCCTCTGCGGGGGTCCTGTGGTACAATTAAATTCTCTCTCCTGTGGTTTGCTTTGCCTTCTTTACCAAGGGTCATGGGAAGACCTTCTCACAAAAGAGTAGGACTGTATGATAACTGAGATCACAGAACTGCACTCTAGCCTAGATTTCAGCCCCGTAAGAGCTATCAAGCCCCCTAGTTTAAGGTTGAGGTATTCAACTATGAAGCTAAAAGATCGCAAATTGTTTGGGTAGCTGGATCGGAAGCATGTACTGCTACACAATAGAACTACTTCTCATGAATGATGAGTTCTACATTTTATGGCTTTTCTTCTGGGTATCAGTATTAGTGATTCATTTCTTTTAAGTATCATTTGCGGCACCATTTTGTATTCAGCCATCATTTTGTGCCATGATCGAAATGAAGCTCCTGTCTTATACTGTCTGCCTCAGCAGAAAACAGCCTTGATTGCTTCTCTTTATCATTCAAGGTTGAGCTTTGCTGAACTAATGAATAGATCATTTTGTATTACATGCCTTTCCTCGTAGGTAACCCTGCTCCCACTCTCAGAAAGACGGGCAATGGCTAAGTAACCTTGAAGCTAAGATAGTTTGTTCTCAGTCTCAGGATGGTAGCTCATCCTTCTGTACCTCCTTTGTTTATCAATGCCCAGGCTGGAAATTTCCAGTCTGGCCGGGTCCTAGGGGTGTTGGAAATGTATATCTGACTTTACCTTGTGGATTGGGGTCAGTCCCTCTGCAACTATCTAGGGAGGCTGGTCAGACCGGACTCCGCTCAAGTGCATACTAATAAAGTACTTTGTTTTGTATTCTCTACTGTCTGACCGACTCTTCAATTGTATAGAAGTGTGAGAGGTGGTCGCAAGTGACCCGGGTGGCCCTAATCAGGTCACTTCCTTCAGTTGGCACCCGAACAGGGACCCCACCGGGTGAGTGACACTTCCTTGCCCGGGGATGGGTGAGGAGGACAGGGCCACGTCGGGTCGAACAAGTGGACCAGGGATCCCTGCATGAGAGAGTCCAGTACTCGCAGCTGCCCTGTCTGACCTGGAAGTGCTTCACCCAGTGGTCATCTCCGGCTGGGGTCCTGAATGGCGAAAGCCTTGAATTTGACCATTTGGTCCGATGAGTCGGCAGCGTAAACTAACTTCGTTTGGCCTGTGTGCACCAGGTGAGTTTGTTTTGTGGCCATCGTGCCATTTTGGTTTGAGTTTGGTACGGTCTGAGGATCGTTTTTGGACAAGCGCTTGAATTTGATTGAGTTCTTTGCAAACATGTTATTGTTCTGATCCGAATTTGGTGAGGTCTGCGGATCGATTTTGGTAAGATATTTGCAAATATCTGCTTGGCATAGATAGTGGAAAAGTTTTGTTTTAAGATGTCTTGCTTTAGTAAGCTATGTTGTGTGAGTTGTTGTTGTTGTTCTACTGATGCTTGATTGGAAGAGAGTCAGCTTGCGCCTCCAGAAGGCACTCTAAACTTTGAAATATACGTCAAGCATGGCCTTGGCCCTATTATGCTTAGTACATTATGGCACAAATATACGAGGGACAACGCTGAGTTGCAGTGGCCGTTGACGGGCACTTTTGATGAGCAAAAGCATAATTTCCTGTAGGATAGATTGTTTGAGAAAAGGAGTAGGCGGCCAATGTTTGATTCCCTTAGAACGTGGTACAAAAGGAAGCTCAACAGAGGCGAATGAAAGCAGAAAAGGGGGCCCAAGAGTGAAGAATGCAGACAGTGACTCAGAAAGCTGTTGCATATGAGAAAGAGAAGACTGGGAAGGGAATAGAGTGTGCTGATAGGAAGTTTTGGTTACAATGCGATAAGTCTTATGTGGTTCGAGAAGGGAATGATGCATTTGTGGAGGCATTGGTAGACACCGGACCTCCGCCTCCATAGGCTCCACAGAGAATATACCCTGCTCTGCCACAGCCCCAGTCATCTGTCTCTTTAGCCCCTTTTGCTTCTGGTTCTTTTGTTGCTGACTCAGCTGCTTTAGTCACTGTGCCTCCTGCCAATTCCGTAGCTTCACCCTCTGCACCTGCAATAACTGCTAGTCTCTCTGCTATGCCTATTGTGTCAATGTCCCTCACGCCCACAACACAGCCATTAACGACATTGGTGCCTACTCTTTCAGTTACGACTCCTTTCCACTTCCCTCATTCCCCCGCAGTACTGGGCAGTGGAAGGCCTGTACGTGGACCGGGAGATGGGGACTGGGTAACTGCTAGGTGGCGGTTGGGGCAAATTTTAATACGATCTGATTTGGGGAATGAAGAGAAAAAGGCAGTAGCAAATCAGTGGGCCCGTCATCCAATTTATAGTACTGAAGATGTGTGGAATGTGATGAGGGATTTAGAGCCGTTTGTGCAGCAACATGCCCATAAGCACATGTCGGCTATGCTGATTGACTTGTGGGAACAGTGCTTCAATGCTATAGTGCCCCAGATTATTTATGATATAAGGGATAATGTATACAGAGCTGGTATGGCGCCTGAGGAGGTTTTCTGAAATGTTGCAACATTGGTAGCTTACTGAGGTAGGCTGTTTGAGAAGAGCCCTAACACAGTGTCCCAGTTTCCGATGAGGGAAGTCCACCTCATATTTCACCCTGAGTTACCGGAGCTTCAAGATCAGCATAATTCAGTCATTAGACCAAAGGAAGATGCCCGTTTCCAAGAACAGTGGGTCTATACCCCATGGAAGAAAAGTGAGGTGTTATCCCTTAAGACTAAGCTACCTGACCCTAGGAAAAATCCTACTGCATACCATAAGGAATTGACGGAAGCCACTTCATCGACAGTGATGACTCTTGCGGATATTGAAATGTTCTTTGGTCTGCTGGTGTCTGTCGACATTTGGAGGCAGGTACACATGCAGCACCACGCTGTGGAATTGGGTGATACATGGGACCAGATTAGAGCTAGGGATAAGGAAAGGAAGCCTGGATAGAAGCCTACGGCTGAGATACTAGCCTTACTCAGCTGAATCATTACCTAAATGCACTCCCTTATCCCCCAGAGAAGGGTAGATTAGGACAAGTTAGCAGCATGTCGTCAGAAGAAAGATGAAAGTGTGTCTGATTTTTTCACATGGTTCGAGGGTGTGTTTTGGGATTTTAGCGGACAGGATTTGTCAGTAGAAGGGTGTGTGCGGTTGTTTGTCAATAGATTTGTTATGCATATGCTCCCAGAGATTGCAGCTGGGTTGCAGGCTTCAGAGAGCACTTGGACTACCTCCTCCCCTTTTTGTAATTTTGAGTATGGCTCAGTATTATGAGAACAGGGAAATGAGGGGAAGGGGAAGGTAGAAAAGAAGCATAAGGAGTTGAAGACGAAGGTGTTGTTACAGCAGGCGTCTAGGGGTAACGGTAGAGGACGTGGAGCTGGTCCGGCCCGGCAGCTTCCCTATACTAGCAGGAGTGCTGCGTCCGTGGGACTGAATCAGTGCACATACTGCAAGGAGAAGGTACGCTGGCGTAGGGAGTGTTCGGTGTTGTTACAGAAAGTTGCAGTGCCCAGAGGGCGAGGTTCTCGTGGACGGGGCCATTGAGCGAGTGAACAGGCAGGGGTCTGGGAGGATGGGGCATCCCAGGGTCACTCTGACCAGAACTATTTTGATGACCCTCGAGGAAGACAGTATTATCATGATGATTATGATCTGGACGAGGTGACAGGGATGTCTCACAGCTAGGACAGCCAGGGACAGGGTGAGGGACCAGTCCAGATACCTGTAGATCAACGGGGTCCTCCTGTCACTGCAGATTTGCAAGGCTCAGTTAAGACATTTTTCTTTGGATACAGGTGCAATTAATAGCCCTGTTTTGCGTTCACTGGTCCCTGGGGCTGCTCTGTCTGGACAAAATAATGTTTCTGTAGGCTTTTCAGGTGCACCGGTTGTTAGCCCCATTTCCAAACCCCTTGCCTTGACTATCGGTCCTTTTACTGTGGATTCGCAATTTCTATTAAAGAAAGGCTCTTTCAGGACCTATGTTATTTTATTTGAGGCTACAAAGAGTTCTCACCTGCCAACAACGGAAAAATTAAACAAAGAAATCTATTTATTTATTAACAATTTTTATTTATATTTTTTTTAGATTTTATAAGCACTCATTGAGAAATTTTCTCCATTATTTTCTTAACTTATCACATATATATTCATTTGATAGTATCCAAAACCCTAACACATGATCCCGTGGCTAATCATATAAAAAACAATTCATATTCTCACACATACATCAGTCATACTCATGTTAAAATATAGCACTAAGCATTTGATGGTTTGGCATAGTCTCCAGGACAAAGAAGTAACAGTAAATACAGTTATTTCAGATAGTATTGAGTCTCTGGGGACCTCTCCTCTGGATGGAAAGGGGCCTACGCGCGTTTCGGTGACAAGACACCTTCTTCAGGGCCACCAACAGGAGGGGCAACAAGCCCTAAATGATGTGGGGGAATCTGTAAAGGGTTAAATATAATAATTATAAATAAGGCAGGTAATGTATTTTAACAAAATTTATAGACTTCATACTATAATTGTGGGATCTGGTTCACAGTAGGCCACAACTACGTAAAGGACAGCAGATGACCATTGATGGACTCCCCCCCATCCTAGGCAACCACAGATGTGGCAACTGCCATGCGTGCCCCTCAGCGATTACCACCCAAATCTGCAACTATGGCTCTAAAACAGCTAAACTGAAAAGCCATACTAACTGCAGAAGCAGCAACCTAGTCTACTTGATACTGTGTCCTTGTGGACTAGGTTACATAGGAGAGACAAGCAGAGAGTTCAGAACCAGACTGTCCGAACATAAATCCGCAATCAAAACGGGAAAAAGACAAGCTCCAATGGTTAACCATTTCTTGGATCAGCACCATACTGAGACAGATCTTCGGTGGCTGATATTGGAGAAAATCACTCCAAAAGCGGGACGGGACACAGAGAAGATAAGGAAAGAACGAGAATCCTTTTGGATCTTCTATTTTGACACAGTACGCCATGGGCTTAATGAAGAAATTGTATGGCTAGTCACCTAGTTTGCTCACTAGACATATGGCCAAGCCATTAACCTAATCTTCGTTCACACTACTGTATCTAATTTAGCCCTAACAACTGTGTATGATATGCTTCTCATCGTATCCATATATCTTCTGAATAGTCTTATGACCTATGGCCCACCAGTTGCGATGACCCAATAAAGTATATCATATACACTCACATGTACCTGCCTACATATATTGCCTATGTGGTGAGCATAATATATATACTGGGATACCTACATCCTCTTAAAAAGCCTGAGTCTGACAACGGTATATTCGCTATGAGCCAGTACTTATATTTAAATCTAGAAACTATGAAATACCTCACCAAACAACCTAATTTGTTTGGCCAGTTTATTAATATCTGTAACAGCTGGGTTATCGCTCCTCAGCACCCTTAAAGATTTCACAATCATTATTCGCCAAAAGTAGTAATAGGGTGTAATTATAGCATAGCCAGCCTAACATTACAATATGGCTGCGTTAAAAACCCAGACTTCGTATTAGATTGTAAGTGACTCTGCTGCGATCGCGTAATACACCATGTGATCTTTCGTTAGACCAATCACTAACAGCTTTAGTCTTTAGGATCACGTGATTCACCTTCTGACCTATCGCCATCTAGTATCACATTCAAAACTCGCGCAAACATCACACACCCCGATTGTTTCTCGGAAGTGGATGTACTAGCGAGGTCCATACTCTGCGGTTACCGGGTAAGCTTTGTGAAATGTCCTTACTGCTTTATATTTAGTGTTAAGCGTATACCCCTATCCCATATAACATAAAGACGCATTTCGTCAATAAGACGCAATAGCATGTAGATATACTAGCGAGGTCGCTACTTCGTAACTATCGGGCAAGCGTTGTAAAATGCTTCTAGTGTCTGACACTTGGTGCCAAGTGTAAGATTTTATTTCGTCAATAAGATACATCAAACATTTAGCATCACACCTTTGCCATAATTATCCGCGTTGTAAAGAACTCTATCTCATGTACTATTGACCCGTGATGAATGAAATTTACCGATACCAGACCGTACCTATTTGTTAAAATCTTAGTGTCAAAAATAGGAACGTATTTCCCGCATGTAAAGTTTCGCGCCTATAACGGTTATGCCCTTCGGAATATACGTAAAAATTAGCCTTTAGTAGTCTAAACTAAAAAAAGAGTTATCTATCCCATGATGATCTACCATCTATGGAATAGATTACCAACAATTAGAAATGAAAGGATTAATAGGCAGTAACAAACATACGTGTTTCTTCCCTAGAGACATCAGGACTAGTAGCAAGAGCTAACCAACTGAACGGAAACAATGTTCCGCAGCGACAAACGTCTAAAGGACCCACTAAAAACTTTTATTTGGGACGTATGAAGCCCCCATAAAGGTAAGCCATCAGGCACAGCTGATCAATCTGTTTACCTGCTGCGTTGCTAAGTAAGATATCAGGCTGACAATTTATATAGTGCAACCGATCTTATTTTCTGACATTTTCCATAGAATCAAATAAGCTACATCCACATCTCGGACTCATTGGGACGTTATCCCACGGCAGAATTGGTAGCAAATTACCCGCACCTCTACATGTCTTTTGCAATAGCGAAGCAAAGAGTATCGTATTTATGTAAAGGTAGGTATTTCCCTTTACGTAGAGTATGTACAACACTATGCTTATTCAGAGCTAGTCAGAATACCAACTATAAATACTTTTTTGGCACAGACGCAGAAGTTTCTGAAAAGCACTGACCGGACAAGATTGGTTTTATTTGTCAAAATTTTTTCGATTGATAAATTACTGAGGCATCTAGTTATCAAGGTACTTTGTTGTTTATAAACCTTTTTACTTTTTCTGTTTTTAATCCTCACTATCGGATTTCACTTATCTTTTTGGTGTAGGGGCTATTCTTTTAGTCACCTCTAAAGATGTAAGCTATATACATACGGAATCAAAACATGCTGGTCTTTTGTAAAATATCTGAGTGATCCCAGATCCACAATTATAGTATGAAGTCTATAAATTTTGTTAAAATACATTACCTGCCTTATTTATAATTATTATATTTAACCCTTTACAGATTCCCCCACATCATTTAGGGCTTGTTGCCCCTCCTGTTGGTGGCCCTGAAGAAGGTGTCTTGTCACCGAAACGCGCGTAGGCCCCTTTCCATCCAGAGGAGAGGTCCCCAGAGACTCAATACTATCTGAAATAACTGTATTTACTGTTACTTCTTTGTCCTGGAGACTATGCCAAACCATCAAATGCTTAGTGCTATATTTTAACATGAGTATGACTGATGTATGTGTGAGAATATGAATTGTTTTTTATATGATTAGCCACGGGATCATGTGTTAGGGTTTTGGATACTATCAAATGAATATATATGTGATAAGTTAAGAAAATAATGGAGAAAATTTCTCAATGAGTGCTTATAAAATCTAAAAAAAATATAAATAAAAATTGTTAATAAATAAATAGATTTCTTTGTTTCATTTTTCCGTTGTTGGCAGGTGAGAACTCTTTGTAGTCTCAAATAAAATAACATAGGTCCTGAAAGAGCCTTTCTTTAATATTTACTGTTTTTTCCCCCTTTCTCTTGGACCTCAAATTACCTTAAGGGGGGCCTTTCGCTTAGATTTATTCGCAATTTCTATTGACATCCAATTGTGGAGAATATGTAAAGTGCCTAGACTTTTTGAAGATGTTGCATACGACAATATTTTTCTCTACGGACAGTGTCAATATGACAATGGGACCAGAGGTGATAAGCTCTAAGCAGTGTCTGTTCGAAGATGCGCCCCATCCCACTTAGTTTAAGGCGTGCCCCCCACTTTATGGGCAACAGGTGACACGGACGAGGGACTGTTGTAAATTTCATCAGTTTCAATTAAAATTAAGGACAACGCCATTTTGCCCCGTATTACCCAGTGCAAAATTTCTCAAGTGGAGGAGCTCGCTTTGTTACGTATTATACAAGATCTGATTGAGTCTGGGGTAGTTGAGGAGACGGCAGTGAATGTGTGTAAGAGCCCTATTCTTCCTATTCTAAAAAAGTCATCATCAGAATCCTCCGATGACAACACCGATGTTTATCATTTTGTGATCGATTTGCAAGAAGTTAACAAAATAGTGGTCCCTCAGTTCCCGGTGGTCCCTGACATTACTGCCCTTCTAACAATGATTCCTTCCTCTACTAAATTCTTTTTTGTCATTGATTTAAATACCTTATTCTTCAGTATACTAATTCACCCCGATACCGTCATTTATTTCGATTTACACTAGCTGGCAGAAGTTTTAGATTCAGTTGAGCCCCTCTGGGCTATACTGAGAGTCCTAGAATATATAGCAAAGCCTTGAAAGCCCAATTGGATTCCCGCACACTTCCCTCAGGTAATATATTGCTCTAGTATGAGGATGACATACTGATTGTTTTAACACTGAACAGGGATGCAAAGACAGTACGGTCAAGTTGTTGTTCCATTTATAAAGTGTCCCTTTCTAAATTTCAATAATGTCGAAAGGAGGTCACCTATTTAGGCCACCTACTGTCAAAGGAGGGTAGGAGATTGACCCCAGAGTGCATTAGTGCCATTGTAAAAATGCCCATCCCTAAAACCCAGAGAAATATACCCACCTTCATTGGCATCACTTCCCACTGTCGAAATGGCGATGCAGCGTGCGCAATGTAATTATTTGTATTCATTTATTTATGTACTTACCTCCGTTCAGCCGTATTCCAGAGTTTACTACCCCTCACCCTGCCCCTCCCCCACCTCGGCTCACCGCCCCGCAGAACTCCCTCCAGGAGCCGCTACTGGACTTACATGATTGTCTTTTTTGGACAGAGGAGGAGACGAAGGGACAGGTAGACCCGACTGATGTTCCCTTATCTGCCCCCAAGGGGAACTATATGTCGATGGCTCTTGTTTCAAATTACCAGATGGCACTACTACCGCAGCATATGCACTCACTACACTGCACAAGATAGTTGAGACATTTTGAGTTCCCTATCAGCCAGCTCAGGCAGCTGAGTTAGTCACCCTTATCAGAGCCTGTGAATTGAGCGAGGGACTGGCTGTTAATATTTATACTGACAGCCAGTATGCCTTCGGGGTCGCCCATAATTTTGGGCGGCTCTGGGCAGATATAGGGTTTCTCACATCCCATGAAACATGCATACAGAATGTCCCCCTTATACATAGTTTGCTGTTCGCCCTGACACTTCATAGGAAATTGGCTATAGTAAAGTGCAGTGCCCACAAGGCAATTACTGATGATGTGGGAGGGGAAATGCATTTGCAGACCAGATAGCTAAGGAGACAGCCCAAACGAAAATGAAAAAGATGTTTGTAGCGGGTACTGCCAGGTGGGTGCCTGAGGTCACTATGTTTGAGGATACTCTAGACAATGTGAAAGAAATCCAAAGCGAGACAACAGTTGAGGAGTTAGCAGTATGGCAGGAAAGGATAGCATGCTTAGATGATGATGGGTGGTGGACGGACAAGTCAGGGAAACAGAGATGGAAGCTACCAGATGCCTATGTCCTCCCTGCAGGCACTATGGCCCATGGGCCAGCTCATATCAGTTCCAAGGGCATATGCAAACTGCTAGACCCTGTATGGCAGAATGACAATATTTCCAAAGTTGCTGCCCATTTAGAAAAGTACTGTATGGTATGCATGATGCAGAATCCTGGAAAAGGCACCCCTACACCTCCTGGTAATTTTGCACTGCCTTCATAAATGAAATATGTGTTAGTAATTGTTTGTGAATTCAGTAAATGGATTGAGGCATACCCCACTAAAGAAAACACAGCCATGGCGACGGCGAAGGTACTCCAAAAGGAGTTGTTCCTGCATTTTGGTTTGCCCCGTTTGATTTGGAGTGACAATGTGAGTCATTTAAATTCAAAGGTTATTCAGCTGGTGTGCAACGGTCTGCACATCAAGCAGAGATTGCATGCAGAAAATCACCCCCAGTCAGCAGGTTTGGTTGAGAAATACAATGGTACTCTCAAACTGAAACTGGCAAAGATCAAAGAGAGCACAGGATTGCAAGTGGCCAGATGCTTTACCATTAGCTCTTTTGTCTACAGCACACTCTAGGACAGGATTGTCGCCATACGAGGTCGTGTTTGGACGTCTGGCAAATGTCTGGGGCGTCCCGCGACCTCATCGGTTCTCCGAGATAGAATACCCTTTACTTGTGGTTTATTTATATGAGTTGACTAAAACATTGCGCTCTATTCACGAACAGATCCATGAGGCTCTGCCACCAACTAATGAGGGGCCAGGTCACAACATCCGGCCGGGTGATTATGTTCTGGTGAAGAACTTTCAGAGGAAAGGCAGTTTGGAGCCACGTTGGAAGGGACCTATGCAGGTTCTTCTCACTACTCGCTCAGCTGTGAAGGTGGCTGGCCGGAAGCAATGGATACACTCCAACCACTGCCGTAAGGTGCTCCTTCCTTTACCTTACGATCAGTAGGTGTGTGATGGAGTAGGCCATTTTGACATACCCCGTTTTGTTCCTTTTTCCGATGCCTGCCTGACGTGGGCACACTCAGAGGAAGAGAGCGATGCAGTGTTGAATGACGCAGTGCCACCTGAAATCAAAGCCATTCAGGAGCCCCGGCCTACTGGCCCATCTGTGCTTGAGCCCCCTTCCTTAGGCCCCTCTGTGTCCGAACCCCTGTTTGCTGAACCGTGTCCCTGGAGTAGCTCGGTACAATTTGCATCCCCAACGGAGGAACAGTGCACCAAAGGAGAAGTCAGACAAGTAGGGATGGACTGCGAGGAAAAAGAAAAGGGTGTACCTTGCCTGTTGCACCAACGGTAGTTTAGGGAAAGGGAGATTGGTGCATTGTTCAGACATCGGACAGGGTGAATTCAACATGCTTCCCCGGAAAAAAGGGAGGTACATTACCCTGAATGACGTGGAATTTTTTCAGAAAGGGCTGAGATCGCGCAGCTCCACCGAAAGTGCTGAACAGCACCACCATAGATTAACAATAGGAGTCGGCCAGCGAGGCTGTGACGGAAGCTGGGGACCTTTTGCCCCACTCTTGGTTCTTCGTCATTGGCTCCATCGCATGCCTTTTTCCTCTGGTTTAGAAAAATTAAAATCTACCCATTTGACTGCCTATTATGGAGAAAGAGCAACCCTTTGCAGCCCCGAATTTCGGGCAGGGTGGGTCTGGTTGGTTTACTTGGTCTACTAAGAGCAAAATTGGTATTTTGGTAATTGTCCTGATCTTTCTGATAACAGTACTTGGAATAGTGTGGTTCATTGAGGAGAAATATCCTGTGCACTCTTTGATTGGTACAACAGCTGTTCCCCCTGAACACATGTTTGTTACTTTGGCCCCTCACAAGGGTGAGCACAGGAAAACATATGTAGATAATGTTTTCTTACAGATGCTCCACCAGGCACATCATACATCAAATGTTACTAATTGTTGGATATGCGGCCTGCTCCCTTCTGTGACACAGAAGAACGATATACTACTGTCCATGCCATTCTCCTATCTCTGTAGCGGCGAAGCCTGGTTTCAGCTGTTTACCATGGTGTATACTCATTTCCATTCTGATGCCATGTATTTGACATATGTTGATTATGATACTGTGTTAGAATACATACGTGTTCACCAAGGGTTTACTCCAGGAGAACGAGGGGCCCCTGATACATTGTCCCCAACAGCTTGTATGAATGTATATGAGAACCAAACAATTGTGACATGGCTTTGAAATGAAATGTTGGATTTTCAAGGATTTAATGTCACTGAATAGTTTAATTCTTTCCAGATACACAATATTACTCAGGATGAGGCAATGCTGGTCCGGGTAGTTAACACAACAGCTAGTTTTTGTGTTCGAGGCCTTGGGAATGTTGAAGTGGGAAAGAGTAATTGCAATTATACTTATGTGTTGAGCACCGCAAGCAGCCCACCTTTGCTTCCACTCCATAATGTTTACTTCATTTGTGGGTCGCAGGCTTATGTGTGGCTTTCCAGGGGTTGGTCTGGCATATGCTACATTTCTTTCCTCCTTCCCCCGGTGTATATAGCACCATCCAACTATCAAAGAGATCACCGATTGCAGCGTAGAAATGTCCATCTATCCCGTATTAGAAGGGTTATTAACACAGAAGACATAGATCAGACAGATACTACTCTTTAGCAGTTAACTGATGCTTTGAAGGGTATCGTCTCCTTTTGGGGCCCTATGTCCAATAGTCTTAATATCCGTCGCCTCACCAGGGTAGTAGAAGGGGTCATTAATACCATGGCTGGATTTCTGACAAACATTACAGCTGAACTCCAGGCTATGAGGCTCGTTGCTCTTCAAAACAGGATCGTGTTAGATGTTATCCTTGCAGTTTGGGGAGGGGCCTGCTGCGTCATCTGCAGCAGTTGCTGTGTATACATACCTGACCATGCTACTAATGTATATGCTGCAATACAGAAGTTGCACAGTCTTGCATCCGACATCCACCAATAGAATGGTACCTGATCCCTTTCTAGTTGGTTCTGGGGGTTAATAGCATCCTGAGGTTGGAAGATCCTTATGTTTCTGGTAGTAAATGCTGGTGTCATTTTCAGTTGTTGCCTATGCATCCATTGCCTTCCTGCCTGTTGTACTTACTGTATTGGAAAGTTAACACCTACGCCAAAAACCCCAGAGCGTAATGCTAAGTCTTCAACTATGATGATGCAAGCCGTCCATGACTTGATGTTAATTAACGAAGGTATTTTTGAGTATTGATAATGTGTGAATATCAAGGTACCAGTAGTCTTAGGATGCGAGCACCTGTTACTATCCTATGCATTAGACAAAATTGTAAGCAGATGCTAAAAGGAGGGTCTGTTGGACTGAAAAAGTGTCTAGCTGACTCCTTCTAGCATTGTGTGAGTTAAGTTAGCATTTGCAGCACCATTTTGTGTAATGATCGAAATTAAGCTTCTGTCTCAGACTGTCTGCCTCAGCAGAAAACAGCCTTGATTGTTTCTCTTTATCATTCAAGGTTGAGCTGCGCTCCACTAATAAATAGATCATTTTGTTTTACATGCCTTTCCTCGTAGGTAGCCCTGCTCCCACTCTCAGAAAGACTGGCACGGGCTGGGTAACCTTGAAGCTAAGATAGTGTGTTCTCGGTCTCAGGATGGTAGCTCATACTTCTGTACCTCCTTTGTTCATCAGTGCCCAGGCTGGATATCTAAGGAGGCTGGTCAGAACGGATTCCGCTCGAGCGCATACTAATAAAGTGCTTTGGTTTGTATTCTCTACTGTCTGACCGACTCTTCATTTATGTGGCAGGCTAAGAGGTGGTCGCGAGTGACCCGGGTAGTAATCCTTCCATGATACATTAGTTAGGGTAAGAGATCAGAAAAAATGCATCTGTGTTTTTATTTTTAGTGTGCTCTTTTTGCTTTTTTGCACCTTTACCAGGTGTCTTGAAAATTTCTATCTGGGAAACTGATCCAGTGGCAGGTACTATTACCTTAGATATCAGCGACACCTACTATACTTTGGTTCAGTTCATGCTAATGGGACCACTGTGATTTTTAGATCACTTTTGAGCAACTGATTTTTAAAATCATGAGTGTCTTGAAATGATCCCAGATCACTTTTTGATTCTGTGCCACTGTGTGGTTTCTTAAATCTGTTTGGTCAGATTGTCTCTTCTGGAGGTCATATTCACAGCCAAAGTAACAACATCATTGTCATATTGAGTTTGCCTTCATGTTCATGTTCCACTTATCTTTTGAACAGACTTGTTGCTATGGAAGTATGATTGTCACTAGTGACTCTACCAGGATGTTTTTCCATGTTCTTTATTGTTTAATGCTGTAGTAAAAACAAAATGCAGCATTGATTTTGATCTGCATTATGATCAGGTTTGTTGATCGCAACAAGGCATACTGCTTGGATTGATGCTCACTCATCAAGTAAAGAATGAGACAAGTAATTAGATGAGTAGGTAATTTCTAGATTAGTTACCAGTAACCTTCATTACTCTGATGCCTCTTTCCTTGTCCCAGTACTTATGAACAAGAGGTTTCATTTGCGATTCTACCCTCTTGACTTGGTATTAATAGGAAGTGCTTGATGAGCCAGTCCCTTTTCACGGACCACTTAAGGCATGTTAAGGTATTCCTCCATTCTAGTTACCGTTTGTGGGGACTGGGTGGCAACTATGGGCCCAATTCACAGAACTAACTTAAGACAAAATCCTAATCTTACTAGCATTTTGGTACTCACAGAAGGCACTTACTCATTTTGGTATTCACAGAAGGCACTTACTCATCGATGAGTAAGTACCTTCTGTAGATACCAAATTGAGTAAGTGCCTTCTGTGAATACCAAAATGAGTAAGTGCACTTACTCATTTTGGTATTCACAGAAGGCACTTACTCATCAATGAGTAAGTACCTTCTGTAGATACCAAATTGAGTAAGTGCCTTCTGTGAATACCAAAATGAGTAGATGGTAGTAAGTTTAGGAATTTGTCTTAGGTTAGTTCAGTGAATCAGGTCCTATATGTGTACAGAACAAAAGTAATTGCATTGCCTTTGTATTTTTTTGACGCCCAAGAAAAACAAGGTGGCAGATTTCCCATCCTGATTTTTCAAACACTGGAAGTCATTGTAAGCCATATAAATTTTGAGTATTAATATACAGTGATGGACTTGCTGACAATTCGCTATCAAACAATTTGTTTCGGATTTGTTGCATTTTTCCACAACATGTGGGTGCAGTATTAAAATAACGTATAAACCAAATGATTGAAAGGAGGTAGAGAAATTCCACATTAAAAATAACATACGCAATAACGTTAACATTACATGGAGGGAATGGCCATATGTGTGCACTTTAGGAATGTGGCAAATATAGAAGCACTCCATAAGCATCCCACAAATGCAAACACATGCATTCTCTGGCACACACAAGCATATATACATAAAACACACACATTTAAATAGAAAAAAGTTTACACTTTTACTCAAACAGACATACAGAAAAAGGAGCAAACACATTCACCAACCAAGCGCACAACACCCACACCTACAATAAAAGAACTTGCACATAAGTTCAAACAGACACAAAAGGTACATAAGCAGGCATAAAGAAACAGACACAAACACACCCACCAATACATATGTATACGCACACCCACAATGCTAAAAGAGACTGGAACACACATATACTCAAATAAACACATATATAAAGACAAACACACAAATAGTTTAGTAAATATGGTCAGCCCAGCTACTGGTCAGCTGTAGACTTCCAGTTGAAAGTAACTTGGAAAAGAAAAATGCAACCACATGGTGAGCATCAGGAGCTGTATATCTCACTACAATTAAATCAAGAACTGTCAAAGCCAATAGGTCTTACCTACGGGAGCGCTTTTGGCTTTGTAAGTGTCTGTTGTACAGCAGCCCGGCTTCTGTTCAAGCATTACTGATTTGTTTTAGAAAAAGGAGTATGACGCGAGCAGCACTGTCCTTGTCATGGGACTTTTTAAACTTTCAGTCATGCTGCACAGTAGCGGGGATGCTGAACAACATAACTAGAAACATTAACAAAGCCAACAGCTCACTTGTGGGTGGGACCTATTGGCTTTACCAATGCTTGTTGCAATATGGTGATACCAAGTTTCCAAGTCAGAAGGAGTTTCATACATTGGCCTTTTGATAATTTCTGTTTTGATTGCTTTTGTTTTTTTCTGCCTTTCCATACAGGATTGTTCATTGTGAAACAGGCAGAGAGGAATGAAACTGTCATGTGAACATAATGTTATTGAATATTCAAAAGGTCAATATATTCATATGTGCAAAATAGAATCTCTGGCACAAAATAGTAAGTGATGAAAAAGGAGAAAAGTTAATCTATCTTTATTAAGAGGACTGTAGTACCCACAGGGAAGCAATGAAACGCTATTCCTGTTTCATTACCCTGTCAGAATTGCTTCAAATGAGAACCAGATGGAAAAGAGATGATTTGAGATTTTAAGTGGGAAGGCAGACAGTGTGACAGTGTGATAGATGTAACTGCCAACTCTGTGAGGAAGATATACTTTTATAATAAGAGTTATATCAAGGAAAAATCATTAATGATATCCAATTTCAATGTTATTCCCCAAAGCCTGTTGGTCTCCAACTTCTCCTACAGTTCTCACTTTTGCCTTTGCTTTGGCTATGCCATTGTCATTTTTAACTGAATGTGGAAATAATGCATTTCATTTTATACAAGCAATCTCAACATTCACAAAAAGAATATATAATTCACCATGCATTTAAAAAGATAACAAACGCTATTTTACTTTCCCAAAAATACATTATTCTCTTTTACAACAGTGCTGCAATTGAATTTCTGACCTCCTAAGTAAATATGTCCAGTGACTACACCTCAGTGCAGTTATGGGTTGTATATGGTGTAGAACAACTAGGTAATCTCATTCTTCATAACTGAACAGGTAAACTCCAGAGGCCTGATTCGCATAGGTAACTTACACTTTTGAGTAATTTATACTTTTGAGTAAGTTTTCTACTGTTTGCTTATTCAAAAAATCTGAGTGCAAGTTACTTCTAATTAGAAAAAAAAAAAATTAAGTTCACATGACCAACTACTGGTACTGCAGCACACTCCCATAAAAATGTATGGATGCAGGTAATTTAAATCTAACCCCCATTACATTTTTTTAATGTTAATGAAATTATGCAAAATAGTTAAAAATGTAAATAAATATAATGATTTATACATATGTGTATATATTAAAAATAATGACAGTTTTCTCCTGTGAACAAGGTAGTGAGGACCAAAACGCGTCAGGACTGCTTAATGTTATTTGAAGATTAAAAGAATTGCATTTTTCAGATGCTGTCAAAGGATTTGGATTCACTGTAACTTTGTGAGTGTGACTCGCTCTTCTTCAAGGAGGATGTTTGTGATCAAGGCCTCGTGTAGGCCGAAATGCATCATGGCGGTGGTGCAGGGCTTTCAATAAATTCTTTGCACCGATTACTGGGTCCGCATTCGTCTGTTCCTGTGATATGGATGGTATGTGGCGAAGTCTTCAGTAATATATATATCTATATCTATATCTATATATCTATTCATTGAAAAAACCGTAGGTTTCAGGCCTGATATAGTTAGGAATTAGCTTTTAAAAAACCTTAGAAATTCACTGAAAAAACAATAGGTTTTCGGAGTGTTATAGCTAGCTGGACATTTGACTCGAACAAAACCATTGAAATTCCTCCAATATAGTTAGTTGTACTAACTACATCTGCGCGCCCGCAATCCACTGCTGATGATGTCACATATTACATCATTCATTACATGGCCAGTGACATCACTGATGACATCTCAAATGTTATTCCAAATAGAATGTTGCGGATTTCCTATGGAAAATAGGTCCTAACTATATCTACCTACTGGCGACCGCCAGTAGGTAATATATATATATATATATATATATATATATATATATATATATATATATATATATATATGCAAAAAAGAAGCAGAGAACTCTGGGTAGTTCTCAAGTTTAGGTGGAAAGCAGCTCCTGTATAGATCACTCTCAACACCAGCGACACTCTAGATCTGCTCACCTCAAATGTCTGCTTTTCTATCAAAGTTTTTTAAGCATAGGATTAGCACAGTACAATTTAAAAGGCGGGCCCCGGTGGATGGGGTCCCCGGGGCCTTTAGTGGCCAGAGGAGGGGGGCAACGCAGCCCCCTCCAAAAAAATAAAATACAGTAAGCGCCACGGAGCTGCGTTGCAGAGTGTTGTAAAAAGGGGCATGGCCTCTGAACACCTCTCTGCAAGGCAGCTCTCTGGCGCATACTGGAGGTACCTGCTGGGCTAGTTGGCCCCCAGGGACCCTCAGGATTGAGGAGGAATTAATTCCCCAACTTAAACCGCGCCACAGGGTGTGTTTGCAGACATGTCACTTCAGGCCACGCCTCCTTCATTCACCACTGTGCAAACGCACCCCGTGGAGCGTTTTAAGTTGGGGGATTAAATCTCTTTTAATACTGAGGGTCCCTAAGGGCCAACTAGCCCAACAGGTATCTCCAGTGTGTGCCAGGGAGCTGTGTTGCAGACAGGTGTTCAGAGGCCACGCCCCTTTTTACACCTCTCTGGAATCCAGCTCTGTGGCACTTACTGGAGGTACCTAGTGGGGTAGTTTGACCCTAGGGACCCTTAGGATTGAAGGGGACTTAATCTCTCAACTTAGAACGGCCACAGGGCGGGTTTGCACAGTGGTGAAGGGAGGGGACGGTGCCTGAGGTGACGTGTGCAAACACGCCCTGTGGCACGTTTTAAGTTGGAGAAATAATTCCCCTTCAATCCTGAGGGCCCATGGGGGCCAACTAGTCCACCAGGTGCTTCCAGTAAGCAGCACTGTGCTGCGTTGCAGAGAGGTGGTCCAGGCCGTGCCCATTTTCTCTGCAAGGCAGCTCTGTGGTGCTAACTAGAGATACCTGATGGGTTAGTTGTACCCAAGGGACACTGAGGATTCAAGGGGACTTTATCCCCCAAATTAAAACAGCCATAGGGCGTGTTTGCACATGTCAGCTCAGCCCTCCCCTCCCTTCACCAGTGTGCAAACGCGCCCTGTGGCACATTTTAAGAGGTAGTTTTAATCCCCCTGCCCTATTATATACTAGGGGCTTACAGAGGAGGTCATGCTAATAACAGGGGTACCCCAACGCATAGTGTTCCCTAGTGTATGTAGGTGTTTTAACTGTATTCTAAGTGTCTTTTAGCATAGCGCTGGCTCTAGGACTGGTTAGTCAGAGTCAGTTACCACCAGTACCCATCTGAAAAAGTTGAGGGTACAGGATGATTTTGCATCAAAGACTCTTTCTCCTCCTCTGTTTGTTCTTTCTGCACGTCTTCCTTCTTCCAGCACTTTTCTTTGTCTTTGAGGACTTCTGTAGCTTCTTTCTGTTTTTCTTTTTCTTCTTTCTGTGTGTTATTTCTTCTTTCTTCACATGTCCTATTTCTGTAGGCATAGTTAGAAATTAGCATTTAAAAAACCTTTGAAATTCACTTAAAAAGCCCTAGGTTTCAGGCACGTTATAGTTAGGAATTAGCATTTAAAAAACCTTAGAAATTCAAAGAAAAAAACATAGGTTTCAGGGGTGTTATAGTTAGCTGGACATTTCACTCGTACAAAACCATAGAAATCCCCCCGTTATAACTAGTTCAGTTAACTATAACTCGCGCCCCCGCAATGCACTGCTGATGACGTCACATATTACATCACTCATGACATGGTCAGTGACATCACTGATGACATCACTGATGACATCTCAAATGACATCACTGATGACATCACGGATGATATCACTGATGACATCATCCATGTGATAATTTGATGCATCTTCTCACACCCTAATATAACCTTTGATACGCCCACTCTAAATTACAGACTGCCGTTCTCAAAACCATAGACACTCCAACACCAATAACTACATACCCACTTACTGATTCTTAGGTCTACACACCCATCCACTCACTCACCCGTACAGTCACTCATACTTATGGTCACTCAGTACAGGACTATCATATGCACTCATACACCTATATAGACACTCACACACTGCCACTCATCCACAGCGGTACTCACACACCTACTCAGTCATGCAAATAATTAATCCCACTGCCATTTACTCACCTATACAGTTATACACACACCAGCTCAATAACTCATACAAATACCAGCACATTCTTACGCTCTTATACAATCAATTATACAAGCACACACTCATCCATACAGCCACTCTCACAATCACACACTCTCACTTATAGCCATTTATGTACTCCAACACACATATATACTGCCTTTCACATATGTAGCTACTCACACATGTACCACTGAAATATACATTCACTCACTAACACAACCATACACACACTCACCCACCCATACAGTCCATCACGGATGCACTCTTGAAACCATGAACCCAGTGAATCACCCAGTCACACATCTATGCACAGAGTCACACACCCCCACCCACACAAACACTCAGGCACCCATGCAGATACTCAGACAACTAATCTATAACCCATATAGCCACTCATGTAGCTATTTGCAAACCCATGCAGCCACTTACACACCAACAGACAGACAGATACAGACATTCACACAGTTTAGTCA
Source organism: Triturus cristatus (assembly GCF_964204655.1). Lineage (NCBI taxonomy): Eukaryota > Metazoa > Chordata > Amphibia > Caudata > Salamandridae > Triturus > Triturus cristatus. The sequence goes on along the minus strand of NC_140588.1, from coordinate 396,914,619 downwards.
CTAACCCATGCACTCAGTACGATACGTTTAATCACTCACTTATAGAGCCAGTCACGCACAAACAAAATCATCCATTCACACACTTATACACCCACTCATTCTTCAATATGCCTTTCCCTATATATAATAAACATATTTAAACTTTACAGAAACACACAGACACTGGATGATGTCATCAGTGATGTAATTTGAGATGTCATCAGTGATGTCACTGACCATGTCATGAGTGATGTAATATGTGACGTCATCAGCAGTGTATTGCAGGGGCACGAGTTATAGTTAGCTGAAAAAACTATAACAGGGGAATTTCTATGGTTTTGTACGAGTGAAATGTCCAGCCAACTATAACACCCCTGAAACCTTTGTTTTTTTCTGTGAATATATATATATGTATATATATAAATAAATTACCTACTGGCGGTCGCCAGTAGGTAGTTATAGTTAGGACCCCTTTTCCATAGGAAATCCGCAACATTCTATTTTGAATAACTTTGGCGCCGGTCGACGAATCCTCGCGAATTTCTCAAAATAGGTGGGGCGCTACGCTCCGCTCCTACCCTGAAAGTCTCGGGGGGATTCGTCAAGCGGGGGCTGAGATAAAAGGGGGGTCCCAAAACGCGTTTTTCCCATGCATTTTTCCATAGGACCTTTAGAACGAGCTACAGCCCGAACGGCTGAACAGAATTACTAGAAATTTGGCAGAGAGGTAGTCCCTAGGTCAAGGAAGTGCCTTTTGTAGGTTTGGTGTAAATCTGTTCAGTAGATTCTGAGTAAATAGCCTTTAAATCAATATATATATCTGAGCCCGCTTACGGTACGCTTACCGTACGCTTACCGTAAGCGTACGGTGGCGTGCGCGAGCGCGATTCTGATTGGCTCTTAGATCTTAGTAATCATTCGAATCGGCCGAAACCAGGAAGCGGCGTCCGCCATTTTGTCTCTCGCACTGAGTGTTATTTATCAAACCTGATGCCTAAAAACATGTTACGGGGCTGTTTTGACAACTCCCTCCCACATAGTCATGTTGAGGGAGTCCCCAAACATCCCCCAAGAGCAAAAACGGTATTATTTTTTTTTCGGCAATTTCGCCGATTACGCTTACCGTACGCTTACCGTACGCGTACGGTCAAAAATTATAAAAAAAAAAAAATCCACACTTTCTCCACCCCGTGTGCAAATGGTGGCTGAAGGCCACCATTTGTGCATGGCTTATTAGAGCACAGAAATTCCCAAAAAAATTTCAACAGATTACCTATCACAAGGAAGCGCATAATATGTCCTCCATGTGCGCACTGTGCGCGAAGCGCATCGTGCGTACATGGCCCATCTAGCGTAACGTGGGCACGGCACTAACTGCGTAAAGTGGGTGCGCGGTGCGCGAAGCGCACCGCGTGCTCACTATGCGCGCACGGTGCGCGAAGCGCACCGTGCGCGCACGGAACGAACTGCGTTAAGTGGGCGCGCACGCCACGAATGGCGTAAAGTAACTTAGCATTTAAAAAACCGTACAAATTCACTGAAAAAACCATAGGTTTCACACACGTTATAGTTAGGAATTAGCATTTAAAAAACCTTGCAAATTCACTGAAAAAACCATAGGTTTCACACATGTTATAGTTAGCGGAAATTTTACTGATAAAAAACCAATGAAATTGCCCCGTTATAGTTAGTGCTGGCAACTATAACTCACGCGACCGCAATCTTCTGCTGATGACATATGTGTCTTTATGAAAAAAAAATATTTGTAATATATGTATAGCTAAAAATGTATGGAAGAAGACATGGGCAAATAAGTGTCTAAATACAGTATTAGCATCAGCAGAGGATTGCGGTCGCGTGAGTTATAGTTGCCAGCACCAACTATAACGGGGCAATTTCATTGTTTTTTTATCAGTAAAATTTCCGCTAACTATAACATGTGTGAAACCTATGGTTTTTTCAGTGAATATATATATGTATACAAGTATAAATATATATGTTTTGAAATACATTTATATATAGATATATGTATACATATATACATTATCTACTGGCGGTCGCCAGTAGATAGTTATAGTTAGGACCGTGTTTCCATAGGAAATCTCAAAATTCTATTTTGAATAACTTTGGCGCCGGTTGACGAATCTTGCGAAATTTTCAAAACTAATGGGGCGCTCCTCTCAGCTCCTACCCTGAAAGTCTCGGAGGGATTCATCAAGCGGGGGCCGAGAAAAAAGGGGGGTCCCAAAACGCGTTTTCCCCATGCATTTTCCCATAGGACCTTTAGTCGAAGGTACAGCCCGAACGGCTGAACAGAATTACTTGAAATTTGGCAGAGAAGTAGTCCTCAGGTCAGGGAAGTGCCTTTTGCATATATGGAGTCAATCTGTTCAGTATTTCCAGAGAAAATTGCATTTAAAAGCACATACATATCTATAGCCGCGCACCGTGCGTGCACCGTGCGCGCACCCTAACGTGCGCGACCGTAATTCTGATTGGTTGTTACATGTCAGTCAATGTTCGAATCGGTCGAAATCAGGAAGTGTCACCGCCATTTTGTTTGTTTTCAGTGCGAGAGTGGAAAAGGAAGGTGGCGAACGTGAAAAGGGGGCAGGGTAGAGAGTTCCTGACCCCCTAGCCTTTGTCAGGGGGTCCCTAAAGAACCCTGAAGGCAGAAAAAAACATTTAAATTTATTTTATTTTTTAATCGCGGTGGTGCACGCACCGTGAGCGCACCGTGCGCGCACGGTGAAAAACCATAAAAAAAAAAAATTTAATACGTAGTTTATTGAAAAAGAAATATATGAAAAAAAATATATATACATAACTTAGCATTTAAAAAACCATACAAATTCACTGAAAAAACCATAGGTTTCACACACGTTATAGTTAGGAATTAGCATTTAAAAAACCTTGCAAATTCACTTTAAAAACCATAGGTTTCACACATGTTATAGTTAGGTGGATATTTCACACGTAAAAAACCAATGAAATTCCCCCGTTATAGTTACTTCAGATAACTATAACTCGCGCGACCGCCACTCTATCACAAGGATGATGTCATCAGTGATGTCAAGAGTGATGCCACTGACCATGTCATGAGTGATGTAATATGTGACGTCATGAGCAGAGGATTGTGGGCGCGCGAGTTATAGTTATCTGAAGTAACTATAACGGGGGAAATTCATTGGTTTTTTATGAGTGAAATATCCACCTAACTATAACATGTGTGAAACCTATGGTTTTTTAAGTGAATATATATATACATATATATTTTTATATATATATATATGTTTTTATATTCATATATATTCTGAAATACATATATATATATATCTATATATATATCTATATATCTATATATATATATATATTACCTACTGGCGGTCGCCAGTAGGTAGTTATAGTTAGGACCACGTTTCCATAGGAAATCCGCAACATTCTATATTGAATAACTTTGGCGCCGGTTGACGAATCCTCGCGAATTTCTCAAAATAGGTGGGGCGCTACGCTCCGCTCCTACCCTGAAAGTCTCGGGGGGATTCGTCAAGCGGGGGCTGAGATAAAAGGGGGGTCCCAAAACGCGTTTTTAACATGCATTTTTCCATAGGACCTTTAGAACGAGCTACAGCCCGAACGGCTGAACAGAATTACTTGAAATTTGGCAGAGAGGTAGTCCTCAGGTCAAGGAAGTGCCTTTTGTAGGTTTGGTGTAAATCTGTTCAGTAGATCCTGAGAAAATAGCATTTAAAAGCATATATATATGTGGGCGGAGCCTAACCACGCATCTCATCCTGAGATCTGATTGGCTGTCAGCACTTCATCCAAGAAGTGTTGGCAGCCATCTTGGGACCAATATACATGATAGCACCTCATTAAAAAGCATTGCAGTTAATAGAAGGTTTTAAGACTTTAGTTACATTATAAATAATTTGTTGATGGTACCATACTCATTTTAGGAATTGTGGTATGTTCTAAGGTGATTTCACCATGTGAAAAAGCCTTCTGCTGGGATATCATGATTGAGAGAAAAATATTTTCTCATGCTTTTACCACAGAGGTTTGGAAGGTGATCTATAGGCTAAACTGAGAGCTTATTTTCTGTAAATTCACATTATCTTTCTCAGTCATGTGAGAATGAAGTCTGACATTCTCAGTAAAACATGTACATCCAACAAGGGCAGAGACTGTCAGTTGATTCCTTTGTGTTCTACTGCAGCTTCCCAGAGTGTTCCAAAGAACTACTAGAGCGCTAACAGTCCTACTTATGATAAACGTATGGCACACCTGAAGCCATCTTGCTTGGATTAAAGTGGTAACTCTTAAAACATTTAATTTAAAAAGGAACAAAATGAGGGGGTTCATTTTTCAATAAAAAGTATGATTAGTGCTGCAGAAAGAAAAATTAGGGCACATTTTGAGTGACTTCTCAAATCCTCTTCTATTTCATTAAAAAATTCTGACATGCAGACTGAAACATGCACTTTCAATACCAGCAGCAGTTTTCCCTGGTGAGCAGTAGCTTTACTACAGTGATCTAATGAGCAAAAAGAGTGCTAACATTCTGAATTTATGGCAAATGTGTGACACATCTGAATGCCTTCTTGATGGAATCAAAGTAAAAAACTGAAAGTATTTCCTACTGAGGAGACTGCAGTAAATGAGGAAATTAGGAAACTTCATAACAAATAAGTCTCCCAAGATGGCCACCAGAGACAAAAGAGCCCAAATGTAGCCCAAATATCACCCAGATGTAGCCCAAGTATAGCCCAATGACAGAATGTCCCAGAATGTTCTTAAAAACAACTAGAGCGCTTACTGTCTTCATTATGACAAAAGTATGGCACACCTGAAGCCATCTTGATTGGAATAAACTGGTAACACTTAAAACATTTAATTTAAAAAGGAACAAAATGAGGAGGTTCATTTTGCCATAGAAATTATGATTAATGCTGAAGAAAGAAAATGAGGGCACATTTTGAGTGACTTCTCAAATCCTCTTCTATTTCATTAAAAAAATTCTGACATGCAGACTGAAACATGCACTTTTAATACCAGGAGCAGACTTCCATGGTGCAGTAGTTTTACTACAATGATCTAATGAGCAACTAGAGTGCTAACATTCAGAATTTATGGCAAATGTGTGACATATCTGAATACCTTCATGATGGAATCAAAGTAAAAAACTGAAAGCATTTCCTACTGAGGAGACTGCAGTACATGAGGAAATTAGGAAACTTCATAACAAATAAATCTCCCAAGATGGCCACCGGAGACAAAAGAGCCCAAATGTAGCCCAAAATCACCCAGATGTAGCCCAAATATAGCCCAATGACAGAAGTGTGCAAAACACTTATTATTTTGTGTTTTTGCAGTGTTATATAGTGCAGACTTGTCAGGTATTGGAGTGCTTTACATGAGCATTGGTTACATCACACAAGAACACATTCATTTTGGTTGTAGACATGGGGAGACTAAGTGATTTGACCAGAATCACAGAATGTCGAGCTGAAGCAGAAACTTCAACCTGGTTCCCCAGTTGCAAAGTCTGCAGTTCTGGAAGTAACACCACATCATCTCCCCTAAGTGCAACATTTAATCAAGTGGTCAACTGGATAAAAAAACATAAAGATAACAAATAATTTAAAAGTGCTTTGTCGCTATTTGAAAACTCAGAAAATATGTCCTTATTTTAGCCTTTTAGAGCACTAACCATAATTTTGATGCCAATAAGACCCTCTCATATATGTAATTTCTAAAGGAAATGCTCTAGGTATTACAGTTTTGATTACATCAAGATGATGTCAGGCGTTCCACACTTTTGTAATAAATATAGAATGTTAGCAATCTAGTTGTTCATTAGGATACTGTTGAGAGGCAGAGGCCAGGGGCACGGACTCTGAAAATTGAAGGCAGGTAGGAGGGTGCAAAGGCAACAATTTAACCACACTGAGCAGGCAGGAAGGGCCGTGGAAGCACAACAGACTATGGAGGGCAGTGGAAAGGGGGGCAGGGGCAACAAACCAACAATACAGGACTTGCAAGAGAGGCTGTTGGAGGCAAGATCTATTACGGGTCAAGGAAGCTAGGGGCGGTCCCCAGATCCCCGGGAGCCACCACAGAACTGAGCAGGAGAGTGAGTCAGGGACAAAAGGGGCACCTTAATTTGAGCCGGGGTGCCTAGGAACGCTTGCTCCAAAAATGAAGAAAACAGACATATGAGACATGGAATTGGAGGCAGAATACAATGGCAGTTTAATGAGAAGATGCAACTTCAAAGAAACCGCAGAATAGAGACATAAAGTACAAAATACAGAATCCAGATAATCATACAGCTGTCATGATATTCTCTGTATCTCAATTAATGTACTGACAGAGAGAGAGAGAAAACACATCTATAAATGCATCATGAGAAACAAGTTACACCAAGGAAAATGTTACCTAGGAACACTCACGTTTACTCTTAGAGCAAGCATTCCTGCAATTACAATACAAAATCTTTTAAATGCAAAAGTAAAGAGAACAATGGTTAAACATAACATGACATTTCATATAGGTAAAATAGAATAAGATACTTCAAGCAAAGCAGAGCAAGACATTTTAAGCAAAGGAAGACAAGAGCTCCCAGCTCTTGGGGAAAACCTGCACTGCCTGTTAACCTACATACAGACGGCGAGGTAGTCCGTCGATATCTGTGGGTGCTCCCTTTTTATATCATTTTGTGGGCTCCTTTGCACGCTACATCTACCTACGTATGCTACCCAAAAGCTTCGTCTGCAGATTTTACCAGACATTTCGTCATTTACCCACTTAATGCTGACAATGGACTGGGTGAAAAGGTCAGTCTCTCAGGCCAATCGCTTATCGTAAGTTCCATAGAGCAAGCAGAAAATAATGGGTATTGTACGGGAATTCAATATATTCATGTATAAAATCTCCTCAGTTCACCTAACTTGACGCTCTGCGGTTGCCACTTCCTTAAAAGCGGGAAACCTGCCCAGGAAGCAAGTACCAGTCCAGGATGCAGCCTACTGTATGTCGACAGCTTCAGGGGGATGTTGAACTTTGATACCGAGCACGGAGCACTCGGGTAGGGTGGGGGCTACTGGTTTGGAGCAGAAGGCCTCGCAGACCTGCCTTCAGACTGCTATACACTAAAATTGCAGAGCTATGGTCAATTTAACAAAGAGGCCTACATATTGAACAGAAGGGCCTACACAGGGGTTTTATACTGGCTGAGTGGTAAGGATGTCTCAGGATAATTATATAGCAACACAGGACCCGCTGGTCAATTTAATACGGCCTACAAATGCAGCTGGCAGGGCAAGGACAAGGGTCTCATACTTCAGGTGTGGACAGAACGGGCCAGGGGCCCCCTGTGATACAAAATCTACCCTCCTTCAAGCCTGTGGCAATGTAATAGACCATTGTGGGCAGAAGGAAGAGGCAATGGTAGTACAACCATACATGCCAACAGACCCGATTCAGCCAGGAAACGTCCAATGTTTTTAAGCTCAAATGGGCTTTATTTGATCTGTCTCCTGTCTACAATATCCTCTTTTTCAATGTAACTCAAAGGGGAAAATCAATACCCCAGTTTTTTTTCAAAATCTCCCTCTTACCAAGTTCAAAATGTTCGCAAGTATGGTACATTGGATCATGGAAGGAAATGGGATAGGGACATGGACTTGGATAACAGAGGACAGGAGGGACATGGAGAGGTGCACCAAACTGACCCTGCAGGGCAGGCATCAGGGTTTGCAGCAGCACAATACACCACACGGGAGTGCAGCACAACAATCCATAGAAAGCAAGAGGGAGGGGACAGGACCATGCACATGGACAACAGAGAACAGAGGGGCAAGAGGCAATGGTAGCTAGCTGACCATAATGGACAGACAGGAGAGAAAGCTGCAGCATAACAGACCATAAAGGGCAGGAGGGACGGATCAGGGGCATTACAATGGAACAGACAAGCCAGGAGGGAGGGAGTAGGGCTGGGGGCAAGGGGGCAGGGCAGGAGCAGCAAGATAGCCATGGAGGTCAGGCAGGATGGGCACTAGAAGCAAGACACACCATGAAGAGCAACAGTGAGACTGTGATGGCATACACACAGACCATGGAGGGAAGGTGGGAGGGGGTCAGGGGCAGCTAACTGACCACACAGGGAAGGTGGGAGGGGCCATGGCAGCACAGAAGACCATGCATGGCAAGTGGGAGGGTTAGTGGCAGCACAATGGCTATGATGGGCAAGAAGGAGGGTGGAGGGGCATGCACAAAGGACGATGGAGGATAGAAGGGAGGGTCAGGACCTGTGCACAGACAAGAAAGTTCAGGGGAAGGGACCTCACAACAGACCACACGGGGCAGGCAGGAGGAGCAGCTGCAGCACAACAGACCAGGGAGGGCAGAAGGGTGTGGCAGTACAATGGACCATGTAGGACAGGAGGAAGAGGATAGGGGCATGGCATGTGGACAGGCAGGGTGGAGGTGACAGGGACAGGTTACAGTCATCTGACAATGCTAGGCAGGTGGGAGGGGAGTGTCAGCTCAACAGAACACTCAGAGTAGATAGGAGTGGCAGGTCCATGGGACATGGTGGGCAAAAAGGATGGAGCAGGGGCATGCACAAAGACATCGGAGGGCAGGGGGAAGGAGAATAGGGGCAGCAAGCTAAGCACAGAGTTTAAGCAGGAGGTCAATGATGGGGCATAGAATTGGGCAATGGAGGGCAGGAGGAGTGGACTGGTGCATCATACTGAGGGCAGTGGCAGCACATCAGACCATGCATGGCAGGAGGGAGGAGGCTAGTCCATGGATTCACACAACAGAGGATAGGGAGGAAGGGGATGGGGCAGCAAGCTAACTGTTCAGAGAAGGCGGGTATTAGGAACTTTATTGTTTTTAAAACATTGTGTCTGTGCGAACTACTTAAAATATGAACAAGTATGCAGCAAATTCTCACTTTTATTCAGGAAGAAGAGGACGTTTGTGACTGTGACTCCGGGCTCACTTGGCAGAAACACCCCCTGACCCTCCACCCCCTATCGCAAAATGTAATGCCCGTGAAAAGGGTAGGTGAACACAGTGTTATATAGAACATAGTCCTGAGAGCACGATTGAAAATGAAAACTAGATATAGTGTATGGTATAAACTATGCACCAAAAAGTGTGATATAAGATGAACCGGGCGTGAAATATAATATGCAATACATTGTGCGCAATGACAGATTCATTGGAGAGTGCGAGATAGCACAGGCACTAGCGCGTGCTATGCGATATGCGCCTTGGAGTGTAATATGCACAGGGCAGTGTTGTGTAACCTAACTAGTCTCTAAAGTTGTAATATAAAATATGTGCTGGGGAGTGTAAGGTTGCATATGCACTGTGACAAAGATATGGATCCCAGATTGTAATATGTATGGCATAGCACTGTGCGTTATAACATAGGCATCGAGAAAGGCACGTTAGATGGGGCAATATAACCCGTGCGAAGACAAGTGTGGCATGACATATTCACGGGGTGGTGTTACAGTGCACATGGGCTAGAGAGTGTCATAGCATATGCACTAGCTAGTGGAATACAACACAGAGGTGTGTGGCACACGGCAGGCAATGGTGGGTGTAACACAGCATTGGGCTCTGTCAGGAGCGCGCTGTGACTCTCAAGTGATGTTCGTCCCCTTTCCAGAGAGTAAAATAAAAAGTATTACACATCCGGCAGTGGATGTGTGTTTTATTAACCGTGAGGGGGGTTTCTTGCATAGTTTTGGTCGAATTTTTGTCGAATCCCCTTTGAATGGCTTGGTGTGCATGTGTATTAAATGTGCCCGTCAATAGCTACCCAAGTTTGTATAAATAAACGACAAGTGTGTCTACCGGGATTAGGCACGGTAGGGCATCAGACATGTCAGAGCTTCACTAGTGGTGTAAATACATTCCACGTGGATTCATTGCATGCATAGTCGCCTTTTAATGAATATCACGCAAATCGTCATGGTGATAGGTACGTACGGTTTGTCCAGCATGTCCTAGGTGTGTCTATAAATATATATTTTTTAAAAATAATAAAAAACAGTGGCCGGCCCTGGGGATTGGGGTCAAAAAAATATAATTAGGAGACTGGCCCTGGGGGATGGGGTCATCAGGGCCAATAAATTAGAATAAGAAGGGGAACCAAACAGCCCCCCTTCTTAAAAAACTAAAATAAATAAAAGACTGGCATCGTGCAGGAGGCCATGCCCCCTCCGTGCAGCACTCTGCAAACGCGCCCCCAACAGGTATCTCCAGTATGCGCCAGGGAGCTGCGCTGCAGCCAGGTGTTCTGAGGCCAAGCCCCTTTTTACACCTCTCTGCAACGCAGCTCTGTGGCGCTTACTGGAGGTACCTAGTGGTCTAGTTTGACCCTAGGGACCCTTAGGATTCAAGGGGACTTAATCTCTCAACTTAGAACAGCCACAGGGCGCGTTTACACAGTGGTGAAGGGAGGGGACGGGGCCTGAGGTGACGTGTGCAAACACGCACTATGGCACGTTTTAAATTGGGGATATAATTTCCCTTCAATACTGAGGGCCCCTGGGGGCTAACTAGCCCACCAAGTGCTTCCAGTAAGCGCCACTGAGCTGCATTGCAGAGAGGTGGTCCAGGCCGTGCCAATTTTTACACCTCTCTGCAACGCAGCTCTGTGGCACTTACTGGAGGTACCTAGTGGGCTAGTTGGACCCCAGGGACCCTCAGGATTCAAATGAACTTAATCTCCCAACTAAAAATGGACACAGGGCGTGTTTACACAGTGGTGAAGGGAGGGGACGGGGCCTGAGTTAACGTGTGCAAAAACGCCCTGTGGCCTGTTTTAAGAGGTAGTTTTAATCCCCATGCCCTCTTATATACTAGGGGCTTACAGAGGAGGTCATGCTAATCACAGGGGGACCCCAACGCATAATGTTCCCTAGTGTATGTAGGTGTTTTCACTGTATTCTAAAGTGTCTTTTAACATAGCACTGGCTCTAGGACTGGTTAGTCAGGCTCAGTTACCACCAGTATCCGTCTGAAAAAGTTGAGGGTACAGGATGATTTTGCAACAAGGCTTCTTTCTGCTCTTCTTTTTGTTCTTTCTGCACGTTATCCTTCTTCCTGCACTTATCTTCGTATTTGAGGACTTCTGTTGCTTCTTTCTGCACTTCTTTTGTTTCTTTCTGTGCATTTTTTCTTCTTTCTTCACATGTCCTATCTCTGTAGGCATAGTTAGAAATTAGCATTTAAAAAACCTTTGAAATTCACAGAAAAAACCATAGGTTTCAGGCACGTTATAGTTAGGAATTAGCATTTAAAAAACCTCAGAAATTCACTGAAAAAACCATAGGTTTCAGGGGTGTTATAGTTAGCTGGACTTTTCACTTGTACAAAACCATTGAAATTCCCCCGTTATAGTTAGTTCAGCTAACTATAACTCGGGCGCCCGCAATGCACTGCTGATGACGTCACATATTACATCACTCATGACATGGTCAGTGACATCACTCATGACATCACTGATGACATCATCCTTGTGATAGAGTGGCAGACCTCCTCTCACCCTAATATAACCTTTGATACACACATTCAAAAATAGAGACTAAAATTTTCAAAACAATGGACATACCAATACCAGTTACAACAACCTCTTCAGTAATTCTAAGATCCACATACACATCCACTCATTCACCAACAGTCCTATACAGTCACTCATACATGTACTCACTCATCATATGTACTCATACACCTATACATCCTGTTACACAATGCCACTCATCCATAGAGTTACTCACACACATAGTCACTCATGCTAATAAAGAATCAAACATACATTTACTTGCATATACAGTTATACACACACCACCATACTTACTTCTACGGAAACTTACACATACTTAGTCTTTTAAACAATCACTTATAGAAACACATACTTATTCATACAGGAACTCTTTCAATCTCTCACTCTCACATATACTCACATATATACACCAATAGTCACATATACTAGTTTAAAACATATGTAGTTACTCATAAAGACACTACTGAGACAGTCATTCACTCACTAACACACCCATACACACACTCATCCACCCATACAGTCCTGCACACATGCTGTGTTCAACACATACAAACAGTGAGTCACTCATTCATGCACCTATGCACTACGTAATACCCCCCACCGAACCATGCAGACACTCAGACTGATACTCAAAAACCAACTAATAACCTATATAGACACCCATGTAGCTACTCACCAACCCATGCAGCCACTTATACACAAAGTGAGAGACTGATACAGATATTTACATATTTAAACATTACTCACTAAGCCATGTATTCACTATGATACACTTAATCAGTCAGTTACACAATCAATTTTTCAAAAACAAATCATCCATTTAGACACTTATATACCCATTTATTCTTCCATCGACCTTGAGATATACATATATAAAACATATTTAATTTTCAGAAAAACACACATTCACTGGATGATGTCATCAGTGATGTCATTTGAGATGTCATCAGTGATGTCATGAGTGATGTCACTGACCATGTCATGAGTGATGTAATATGTGACGTCATCAGCAGTGCATTGCGGGCGCCCGAGTTATAGTTAGCTGAACTAACTATAACGGGGGAATTTCAATGGTTTTGTACAAGTGAAAAGTCCAGCTAACTATAACACCCCTGAAACCTATGGTTTTTTCAGTGAATTTCTGAGGTTTTTTAAATGCTAATTCCTAACTATAACGTGCCTGAAACCTATGGTTTTTTCTGTGAATATATATATATATATATATATATATATATATATATATATATATTTATATTATCTACTGGCGGTCGCCAGTAGATAGTTATAGTTTAGACCGAGTTCCCATAGGAAATCTGAAAATTCTATTTTGAATAACTTTGGCGCCGGTTGACGAATCCTCGCGAAATTTTCAAAACTAATGGGGCGGTCCGCTCAGCTCCTACCCTGAAAGTCTCGGGGTGATTCGTCAAGCGGGGGCTGAGAAAAAAGGGGGGTCCCAAAACGCGTTTTCCCCATGCACTTTCCCATAGGACCTTTAGTCGAAGGTACAGCCCGAACGGCTGAACAGAATTACTTGAAATTTGGCAAAGAGGTAGTCCTCAGGTCAGGGATGTGCCTTTTGCATATATGGTATCAATCTGTTCAGTAGTTTCTGAGAAAAGTGCAGTTAAAAGTACATAAATATCTATATGCGCGCACCGTGCGCGCACGTTGCCGTGCGCGAGCGTAATTCTGATTGGTGGGTAGATGTCAGTCAACATTCGAATCGGTCGAAATCAGGAAGTGTCGGACGCCATTTTGTGTGTGGCAGTGAAAAACAAAGGTGGAGAACGTGAAAAGGGGGCAGGGTAGAGAGTTCCTGACCCCCTAGCCTTTGTCAGGGGGTCCCTGAAGGTCCCCGAAGGGTGAAAAAAACCTTTTTTTTTTTCAAAAAATCGCGGGGTGCGCGCACGGTGAAAAACCCTTAAAAAAAAAACATTTTAAACGAGCCATTCCATATTATAGGATATAGTCAATCTATAACTATATACATAGGTAGTTTATTGTAAAATAAATATATAAAAAATATAATAATACATACATAAATTAGCATTTAAAAAACCTTACAAATTCACTAAAAAAAACATAGGTTTCACACACGTTATAGTTAGAAATTAGCATTTAAAAACCTTGCAAATTCACTTAAAAAACCATAGGTTTCACACACGTTATAGTTAGGAATTAGCATTTTAAAAACCTTGCAAATTCACTGTAAAAACCATAGGTTTCACACATGTTATAGTTAGCTGGACATTTCACTCGTAAAAAACCATTGAAATTCCCCCGTTATAGTTAGTTCAGCTAAATATAACTCGCGCGACCACAATCCACAGAGATTTCTGAATAAATTATTCTGGAAATATTGTTTACGAAGATTCAGTTTTGTTTATTAGAAATCTGGCTTGTGTGCCATGCACCCATTTTTGGCTGAATATATGTAAATATTGCAAACCATAAACAAAAAGTGTACACTGTTCCAAAACAGCGACTTCTCACTACCAATTTGGGGAGAAGAAGAAAACACAGCCTCCACAATCACTGTAAGTTGCCCCTGGGGGCTCTACACCTGTTGTATTGAAGTGGGGGCAGGAGGGGCATTCTCAGCTACCACGCTGCATTTGAATTGTACTGTGACATTTATATCCACCTCGGGTGGAGGATTCAGAGTCTGCATTTCAGTTTTAGGCATGGTATTAATGTACACTCCAATGGCATCCCCAGGCATTATTCCGGGCGGGAGCAGTCTACACCTCTTTCATTTCGGTACTGGACGGCAAGCATTCACAGCAATATAGGAGCTGAACTGTTTTCCCAAGCGGGAAATTTTTTTTCATTCACGCTCCTACCCATGACGTATTTCTGGCCTGCTCTGGTTGAAACAGTAAATCTGATCTAAGCATGGATCGAAGTGGTTCCTAAGTCTCGCTCTCCTTTTTGAGAGTTCATACTTTTTACACCTGATGTGGCAACAAGCGTTTATATTCATAGGATATGACTACACATGAATAAAGGTAACAGAGAGTAGACACCATCATAAGAATTAGCAATACCTTCTCAGAGGATGCTGTCACTTTTACATACTTTTCTGAAAAAGCGTGTACCCATACTTACCCTCATATATAAGCAGAATTAAAGGAGCTGTTGTACCCATGAAATTCCAAGGGGCCCATGCCTGAATCTAGGAGGGTAAGACCCCTGCTCTAAGTGACTGGTAACAGTCGATATGCATGATCTAACACACCTCACATCTTCTCACTGTTGTGTAGGCATGAATTTGGCATGTTAAGCTCACAATCTGTTTGTTTCAGTCATGTGTGCATGCGGACATGCCTTGTGAATTTGCACTTAGAAGTCCACATTATCAATGTATTGTGATGTGTTTTATTTTTTTACAGGTCACTATTTTTGTGAAATACATTCACACTGAAGTAAGTGTGACAGATTACAAGCATACACTTCATTGAGAGCACTCTTTGATCCTTTTGGCCTCCTCAGGACGTGAAACATGTCAACTGAGATTATCTGTAGTGTATGCAACCCCACACACAGATCTTCCTAAGTATTTACCTGAAGTTCAGGGATTCAACACAGTCTCTGTTAGGGAACATCGGGTCATTAATCCTGACAGACTTCCACCTCCTGTTTTTATTCTTGACATAGGTACCACAGCTCAGAGTAAAATGACTGCATCGGTACCCATTGACAATTTCAACTTACATCGTTTCCAGTTCTTCATCAATTACACACCAGGGAACACTTTATACTTTCACTGCATTTTTCTACAAACGATTTCTGGCAAAGAGCCCTCTCGCGGGGCCTGTCGGAAATTGCAGAACCGGCCCGAAGAGGAGCACACCCAATGATGCAGCACACCACCTAAGTATGGGTGAGGGCACCTCCTCCTCAAATTGGTGGGAAGGAGTCATTACTTTGGAGCAATGTACCCTTTCTGTTTATTGTTTATAATCATGTGGGAGAACGCACTATGGACCGTTCTTATTCTCCCTATTCCCTCCTTTGGATTACCTGATATGTAAATATCATAACAAGCACCTTTTATGTATTTCAAATGCTCTGAACATTAATCGGATAAGCTTTCATAACGGCCTAAGTCAACTGCACTATTGGCTCTTTCATACATTATGGAGGCTATGTTTGCCATCTGAAGGCAGTGAGCCGGTGTTAAATATTAATTTTCTGTGCTATTGCTTTTGAGCTTGACATCCAGCCTCGTTAATATCCCTAGAATCGCCAAAGTACAGGCACCTCCTTTGTTATACTAGTGGACCGCTTGGTGCTCTTCACGAGTAATCTAGATCTGACCACAAATTAAGGCAAAACACAAATCATGGCTTGCGGGCCCGGTAAAAGTACCTTAAGCAAACTTATTTCTAATGGACAGTCTTTGGTTGGTGTTAAAGAGTTTAGTTACCTGGTAATCACATTTAATTTTGCAGGCACCTGGCACCCACAAGCTCAGCAGATCAGTGGGAGCCATTTTTAATCTTTCAAGCTCCTCACTCAAAGGTAATATTTCTCCCTAGTTAAAAGTGCACAATGCTCAATCTATCCCTGGAGCAGTCTATGGAGCAGGGGTTTGGGGTTACAACAATGCGTCTTCACTGCAGTCTGAAGAAAACTGGATCTGTTGAAGGTTTTTACACCTCCCTCCAACAACGTTGAGTTATATCGTCCAGGCAGAGATTGATCAGCAATACTTTAAGGATATAGTTTACTTGGCACCCCTGTTGCTTTGGATCACTATCTGAGCGAATCTCCATGCAAAGCTATGCAGGGATAATATTTTGGACTGTCTCAGCCTGGATAAAGGATGTGCTATACCATGGCCTAGTTACCTATCTAACAGTTTGAAGGCTTTGTGGCTGTCCTCTCTCTTTTCACAACCCAGAACTATAACGAAAGAGGATACATTAATGGAAAGGAGATTTGCATTGAAGAGTACAAAAAGCACAGTGTCACTTTATGATAGGCAGCTTGCTTCCCCTGAGCCAGTTTTCTATCTTGTACATGAATTAACTCATTGGGAGTGAGCTTTACCTTTTTGGTTTAGATCTAACACTGTATCGTGCTGTTAGAAATGGGGGTCTCTAGTTGGCAGGTTGTTACCCTGACCAAGTAAGGACCCTTCTTCCTAGTCAGAATAAGTGAGGTACACTTCTAAAATAACCCCCGCTCACCCCCTTGGTAACTTGGCATGAGCAGTCAGGCTTACCTCAGAGGCAATGTGTAAAGCATTTGCACATAAATCACATTAATAGAGTGAAAACACTAGAAAAGGACACCACACAAGATTGAGAAAAAACGCCAATATTTATCTGTGTAAGACAAGACCAAAACAATAAAAATCCAAAATACAGTTATCAAGATACAAATAATGCAAAAATAGACTTTCTATACAGTTCTGTGAAGTCAATAGATCTGTCTGGGGCTATCACGGTGGCGTGAACAAACAAATCCAATGATTCAGGCCGACTAGAGCATCGCGCGCCAGCTACGGTGTTGGGGATACCCATAAAACAGTACCTTTAGAAATGCAGGGCATCGGGGACCTCGCGATAAGCTCTGGCATTGGCAGGCGTCAGTTCTGGAGGTCGGTGCCGGAGTCGTCGGGCCCTTGAAGTCACACACGTTGCAGATTGCCCTCAGGTCACAGTGCGTTCAGAGCAGCAGCTCAGTAAAGGCGTACAGCAGCACTGGTGAGACAAGGGCTGGGGTTCAAAGTGGGATGGTGCTCATCGCGGTGCTGGCAGGTCACGGTGCAGGCGTAGTTGTCGTTGAAGTGCTGTAGTTGGCTGACGAACAGGAGTCATTGGTGCCCGAGTCGGTGGGCCAAGGCTGTGGTATGGATGGGGGGGTGCGTTGTGTAACTTACGAGCGGTGCCCCCAAACCAAGGTGCAGGCTTCTATGTATGCTGCACCACATATAGAAAGAGGAATTTGCCTCTCAGGTTGCTTTTCTACTGGAAAGTTCCCCTTCCTGCAAAAAAAACAATCCTGTCTGCAATGCAGGCAACCTTACATCCTGGTGCAGGGGTACCTGTGTTTACGCTAGGCCACCAGAACGGCACCAGCGCAGGGACAAGGATTAAAATGCATTGTATTCTTTTATTTATGGCACATTCCTGCTCCTAGTGTGCAATGAGGTTCTCCTAGGTAAACAGAGTTTGCAATGGCCATGCGTATTACTAACATGTGGTGTGAAAGCATGAGAGGGAGAGCAGTTTGCTTATTATTTCAATGTATGCAGGCCATATTCCAGGTTGAATTATTTCTTTGTTCTAGGGATGATAATGAACAGATATGGTTCCTCACCTGAGGAATATCTGAATATGTCCTTCTGCTGATGTCCTTTAGTGTTATAGAAGAAATACGTTGGGAGGGATAGTGCTACATGGGGATTTCAAAATCATGTCATTAAGAAAGGTGCAGGTGTTACTGATCACTCTTTTTAGGTGTATACTGGGTCTATTCAGCTGAAAACATTGCTTGGGAAATCGTGCCAGGCAATATTAGGAGGCAAATTCATTGCCACTATGAAAAATAAGGAAAGAATGAAATATAATAAGCAACTGGAAGCCAAAGTGGCAGCTTGATCATGTGGTCGGTGAGGACATAGACCCAGCACTGGAGTGGTCTTTGATGGCCAGGCAAGAGCAGTATATGCATTTAATAGATGGCATAGCAAAAACTCAATTTATGAACTCCCAAAAACGTGTTTAGGAGTAGGGGTGGGCGAAGAATTACGCTCCACCGGCAGAGTTCGCTGCGTTTTGCCCACACTGTGCGGAGTTTCGAAAAACTCAGCGAAGTGACGCAGAATGGAGTCTTTTTTTCTTGAGCAGCTCACAACAGTAAGTCAGAGAGCACTTGCGAGAAAAAATAACGCACTAGACCTCCTCCTGGCGTGATTTCTCATCGTGGGTGGTCCTGGCAGGTGGCGACACTCGGTTTGAGAAATCTGCTATTCACGTTGAGGAAGCTACCACTTGAGTAGAATGTCTACTCGAGCGGCAGAAAGCAGCAGTGCCCTATGGCGAGATGCTTAGTGCCATTCGTGCTGATTTTTGAGTGTGGGACAAACTCCCGGTGCTACATATCAGTGCGAGAAGCGCAGCTTAACAGACTTTGCCGCTGGTGGAACTCCGCCGAGCTCAGGTGAGTTTTTCTGTCACTTCACAGAGTTCTGTGGAGCAAAATATCGCAAACTCCACCCAGAACCATTTAGGAATCTGTAATTACAAAGGTAAACTCCTGACTTGGTTATCTTGGTTACTGCTGAGAAAAGTAGAGGACTGATGAATATATAGAGAGATCCAAACAGGGAGATCGGTACTAGCAAAGTTGACATGGCAAACGCCTTTCCCGACCACCAATAGGAATTTTATGTGTTTAGGTGTAATTACATTCAAAATGAAGTAATGGAATTCATAGTTCAACTCCCAATGTATAGTCTAAGGGATCTAGTGGAAGGTGAGGTCATAGAGGATGAGGTCAGGACTGGCCTCATTGACCTTAGATTTGGAAAGGCTCTCTTTTTATTGAGGGGGTAGGGTGTAAGTTGTTAGAAAATATGATTAAACTGTAATGCTGAATACCTGTTAAAACTAATAAAATAAATATGAAAAAAAAGATTTGGGAAGGCTCTTTGTCCATAATATTTCCTAATTGAACTATTTAATAAGGTACTAAGCCTGGTCATGTCACAACTTATTAAGGCATTTCATGATATGTTGCATGATGAAGTGATGGCAATAAATCTTAGAATGGATTTTGTAACGCACATATACAAGACAAGCAAACTTAAGGATAGGTATCACTTGTATTGCCTGATATTAGTTATGAAATATTAGAGGTATATCCTTGCACAACATGTCTAAATATCTACTGGATATGGTGGAGTAGTGGGTTAATCTAGATCATGCGGCATTCATGCCTAATGGGGCTCACCAAATTAAGCCATATAAGGTGACACAAATGTCTAACTATGCATATATTTTGACTGAACTAACAGCTATTGTATCATTAGATCCAGGAAATGTGTTATATTTAGTGGACCAGCCCATCATGTTTTATATATTGAGAAAGATTGATCTGGTCCTCAGATGCTTGCCTGGATAGAACTGCCATACAAATTGCCTCTGGGAATAGTTTGTGCGAATGGGGTATTGATGCATCCTTTCCCATTATGAAAGGCTACCAGGCAAAGAACCTCCCTCCCCATCTGTAATAGTCTTTGCTCTAATTTTAGAGTGTTAGCATGTTGAATGTACATTGGTCAAGAAGGTGAGATGGAGTTCAGAATGGGAAGGCAATCTATAACTCTATGCGAACAATGTTCTTCTGTACATAACAAATCTCGAGAAGTTAAAAAGCTCTTTAGATGTTTTGTGATCTAGGGATCTCATGTTTTAAAATTAATTAGGACAAATCTGTACTTTTTTCAATAAATGACTGGTGGTCTGAAAAACAATGCCATTTAGGTTTGAAAGCAAGTACCTGTGAATGTATGTGAATAGGTAGGTGAATAGGATGTATAAGTATAACTTGGAAACACTTCTATACCATGTTAGGAAAGAAACTGGGAGGTTGGCCTGCCTTCCATTGTCCCTGTTTGGAATGATGGCACTCTTCAATATGATTGTTTTCTCCAGGTTCCTATATATGTTATAAGACACCCGTGCAGGTCTCAAAAGCCTTTCTCCATGAGTCAGAGGCCTCTTGGGGTGAGAGAAATGCCTAGGATTTCTTTGACCACATTGTATTTGGGGACATATGATGACAGGATTTCTCCATCGAATTTGAATAGCTATTATCTGGCAGTCATCTGTGATTGTGCCTTTAGCGCACAGGATGAACCATCATTGACGATGGACAGATATAAAATGTGTGAAGCAGGATTTCTACATAACACACATGAGAATAAGTCAGAGGCTTCCTTGCCAAACCCAACAGAGATGATAATAATTGTATGGCAAATAGCATGTCTCAATATCAGCTTGAAAGGAAAGATCATACAAGCAGCCACACTTCGGCATAAAGACAGTAGGTCAATAGCTGCAATGTTAGAATATTCACATTGAATTTTAATGATTTGCTAAAGAGTTTTCTAAATATGGCAGTCTTTTAACTAATTTAAACTGAGGTGCGTGGGATGCCTGAATCGAGGATCAGCTGCCTTCTTATGGCTGAGATAATGGCTAAGGCATAACCTGTAAATTACAAAAAACTGAACAACAATGCTCTACATAGTCTGGCTAAATTGAATGCTATGTAGCAGAAAGATGTGGAAGACCTTGATGAAGTTTTTGTCTAGCAGCCTCAGCATTCCCTACGGACATAACCAGCAGGGTACATTTAAAGCTCGTTTCATTTAAAATTCTGCATGGTTTATATTACTCTAGCCCTCTGCTACACTATGTTATCTCACCGCTTAATAATAGAAAATATAGTTCCTAGGATAATGTAAACATACAATGTACCAAATGTCAGACAAGAAATTAGTTCAAGATCATATATATATAAAAAACTTATATTTAATCATGCAAATACCAAAAATGTAAAACAAAAAAGTCAACTTAATGGTTTTAGTTGATCTTTGTGACAATACATTATCTTATTAAAATTACATCAAAACATTTAAGTGGCAAAGTTATAATCTTCGACGCGCGTTTCGGCGCTATGGGCGCCTTCGTCAGGAATAGCCACAAATAAACCTAAAAATGATTAAAAATACATTTAGAACTCATTCTCGTAATTTAAACAATGATTCGTTTTACATAAAAACAACCATGGTAACAGTCTGCCATGGAGGGAATACATTTATAAATATCTCATCTATATCATTAACTTAATCAACATTTATTACATTAAATTTAAATTTCAAAAACATGTAAAACATGTAAATAAGAAGAAAGGATAAAGAAGAAGGTGAAAATATAGAAAGTAAAGCCAAATTCCCACTTACATATCCACTAGGTGATCTGTGATGTCTATAACATTTAATGTATATATATCTATAGATATATCTAGATATCTCTATTTGATGTTCATCGATTTGCTTACTTGTCAGATACACTGTAGGCTGTTTTATTCCTTTTTATATAAAAAGCGGAGACCCCAAGATGAAGGAGTACTTGTCGTTCTGCAATATTTTTTTTTTAAAAAGGGCAATGAATACGTATTTGATTTTGTGTATTGTCTAATTGGAACTATTTTCAGAAAAAAGGACCTACTTTGCTGAAGGATTGATGTCAGGGCAGATGATGTGAGAGATACTTACTTCTCTATCTGGTATCTGAATTTTATTAAAATCTAGAAAATGACAAATGGATCAGCTCACGTTGTTATAAGTAAACATATGAGATGACATCAGCAAATTGCGAGAGTCGTAGGCGTGCTGACCACTTTTATAACCACTATAGAATTTAGGACTCACGTACTACTTCTCATATAATAGTTAAATGGTGTTTACTCATCTCAAACATACTGTCGAACTATCAGCGAGATGAAAAAACTGGAGGCTATAGCTTTAAACACACTACGTATTACACTAATGTCATGATTGATTTATGACTGTGTGCCTGTTCAATTATATGTAATGCAAACAGTCAAGGGTAATCCTTAAAAATTAAAAATACAATACCGTTTATTGCAGTATGAGTGCGATTAGCGTCCTAGGAATTACAGGGGGTCCTTGTTATTCACATGAGATCTCACCACTTAATATACATGACTGTAGTAAAGAGGGTCATTTATATGACTTACTGTGGCTGTGACAAGGATAAAATGTTTTAGATGACCAGGAATTAGTCAATTGCATAAAAGTGAAGTGATATGTGAAAAGCATGCATTGTTCCCCTGTAGATCTGCCCCATTCCTGGTTGACTGTCATGGTGATCTGGGAGACATATAGATTTTATGGTGTTACAAGTTATTTATGGACATGGCACTTGTGGTAGTCAAGTGGGATATATCCTAGAAATGGGGAAGTTGATAGGCTTCATCAATGGTCCAGGTAACAGGATTGGTGTATGGAAGCAGAAGGGATGATGTGCAAAAGCCAGGGTTGGATTGGGAAGATTGAGAAGATGTGCGGTTGTGGACTCGCCACTCCTTTTTCGAATATAATCGATGATATGCTACTATTCAACAATGGTGAGGCAATAGAGAGGGGCATGCTGCACATCGAATTTATATTGTAATGGGATAAAAATTAGTAACAGTGAAGATAAGTGTTTTGTTGCACATGAGAATGTCTCAGCACCTGGGACCAAAAATATTAAATTTCTGCACTTTCCTGCCTAAAATGTTGATGTCATTGGGGGAAATGTTGAAAATGTTAATGAAAAGGAATTTAGAAAAACATACACCACTAATAAATATACTCAGAGATGTGGTTACGTCAGCCCTCTTCAGTCACTGCTTGATTGAAATGTCTCTCACATTTGGATCAGTTCACAGATGTACTGAGGGCAGTTTCCTCCAAGATTCATCCTGCACCCTGGCACTGCCACTTCCAGACACAATGCAGCCTGCTTCCAGCATCAGCATCTCAGTAACAATTGTCAGCAATCGTAGCAATGACTCTTTCCACACCAGCTCATCCTGCACCTAGAGCACTGCTTATCCTGGGACCTCTGAGATGAGGATCCCAAAAGCTTCCTGTATTCTGAACACTGACCAGTCTGCCCCTATCTTCTGGTCACTCTCATCTCCAACTAGCAGCTCATCATCACGCCTCACAGATACAGCCGTCTTCCTCCAACGTCAGCATCCCAGGCACAACCTCCAGTTGGCCCTTGGTATCTCAACCTACACTAGCTCTGCCCTCAAAAGAGCACTGCCACCAGGGCCCACTTAGAAATAGAAATACATACTGCAGCAGGAGCCAGGAGAAACTGATTCCACACAGGGTCTCAGTCCTGCTACTTGCACCAGATCTCTTTACATGAGCCATGCACCAGTTCCATGGAAATGTCAGACCAGTACACTGAGCTGCCCTCTGTCCTTGCGCCCACTGGGCCACCATGATATCTTCTATGAGTGAATGAAATGTTTCACAATGGGAATATCAAATTCTGACGACATCACATTAACAGTACTGAGTAGTCACTTCAGAATTGAGCTGGAATGTTTGGAATTAGTAAGAAATGGTAAGGTTTAGAAGTCTTATTAACCTAATGTTTCACAAATGCATTATTGTTATTTAGTGTTGTGATATTCCAAAAGAAAAACAATTATTGATCCACTCAAATTTATAAAAAGTTTACTGCGTTATAGTAATTTTTTAATGTTATCAATGTTTACACTATGAGTGACACAAAGGAAACACATTGCAATTTTTCTTGATTTGGAGTCAGCGTGGGCTTCTGGGTGCGGATTACCTGGCTACAGCCTTCTGCTGACTGGATCAAAACATCTAGTACAGCTCTCCGCAGCTAATTATCCACCGTTTCTTAATTAAGGTTACATTTTACTACAAAACGACAAAGACTATGCCTTAATTTAATAAAATGGCACATCTGAAATCCAAACCTTTTCAGAGCAGGAAAGTCCAATAGCAATCTTTATTGTTTTAGTAGTATGGGTTATAACAAAATAACAGTAATAAGAATAAAATTGAAAAATAAATAAATAACCCAATCATTCCTAAAAAACAAATTTAATAACACTTTAACAACACTACTATATAGGGACTTAAATAATTAAAATGACATTAGTATTCAATCTTCGAAAATTAGCACATCTCGGCTACCCAAGCTTTAAACATGCTACTGCTTTCCCAAAGTGAACTCTGCTGCCCAAATATAAAGTGGACATAAATATAGGATTGTCTGATCTGTAGCAAATTATTTTCCAGTGCACTTGCGTAGTTTGTTACAGAGAACAACTCGAACAATGAAACTAAGCATTTGAGGAGCAAAACTTTAGTTTTTGTGCAAATATCATAAAGGGCAATATGGTGTCACTATCCCCATGTACACAACTGCAGACCTCACTAATTGCAGGGTCTCTATAAATCTTTGACAGCTTGACTGGAGTCAAAGTAAGGAAAGTCAAAAAGAAGGCTGTAGAGAAGGGCATCAAAAAGGATATAAAGGTACATGTTAACCGCTGTCTAAAGGTAGATACAGGAAATGAGCAATTATTTATTTATGACTGGATGAAATTTGCAGTTTAAATCATTTATAATTTTTTAGATGAAATAGCTTCAGTACGTGCCCTGCAGACAAGGTCAGTGCTGACACAAACTTTGAGAAAGGCAGCAAAATGTGAGCAAATGTTGCAATATCAGTGGAAAAGGGCATTTGGGGACATCAGAACTTGAACTTGACTCTTATACATCTTTCATGTTCTAATCATGAATAGTACTTCTCAGTACTTCTGGCTTGGAGGTCTTCAAAGGATTATAGAGTGCCTAGAACAAGCTTTTGATTAATTGCTTACGATGGATGATGTGGCACGTAGAGTCGGATTGAATTTACACAGATTATATTGCTGATAATTTACTTGAATTATTTCACAATGTTGGACACTGTGCTTAGTGATTGAAGCGATTTCCTCTTGCATGAGAATATATATTGTGTAAGCAGCATTGTATTTTCTCATGCTATGTATGTAATATAGCACTCAGAGATACCACATGGGTTATTTGCTCATGTTACAAAATGTAACTTTTAGAACAGGATTGCATGTGCTTAGAACACATAGAGTAGTGTTCAGAACAGCATAATCTGAAGTTCAGTCTACCACTCTTTGAGTCCGAACAACGGCCAGTTATATTTGAGTCTCTAGAGATACTTAAATAATGTTGTAGCCAAGGGTGACAATCTTGTTCTTCAAAATGCCAATCCAGATTGATTAACAATCCAAACAATGCTTAACTTAAGACGTTATTGAAGACTTGGATAATCTGAGCCTCTGTGGCATCTGACCACCTCCCCCATCCACTGAGTTCTCTTATGGCAAACGTATCCTCTATTGCTGACTGTTCAAGGAAAGCACAGATCTATGAGAGGCTTTCAGCGATAAAGAATGTCACACAACAATTCAGCCTCTATACCAAACTCCTAGGCTTCATCATCGTCAGTACGCTACTCATTCAAGGTCCACTTTGTCACTTTGCCAAGATGTGGATTTGAAATCAAGTTGCCAAGATGTGGAATTGAAATCAAATTGCCAAATCTGACTTCAGAGCCTCCATCAAAGCCCAGGTCATCTCCCACTTAGATAGTGGCAATACCAAATGCACTAACAACCTGAAAACAGACCTAACTTTAATGAAGAGTGTCCATCTTATAAGGGTGGGTAAAAAATTAGATTTAGAGTTTACAAGTTTTAAACTTTGGAATATGCAAAGATTACAATGTTTAGTACATTTAAGTTTAAACATTGCAACTTTCAAAAATATTGCAGAGCTTGCAAAGTTTAGAAGAATGGTGTACAGTACTTCATAGTATAACTCAACAAAGTTCTAAGGAAACTGGAACACATCTCCCCAGTGACAATAGAAAATCCATTTGACATGGAATCCTGCAGTCAAAATCAAGAAATACAACAAAAACAAAAACAGCCTTCCTAAGTTACACTCCAAAGCAATGGAACAACATCCATGTTAGACTCTCTTCTTCAATCTACCATTTCTGAACATAGCTAAAAACCCATCTGTTCAGGGGCTTCAAGGAGAACTTCATCTACAATATCTAAAGCACCTCAATCTCCTCTCATACCCTGCGTCCATTTTAAAAAGTTATGAAAAGATAGGGACCCCGGTCCTTCAGTACCGCAGTTGTTAACTAATGGTAGGAAAGGTTAATTATTGGTGATGTTAACATGTACAATTATAGATGGACAACAGTGAATTACTGGGGTGTATTTCACCTAGGGGTTCTGAGTGTCATTAGACGGACAATGAGAGCAAAGCTTAAGTTGTCTCTGATGTCACTCCGAACCACGAGGTAAATAACATCTCCCTTATTCACTTTTTACGCATCTATAATTTTTTGTTATGTATGGCCCCCAAATCATCTGCCCTTGCTTTCAACAGCTACACAGTAGCAGAGAAGTAACAGGGAGCCTTTCATAGCATGGCCTCTGTTATGTATCACTATCCCAAAGTTAACAACAAACAAATACCTTTCCTGCCATTCTTGAACAACCCTCACCACCTTCCCTGTCTTCTATCATCCTCTTGCAGCAGTGCTGTCTGCTTCCACTCACAGTAAACAAGCAGCACTGCACTGGCAGGCTCTCAGAGAGCCCTCTCAGCTTGGACTGGAACGTTTTTATGACATCACAACAGTGGGTAACAGTTTTGTTTTCAACTGGTGCTATGTCATAGCAGTGAATTATGGTGTTCAAAAACTGAAACAAACAACAAAGGTTCTCTATGAAAGCCATAGATAACAGCAATCTTTGAGGTGGAATGTATCTACTGCACAAAATTAGGAGTTAAATAAGATGAGTGTGAGATGCCAGAACTTTAAGCAAATTTATAGTTCTGTGTAGTCAAGTATATTTTATAAACCAGGACAAACTACAATATCTTTGAGGTCTGTTACAGCTGAATTTATTCATCATCATCATGTTCCATGGTAAAGGTTATGAAATGGTCAATCTGTTCTTTAGGTTCAGCCAATATGTTTCACCCTGCATCAACCTCTAGGGACTTTTCAAGGCGGGCACTTGTCTGCTATCACATAGAGGAAAGATTATCTCAACATACAGGTCTACTAAAGAAGACTCAGTCTTTGCAGTCACTAATGGAAATTCCATGCATAAGGTGGTGTGGAACAAAAAATCAAAAATGCAGAAAATTGCTCCCCTCCACTCAGTACAGCCAGCTAGGTTTGTAATTTATAAATCTCAAAAAATGCATAAAGTGTATGTGTATATTGCTTTTCATTTACTGCAAGAAATATTTTGTATTTTTAATTATTGCTATTTTTATATCTATCTATATTTGTTTTAGACTTCAATGATCTATATTTCTGTTCCAGAGTCCTATCACTTTTAGGAAATAAGCATTTGTCTTGGTGTACCACACCAAGTGAGAGATTTGCTAAAATGTAAGGACTCTATACAGACATGGTGTCGAAAATAATGTTTTTTTAAAATGTTAATAGTAGAGCAACCACGACGGCGGACTATCGAGGCCGCACTTCACTTTCTGTTTATTTTTGTTCTATACAAATTTGCACAACAATTCCTGTCCCTGACGTCGTTCGGTAGAACTGCAACGCAGAGCAGAAACTTGAGTTTACTTTGGAATGGTGCACCAATAAACTTCTTATCCACAACAAACAAGATTAGAAGTAAGGAAGTAAGGACAGGTATTCCTTTTTATTCTTTCTTTTTTCAATTCCAATTTTTTATGTCTATACACAACATCCAGCCAACATGTTTCATTCTGTTAAAACTGTGAACTTCATCAGGGCTTCAAAATAGTATTTCACTGGATATGTCAGATATCTGCAATATGCTTCATATAGGATTTTTTTTGGTTCCCAGGAGATTGCTTCTTCATGCCCAGAAAGGGCAAAATTCCTACCGGGTTAGCGAGGTGATGGCTTGCGGCGGATTCACTGCATATTTGTTCAGGCTATCAAACCCGCGGCATTACGATTGGGCCTAGAATGCAGTAATGTCCCTTTAAAGTTTGCCCTTTCTGGGCATGAAGGAGCAATCTACTGGGAACCAAATATTTTCCCATATGAAGCATATTGAGGTTATCTGGGCAATACAGTGAAATACTATTTTGAAGCCCTGATGAAGTCCAAGTTTTAACTGAACAAAACACGTTGGCTGGATGTTGTATATGGACATAAAAAAATGGAATCGAAAAAGAAAGAATAAAAAGGAATACCTCTCCTTATGTCTACTCTTGTTTGTTGTGGATACGAAGATTATTGGTGCAACATTCCAGGGGAAACTCAAGTTTTTTTTCAAATGTTGTTTCGTACTGCACTTGTTCTGTTTCTGAGTAATGTAAGTAATGGTTATCAATGTTACCCAATTTAGTGACTTTCAGTTTCACGACCTCAAAACGATGGGAGGATGAGTCATCCTTGTCCAGATTTGAAGTGGCCACTGCATATTTCAGTCAGAAGCATTTAACACACTGAACTGAGTGCAGGAAATGGGGGTGTTCAAGCCATATCGGGTAACAATTATTAAGCAAGATCTGATATTTTGGATGGTCCCAGTGAAATATCCTGAATTTGCCCCAGTGTATTTTGCTTACACCAGGACACATTCAGCAGCATCCACAAGTTTTTTGCTTTGTGTTTGGAGTAGCAACCTGCAAGGAGTGGGTGTGCTTTCTTATTATCACCTCCAGCTGTGCCCCCAAAAAACGTATTTAGAAGGCCATCAACTCTCCGTTTGTTTGAGTATCACCCTGGTTGGGAGTTATACTGAGCCTGACACCTAAATGCCAATAAAATGGAGGGAAACAAAGGCATGCAGATTTCACAAGTACTTAAAAGAAACTATGATTTTTAGTTAGGTTTTTTGACTTTGTTCAACCCTTGTATGTAAGAGGTATGCAGGCATGTTACAAATGTCAGATGCATTTGTCTGGATGAGTAATCACACTAATAATAATGCAAATGCAGTTAAAAATGTATATCTATAATTTAATTTCTTTTGTAGCGATACCCATCCCAGTGTAGGGTGTTACAGTATTTTACATCATACACCTACATTATACAGAGACAATAAATAATACAAGTTTGCAAGTCAATGTGCATAAGACAATGAGAGTTTCAAGGTATAGGAGTCACATACAGTCCATACTGGTAGGTGTTATGAGTCAGATGTACAACTGTTTTTAGAGGTTTGTAGCATGTACCAAACCTATTTTGCAAATCGGTATCCTGTTACTAACTCGCAAAATAGGTTTTGCGAGTCTCTATTAGGAAGGGGTGTTCTAAAATCCATGACTGTAGAAATACTTTTAACTGGAATTTTCATCCCGGTGGAACACTGATTTTTATGGCCTTATTACATTTGTTGTAGGGATTACAGCGTGCCCCGTTCTTTACCTACTAGGATTTAAACATAGCACAGTAGTTGGGCTTGTTTGTATTATTAAATAAATATCTGTGCTAAAAGCAGCAGCCACTGAGATAGCTATATCAAAGCCAAATCTGTGATCTGCATCCTATGCAATTTGCGTTGCAGCAGGGGCTTTACCCTCTATGCTACTTTATGAGTCAAAACTGTGACTAGAAAAAAAAAACTGTGATCTGTACAACAAGTGCATTAACCACCAGAGTTATCTTACACTATCATTATTAATATTCTGTGATCAGTGCTGGGCACACATAGGTAGGTGCAGCAGATGCATTAATAATGTTTTAAAATGCAGTGTCTCAGTGACCAAGTAGGCAAGTCAGAACAGACTACCTGTCACATTTGCCCTTGTTGCCAATTTCTTAGCAGTAGAGGTTTTTTTCAAATAAATGTATAAGTTAATTGTCAGACTGCTGTTCTGACTCTTCTCCTAGTGACTCCAATGCTTTTCGCTAAACACTTAGATCCCCAATTCATGAATTTGCAAAGTACATTTTTTACATTCCCAGCACTAACTGATCCTCCTACTCACTGCAAACTCAAATTCCTGTGCAGAGTGACAAGGATTCCATTTGAGTCTTCAAGAGGATAACAATGGAAGTAAACACAAATTCTGCTTAATCTTGCAAATTGTTTATAATAGAATGAATGGTACACAAATGTTTTGCCCATTTACACTCATTCAATTCTCAGCTCACATGTTTGCTCACGTGCCTATAACCTATATCTATTAGTTTTGATTAAGGTTCCCATAACCAATGAAACTCGAGGGGCCCCCGTGAAAAGTCATCGAGGGGGTGGGGGGGGGCACGCTCCGCATCCAGGCAAGAGCTCTCAGGCAAGTGGCGAATATATGACGTTACAACGCAAACAATTACAGCGCATGCTTTCACAACGCAGTGTTTACATCGCAACCACCATTACATTGCATGATTTTACAACGCATGCCATTACAACGCATTTTTATAAACTACCATTACAACACATTCCATTACAACACATACCCTTACAACGCATAATACTTTTAGGGCAACTGTAGGGTAAGTGTTGGATAGTGTAGGGGTGAAAATTACTATTCCCACTCCAGTGAGTGCAACAGTAGGGTAAGTGTTGGATAGTGTAGGGGTAAAAATTACTATTCCTACTCCAGTGACTGCAATGGTAGAGAAAGTGTTGGATAGTGTAGGGATAGAAATTACTATCCCCATCTACGCCAAAACCCATACCCACCCTAAAAGTAAAAAATTCTGTATTACATACCTTATAATGCGTTGTAATGGCATGCGTTGTAATGGTATGTGTTGTAATGGCATGTGTTGTAGTGGCATGTGTTGTAATGCATGCGTTGTAATGGCTTGCGATGTAAAGGCAGTTGCGTTGTAACAGCTACGTTGTAAAAGCAGTGCGATGTAATGACTGCGTTGTAAGGGATGTTTCCCCAAGTGGCCAGCTGCTCGTGCTAGTGCCTCGGCACCCCAAACCGCGAGGGCTGTAGGGGCTTTTGTTACGCCACTGTGAATATATGAACAAAAGCAATTGCATGTGACATTCTCAACGACGAGCTAATATTGTACACAAGCCTTAAAGAATTGTGGGCGTACATTATCATTTCTTTTAATATAATGATTGACAACATGGCAAACAAATACCAGTCCTCACTGATACTGGAAGAAAGGGAAGCTATATGTGTAAAGAGAGAAGAAAGATGAATGACAAATAGTATCAGCTATACGTACACTCAGTCACGCTTCTCCATACGGATCGGCGACTGCTCAGCTGCTCGTGCACAACAGAATGACCGAACGCAGGATATGATATGATCAAAATTAAGGTTATTATAGAAATATTTTTTATTTCGGTAACGTTAAAGAGTAGACCCTTTACTCTTCGCCGAATGTGCTCGAAAGTAGCTGCATTTTTCTCATTCACACTCCCCTTCTGCAAGCCCGCTGTCACACCAATGTGAGAAAAGCATGGATGGATGGGTAGCTGAGGTCTGAAATAGACAATTCCCAGCTGTGATTCCAAAGGGCAGAAGGACGTGTCAAGAAACATTGAAACTTGCAATCAGTTAAAGTGTAATATTGCTACACTTTCATTTATCTTCCTTGTTCGGAGCTTGGGGTCACACGTGTTATGATAATATTGGTTGTTTCAGTGTGTAATAAAGAGAAAATGCATCATATACCCCAGACACCGGCTGATTGCTGTGTATTTTTCCTGATACTTAAAGTACAGCAAAAGGCTACATTTGTAAGCAGAATACTGGGGGGGAAAAACCTTTGCAACCGCACATGCCTTTCTCTATCGTTTTATTTGACAGCACTGCGCTTTCAGAGATCTAATAACTAGCATGATAAATGCATCTGCTCGATATAGCTCTATACTATTCGCACATCCGCGATTCATAAGGCAGTGGCGCGCCTATGTTCGTTATCCCTCCAAGGTAGACAGCTTGAGAAGCAATGAGCTGGGTAGAAGTACAACATGTTAATTACTGCTCGGGACAGCTTCTCTTAACCTTTTGACATCTGTGGACGGCCACTGAGTCATTGCTGAAAGCAGGGACCACTCTAAATCATTTCTACGAGCTGAAATTCAGAATAAATGCGCAAAATATAAATACTGGGGCAGATTTATGATAACTGGCGCATCCCTGCATATCAGCAGGGATGCGCCAGTTATTATGCGCCACAGCTGCGCCACCATGGATGCGCCGCATTTATAATGCGGCGCACCATGGGGCAAAAACGGCACAGATGCGTGACGCATCTGTGCCGTAAAAGTGGCGCATTGCTGGAGTTGCGTCGCAAGCGCGACGCAGCTCCAGCAATGTTCTGGGGGGCCCTATCTGTACAATGCTGCGTCAATCCTTACGCCTGCTTCAAGCAGGCGCAGGGTTTTGACGCAGCATGGGCCTAAAAGTGACTGAGTGAAATCTTGTAGATTTCACTCAGCCACTTTTAGGAGGCGTTCCTGCGCCGGAACGCCCCCACCTGCCCTGGAACGCCTACATGTGGCGCAGGGCTTTACAACGTGATGCATCTCCCAGATGCGTCACGTTGTAAATACCCCGCACCATGGCGCAGTATTTGCGCCGCTGCTGCATCACAAAAGTGACGCAACGGCGGCGCAAAAGTGGCGCAAGTGCAACATAAATCTGCCCCACTGTATTTAATTCAGAAATATAAGAAAATCAGGATTTTCATTTTAACGGGATGGTTGGAGCCTACCCAAATGTCGAATTCCTTCACATTTACAGACCATTGAAATTAGCAATTTTACCTTTTTTCTTAGTATATATTTTGTTAATATGCTAATGCTATTTTTTTTTTCTAAACAGTTACAAAACCTCTGATTTAGGTTTTGCGATACTGCTGCCTCTGAACTTTGAGATTCTTCTATGCCACTTTTGAGATTTGTAGCGTATGTCAGCCTCCTAAACATAAGCAACAATGGGGGATATTCTCAAGAACGTGTGATAATCATCGCAAAATTAGCTTAACGCAACTTTGCACATCACAGTCTATCGCGGGAAAATAACACCGTGGTAACGTGGTATTCCCAAGCCAGGGGTACCATGCGATAGGCTCACGATAATGGGTCAAATATCCGCGATAAAGTCAATGCAACTCCGCAAAAATACGAAACATGAACGCAAAAAAAAAAAGCTGCGATGAGGCCAATCATGACACAAAAATCAGCGAAAACCAGCGACAGGCCTGCAATTCCCACGCATCATGCGGAAAAATGCACTATAAAAGCAACAAAAAAAAAGAGAGAAAAAAAGAAAATGCGTAGCACCATGGATGCACCCAGACCGAGTGCAAAGGCCAACGCAAACCCCACAAGCCCACAGACCACCAGCAAGGAACATCGTGGTCGAGGAAGGCCAAGGAGAAGAGGAAGAGGCAGACAGGGTGCAGTCCGCAGGAAAACAAGATCAGCGTCACTGAGGTGACAGAACACTACCATCCACTGAACGTCAATATCACAAACGTGAATGCAGTCGTAGTGTCGAGGAGGTCTATGGAGGAGGACAAGAGGTGCTAGTATGATGTGAAAAGCCAAACAAGCACAAACCCACTGCCAACAAGAAGGCAGCAACGGTGACTGGAGGTCGCAGTCCTGCGCCACAGAAAGAGCTGGAGGAAACGGAGGCCACAGGGTGGAGACGGCGCAAGGAGTTGGGAGTCCGGGCACAGCTCGATGGGACCTGACACAACATCAACAGGGTGAGTAACGACCAGGGACTGGGGGAACGGGGGGAGATGGGCACAATGGCACACATGCACATGTGTAGCACACCGCACACCCACAATGACCCTGGATCATGTCTCTGATCCCCGTGGCACACTGCCACACACACACATAGCAATAACAGCACATCTGTCGACAATGTGGCACAAAGTGCAACACTGACAGAACAGAGGACACAACTGGGTCCGCTCATGCGCAGAAACAGGCCAATCACATCTAACATAGCTGGAAACTGTGAGATGGAAATGCACGTGTACAACCACACATCCGTCATGTAGTCCAAATGTCCACTGTCCCGCATCAAATATACAGCACCTCCCAAACAGTCACAATGTACATTGTCATACAGTCTGCATGTGAACTAGAACCATGCGTCAACATACATGTCAACACAATGTCAACATGCATCTCCCCTTCACATTGCAGAGGGACAAACAACACCTCCAGCAGAGCAGATCAGACTACTCATAAGTGATGCTGGAGAGGACCACCACACCTTCGACACCGACGCCCTACAACAGCCCATGGACATCTCAGGCAACCCACCTCCAGGAGCAGGGCAGCCAAGCTACATAGAGGAGACGCCAGCCCCTGCACAAACCACAAGCAGGAAGCAGCCACCACCACGGCTGGCTCCCAACACTTCACCTAGGCACACATCGCATTCCAATGCCAGGTGTCAGAATGCCAAAAGGAGGTGTCCAAACAGGTGCGGGTGGGGTCAGAGCTCAGGAAAGGCGAAGTAGACCACATACACGGGTGTTCAAGTCCCATCAGGGACCACCTACACCCCACAAAAGAGACCCACACCGCGACAGAGACACATGCATTTGCACATTTCCTGCAATTAACCACGCCCAGAGCCCCGGAAGCATCATCCACACCCCCACGCTGGACCTCCGTATGACGGCTCAGTCCACTCCTCTTATGTATTGAGTGGGTGGTGACAAAGCTACATGTCCAAGGTCTTACTCGCTGCCAGCGGTGACATGGTTGCGTCCGCTGTACACAGCACAATGTAATGTTGTAGGCCCCGGGGCCCTCATGCATACATCATGACCACACGGACACACGCAGATAGTTTGTGGAACTGGCTATTGGCACGTGTGCCCGGCCTCTTTATTGGCAGGGTCACATGTACAGTGACGCCTGTGCTGGATGGGTGTGCGGTGAGTGTAAGTCATACCGCACGGAGTGGTTGGTGCTGGCAACAACTTGAACAGTGAACACCATTAAAACGGAAACAGAAAACACCAGCATTACAGAGACAACTGTGGAGCATCATGGTGGTAGCCGGAGCAAGTACAGGGGTCACCCAATCTGCAAACTGAAGTGTCCGTGAGTTGCTGTGCACTGAGGTTGGGGCACTAGGGCTGAGAGCGCTCATGTGAAGAAAATGTCTAGGATGGTGTACCTTCGGGTTATTCCTGATGCAGCTGCAGTGGGGTGTGTCACACATGCATCATCTTCCTCGTCATCGTCCCAGGTCTCCCACACTGCCTGAGGTGACATTGCTGCGTGAGCTCACCACAGCACACAACTCATTCAGAAATGGTCCATGAGTCGTGGTGCACTGAGTTAGTGGCACCTGGAGTGCTGAGCAGGGTATCAGGCAGATGATGGCATATATGACAGGTGTGAGCAACTCCATTAGTCTGCCAGTACGGCTGTTTCGACGCTGGCAGTTGGTGTTTGGAGGTGGTTCTGGCAGTGGTGGCGTGTGCCTTCTGCGGTGATGCGACGTCTTGGCCGGTCAGAACTCGTTTGATGTGTGAGCCCTGGGGGACCACAGTTGAGGCCGGAGGCAGCGAACAGCGCAGGGCCACAGACACATGGCGTTGATGACCCAAAGGCCATCGTCTCAGAGGCCAATCAATATCTCACCGGACAGAGTCCCTGACTTGAGCTGCACAGAGTTAGTGGCCCTGGATGTTCTGTGGTCGGCACAGGCACACCGCCACGGAACGGTGACTTGCGTTGCAGTGAGATAGGGCCACGCGAGCTGAGCGGGTCCTCATCGATGTCCAAGGTGAATGTGGCGGAGGGTTGCGGTGGACAGTGGAAGGTGTCCTCCAGGGCATGATGCAGAGGGTAGAAGCCATCCGGAAGCAGCAAATTGAGGAGTGGAATGCTACAGCCTCGTTTTCACCAAAAAATCAGTATCACCGACATGATGATGAAGACAACCCCCCGTCCATAGACTCAGTTGCCACCAAAGTTCAACCAGAAAGTTTCCATTGCTGTCGGGGAACAGACTTGGTGGCACTGGAGCTGAAGGGGTATGCAGTCTGCGATGAGGCCAGTACAATGATATAAAAGCTGCCATAAATAAATCAAGACTGAGTTCCCAATGTGCGACCTACTCGACCGCAGTGTAGGCCCAAGGCAGAGGTCAGCAGGTGCCCACAGCCACGTGTCGTTGGCTCGCGATGCACAGAGTTAGTGACACCAGAGAAGTTATTGGCAGTGTTCGATCACCTCCGTAATGAGGATCCTTTTTTCCTCTGGACTGCACCACGTCTTCCTCTTATTCCTCTCCATGCGTTCAATGATATGTACTCTGCCATACACAAATCAAGACTCAGTTCCAACTGTGTGACCTACGCGACCGCAGTGTAGGCCGAAGGCAGTAGTCAGCAAGGGACCACAGACAGGTGTCGTTCGGATGCTAGGCACAGAGTTGGTGGCACCACATCGAAGGGAGTACAGTGTCTGGGTCTATAAGTATCAGAGAGCAAGTTTCTATGGTGTACGCTACATCTTAACCCAGGATTTCCAATGTTCATATTTAGAACAGAATTGGGCATGCATAACATTGAAGATGTCATTGCTCTTAAACCTGCTATATACTAGGTTCGTTTGTGGACAAATTTACTAATCTTTTGGAAAGTCGTATGGGAAATACAGAGGAACCATAAGCACTCATTGCTACCGTGGTTCAAGCATGTAGCAAAAATACTCATAGAAATTGGTTGTCAGAAGGCTTGGACAGGACCGGATTTGATGAGCAATGGAAGTCTACAATCCATTAAGGAACAGTTTTGGGGTTATTTCCAAAAGAGGCATGCTGCACATAAAGGCAAATTATGGTCACAATTTCTTAAGATAAAATCTTTTTTTTAAGTTTGAATTTATTCAAGAAAACAAGAACATGAAACAGCAATACAATGAATAGAACAGATCCTATTTAATAGAAAAAGTATGTAGTGAGATAAAAATATATAAGGATACGCAATATAAACAATAAAGGGAAGGGGGAAAGGGATGGAAACAATATGCCATTACCATATAACAATTAAGAGTAATTATGAGACAATGTAAGCATAACAATAACTGAATAGGAATCACAGATTATAAACATAGGGGTGTTAAACAATGTATAACCGTCTAGGAGTAGAGCGGCAATGGGAGAACTCAAGGTGGTTTCCTTACATCGTCTGAAAAGTTAGCAGTTTTAACACTAGAAGAGGCAACCTGTCAAGAATCAATACCTGGAATTCCTTGTTCCGCAGGAGCCGTACCGCTGAGGATCGGTCCAGAAGTTAATTTCCCAACTCCCCGACAACTCTAACCCCAGTCTAAGCTGGCTTCAGAGATGAGGGGGAAAGGGGAATGGGACGACAAACAAGAGAGACTGCCACACTGGTGTCCTCACTTCTACTCGTTGGGAATGGAGGGAACCACCTGTAACAGAGAGCAGAGATTAACACACTTCTATCTTTTCTTTTCCCGGACACTATAGACCATCCCGCCTCCCATCCAGACTCAGTGTTACCTGTGAATGTGTGGAAATTTGCCTCTCTCTAATTCTCACTAGTAGACTAGCAACTCCTCGTTGACAGTTCTTGGAGGGTAACTAGTAATAGAAGTCTTCAAGTGCTCTTGCTCTTCTTGCTGTTGAACAACTTGTATTTTGGGGTGAGAATGCTGATACGCAGATAAGTTCAAATATACATATATATATATATCTATATTTACTTTCACCTAAAAAGGTAGGTCACTGCTAGAATATTTCTAGTTTCAACTGAGCCCCTTGACGAAATGGAAATCCACTTGATGAAACAACTATCAGCTGAGCGTTCACCGTCTGAGGTGAAATGTCATTCAAATTGGCAGGAAATATTTCAACAAAGAACTAGGAAAGAAAAGCTCCTCTCACGAAGCCTGAAAGCTTAAGAGTTTGTCTCAGGAAATAAACACTGAAGTTCTAAAATTGTTCGCTGCTGTGAAATCCAACTGGTTACAATATCACTTGAAAGTCTTTTTGATAACTGCGACCCAGGAACAATGAAGAGAAAAACGAGCTTACCCAATCAGAAGTTCAAGGTAGCCCGATAACTCCGGTGGAGGTTTAGTGGGAAAAAACAATACCTGACACCAGGTATTCAAATAGAGCTCTTCCTCGCAGGAACCAGACTACAAATGCGAGCGAAGGAACTCAGAAGAAAATGCAGGAGTCAGAAGGGTTCTTGTGGAGCTGACTGGAAACGCTGTTGATTCCGCTGATGCGACGGTTGAAGTGCGCAGCATTCTAATCGCTCGCGCACGAAGTAGCGGAACCGTCAGGATGGGCAAAAAGACTAGACCGCTAACCTGTAAATGTGCGCTCTTCCTGATGGAACTCTTCTGTCAGGAAATGGCGATGGAAATACTTGGCCACCCTTTGCGACCAACCCCTAGGGGAATGTAGAACTGTGTAGCCTCTATTGATCTTGAAAGTAGGGGCAGGCAATTGTGTCTTGGTACCTATCTGACCAGCCCTGACAGTACCCCCCACCAAAACCCCCTCTCTAGGCTTCAGTGGATGTGTCTTGTGAAATTCCTTCACCAATCTAGGAGCATGAACCTGAGAGCTGGGTTCCCAGTACCTTTCTTCTGGACCAAAGCCCTCCCAGTCAATCAAATAAAACAACCTTCCTCCCTTTTTCTTAGAATCTAGAATTCTTTTGACTTCAAATTCTTCTTCAGAATGAACTTGAATGGGAGCTGGTGGCAAAACTCGTCTTAGGTTGGGAGGGTTTCGTTTTACCAAAGAGACATGGAATGTTGGATGGATTCTACATTTCTTTGGAAGATCTACTCTGACTGTCACTGGATTCACCATTCTAACCACTGAGTAGGGACCCACAAATTTAGGCTGGAACTTTCGATGTCCTTTCAAACGCATGAAACGAGTCGAAAGCCAGACTTGGTCTCCTGGTTCAAAAACTGGACTATCTCTACGACTCTTGTCAGCCTGAATCTTGTACGTTTCTTTAGCTTTGATGAGATTTTCTGTAGCTAACTGATAAGTCTTTCGCAAATTCTGTATTACTTCTTCAGCAGCTGGAACCTCTACCTCAACCTGACCGAAAATCATGTTTGGGTGTCCACCTGAATTCAAATAGAAAGGGGAAAACCCAGTGGCAGAATGAACTGAATTATTATAAGCAAACTCTGCAGTACTGAGCAAGGAATACCACTCTCCCTCTTTATCCATTAAGTACAAGCGCAGATACTGTTCCAACTCCTGATTCACTCTTTCTGTCTGCCCATCAGTCTCAGGATGATAACTGGTGGACAAACGGGAATCAACTCCCAAACCCATCAAAAATGATCTCCAGAAACGAGACACGAATTGCGGGTCTCGGTCTGAAATCACCACCTTGGGTATTCCATGCAATTTCACAATGTTCTGAATGAACAATGTAGCCAAATGAGATGCATTTGGGAGGCTCTTTAACGGGACAAAGTGACTCATCTTTGTGAATTGATCTACCACCACCCAAATTACTGAATACCCCTGACTACAAGGCATCTCTACAATGAAGTCCATGGACACAGTGTGCCACGGATAAGGGGCTACTGGGAGTGGCATCAGGAGACCCTGTGGTGACTGCCGAACAATTTTCCCTTTAACACATTGTTCACAAGCGGCTACATACTGTCTCACCTGAGTTTCCATGCCCGGCCAACAAAATTTTCTCTTCAGAAGGTTTAAAGTCTTCATCACACCCTTGTGTCCAGCCAAATAATTGTCATGACATAAATTAATGACTTCTTTTCTCAGTTCCTCACTTGGCACAAAAAGTTTTCCTTGTAAATAAGGCAGCCCATCTTGTATCACCCGATCTGAGCCTTCTGCATACCATTCCTTGAATTCTTCTTTCTGGAACTCTTTTCTGATCTTATCTTCCATTTCATTTATCACTGTAGTCCCAACGATTCTTTCTTCAGGAATGATATGCCCCAAAATTGGTGATTCCAGATTTGCACCTGATGTCAAACGAGAAAGAGCATCGGCCTTCCCATTTGCTGAACCTGGCTTGTAGGTCAAAACAAAATCATAATCTGCAAAAAACAGTGACCACCTGAGCTGTCTGGGTGTAAGAGTTCGAGCAGATTTCAAAAATTGCAAATTTCTATGATCTGTAAAGACTGTGATGGTATGCTTCGCCCCAATCAGATAATGCCTCCACTCTTGAAAGGCATCTTTAACGGCTAACAATTCCTTGTCGGCAATGGAATAGTTGATCTCGGCAGCTGATAATTTTCTGTAACGGTAAGCCACCGGGTGAAGCTGACCAGTGTCCTTGTGTCGTTGGGAAAGAATCCCTCCAATAGCTAAATTAGAAGCGTCCGCTTCAACATAGAAGGGTTCTCTAGGATCTGGATGTTGCAGTACTGGAGCAGTAATGAACGTTTCCTTTAGTTGTTGAAAGGCTTCTTATGTTTCTTTGTTCCAATCGAATTTTTCATTCTTCTTGAGCAGGCGCGTAATGGGGCTCACCTTGTCCGAAAAATTTTGGATGAAACGTCTGTAAAAATTGGCAAAGCCCAAAAAAACTTTGAATTTCCTTTACTGATTTTGGAGCTGGCCAATCCTTGATCGCTCTCACCTTGGATTCATCCATAGCTACTCCTACGGGGGAGAGTATGAACCCCAGAAATTCAACTTGTGTCGAATGAAACACACATTTTTCAAGCTTGACATACAGTTGATTTTCGAGTAAACGTTCCAGAATCATTCTGACATGTTGAATATGCTCTTTCTTATTCTGAGAAAAAATAAGAATGTCGTCAATGTAAACGACAGCAAAACGATCCAAAAATTCACGAAGAATATCATTCACAAAGTGCTGAAATGCTGCCGGGGCATTACATAAGCCAAAGGGCATGACTTGATACTCGAACAGGCCGAACCTAGTTCGGAACGCCGTCTTCCACTCATCGCCTTCGGCCATGCGGACCAGATGATAGGCCCCCCTCAAATCCAATTTTGTATAAATATTAGCATCTTTGACTTGATCCAAAAGTTCAGAAATGAGTGGCAACGGATATCGATTTTTCTTTGTGACTTGGTTCAAAGCTCGATAGTCAATGCACGTTCTCAGGCTCCCATCCTTCTTGGAAATAAAAAAAAGAGGAGAGGAGACGGGGGACTGGGAAGGGCGAATAAAACCATTTGCCAAATGTGAATCCAGATATTCTTTCAAATGCTGATTCTCTGACTCTGAGAGGGCATAAATGCGACTGCACGGCAATGAAGCTCCAGGTTCCAATTCGATTTTACAGTCGTATTCCCGATGAGGAGGAAGTCTCAAAGCTTCTCTTTCATTGAAAACTGATTCTAAATCCTTGTACTCTTCTGGTATACTTGGAACTTCCACAGTGCAAATACTCCGGGACTGTTCTGCCAGACAAGAAGATGGTGTTGACTGTTTCTCTTTCCGGTCTTCAAGAAAACAGTGCTCCAGACAATAAATGGAATTCATCTCTACGAATCGTTTTGCCCAATCTATTCTTGGGTTATGTTCCAAGAGCCAGGGCAGTCCCAAAATTAATTGGAACTGTGGGGCATCGATTAAACTGAAATTCAAATAGCTACGATGTTTCTCAGGACCCAGCAGAGTAATTAACTCGGTGTCATAGGAAATGGGGCCAGAAGATAGATTTGTACCATCCACCGCTTGTACAGGTTCAGGCCTTTCCTTCTTGATGAATTGTACCCCCAAATTCTTGGCAAACTGAATATCACAAAAATTGCCAGTCGCCCCAGAATCTATCATGACTGCGACTTCTTCCAATTTGTCTTTTCCAAATGACATCAGACAGAAAATGTTTAGATGAGGGGCCGAAGATTGCATAGTGTTTGCCAACAACTGAGGATTTGGAGTTGTCTCCTTAGCAGCTCCCACCAGGGCAACTCCGTCTACTGGTGGAGCTTGTCTTTTACCCACTGATTTGTCTTTGGCTTCTTTGAGCACTCTTTTACAAAATGTCCAGAACCTCCGCAGTACATACACAATTTGCCGGAACGTCTTCTTTTTCTTTCTTCCTTACTAAGTGGTCCACGAACTGCGCCAATTTGCATGGGTTCTTCATTGATGACTCCTTCACTGCTCTTCCCGATTTCTGTTCGGATCCGGTCGAACCTAGGTGGAATTTGCCTTGTTTCTTTTCGACGTTCACTTCTTCTTTCCGCTTGACGCTGATCAATTTGAAGAGCTAAATCTATTAACTCTGAAACATCGGTAGGTCTTTTAGGAATCTGAGCCAGGCCATCTTTCAATTCATCCCTCAGACCTCTGTAAAAAATTGCTGCTCTCTTTGCCTCAGGCCATTTTGTTTCCACAATTAATTTATTGAATTGCGCTAAATAGGCCACCAACTCTCTGTTCCCCTGTTTCAAATCTAGTAACTCATTATCAGTGGTTTGAGAGACAGTTCTTCGATCGAAGATTCGCAAAAACTCAGTCTTGAACTCCTCAAAATTATATAACACTGGATCGTTGGTAGAAACCAATGGCATCGACCAGGCCGCTGCATCTCCACTCAGGTAAGACAGCATGAAAGCCACTTTGGATTGGTCCTCCTTAAATATAATGGGTTTACACAAAAAGTGCAACGAACACTGAGTAATGAAGACTTGCGCCTTATGCGGGTCTCCCTGAAATCTCTCTGGAGGGGCCAAAGGAATTGTGGGGGACATGGCATGAACTACTTGGGTTGTCATTTCAGTCGAGGAGGGTGAGGGAGAGAATGTTTGAGTTTTCTGTTCCCCAAAATTGAGACTTGGACTAACTGAGAGTTCATCTAACCTGCTTCGCAAATAACTGGCCTCCTGGTTAGACTTCCTAACCTCCTCCCTAGTCTCACTTAATTGCTTTTGTAAACCTTCCAAAATAGCTGCCAACGCCTTAACATCAAAGCCCTCAGCCATACTGCCCAGGCGGAGATAATTGAAGGCACTTCAATCTGTCAAGAATCAGTACCTGGAATTCCTTGTTCCGCAGGAGCCGTACCGCTGAGGATCGGTCCAGAAGTTAATTTCCCAACTCCCCGACAACTCTAACCCCAGTCTAAGCTGGCTTCAGAGATGAGGGGGAAAGGGGAATGGGACGACAAACAAGAGAGACTGCCACACTGGTGTCCTCACTTCTACTCGTTGGGAATGGAGGGAACCACCTGTAACAGAGAGCAGAGATTAACACACTTCTATCTTTTCTTTTCCCGGACACTATAGACCATCCCGCCTCCCATCCAGACTCAGTGTTACCTGTGAATGTGTGGAAATTTGCCTCTCTCTAATTCTCACTAGTAGACTAGCAACTCCTCGTTGACAGTTCTTGGAGGGTAACTAGTAATAGAAGTCTTCAAGTGCTCTTGCTCTTCTTGCTGTTGAACAACTTGTATTTTGGGGCGAGAATGCTGATACGCAGATAAGTTCAAATATACATATATATATATATCTATATTTACTTTCACCTAAAAAGGTAGGTCACTGCTAGAATATTTCTAGTTTCAACTGAGCCCCTTGAAGAAATGGAAATCCACTTGATGAAACAACTATCAGCTGAGCGTTCACCGTCTGAGGTGAAATGTCATTCAAATTTGCAGGAAATATTCCAACAAAGAACTAGGAAAGAAAAGCTCCTCTCACGAAGCCTGAAAGCTTAAGAGTTTGTCTCAGGAAATAAACACTGAAGTTCTAAAATTGTTCGCTGCTGTGAAATCCAACTGGTTACAATATCACTTGAAAGTCTTTTTGATAACTGCGACCCAGGAACAATGAAGAGAAAAACGAGCTTACCCAATCAGAAGTTCAAGGTAGCCCGATAACTCCGGTGGAGGTTTAGTGGGAAAAAACAATACCTGACACCAGGTATTCAAATAGAGCTCTTCCTCGCAGGAACCAGACTACAAATGCGAGCGAAGGAACTCAGAAGAAAATGCAGGAGTCAGAAGGGTTCTTGTGGAGCTGACTGGAAACGCTGTTGATTCCGCTGATGCGACGGTTGAAGTGCGCAGCATTCTAATCGCTTGGCACGAAGTAGCGGAACCGTCAGGATGGGCAAAAAGACTAGACCGCTAACCTGTAAATGTGCGCTCTTCCTGATGGAACTCTTCTGTCAGGAAATGGCGATGGAAATACTTGGCCACCCTTTGCGACCAACCCCTAGGGGAATGTAGAACTGTGTAGCCTCTATTGATCTTGAAAGTAGGGGCAGGCAATTGTGTCTTGGTACCTATCTGACCAGCCCTGACACAGACAAAGATATACCAGGATGTAAAAGTAACCTTGTCTGCCTGTTTCCAGTTAGAGGTTATTAAATGAAAGGCAATAGCCAACAATAAATCTAAGAGTTTAAAACTCAGTGAGGAGTGAGGCCATTGGGGTAATAATGTTCACAAAATAAAGTTGTGATCGAAAAAGGGATCTGAAGTTTGAGAATTATGTTAATTTGAGACCAAACCAGGTGCCAGAATTGATGAATAGGGGGACATTCAAATAGCATGTGTTTTAAATCTGCAAGTGGGCGAGGGCAGGACCAACAGGTAGAGGGCATATCTGGTGAAATAGATTCTAGGGCTATTGAAGAAAATAGTACTTGGTGATAAATACAATTGAGGATTTGTGTGGTGTTTGCAGCACGGGAAGTTTTATGAAGTTTAAACCATATTTTGTCCTATAAAGAGATTGGCCAAACTACTGAGAGATCCTTCTCCCAAGACAATTCAGTCTTAG
Source organism: Triturus cristatus (assembly GCF_964204655.1). Classification (NCBI taxonomy): domain Eukaryota; kingdom Metazoa; phylum Chordata; class Amphibia; order Caudata; family Salamandridae; genus Triturus; species Triturus cristatus. The sequence goes on along the minus strand of NC_140588.1, from coordinate 396,869,683 downwards.
ATTTGTGTCTGTCTGGGGGAGATTGTAGCAATTTATATATATTAGAAGCAGGGGGGAAGTGTCAAGTATTGAAGATAGGTTTCTGTAACGTGCGGGAAATTTTGTGTCTGTTGGTAAAGTTAGAAGATATTGATTTAGGGAAGACCATAAAAGATCATATTGCAATCTAGAGGACGATGGCAGAGAGAATCTATTTTGGAGATCGGAAAGAGAAAGGGGTTGCTCGTTATGTAGTAACTGAGATATCCAATGTAAACCCTTGGAATGCAAGTTTTCCAGTATATAGAACGATTATGACTTTGTAGTAATTTATTATGCCAAATAGGTTGTTGATGATGGGAATTAATTGAAGGGTCAGATGATGCTAAAAGGGGGAGAGTGGAAGATGACAGGGGAACATAAGGATGAAATATTGGTGGTGAAGGCGAGGATCTCTTGGAAATTGAAACGGGCAATAAAAAATTCTCTATTTTTATCCATGTAGGACGATATAGAGGAAGGTTCATAAAGATCCAGCGAGAAGCTTGTTTTAGGGAGAAATCGGAATGATAAGCTTTAAAATCAGGAAACCTAATATCTCCATGAAGTCTATCCTTTTTTAAAGTGGATAAAGCTATATGAGGGGACTTATTTTTCCATACATTGTTTGTCAAGGTAGAGTAAATTTTCTTAAAATAGTATCCAGGAATGTGTATAGGGATCATGGAAATAATATATAAAATGAGAGGAGAGAGCATTATTTTAATCGAGTCTAAACGACCCCACCAGGATAGAAAAAGAGGGTGCCAACGGATAATAGCATCATTCAATTTTTTGGTGACATAATCAAAATGTAACCTTATAGTTTCAGGAATTAAAGGAGCAAACCATAAGCCTAAGTATTACATTTTAGAAGGTTGCCAAGAAAAGCCAGAATGATCAAAGAGATGTTTCTGGCAAAAAAACATTTAAAAGCAAAACTTCACTTTTGTCTGTATTTAAACGGTATCCTGAAAGCTGGGAGAAGGAGGTTACCTGTTAAAGAAAGTGAGGAAGAGAGGTTTTTAGTATTATAACAATATAAAAGAATGTCGTCAGCGAAACTGACATTTTAACCTGATGAGGACCAAAATGAAGACCTGAAATACGATCATCTTATCTAGTCCTTGTTAGAAAAGGTTCTAAAGCTATGATAAATAACAGTGGTGACAAGGGGCATCCCTGTCGCACTCCTCTACGCAGTGGAAAATAATCTTTATTTCTACCATTGACAAATATTGATGCTTTGGGTCCTGAATCCAACAAAGAAATTAAAGCAATCAGTTTAGGAGGAAAGCCGGCGCATCGTGAAGCATGAAACATAAAATCCCACCCAATCCTATCAAAGGCCTTTTCTGCATCCAAAGCGATAGCAGCCATAGAATGATCTAAGGAGGAGGTTTTACTTAGTACATTAAAGAAAACTCGAGAATTGTCAGAGGCTAGTCTTCCCTTAATGAAACTGGATTGTACAGGGCCAATCAAGTCAGGTAAGACCTGATCGATACGGAGAGCCAAGATCTTAGCAAGAATCTTATAGTCTGTATTAACTACGGAGATAGGCCGATACTTTTTACAGAAAGAAGGATCCTTATCCTCCTTGGGAATTAAGCAGATCATGGTACCTTGAAATTTGCCTTGAGATGAGCCATTATCGAAGAAAGATTTGAAAAGAGTAAAAGATTAGGCAAAAGAATTTTTGCAAAATTATCATAAAACTCAATAGTAAAACCATCGGGCCCAGATGCTTTTCCACGGCATAGAACGAAAACAGTATGAGAAATATCGGCTAAGGAAATAGAAATTCCCAGGGAATCAAAATCATTGTGGTTAGAAGAAGGAGAGGGGATGGACTGGAAGTAGGAAGAAAGATCTTTTCTGGGAGAGATTCAGGTGTGTATAAGTTCTTGTAGAATGTAACAAATTCATTTAGAGTATCATTATCTTTAAAAATAGGAGTACCAGTAGAACTCTGTAAAGATTCTATTCTCGTTCCTTCCTTTCTAATTTTTAAGTAATGAGCCAATAACTTCCCTATTCTGTTTTGACCCCATTATAGCGAGAACTGCATTTCAGTAAATAATTAGAAGCAGCATCGGTAGATATTCTATTAAAGGCAAGTTTGGCGTCAATAAGATTTTTTTAAGGAAGATTCATTACTAGATCGATAATATGTATATTCTAACTGTTTAATTTTATTAAGTAATTGAATGGATTGTTGTCCTAGAGATTTTTTCTTTAGCAATACGAAATTTTTAATAAAGCCTCTGTGGGCGGCTTTAAAGGAGTCCCAAACCATGACAAAGGGAGAATCTGGGGTTTTGTTAATAATAAGAGTTCAGAGGCAAAGGAATTAAATTGTTGACAGAAATTGGGATCAAGAAGTAAAGAGTTATTAAAACACCATCTTCCTGGGAAGGGAGAGAATGGGATAAGGTCTATATCTACAAGTACAGGGGCGTGGTCTGAAATTTAAACAGAACCAATTTCAGACTGAATGGCATGTTGGGCAAGGGACTTACTCAGGGAAAGATAATCCATACAGGACTGTGAGTGAAGTGCGGCTGAGTAAAAACTATATTCTGGAAGGTCAGGGTGACAAAGTCTCCAAATATCTACCAACGATTTTCGACGTATTGCGGATGAGAATTGTGAGTGCATTTTAGAGGGAACAAACTTAACTCTAGAGTTTCTATCTAATATGGGGTCTAGAGTTTGGTTACAATCACCCCCTAAAATAATATAATCATCTTCATATAGAAGCACTTTGACAGATACATTAGTCTAGAAAACCTTATCAACCGATGTAGGGGCATACACATTAAAAACAACTAAAGGAGTCCTATCTATGAGGAGTTTAACAATAACCCAACGTCCTTCAGTATCAGATTCCTTTTGAACAAGAGAAACGTGATTTTTTTATGACATAAAATCACAACCCCATTTTTCTTGCCCAAAGCTGTAGTTAAATACATGACCCACCCAACATAGTTTCAACTTGGACGCTTCATCCTCAGAAATGTGGGATTCTTGAAGTAGAGCATTATCAGTTTTTAATTTCGCTATATGAGATAGCAACTTTTGCCTGTTGACAGGTTTGCTTAATCCTTTAATGTTCCATGTAGTAACCCGAAATGTAACTTAATGATAGAAGCATGAACAAGTAGTATGCTTACAAGAGCGAAATCAGATTCAGAATAGGATGGATATGAGGAAGCAAAGTGGAAGAAATATAGCATGTGTTTTAAAAAAGAAGACATAAGGGAGAAAGGAGTAAAGAAGATAAAATACATAAGAACGTGGAGAGAGGAAACCGTAAGAAAGAAAACAGAAGAAAAGAAGATGAAATAGAGAATAAAAAGACAGTAGATGTCATACAGATGATGACTGAAAAACATAACTACAACACAAGACGAAATAAGGGATGGCTACACCAGAGGACGACAACGACATCATCAGAGTTCCCCCAAACCCCAGAGGGACCATGGATAACTTCAACAAACAGGGGAGATCATATGGGAAGCGATATTGGGAAAGGAGCTACACCTGTGTGAGAAAAAGATAAACCATATAGTTGAGAAAATACATTTGAAGAAAGGGAAAAAGCGAGAAAAGAGAAAACATCTTAATACAGTGACCATTACAGAATTACAAACAAAACAACGATCAAGAAATAACAGATACAAGAAACAATCAGACATGGAGAAGCAAAATAACAAATCAAGTAGGTTTTGAAGTATCCATAGCGACAGCTCCATGTTGAAGGAATTCCTGCAAACGGCTGAATCATCGAATATAGTAGTCTTTTCCTTATATGTGACCTTGAAAAGGCAGGGATAAATTAGGCCAAATCTGGCATTAATAGAACGTAGTTGAGGGCAAAGATCAAGAATTTTTTTCCGTGGGTCAGCTGTACATTTAGCCTCATCTTGAGAGAAAAATAGGCATTGACCCTCCCCAAAAATTGTTTTGGGGACTTAACTGCAGACAGAATTTGTAGACGGTCTGTATGTTGCAAGGAAAACATTATGACTCCACGAGGCTTTGTGGAAATCTTGGGACCAAGTCTGTGAGCACTTTGAATGGAAAGAGGAGAAGTAGTAGATAGATCCAAGAGCTTAAGCAATTTTTTTTTTTGGGAAAGATGGTTGTATTGGAACCCTCTGTATTTCGGGAAGACCATAAAGTCGAAGGTTGTTTCTGCGATTCCGGTTTACTAAATCCTCTGATTGCCTCTTGAGCAGAGATATCTCAGACTCCAGACTGGAGATACGAGAACATTAGACCTGAGGAGCAAAGGTGAATCCAACGAAGACCATTTATCATCCAGATACTGCAAAATGTATTGGTTTCCGCAATAAATGGTTTCAAAGTGCGAATTTCCTCAAGGATTATATCCATGGAGGATGGTGCTGAGTTCACTGGTGAAGGAGAGTCTTTTTTCAGTCGCTTGGTGGAAATTGAAGGTAATTTGATTGAAGGATGTGCTTTTGGAATGATGCCTGTCATGTGATCAGGTTTCTGAGGAGAAATGTCTTCCATTTCGTTGAGTGCAAAATCGGAGTCTGATTGCGTAGTACGTTTGAAGGGAGTAGTAGGTTTAAGATTTCTTAGTCTTTCCAAAGAAAAGACAAATTAGATTTAGTAAGCAAAACCTTAATTCTGAATTTCCAGAAACAGTAAGGCAGAGTCAAATTTATTGTGAGGTAATGAAAGATTCAGCCCAAAAAAGAAATCGCAGGGCCCACCGTCTTAGTGAATTAAATCACAAATAGTGAAAAGATGGTGAAAAAAGTGGGTCCCTAATCTCTTCAAAAATAATGAGGAGAGTCAATCCAGAAGAGCATCAAAAATTGAATAGTGAAGGCACAAAAACATTTTTGCTTTTATTAGAGTGGATGTGCCTGTTGCGTGCAAGCAGATATGAAATCAAAACGTAGAAAAATGGTTTAAAAACATCTTGAATGAGAGTGTTTCCACTGAAGTATACGCGGTAAATGCCCAAGACTTTGCAGTGTTAACAGAGCAGCAGTATAAGAAACACCCAAAAGTCAACCAATCTGAGAGAAACATGGATTAAAAGTCAGATAATATTCATTAACATTCAGATGACATGAGGTGAGAAGGAAACACAAAATGGTGGCCACCAGTAAGCAAATCCCTCAAGTCTCCCGGAGTAGCAGAAAAGACCTCAAGGGAGTCAACAAAAAGAAAGTTCCCAACGCGGTGTGAGGGATTCAGCGAACAAAATGGCAGCTGCTATAATGCGAGGAACAGCACATACTGCTAAAATTGCCGAAAGTGGAAGAAAAACAACGATAGATGAATACGGATACTTCCCGCAACTGAACCGAGTCAGACGCTCATATCTGTGACCCAGAAGAAGGGTGTTCGCCGCTTAAAACCGAGTCATGCTGGGACCCTCATCACGGAGCACCGCAAGCACATCGCCATCCTGCTTGTCATCCAAGCCACGCCCCCTCACTTAAGATAAAATCTGATTCATCATTTGAGCCATATCTAGACCTTATATATCCAGAGGTCAAAAGGTCTTTATATATGAAATTTCTTCTAGGAACTCTTCTCATTCTATTGTACACTAAAAACTGGTCTAAAGCCTCAACCATTGCAAGCCTCTGCAATTGTGTGGTAGGTGGGTAAGAATTTGTTAGGCATGTATATTGTTTTGTGAGGAAACAATTTCTGGGAGAAGATTTTATCTATGGCCTTTGTTTATTGAGCATAATATCATACATTGTTGAGAGGCATTGTTTTTCTGTTATTCTATTGACTTAAGGGGTATATATTTGCAGCATGGAAAATCACGAGAGCCAATAAAGTATAGTTTTAGGGATAGTCATTTAATTTTGAGTAAATTAAAGGTGCCTCACTAACTGTAAGTTGGGAAATTTTATTTAGACAATCTATCTTGTAACTTGGATCATTTTTAGCTCAATTTTATGATGTTTTACATTGTATGACTTTTAAGCTAATGCAATAAAGATATATTAATTAACTAATTAATACATGCCAGTATTTGTGGTAAAACAAATAATATGGCAATGAGTAAGACGTTTTGCTTTTTTCCACTTCTTATTCTCCCTCTATGCTGGTGTTTACATTTTTTTCCTTTCCCTCTCGTCCCCTGGTGTTTACACTCTTCATCAATCTAACCCAAATATCCAGCCTTTAGCCCCAGTGTGAATTAATTTCACCCTATTTTTCCTGTGCTCTCTCTTTCCATTGGTGCCGTTCAAATTGTTCTTTAAAAACAATTCTCTTAAACAGATTTAAATACTTAGCAAATGTTTTGCAATTTCAAATACTATACTCTATCTCATTATTTATAAGGTGATGACGAAGAGGAGAACTGGGGTCTTGCCGGCTTAGAATCAGAGACTTAGGGCCTGATTTAGATCTTGGCCGAGGGGATTAATCCATCACAAACGTGATAGATATCCCTTCCGCCTAATCAGCCATGTCCCGTGCAGGTAAGAGCAGTCTGCCGGGTGGGGGGGGGGGGTTCGACAGACAATGATGACGGAAAATTAAATAAATACATAATTTTCCCTCTTCGTTGTCTGTTGAAACGCCCCCCCACCCAGTCCTATCGACTCACTGCTCTTCCCTGCACGGTCTGCGGCTGCACCGGATTATGATCTCATAATATCCTATGGAGATCGTAATTTGGCAAACGGGATATCTGTGACGTTTGTGACGGAGTATTCAATCCGCCGATATTTAAATCGGACCCTTACTCACTAGTCTAGGTCTCTAACCTCAAAACCCAATGTGGGCCTTCTTGTCCATATGCAGTATGTTCAGATTTGGATATTTTACTTTAATGTTTCCAGCTTTCATGACCATTTGCACAGCTACAACTAAGATGGATTGATATTTTTGTTGATCGGTAACTCCAGTCCCGACTCCCCTGGGCATTCTTTTTTTCTTTTGGACTTTCATCAGAAGACTACACCTGTTATTAGCAGGTGGAGTCTCCTAGTGAAATTCTTCCAATCTTCTGAGTTAGCACAAATCTTAAAATCCCAAGTCACTTGCCATTACTGGCTGTATCAGGATGATAGTGGTCATCATAATGAGAGGCCCATTCCGGTTGTTCTATCTGCACCACTGACCCAGAAAAGCCCAGTGATCCTCGATTTCTGGAATTGTTGTAGAGAATATGGAATTCTGAATGTTGATGGGACAGAATAACATTCCAACAGTATTGAGGGGCAAAATATTAAAAAGCAAGTGCAAGGAGGATGTAAGGATTTACTATTATTAACTCCACCAATATATGTATATAGTTTGAAGATATATGTCACCAAGGTGTGTATAAGTGGAGTTAGGTGTGGAAAATGTATAGAAACTTACCTTTCAATATTTTGTAATGATATTCTGTCCCTTTGATATACAGGGCTGATTATTCCCAGCCTACAATGATTTTTGGTACTGTGGCAGATGTCACTTTTCTTTATAGTGAACAGCTCCCTTTCTTGAAGACTCAGATTAAAGGACCTGATGTCAGTCAAAAATCTTTATTTTGGCAAAACAGTCATAAAAGTATAAACAAATAGAAAAATAGACAAACAGATATAATAAAACAAAATATAACTACACAATAAATACATGTTAAAAGCAGTTATACAATGAAAATAATCGACTGAGTTGCATAAAAAGGAAAATAAAAACCTGGGTACCAGTCTCAATACGTTTGTTCCGAGCCACCCTTCTAATCTTCTTGGTAGCTTCCGGGGTCCGACAGCAGTCCTTTTGATGCACCTCAGTAGAAAGTGCTTCAGTAGAAGCTACAGTGGTGGACATTAGGGTTGAGATTAAAACTTATCCTGATAAGGAGAGGCTGCATTGGCTTAGTAGAAGTGCATGCGCCAGTTATGTCAGGTGAAGGGCGTGAGTAAAAGCCAGAGCCTAGAGACTGTTACCTCTTTTCCAATTCAATCTCCGTAGAGACAACCCCTGTCAGTCTCTACAGCATCCAGTCAATTGAGGTAGCTTTAGGAGTGGGAGTGATAACCTATGACCACCCAATGCATTTTCATTTGCCCATAATATCTGCGCAAAATAGATAATTAACTCAATTGCAGAAAAAAAGGGAAGGGATATCTCAAAGGCGTCTGAAAAGCCTGCTTTATTAAGGTCAGCTGCATTACTACACATGGAGAGTCCACTGGTTAGGTACAGAGAAGCATAACTTGTCATCACAACAGTATGGTTCAAGCAGGCATTTGGGGTGAAAGACAGGAGATATCATAAATTGTAAGCGGATATTCAGGGAGTGGCCCAGCCAAGCCAAGGGCCCAGACAGGCCCGTCTTGGCCTAGCCTTCACCTGTGTGCATCCTGTGCTGCAGGACTGAACAAGTGCTTTTAAGCATATCTTCTGCCTGGTGCTTATTGGCCACACCTTGCCTGGTTGCAGTCTGAGGAACATAGTCCCACCTCAGACCTGAAGGCAACAGCATAATGTTCACAGGGGTGGGCATGAAACCTCTATAACAACCCATGCTGCGGGACTGAACAATTGCTTTTAAGCGCGTCTTCTGCCTGGTGCTTTGGGGGTCCGGGGGGCAGGGAACCACTACAACTCTCCCAACAAGATGTTTAGGTGGATGAGTATGCTACATCTGTGTTATATTCCATACAATTACAGCATTCTAATTTCTTTGAATGAAAAGTTTACTGCAGTGTAGGTGTGTGGAGGGATATGTGGAGGTAATGCTTAGGAGGCTTTTTATTTACATTGTTCCATATGATTACTTTATTGTGGTGGCATACTTTCCAAAGAAATAAAAGCGACAGGTCTTCCTTCAGACCGTTTATGTGAAAAAATAAAACCGCTTAGAGCATGTCCTCAGTGCTATTATTGCTGCAATAGGGTTTTAATGGTCTCTTCTTTCTCCCTTTGTGGTTTGGTCACCGGTGTCCCCTCAGAAAAAATGGAAATCAATGAGGTAGGTATAGATATTCCTTAGGCAGGCTTTCCTATTTTTATTTCTCAATTTCCAGGCCTTCCTCTCTATTCTTCACTTTTTTGGCACTCCTCCCTTCAAGCAGTTCCCCAGTGGTGATGTAGGTTTCAGAGAAAAAATAGTGCCTAGTAGTTTAAAGAAAGAGATCCCTATCTTTTAGCAGGTTCTGTGTAGTTGGTCCGCCAATTTGGCTGCTAAACCTGGACTTTCTATACAGTCCCTATTGTGTATCTGTGAAGTGGAAGAGTCCTTCCCATTCAGTACCTTTATGGAAAAGAAGCCAATCACATCTGACGAAAAGAACACCTGTTTTGTGAAAACAGAAAAAGCAGTTTCAATAAACACCCAACCAAATCCCTTTCTCCCACCATGCCCTCCTTCTGGCACTGTGGGACTCACATGGGTAGGTCACTGCCCTCCAGGCGTTCCCCACTCCTATGATCACACATTCTCTTCTGGCTCATCTCTGTCCTTTCCCTTTGTCCTCTCCTTCTCAAGATACTTTGGTTTGCCAAATTCTCCCAAGGCCTGCCCCCAGGTCCAGGCTTGTGAATCTACCCCTGCAGTGTTATCCGCTCTGTCCACAGTGCCACTGGTCTTACCTCTCCACATTGTCTTCCTAGCTTCTCTCCATTTCTGTCCATTGCTTCCTCCTTAAATGCCACACCCTTAGCCTGCCAAGAAAAATCCCCTTTTTGTTTCTCCAGCAAATGTGTGTACTTGTCTCATCCCCTGCTTATCCTGCTGTAGTCTACTTTTCAGTTTGTTGCATATCCTTTTTCAATGCCTCTGACCTCGAGGGAACACACTTCATGATAGCTGACTTCCTGATCGTGAGGTCCTTCCTTACAACCTCTTGTCTTCCGCTACACAGTGTGGATATGTAAGACAGGTCCAAAGTTGAATCTGAATAATGAAGACTGATGACGCAAATTTCTTCATTTAGCAAAAGAAAAACGCATTTCAAATATAAAGTGCAACCACTGATTCTAACATATATATATATATAACATATATTATGAATACTGTTTTGTAGTAGTTAATCATACATAGGTAATATAAGCATACAAAAGGAATAATAATGGGCTGATTTAAGTTAGTCTAATTGTCAATGTCATATTAACATAGATTCATATGCTAGCATTGATAGGCCTGTTATTCACATTCAATTGTTGTTTTGCACAAGATGTTTTTCTGTTTTACTGCAGGTGCTGTAACTTTTCAGAAATCATCTGTTAGTTAGTGAATGGGCATTTGTCTTAGGCAACTGATAGGTAGGTTCGCACCAGGAGGAGAGGAGATGACAGAAAGCATGACTCATGGTAAGAACTACCTGAACCGCAAGATGTGGAAGAAGTATCTTTTTAAGGAATTATTTCTGTGGTAAATTGTGAAAACATGAGAAACTAGGGAGTTTACCTGCTAGCAGGGTTTTCTGAGATCCTATTGGGCATCAGGAACAGGAAATGTAACAGATGTTTCATTGTGCATTTTTTGTTCATTTATATTAGTGTGTGTTCCTAGAGGAGTGGGTTGAATCCTGGAGATCCTTTCCTGGGTTTCTTGAGACCATATTTCTCTTCATGAAAGGATACCTTTGAGCCTATTGCCTTTTCCTAGGTGTCTGCTGATTTATAGCTAACAATACTTTCCAGCTTAATAGTTTCTGTTTACCTGAAGTGCAAAGGCTTCATGCTTATGCATTTGATCTCTCATCAGAACTCTCTATTGCGTTTCTGAACTGACACCTTATGTCATTCTTGATTTAATTTAGTTTAGAGAAATTCCTCTATGGAACCCTGTTGTTCACTTTTCCCTTTTATTTGTATAATGTTTGCTAATATTGTGCTATACCCTGGCTTAGGAAGAAAGAGAAGAAGAAGATAGACCAATGGCTTCTTTGAATTTGTAACAATGATGACTGAAAGATTATGACTTACTGAACAAATAATGAAACATTAAGAACTAAAAATAAAATCCTTTAACTCACACAAAATCTCTTTATTGACTTTATTAATGTCAAAGGAATTGCTTTTATTGAAGAAGCATTGATGTAAATGATTGCTCCTTTTAAACTCTCTTTGTCGATGAACAAAGGTCTATAAACCAATGATTTTCTTTTAATTGTTACAAATGAAGATTAAGATATAAAAATCCCCACTCAGTCAATACCTTCTCAAAACCATAAAACAGAATCAACTCTAGTAATCAACACAAAATTGTTACTTCTCTGTCAACTTATGAAATGACTCTAGGAAGGCCACTGAAAGAATCCAAGGACCAATATCCATTCAGGTAATTCCAATATGTCATTTTCACATAAAAGAAATCATCTGCTCAAAGTTAAAGTTAAACTTTGAGCACTAGCTTCCTCAGTAGCCAGTTATAAAGCCTATGCTCTTCTCTTTGGAGATACATCAAGTTAGTTAAATTAACACTCCCCTTTCTCCACTGTAGAAAAGGTTTAGCATCCCAAGTAATGTGTCTTCACATGGCATATTTTAGACTGGTAGAAGTAGGAGCCACTCCACTGATCATTTACAAGGATCTGCCATCAACATTAAATTGTGCCACATGTACTACTAACAACCAGCCCAATCTATTTTCCACATAGGATATGCAGGGGTGGTAGTGCCGTGACTTCTGAAGAAAATAACTCAGCTCAGCTGATTTCACGTATAAGCTTTATATATTTTTCCATTATAGGCGGGTAGGCCCGTGCATCTGTTCATTCAGTTGAAACACAATTGTTGGATTTTGGATAGAGTGCAAGAATACCCATTAAAGATCTAGGACCTCTATTATAATGTTTATTTTCCTTGTACCCTTGTTTTCTCTATCACAAAAAAAAACATTTTTCAGGGGGAGGTGCAATATCTTCAAACCACTAGGATAATATCTAATATACACCGAGATACATGGAAGTACAGTCATCATTCTCAGGGAGTTCAATCACTTTGCCCTAGGCAGCTTTATTAAAATCAAGATGGTCTTTCTCCTGTTGGTGATTTCAATTTACACTTTAGGGTATCTCTTAGTTCTTCTCTTTCCATTGCACAGCAGTGGCAGCTCCTCTATAATGGTGGAGGAGCATCTCCCCACTGGTCAGAGTCAGCATATGAAAAATAAATGATAATAAAACAATTTTATTTTCATGATATTTTTTTCACAGTGAGCCAAGTCTGCTGAGTCTGCCGAGGTTAGGGGGTGGCCGTCCTCAATGGGAGCAGAAGGGAGGAGGAAGGGTGAGCACTGAAAGTGTGTATTTTGGCTTGGCCGCCTGTCTTAGGACAGCCAATTTGACATGAACATTTATATTTCTCCAACTCAGCTGTGTTGCACAGTGGGGTGCAGAAAAGGCATAGGCTACCTGTGCCTGAGCGAGCATCAGACCAGCCCACTAAGGCCAAACCCAGCGCTTCTCTCATGCTTGGTACGATGGATTTAGGCCCAGATCTCTGTACTGGGGTGAATGTACGACATTGGTATGCCCCAGACATGGGTCCCGTGCTCTCCATGCCACTGGACTCAAGCTATCCTGGTTGATGAGGGCTGAAAGCCCGAAAGTGGTTCTAAGATGCTTGTTTCCAGTCCAGGGAGGAACTGACCTGGCAGTTCGGGCTGGACTGTTCCCATTGGGCGCAGGGTCAAGACTGATTTGCATATGGCTGAGTCCAAACTGGAATGGCATGGTGAGCAAACAAATTATGGATTTAGGCCTAGATCTCTGTATTGGGGTGAATGTACGACATGTTTCTGCATTCTGCCCATCAATTGTTGATTTTGCATTTTTCACCCCGAGTGGGACGGGTATGCCCAGACGTAGGTCCGGGCTCTTCATGCGACTGGAATCAAGCTATCCTGACTGGTGAGGGCTGAAAGCCCGAAACTGGTCCTAGGATGCTTGTTTCCAGTCCAAGGAGGACCTGGCCTGGCAGTTCGGGCTGGACTGTTCCCATTGAGCGCAGGGTCAAGACTGATTTGCATATGGCCGGGTCCAAATTGGAATGGCATGATGAGCAAAAAACGATGGATTTAGGCCCAGATATCTGTACTGGGGTGAATGTACAACATTGTTCTGCATTCTGTCCATCAATTGTTGTGTTTGCATTTTTCACCCCGAGTGGGACAGGTATGCCCAGACGTGGGTCCCGTGCTCTCTATGCCACTGGAGTCAAGCTATCCTGGCTGAGAAGGGATGAAAGCCCGAAACCGGCCCTAGGATGCTTGTTTCCAGTCCAGGGAGGACCTGGCCTGGCAGTTCGGCTGGACTATTGCCATTGGGCGCAGGGTCAAGACTGATTTGCATATGGCTGCGTCCAAAATGGAATGGCCTGGTGAGCAAAAACACGATGGGTTTAGGCCCAGATCTTTGTACTGGGGTGAATGGACCACATTGTTCTGCATTCTGTCCATCAATTGTTGTTTTTGCATTTTTCCCCCCTAGTGGGATGGGTATGCCCAAACATGGGTCCCGTGCTCTCCATGCCACTAGAGTCAAGCTATCCTGGCTGATGAGGGCTGAAAGCCCGAACCCGGTCCTAGGATGCTTGTTTCCAGTCCAAGGAGGACCTGGCCTGGCAGTTCGTGCTGGATTGTTCCCATTGAGTGCAGGGTCAAGACTGATTTGCATATGGCTGGGTCCAAATTGAAATGGCATGGTGAGCAAAAAACGATGGATTTAGGCCCAGATCTCTGTACTGGGGTGAATGTACAACATTGTTCTGCATTCTGTCCATCAATTGTTGTGTTTGCATGGTATAGCATGAGAGCAGCATCTGGATTGGGTGGGGAGCCTGTGCAGAAACCAAGAATCTGTGAAGGAGCACCGATGTGGTGGCCGGTAGCAGAAGCAGCAGTGACAGGTAAGTGCTTTTTAAAAATGATTTCCCCCACACCACCGCTCTACTCTTTATTGGCAGCAGCTGCTGCTGTCGCATAGGATATACAATAATTTCTGATTAGGCGTGTGTTGGGCTCCTTGATGCGTTGCTAAACTGTTAAAACCAGTGTTTACAATATAGAAGGTCAAGTCAATCTCTATGCTACTATACCTGGACACAATGGTAGTCATGGCACAAACTCCAGGTTATCTGCAAACGCATCTGTGAATGGCAGCAGAACCTGCTACAAAATTATGTTTTATAAAGAACTGTGATATTTCTTTCATTTTTCCTTCCAGAAAAAAGTTTGTGTTACCTTACTGTTCCTAAAATGCTCCAGTCAGACGTCAAGTTGAAGTTCATCCAACAGAAATATGTCATTTCTGCAATTAGAATCTGTGTCACTGCAAACTCTGCCTAAAGCTGCGGGACTGCTATCGTCTTCCATGGAAATTATTTCTCTGGTACCCCTCATTAAACAGGAATTTCAGATGATGAAACCTCATTATCTTGACTGTAGCCTGCTTAATAGCACTTCGGTGCACCAGCACTAGGATGCGATGGAGCTGTACCAGGTGTAGTTAGGTAGCACAGTGTCTATGAATAGGTCCATTTTACTCTCAGAATCCAATAACACTCCACTGCCCATGAGGATCATTATAGCATCTTTTGTTAAGGAGGAATATAATCTCAGAAGGAGCTGTCCAGGCTGTTCAGAACTTTACCAGATATTGTTTGTTGAAATATCCTTTTAAGGACAGTCAATATCCTTTCCATTTGTTCAATTGACTGGAAAACACCAAATTTAAATCTCCAACTGAACTTCTCATTGTTTGGCATTTTTCCAGAGAATACAAATCTCAGACCAAACCACAGAGCACCAACCAGATCTAAAGACTGTGTACTAGACTAAAGAATAAGGTAGCTAAAAGATTGACTTCACTGGATGTTTCACACAGGTTTTTTTCTGAGAATTTCAAGGCAATAAGCTCTGGTACAGGATATCCAATTAGCTACCATCTCAATGGTCAGAGACTGACAAAGGAACTGGTCAAGTCACCTTACGCAAACATTCCCTCTTTTCATTTTGATCCCCAGAACCGCTGAGCATCACTAGGCAACATCTCTCCATCCAGTTACCGGGGGTCTTTATCTCAGTTTTTTTCTCCTCCTGCATGAATTTCTGGGCAATCTTCTCCATTCTGAACTAGACTATTGTCTCAATTTAAAGGGATTAACAATTTCAGGGATTCACCAGATGACCAATGGCTTCCAGGAGAGGCTTGTGGTCTCCCAGGGACCATGATGCCGTGGAGACTGGATGCAAAACTTTGACTAAAAGGTGGCTAGGAGAAGAAGGTAAACTGACCTAGGCATGGGGAAAGATGCACTTCACCTTATCACTAAGAGAATGAGGGCAGGAACAAATATAGCCTATTAAATTCTGATGGTGGTCCTGTGGTTTTTGGATTCTGTTGTTAATGTACATCCCAAATTTGCATCCATGTTTTCATTGCGTGTTCATTTTGTAATGACTACAAAACTGAAAACAAAAAATAAAAGGTTAATATTTGTACAACAACTTTGATTTCAGATGCACCAGTTACAGTTATGTTCTTTCCCCAAAAAATATTTTCGCTTTGGAATTTAAAGTGACAGTTTTAGAAAAGTGAAAAATTGGTTGACTTTATAACAATGTTTCTATTGCCTTCTACTAAAAACGATATGTGGAAATATAAAGCTTGAAAAGATGCAAAATTTACGGTTGACTGGAAGATGTTACTGGCCCCAGAGGGAGGGCGGCTATCCACCCCCCATGGGTGGCAGACACAGTGCACGGCAGCAACAGGGCATGAGCATGCGCCAAGGAACAGTTCAGTGAGTGACCAAGAAGTGTGGGTTCAAAGGGCCCAATGTCAGTGCTCACGAGGGGTTTCCTCCGTCGCATTCCACACTGGCGACTATCTCCCCCTCACAGACTCAACAGAAGACAGTTTACCCCCTTAGCTGGAGTGCTAGCTGGCACAGCAGAAATTGCAACATGGCTACCAAGATTCCAACACTGCTACAGCATATTGCTGTTTAGCAGTCTAGTCTATTAAAATAATGAAGGTTAGGTGAAGCGCACTTCAACATTCCACAGTGCACTTCACTGAAGAAGATTCCTGTGAGAGCATCTGTTCTTGAGGCATCGCGAAAGTCAGTTAGGGTAGGTTGGGGTTTAGTTCCGTCCGGAGGTTCTTGCACAAAGAAATAATGTCTGTGTTTATTTAAAAGCACCCAATGTATTATTTCTGCTAAGGCCTGAACGTAAATATAATAGCACACTCTAAAAAGAATTCCCAAGTGCTAATTGTAAAGGCTCATATTCGCGCTAGTCAAGAAGGTTAACCTCTTGCGTGCCCCGCCCTTTCCCCGCCCTGTGCCGGGCTTTCTATTAGCGGGCGGGGTTCATGACGAGATGGTCTCGTCATGGGCACAGCGCAACCGCAGCCCATGACGAGACCATCTCGTCATGGGCACTGAAGGGGTTAAAGTGGGAGATAAATAAAAGTAACTGAGGCATTTTTTCTTTCACCTGAACCTAAGTATAATAGCACACTCAAAAAAGAATTCCCAAGTGCTATTTTGTAAAGGCTCATGTTCATGCGTGTAGAGAAGGTAAAAGAGCGAGATAAATAAAAATAACTGAGGCATTTTTCCTTTCACCTTGTTAATGGTATGCATGTGAAAGAAATTTGTCTTCCTCTTGTCAGAAAGGTGAAAAGGGTCAACTAGTTGAAATTCTATCTTTAAGACATTTTCCAGGGCCCAATTAATCAGAAAGATGGCAGCTCAAACTAGCACCATAATTTAGTAGCTCCATTGCCAGCAGCTCATTTAATAAACCACAGAAATGATTACCAGAGAATTCATTCGTTTTGGCAATTTAAAATTTATGAAGATCTCAGTTCTAATTGTGAAGGAAAAGAAGACTTAATCAACCTATTGATAATAAATCATACAAGATAAAAAGAGCGTCATACACACCACAAGCCAGAGTCAGCAGTAGGAGGTTCCTGAATGAGAAAAAAGAAACAAGTTCAATAAATACTTCTCATCTCAACCAGACAAACAACACGAGAAGTAAGAAGAGTAGCAAGCTTCCCAAGTTTCCCTGGTAAGATAAGTTATCTAATTTTTTTTAAAAAGAGAAGTTGATCACAAGTAAGTGTTGAACATATGCTAATGTTGAATTGTGTATAGGTCTGCAAGAAGTAAGAAGAAAAGGAGACCTAGCAGAACAGGCAGAGCGCAAGAAACAGTCTCTTCTCTGTCCACTCCCCCTTTCTCCCCTTAGAACTTACCTGCGATGGAATGCTAAAGTACCTAGCAGGGAAGGTTCTGAGAAGGGCATAGGAACTAAGGTCGTTCTGCTCCTGTGTGGATTAAATAGGGAAAAAAGCATTGGCCCTGACAACCAATCACAAAAGAGGGGTGTGGTTGCAAGCAAGGTCTAAAAGGTATCCGGGACAAGTAGTACCCGGCTTTGTCGCTGGAGGAAATTGATCCCACCCACCCACACCAGAGAAGGCGGACATCAAACCTGCAGTGTGACAAAGGGGTGGGGAGTCATGTGGTTTAACGAGAAATACCTTCACATAAGGACGTAAAATGACAATCGGCCGAACAAGGTCCTTGGGATGCCTTACAGCAGGGACTCATGAGATAAGTGCCCGGACAAGGTCCTTAGGATGCCTTACAGCAGGGATACTTGAGGGCAGACAAAAGGGTAAGAAATGGTCAGTACTGGTCAGACACGGCTCTTGCAGCCGCGGCATGGCGATGGGGCCATGAATGCCAGACATTCAGTAGCAAGTTGAAGCCTCGAAGTCGCAACCTGCTGTACAAAGTAAGAGACAGAAGTAGAGCTGTCACAACAGTTGGAGAGTGATTTATGACAACTTTGAAGAGATATCATGACTGGAATGATGATGCCTGGCAGGATTAGGTGCGTTATGGTTATTAATATGCAACAATTTATATGATGTACACTGTATAATCTGTTATGAAAATGCTTTCTGTTGTAGTTCAAGATAAACCAGAAATAAGCATATTGACGACCAATGCCATCATGACAAGTGTGTACCAACTTAGGTCTTGGTGTACATAATTGATGGGAAAGAAGGAACGGCGGGCGTGCCCGTGAGTTGCTCGCACAGGAGGGGGAGGGTTTATACATTTTGAAAAGGAGAGACTATGAGAGATCAGTGGTGATCCCTGACTCAGCAGTTAGACAGCTATTACAATGCTTATTCTAGTGCAAGGGGCATGCCATGCATCTCTAATCTTACTCTTACATTTGCAATGTACCACATTAGCTAAGATGTGCTTCAGTAACCTGGTAATAGTTCCTGTTTGGAATGCACCTTTAAAATCATGCACATATGAAAGGGGAGCCAAAATAGAAACATAATTTAAAAAAAAAAGTGCAATCAACAGAGTATATCTAGATTTGTTTGGGAGCCTTATTAAAGCTGGAGAATAGGGGCATCATTATGAGTTTCCTTTATTTAGGACTACTAACCTCCTATCCCCGGAGTTATTGAGAGTAATAGTATAGGAAACTGGATTTAGGAGCTGTGACTTAAGAGTACCTAAATAAATGAGGAATTACCAGCCCATCAGTAATTTCACGCCTGATTCCCATTTGATGAGTCCTAATTTCTCCCTGGAATTTCCTAATGATATTTCAGTTGCTTTCAGCAGCTGAAGTGTCTAGAGGAGGGACACCAGGTAAATCCGCCTGTCTAGCATATAAAATGGACCAATAATCTACGTTTACGTGGCCTTTGGATATACAAGGGCCCCTGGGTCGGAATGAGGCCTTAAGTAATGCCTTCACAATGGCTGGGTCCCACACAGCCCCACCTTCCAGGCGGCTCCCCTTCAGCCCAAGGTCTCAGCATTTCTGTGAGTTATGGGAGTGTCAGGCGCCCCTCATCACATTCTGAGGGCCGCCCTATCATTGTACATGACGCCGCGGATAGTAAACATATTTAACGGTGTCCCGGTTTCCAGTGAGGTTGCCTGCACACGTGAAGGAGGTGGTCGTTCTCCCAAGACCTTTCCTCCGTTTTATACTAAAGACATTGCCTTTTTTAGGGTTCATTAATTTTACTTGATTCAAAGAATGTAAGGTAAAGTGTGCAGCAGTGTTATATCAAACTCAGATACCAGCTAATGTTGGGAGTTCTTACATTTTGTTTTCGAAACATTCTTGAAATTTTAAAGAACACCACAACTTTCATCAAGTTGGACATTTCCTTTGCTGCGGGATGTAAGTCACGAAATATACATTTCAGGACATTAAATTGCGAATACTTAGCGAGATAAATGGTGGAATGAAAACTATACCGAGCAGAAAATAGCCTTATTTTTCACAACTGGCATTTTGAGTATTTTCCACTATGAGCATGCTTTGCTTTGCTTTTCTTGTTTATCCAGAGAGGCAGTGTATGAATATTAATACTTGCAATACACTGAAGGCAGAGTTTATTTCTCCTAAATCTAATACATAATGAAAAGGCTAAAGTCGAGATGACAATGTGCTTTATCACACACACTGTACACCATTGTAAATTCTCCATGTTCTTCTTATTCTGACATTGTCAAATCAAGCAGCACTGGGAGGCTTCGGGAAACACCATTCACCAATGTTTCTATTTGACTATGCTGTGCTTGTTTTCGTGACAAAATAAGTGACATCTTTTTTTATCACATGTTTCGGTGGGAAGTGGATGGCTGGTTGCAGTGATTTTGAGTCGATGCTTGAATGTTACGCAACATCTTTTGTTGTCGGATGCTGTCTACTCCTGGGCTCTGAAATCCACACAGTTTTTTACCATGATTTAAAAATTCCTTGTGTAAGGCCTTCTGTGATGTTGCTTTCACCACTATGATATTATTGTCTACTTTACTTATGCTTTTTGGAAGATGGAGAGGCAAAAGGGATTGTAACATGTCTGAAGCATGAAAATAAGTGCCGGCCCCAAATTAGGCACCGTATTTGGATTGTTTCTAGAGTCTAAAAGACTCGCAGCAGTCATGAAAACTTACACATTTCTTGGATACATTTTAGCATGTTTCAAATTTAAATTCTAGAATCTGGGTTAGGCAGCTGCTGATTTATGACTGACTTTGACTGAGCCCCATCAAGCCACATGACAACATTGGCCACTGGGCTAATTTGCAGTAGCGGTCCGTGGAGGGAGTTCGGTGGGGCAGTGAGGCTGGGCGGGGAAATGTAAACACCGGAATATGGATGAACGGAGGTAAGTACACATTTAAATAAATAAAACGAATTCCTTTGCGCGCGCTGCATCGCGAAATGTGGTGTTTACATTTCCCCGCCCCGCCTCACTGCCCCACCGAACTCCCTCCACGGCCCGCTACTGCTAATTTGACAGTCTTTCTCTGCAAACCAGTGTAACTCGGGGGAATGTCTATAGTAGCATGCCTCTGTGGTAGACTTGCCTGTCTTTTTTGTAAGAGGACGTATTTGGCAGTAGTTGGGCAACTTTGTGTGTCTTTTCAGTTGTCTTAATAAGAAAATTCCATAATAAAGCAACTTGTGGGCCACAACTGTATAGAAGCTGAGAGAAGGACTCCAATGTTGAGTAGACTACATTAGCAGGGCTACGTTGTACCCTCACAGAAGAGTATAATAAAAAGGAGACAGAAGTTGAAGTTTCCATTTAAGGGATACACATAAAGGCATTATTAACATACATTTATTGTCAATAAGACACTTTTGACAATGGACAAGTATCTATGGTGCTGCTGTAAGAAAGTTTATTTGCGTGAATTTAATGTTATTGTTTTTGTGACAAGAGGTTGAGGTTGTGGTCGAGGTTGTGGATGATGTGTTAGTCTATTGTCTGAAACGAAAGTTCCCAGAAAAGAAGAATGTAAGTTCCCGAAAAAATAGTAGAAGTGATGGAAACTTTGGGGCAGATTTATGAGGCCAGTTGCGCCATCGGAACGTCACTTTTTGTGACGTTCCGTGGCGCAGAAGCCTGCGTGATATTTATCAGGCAGCACTGAGCCACTTTTTTTGGCTTAATGCTGCCTCATAAATATCAGTCCCTTTAACGCAGTGTTCTGCGTTAAAGGGGCGTGCAATGGGTGTTGCTGGGGGCGTTCCCAGCAACATCCATGGCCTTTTGACACTGCCCCAGATTTACGAGAAATCGTAAATCTGAGGCAGCGGCAAAAGCTTCCGCCTCCCCAGGGGAGGCGTAAGGGAGGCGCAACGGGGAGAAATATCTTTATTTCTCCTCGTTTTTCCTTTTTCTATGTGTGCTGCATTCTGCAGCACCCATACAAAGAGGAAAAACCTCTTGTGATTATTTTTGTACAGAAAGGTTTCCCTTCCTGTACAAAAAAATTCATCTCCGCAACGCAGGCACCCTTGCACCATGGTGCAGAGGTGCCTGCGTTGGCGCAGGCAGCCCATAGTGCGCTGGCGCAGGGGAAAAGGACAGGAATGCACCGCATTTTATAGATACGGCGCATCCCTGCCCTTTTCTTTTGCCGTAGGGAAGCGCAGCAGGAAGGCCTGCTGCGCTTCCCTACGGCAAAACCTCATAAATCTGCCCCATAGAGGACAAAAGTTCCGCCAACATTTATTTGCAACCAACAGTTGCCTCAGGCCTTCACACACGGCGCTGTGTATTTTCCTCGGACGAGGGTATGTGTGGCATTTGTGAGTGTCACATATTTCCAGAATCTGAACAGATCAGGAGTGGCCATGCATTTCAAAGTGGCGGCGTCTTTCCAGGGAGCGGACTGTCGTGCACGCCTTCACCATCGCCTCCCATCCTCCCTGTTTACCTGCTCGCCCGCTTTGAATGGTAGGGCATGACCGAAATGAGCATCTTCGGGGTCTGGCGCTCTACTGAACCCGCCATCAGAAAAAGACGAATCCTGCCAGCGTCGTTAAACACACGCTCCTCCTTTGACTCAAACAAATCTGTTTCTGATGTGTGTAGAAGCTAAAAGAAATCTGTTTTTTGATGTTGGTAGGAGCTAAAAGGCAAAGACAGGCACGTGGATACAAGTCTGAGACCCGGCTGAACGAAAGCGTTGCAGCATAGACGGTCAAAAAGGTAATCATCTGATGTGGGAAGCGCATTACACTGTCTGCTCCTGTGCAATAATAACCCAATTGTCATCCTAAGAGCCACTTAGACCTGTGCTCAGTGCAAGGAAAAACATCCGCCAGGCAGTGCATTCGCAGGGGCGCGCTACATGTTATTTTCCCAAGAGAAAGCTTTTAAAGAAGGTAATTATTAAATGAAATACTTCTTTCCATAAGGAAGGCAATGTAGAGAAGGTGCACAGCCCATCATCTCTTTTAAAGAAATGTTAAAGAAATGTACTTTAAAGATGTTTCCTTAATCTGCAGGCATACTTCTAGATTTCTGCTTGTACTAGTACACTAAATGAGCCGCAGAGTCAGACTTATGATAATGGCAGCACGGTCTACAAACAAACCCGAAACATTATGGCAAGTCTCTATGGGGATCACCCTACAGTGTCTCTGCAGGGGCGGCTCCTCCACTAGGATGGAGGAACGTCGCACCACCGCTTTCTCGCAGTGCGCTAAAAGCCAAGACATAAAATGGTAATAACTTTTAGTTGTTACCATTTTATGTTTGTTTCTGCATTGCGGGCGGGTGTGGGGAGCTGCCAGGGCAGGGCAGTGCAGGAGTGGTTTGCCCACTCCTGAGAACACATGACTGGTTTGGTCGGCCCTCTTGGGCTGCCCAAACCAGTCATGCTTTCTCTGCACTTCTCCATGCAGGCTGCATTGCAGCCTACATGGAGAACATGCAATCCCCTACATCCCGTGGCTGGGCGGCATCCCGACCAATAATAACGCTCCACTTGAACATTGTAATTCGTTTAGGGGAGGGGGGGAGACCGCCTGATTCTGTTCCTGCTGCAGGAAAGAGAGCAGGAGCAGACCGGGCAGTGAAAACGCGGGACGCGGGCCAACAGAAAGGTAGGTTTTACTTTTTTTTCTTTTTAATATTGAACCCCCCTCCCCACGCGACGTCCCCCTTCTCAACCCTTCGCCCACCCCCCCACCCAGTGCAACCTCGCACCCGCCCCCCCACCTGTGAGCCATACCGGCAGCGACTGGTCTTGTGTATTATAGAGTGCTGGATCTCTCTGGTTTCCAACGGATTCTGTAGTCTAGTGATGTGAGTCATTGGGTGTGGTTAATTAAATTCATGGCAGTAGGTGTCAGTTAATGGTTAAACTCTAAAGAATAAAGATATGTAATATGAGCTCTGTGTGTGATGTAATTCATTGACATGGTACAGGGCTGGGAAGGATGCAACACATACCTCACAATAGCAAATGCAACATTAGCGTTATTCCTAATAGCTATTAATATTCATGAAATATCATATATTTTAAAAATAAAGTAATCTGGGAGCATCTTGAATAAAGCCATTGATTAATATCACTGCCTACAATGGGTGTACTCAATCTTGTTTGTGGTCCTAGACAAGACTGAAACACAGGAAACTGGGCTACAGAAGCGCAAACAGTTTGTGTGTGTGTGCTTGTGTGTGTGTTTGCGTGAGTGATGAAATTCACCATTAATCACAAACAACGCCAACATAGCACCTGTCATTGAGTATGAAAGTATGCTGAGGCCGGAGGCCACTATAATGGTGACCACTGTGCTGAGGGTGCAGAGCGTGCATTCCACACCCTTGGCTCACTGACTGGAAATTGACTTCGACCATGCTCAGAGAGATGTGAATGCAGAGACTGGTCTTAAACCTAGCCCTGCAATTTGATCTTGAATGCTGCAGCCTCCTGTAGATTAAGGGTTGTGATTTCCATCCATCCAATTGATCAGCGCCTCTTCCCTCAAGGTGACTGGACTGGCATTCAGCTGTTTCCTGGAGTTCTCAAACAGCCAGGGGCTACTTGGCCTCAGTTGTTGCAATTGAGTTATTTTACTACTGTGTCATGCAACCACAGTACTTTTGAACCCAAATTAAATCACCGCATGCTCCAGTATAGCATTTCACTCTGTGAACCTATTATGGTCAAACGGTCCAAGGCTTATCAACAGAGTGATGTAGGATAAGGCACTTATAATGCAGTTATCAATGCAATATCAATCAATACCTGCCCATGCTTTACTTTCTGAAAAAAAAATAGTGTATACCACACAATAAAAATATAACATAGGTACACTGATGATGGGTGAACAAAGCAGAAGTGTCAAGCACCTTCCAAGTCAGTGAGATGATCTTGACATTAATATTGTGATATAAAAAAAGCCTGATGTCACACACATACATATTTGTTAAACGTGGGGGATGCGGGCAGGGGGGATGGGCAGGAGGATTGTGTTATGATGTGTTATTTGATTGTTTAGACGATATCACCTGAATTCTTCAGATGGGTGAAGGACACACGGGCATGGCGCAGTGATCAAGCACATTTCCTTGCGTTTCTCATGTGGATAGCCATGCTATGTGCCTGTAACACCTTTTCCTGGGAAATAACCATTGCAATGCATGCAGTACAATGCATGCTTTTACCCCGCATATTATTACAACGAAAAAGGCTTGCTGTAGAGGGTACAAGGTGTTGGATTTAACTTCAACACCTTCCCTACAGGTGCACAGACTGGAGTTGGAATAGTAAATTATACTATTCCAAACTCCAGTGCACCCCCAAAAGCAAGTCGGGGTAAACAATTGGGTTGTAACGGCATGCGGGGTAAAAGCATGTGTTGAAACGTCATAGAACCCTTTTTCCTACTTGCCAATGCCACTGTTACAATATGTACAAGGGAACTGTTATGCAAAACTAATAATGATATTTCCACAAAAAAGAATCAATATTATTAAATGGACAGTACCAATGAAGTCGAGGTGCTTGCAACTCTTCTGTGCAGCAGAAAGAAAACAAATGTACGCTGTGCAACAGAGAAAAAGTTAATATTCCTCATTAGAGAGAATACACAATCCATTAGCAACTCCACATCACACACTTATCACAGTCAAACATCACTTTAAAAGGTAACAGTTGCAGTGCTACATTTAACAACGAAATAAAATGTAAGCGTGTTTTATTATAGTAAGTAATTGAGGTGCTGATGAAAACATGTCAAATGGGTTTCAATACAGCTGCCACAAAAACCTTGCAGGCCCTGCAAATATAATATTCATTCAAACCTAAAGAATGAACTGCCCACCAGCTCCTGCCAAACAACAACAATCTATTCTGGGCAAAGGAACATTGGTTATTTGTGGTTAAAAGATTTTATTAAATTCAGTACATATTCTACTTATATACATGTATATACTACATAGCAACAATACAATAAGATCTATCATAATAATCAGAAATACGTATGCAGTATTAAAGATTATCAAGAAAACCATAAAAGTCTTAACATTTTTAAGTGGGGGGGCAGAGAAAACGGGAAGGGGGAAGGGAAGGGAGGGTGGAAAGGAGATGTTAGAACACCTCCTAGTTGCTTAATAGAAATAACAACAAATTGCCTCTAGTTAAACTTATATGATAAACAATATATCTATAAACATACCATAAAATATACTCAAGTATAGAATAAGGACAGAGAGAAAAATTCATGGAGGGCGGAAATTTTCAGAGAGTACAGACACAGTACTTGATACATTATTATTAGGAAATGAACTAAGGGGTAACCATAACAAATGCACATAATGAGAAGAAGTACATTGTGTAGCATACATAGCATCTAACTTATGATGAGAACACACTGAATCCCACCATACTTTATAGGATAGCTTATCTGATGATTTCCAATGTAAAGTAATCTGGTGAAAAGCTATGGCTAACAATATATCTAATAATTTATTTTAAGGTAAAGATGGAGTGAATGAATTGGACAGTGTTCTCAAAAAATGATAAACAATATTGAAAGAAGTGTCAAAATTAAAAATCCTCTTAATCTGAGCCCACATTTTGTACCAGAAATTACGGGTAGTGGGACGATTGAATAAGATATGCAATAAATCTGCATTTGAAAATCACAAGACCAACATTTAGCAGGGGTAGTGTAGGAGAATTTGGAGAACTGCAAAGGAGTAAAATATAGGCGATGATAGATCAAAAATAGAGACTGTGTAATACCAGCAGATCTCGAAATTTTAAATATGCATGCCCATACCTTATTCCAAAAAGGGATTGGCTAAGAAACTCCCAGATCTCTTTACCATAGAAGCTCAGATTTGGATTTAGCTCTGGAGGGATCAGGAAAGGAAAAATATTTATAAATGGCTGAAGCCCTTAGGGCCCGTTTTCAGAAATTCAGTAATGCCAGAAGAGAAGGGAACCAAATCAAAGAGTTTTGTAAAGAGAAATACACATCAAGAACCATGTTCATTAATACTAAAAAGCGAGTATAAAAAGTCTTAATGATAAATAAGGCACAATTGAGAAACCCACATTAAGGGGCCGATTCCGATCCTGTAAAAAATTTCCCCGTACGAATCGTATCCGGATTTTTTTCCGTACGAATCGTACAAGTACCGCACAAACTGGCAAGTACGATTCGTATGGGAAAAAGTCCATACGAATCGCATTGGGAAAATTCCCCGACACGTCCTCGGGTCGGAAAATGTGTCCGACACATCCCCGGACGATTTACCGTACGAATCGGACAAATGAAGTCCGACCGTGCAAGTACGATCCGTCCAGTCCTTCCGATTTTACAACCGTATGGGAAACAGACCGTCTGGAGCGAACTCCTATAGCAACCATGGAGACGTCCAAACAGGTGCCCGGCACGCTCCGAACCCCCCCCCAGCCCCCGCATGTACGCACCGTCCCCCCCCAGCCCCTGCATGTACGCGCCGTCCCCCCCCAGCCCCCGCATGTACGCTCCGAACCCCCCCAGCCCCCGCATGTACGCGCCGTCCCTCCACCCGTGTAAGTACGGCGCGTACCCCCACCCCCGTAGGTACAGCGCGTACCCCCACCCGTGTAAGTACGGCACGAACCCCCACCCGTGTAAGTACGGCGCGTACCCCCACCCGTGTAAGTACGGCGCGTCCCCCCACCCGTGTAAGTATGGTGCGTACCCCCACCCGTGTAAGTACGGCGCGTACCCCCACCCGTGTAAGTATGGCGCGTATCCCCACCCCCGTAGGTACGGAGCATACCCCCACCCGTGTAAGTACGGCACGTACCCCCACCCGTGTAAGTACGGCGCGTACCCCCACCCCCGTAGGTACGGCGCATACCCCCACCCGTGTAAGTACGGCGCCGTATTACACGGGTGGGGGTACGCGCCATACTTACATGGGTGGGGGGACGCGCCGTACCTACGGGGGTGGGGGTACGTGCCGTACTTACACGGGTGGGGGTACGTGCTGTACTTTCATGGGTGGGGGGACGCGCCGTACCTACGGGGGTGGGGGTACGCGCCGTACTTACACGGGTGGGGTACGCGCTGTACCTACGGGGGTGGGGGTACACGCCATACTTACACGGGTGGGGGTACGTGCCGTACCTACAGGGGTGGGGGTACGCGCCGTACTTACACGGGTGGGGGGACGGCGCGTACATGCGGGGGCTGGGGGGGGTTCGGAGCGTACATGCGGGGGCTGGGGGGGGACGGCGCGTACATGCGGGGGCTGTGGGGGACGGCACGTACATGCGGGGCTGGGGGGAAGTTCGGAGCGTACATGCGGGGGCTGGGGGGGACGGCGCGTACCTGCGGGGGCTGGGGGGGTTCGGAGCGTACTTACGGGGGCTGGGGGGGGTTCGGCGCGTGCCGGGCCCCCAAGTCCGCTCGCATTGCGCCGTACTTCGCTTTTCCGGCACTTTTTGGGTGCCGTATAAATTTTGCCGTCCGGACTAGTGTTTGTACGAATCGTACTTCCTGGGTCGTGGAATGCAGCCTGCATGCGTCCCGACGTCACGTCGGCGCTGTCCCGGATCACATTGGTATGTGTTTTTACAGTCGGTCGGTGTTTTTTCCGACTCGTACGGAAATGGTGTTTCCGTACGAATCGTACTAGCAAGTTTGTAGGGTTTTTTACCGGGTACGAGTCGGATGGAGAAAACACTCCGTCCGACGGTTGGTACACGGTTTTTCCAGGATCGGAATCGGCACCTAAGCCTTTATCTTTCCAAGTATGCCAAAAAAAGGGCCTGTTATTTATCTTGAGCAAGGAGTTGTACCATATTGGTATTTTCAAAAACAAGGCTGTATCTAGAGTCAGTGGAAGAAAAGTCGATTTGAGCAGCGATACCGTGTTTCATAAGATAGGGTAATGAAGAACTGACGTCTTAGCAGTCAGAGATAAGACTTCTTTGAAGTTAAAGGTGAAAAGAGAAGCACATTGAATATCTAGCCAGAATGGAGAAAAGGACGAGGATAAATCCTGAGTCCAAAGAGCCGCTTCACGCAAAGCAAAAGCTCTATAATAACTATAAAGATGAGGAAAATTATCCACTCCCACTGATTTCAGGTTTTGTAAAGTAGCTAATGCTACTCTTGACTTTCTATGTTTCAATAGAAATTTAAGGAGTACTGTATTGATTTTTTTATGAAACATAGCAAATTCTTAAAGAAATAGCCTGATGACTAGTAATAGACTTACTGGACACTGCGGAAACTGAATTGATAATGTGCCGCTCTTTTCTTCCCTTGAAATAATTTGCTAATAACTTGCCAGCTATATTTCTCCCCCATAATAATGTGCATTTTTCAGAAGAAGCCCAGAAGAGGCTTCTTCAGTGGAAATACAAGTAAAGTGCAATATGGCTTTAAGCAGGGCATTAAGATCAGAGGGCAGTTTAGAGGAAAAATACATATTTTCTAAAGATTTAATTGATGAGAGAAGACTAGTATGTTCTTTTAGCCGTGACTTCTTTTGCCTAGAGACATAGTTTAAGATGAAATGTCTTGCAGAGGCCTTGAATTTATCCCAAAGCGGGGAGGGGGAAATTTCCGGATTGTCATTGAAGGAAAAGAAATCAGAAATAAAAGCAATAAATTAATTAGAGAATTGGGCATATTGTAATAAGTAATTTTTGAATTTCCATTGATGCAATGGGGGACGAGGAGGAACCAAATCCAAGTCTGTAATGACCATAGCATGATCAGAAAGCACAAATGGAGAAATATATGACTGTATGATAAACTGTGCAAAACTGTGCAAGGGCTTTAGAAAGAAATATATGATCCAGTCATGAAAGTGAACAATGAGAGGCAGAGTAAAAAGTAAACTCATGGACAGTAGGGTTAGACAGCCTCCAAGAGTCTACCAAGGCTCCTTTATGAATAACAGAGTGAAATTGTTGATGCATTTTATGGGACAAAAAGTGGACTGAGGATTCTCTATCTAAAAACGAGTCTATTATTTGATTACAGTCTCCTCCAAGAATAATGTAATAGTCATGAAATTGTGTACATTTGAGTGCAATAGAGGGCCAAAAATCAGTATCAGGTTGTGTTGGGCATAAACATTCATAATGGTAAGGGGGGCATTGTCTGTAATAGGTCTTACTATAATCCACCTGCTCATATCATCCATTTGTTAAGAAACCGAATTTACATTAAGGGATTTTCTAACCAATATCACCACCCCATTCTTCTTACTCACCAATGAGGAGACAAACACATAACCCACCCAGGCTCATTTACATTTCAGAGCCTCAGATTGTGTAAGGTGAGTTTCCTGGAGAAAAACTAGATCAGGATTAGATTTACCTAGATGGGATAACACTCTCTGTCATTTAATCGGATTAGGCGATCCTTTAATATTCCATGAAATTACTCAGAATTATATACAACGAGAGATTAAATATTATTGGAAAGCAATGAGGCATATACAAAAATTTCATCATAAAATACAAGTAAGAAAAAGAGCGATATAAAAATGAGACAAGAAGTAGGGGCAAAAGGGAGAAGATAAAAAGGAAATAAAGACCAGAAAGAGGAAAGGCAAAATGGAAAGAAAGAGGGCCAAAAGAAGAGATGGTACAAATCCATAAAGGACGACCAAAAAAACATACTTGCAAAACAAAGAAGAACGAAATAGAACAGAGGTGGTGACGACACATAAGACAATGACACGCCCGAGGTAGGGAAGGCCAAGACACACCAGGACTAAAAAGATTTAGGAAAACTGACCAAACATACTGATTTACCTCAGACTAACCTGTAAGGAGAAGAAAAAGACAAAAGAACAACATAAGTCGTGTCATATACAATAGAACATACTAAGAATTACAGTCTGAAATATATTAAGGAAACGCAAAGAAAAAATCAATTCAATTCTCTGGAAAAATCAAACAATGAGAACCATAGCAAATAGTGACAGAAGAATCAACCATTAGATGGGCCAGCGGTATCCATACTACTCAAAGTATGAGATTGAATAAACTTCTTAAGTTCCGCTGGATCTTCAAATGACGTAGTGTTATTATGGAGAGTTGCTTTAAAAATGCAGGTGAATTGGACAGACATGTCCTCAGTACAGAGGGCGTCATGGGAGCACACTACAATAAGTATTGGGGGACTACCCTCATAGGACCAGTAGCACACACTGTACGAATATGGTTCACTGCACTCCGCGCATTTGGCTGGGAGGGGGTTTTAACACATGCTACACCACTTTGGGAAACCCGACGATTAGGCGAATTACGCAATAGCAAGGGATTTAAACAATGAGAACTAATAGGTATCTCCCGGGTGGTAGATTTTTGGAGTAGGGGCATGATCATTACATTCGCCCAGCTTCAAGAAACATATGGGATGGCATAAATGGAAACATTTCGTTACATGTAGATCAGACACGCGCTTATGAGAACTATCCCACCGGGAACTGAGCTCCCAGAGGTCTCACCATTAGAAGATAGACTATTGACTACCCACATGACAAAAAAAGCGATTTCCCAAACCTACCGCAAAGTTATAAATAACCAACCGGACCCCACAAAAACCCTCAGGGACAGATGCCAGACCGACATTGGGGAACTGGACGAGACAGATTGGCAGGAGGCACTTGCGTCCCTGCGAGACGTGTTAATACACTCTAAATTAAAGTTAGTGCAACTGGAAATCCTCCATTGAATCTACTACACATGAACAACTATGCACCGAATGGGTTGCGCTGACACACCACTCTGTCTGCGGCAATGTGGGGGGCTGGGTAACTTTTTCCACATACTGTGGGATTGCCCGGAGATCAAACTATATTGGGAAGCAGTCATGCGCACCATCCCACGGGTGGGCGGAGCTATCGTTGAACCGGAACCCAAGAAATGCCTTCTAAATATCTTGGAGCCGACAGACCTCAACCAAATGGCCCAAGGCTAGGTATGATGATAGCAAAACAGAACATAGCTCAACACTGGGGAGTGAGGTTAATTCCCACCTATCGTCAGTGGTGTTGAGACATGGATGGCGCAATGATAGCAGAGAAAGTGGTATATGTACATAGGGGGTGCCCTAAGAAATGGAAACAGGTGTGGGGAAAGTGGAATGCTTTCAGGGGAAACATTTGCGATCCGCCTATAGTTGAGTCGGTGTCGGATGTCAGCGACTAACTGTATACACCAGGGGCACTGCGATACTTTCAATACTCTACATACCTATGTTAGAATGATTGTGGGGGAGAATGTGAAAAGAAGCATATACATGTAATCAATCTGTATATGACTATTAACTGTATCATGCTGTATCTATCTTTTTCAGTATACAGTAATATGTACCAATTAATGAAAAATGCTAATAAAAATGTTTTAAGAAAATGCTGGCAAAAAATACCATATTTTGCCCCTAATGAGCGAAGACATGCTCGAAGATTGAAAAAATTACTTTCTTCTGGTTGCAGTGACATTAAAAACATTTTGAGAGAGGACCACCCTTTGACCTAGCCACGAGACTTGACGCTTAACCCTGACAGCAGTAGGAACCGACAGCAAGTCAGTAAACTTGAGAAACAGAATCCTCTGGGTTTAATTGAAGATGTGGAAAGTGAAGGACGAGGTCCACATCTATGGGCTCTCTGAATATTGAGTGAGGTTGAAGAAAGCATATCTAGGAGTTTAGGCAGAAAAGAGGTGAAGAAGGAGACAGGGTTATCTCCCTCCAAAGCACTCTGTCAGGGCATAAACACGTAGATTGTTCCTTCGATTTCTGTTTCCAAACTCTTTGTATGTTGTTGAAGCTTGTGCACGTCTTTTCCCAAGGAGTACATTTTATGAGTCTCATCCTGAACCGCCTGAAGTTGTTGTTCCATCACCAATACACGACTTTCTATTGATGACCATTTGTCATCTAGATGCTGTATTCTATTAGTTTCTTCCACAAAAGGGCGCAACGCCCGAATTTCCTCGAGCAACAACTCTAAGGAGATAGGGGAAACTGATTTGTTGGGCAAGGGTGGATCTTGTTTCAATCATTTCGATGCAGAAGAAGCTTTATTAACGACAGAGTGTGACAAGGAGCTGCGAGCAGGAGACAAGTTAGCCATTTCTCCAGCAGCTAGAGACTGACTTTCTGTTGATGAGAGAGATGTGGAATCGTTATTCAGACCTGCCAAGGGACGCCCTTTGGGTGTAAAAATAAATAGCTGTTTCTTTAATTTCCCCATGCAAAGTAGACCAAAGCCAGGACAATGACTACGCAGGTGTTCCTCCAGCTGAACCTGCACCAAGAAAATGTCACTTCAAAGTACCACAAACGTCGAGCAGTGCAAAAGCAAAAAGGCATACAAATCTGTATTTACCACGTTGAATCACATTATAAGGGCATTGGTGAACTTTCATATGCTAAATATTCTTGTCAAACTACATTCTCCAACTGAGCTTGCATTAAGGAAGTGCCGGATAAAATTGCCACAAACTCTCAGTAGAGCAAAGAATTCAAAAAATGAATCCAGAAAAAATAAAACACATTAAATAAAAGATATTGAGGCTCTCAAAACATATTAGAAAGGACATTGGTGAACTCACCGAAGAAGGTTTGTAAACACTGCATTCCGACCTGCTGCATACACATTTCTTACTTGTGAGGCGCAAATGCATGAGAGCCAGTATCAGGAATCTAAAATAGCGACTGCTCCTGAAGAAACGGCCACGACGAGAAGAGAATGAGGAGAAACGCACCACACTTCATCTAAAAAAGCATCTTGCTTCCATCACTGTGGAGTCCTTTTGAGATGCCTGGAATTTGAGCTGTTGAGAAGGCGCTGACAAGCGCCAAAATGCTGCTATTCGTTTGTAGTGCGTCAGACCCTCTGCGTCAGGCGGCCATCTTGAGTAGCACCGAAGCCATGCCCCTGGCATTGGTTATTTGAAAGGGGTAAAATAGTTGATCTTCTAGTACACTTACTCACAAACACCCAGCTTCAAGTATCTTTTCAATTCTCTGTGCCGGGCCTTCAATAGTACTAACGGACTGTGGGCGAAGAGTGTGTCCTTTGTTTAAACTCTGCCTTTTACCCCTCAAAACCAACAACCCTTGACTTTTGACTATTTGAGTGGTATCTGAGTATCAGTCTCTGTCCAGTCCAGTCTCTGTGCCTCAAAAATCCACTGTACTCAGCCCTGGGCTATGCGTGGTCAAATCTGGGCAGGGGGCACAGCCTCCAGTTGTGCCCTGTAACTCCATAACCTG
Organism: Triturus cristatus; assembly: GCF_964204655.1. NCBI lineage: Eukaryota > Metazoa > Chordata > Amphibia > Caudata > Salamandridae > Triturus > Triturus cristatus. The sequence goes on along the minus strand of NC_140588.1, from coordinate 396,836,088 downwards.
CTGCAGGTAGCCTTTTGGGTTCAGAACAAGGTAGAAGACCAGACTTCTGTGTCTCCCGGGCACTCTGTACATACATAAGGCTGCACAATGCAGACTCAGGGCAAAGGACATGGGCATTGTCCTGCACCAAGTATATGTCCTCTAAACCCACAGCACACAGTCTTTAGTCAGGCAGAACGTTTTTTGAATGGAGGCCATCACGTTGGCCATGGTCAGGGTCTATTTTACTCTTCTTGGCGGTAATTTAAGTACACCAGGATAATTCTTCTCTCAATGAGGACACCTGGATCCAAGATGGAACTGCACTGACTTCTCAGATCAACATGGCTGGCCCAGTACCTCAAGAACTGTAGGCCTTGTTTTGAAACTATGCATGGTGTTTGTTAATTGTTATTGTTTTGTAATAATGTACCCTTCTATGAACACATACATCTTCCTTGTGGCCAGGGAATGCTCCTCTGGGCCTGTTATTCCCCTTGGATCTGTGCATACATTTGTAGTTCTATTATGTTAAAAAAAAAGTCAGTTGCAGTTCACAGTTTTTTGTGTTAATCAGCAGATACCACAGCTGAAGCCAAAACATTTTGTATTATTGAAGCCAATGTTTATTGCTATACATTATCCCAAAATCTTCACTAGCATCAGGACACCCTTCTGCCACCGTCTTATAACCTTCAGTATATTTTCTGTGACAAATGATCTCAAATAACTTTAGACTTTTCTCTTCAAGTAATTGCAGACACATCACCATTTATCAGTCATACTCAGCCAATAAGATTGCTCTGTTCAATGGATCTAATCCAGATCAATGGATAGCCATGGACAAATGAAAAAGAGTACACCATGACCACAGATATAAATATTTTTCAATTTGGCCACAGAGTGTGCCCAGTACTCGGGTGGGAGAATGCATGTAGAGCGCACCCTTTATCAACTGAGGGTGGGGTTCTGGCAGAGGAAACCTCATGAGGCATCATAAATACTGCAGCTCATCCCACACAGGGCTTGATAAAATACAATTACTTCATCCTCATCCTGATGCAACTCCATTGACTCCCCGCCAGCAACAACATCTTTAAAATCAGCGGCATCCTTTACAAGGCCATCATGAGCATCATCCCCACTTACCTTACAGACAATCTTGCCAACTATAGTTGTTCTCGCTACACCATCAGCCAGGACACCATCACACTGCAGACAAAAAAGTGTAAAAAAGAAAAAAAAGGCAGCAGGCCTTCAGCATCTAGGCAACCAGTATCTGGAACAACATCCTTGCATCCATGATGATCACCCAACGCTGCTCCTATTCAGGAATGAGTTGAAGATTCACCTCTTTAAAGCACACTACATAACTATATATTAACATTCACAAACCAGCTCCCTCCCCTATTACTCATTGACTTTATGCTTGTCCTTGACCATTTACAATGCTCTCCTTCTTGTGACTAGGTGCGTGCTACAGAAAGGCCATATACATTCATTCTAATTGCTATATACATGCAAACATGCATGCATATATACATACATGGGACAAGGCCATGACGTGTGACCAGAGACCAGTGGGGTATATAGGCCATTCCACAGGCCTCTAGGCCAGGGGAATAACAGACATGATTGAGGACTTGGCTAAGGCCACATATTGTTATGAGGCCACTTGGCATGGCTTCATGTTGTTCCCTTAGGACGCTGGATAAAGGTGCACACTGGTTAAATCAGGTTATCAGTGGAAATTAGTATCTCCAGCAGGAGTGCTGGGCGCAGGATATGTCTGCATTCAATAGCCTTCAGCCAAAGCCCTCTGGACATGTCTTAATGCTGTGATTTGAGGTCTTAGATGGCAGTTGGACTAGACACATATGGATGAAGGCCACGTCATGCACCTAATGTTTGCTGGATACAGAGGTATGTTCTTGACTTCAGAGTTCTGGGAATAGGGCTTGGCTGATAAACCAGGCTATGTGCACAGAGCCCAAGGATATGGGAACATGGCATGGCCAAAGTCTACACTTTAATAATAGTGTTTGCTGAGTTTAACCACAGGCCTTGTCCAGTGAGTCCTTTAGGCATGGTCCAAAAAACAGTATAAGAACACTAAATATATCTGGCCATGCAGATGCCATGGAACTCGGCTGTACTCCAACTCTCCAATTATCCGCTACTTTCCAGGCACACTGGGCACCATCCTCACTTGTGGTGGTGGACCCCTGAACTGGGACGCTTGGAGGAACATCCTTCTCCTCAATTTATCTCCTGCCTTGGCACTGGTCCACTCCATATGGTAGATGGGATTAAGGGGCCTAGTGGGCCCAAGTGCCTCACATCCAGTTGTGGCCAGGCCACGGGACAGGCTCCACCACAAATTGCATTGCCCTTGTGGAAGACGGGCTCACGGCCCCCTTCAGTAACCTTGTGGAGGACCTGGCTGCCCGCTACAGTCTGTGGCGGAAGGTTGAGGGTTCTAGCAAGCCTTTGGCCCCTCTGGTAGGTGGCTATTAGTGACAGCCTGGCTTGGGGGCATGACAGACTGAACTGGTGTGATTGGCCATCTTGCACAGTAGGGAAAATGCTTGTGAGCCTGACGGGCACACCAGCAGCGAGTGACGGCCAATCCTGTAATTCCAGGGAGGGACCATGAGGGCCTGGATTGACAGCTTGATGCCGATGCGCTGATAGGGGATTGGACCTTCCAAGAAGAAGCTTTTGGAGCTACCTTCCTCTGTGGTGCACCAAGCTGGACCTGTGGCCCCTTACAAGGTGCCCCTAATTCTCTGAGACTCTCATAGAACCTGAGAAGAAAGGGTCTCCTTGCCACTCGGGCTGCTCAAGCTGCAGGTAGGGCTGGATATGACTCTACATCTGCAAGCAGGACCCAGGACATTTGCCTTGAACTGTCCCTCATCCTGCTGGCAAGGCTAACCAAACAAATCTTGTCGCAATGGGAAAGCCTCGATCTGTGACTGCGTCTCAGATGCAGAGAACCTTCGGCATACCTACAGTGCTTCCATTTGCAGTTATGGGCACCTTTGAAAAGTTACGCTCCATCCTGGCTGCCATTGAACATTCCAGGATGCGGCTGGAGCAGAAACTTGATGATGTTGCCAAGCACTTAGTGCTGCTCCAAGATGACTGTAGGAAGAACTCCGACAGAGTCTCCTGTACAGAGAGGACCATTGTAGAGTTTGAGCTGGAATCAACCAAGATGTGGCGGCTGGTCACAGACTTTCCATACAGGGTCTCCTACCTGGAGAGGTGAGGGGAGGATGCTCAGGGAAGGGCTCACAAAAACATTATCCGATTCATGGGCCTGGGGGAGGGCAGGAAGGAATAGGGTGCCTAGCTTTACTTGGAGACATGGATCAAAAGCTTTATGTCAGCAGACAAAGCATCCTCCCTTTTCTCCATTCAGATACAACTAGGAACCTGGCAAAGAACCCCCCGCCAGGATCAGCCACCGCCACACTATTGCAATATAAGGACTGGGACAAGGTGTTGAACAAGGCTCTACAGACATCCCCTTTACAAATGGACAATGAACGCATCATGCACTTCCTGCATTACACCATCACAGTACAGAATCAGCCTGTGTCCTTTACCTCTGTAAAATATAAACTGTGCAACTTGGGCCCCACCTACTCCCTCCTACCCAGTTAAGCTCTGAGTTGTTCATGCCATCAAGTCACATTGCTTCTACAGTCTGGCTACTGCCTGGGACTGAGTGGAACAGATTCGGTGCCTGAGTCATCATCAATCCCCGAACAAGCAAGGGTGATCTGTGCAGCGCACTGGATGGAATGTTGCTGAAAGTGTGGGTCCTTCAGAAGCTCAGATGGACGATGATCGGTGATCAGCTCTGGAGGCAGTGTCGAACTCTGTGGCCTCCGATTGCAGTGTGTGGCAGCATCTTGAGACTCTACCAGTTACACTGACGTCTCCATCTCTCGTATCCCGCCGAGTTTGCCAGGACTTCTGATGTGACTCCACAGACAACTGTTGACTTGCCGTAATTCAACTGAGGCCTTTGGGTTCCAATTGGGGGGTGGAGGTGATGGACGGAAGGTGGTTCCTCCTGTTTCTCTGCCCCTCCTTTTCCCCCTCCTTCCATCTGGCACTCTGACTCCCCATGCCCTATCTCCTTGGCCCTCTTTGGGGCTTGGCTGCACTTCCTGCTCACCTGTCCCCGCACGACTGTGCCGGGGTGGCCAATGATATGGATCTGCCACAGGCCTGTTGGGCCCCTACTATGGTTCCCCCATGGATCTCAACCTGGTGGCTTAGTTGTCACCTTGTATATAGCTAGAAAATATAAAAGGGACCGTAGAGGTCCCTCAGTCCTATTTAAAGTTAGCAACTATCCCGCAACATATTGTCCACTCATTATTCGAAGTTTGAATGGAGGGCTGTTTGCCATCTGCCCTTTGTATTGTTACCCATGCCCTTGTTCCTCACCTCCCGACGAGTTATGGATGCCCTTTCATCCCGTCCCGAGATGTTGGACACCATTTAATCTCTGCAGTGCATTTTCCTTCCTACTTTCTGATGACTGCACGATCTTGACTTCTTAAGTTTCCGCTAATGCTTAGCGATTATAGATTCCTCACCAGGAACGTTAAAGGGATAAAAACAGCCAGCAAGTGCTATGCAATATTCTCTTATCTGAGACACAGGGGTAAACATATCAAATTTGTACAGGAATCCCACATCATTGAACCATAGATAGGCTGACTTCAGAGAAGCTGGTGTGGCCAATTGTTCTCCATGAACTACTTAGCATTTGCTCGAGGTGCCCTGATATTCCTCCGCGTGACACTGTTCTGGGTGTGGAGAGCAGACATACGCTTTTTGAGGGCATCCTATATATTAAACCGGTGTTAAAAAGCCAGCATATATGCACCTAACTCAGAATAGGCTTAATTCTTTTATCACAAGTCTAGGGCCTGAAACATTGGGCCGGGATACCTTGGATAATCCGGAGTGATTTTAGCTGCATGTTAGACACAGTGTACACCAATCCTTCTCTCCTCTGCCTCAGGCATCAATTGCACAACATGCTAAACATCTCATACACTGGCATTGAGATTGGTCTAGAAGACATCTGGCACAGGCATCATCTGGGGTCTGAGTATATTCCTTTTATTCCCCGCTGCACACAACCTATATGTGCAACTGGATTGGATAGTCTGCTCCTGCTTCTTAGCTCCTTGTTCTCCCAGGTCAACTACCTAGGCTGGATAGTGCCAGACCATAACCCTCTACTCACTGGTTTCCACTGAGTTGCCCCCCCCCGCTCCCTGGTGCCTACCTGGAGTATTCATTCCAATCTAATAAATAATCAGGTGTTTCAGGCTAATCTCCGAGAATGGCTCTCATCTTACTTTGTGACCAATGACTGCACTGCTTAGCCTAGAGCTATTGAATGGGGCGCCTTTAAGGTTACGATCAGGAGCACTTCGATCGGCGTTGTTGTTGGCACTGCCAGGGTGAAAGAGAGGGAACTGCAGAATAACACAGATCCTCTGCTTTACCTAGAGACCCAGGCTCTCCTAAATGACGGCAGCAGTGAGGCACTCCTGATGGTGTGGACTGGGCCTGCCACCATAATGGACGGCTCCAATGCATCAATTATGCTGCACACACTGTATAAACCCATACTGAGGTGACAAGTCTGGTGCCCGCCTTGCTTAGCTGATTAAAAAAAATATAATACTCGGATTTGTTGAGCGCGGCAAATTACCTGTGAGGGTATCCATGCACTTTACGTAGGCATGAGGAGATTACGTGATTTGCCCAGAATCACAGGATGTTGATCAGACACGATACTCGAGCCAGGATCCCCAGCTCCAAAGTCAGAAGCTCTGACAGTTACACCAAGATCGATCCCCATGTGTAATTCCCTCACTTAGAATGAATCATGACATATATGCCCATACCCAAGCAGCCATTTATGCAGCCTTCACATATTTCTATCCATACCTTTATAGCCGTGATCCAAAAGCTACATTGAGACTATTTCAGCCTTCTTTCAAGATCTCCCCTTGACCGACATCACACGGGACCAACGACAGGAACATGCTCCACCTATTTCAATAGAGCAGATTAAGGAAGCAATTTGTTCCCTTGCAACTAACATAACCCCGGACCTGGATGGCCTCTCAATCAAATTCTATCAGACTACCTCCGATCTTCCCTCAACCCGCTTCAAACATTTATATAACATAGCAGTGACAGAAGGTCATCTTCCCCTGTCACTTCGGGAAGTCACACTAATATCCATTCTTAAACCAGGTAGAGATTCTGCTGACATCTCCTCGCATCAACCACGAACAAAGCTTAATACAGATTACAAGATCTTAAGCAAGATTCTGACTGAACGCCTACTCTCTTAGATTCCATGGCTGGTACATATTGACCAGAATAGATCTGTGCTGTGCAGGAACATGTCTTTAAATATTCAAAGGCTCTTCAGAGTCCTGAAAACTGGCCTGGGACCATGGCCCCGACCGGCCTGCTTTGTACTGACCTAGAGAAGGCCTTTGAATAGCTAAATTGATCCTACCTTTTCCACTTACTTGTGCACAATGGACTGGGGGATCATGCACTTAAAATGATCCAGTTCCTGTATGATACGCCCATCGGTTCAAGTTAGGACAGGTAAAATCACCTCACCCACTCTACAGCTACATAGGGGCATGTAGCAGGGTTGTCCACTATTCCCTGTTTTATTTGTGCTTGCAACAGAACCGGTCACCGTTCGTTTGCGCAGGTAGGTGATATAATGAGGGATTACGTTTGGGGACAGAACTCACACGGTCTCTTTATATGGAGATGGAGATGGCCTACTGCTTTATATATGGGATCCACAGACAGACTACTCTGACATCACCACCACCCTCACAGATTTTGCCAAGATCTCCAGCATTCACGTCAGTTGGGGAAAATCCTATCTCTCTTCCTCCTGCACCTGAATGCAGAGAACCCCAGCGTGGATGTGGGAGGTGGACTGTTGTCATGGTAGTTGCAAATGTTAGATACTTAGTGATCCAGATCTATTGTGAAAAGGAGGCCCTTTTGGGTGGCAACCTCTGTAGAGCAGTAGCAGTCATTCACAGTCGAGTCTCTTTCTGGTGTACCCTACCACTCTCTGTAGCTGGCAGAATAGGGGCTTAACCCTTTCCCGTTAGTGGCTGGGCCACTTGCAAAGCTTATGCCACCCCACTCAGACTGGGATGCCTGTTGCTCCTCACCTTCACTTTGTGGTATTTTGATGCTACCACAGGAATATGCACATTACTAACTGAAACCCAACCTCTGCTTTGGCTCTCCCCCTTCTGGAATCCCCTTATTCTTGAGGACTGCTGTTCCAGTTAACATTGGAGCGGTGCAGGCTGGGGCTGTGACAACTTTGGGTTACCCTTTACACAATGATGCTTTAATGCTCTTTAATGAACTCATTGAACAATGCAACATTCCACGGGGACAGTTTTTAATGTACCATGCTTTGTCCTGTGTTCTGCTTGCAACATCATAGCCACGGAACCTGTGTGCCACGCTCTCATACAATACCTACTCCCCATGGGAAACAGCCACCACCTTGTCAGCTGCCAGACATCCCTAGTAGATCTTCGTGAAAAATGGGAGGCAGAATTAGGTCGACACTTTACTGATAAAGGATGGGACAGAGTATTGGCTCATCCAGCTCTGGTCTCTAGAAACAGTAGGAGGCAGGTTTATCAAAGTGATACATCGCCCTGGTACCATGCAAGGGGGGCGCATGGGCGATGCAACGCTAAAGTAAGATTTTATTAAGTCATTCAAGGCATTGTTACTCTGCCCCAGGGAGGGTTCCATGGATGGAGCGTGGATATTCCCATGCCTCGACCTATGGAGTTTGGCGCAATCCCAGATTTACCAACACCGTTAAACCTGGGAATGCATCGAAATGCTACACGTCCCCAGGGGAGGTGCAACAAGGAGAAATATCTTTACTTCTCATCGTTGTTTTTCTTTCTACATGTGCTACATTCTGCACCACACTTAAAAAGAGGAAAATGCCTCTGAGGATTGTTTTTGCACAGGAAGGTGCCCCTTCCTGAAAAAAGACAATCCTGTCTACAAGGCAGGCAGCACCCTTGTACCACGGGGCAAGGGGGCCTGCGTTGGGGATAGGCAGCCAAAAGGGCACCAGTTCAAGGAAAGGACAGGAATGCACTGTATAATGTTAAATATAACACATTCTTAGGAGGCTTGCTGCGCTGCGTGAAAGTTTTTTAAGTCTGCCCCTAGATTTAAATTTATACCGTTCTTCAAATTGCACAGAGCCTAACTGACTCCAGCAAAGTTAAGTCAATACTTCCAGGCGAAAGATTCTGCCTACCCCTGTTTTCACACCCTTGATGCAGACTTACACCATAAGTTGTGGATGTGCAGATCACTTTTGCAGTATTGAGCTGTGGTGACCACGAACAGAAAATTGGCTCAGCACCCCTTTACTCCTGGATAGGGTTGCACCTTGGACTGCTTCGCCTGATCTGCAAAAGTGCAGAGTTTCACATTTCCAGGACCTGTCTTGGTCTTGCTGAAGCATATCATTATGAAGCGTATCATTACGCATGGTTGGTGGGCTGTACAGTCCCCAGCTCCTGCGGCATGGGCTTTCACTTCAGGCTTGGGCACAGGCAGAAAGCACTGAATTGACAAAGGAGGATGCTGACAATGTACAATTGTTGGGCCATCTTTGTCTACACCCTGCAATGGACATTTCTTGGGTGCTGAGGAATAAAAGGAGTTAGGACCAATTCCAATCTACAATTACAGTGTAACCCATTTGATCACACACTGAAGCTCAGAGTCAGTCAATGGGATTAAGTATAGATTTATTACAACTTCAGAGCCAAGTAAAATAAATCAGTCTCAGAAACAAACTATGGAAATAGAAAATCATCAACGGAAAGCCAAATCTGCACACAGTTTATCCTCAATAGCAGAAAGCAAATGAGGAATTCAGTAGCCACAGTACAAAGGATAAGAAACAGAGTCAGATGAGTAGATTGGAAGTCTAGTTCCTTCTGCCTATGATACATGAGTTAATTCTAATGCTCTTTAGCTAACTTACACTAATTAATGCTAGATTGGGAAAGCCCTAGTTAGATCCAATGAAGTAGAAATGTTTCAGTATAGCAGAACGTCTGTGAACGTTCTTGTTATAAATGGGGGACTCTAGATAGCAGTGTTATACACTCTGTCCAAGTAGGGATCCTTCCTTCCAGTCAGGATGAGTAAAGTACACACCTACGTTTGCCTGTGCTCATCCTCTGGTAGCTTGGCACAGAGCAGTCAGGCTAAACTACAGAGACACTGTGTAAAGCATTTGTATATATCCCACAGTAACACACTGAAAACACCACAACTGGACACCCCATCAGTTTAGAAAAATAGAGTATCTTTATCTAAATCAAACAAGATCAAAACAACAAAACTCTAACATCCACAACTCGAAATATGAATCTTACGGGACAAAAACAGGTCCATGGAAGGTGATGCATCGGTTCTTTGCTCAAGGGGAGGTGATGCGTTGGTTCCTTACTGCCACGCAGGGCAGGCGATGCAATGGTTTCTTACTGGAAGCCCAGCACCATAGTGGATTTGACGCACAGGTGAGATGTGTGAGAACATTCTGCCGTGTGTCGGAGTCAGTGCACGGGACTCGGCGTGCTGTGGTTTTCCGGGCTGCAGGCAGGCTCTGCATTGATTTCTTCAACAGAACGGGGCTGATCATTGGGATTTTTTCCTGCACAGCAGTATAGTGTTCAATGAAACAGCAGCAATAAGAGCAAAGCCTTCATTTTGCAGTCTCTTTAGTTCTTCCCAGCTTTCTGTAAACAAAAAAAACCTTTATTAAATGGAAGCAAAATAAACCATACAGTCCACAGAAAAATAAGAAGTGCACATCTGTTTTGCACGATTGATTATCACAAGGGCAGAATTATAACACAGCTTGTAGTAGCCAGGACCTAAAACGATACGTCAATATCTCATGATCCTCAGTGTAAGTCTATCTAAGTTTCCTTCAAAGGTATTAAACCCATCAGAGATGCATTTCTATCTCTGGGAATACAGGACTCACAGTATATCAATAAAATAAATTTTGTGGAAGGATATTGGTTAAGGGACATTATGGATATCTTCTAAGAGTGCCTACTAGTCCTAAAAACCAATGAACGAAAGATATGCCTGTCTTATCCCCTTTATAGCGCGCAGAAGCAGTGGTATGTGCATAAATCTTACAGGGTAAGGCCATACACTCTCCAAGGTCATCTGTTAATCTTGTCTGTGCCCTTATGCCCTTGGTTCCAGCATGCAGTGAACACTTGGTGTGGCCTAAACCCATGCACTCTGTGTATTATATCCAAAGCTTGGCCACAGTCATGCACAGTATCTTGTTTGCTCAGTATAAAGCAGAAACATTTTGGATATGCGCTGTTCACCCTACATTCATAGCGCCAGGCACACCCATATCTATTCCATATTCCCTATAAAGATCTAATTATTTGATTGGCGATATGTGAAGAGATCTGTAATATCTTTCAAGATACCGTTTTGTATTTCATTTCTGAAGTAATTAATATATGAGATCAAAAGCAGTGAATGGGAAATGATGCTTATGTGGCCTACTAGAATCAAAGGCTTCCAAGTGTTTGATGGTTTGAATTGTAACCATACCATGATGACGATTCTTAAATTGAACTATTTTACTATTAAACTGTGGCTTGTATGTTGCCTTAGTAGAGTACTTCATTTTTTTTTGCATTGAAACTATACTTTATACGTATCACTCACTGGATATAAATACATATATCACCTGAGGAGGTTCAAATACCATGTTTTGCTTGTCTTTAGCATTATGTGGCTGAAGTGCACAAATATACAAAAGTGCTTGCACAACTGAAGTTTGGTGAACGCAATTCCAACTTTCATAGTGTAAATTACGTTTTTTCACTTTTGAGCACTTTCTTAACATTGGTTTCTCCCTTGGAATACAAAAAACATTAAATAGCTAAAAAACATCTGCATCAAATTTCTCATAAAATTTGCCTAGACTACATACGTATTTTAAAAATGGCCAAAAGAAGTCTGTAAAAACATAGATAAACTTGGGAATTTTCTGGGCAATATAGCATGCCCACCACACCCTAAGATAACAATTAGTCAATGTTCTGTACATGTCTATGAAAAAGAGCATAAGTTCCATCCACAATTCACAGAATGGGACTAAATACATTTTCTGTATTTGATCAAGAGTGCTTTCGTTTGCGGGTACTCATAACTGTAAGCAGGATAGTGCTCTGCAAAACCTGATATGGTAGAAGGAAGTAGCCCGTAATATAATGATGGGCATGCTGAATATACCGTTCATTGAATATGTCCCAAAAGACAAAGCATTAAAATAACAGAGTCCTGAAAACTAGAGTTGAAGAGTCATAAATGTCTTAGGCATATGACCAGGCAGGCTTTTGATGACCAACTGAGAAGAAGTTATCTGAAAAGCTATGGGTAATTGTTGGACTTGACCCTTTCTGCAGGGTCAACCCCCAAAACCTCTTGCCTTCCTCCTCCCCTTTTTGCTGAATTCTTTTTGTTGGTTTTAGGACTCTGGGCCCTTTACCACTGCTAACCGGTGCTAAAGTGCATATGCTCTCTGCTTAACATATGGTAACATTACCTTATCCACAATTGGCATTGTTAATTTACTTACAGATCCCTAGTAAATTGCCCTACATGTGCCCAGTGCCTGTAAATTAAATGCTACTAGCAGGCCTGCAGCACAGATTGTGCCACCCACTCAAGTAGTCCTTTAAACATGTTTCAGGTTTGCTAATGCAGAGCCTGTGTGTGCACTTTTAGACTGCTATTTCAATCTGGCAATGTAACCCTCTTGCCAGGCCCAACCCTTCCTTTTTATTAATACATATGTCACCCCTAAGGTAGGCCTTAAACAGTTCTAAGGGCAGGGTACAGTATTTAAAAAAGTTGAACATGTACTTTTAAGTTTTGCATGTCCAGGTAGTGAAAAAATCTTACATTTGTTTGTCACTACTGCAAGACCTATCTCTCCCATATATTAAAATTGGGATTACCTTATTGCATTTTATAAGTGTAATTTCTAATTGGGAAAATATAGATATTTCGAGTTTAGTGTCTCTGGTAACGTTGGATTTTAAGTTGTAAGTCTGGAAATGCTACTTTTAGAAAGTTTAGCACAACAATGGGCAACCCAAACTACCCTTGTGGGCTTGAGTTATAAAGTTAAGAGGTAAAGGTGCCGAAAATGGATTCATTCAAGAAAGTTATTTCTAATAACTTTATCTTGAATCTAGTGACATGTAATGACACTTGTTGCGATAGCTTAAAGTAATTCAAAGATAAATCAAATAAGAAAATCAATTTCAACCACCAGGCGTATCAAAAATTAGATAATTTTATATCCAAAGAAAAAGGGGGGTACAGAAATAACAGCAATCAAATCAAAACAAACATTGACAACAGGGAACATATATATCAAACATACAACAATATCCTAGTTCTCAATGTATAAAAACTATCATCAAAAAGAGTATATCCTATACATAGGATTCAAGACTCAAGGAAAATCAATTAACAAAAGTTACAGACAGACAAATGTTTTAAGCGTCGACGTTTCGGTCTCTGTTATATCAAATCAGTGAGACCATCTACAGGACAACAGTGGTTCATGTGGAATTTCTTGACCCTGTAAATTGAGAGAGGAGCGCAAATCTTCTGAAGAGAAGTTTTTTATTTTGATGATTGAAGCATTAGAGTACAACAAATATCCTCTCAACGCAAGGAAGAAAATTAAATCCATTATCAAACTGATGCCGCAGCATCCATGATTCGGTCGTTTAAGACAGTCCAAACGAATTGGAAAGCCAATTAAAAAGTCAAATAAAAAAGTTCTCTTCAGAAGATTTGCGCCCCTGTCTCAATTTATGGGGTCAAGAGATTACATACCTTTGCACCGGCTCTGGACTTGTCCTAACAGCCACACAATACATACATACAGCAAGCAGTGTTTCTACTATAGCAACACATAACATCCTGTGTAGTGCTTTTACTTTTGAAGCTGCTTTTTGTGTGCTAATTATAACTGTTTCCTCCTTTTTCCTCTGCAAGAAACTATTACACTATTTGATTAAATTAAATCTGTTACCGGCATTCTAGGTCTGCAAGATGCAACTTTTCTTGTTGTATGGAAATGACCAAAGAAACGTAGCGTTAAAGAACAAAGCACCACTCGATGGCTCAGTAAATAGATATCGTAAAGTGAGTCCAACAATGGTGTTTTATTTTCTATATTTTTTAGTGCTCGAGAGAAACCAACTGTGACGCGCTCGAGGATAAGGAAATTCAAAGGAACCCTGCTGAAGAAAAAGCATTTTAGGCTCTCTCTAAATGCTTTCAAAGGTTATGTAGTTCAGTGCGTTCTGCAGGTTTACAGTGATGGCGCTGTACATAGCACTGACATTTGCCTTTACTGGGGGCTAAAGTTACAGATGCAAGGTGAGTCATCGCAGGGGGATTTCAAAGTGCACTTTATACATAGAGCCAATCCGAACGAGGCTATAAAGTCCTACTTCGGGTGCGTGTGCACTTATGAAATACATTAAATAATGCCCCTTTGCTTTTTGTCATGTGAAGCAACTTTGTAGTTACTTCTAAACTGAGCAGTAACAATGAGCCTGTTTGAAGTCAGAAGGGCATGCTTAATTGGTGGCCTGCTGACCTTAGCATTTTTCAGGATGTGTGCACCCTTCTGCTTAATAAATGCAAAAGCCAGGTCAGTGCTTCAGCCCAATTAGGGTTGCACACCAACCATAAAACAAGCACCAAACTGTGTAGCGCGAAGTATTTCCTGGAAACGCTGCTGCAATCCTCTCAGTGGACTTGTTAACTAAAAATATGTTGCATAGTGTTGTATCTCACAGGCTTGCTGATATTTAAGGCTATCTTTGAAGACGGATGAAATTGAAAGGCATCAGGCAAATCTAAATTCTTGTCTACTCCCCTGAAAGGTTAGATTTGTAAAAATGAAAACACATACAATACGTGAAGAGGCCCAAAAGTGTTCTAATGAGGCCAGTGCTCTGAATGCCGAGGTTGACAAAAACCAAGCTGCCTAGCCTTGGATTCACCCCATGACCCTTTCTTCGGCCACATGGCACGTCCTCCCTATTGATCTCACTCTTTCGGGCTCTTTTTCATCCATGCTATCGCATTTTGTCAATCTTTTCATGTCTTCTCTGTGTCTTTCCTTCTTATTTTTCTACTTCATGATCTGGTCCAAAGAAGTCTCATCCCAAAATATGTGTGCAGGTGTCCACACCCCAACCACTGCAATAATGTTCTTTTGTCTATACACACTTCACAAGCCAGATTCACAAAGCCTCTGCTGAAAAAGTTCAAAATCTCTTATAGGTCTATCCCTACATTAAGAGGACGTTTCTGACTGTTTTAAGGGTAAGCAAAAAATTCTCAAGATTGGTCCGTTAAATCTTCGATAGTCGATTTCTGAAGAATGAAGACGTGCACTGCAGAGCTCTGTGAATGGCATGGTCATTTGCATGATACCAGGCTCGGGAGGGCGCTACAACTGGCTATGAGTTAGGGGGTCTGCAACCCAAAGTAACGAGAGTGCTCTCCTTGAAAGTTTGCTGAGATGCAGCAAACTGCTTGTGTGTGCCACACCCACCTCAGTCAAAGTGAAGCAGTAAACGGTTGGCGTATGTGGAGTCAAAGCGACACTCCAGCCAGAGCACGGCTTTCAAAGCAGTCAACGGCCCTACGGAAATTTCAGTGACAGTCAGCCTTAAACCTGCTGGTAAGACTGAAAAGGGAGGTACTGTGGCGCAACATAGCACAGAGCCAGCATACATGCGGTATGATAGTGATAAAGGCAGAAGGCCTCGATAGCCAAGTGCAAAAGCACTCCAAAAGCAGAAGCACCCAGGTGCCAAGAAACGCTAAAGGTGGTGAAAACCAGGCAGGATGCAGAACGTTGAGAATAGAGATAACTATGCAAATGAGAAAAAGCAGTTACTCACCGTCAAAGATGACAAAGAGGCCATATGACATCAGATCCGCCGCAACAACACTGATGCAAGCACACAGCTGAGACTTAGAGATAGAAAAATGGAGCAGGTCCTACCAGGCAGCACACAGCAGTGGAGCGGGCCTTACTCTCACTGTCAGTGAGGTCCACAATTGGCTATCATGCTGCCATTTTTTTTTAACCTCCGCTTCCATTTGATACTGCCAAAAACCTGAATATTGGTACCACATGGACTGCCTGGATCGAAAAAATGTATGATTTCATTGACGCACTAAAATAAACAGATGGCAAAAAGATCATCAAACACTTAAAGGACTTTGCAGGTGGTGGAGTGAAAGAAGCAATAGAGAAAATACCACAAGCTGATGAATTATTTTACCTTCAGATTAAGGTGGTATTAGGAATTAAACTCAATCCAATGCTGAAGGTCGAATATGAAAGGTACTTCTTCAACCAAGCCACACAGCAAACTGGAGAAACGATGGATGAGTTTGCTGAAGAGACTTGAGGCTCTCATCATGCATTGCAAGTTCAATAAATTCAATGGTGAAGAGTCATCGATGGTTGCATTTCTGACTCATTCAGGCGACAAATGCTGTGTGAGACACTCAGTCTGGAGAGAGTGCTCATAGCTGCGAGAGCAGAAGAACGTGCTGATCGACAAGCTGCTGATATGGAAGCTGGAGTAGCACAGAGTGAATGGGAGTTGAACATGAAAAGTAAGCAGAAACACAAGGTTGAAGGTCATAAAGGGATGTCTCAGAGGAAAAAGAAATTGTGCTTCTATGCAGATTCTCCTTTCCACACAAAATGAAATGTCCTGCCATTGGACAAATATGCAAAGGCTGCTCGAAAGAAAACCATTTTGTAACAGTTTGCAAAGCGAAAGAGAAAAAGCCTCTGCCACGTTGAAAAGAGAAAATGGATGCCAGAAAGTTCCAGAAACTCTCTAGCCAAGCCCACAAGACCAAGCGGCAACACCAACTGAGGAAAGTGAAAACTAAATGTAGGAGACCGTCATTGAATTCATCTTCCACAGGTTCTACAACATCATTGTTGAGCGACAGAGAAGATAGCTGTGTGATGATGGTGTCAACTGCGCTCCTTTGGACATTGCCCCAAGATCACACTTAGGATGAATGGTTTTTCCATACCTGTTATCATTGATAGTGGTAACTTGATAAAGATCATGCTGGCAGAGAGGTACAATGAAAAGTTGCTGGTGCCCCGTCTTACAGTTTCAAAAACAAAGTTATACACATGGGCTGCCTCAACCCCATTGCTAAGTCAAGAATCATATGTGGCAACCATGCAACAATGGAAGAAGATGAAGGTACAAGCATGGATTTATGTTCTTAAAGGTACTTCGTCACGTGAAGTTTACTCAGTTTTAGTACTACTTTCCATCAACTACAATATAAATAAACATGAAGACATAGTAAGTCAGTTCCTGTCATTGTTTCATGGACTATGAAAGCTTAAGACCATGAAAGTGCAATTTCATATCAATGAGGACATTTTTCCTGTTGCTCAACGACATTGACAAACTGCTTTTCACTTTCAGGAAGCTGCTGAGAAAGAACTGGAAACGCTTTAAAACATGATATCGTTAAACGTTCTACAGGTCAGGCACCATGGGCTTCACCCATTGTGATAGTGCCCAAACAGGACACTGGAGGTGACTTGTGTATCTGTATTGACATGTACAGAGATAAAAAGGCAGTTCAGAGAAAAAGACATCCCAGTCCACACATTGTAGATATAAATAGGCAGCTGAATGATTCCAACGTTTTTTTTGTCTTGATCTGAACACAGTGTATCATCAACGCGAACTAGCGTGAAACAGCAGGTACATTACCACATGTTTTACCCATATCGGTTTGTTCAGATATTAAAGACTAATATCATTATTTCAACTAACGATTACCTAAATGTGATTCTCTGCAAATCGCAATGAGGTAATCGCTATTTGAATCTATGAAACTCCATGAGTTTCATTTAGTGTTTCGTAATGGGTTGCAAATCAACCTACCTCATTAATATTAATGAGGCAGGTCGCAGTTTGCGACCCATTAGGAATCACTAAAATCACAGGGATGGTGGCCTGCTGGGGTCAGCAGACCACCATGTCTGTGATTGCTTTTAAATAAAGCAATAATTTTGTTTTTTAAATGCTGCTAATTTTCCTTAAAGGAAAACGGGTTGCATTTTTAAAAAGAAAAATGAACGATTGCACAGAGAGACTGAGGGCACACTCCCGGAGGACGGCCCCGCTGGTACCAAAAACACTTAAGAGTAACTCTGGTGGAATGGATGTTTGACGACCGGGTACTGCTGGACCATCCACCTCCGGGAGTGCTTCGAGACATTGGTGAGAACGTTCTTATTATAACAATGGCCTATTGGCCTGGAGGGCATTTGCTATAGTAATGGTTACTGTTGATAGGCCTCAGTTAGGAATAGTGTTACTTGGCTCCTCCATGGATCAGGCTGGGAGTCACCAAGATGGGGTCATATCATTGTTTGCCATAAACGGGGATGGGGTGACTGCGCACCCTTACTGGTTGGTATTCCTGGGAGGGGGAGGGGGAGAGGCACTCTGCCTAGTTGGTGAGTGGGTAGTTCTAAATCCACGGGTAGGGCGGCAGGGAGGGGGGGGTAGAGGGGTGGGGGGTCGGGTGTTCATCGTCTTCAGAACTGTTAGCGTCACAAAGTTGGTTATGCTCGCTACTTCATGCTGGGTTTGCACTGGAGTTTATATGTAGGAGGGGTGAGCCAGGTCTAGCCCTGGCTATATTACGATGGGAGATTGTCCAACACACACTTATATTGACTACTTTTGCTCGTACCACATGGGACGATGGTGGGTAGCATGGATTCCTCGATCTCTATAGTTTCCTGGAACGTGAACGGGCTGGGAGATAAAATTAAGCGAGGCATAGTCCAGCAATACCTGAAACGGCAGGCCCCGGATGTAGTATTGTTGCAAGAAACGCATATGGTGGGGAACAAAAGTAAAGCCCTAACACGGTGGGGGTACAAGCTCCTGGTGCACGCTGACTTCACCACGGGATCTAGAGGTACTGGGATTTTAATTAAGAGAAATCTAGCCCTCATTGTTAAGAATACCAGGGTGGACGAGGGGGGGCGATTTGCTGTCTTGGAGGCCCAATGGAAGGGGAGAGCGCTTAATATAATTTCAGTGTACTTACCGCCTGCGCTGGGTAAAGAAGCCTTGATTGCTCTTGGGAGAATATTAACTGACCTCATGGTGGCCACATTGATAATGGGAGGTGACTACAACATGGTTACGGAGGAAGGAAAAGACAGATATCCCCGACGGGCGGGTGCACGTCCTAATGTACAAATGAAAGATTTCACCACTGCCATGGGTCTGGTGGATGTGGGGAGGGCCCTGAAGCCCGACGACACCCAATATACGTACTACTCCAATGCGCACGGAAGCTCATCTCGAATAGACTATTTCCTGACATATGCAGCCTCCATTGGGAATTTTCGAAACCCTGCGATTCTGCCACGAAGCATATCAGATCACTCGCCAGTTACAGTTGAGCATACACATTGGGAGAGACAGCCGCGATCCACAATAATTCTCGACCTATGGCTGTTGAAGATACCGGATATCAGAGCAGAACTCTGTCAGCAAACCTGCAATTACTTTAATGAAAATGTAGGCTCAGTGAGGTCAGCGCAAACCTTGTGGGAGGTAAGTAAAGTGGTGCTAAAGGGGCATGCCCTGTCCCTTAAGGTGGGATACATAAAGAAGAAACATAGCCAGTTAGCCAAATTGGAAGATGAGCTTCGTGAATTGGAAAGTGATAGTGCAGATGAGCCCTCAGAGGAAGCAATGCACCACCTAGAGATAAAACGGGAAGAGTATAGGATCAAAGCCAGGGAGCACATGGTGGCCAAACATCTTAACATTCAACACTGTATATACGAACTCGGAGACAGGACAGGGAGGACGTTGGCCTGGCTGGAAAAAAGAGAGCAAGGGGAAAGGTGAGTCTCGAGCCTGACTATGTCAGATGGCAGCACAGTAACACATCCTAAAGATATTGCACAAGCCTTTGCGGATCACTTCTAACAGATTTACTCCCCGTCCACGGTATATGGGGCGGAGGAATCTCGCCAACTTCTCTCTGATAGCAATATATCAATTCTTTCAGACTCAGATTAAACCGCACTGGAGGGTGACCTGACGGAGGAAGAAATCCGCAAGGCGATAAGCCAAATCCACTCAGGGAAGGCCATGGGTCCCAACGGACTCCCAATCGAATTCTTGAAGGCAACAGCCTCATACGTTACACCTCACTTTTGTGCCATGTTTAACAAATGCTATGAGCAAGGCAGGCTGCCCAAAGACCAACGGGTTGCCTCTATAGTTGTAATCCGTAAACCAGGGAAGCCTGGGGATCAGTGTGGCTCTTACCGGCCGATTTCACTGATTGATGCTGAAGCTAAGATCCTAGCTAAAGTCCTAGCCACCAGACTGATCCCAATATTTTCATCGTTGGTGCATCCCGATCAAGCAGGGTTCATGCCGGGGCGCAGCACAGCACTGAACATCCGCCGACTTCATAATGTGCTGGCACGGAGGGAAGCTCTGGAAGAGGATGGTGTAGTGTTGTCATTGGACGCCGCTATGGCATTTGATTCCATTGAGTGCCCGTACTTATTTGAAGTCTTGGCCAGGATGGGATTTGGCCCAAAATTCCTAGGTTGGATTAAATTACTCTACGCAGATATAAAGGGCCAAGTGAGAGTGAATAATTATACCTCACGAATATTCAAGATGCAAAGAGGAACCCGACAGGGTTGTCCTTTGTCCCCATTGATATTTTCCTTAATGTTGGAACCACTGGCAGCCTGGATTCGGCGGGACGTGATGGTGCGGGGCTTGAGATGGGCAGAGGGACAGGAAGATCGCATATCCCTCTACGCCGATGACATCCTGCTTTATCTGGCCTCCCCGTATCAATCCATTCGGGTGGTGTTGGACATCTTCACGAATTTTGGAAAGTACTCGGGCTATCGAATAAACTGGAGTAAATCTGTACTGTTTATGCTCCGGGGGCGGGTTCCCCGACTTCCCCCAAACTGCGAAATTAAGGTGGCAGAGGCTGGCTTTCGGTACTTGGGAATCTTTGCAACATCTGACTCTTCCCTTTTTACGTTCGTAACCTGATCCCCCCACTGGCCCGGCTCAAAACAGATGTCCAACACTGGAGATCCCTGCCCTTGTCACTAATTGGCCGTGCGGTCCTGTTTAAGATGCTGGCACTCCCCCGGATTTTATATATCCTCCAAAACTGCCCATATCAAGTTCCAGACACATATTTCAGAGAGGTGGAGAGTGCAATTCGTACCTTGCTCTGGGATGGAAGGGCCCCCCGCATTGCCACCAATAAACTGACGAATGGTTGGTACAACGGAGGTATAGCCCTCCCGGACCTTAGACTCTACTACTGGGCCTCACAATTAGTGGTGATAAATCAATGGATTTACCGATCTCCTAACGACCCAGCATATATGCTAGACAGATATCAAACTGCACGGTCGGGTTACCTAGGAGCGTTGTATTCCAAAGCAAAACAAGGGCGATACCTTGGGCCTCTTTCTCATACACTGGCTATCTGGCATCGGGCTAACTCCAGATTGGGTTGGGCAAACGTCTTCACAAAGGCAACACCACTATGGTATGCCCAACGGTTGGGCTCTCTCTGCCATCAACCCGGCTTCGATAGGTGAGATACTATCGGGATCTCCGTTGTCGGGGATCTGGTCAGCAAGGGGTTGATCCTCAGTTTTAAGGAGCTTCAGGATCAGTATGAACTGGCACAAGGGGAGCAGTTTCGATATCTGCAAATTCGACACGCCCTCACCACAGCACTGCCGAACCCTGCAGAGCTGCCAGAGTCATCGCCGTTGGAAGATCGGCTGCTTGACGGACCACTATAGTCCAAGGCCATCTCTCTGACGTATAAGAAGCTGTGCAACAACATACCTGACACATAGCATAAGCTCAGAGAAAAAGGGGAGGTGGACCTTGGGTCACTTGAAGATGACGATTGGCAGGCGGCTCTGATGTCCCCTAGAGAGGCAGCCATCACCCTCCGTTTCCGATTAATACAATTTAAGATTCTACATAGATCATATTTAACGGGAGTAATACTAGCAAAGATATGAGCCAGGACTGACTCACTCTGTCTCAGGGGTTGTAACACTACGGGTACCTTTTTCCACACGATATGGGAGTGCCCTCAGCTTCTCCAGTTGTGGGAGGGGGCCACGACCCATATCCAAGCGGCCTTAGGGAAAGAATTGACTCTCACGCCAGGGTAGGGGCTGCTTAATATCTGGGCGGAAACTGATCTTACAGAGGTTGAACAACAGCTAGCCACGCTTGGATATACCCTGGTCAAAAGAGAAATAGCTAAGGGGTGGGGGGTGGCGAGATCTCCAACCATACGAGCATGGCTGCGGGAAGTAGATAAATGCATGATTGCAGAAAAGGAAGTTTTTATGATTAGGGGATGCCCTAAGAAGTGGGACAGGAAATGGGGCAAATGGAATGTATACCGTGGCAATCTCTGTATCTCCCCAACGAGAGAATCGGAAATGAGGCGAAATGGAGCCCGAGCAATGGACGATGTCTAAAGGTGACCTGTTTTCTTGTTAATGTACGATTGTATCTTCTGATTGTAATGGCACTGTCACTAATGTAAGCATAACTGCAACTGTAATTAACAAAATTAAATAAAAATTATTTAAAAAAAAAAAATGAAAAGTTTTCGTTACATTTTTTAAAAGCAGGCAGTGGTTATTGGGACCACTGCCTGCTCTTAAAAAACATTTTTACTAACATTCACAAACAGGAAAATATTCCTACAAACGGCTGCGATTCGGTATTAGGAAGCGACACCCTAAACACTCCCCTTCCTAACACTGAATCGATGTGTATTCACAATTTCGAATTGCAATCCTGTAACATGTTACTGAATCGCAAATTGGAATTCATACATACCAAAAAGAATTTTACGAGTCGCAAAAAGCCTTGTTTCTGTGAATCGGTCCATTTGTGACCGGAAAAATAATTGATACATATGGCACTAAGTTATGGGCTTTCATCAGCTGCAGAGCTTTTTCAAGCTGTGTCACTCCTCTGGGTGGTTCCTTGGGGTCCCAGCGATTCTATGTGCTCTAGGCACTGTGTCTAGTTAAGTCGTTGTTGTTATACCATTTTTGAAGAAAAAGCATTTTAGGCTCTCTCTAAATGCTTTCAAAGGTTATGTAGTTCAGTGCGTTCTGCAGGTTTACAGTGATGGCGCTGTACATAGCACTGACATTTGCCTTTACTGGAGGTTAAAGTTACAGATGCAAGGTGAGTCATCGCAGGGGAATTTCAAAGTGCACTTTATACACAGAGCAAATCCGACTGAGGCTATAAAGTCCTACTTCGGGTGCGTGTGCACTTATGAAATACATTAAATAATGCCCATTTGCTTTTTGTCATGCGACGCAACTTTGTAGTTACTTCTAAACTGAGCAGTAACAATGAGCCTGTATGAAGTCAGAAGGGCATGCTTAATTGGAGGCCTGCTGACCTTAGCATTTTTCAGGATGTGTGCACCCTTCTGCTTAATAAATGCAAAAGCCAGGTCAGTGCTTCAGCCCAATTAGGGTTGCACACCAACCATAAAACAAGCACCAAACTGTGTAGCGCGAAGTATTCCCTGGAAACGCTGCTGCAATCCTCTCAGTGGACTTGTTAACTAAAAATATGTTGCATAGTGTTGTATCTCACAGGCTTGCTGATATTTCAGGCTATCTTCGAAGACGGATGAAATTGAAAGGCATCAGGCAAATCTAAATTCTTGTCTACTCCCCTGAAAGGTTAGATTTGTAAAAATGAAAACACATACAATACGTGAAGAGGCCCAAAAGTATTCTAATGAGGCCAGTGCTCTGAATGCCGAGGTTGACAAAAACCAAGCTGCCTAGCCTTGGATTCACCCCATGCCCCTTTCTTCGGCCACATGGCACGTCCTCTCTATTGATCTCACTCTTTCGGGCTCTTTTTCATCCATGCTATTGCATTTTGTCAATCTTTTCATGTCTTCTCTGTGTCTTTCCTTCTTATTTTTCTACTTCATGATCTGGGCCAAAGAAGTCTCATCTCAAAATATGTGTGCAGGTGTCCACACCCCAACCACTGCAATAATGTTCTTTTGTCTATACACACTACACAAGCCAGATTCACAAAGCCTCTGCTGAAAAAGTTCAAAATCTCTTATAGGTTTATCCCTACATTAAGAGGACGTTTCTGACTGTTTTAAGGGTAAGCAAAAAATTCTCAAGATTGTTCCGTCTAATCTCCGATAGTCGATTTCTGAAGAAAGAAGACGTGCACTGCAGAGCTCCGTGTATGGCGTGGTCATTTGCATGATACCAGGCTCGGGAGGGCGCTACAACTGGCTATGAGTTAGGGGGCCTGCAACCCAAAGTACCGAGAGTGCTCTCCCTGAAAGTTTGCTGAGATGCAGCAAACTGCTTGTGTGTGCCACACGCACCTCAGTCAGAGTGAAGCAGTAAACGGTTGGAGTATGTGGAGTCAAAGCGACACTCCAGCCAGAGCACGGCTTTCAAAGCTGTCAAATTTCCGTGACAGTCAGCCTTAAACCTGCTGGTAAGACCGAAAGGAGAGGTACTGTGGTGCAACATAGCACAGAGCCAGCATACATGCGGTATGATAGCGATAAAGGCAGAAGGCCTCGATAGCCAAGTACAAAAGCACTCCAAAAGCAGAAGCACCCAGGTGCCAAGAAACGCTAAAGGTGGTGAAAACCAGGCAGGATGCAGAACGTTGAGAATGGAGATGACTATGCAAATGAGAAAAAGCAGTTACTCACCATCAAAGATGACAAAGAGGCCATATGACATCAGATCAGCTGCAACAACACTGATGCAAGCACACAGCTGAGACTTAGAGATAGAATAAATGGTGCAGGTCCTAACAGGCAGCACACAGCACTGGAGTGGGCCCTACTCTCACTGTCACTGAGGTCCACAATTGGCTATCATGCTGCCATTTCTTTTGAACCGCCGCTTCCATTTGATACTTCCAAAAACCTGAATATTGGTACCACATGGACTGCCTGGATTGAAAAAATGTTATGATTTTATTGACGCACTAAAATAAACAGATGGCAAAAAGATCATCAAATACTTAAAGGACTTTGCAGGTGATGGAGTGAAACAAGCAATAGAGAAAATACCACAAGCTGATGAATTATTTTACCTTCAGATTAAGGTGGTATTGAGAATTAAACTCAATCCAATGCTGAAGGTCGAATATGAAAGGTACTTCTTCAACCAAGCCACACAGCAAACTGGAGAAACGATGGATGAGTTTGCTGAAGAGACTTGAGGCTCTCATCATGCATTGCAAGTTCAATAAATTCAATGGTGAAGAGTCATCGATGGTTGCATTTCTGACTCATTCAGGCGACAAATGCTGCGTGAGACACTCAGTCTGGAGAGAGTGCTCATAGCTGCGAGAGCAGAAGAACGTGCTGATCGACAAGCTGCTGATATGGAAGCTGGAGTAGCACAGATTGAATCGAAGTTGAACATGAAAAGTAAGCAGAAACACAAGGTTGAAGGTCATAAAGGGATGTCTCAGAGGAAAAAGAAATTGTGTTTCTATGCAGATTCTCCTTTCCACACAAAGGGAAATGTCCTGCCATTGGACAAACATGCAAAGGCTGCTCCAAAGAAAACCATTTTGTAACATTTTGCAAAGCGAAAGAGAAAAAGCCTCTGCCACGCTGAGAAGAGAAAATTGATGCCAGAAAGTTCCAGAAACTCTCTAGCCAAGCCCACAAGACCAAGCGGTTAACACCAACTGAGGAAAGTGAAAACTAAACGTAGGAGACCGTCATTGAATTAATCTTCCACAGGTTCTACAACATCATTGTTGAGCGACAGAGAAGAAGATAGCTGTGTGATGATGGTGTAAACTGCGCTCCTTTGGACATTGCCCCAAGGTCACACTTAGGATGAATGGTTTTTCCATACCTGTTATCATTGATAGTGGTGACTTGATAAAGATCATGCTGGCAGAGAGGTACAATGAAAAGTTGCTGGTGCCCCGTCTTACAGTTTCAAAAACAAAGTTATACACATGGGCTGCCTCAACCCCATTGCAAAGTCAAGAATCATATGTAGCAACCATGCAACAATGGAAGAAGATGAAGGTACAAGCATGGATTTATGTTCTTAAAGGTACTTCGTAATGTGAAGTTTACTCAGTTTTAGTACTACTTTCCTTCATCTACAATATAAATAAACATGAGGACATAGTAAGTCAGTTCCTGTCATTGTTTCATGGACTATGAAAGCTTAAGACCATGAAAGTGCAATTTCATATCAATGAGGACATTTTTCCTGTTGCTCAACGACATTGACAAACTGCTTTTCACTTTCAGGAAGTTGCTGAGAAAGAACTGGAAATGCTTTAAAACATGATATCGTTAAACGTTCTACAGGTCTGGCATCATGGGCTTCACCCATTGTGGTAGTGCCCAAACAGGACTGTGGAGGTGACTTGTGTATCTGTATTGACATGTACAGAGATAAAAAGGCAGTTCAGAAAAAACGACATCCCAGTCCACACATTGTAGATATAACTACGCAGCTGAATGGTTCCAACGTTTTTTTTGTCTTGATCCGAACACAGGGTATCATCAACTCGAACTAGCGAAAAACAGCAGGTACATTACCACATGTTTTACTCATATCGGTTTGTTCAGATATTAAAGACTAATATCATTATTTCAACTAGCGATTACCTAATCGGTCCCTCTCGTCGACGTTGAGCTCCTTCCGGTGCTTTGGACTGACCACAGGCTGGCCAGATTCTGTGTACTGGGTAGCGAAAAATTACCCAACAGCGCCCCTAGACAGCATGGCTCTGCTTGAAGGGCTCTGCATAGAGTCACTCCTGAGTTGCTGGCTCACGCCGCTATGGACCATCCTTGCCCTTTTTCAGGGGATTTAGAGCAGGATGTGGAGTCCTTGCAGGGGTGGTTGCTGGAGAGGTTGAATGATCTGGCCCCCGCAGTGGCCCCTCGGGACACAGCTAAGAGGGTTTCAGCTCCGTGGTTCACTGAGGCATTGTGTGCCACCCGTGCCCAGTGTAAGGTGGCGGAGAGGGCATGGCGCCTCCACTATGATCCGGAGGCCAGACTGGCTTACAGGACAATGATCAAATCCTATCATCAGGATATTCTCCATGAGAAAAAGGATTATCTGGCCAGGAGGATTGAGGCTGCCTCTAACTCTTGTAAAGAGATCTTCACTGTGGTGAGGGAGTTTACGGCTCCCAGATCCAATGTGTCCCATAGTGTTCCATCGGAGCTTTGGGTCTGTGATCTTGCCAAATTTTTCACAGATAAGATAAAGTCTATCCAGGACTCTTTCCCAGTGAGGTCTGCGGAAGTGTGTTCTAGTTTGAAGGCCGGATTATCTTCACCGTCCACGCATGGTGCGGTTCTTGCTGAGTTTCCATCTGTCTCCGCTGATGTCTCCCTAGCTCTTTTGGCCAATCTTAAATCGGGTTCGCCATTAGATTCCTGTCCAGCCAAATTTTTGGCCAAGATGGCGGCCGTGGTTAACCCATTGGTCAAATCTTTGGTGAATCTGTCTTTGAGGGAGGGGAGGGTCCCGCTGCCCTGGAAAAGGGCTATGGTGATCCCCCTCCTCAAAAAGCCTGGGTTGGACTCTGAGGTTGTGGCTAACTACAGGCCGATTTCCCTTCTGCCGGCCTTGGCTAAGATCACGGAGAACCATGTGCATGGCGTTCTCTCTAGCTTTCTCGAATCCAATGACCTGTTTCACCCATCGCAGTCCGGCTTCCGCCCTAACTTAAGTACGGAGACGGCACTTCTGGAAGTGTCAGAGATCATCAGGGAGACACTGGATTCTGGAGGAAGGGCCATGCTTGTCATGCTGGATCTGTCGGCGGCCTTTGACACTGTCCCCCATGAGGTGCTCCTCTCCAGACTTTACGACATCGGTCTGAGGGGGACGGTGTTCAATTGGTTTACATCTTTTCTCGAGGGCCGCCGACAAACGGTCCGGGCCTCCCCGAGCTCCGCCGAGATGCCGCCACTGGGAGTCGGTGTTCCCCAGGGTTCTGTGTTGAGCCCGACTCTGTTCAACATCTTTATGACACCTTTGGCGGCACTGGTGGAGTCCTTTGGGGCCCAGATCGTATCCTACGCGGATGATACTCAATTGCTCTTCACGTGTGGGAAAGATCAGGCTTTTGATGGAGAGAACATCCGGGGTTGCCTGGAGATGGTCTTCAGCTGGTTCCAGCGGAACAGCCTTAAAGCAAACTCCAACAAATCGGAGGTGCTGTTCTTCGGCTGCTTTCTTGACCCGGATTGGCAGGCCTGGTGGCCAATAGATATGTGTCCCCCTGCCCAGGCATCGCTTGTGGCAAAAAATCTGGGAGTGAAGGTTGATAATAATCTGTCGCTGAGATCACATATTCTTGGCCTGGCGGGCACCTGCTTTGGCATACTTAAGATGCTCCGGAAGTTACTGCCTCTGCTAACAGAAGAGCATAGAAAGATCACTGTGCAAGCCTTAATAGGCTCCAGACTGGACTATGCGAACGTCCTCTATGGAGGTCTTCCGGACTATCTTGTTCAGCGGCTGCAGGTTGTTCAGAACTCCGCGGCCCGTGCTATTTTTGGTCTCCATAGGCGAGCGAGAGCCTCGGGTCTGGTGCGATCGCTTCATTGGTTGCCCATCCGGAAGCAGATTATGTTTAAAGCACTGACCTTGGCGCATAAAGCGCTATTTGGTGCCGGAGCAAAGTACCTACAATGGAGATTGGCTTTCTACCGCCCAGTTAGATCAATGCGGTCGGAATCTTTGTTTTTGGCTGTGGTTCCTCGAGTGAGGAAGGCTCGCACTGGGGGACGCTCTTTTAGTTTGAGAGCCCCTCAGTTATGGAACTCCTTGCCTTTGGACCTACGGTCTTCCTCTAATCTCCTTCTGTTTAGGAAGAGCCTTAAGACTTGGCTTTTTAACCTTTAGGATGTTTCTTTTTCTCTTGTTCGCTGTCTGTTTTATGATGTTATGTTTTTTACTGAGCTGCCCCGATAAAGCGCCGGGACACTCCTCTGGAGTAGCCGTGCGCTATAGAAATAAAATTTTAACATAACATAACATTGCGATTCTCTGCAAATCGCAATTAGGTAATCGCTATTTGAATGTATGAAACTCCATGAGTTTCATTTAGTGTTTCCTAATGGGTTGCAAATCAACCTACCTCATTAATATTAATGAGGCAGGTCGCAGTTTGCGACCCATTAGGAATCACTAAAATCAAAGGGATGGTGGCCTGCTGGGGTCAGCAGACCACCATGTCTGTGATTGCTTTTAAATAAAGCAATAATTTTGTTTTTTAAATGCTGCTCATTTTCCTTAAAGGAAAACGGGTCGCATTTAAAAAAGAAAAATGAAAAGTTTCCTTTCAATTTTTTAAAAGCAGGCAGTGGTTATTGGGACCACTGCCTGCTCTTAAAAAACATTTTTACTAACATTCACAAACAGGAAAATATTCCTACATACGGCTGCGATTCGGTATTAGGAAGGGACGCCCTAAACACTCCCCTTCCTAACACTGAATCGATGTGTATTCACAATTTCCAATTGCGATCCTGTAACATGTTACTGAATCGCAAATTGGGATTCATACATACCAAAAAGCATTTTACGAGTCGCAAAAAGCCTTGTTTCTGTGAATCGGTCCATTTGTGACCGGAAAAATAATTGATACATATGGCACTAAGTTATGGGCTTTCATCAGCTGCAAAGCTTTTTCAAGCTGTGTCACTCCTCTGGGTGGTTCCTTGGGGTCCCAGCGATTCTATGTGCTCTAGGCACTGTGTCTAGTTAAGTTGTTGTTGTTATACCATTTTTTTAGTATATGGTTCAGTCTCCCCTGGAGCCTGCTGTGTATTTTGCTATTTACGAATGTTCTATTGATTCAGGACTGTATGCTTTGTGCCCTAGTCTCGTATTAATTATACTGATGATATACTGGTATTTGGGCCCACTCAATAAGACTAAGAGAGAGCCCTTACACAAGTATGCTGCTTTCTGGCTGATGCCAGTCTCACTTTGAACCCAGAAAAGTGTGAGCTTCACAAAACAAAATTCTTTGGCCATATGTTTTCTGAAAATGGGATGATATCAGATCTGGCTAAAGAACAAGTCTTATCGTTCATTACTCCAACACAAGAGGTGACCATGCTGCGATCCTTCCTTGGCATGGCCAGTTACTGTTCCAGGTATATTCGTGACTTTGCTGCAGTCAGTGCCCCATTGAGAGACTTGACAATAAGAACGCAGTGTTCAAGTGGTCATCTTAATGCAACAGCAACTTTAAGAAAATAAAACATGTAATTAAGAATGCTACTGAAATGGCCTATTTTGATCCAAAACTTCATACTGAGATTGTAGTAGATGCCAGCCCAGTGGGGTTGGGTGTGATCCTTACCCAGCACAGTGGACAGGACAATGCTCAAAGGCACATTGTAACTTATGTGAGCCAGAGTCGGTCACAGGCCAAACATGCTTATTCCCAACCTGAGAAGGAAAGTCTAGCTGTGGTGAGGACTTGTGAACTCTTCCATGTGTTTCTGTATGGAAAACAGTATACCGTTGTCACGAACCACCAAGCTTTAATTATTATATTTGTGAATCTGAAAGCCAAGATGCTCCCTCGCTTCAAGAGAAACAAATGATTACACTGTTGCGCATAGGCCAGGGAAAGATAAGAATCCCTTGGACTACTTTTCATGAGTGGCAGTACAGTGCCACAGTACAACATCTAAAGTGTCTGAGGCCTATATTAATTTTATAGTTAAGTGAAGCATACCTGCAGCTCTTTCAGTGAGCAAATTCTTACTGCTACAAATTCAGATCGAGGTGTGTTTGTTCTCAAAGACATTATTACCCAGCAATCCTGGCAGAAGCATACTCAACCTTCTACAGATGACTTTGGATACCAAAAGTTCAAAAACCGGAGGGAGGAACTCTGTCACACAAGAAGGCATTATGTTACTTGGTTCTGGAATTGTCATTTCAGAGAGTATATGACAACAAGTCATTGAACTAGCCTATCAGGGTCATAGTGGCCTTGTCGCCACTAAGAGAGCTCTTCGAGACCGAGTGTGGTTTCCTGGCCTTAACTAAAGAGTTGAAAGAGAAATAAAGGCCTGCCATTTGTGCAACTGCTTGTCTCCCAAAAACAATGCAACATCCATAAGTTATGTCTAATCTTCTGAAGCAGGTGTTGGAGAGGATTGCAGTTGATTTCTTTGGATACCTTAAAAGTGGACATCATCTAAAGGTAGTTGTTGGTGAGTACTCACAATTTCCCCTGGTGGAAGACCTGTCGTCAACCACATATGATAATGTCATTGGGACATTAAAAGACATTTTTGCAACTTGGGGTGTCCACTCCATTCAGCAGTCCAACAACGGCCCACAGTTCAATAGTCAAGGGTTTCTCACTAACATCAATGTCAAACAACAGAAACGCACCTCTCTCTATCCACAGGACAATGGCTTATTCGAACTCTTCATGGGAAACCTAAAAAGAGTAGTTCAACGTGCTACGCTAGAAATAAGGGATCTCAAATCAGCTCTATGTTCAGCCCTTCATGCCTACAGATCCACTCCCCATTCTACTACAGGTGATAGCCCTGCCTCCTTGATGTTTGAGAGAGCCATGAGAACCAAATTGCCACAATGGACCACTCATTGGCCGACAGATGCGGACAAAACCTGTACGACAGATTCCTTGCACAAGTTCAGAATGAAGCACTATGCTGCTAAATGCTGATGTGCTCAGGACACATTTTGAAGGAAGGAGAGTGGGTCCTGGTCAAGCAAAAACAGAAATGCAAGTTGGATGCTCCATTTGAGTCCCTGAGGGTTGTGACGAGCAAAGTGACCGCTCAAAGTCCTGGAAAGCCCATCTCAAGAGATTTGTCACACTTCAAGTACCTACCTTGACGTTCTTTAGCTCCAGATGTCAGAAGTGAGACCTGCCCACCTGAAAGTCCGGAGAGCCCATCTCCTATGCCTACCTCTGCATCCCCAGTGCCTAAGAGAGGTCCCGCTCCTCTGCTTCATCAACCTCACACAACTAGGTCTCGAAGACTGACTCAAGTACCTCGACGGCTCAATGAGGAACTACGATGTATATGTGTAATCTTTGTACTTTTTATTTAACAGAGGGTGAGATGTAGTGTCTTGTAAATATGTATAGCAGGACTCTTCTGGTGCCTGATTGACTATACAGAAAGATTACATAGTCATTTGGGTGCGTCTGGGTGTATAAAGTTCATGATGAAATGCGTGCAGTTAGTTACCGGTTGAACTCTGAAGAATAAAGCAGTGCACTACAGAGCTCCGTGTGTGGCATGGTCATTTGCATGCTACGTGCTGGGAAGGAAGCTACGCCCTACACCACCTTGAAATATGAAGTGTTCAATTATCTTTTACAGCTTTGAAAGACACTCAGGGTCTTACTATGGGTGCCGTAGTCATCTGGCTGGTACTAGGAATCTGTGTGAAAACAGGGATTGCTACATATTATTCCCCACTAACTTACAAGTAGGAGTATTTCCGCTACCACACAGAATTACCAATGGATGTTGGACCAGTACGTATGGGGCAGGGGGAGGGGAAGCGGATCAAACCCACTCATAATTGGTCCCTATATCCTGCCTTTCAAAGAAGTATATTAGCATACATTTCAAGACGAAAAACTAAATGCAAGAGGCATGTGAATACTGATAAAAGTTCGATTTTTTGAGTGTTTGCCTCCTCCTGTAGGGTGACTTGCCTAGAAATACCCACAACCCCACTCCTAACCCTAAACGTGTAAATGTGGAAGTATCTTTATAGCCGCATATTTTTTCTGCATTTGAAAGAGCGCTTACGGAAATAAAATTACCCTTACCATAATTCTATAAATAGGTTAATAGATTTTACATATGGAAAGTGCTTTTTCTATTCAACGCTCTGGTGTGCAATAATATTTTTGCAAACTGAGCCCATGAATCACAGGAGCATTCTAGCATCCTACGATCCTGGGTAAAAATAGAAAGTATAAAGAAGACACCCTCATCCAGTGCTCTCCAATCAGAATCTACAATGCTAGTCTCTTCCACTAACATCAAGCCATCAGCGGCAACTTTGGCGATCTTTCAAGACAGACAGACTTCACCAGACTACTGCACCAACCACAGTTATACTTGTGCTTAACTCTCAGAACCAAACATATGCCACATTAATATATACAGACCAAACACACAACTGCAATATACCCACATCATCACTGTTGGACTTGGCCCTTCTGGCAGGTTCACCCCTAAACTTTTTGCTTTTACTGGTGACCTGGTGGTAGTGATTTTTTTGTTTCTGCGCACTTTCCCTGTGTCCCCGAGTAAAGTGCGTGCGCACTCTGAATGCATGTGGTGAGATAGGCCTGCCCTCCCATAGGAATGCATGGGGAATGTATGTGCCCCTGGTAGTTCCTGATGCGTGGGGTGTGCAGGGTCGAGTCTGGTATGCGCGGACTCGTGTGATTGAATGCTGCGCAATGATGTATGCAGCATGTATGTGTCTAGTGTGGAAGTGCCACTTCTAGACATGGCTGTGCGTGTGCTGTAGAGGTGCTGACACGTGATTGGCTGGAGCTGGCTGGTGAGCCTGGCTCCAGGAGTCTGGATGGGTCTGCCCCGGTGGTGAGTGTTGAGATCAGCATGTGTGATGTGAGGGAGTGGTGCACCTGGGTCCTGTGAATAGGGCTGGGATTTCCCCACACAATGCTGGCTCCGCCCCCTGTGGTGCGACTGATGACCCTAGCCCTGCCAGTGAATAGAGTGAGGGGCTGAGCACATCAAGGGTGCTCCCCAACCAGCTGCGACTGGTTTTCCCCCTCACCCTGAACCAAGAACAAAGGGAAAAGGTGTATAAAAATGGGGCTGTGTCCCCACATAAGTTGTTCTCTTCCAGGATCCTGCCTGAGGGGGCTGCTGCTGTTGCTGGGCCAGAGGGCCGCCACTTGGACTACCTCCCTGCCTGGAGGCCCAGTGAGCTGGCTCTGGGCCCAGCCTTGCCCGCCCCCCCCTGCCTTGCTGCATACAAAGGAGAACTTTGCTGGACTTTGTTTTTTTTACTCCCCTAAGCGCTGGGAGAGCTTTATTTGTATCCCTAAGCGCCTGGAAGCACTTTTATTTGTCTTATAGCGCTGGGAGCGCTTTCTTTGGGACCCCAGCATCGAGAAGCACTTTTTCTGAAGAGCGCCTTCATTGTGGCCCGCGGCGCGGCGCTACGATAACCTACGAGGGAACCCCGACGTAGGGACTCCTCCGCTTCCTGCCGCGTTTTGAGGCGGGAGCCCACCCCGCATTGTGTACTTAAACGAATGGGAGCCTACCCCTTGTTGTGCCGGTGGAAGCCTGGGCCCGAAAGAATCACCGCCGCCGGCCCGGGAGCTTCCATGAGAGATCCGCGCTGCCATTGGTGGCGGCGCTCCTGAGCCTGGAGGCTCGTCTCAAGGGCTGCGCTGCCATTGGTTAAGGTGCTCTGGGCCGTGCTGCCATTGGCAGGCCAGCAACCCTGCACCTCGAGCCGGGGGAGCTTCCGAGAAGCGAGGCTGCGTCCGGAGTCGAGACCAGTTGGAGGTCTCCCCTGCCCCGCCGGAGTGCTACAGGCGACAACGAAGTAGGGCGGAGACGACGCGGGAGTCCCCAGAGAGCAGCCCTGTAAGTGTGAAGGGCTGGGGGACTCCGCCATGTGTTAAGGGTGCAGGTCCCAGACCGGACTATTTCCTTGAGCCCACGAGGCTCCGACATCGGGGGCAGTGTGCCCGAGCTCCCGAGAGGCTCCAACGTTGGCCCTATTGTTTGTAAAGAGCCTAGTAGGCTCCAAGGGGGGCACATGGTTAAAAGAGCCTAGAGGGCTCCAACGTGCACCACACTGTGTAATTCAGATCGCGAGTACGCTCCAACGTGGGGGACAAGTTCTGCCCTTTATTCTCCCCTCTCATTGGCACATATTAGTTCGGGAGCCAGCGCGCTCCAGTGGGTGAATATTTGTTTAGAGCCCCGAGGCTCCAACAACTGCCATATGTGTTTTGAAAGGCACAGTGGTGCCCACGCTCATCTTCCCAGCTGCCCAGCACTTAGTGGGCAGCTGCAACGTTTAGGTTGTGCCTTGTGCGCCTTGGCTTGCGCAGTTTGCGCAGTCCAGCCCTGACTCTATGGACAAAGGGCGTTTGAGCCCCGGATAGGCCAGGTTGGCCTGGGGACAGTTTTACTGTGTGGTGCCCTCCCCTAGAGTACCTGGCGACTTATGTGAGTTTGGCGCAATTGTGTTTTCCTGCACCTCTGAATGTGTTGAGATGCATCATGTGTAATGTGCTTATACCCCTACCGGTATTGTGATACTTAGGTGGTTATTTTTCCCCTAGTACAGGTGGTGCCAGTGAGGTCCTGGTTCCCTGCGCAATATTTTCCTAAGGTGGTTAGGGTTGCGTAGGTGGTACTTACCTGTTACCAGTAGTTACTGGTTGTGTACTACATGTGTTATTTTGTGCTACAGTAATTTGATATCCTAAGTTCTAAAAGTGCTAATTCCTGACAGTGGTCCATGTGGCCCTGTCCCCTGTACATATAATCCCTTGTAAAATTCTGCCCCGTGTCAGTTGGCACAGTGTAAATTGTGTGAATATTATCTAATGTGTTTGGTATAATACAAAGGCTATTTTTATATAATACCTTGTGTGGAGTTTCTTTTGTGGTGGGCCTTGGGTGTTGTTGCTGGGTGCGCGCGCAAACGCTTTACACATTGCCTCCGGGATAAGCCTGACTGCTCGTGCCAAGCTACCCAGGTTGGTGAGCAGGGGTTATCTTTGCCGTGTAACTCCCCAGCCCTGACTAGAGTGGTGGTTTCTGCCTGGCTTTGGCGCAAGCCCTAGCCAACCAGAAATCCCATTTCTAACAATCAACATTAGATCAGACATCTCTATAAATAAAACTCCATTGCTTGTGCATGACCCTCTCTCCCTGAACACAACATGCCTCTCACTAAGGCATGCCATTCAAATAAACACAAATGAACCTAAATTGCCAGTCAGGATGTGACCTACCAAATTCATGCAACACTCGGATATTCACACCTGCACACAACCACCAAAGAGACCCCAGTAACCCACAGTGTTATAATATATATACTGTTAACATTCCCATGATGGTATTATATACTTATCCCAATAACCTCCTGTGGTAAAACATACATACAGGTAACATTCTGTTGATGGCCCATGCACAGTCGGATCATAACAGGAAAATAGATACAGATATGAACAAGGTGTTTCTTAATCCTGGAGAACTGTCAGGTGCCATACCAAGAGTTGTGTTCAAGATAAAGCGCGATTGTGCTCTTTCGTTTGTAGGGGTGCATTATAATCACGAGTAGTTTGCACACACTCATATAATCCTTTGTCGTGTTAACATTTGGTTATTAGAACGTGTAATGTAATAACATGTAAAGTGATGTGATAAAGATTTTCATACAACGCTGAGAAATCAACATTGTAATTGTGTGCTATATAATGAAAGTCTTGATATACCATGTTTTACATGTGACTAACGTGAGATAATTTATTTGCTTTGTAACGCATTGATTTAAATGTGCACAGTAATAATGATTGTGCATGCAATGTAATTTCATGTTGTTTCTTATGTTAGCCGAGTTCTTTAGACCTGATGCGTGTTCCTCCCTAGCTCTCTAGATGAGTTTGCTAGTAGAAATTCATCTGTATGTCGAATTTGCTCTTTCTCACATTTCTGTTGCAGGTGGAGAAATTCATCTTTGTTAGTTAGAATAACGCTTTTGTTTTAGGAGCTAAACCTAGGGAACTGAAGATACAATTGAGAGAGCGATGCTGATAATGTGGGACAGTGTTCTTTCTCACTGGAGAGAGCCTGGGAATCAAGGTCATCGAGCAAGACTCTGGGAGCACCGCCACCACATGGAGAGTTAGCTACGAGAAGGTGTCCAGCTGGATGGGATGAACACGTGATGTAATGATGGGTGTGTCTTACAATTTTGTGTTAGTAGTTAGGGACAGAGTTTGGGGGACTTCTGCCATGCCTTGAAAAGAGAGAGCATCTTAGAATGAGCTCTATAGCTTTATGCTACTTGACTCATTCAACGTTAGTACACTTCTTAGGAAGCTTCATGTGCTGACACCTTTTCTGAACTTGCCTGGGAAATGCTAAGTAGGGATGTCACAATAGTGGTAGCGTAGGGATAGACTAATGCTTTTCACTTGCGAACGTCCAATAAAGACAACTCATGATGTTGGCCCAGTTATATTCTGTGTCCTGATTCTAGAACTGGTCATTCTTTGTATGCTGTATAGACTCAATTTTACCTGTAGATATGGCTTTGTATTAGTTCAAATATATTTCTACACCCTCATCTTGAGGTGTCTGTATGTCCAGCTGTTCTTGGCTAACTAACTAAACTTTGAATCGGGAGTCTGTGATTCTTCCGAGTAATTCTTCATTGGAATTATAATGTATGATTGGCGAATGAGTTTTTTCTCCCCTCCACATTTTTAAGCAGGAAACAATGATCCATTGACCAGGGGTTCCAGAGTAAGTCAAGAACGAGGAACCCGTCTCCTACACTCCCATGACATCTTTGGCTGTTGTTGTGCAAAAAATGCTGTTTAATGCAATGCTAAAGTATTGTACCACGACTCAAAAGCCACATATCAGGATTTTGTGCTAAACATGTACTCGAGGCACACCACACAGAACAAATCTGGTTTCATTTGGCACTAGGGTTTCATGCAAAGTCTGATCATGCTAGTTTAGCAGATTTGGCTAATGGCAGAATCCGCATAACGTAAAATGATTGGCCTATGCGTCTCTCATATCTCACAGATATTCATTGGCCTTGGAGGGCTTTGGGGCCCCTGAAATGTTGGGGGCCGCCATCCTCCACAGGGTCTGCAGCGCCTGTTTTTTCCCCCTGTGCTACGCCTAGGGGCATTTGTGCTTTTCCCGCCCCATTACGCCTGCTTTTCATACATTATTATGGGGTCTGGTGCTACACCACCAAACCAATTGGCATTGCACTCACATCTTTTCAACATGTTTGGCCCAGGAAATTTGACTGACACTACCGTGTTTCAGAGTTATTTTGCCCCACAGCATTTGCACAACAAGGCAGTTTCATTATCTTGAATAAAACTGCAGTTTAGATTTTCAAGCAAACTGGATCCATGCCAGACTCAAACAGAAATACTTTGAAAGAGTTTGTTTTAGATACTGCTTTGCAGGTAAGCAAATCTGCATAATTGACTGCACAGAACCTTTTAAACGTCTGGTTTCATTCCAAGCAGAAAAACTGCGTCCCAGAAAAAAATACTGCTCCCTGAAATATACATATTTAAGCACTTGCAACGAGGCAGTCGAGACTGTGTGGGGGCTCGAGAGGAGGCAACATTTCCCGGAAATCTTTGCGCCGGCTCTGGGATTGTCTTAAGAGCCACCCAATACCTACTTACAGCAAGCCGTATTTCTACTATAGCAACACATAGCATCCTGTGTGGTGCTTTTACTTTTAAAGCTACATTTTGTGTGGTGATTATAACTGAGTTTCGTCCTTTTTCCTCTGCACGGAACTATTACACTCTTTGAGTAAAATAAAATCTGCTACTGGCATTCTAGGTCTGCAAGATGCAACTTTTCTAGTTGTATGGAAATGACCAAAGAAATTTAGCGTTAAAGAAACAAAGCACCATTCGATGGTTCAGTAAATAGATATGGTAAAGTGAGTCCAACAATGGTGTTTTATTTTCTATATTTTTAGTACTTGAGAGAAACCAACTGTGACTCGAGAATAAGGAAATTCAAAGCAACCCTGCTGAAGAAAATGCATTTTAGGCTCTCTCTAAATGCTTTCAAAGGTTATGTAGTTCAGTGCGTTCTGCAGGTTTGCAGTGATGGCGCTGTACATAGCACTGACATTTGCCTTTACTGGGGGCTAAAGTTACAGATGCAAGGTGAGTCATCGCAGGGGGATTTCAAAGTGCACTTTATACACAGAGCAAATCCGACCGAGGCTATAAAGTCCGTCGGGTGCGTGTGCACTTATGAAATACATTAAAAAACGCCCCTTTGCTTTTGTCATGTGAAGCAACTTTGTGGTTACTTCTAAACTGAGCAGTAACAATGAGCCTGTTTGAAGTCAGAAGGGCATGCTTAATTGGAGCCATGCTGACCTTAGCATTTTTCAGGATGTGTGCACCCTTCTTCTTAATAAATGCAAAAGCCAGGCCAGAGCTTCAGCCTAATTAAGGTTGCACACCAAACATAAAACACGCATCGAACTGAAACGCTGCTGGAATCCTCACAGTGTGCTTGTTATCTAAAAACATGTTGCATAGTGTTGTACCTCAAAGGCTTGTTGATTTAATATATAAGGCGATCTTTGCAGACGGATGAAATTGAACCACACCAGACAAATCTAAATTCTTGTTTATCCCCCTGAAATGTTATATTTGTAAAAATGTTTTAAAAAAATACAAGAAGTGAAGAGTCCCAAAGGTTTTCTTATGAGGCCAGAGCTCTAAATGCTGAGGTTGACAAAAACCAAGCTGCCTAACCTTGGATTCACCTCATGCTCCTTTCTTTCACCACATGGCACGTCCTCTCTATTGGGCTCACTCTTTCACGCTCTTTTTTGTCCATGCTATCGCATTTTGTCAATGTTTTTATGTCTTTCGCTGCTTCTTCCCCTCTTCTTTTTCTAGCCTGTGTTCTGGGTCAAACAGAACAAAAAAAAATCCCATCTCAAAAAATGTGTGCAAGTGTCGACACCCAAACCACTGAAATAATGTTCTTTTGTCTATGCACACTTCTCAAGCCAGATTCACAAAGCCTCTGCTGAAAAAGTTCGAAATCGCTTGTAGGTTTAACCCTACGTTAACAGGATGTTTCTGACTTCTTAGGGTACGCAAAAAATTCTCAAGATTGGCCCGTTAAATCTACGATAGTCGGTTTCCAGGAGTTCTCTAATGCCTGAAATGTACACATGGTGAAAAATGTTGTAAGTAAAGCTTAAACATTCATTAAGACAATCAATCTTTTTATCAACACAGGACATATATGTTCTTTGGAGAAGCTCCTTTTCCCTATGTAGTGTCTTGTAAATATGTATAGCGGGACCCTTCTGCTCAATGATGGACTCCATAGAAGGATTCTGTAATCATTCGGGTGTGTCTGGCCGTGGTTTATAAAGTTCTTTACACAGTGCATGCAATTAGTTAACGGTTGCACTCTGAAGAATAAAGACATGCACCACAGAGATCCATCTGTGGTGTGGTCATTTGCATGCTACAGGGCTGGGGAAGATGCTACAACTGGTGACGAGTTAGGAGATCCACAACTCAAAGTAACAAGAATGATCTCCCTGAGAGTCTGCCGAGGTCAAGCAAACTGCTTGTGCGCGCGTCGAAGTGAAGCATTCAAGGCGTGGCGTATGTGGAGTCAAAGCGACACTCCAGGCAGTGCAAAGCTTTCGAAGAAGGCAAAGGCCCGACTGAATGTTCAGTCGCAGTCGACCTGAAACCTGCGGGTAAGGCTGAAAGAATAGGAACTGTGCCACAACACAGCGTAGAGCCAGCATACATATGACACTATAGCGATAAAGGCAGCGACGGCCAGGTACAGAGTAGCACAGAAGGCTGCTACAGCCAAGTGCAAAAGCACTCCAAAAGCAGAAGCATCCAGAGGCCAAGAAACGTTAAAGGCAGGGAAAACCATGCATGATGCAGAAAGTTGAGAATGGCGACGACTATGCACAGAAGAAAAAAACACTCACTCACAGTCAAAGATGACAACGAGGCCATATCACATCAGATCGGCCGCAACGACATTGATGCAAACAGGCAGCTGAGGCTTAGAGATGATACGAATGGAGCAGGTCCTAGAGGGCAGCAGACAGTACAGGAGCAGGAGCGTAACACAGGCCCCCGCAGCCCCCACGTTGCGGGGAGGCCGCGCTCCGGGGGCCCCTCACTCAGCAAGCCTCTTCATCATGGATTTGGTGCACACGCCTGGCCTCTTAATAAATTAAATGGTGCGCACGCATGCCTGGGTCCTGGCCGGGCCCAAGGCTCTTCATTAATTAAAAGGTGCACGGGCGGGGACCCGGCCGGGCCTCTGAGGCTATTTATTAATTAAATGGTGAGTGGGTGCGCGCGGCGCGCAGTTGTCTCTACGCGTCTGCGCGGTCTTCAGGGTGGGGCTGGTGCAATGCCATGATTGAATTTGTCATGCGCAATTGCGGAGGCGGACCGCGCGCAATTAAAAGTGCTCGTGAGACTTGTGAGGTGAGGCTTCCCAGGACCCAGCCACGCCACGCCATAATTTAAATTATTACTAGCCCCTGCTAGCTAGCCTGCCTTGCCCTGCCTTCTGCTGGCCACGGCGCTCACGCCTGCCTCTGAAGCTGCAGGCCAGGTGCCAGCCCCAGCCCTCAGGTCAGGTGAGTCAAAAAAAAAGTAAAACAAAGTGTAGGCAGCCCAGGGAGTAAGTAACACAGGCCCCCGTGTTGCGAGGGGGGGTTAGGGCACTCCTCTCTCAGTGAGCCAGCAGCCTCTCCATTAATTAAATGTTGCGCACACCCGTGTTTTCTTTTTCTTTCCTCATTAGGTCTTCCTATTATAGTATACCCTATCCTTACTAATCTGTAAAAGTAAAACATAGTGTAGGCGGCCCAGCTTAAGCAGTTTGGAAGCAAAAAAAAAGTAGAGAGAGAGTCACCAGCCTCAGATTAGCCTCGTAGTCCACATGAGATATTGGGTAATGTGGTCTATGTGGTCTGTTATCAGTTGAAGCGGTTTCTTTGGTGAGAAATGCATTCGGTTGAGTTTCACACCTCAGTAACGGAACCTGCAGCTGATGATAAAGATGGTAATTTATGCTCGGGTTGTTAAATGATGGTTCAGATGCTCATCGCTAAGTTAAGCTTCAGCTGATCACTCACTGGCTTTTTATTAGTACTTTTGTGTACTTTTAAGATAATAACCCAACTGAGTCTTTGTTGATGAATTGATAATTGGCTGTTATTTAGGCTAAAGTAATGAAAAAGCAGATATTTGAAGCTGATTGCCTCATAGGGCTTTTGCCTGCAGACTGCTTCAGCAAGTGAATTTATGTGGCATACTGTATAAGCGTATAGTTTCAATGCAAACAAGTAGACCTATCTAAGCCCAACTGTTCTACATGTTTAATGACGTATGATGCCAGCCATGGGATTGGTGCTGGCGAGTGACCCTGGCTCCCTGCACCGCACAGGGACATTGCACCCAGCTTTACTTCCATTTTGGTGCTGCTGGGTTTACTTGTTGTTCCATATGTTCCTTAACCCCTTGTATGCCCATGACGAGCTGGACTCGTCATGGAGCACAGTCGCGCTGTGCCCATGACGAGTCCAGCTCGTCATGAGGCATACCCTGGGGATTCCCTTCCATGCAAAATAGCCTCGGGAGCTGGGGAAGAGCTTCCCCAGCTCCCGAGCCCCCCCCCCCCCCTTTCACTGTAATGACGATCGGCGCGCACGTCGCGCCGATGTCATTACAGTGAAAGTGAACTGAAATGAGCCAAGAGGCTCATTTCAGTTTCACTTTCTCCGTGCTCAGGGGGCTATCTCAGCCCCCTGAGCACGTAGAAAGACGGGAGAGGTATTGTTGGAAAGGGGAGAATCTCCCCTTTCCAATGGTACCCGTCCCCAGTGGATTCCTGCTTGGGGATCGCCACAGGAGGGCGATCCCCAAGCAGGGATCCACCCACTAGACACCAGGGAGGGGGGAGCGGCCCCTTGGGCAAGGGCCTTTCCTCCTCCCAAATATTTTGGGCATTATTTAGTCTTTTTGCCCCCCCTGGGGGGCAGATGGGGGCAGTAGCACCCAATCTGCCCCCCCGGGGGGCAAAAAGCCCACTAGACACCAGGGAATTTTATAAAAAATACCAATAGGGGTGGGGGCTGCCCAAAACGGGCAGGCCCATGCCCCCACCCCACCCCCAATAATCACAGTCTTTCTGCCCCCCTGGGGGCAGATGGGGCATTGGCCCCTAATCTGCCCCTTCAGGGGGGCAGAAAGCCCACTAAACACTAGGGATTTATTTTAGCGCAATTGTTTTTAGGGTGTGGGCTGCCCGAAATGGGCACGCCAATGCCCCCACCCACCCGCCACCATTACAGCCTTTCTGCCCCCCTGGGGGGCAGATGGGGCATTGGCCCCCAATCTGCCCCCCCCGGGGGGGCAGAAAGACCACTAGACACCAGAGAATTTACAAAATAAAATAATAATAGGGGTGTGGGCTGCCCAAAACGGACAGGCCCATGCCCCCACCCCACCCCCCAATTATTACAGTCTTTCTGCCCCCCCCGGGGGGCAGATGGGGCATTGGACCCTAATCTGCCCCTTTGGGGGGGGCAGAAAGTCCACTAAACACCAGGGATTTTTTTTAGCGCAATTGTTTTTAGGGTGTGGGCTGACCAAAACGGGCACGCCAATGTCCCCACCCTCCCCCCCACGAAAATGACAGTCTTTCTGCCCCCCAGGGGGGGCCAGATTGGGGGCTGTAGCCCCCAATCTGGCCCCCCCTGGGGGCGCAGAATGCCCACTAGAAACCATGGATTTTTTTGTTTTATTAGTGTAGGGGTAGGGGCTCCCCAAAATGGGCATGACAATACCCCACCCCACCCCCAGAGAAATTCCAGTCTTTCTGCCCCCCCGGGAGGGCAGATGGTGGCAGTGGCCCCTGATCTGCCCCCTGG
Organism: Triturus cristatus; assembly: GCF_964204655.1. Lineage (NCBI taxonomy): Eukaryota > Metazoa > Chordata > Amphibia > Caudata > Salamandridae > Triturus > Triturus cristatus. The sequence goes on along the minus strand of NC_140588.1, from coordinate 396,792,980 downwards.
GGGGGCAGAAAGCCCACTAGGCGCCAGCGAGTACGCAGGCTTTTTTTATGCGTGGGGGTGGGGGCTGCCCAAAATGGTCATACCAATGCCCCCACCCCCACAAAAAATAGCCACAGTCTTTCTGCCCCTTTAGGGGCATATCAGGATGAAACCCCCTTCCCCGATTCCCCCCCCCAGGGCGGCAGAAAGCCCACTGTGTCCCGATTTTTTTTTAGCAATGTGCATACCTGTGGATTTTGGGCCCTAGCGCAGTTGGCACGTAGACAAAGCTAGCAAACCTGTACATTCTTTAAAACTAGACACCGAGGGGAATCCTGGATGGGGTGACTTCACTGGCTCTCACCAGGTTCTGTTACCCAGAATCCATTGCAAACCTAAAAATGTGTCCAAAATAACACATTTTCCTCACATTTCTGTGGTGGAAAGTTCTGAAATCTGCGTGGGTCCACAAAATTCCACCCACCCTGCGTTCCCCAAAGTCTTCAGAGAAAAATGGTACCTCACTTGCGTGGGTAGGCCTAGTGCCCGCATCAGGCAAGGGCCCAAAACCTATTGAGGAGACATCAAAATTACCTATCACAAAACAACCTGGTTTTGCAAACGGGGTCCTATGAGTTTTTGGCCCTGGGCTTGGCGGCCACCTAGGGAAACCTACCAAACCCACACATTTCTGAAAACTAGACACCCGGGGAATTCCAGGGAGGTATGGCTTGCGTGCATCCCCCAACGTTTCCTTACCCAGAATGCCCTGCAAACCTCAAATTTAGCTGAAAAATTCACCTTTTTCACACATTTTTGTGTGGTAAAGTTGTGGCATCACCGGACTGACACAAATTTCCTACCACCCAGCGTTCCCCCGGGTCTCCTGATAAAAACGGTGCCTCACTCGTGTGGGAGGCCCAAGTACCCGCGACAGGCAAGGGCCCAAAATGTATTGAGGCGACATGAAAATTGCTTACATCAAAACGACCTGGTTTTGCAAGGGGGGTCACCTGGGTTTTTGGCCCGGTGCTCGGCGGCCACCTAGGGGAACCTACCAAACCCACACATTTCTGAAAACTAGACACCGGGGGGATTCCAGGGAGGTATGGCTAGCGTGGATCCCCCAACGTTTCCTTACCCAGAATGCCCTGCAAACCTCAAATTTAGCTGAAAAAATCACCTTTTTCACACAATTTTGTGTGGGAAAGTTGTGGCATCACCGGGCTGACACAAATTTCCTACCACCCAGCGTTCCCCCGGGTCTCCCGATAAAAACGGTGCCTCACTCGTGTGGGAGGCCCAAGTACCTGCGACAGGCAAGGGCCCACAACGTATTGAGGCGATATGAAAATTGCCTACCTCAAAAAGACCTGGTTTTGCAAGGGGGGTCACCTGGGTTTTTTGCCCGGTGCTCGGCGGCCACCTAGGAGAACCTACCAAACCCACACATTTCTGAAAACTAGACACCCGGGGGATTCCAGGGAGGTATGGCTTGCGTGAATCCCCCAACGTTTCCTCACCCAGAATGCCCTGCAAACCTCAAATTTAGCTGAAAAAATCACCTTTTTCACACATATTTGTGTGGGAAAGTTTTGGCATCAGCGGGCTGACACAAATTTTCTACCACCCAGCGTTCCCCCGGGTCTCCCGATAAAAATGGTGCCTCACTTGCGTGGGTCGGCCTAGTGCCCGCGACAGGAAACAGCGCAAAACGCATCGTGGACACAACTCAATTTCGCAGTGAAAAATGAACCTTTTTTGGCAAAGTGCCTAGCTGTAGTTTTTGAACCCTAGCTCTGCCGGCACCTAGGGAAGCCTACCAAACCCACACATTTCTGAAAATTCCCAAAATTAGAAGAAGTTACAGGTGAAAACGTTGACACAAAAGGCGCTTTTTTCAACAAATTTTCAATTTAGCCTATATTTAACTGTTAGTTTCTATAAAGAAACCTTGATGGATCTACACAAATGACCCCTTGCTGAATTCAGAATTGTGTCTACTTCTCCAAAATAGCTTTCCAGGATCCATTATTGCTTTTGTACCCATTTCTACCATTAACTGAAAGGAGGTCGAAAGCACAAAAAATAGCAAAAATAGGCTATGTCCCAGAAAAATGCCAAAACTGTGTAAAAAATTTTGGGTTTCTGACAAAGTCTGGTATCCCCTAAAAGCTGGGGAAATGGTGATTTCAGCCCCACAAACCCTTTTTTGATAACACTTGCAGGGAAAAACCCAGATGCTTTCATTTGCAGCCCGTTTTACCCATTTTCCCCAAAAAACCTAAATTTTGCTGTATTTTGGCTCATTTCTGTGACCCCTCCAGGGAAATCCACAAACCCTGAGAACCCTGAGAATCCCCATGATGTTGGAAGAAAAGGACGCAAATTTGGCGTGGATACCTTATGTGGTCAAAAAGTTACAGGGGCCTCAGCGCGCACTACCCCAAATAGCCAAAAAAGGGCGTGGCACAGGAGGGGGAAAAGGCCTGGCAGCGAAGGGGTTAAGGTGCAGCGAGTTATCATGTTTCAAATTTTGTGTTGATTTTTCCAGTATTTGACGAGGCATGCAGGTGCACTTTCTATATTATTATTTGGATTGATACTGTTTATCTGACGTGGTTTGACTTCCTTTCGCCTTGCACCAGAGAATCTGGTAGACCAAGCAGACAGAACCAGCAGCAAACCCATCTACACTGCACCTGCAGAACCCTCTGCTTGAGTGGCTCCCCTCCCCAGATTGTGACACTGCCTAGGCCCAGTACATGCCAGAGGTGAGCTGAGATGTTGACACGCATACTAAATGTCCAAATTTAAATGGTGCGCCACTGCGCACGCGCGTGCCACGGCCGGGCCTCTGAGCCTCATTAATTAAATGGTGTGCGGGCAGCGTGCCCCGGCCGGCCTTGAGACAGATTAATTTTCAATGGAAGTTTTAATTTGCTTTAGTTACCAAGAGCACAGAGCCACAGAAAATGTGCTGAACTAATCTGAAACAGGAGCACTTATCCTGCCAGGGCAGTCTCTCCCTCCTGCTTAAGGACTTCATAAAATACACTTCAAAAGAAATTGAGATAAAGGACCGAGCGTGTGAGCCTGTCAGGCACAGGAGGGGCGCACCTGGGTGGCACCGGGAACCGAAACCTTGCACTGGCTGGAAATTTCTTGGCACAGGAGGCGTAGGTGAGGTGGAAGAGGGAAGACCACACTTGAAACGGTTTAGGCAAGCCCGGATCGTCCATTCCCCCTCCTAGGGCAAGGGCAGAAATGCAACTGTAGGGCAGGAAGGCCCCACACTCAAAATTGGTGAAACTGCATAATCAGAGGAAAGCTGTGTGAGGCTGTTCATGTTTTAAAGTAGAAAGCATGAACGCCAATGCCCAAAAATGCCAGGGATAGTGAAGTGATATCAGACGCCCTTTGACCTTGTAGTATCAGTGTTGAGCCACATTTCTACTTTCCTAGACACTGTGGCTGACCCTCAACAGACCCCTATTTATTGCTCTGTGGCAATAGTACCCTGCGGCCAGCCTATATGGCATTTGCCTCGTCACTCTCCCCATTGGCTAAGTCACAGTGAGTGTTACTGTCAGGAGGTGAAAGGTGTCCAATGTGCAGCACAGGGCACCCATCTCAATGCACATGAGAATGCACAGAGAGGGCTAAGCGCTGAATGCACAGGATGCAATTTTTATCTTATGCACAGCACTGATTTCTTATTATGTAATGCACCACTGCATACCTTTGTAAACTGGTTCCAGAGGCTTAGTTTTTTCTGGTTCCAGGCAGTACCCCCGGGCCTATTCCTTACTTTTGAAATTTACATTTACTGCTGTAGTGTGAGAAGGCATTTCATGAAAAGGAATATAACATAGGGATGCCAAAAGAAAAATTCCAGCCATGTGTTGTTTAAAGACACTGAAAGACCTCGTCTTGACACTAAATAGGGTTATAAATAAAAATGTATGTATTCATTTGCAATGTGACTTTTCTGTCTTTGTTCCCTTTAATTATCAGTCATGGATTATTCAGGCAGCCCTAAAACACAATTAAAAATGTTTTCTATTTATATTTGCTGTTCAAAATATGCACAGATAAGTGCTGAAAATACGGCTTTAGGTGACTGCTTATTTTTGTCCTGTATGGGGCATCAAAATATGCTGGCAACCCTAATCATAAGACTGGAAGTTTGTTACAGGATCAGCACATTATTTCCTACACCCTCGATCCCTATTAATGCCAGAATAACAATAGTTTAACTTATACCTCAAACTCTACACCACCATAAATATGTTCCCATTTTCTCATTAGAACTTAGAGAAAGACAATATAGAGGCACTTCATTTAAATGTTGGAGGTTTTAAATCAAAATACACTATATTTCTGGGTGGTAGAGCAAAGTGGTAGGTGGTGGGCTGGGCCACCTACATGTGCTTTACAGGGGGTCCCCTCAAGTTTCGGTACGCCACTGCACGGGAAAGGACACCTCTCTTGACCTCAGTGAAGATCACAACTGGCTATGATGCTGCCATTTTCCTGAAACTGACGCTTCCATTCAATATTGCCCCAAAAATTAATACTGGCACCATATGGACTGCCTGGATTGAAAAATGTGATGATTTACTCAACACACTAGAAGCAAAACATGACAAAAAAAATCATTAAATACTTAAAGAACCATGCAGGTGATGAAGGAAAAAAAGTGATAAAGAAAGAAGCTGATGAAATATCTTACTGTCCAATTAAGGCGACATTAGGAATCAAGTTCAATGCAATGCCGAACATCGACTATGAAAGGTACATCTTCAACCAAGCCAGACAGCAAGCTCGAGAAACGATGGATGAGTTTGCTGAAAGACTTGAGGCTTTCATCAAGCATTGCAACTTCAATAAATTCAATGATGAATAAGCCATTCATCTCAAAGTAATCAATGGTTGCCTTTCCAAATCCTTCAGACGATGTATGTTGCACGAGACACTCAGTATGGAGGGGTGCTTATGACTGTGAGAGCAGAGGAGCGTGCAGATTGACAAGCTGATGATATGGAAGCTTGAATAGCCCAGAGTGAATCAGAACTGAACATGAAAAGTAAGCAGAGGCACCAGGTTAAGGGTCATAAATTGATGTCTCAGAGGAAATATAAATTTTGTTTCTGATGTGGATTCTCCTTTCCGCACAAAGGGAAATGTACCGCCATTGGACAGACATGGAAAGGTTACCGGAAAGAAAACCATTTTGTAACAGATGGCAAAGCAGAAGAGAAAATGATCGCACAACTTTGAGAAAAGAAGACAAAATGGATGCCAGAAAGTTCCAGAAACCCTCAAGCCAAGCCCAGAAGACCTAGCGGCGACACCAATAGGGGCAAATGGAAACTAAATGAAGTAGATCAAATTTAAATTAATCTTCCAAAAGTTCTTCAACATCATTGTCGAGCAACAGTCAAGAAGATGTCTGGCTGATGATGGTGTCAACTGAAAAAAGATGTGAGCATGTAGGTTTGGCCACAATCCTTTGGATGTTTCCCAAAGATCCCACTCAAGATGAATGGGTTTTCCATACCTTTAAACATCGATAGCAGTGACTCAATAAGCACTATGCCGGCACAGAAGTACAATGAACTGTTGCTGGTGCCGAGTCTCACAGTTTCAAAGACAAAGGTATACACGTGAGCTGCCTCCACGCCACTGCGAAGTCAAAGATCATTTGCAGCAACCATGCGACACAAGAAGACAAAAGTACAAGCACAGATTCATATTCTTAAAGGTAGTTCATCAAGTGCATGTTTACTCAGTTTCAGTACTGCTGCAGACATGGGTCTGATTTCCATCAACTATTACATATATGCACATGTAGACATAGTAAGTCAGTTCCTGTCATTGTTTCATGGACCACAAAAGTACAATTTCATATCAATGAGGACATTCACCCTGTTGCTCAACAACATTGATGAATTGCTTTTCACTTGCAGGAAGCTGTTGAGAAATAACTTGAAATGCTGTTAAAACATGATCTCAATTAACGCTTTACTGGTCCGACACTATGGGTTTCACCCATAATGGTAGTGTCCAAAAAGGATAGTGGAGGTGCCATGTGCATCTGTGTTGACATGCGCAAAGCTAACAAGGCACTTGAGAGAGAACAACATCCCGGTCGCACATTGTAGATATAATTACACAGCTTAATGGTGCCAAAGTCTTTTCTTGTCTTGATCTGAACAAGGGGTATTATAAACTAGAACTAGAGGAAAACCACAGGTACCTTACTACCTTTTCAACCCATATTCATTTTGTTTAGATAAAAAAAACTAAGTTATGGGCTGTTGTCAGCTGAAGAGCTTTTAAGAATGTCATTCACCACCTACTACAGCCTGTCACACATGCTTTAAATTTTAGTGATGATATGCTTGTATAGGGGGTCACAGGAAAAGACCATGACACAGCCTTTACACAAGTATGCCACTTGCTGGCTGATGCCAGTCTCACTTTGAATGCAGAAAAGTGCAAGAGTCACAAAACAAAACTCAAATTCTTTGGCCATATTGTTAGACCTGGCATCCTTCGCGTGGATTTCCCCTGTATTTTTGCCTTTGCCTCCTATGTTTTTTACTGTGTATTAGACTTCATTTTTGCTGGTCTAGAATGATGCTCTTGGCACTTCGCCACTGCTGTTCGGTGCCAAAGTGCAAGTGCTCCCTATGTAAATTGTTGTCATGGATTAGTGTTTCCATAATTGGCTTATTTGGTTTACTGTTAAGTCCCTAATACAGTGCACTGTGTGTGTCCAGGGCCTGTAAACAAAATGCTGCTAGTGGGCTTGCAGCACTGACTGTGTCACCCACACAAGTCTTGCAAAAGGGGTTCAGGCCAGCCAATGCAGTGTCTGTGTGCAGTCTAGTACTGCAATGTCGACCTGGCCAGTGCACCCACTAGCCAGGCCCTAACCTTCCGATTTCTTACATGTGAGTCACCCCTAAGTTAGGCCCAAGATACCCCTATGGTCAGGGTGCAGTGAATGTGAAAGGTAGGGCATGCCCTGATGTGCGCAGCATGTCCTGATAGTAAAATAATGCCAATTTCGTTTTTCACTATTGAAAGGCTATCTGTCCCATAGGATAGAGTTGGGAGTTTACTTATAACACCTTATAAGTGTAACTGCCCATGAGAACAAGATGGAAAAGTTGAGTTTATTATGCCTGAACTCAGAATCTAAAGATACATCCTTTAGTAAGGAGGATTTTTACATTCTAGGTTTGAAAATACCACTTTTAGAATATAGTTATTTTCTTGCCTAACCATCCAGTTGGCCTCTGCTAGGTTTGTGTATTGACTGTCTGGCGTGGGAGTGGCAGGAGCTGGGGATGTGCATTCTGTTCAGACAGCTACTTGGGTGTGAGGTGTGTCCTGCCTTTCCAGGGTGAGTCAGGGCTGGGCTGAATAAACCTGGACTGCATTCAGAGTAGGGAGAGGAGATTTCTTTCACACCTGAATAGGCCTGGTCGGCCTTGGACAATGCTGTCTCCACCTCCTGCTGAGCAGCTGTACCAGAGAGGACAGAACTGTTTTTTGCTGGGCAAAGAGCTTCTTTGCCACCAGAGAACAAATTAATTTGTGCTATAAAAAGTTGGGCCCAGTCTCTGAACTTTAGATCACCTTTTGACTTCAAGAGGAACCTCAGCCAAGAAGAATAGCTGGAGGAGAAGTACTGACCCTTTGCTGTGTGCTGTCTGGGGTTGGCCTGCAGTAGCTGTTTCTGCCAAGGAGAGGAACTGTGTCGGCTGCAATGAGCTGCAATGAGCAAGCTACTTTCTACGAGTCTGTCAACGCTTTAGCTGACCCGTACCGACGCAGTCGGCTGGAACTGCTAGACTCTGTCGTTTTCAGCATCGTGGTAGCCCCGGACGGAGCTACTGACTCAGATGAACTGTGTTTTCAGGTTATTTTAGAAATTTGAAGGTTATCTTGCAAAGTACCTATTTTTACAGTATTGCATGTTGGATTTTTGTTCTATTTGGTCTTGTCGGTTTTGATAAAGATTTGATTATTTTTCTAAACTGGTGTGGTGTCCATTTGTAGGGTTTTCACTGTGTTACTGTATGCATGCACAAATGCTTTACACACTGCCCCTGAGATAAGCCTGTCTGCGCGTGCTAAGCTACCAAGAGGGTGAGCAGGGGATATTTTAGAAGTGTATCCCCCTTAACCTGACTAGGAAGAAGGGTCCCTAATAGGACAAAGGTGCAAGTCATTGCCAACCAAGACCCCCATTTCTTACACATATTTTTTCTGAAAAGGGGATGACACCATATCCGGCTAAAGTACAAGCCTTTTTTATCACTACTCCACCCCAAGATGTGACCATGCTGTGATCCTTCCTTGGCATGGACAGTTACTGTTCCAGGTATATTTGTGATTTTGCCACCGTCAGTGGCGCCTTGAGAAACTTGACAAAAAGAACGCAGTATTCAAGTAGTCATATGAATGCAGCTGAAGCGTTAAGAAAATCAAACATGCAATTGAGAACACTACTGAAATGGCCTATTTTCATCCAAAACTTCATACTGAGATTGTAGTAGATGCCAGCCCAGTGGGGTTGGGTGCCATCCGTACCCAGCACAGTGAAACAGCCGTCCCTCAAAAATCCAGCTAAACAATTCACGAGCCGCAACCCTACACAGGAGTCAATCCGCCAAAGAAGAATCTCTCATCGCTAAAGAGCTCCAACAAGCGAAACAGGAGTCCAGAATCACCATAGCTAGGATCAACAGCACGCAACACACTAAAATAGCAATACCTCTCTGTTATAACTGGGGTTCTCTAGTTGGCTGTGGTAGGTACCTTAGTCCAAATAGAGGCCCTTGCTTCTAAGACAGGGAAAGGAATGACACCTTCTCACCCCCTCGGTAGCTTGGTCAGTGTATCTTTGCTTATCTTCAAGGCAAGTGTGTAAAGTATTTGCAACCACGCTCTCAGCAACCCAATGATGACACTACAAATGGACTCCACACGAGTTTCATAAAAACGATTATATGTTTATAAACAAGATATACGATGAAACCACAAGATAAAAATCCAACATATGCGTATTTGTAATATTTCACCTTGCTGGTTATTAGACCAGCAAGCCCTTGTAGGTTCTTGCAGTATTAATGAGCACTTCTCTATGATCCCCTGCAGTCCCAATACAATGCTATGCAGTTCGTAATGCAAGAATCATGCACAAATGCTTTACACACTGCCTCTGAGAAAAGCCTGTCTGCTCGTGCTAAGCTACCAAGAGGGTGAGCAGGGGTTATTTAAGAAGTGTATCCTCCTTAATTTGACTAGGAAGAAGGGTCCCTAATAGGACAAAGGTGCAAATCATTGCCAACCAAGACCCCCATTTCTAACAAATATTTTTTCTGAAAGTAGTTTCAGGTAGTTCATTATGCAAAAATAATGCAATACATAATGCAACAATCAGGCAGATTGTTATGCAAAAATAATGCAATGCGTAATGCACTCCGGCACCGATCATGGTGCGTTGGATGGTCTCTATGCCACTCGTACTGACTCACGGTCAGCTTCTGCCAACATCTGCCCCCAACATGGGTATGGTGTAAACCAAAGTGTAGCTCCACACTCCAGCCCCGGTACTGCCACTCTTTGCAAGTACAGGCCATGATATGAGCTTGTGCAGAGGCTCGAGCTGCGAGAAAGGGAAAGGCAGAGAGCGTCTCTCTCGGAGCCCGCACCCGGCCCATGCGGCGACACACCTTACCTGGGGGGCGCAACCTCGCTCTCCTGTCCTCGTGACTTGGGTCTCCGATGCGACTTTGTTGATTCCGAGCCGATGACGAAGATCTCAGGCTGCAGCAAGGCACACGCACACAGCGTCGATGAGACTCACTTGAGTTCCGGGTGTGCCCGATCACAGGGCAATCCTCACGAAGGTCTCAAGCTGCACGAAGCACACGCACACAGCGCCGCTGAGACTCACATGAACTCCAGGTGTGCATGATCACAGGGCAATCCTTACGAAGGTCTCAGGCTGCACGAAGCACAAGCACACAGCGTTGCTGAGACTCACTTGGACTCCGGGTGTGCACGATCACAGGGCAATCCTCATGAAGGTCTCAGGCTGCACAAAGCACACGCACACAGTGTCGCTGAGACTCAGTTGGATTCCGGGTGTGCACGATCACAGGGCAATCCTCACAAATGTCTCAGGCTGCACAAAGCACACGCACACAGTGTCGCTGAGACTCACTTGGATTCCAGGTGCTCACGATCACAGGACAATCCTCACGAAGTTCTCAGGCTGCACAAAGCACACACACACAGCGTCACTGAGACTCACTTGGATTCCAGGCACCCACGATCACAGGGCAATTCTTACAAGGGTCTCGGGCTGCAAAAAGCACATGCATACAGCGTCGCAGAGACTCACTTGGATTCCAGGTGCCCACAATCACAGGGCAATTCTTAGGAGGGTTTCAGGCTGCACGAAACACATGCACACAGCGTCGCTGAGACTCACTTGGATTCCAGGTGCCCACGATCACAGGGCAATACTTACGAGGGTCTCAGGCTGCACGAAGCACACGCTTAAAGCATCGCTGAGAGTCTCCTGGAAACTTTTATGTTCCTGAGTTTCCACAACAGGGAGCCAGCTCTCCTCGGGCCCTTTGGGGATAAGTTACTTCAGGACACAGCACACAGCAAAGTCCTTTCAAGCAGGGGTACACAGCAAAGTCCCTTAGCATCTCCTTGGTTTAATCAGCAAACTGCAGTCCAGCCCCAGAACACACAGCAAGGGTCAGTCCTTTCCTTCAGTCTCTTCAGCTGTTTCTTCCTTGGCAGAGGTCCTTCTTGACCACAAAGTAGTTTCAATCCTTTTCAGTCTTGATCAGTCCAATTCCAAAGTTCAGGGGGTTCAGCTTTCATAGTTATACTCATAAATGTCTTTGAAGTCTTTGTGTTCCTGGGGCACTGACTCCTGTCCAAACCAGTTTTGGGTGTCTCCCTGCCAGTGACACCTTCTTCCTTTGATAGTGAGGGTCTGGATCCTTGATCACTCAGCAGGGGATGGAGCCATTATTTTATGGCGGCAGCCCAAGCCTCTTCACCTCCAGGGGCTACTCCTCCCCCCAACACTCCAGATGCAGGTCAGCCTGTTGCTGTCTCACCTCCTCCCCTGGGTCAAGAAATTCCCCAGATCCTATCACTTTCAAATCCAGACAGTCAATCCACAACCAGGCAGAGACACACAGAAATGTTAGAGCACAAAAACCCAGCCACTTCTAAAAGAGTGGTTTCTAAACACACAATGCAAAGACCACCTTCACAAAAAGATGTGTTATTAAATTGTGAGTTCAGGCACACTAAACTTCACCTCTCCATCTTAAGCCTTTTGGAAGATAGGCTGGAAACATACTACACAGCCTTCCCTATTCTGTCCTATTGGCAAGATGGCCTTTCAACAGTGAAAAATGAAATGGAGAGTATTTCACTGTCAGGACATAGTACACACCTCAGTACATGTCCTACCTTTCACATATACTGCACCCTGCCCAGGGGGTACCTTTGGCTTACCATAGGGGGGCCTGATATGCATAAGAGGGAAGGGTGAAGCCTGGTAAGTGGGTGCACATATCAGGACAACAAAGCAGTTTAACAAACTGCGTGCAGGCACTGAAGTGCAAGGCCTGAGTTCTCTCTTTAGAGCTACTGGTGTGGGTGGCACAGTTAGTGCTGCAGGTCCACTAGTAGCATTTGCATTACCAGCCCTGGCACACATAGTGCACTTTACTAGGGACTTTACAATAAGGCAAACATACCAATCATGGACAACCATTTACCATTACACTTTATACAGGGAGCACTTGCACTTTGACACTGATCATCAGTGGCTAAGTGCCCAAAGCATCTAAATTGGCAACACCATGTGAGAAAAAAGGTCTGGGGGAAAGCAAAAATTTTAGGGAACTTTAGTCAAAAAGGGTCAAGTCCAACGCTCCCACTAACCCCTGGGCTCCTAGCCCCAGCCCAAGCCCCAACACCAGACCACACCTCATGTTAGAAAAACACTGTAGGACAGAGTCAGCAGTCATGTCCCAAGACATCGGGAGATGTAATCATATGGCCGATAAGAAGAATCCCAAGATAGCTTTAACAAATAGGAGAATATCTACTGATAAGATAAAAAGTAGCTTCCATCAACCGGAGATAGATTTAACCAGCATACCAACTAGCTCACCCCAACATCCGCCCGTCTCTCCTCCTTCCCGCACGAAACTAGATAATATCAGCTATCAATCAAACAAGATGTACAAGGCCTTGCAACTCGCTATCAGAGATATGAAGAGCATGTTACGCTTCTCAGAAATATACCTTTCAAAAATGGATATTTTCAAAAATCAGTACACGAACCCCATAACCTTCCAAATACTATTCCAATGTCATCGACAAACAGACTACACAGACCTCGCAATCAACTTAGATATCTGACAGATGCAGAGATACAAAACCTATTGCTATCGTACGAGGCATCCCCCAATCTCCCCCCTAAGGTAGACAAACAACATTCAATCCTAATTAACGCAAATAGAACTTCAAAGTCTAACCACAGAAAACCAAACCTTAATAACCTGCAAAAGGTCATGTTAATTCCCGAAAAGCAAGACTCAACAAGGGTCATCCCACAGAAACCCATCTCATGTCTTCTACTTAACTGTTGCCCAGCAAAGAAATATGCCGCAGAAATAGCCGACCCCATCTTAAACCAGGAAATTGACGTAACTATCCTAACAGAATCATGGCTATCGGATTCATCCTCCCATGCCTTGATCTATTAGTCCCCTCGAACTACAGCATAGTGAGACTAGACAGGCTAAACAAAATGGGTGGAGGCATCGCCTATATGCATTGAGCTGACATTACCATTATGAGAGTACATTCGGACCCCCTAGAGTTATGTAAATACCTTGGTCTGTTCCTAAGAACCATAGATAACCAAGTTTGCAAACTTCACACGTTTTATCACCCAGCAGGCAAAAATACCGTGGTCATAGACCAGCTGATAGTATTCATCACAACAAACTCGACTCCTCAATCCAACAATATTTTCTTAGGAGACTTCAATCTTCACTGGGAAGATCAAATTGATAATCAGATAAATCTGCTCCAAGACTTCCTTGAAGACAAATCTTAGGTTCAAGAATGCCAGCTACCAACCCCTACAAAAGGATCTACACTAGACTGCATCATTTCTAAGGAAAAAGTTGTTGATACAATCGAGATTACTCCTTGTGACAGGTCAGATCATCACATCATTACCTTCCAAATACCCTACATGAAAAGGAAAACATCCTCACAACCAATCAAACCTAAAAAATGGGTTTGTGACACCAAAGGGCTCAATATTGTAAATCTTGTAGCAGGATGTGAAAAGGAACTGCAACCCCCTAATGACCTGACAGAAGTCACCGAACTCTTAGAATATTATAACACTACAATGTCAAAAATAATTGAGTACACAGCCCCTTTAAAACTCAAAAGAATGCCAGTCAATGTTAAAAACCCTTGGTTCAACGGATCCCTCAATGAAGAAAGACGATCACTCAGACTTTCAGAACGAAAATGGTATCAACACCCTTCCGCTCCCCATCTAAAACAACTAAGACAGGCCAGAAACGCCTACAATAAAAGTATTTTAAAATCAAAAAAAGACTTCTTAAAAAGAGAACTGGATAATGCAAAACACGGACCAAGGAAACTCTTCGAACTGCTAAAAGATCAATCCAAGAGAATGGCCAAATCTGCACAAAATTCCACAAAAACAAACATCAGTTGCGAAGAATTCTCTTCCTTTTTTACAGCCAAAGCCAAATCCTTGGAGGTGAAGCTCAAAAATGCAGCGGAGATCCGCAAAAGAGCACTGCAGCTAAGCCTCATTCTCAACCAGCTCTGATACCGCCCAAAAACAATGCATTATGGTCAGAATTCAAGTTATATGACGACAAAGATATTGCCAAAATTATTTCAAACATAAAACCAAACAACCATTTCAATTATCCTCCACCAGCAAAATGCTGCCCACCAATTAACCATCTACTCATCCCCTTTTGGACAAAGATTATTAATGCTTCACTTTCGTAAGGGTCGTTACCAGACTGCCTAAAAACAGGACAAGTCATTCCAATCATGAAAAAACCTACCGAGAACCCCTCAGACCCCAACAACGTTCGTCCTGTCACAAACATTCCCATGCTTGCCAAAGTTATGGAAAAACGTGTTCAACAACAATTAAGCTTGCAGATTTTGCAATTCAAACTACTGAATCACTACCAATCAGGGTTCAGACCAAATCACAGTACTGAAACAGCAATCCTTCACATAGTAGGTGACGCTCTACTTGCCCTAGACTGCACCGAAACCTGTTTCCTAATTCTGCTTGACCTTTTATCTGCATTCGACACAGTAAACCATGCAACAATACTAGAACAACTGAAGGAAAGGATGGGTATAGCGGGCACAGTCATCATCATCTCCAAATCGTATTGATGTACCACAGGAATCAACAACACTATACCGGGCTCTATTCAATCTATATGTAGAACCGCTAACAGAAATCTTACAGCAGGCAAACATCTCCTTTCACATGTATGCAGATGACACACAGTTATATATCAAGATCTCATCGGTGGAAGAGATCAACATCATGAACCAGTCCTTAAAGAGGACCGTTCATTGGCTAACCAATAATCATCTCAAGCTTATCCCGCATAAAACAGAATTCCTTCTGTTCTCCTCCCAAAAAAGCACAACAAATATAATGGAATGGACCAAGCTGATCACTGCGCTAAACTGTACCCCAGATCTATTAGACTCAACCAAGTCTCTTGGAATAGTGCAAGACAAGAACCTGAACATGCTGACCCACATTAACACAATGGCAAGAAATGCCTGCTTCCATTTAAGCTATCTTAGAAAACTGAAACCTTTCATAGCTACTTCAGACCGCAAAACGGCAGTCCAGGCACTAGTCATCTCAAGGATCGAAAGCGGATGCACAACTCTAATAGGACTACCCAAGATTTCTACAGCCCCACTAAAAGCATTTCTCAATGCGGCCGCAAGGCTTATTACAGGCTCCAGAAAATGTGACTATATCACCCCTCCTCTGAAAGCGCCTCTGGCTACCGTACAAAGCAAGAATCCAATTAAAGATGGCATGTATCACAAACAAAGCGATTCACTATAAAACACCATTATACCTAGCCCGGAAAGTCACATTATCAGGAGGCAGTAGAGTCTCTTGGAGTCATGTAAATCTCTTACTGAAACCTGCCCTCTTCCAAAAGAAGAGAACGTATGACAGAGCGTTTTCTGGTGCAGCACTAAGAATTTGGAACTCACTCCCTCTGAGCATTAACAAAATCGTGTCCACCTCAGCTTTAAAAAAAGAAGCTAAGACATTTCTTACGAGCAAATTCCTCCCTAAAGAACAGTAGACTACACTCTGTTAGGTTACTTTTCAGATCACACACCCAGCAAATACAAATCGATCAATAGTAGTCGTCAGGGCTTGTATATATGATGATGAAAATGATGATGAAGGCACAAATGTTTCTCGCTAAAATCAATGTATATATACATATGAGCTTGTAAGCACAATTGTTTCTCTCAAAGTGTTGTGCGCTCTTTATTTGCTTATGCTCGGGTCAAACTTGCTGTACTAAGATTAAGACTATGTAACAGTGAAGCGTTCTGATACCCTATTGGGTCATGTCTGCGCTATATAAAACACTGAATGAATGAATGCTCCAAGGCACATTGTAACATATGCGAGCCGGAGTCTGTCACAGACCAAATGTGCTTATTCCCAACCTGAGAAAGAAAGTCTAGCTGTAGTGTGGACTAGTAAACTCCTCCTTGTGTTTCTATATGGAAAACGCTTCACCGTTGTCATGAACCTGTAAGCTTTACATATTATATTTGGGAATCTGAAAGCCAAGCTGCCCTCTCGCTTGAGGAGGTTGGGGTTGCAAATGCAAACGAATGATTACACTGTTGCACATAGACCATGGAAAGATGAAAATCCCTCTGACTACTTTTCACGAGTACCAGTAAATTTTCACAGTACAACATCTAAAGCATCTGAGGCCTATGTTAATGTTATAGTTAGGTCAAGCATACCTGCACTCTTTCAGTAGGGAAAAAAATATTGCTGCTACAAATTCAGATCGAGATCTCTGTGTTCTCAAATAAATTGTTGCCCAGCAATCCTGGCAGAAGCATACTTTACCTCTTACGGATGACTTTGAATATCAAAAGCTCAAAAATCTGAGCGAAGATCTCTCTGTCACACAAGAAGGTATTATATTACTTGGTTCTAGAATTGTCATTTGAGAGACTCTGTGACAACAAGTCATTGAACTAACCCATCAGGGTCATAGTTACCTTGTCGCCACCAAGAGAGCTCGTGCAGACTGAGTATGGTGTCCTCGCCTTGGTGAAAGAGCTGAAAGAGAAATAAAGGCCTGTCATTTGTGCAACTGCTTGTCTTCCAAAACAACACAGCATTTATTAGTTTTGTCTGATCTCCTGAAGCAGGTGTGGGAGAGGACTGCAGTTTCTTTCTTTGGACCCCTTAACAATGAACATCATCTAACGTTAGTTGTTGATAAGTACTCACAATTTCCCCTGGTGGAAGACCTGTCGTCAAACACACATGACAAAGTCATTGGAACATTAAATTACATTTTTGCAACATGGGATGTCCACTCCATTCTTAAGACCAACAATGACCCACCGTTCAACAGATATCAATTTAAAGAGTTTCTCACTAACATCAATGGCAAATATTAGAAAGTATTCCTCTCTGGCCACAGGTCAACGGTGTTGTCAAACGCTTCACGGGAAACCAAAAGAAAGTAGTTTGGCGTACTGCACTAGAAGGAAGTAATCTAAAATCATCTCTATGTTCAGCCCTTCATGCCTACAGATCAACTCTCCATTTCAATACAGGTAATAGCCCTGCCTACTGGATGTTTTAGAGAGCCAGGGGAACCAAATGTCCACAATGGACCAGTCATAGATCGACAGATGCAGATGAGACCCATATGACAGATTACTTGCAGAGGTTCAGAATGAAGACCTGTGCTGATATATGCCTATGTGCTTGGGACATGGTTTTCAAGGGAGGAGACCAGGTCATGGTCAAGCAAAAACAGAAACGCAAGCCTGATGCTCCGTTTGATGCTAATCACCTGAGGGTTATGACAAGCAACGGACATATGGTGACCGCTTAAGGTGGTGGAAAGTGTATCACAAGCGATTCGTCACACTTCAAGCACCCACCTCGAAGTTCATTGTCTCCAGATGTCAGAAGTGATACCTGCTCACCTGAAAGTCCGGAGAGCCCATTTCCTATGGCTTCCTGTGCAATCCCCGGTTTCAGAGATATGTCAGACTCCTTTGCTTAATCAACCTCACACGACTAGGTCTGTAAGACTGATTCAAGCTCCACGACAACTCATTGAGGAACTATAATGTATATGTGTAACATTTGTACTTTTTATTTAATAGAGGGGAGATGTAGTGTCTTGTAAATATGTATAGCGAGACCCTTCTGGTACCCCATGGACCACATAGAAGGATGACATAATCATTTGGGTGTGTCTGGCGGTGATTAATAAAGTTCATGATGTACAGTGTACAGTCAGTTAGCCGTTGCACTCTGAAGAATAAACATATGCACTACAGAGCTCCGTGTGTGGCATGGTTATATGCATGCTACCCAGCTGGGGAGGACACAACACCCTACACCACCATGAAATATGAAGTGTTCAATTCTCTTTTTCCACCTTTGAAAGACACTCAGGGTCCCTTTATGGGTGCCATAGTCATCCCAATTTGGCTGGTAACAGAAATATGTGTGAAAACAGGGATTGCTACATATCATTCCCCACTAACTTGAAATTAGGAGTATTTCCGCTACCACACAGAATCACCAATGGATTTTGGATTGGTACTTATAGGGCAGGGGGAGGGAAGGCGGATCAAACCCACTCATAATAGGGCCCTAAATCCTACCTTACATAGAAGTATATTTTCAAACATTTTAAGGGGATAAACTGTATGCAAGAGATATCTGAATACTGATAAAAGTTCGATTTTTTGAGTGTTCACCTACTCTGCATTTGAAAGAGCAGTTAAGAAAATAAAATTATGCTTTCCATAATTCTATAAATTAGCACATAGATTTTACATTTGGAAAGTGCTTTTTCTATGCAAGGTTCAGGTGTGCAATATTTTTGCGAATTGAGCCCATGAATCACAAGAGTATTCTAACATCCAAGGATCCTGCTTAAAAAAGAGGGCCTCATTTATGAGACCCCTTGCAGCACTTTTACGCCGCCGAGCGTCACTTTTTTGACATTCTGGTGGCCCAATATGCTACAGCATATTTACTAAGCCATGTAAAGACACTTAACCCCTTCCATGCTGGACGGATTCCCCTGCTGTGCTGATCTTTTCTGCGCGGGCGTGGTCATGACGGAACGGTTCCGTCATGAGCACAGCTCAACCGTGGCTCATGACGGAACCGTTCCGTCATGAGCACCGAAGGGGTTAACGTGGCTTTTCATGGCCTTGTAAATATGTGTCCCTTTTGCACAGAACACTGAGTGAAAGGGGCATTCCATGGGTGTTGCACAGAACACTGAGTGAAAGGGGCATTCCAATGGTGTTGCTGTGGGTGTTCCAATGCAACATCCATGGAATCTGAAGCATTTTCACATTTACAAGAAATGAGTCAGAATCTAATGCCATCCCAGGGGTGGCATTAGGGATGCTTAATGAGGAGAAATGTTTCATTTCTCATAGTGTTTTCCTTTTTATATGTGGATGCATTCTGCAGCACATTTAGAAAGAGAAAGGCGCCTGAATTTATTGTTTTTGTGCAGGAAGGTGCCCCTTTCTGCACAAAATCAATCAGCCCTGCAATGCAGGCACTCTTGCACCATGGCGCAAGGGTGCCTGCATTGGTGCATGGCAGGCGAAAATGACAGGAATGCACCATATCACATAGATACAGCACATTCTTGCCATTTAGTTTTGACACAGGACAGCGCAGCAAGATACCTTGCAGCACTGCCCTGCACCAAAACCTCATAAATGAGGCTCAGAAAGTGTAAAGAGGACACTGTCATCCAGTGCTCTGCCAGAGTATATTAAATGTTAGTCTCTTCCACTAGCATCAGCGACTACTTTGGCGATCTTTCAGGATAGATTGCTTCACTATTCTGCTGTACCCTCAGTGCCCACTGCATGGCCTGCAAGGATCACCTGTGGAGCATCCCTAAAGATCAGGGATTGCCCAGGGATCGCTCCATCCTTGAGATAGCCATCCCTTTAGCTACTAAGACGCACCTGCTGAATTGGGCCCTCTCTAGCTCCACTTGCATGATAATGTGGAGTGGAGCGCTTGCTGGGAGGGATTCTGGAGGAGTGCTCCCTTGCTGCCTACCAGGTCTCTGGCCTCCTGCTTTCCTTTACACTGACTATAAACTATTATAAAGATTTGACTTCCTGAGTGCTGCAGGTGAGCAGAGAGGAAAGGATGCATCTCGGATAAGAGATGCAGAGGTTATGTGGCATTGCAGGACCTGGAAGTGATCAGTAGACCTCTAGAAAGCATGGGAGGAAGGGTCCAAGTACAATAGAGGCTTCCGTTTGTTTAACATATCATTTTCATTTGTTTTAAACATGAAACTGTTGACCACCATCATGCAGATTACTAAGCATTTTGCACCAGGCATGTGAACCATTAGTATATGATCATCACAATGTACATCTACAGAAAGAGTGCAACTCAAAATTAACAGTCCATGACTAAAAAGAAATAATATCCGTTACCATGTTTAACATGCTACCTTTTCAAGATGAATGCTAAATGGCTATTAACAGAGTGTTGTATTACTTGTGCCACATGAATCATACCTTCTCCCTGCTATTAATATGAAAATGAAGTTCAGTGCTCTCATCCTAGGTTGACTAACCATAGTCAGTAGGCCTGGTGAAAGATTGGTCGCAAGTGGGCCCTATATATTATAAGATTCTTTACATTGGTAAGATGTTACCCATTTTAGTCTCCCCATGGCCGTGACTTTACACAGAAATTGTGTCATTGAACTATGAATGGTGGGTGTTTGTGTTTTCAATTGAATGCTAATGCCAATTTGGCAACCCAAAAAGTTGCATCCTGGGGCCATAATATGGAAAGTGCCGAGGCGCAAAGCGGGTGCACGTGCACGTTGCACCCCAGGGCACTTTGGCATTACAGAAAGGGCAGCAGATGCTTGTGCGGCCCTTTCTGAAATACAGATAGCGCCGGAGCACATATAGCGCCAGCACTGTCTCCAGAGGGTGTTCCCTCATTTACATGGGGACTTGGCCCCATGCAAATGAGGGAATCCCATTGCCTCTGCTCCCATGCTGTATCATAGACGTGGGCACAGAGGCAAAGAAGCTGTCAGGAAGTGCACTGACAGTGCGCCCCATGATAGAATCCCTCTGGAGGGGCGGGGGATTGGGGTCCTATGGACCCTCACAGATCTCTCTAATCTACCTAAAAGTGCAAGTGGGTTGCCACCTCCACAGTGAAACACTGAGTGGCTGCTTTGAAGCTGCTCCGTATTTCCCTTGAATGCACTGACCTCAGGGCAGCACTACTTCATGGCTGCCTGGGGGCAGCACATTCTATATAATATGGTGCCCTTTCCTTGTTTGGTAGGGTGCACCATATGGAAGGTGCCCCGAGTTCAAACAAAGAGAGTGTGCAGTATTCTGTAATATGGACCCTGGTGTTCTATAGGCCTTCGATTGGTGTCTAGTTGTCAGGGAACATATATCTAGCTAGACTGAGTCTATGACAGTAGGCATTGGGTAACCTACTTTATCTTTCATTGAAGGAAGAATTATTTGCCAATAGAGTTTTATATGCAGGCATTACCACCAAAAGTGAAAAAAAATAGCCAAGTAAGACACAGCTTCTCTAGCATAACCAGAATACTTCAGTGTAGTATTGATGGCATTTACCAGGTATTTCTACTATTCATATTTCGCTTTAAGGGGATCCTTCCTTGCTTTATACTAGTTTTCCCCTTCTTCAGTTCAGATATTGTCAGTTCCCCCATCTCTATTCCTGTGCACTGATCCCAATGAACCATGTGCTGTCACTTTTTGGCAGGGGTTGCCTCTCTTAATATCCAATAAATAGAGTAGAGTCTGCCTTTTGATATTTTGCAGTAAGTGGATTCGTCACTGAAGAGGTGGTGTATATGCTCAAATGCATAATATAGTTGTCTGACTATTGTACATGTATTGCTTTAATTTTACTTATCTGAGCTGTAACCTTCCTTAAACGGTTACAGTTACAGTTAGACTAGCTTCATACTCTGTGTCTGCCTGCATGAGTTCTGACTATAGTATTTTTAACTTCCGCCTTCCCAGGATGTTTAGGCTTTTAGGTAGCAATTATTCCAATACATTTCTTCTGTATAACTGCTTAAAGGCACATCAGTTTAGAATTCACCTGTCTCCGAAATGTCATTGAGATCAAAGAATGATTTATCTGACCTTTCATTTTAGAGCAGAGTACTGAGTAACGTAGCAGAGCTGAAGGACTTTTTCCAATCACGGTATCCAGTTTCGCACACAATTGCATGGAGCATGGCGAGATAATGTAAGTGGAAGTGTCAAAACATTAGCAATTTCCACCACTAAGCCATTGCTAACTAAGTGTGTGCTGTGGAAATAGGCGTAGTCCCTAGAATTGCTTTTGAATTATATTCATAAATATTGAAGATGCAGATCTTGCAGATTATTTTTCTGCAGAGTGCAACAAAGTAAAGGCTAGATGACCCAGTCTGTCTGTCTCTAGATTCCAATGAGGTTAACATCAAAATTTACTGTTACATCACCCTCTGTAAATCCAGAAGGGCGTGAAAATGTTTTTTGTAGGAAACCATCTTTCCCAACTCTAGTGGGGTGAACTGTAGTCACCATTACTCTTTTACTTGACCATAAATATGGCCCTTAGTTTTTGATGAGTTCTTTGTCTTTGGGGTGGCAATCTCAGCTTTTGTTGAAGAGGTGGGCTGTGACATTCTTTCTCAGGTAGGTTGGTGGTCCTCTTGTTTATTGTAAGCCTGGGCTTATTTCGCGTAGTGTAGCGAGCAGGTGGAGTTGCTTGTTCTGCTTGTTCATGTGACATTTCTGCCGTACACCATCGTGGATTGCATGTTCGGGTAAAATATTGCGTAAACTGCACACTGTGATCGCACATGGGCATTGGCCATCTTGTTTTCTTCTCTTTGGTATGGTGATGGGGCCTAATTCAACCCTACCTTAATATTTTCAATCCTTCTTTCTAAAAACTTTTTTTCTGATCTTTTTTATCTATTATCTTTTACTGTGTCTTCACGGTATATTTTGTGTTGTTTTCTACTTTTTGTGTGTGTTTTTAATGCGTTTTGTACTGTTCTTCTATATTGCATGCTTTTTAATTGTTTTTACTCCCTGCCTTCTTCTCCTCCCTTACTTTTTTACTTTCTACATTTTCTTTTCCGCCCCCGCCATCATGGCAGAGAGTGCGACCCAGGCAAAGAGGAGCTGCCTTCCTTGCGGAAGGTGGCGCCCGGAAGGGGTGCAGCCTCGGGCCTTGTTTTCAGAGGTGGAGGTGGCAGCACTAGTTTTTTGTGCAGCACCACCTGCCCTCCACCCTGGCAGCAGGCGGCAGGCCTGGGTCAGTACGGGCTCCTGGAGCTCCCCCAGCAGCGGGTGAGGGTGTGCCGGGCAGTGTATCGCTGCTCTGGGGTCAGGCGCACCCATAACCAACTGACGCACCGGTGGTCCAATATCTTGGACTCAGAGCAGGACCTGCTGGACCTGCTCGGTGTTGAGGTTGCAGGGCTTGGTGAGTAGCTAATTACAATTTTTATTGTGTGGTCTATGTTATTGAACATTTTTATTTTTCTCTCAAATAGCAAGAAGGCTGCTGCTCACATGCAGGGAAATTATATTTAAAAATCTTATGTTATGTGATCGTTATTCTAGACAAGTGCTTGGCGCTACCTAATCTTACTTGTTTGCAACTTTGCACTCGCTTGGGCTGCTTATGTAAGAGAACTTAAGTTAGGTAATACAGACTAGAGAGACTCCTTTCCTTTGTCCTGTCAATAAGATAGTGATAGTTAGTTAGGTACTTAGTATTAGTTAGTAATTTAGCTGGCCTGTGTCCTCTCACTTCAGTCCTTGACTCCTTAGTAGAACCTTTTTTCAGTTCGTATAGTGAGTGAATAGTAACCAACCCATTTGATGTATGCAATAGGCATGCGTCCATCTATGCACTTAGACTAAATGCAGACTTAGTAAATTGGCCCATCAAAGAGGGTTGAGATGATTGTGAATGAGATTGGAACTTAGAAGCAAATATAATTTTTTTGCAATTCATTCCAAAGTCTTTGGAATAGGCTGGCTATGTAGTCTTAGGATTCAGGACTTGGAATGTAAATGGGGAATAATAAAGATAGGACGGTCCGCAACCTCAATAATAGTCTACTACCACTACCAGTCGGTCTGATTTAGGAAAGGTCAATGTTATTGCAATTGCCGTTTCCTGTCAAAAAATCTTTTTGGAGAGAAGATTTATTATTTATTTAACACCAATCATTTTTTGTCTCTTTAATTATGTCTAACATGATCATCAGCATCCGGGGGTAAGAGCACACAGTCTTCCGAGGCGGGTGCTGGAGATGGAGGTACCTCCCAGGGTCAGGAATGCTCCTCATCAGATGCCCCTGCTGGCGCCACTAAGTCCTTTAAATATATTTCGCTAAATTTTACCGCTCCTTATTTTGAACTATATTATTTCCTTTTCTTAATTTTATTTTTGCAAAATCCTCTTCTATCTATCTGTTTCAAAAATCTTGTTATCCCTGCATTACCTACTTACTTAGTTATTGATATTTCTATTGTTTGGTTTTTTTTTTTACCTCAAAATGCCCCAGACTCTGTATTAGTCTGTCTATAGCTTGCTTTCTTTTGGTTTTTCAGTCAGTTTTCCCTCTCCCCATATATATTTTGTGGACTGCCTAGTAGTGGTACTGTGAGACTCAGAGAACCCATAGGTCCCTACAACTACTAGTACTAGTACTACTACTCTGCTGTACAGATTGCATGCCCTAGTAAGGTATTCTACACATGTTTGTTGAGATGAGAAGACTTTCCTTTACTTTCTCATGCTCAATCAGAAAATGTTGGCCACGTTGGACTCCCAAAGTTGCGTTGACTCTTCTTCTCGTCTAGGCCTAGTATTAGTAGCAGTAATTGTTGATGAAATGTTTACTGTGCACCATGGCTGGAAGCAAATATGAGGAGGAGGAGGAGGGCGGCACCATTACATTTTCAAACCAAGAAGACCTTATGTCCGATTATCCGTCCAGTTGGCCACTCTTTCTTTTCAAAAACTCAGATTCACCAATAGCTCTAGCCACTGAGTCCAGTCCTATGGGTTGTCCTCTTCCTGAGAGGCTTTTCAAAAATTGCCACCAACAAAATGCCCACTGGATATTTTATTATTTTTGATAGGACATACTGTCACCTCTAGTCTCTGAACCTGAATTGTAGTGATGTGTGTGGTTTATGTATTGTATTTTCAATCTTGCTAGTGAAAATAAATAAATTGGCGGTGGCGTATTTGGCATCTAAAAAATGTGTAATATTTTTTTCTAGATGTTCCGACCACTTGTGCCGGGTCCAGCGGGGAAGGCCGCCAGGAGAAAGCAGATGGGGCAGCTGCAGGGGGTGAGCCAGCAGCAGTGGCATGCAATGGTAAGTCATATTCCTTGCTTATTGACAACCAAATGTATACACTAACTGGAAGGGGGTACACTGTACACTGTACTGTTGAGACTAAGTTGTGAACAGTTGAAGCTGACACCCTTTACTAAGCATTAACATTAGTTGGAGTTGAGTAACTAATGGCCTCTTCTCTTCAACTCAGCAGATAAAGTTTTAAGAAGAAGACTAAGAGTCAGAACTTGATGGTTTGATGGAAAAGTGAAAGAAAGATGGAAGAAGGAAGGACGGGTGACATGTAATATATAACTGGCAGAGAAGGATGCGTGGGTTAAGGGGGCCCAGGATGCATATAGATTGCTGATAGGATGCATGGGTGGTTGAAGGATCGGTGACAGGTGGAAGAAAGGATGCCTGCCTGGGTTGGTGGCACTGTATGGGTGTAGGGAATCCTCCGGGGGGGTTAGATGGGTCAAACTCAAGGACGCATGGGTGGTTAAATGACAAATGTATGTGGGTGAAAGGTATTTTGAGAATAATAGCCATATTTGGATGGATGCCTGGATGGTATTCAATCATAGGTGAAGACTGGATGAAGAGAATGTAAAAGAATAATAAATAGTGCCAGAGTAGCAATGCCAAAGGTGAAGAATACAAATATGGCTAGAAGAACAACGCAATGATAAATGGAAAAATCCCTGGGAAGAAGAATAAACAAGGAATGTTTTTCTCCGGGTTTTTGATTCAAAGGTTTGAGGTTGTATTTCAGACTACTCGCTTGACTCATAGTAGTTTGCAAGCACAACATATATATTATGTATGTAGGTACCCACCCATCATCAATCGCCTCCTTCTGAGTCCAAGGCTCGCTCCCTCCCTAACCATGTCAATTTGACAGTGTCAGCCAAGGGTGGCCTATCGGCTGCATGGTATTACAATAGTAGTACCTCACATCACGTAGTGGCGTGCCGTATATCATCGATCATTCATATTAGTAATTAATAATATCATCTGCCTTGTTGTAGTAGTCAGGGTGAACATGAAATTGAGTATTTGCCATTGATTTAAGAGAGTATGGCGATAATAATAGAAAAAGTGATAATTGTGTAGTACAGCTGCCAAACCTGCAGACAGTAGTAAAGTAACACGAGTCTGCAACACAAGTATGGCTGTCTTGGGCACAAGCAGCTGAGCTGGCATGCCTGCAAGAATAATTTAGCTAAACAAGAGAGAGAAGAAGAATACTTGTCTACTACATAGTGCCTAATGCCTAAAACTCTAATCACATCCAAATCTTAGGGGCCGAGGAACTGAAGATACCATAAATGTTATGTACTGCTAGTGCTACTTTCCCACTATAATTTTATGTGTATAATTTTATGTGTTTCTGTTTTGCTAAGAGGATTGGTTACAATTGTCTTTTTTCTTTTTTGATATAGCTACTCCTTCCCAACCCATCAGCCAGGAGATAGCAGCCAATGGAAGCTGAAGGCCATCAGGGCAGAATATTGGCGGCTGGTGGCTTTGGCAGAGGAGGAGGAGGGGGTAACAGCTGCAGCCTCCAATGCCCTGGACCCCAGCCAGGCCCCCCCAGTGCCTCTGGTGGTACGGCATCATGGTCCGGCAGCCACCTGCCGCAAGTCAACCACTGCTACCCACCCCTGTTCATGTAAAACCTTTCAGCACCACATGCTACTCCGGATGGCACGCCTAGAGGGCAGGATAGAGGAGCGCTTCAACCATCTTGAGCGAAAGATCTGGCTCCTAGCCCGCTGCTAGATGATAGACCGCTCTTGCCCCTTTTTAATATTTTTTTGGGTGGGTAGGACTTGTTGGGGAGAGGGTGGGACGGTGGTAGTTGGGGAAAACTTGGGGTTTCTTTTTTTATGGACATTTGGACTTTTTATTGGACATTGGTTGGGGTTAGGGCGAGGGGTGGGTCAGGTGTTGTGGGTTTCTTTCATTCTAGTTAATTTGGCAGGGGACCACATTTATAGTTTTACATATGATGTAAATCTTTTTTTTTGGCTTACTCTTTTACGTCGCACTGTTTTCTTTGCTGCAGGGCCGCAGTAATTTTTTTAATCTGCCGATAGTGTAACACACTAACAGATAGATACGCTACCCTCACTTGTCCTACTACTGTCAGTCTCTCCTCCTTTTCAATGCAGCCTGCAACTAAAACCCCTATGGACTCAGAAGGGGTGTGGGTGTGTGAATTAATTTCCATAGTATAGAGATGATCGCATCTTGAATGAATCCCCCATACTTCTCCTCTCTTACCTGTGATTAGGCGAAGCGATAACTGCGTGCTGATGGTTTCGCAAGCTGCCGACTAGTCGAATACTAGAAGCACCAAATTATACAGCGGGGTTACACTACCTCCTAGCCAAACTCAAACTGTAGGATGAGGAATATTCATTGCAGGGAACTAAATAATTAAAGTTACAAACTGAGTTAATGCCGTTTGATATGCAAGGTTTGCAAAACAAATGAGGCGCTTCACCTGAGGAAGACTAGAGAGACTGAGTAGAGTACGACTAGCAGTACAAAAGAAGACGACTGCCAAATGAGAAAACAAGGTAAGCAATGCTAAAGTAAAATAAAAATAATCATAATGGTGGGCTAGTACAAGTTACAAACTGAAGTCAACTCGAACTATGAAGTAGAGAGGACAAGCGTAACCTTTAGTGCTAGAAGGATGATGATGGATTATGTTTCTCTGAAAAGAATTTGAATATCGAATACTGTGCATGGGTGGGCAATCTAATTAATATATATATATATATATATATATATATATATATATATATATATATATATATATATATATATATATATATATATATATATATATATATCCAAACACTCCGTTTCAGTGATATGAAAAAACGACAACGCTTCACGGCTCCCAAATGCTTCAAGGCAGAGTTTATTCAGCAACCAACTCTACGCGTTTCGGAAACAAACTTTTCCTTGTTCACGAGTATTGAGACATAGTGAAAAAAACACTAAAATAACATTAGTCACCTGACCTCCGTGTACTAAAAAGTGAAAGCAGACTTTCCTATCATGTTGAGTGCTTAAATATCAAAGTTTGTTTATAATAGTTAACGTTTCTATGGTTCAAGTTACATTTATAAAACTGAACATGTTTGTTTAATAAAGATGGAACCAACGTTAGCCACTGTTAACTTTTCTTTTTGAACGTTTTTTATTTTTTATTTATTTTTTTATCGTTATTACCAGATAACAAAAACTTTATTAAATCTCGGTCTATTCGCAACAAGCATCCAGATATCTTTTACTCTGAACTATCTGATATTCCAGGTACAAAGGCTGTATCATTATTTCCGTCTCATGCATATTAAAGGTTCGTATTTCGTGGAATGGCACACACGTGTGTGTACAGTAAAGGTAGTCAGTGGATATAAGTTAGTTCTTTGTTTGTTTGTGTCAAGCCCAAGTGGGCCTTTTTACTACACCCCAAACTTTTTCAACAGACTGCACAAATACGAAGTTATCATCCTAGATATAAGAATCTATCTGGAAAATGTCATCTAAGCTATACCAATTCACCGATAAGTTATTGATGTCGATCTTTGTCTTCTGACTTGACTCACACAGTGGAACAGAATCTGCAAAAATACATATAAATACAGTCACCAATTGACTAGCATGATACAATTATTAAAAATCACCAAAAATAGAAACGCAGAAAGAGAAACTGTTACTTCTACAATATTTTGAGAGAAATCGAAAGACATAGTTGTAAAGAATTAACCCAAATGTGCTGCTAGTTCCTCATCAACATTGTGTCCCAGAGGTTGTGTGGTCTGATATTCAATTATCATCCTTGATTCTACTCTTCTCAATTCGAGGACTCTATTGCCACCTCTCTCTCTTAGAGGAACTGTGTCTAAGACACAAAATGAGAGTAGGCTAGTATTTTGCTGATGTACTGCTTTGAAATGTCTAGCTATTGGGTATTGTTTGTCATTTTTAGTTATAGCCCTCAGATGTTCGAGGACTCTTTTCTTGGCCGGATGGATAGTACTGCCTATGTAGTATTTATTGCATGGGCATTTTAGGGCATAGACGGCATGATCAGTATTACAGGAGACGTGTTTCCTTATTGTGAATGGTTTTACTTTTTCAGACAGAGTTACAACTTTACAGTTTTTGCTGTATTTACACGCCTTGCATTTTTGGCAAGTATAAAATCCCTGAATCTGATTTTTGTTTTTTGGTGTGGATGTCATCAGGCTTTGGCATAGCGAATCCTTTAAGGATTTTGCCTTGCGATAAGTTACCTGAGGGTAATGTTCAATTACTGGTGCTATGTCTTTATCAGTTTTAAGAACTTTCCAGAATTTTAAAAGCCCTTCCCTGACCTCATGTGCCTGGTTAGAGTATGTAGTGATGAATCTAATCTTGTTTTCAGATAGATTAATATCTTGTTGTGCTGATTTTATTTGAAGGAGCTCATTTCTAATTCTTTTACTAGCTTCCTCACTAGCTTTTCTAATATCTTTGATTGAGTAGCCCCTTTCGATGAAACGTTTCGTCATTAGTTCTTTTTCAGATTCATATCTCTGTGCATCACTACAATTTCTTTTAGCCCGTAGTAATTCTCCCAAAGGGATGCTACATAGGAGGTTTCTAGGGTGACAGCTTTCCGCATGTAATAGGCTATTACCAACGGTGGTTTTCCGAAAAAAACATTCAAAGAGAAAAGTTAACACTGGCTAACATTGGTTCCATCTTTATTAAACGAACATTTTCAGTTTTATAAATGTAACTTGAACCATAGAAACGTTAACTATTATAAACAAACTTTGATATTTAAGCACTCAACACGATAGGAAAGTCTGCTTTCACTTTTTAGTACACGGAGGTCAGGTGACTAATGTTATTTTAGTGTTTTTTTCCCTATGTCTCAATACTCGTGAACAAGGAAAAGTTTGTTTCTGAAACGCGTAGAGTTGGTTGCTGAATAAACTCTGCCTTGAAGCATTTGGGAGCCGTGAAGCGTTGTCGTTTTTTCATATCACTGCAACAGAGTGTTTGGATATTTGGGTTTCGCTAACCCGTCACGGCCCGCCGTCGAAAAGTGTCTCGAGCTGAAGCGATCTTGTGTTTTGTGGATACTTTGTATCAGCTCCTGCCCGCCCTGCTGTTACCGTTTCAAAGTACAATTGTGCCCCGAAGAAAGAAGCTGACACGGGAGTTCTCAGAAAGTCGAGACGGATTTTCCCGCTGAAGCTTGAAGTATCGGGTAAGCGCATTATTAGCGTTGAACCCGATTATCACTATGGCAACACAGAGAAATATGAAACGCAGTGAGGCTGCTACAACGATGTTTGAAAATAACATCTTAAACGATGAGATAGAGAATATCGAGGACACAGCTGGAAATGGTACCCTAAGTAAGCGACAATTGTGGGATTTACTGTGGAAAGCCCTTAAATCCGAACAAACAAAATGGTGGGAGGCAACCACCCTGCAAAAATATATCGACGTGGGAAGAATCCCACGCGGTTTTCAGATTTTTGTAACACCAACCTTCAACAACCCTGACCCCGAGTTAGTGGAAGAATGGGCAAGAAACAGCCACAATTGTTCAACAGTAATGCTCGGTCTCCTCGTTAAATATGCCCGCAGAGACTGTGACAGACTAGCTATTGAAATTGAAGAATTAACCACAAAACTAAAAACAATGTGCACAACGGAGGAGTTTGAATCTGACATGACGAAGATGCAAATCAAACTTGATAAAATCGAAGATGATATTAAAGCTGAAAAACAACGAAAATATCATCGAGATCAAGTCGACTATGAAAAAGGTCAAATACTAACATTTGCAAAAAAATATGACCACTTACGCCCCAAACACCAACCTCTATCCTGAAACCGAAGAAAAAGGTTTGCATCGTGACTCCGACATCAGAAGATGCAGAGAGATCGGAAGAATACACCGATACGGGAGAAAGTGATAATTATGAGAGCGATGCATCAGCTATCTCCGAACAACAAGGAGTAAAAAACAAAATTTTAAACGAATTTTCATTAATGGCACAAGGAAGGAATCCCAATTACAAACAAGGTGCCGGCGGCTACAGAGGACGTGGGCGCGGCGGGAGAGGAGAAGGAAGCAAGACAAGAACATCAGCAAGAGATGTGGACAGCCCAGTGGGAAAGAGAACAAGGGGCCAACAAAAAACAAAATGAACAACAAAAGAACAGTGGTAAACCTTTCAGGTCGGACTTTAAGTAAAGATGAAATAGATGTACTGTCTCTTGGTCTGTCTTTCTGCCCCACCTCCCTCTTTAACTACACGCAAAGTCGAATTGATCTATTTCACTTTACTCGCAAATTGAAGCTAAAAAACTGGTTTGCAACTAAAGTAACAAATATGAATGAGAGACCTGTGTATACACCCAGCATTTTGAATATTGGTGATATTGAACTGTCACAGGATTTACATGAGTTACAGGATGACTTTTCTTTGCTTAATGATCCTGATCTCAATTCAATCAACGATAATATCGAGTTAGACCTTGGCTGTACTAGTGGTTTTAAACCTAAATCCATAATTCTCCCACAGATTGTAAATGAGGCAATTGACGTATTCGAGAAGGGAGTTATAAAGGAATTTGATAAAATCCCAAAAAGAGAGCGGTATAAAAATCACTCGATAAGATACAATTTGAGTAGGGACCAATACAAAGCAATTGAAACATTGAGGAACGATGATAATATTATAATCAAAAGATCTGATAAAGGCGGTAATGTGGTTGTTTTATCTAAGGAGATGTATCTAGAAGAGGGACATCGCCAACTTAATAATAAAGACAACTACGAGATAACAACGAAAGCTAAATATATATCATCAATTAACGAGTATAAAGAACTTTTGGGAGAATGGAAGGAAAAAGGACTGCTGGAACAGGAGGAATATGATTTCCTTAATTGCAAACATGCTAAACTACCAGCGTTTTATCTACTCCCAAAACTACACAAAAACGAAGTCAACGCTCCCGGAAGACCTATTGTGTCGTCTAAAGGGAGTTGTTTAGAGAACACGTTACGTAGACTTCTTTTTACAACCTCTCGTTCAAAGTCTTCCGTCTTTTCTAAAAGATTCAAGTGATTTTTTAAGATTACTGAGACAGATAGAATGGAAAGACAGTTTCCTCTTACTATCTCTTGATGTGACAAGCCTTTATACATGCATTCCCCACAATGCAGGTATAGAGGCATGTCGTCATTTCTTGAAAAACAGATCAATTTCAAATTTTTTCCATACACAAATGATAATAGAGATGATGCACAAATGCCTCACACAAAACAACTTCATTTTTGACAAAATCATATACCGTCAGATACTCGGGACAGCGATGGGGACCTGCTTCGCCCCCAGCTTTGCAGGACTCAACCTCGGCTGGTGGGAGGAGCAGGTCGCCACCCAGTTACCGTTGTACAAAGAATGCGTCATTGCATGGGCCAGATACATAGACGACATTTTTGTGGTATGGAATGGCAGCATCGAACAAGCTAATCAGTTTGTGAAAATTATCAATGACAACAACTGTAATCTTCACTTTAGTAGTAGAATCGAAAAAGAAACAATTGATTTCTTGGATCTCAAAGTAGAAGTATCAGAACAGCGATTAGAAAGCAAGCTTTTTCGGAAAACCACCGCTGGTAATAGCCTATTACATGTGGAAAGCTGTCACCCTAGAAACCTCCTACATAGCATCCCTTTGGGAGAATTACTACGGGCTAAAAGAAATTGTAGTGATGCACAGAGATATGAATCTGAAAAAGAACTAATGACGAAACGTTTCATCGAAAGGGGCTACTCAATCAAAGATATTAGAAAAGCTAGTGAGGAAGCTAGTAAAAGAATTAGAAATGAGCTCCTTCAAATAAAATCAGCACAACAAGATATTAATCTATCTGAAAACAAGATTAGATTCATCACTACATACTCTAATCAGGCACATGAGGTCAGGGAAGGGCTTTTAAAATTCTGGAAAGTTCTTAAAACTGATAAAGACATAGCACCAGTAATTGAACATTACCCTCAGGTAACTTATCGCAAGGCAAAATCCTTAAAGGATTCGCTATGCCAAAGCCTGATGACATCCACACCAAAAAACAAAAATCAGATTCAGGGATTTTAAACTTGCCAAAAATGCAAGGCGTGTAAATACAGCAAAAACTGTAAAGTTGTAACTCTGTCTGAAAAAGTAAAACCATTCCCAATAAGGAAACACGTCTCATGTAATACTGATCATGCCGTCTATGCCCTAAAATGCCCATGCAATAAATACTACATAGGCAGTACTATCCATCCGGCCAAGAAAAGAGTCCTCGAACATCTGAGGGCTATAACTAAAAATGACAAACAATACCCAATAGCTAGACATTTCAAAGCAGTACATCAGCAAAATACTAGCCTACTCTCATTCTGTGTCTTAGACACAGTTCCTCTAAGAGAGAGAGGTGGCAATAGAGTCCTCGAATTGAGAAGACTAGAATCAAGGATGATAATTGAATATCAGACCACACAACCTCTGGGACACAATGTTGATGAGGAACTAGCAGTACATTTGGGTTAATTCTTTACAACTAACTATGTCTTTCGATTTCTCTCAAAATATTGTAGAAGTAACAGTTTCTCTTTCTGCGTTTCTATTTTTGGTGATTTTTAATAATTGTATCATGCTAGTCAATTGGTGACTGTATTTATATGTATTTTTGCAGATTCTGTTCCACTGTGTGAGTCAAGTCAGAAGACAAAGATCGACATCAATAACTTATCGGTGGATTGGTATAGCTTAGATGACGTTTTCCAGATAGATTCTTATATCTAGGATGATAACTTCGTATTTGTGCAGTCTGTTGAAAAAGTTTGGGGTGTAGTAAAAAGGCCCACTTGGGCTAGACACAAACAAACAAAGAACTAACTTATATCCACTGCCTACCTTTACTGTACACACACGTGTGTGCCATTCCACGAAATACGAACCTTTAATATGCATGAGACGGATATAATGATACAGCCTTTGTACCTGGAATATCAGATAGTTCAGAGTAAAAGATATCTGGATGCTTGTTGCCAATAGACCGAGATTTAATAAAGTTTTTGTTATCTGGTAATAACGATAAAAAAAAAAAAAAAAGAAAAGAAAAAAATGTTCTAAAAGAAAAGTTAACACTGGCTAACGTTGGTTCCATCTTTATTAAACAAACATTTTCGTTTTATAAATGTAACTTGAACCATAGAAACGTTAACTATTATAAACAAACTTTGATATTTAAGCACTCAACACGATCGGAAAGTCTGCTTTCACTTTTTAGTACACGGAGGTCAGGTGACTAATGTTA
Source organism: Triturus cristatus (assembly GCF_964204655.1). Classification (NCBI taxonomy): domain Eukaryota; kingdom Metazoa; phylum Chordata; class Amphibia; order Caudata; family Salamandridae; genus Triturus; species Triturus cristatus. Next base: position 396,758,758 of record NC_140588.1, on the reverse strand, counting down.
TTTTAGTGTTTTTTTCACTATGTCTCAATACTCGTGAACAAGGAAAAGTTTGTTTCCGAAACGCGTAGAGTTGGTTGCTGAATAAACTCTGCCTTGAAGCATTTGGGAGCCGTGAAGCGTTGTCGTTTTTTCATATCACTGCAATGGAGTGTTTGGATATTTGGGTTTCGCTAACCCGTCACGGCCCGCCGTCGAAAAGTGGCTCGAGCTGAAGCGATCTTGTGTTTTGTGGATACTTTGTATCAGCTCCTGCCCGCCCTGTTGTTACTGTTTCAAAGTACAATTGTGCCCCGAAGAAAGAAGCCGACACGGGAGTTCTCAGAAAGTCGAGACGGATTTTCCCGCTGAAGCTTGAAGTATCGGGTAAGCGCAATGACTTTGTTAAAATCCTTGGTTGATTTGAAAATCTTTTCTCAGTAAGTGGGCAGACGGAGTCTAAAGGACTGTCCAGATAGAGACTTTACCTTAAGACCGCTTCTCGGCAGACGCATTATTAGCGTTGAACCCGATTATCACTATGGCAACACAGAGAAATATGAAACGCAGTGAGGCTGCTACAACGATGTTTGAAAATAACATCTTAAACAATGAGATAGAGAATATCGAGGACACAGCTGGAAATGGTACCCTAAAAAAGCGACAATTGTGGGATTTACTGTGGAAAGCCCTTAAATCCGAACAAACAAAATGGTGGGAGGCAACCACCCTGCAAAAATATATCGACGTGGGAAGAATCCCACGCGGACTTCGGATTTTTGTAACACCAACCTTCAACAACCCTGACCCCGAGTTAGTGGAAGAATGGGCAGGAAACAGCCACAATTGTTCAACAGTAATGCTCGGTCTCCTCGTTAAATATGCTCGCAGAGACTGTGACAGACTAGCTATTGAAATTGAAGAATTAACCACAAAACTAAAAACAATGTGCACAACGGAGGAGTTTGAATCTGACATGACGAAGATGCAAATCAAACTTGATAAAATCGAAGATGATATTAAAGCTGAAAAACAACGAAAATATCATCGAGATCAAGTCGACTATGAAAAAGGTCAAATACTAACATTTGCAAAAAAATATGACCACTTACGCGCCCAAACACCAACCTCTATCCTGAAACCAAAGAAAAAGGTTTGCATCGTGACTCTGACATCAGAAGATGCAGAGAGATCAGAAGAATACACCGATACGGGAGAAAGTGATAATTATGAGAGCGATGCATCAGCTATCTCCGAACAACAAGGAGTAAAAAACAAAATTTTAAACGAATTTTCATTAATGGCACAAGGAAGGAATCCCAATTACAAACAAGGTGCCGGCGGCTACAGAGGACGTGGGCGCGGCGGGAGAGGAGAAGGAAGCAAGACAAGAACATCAGCAAGAGATGTGGACAGCCCAGTGGGAAAGAGAACAAGGGGCCAACAAAAAACAAAATGAACAACAAAAGAACAGTGGTAAACCTTTCAGGTCGGACTTTAAGTAAAGATGAAATAGATGTACTGTCTCTTGGTCTGTCTTTCTGCCCCACCTCCCTCTTTAACTACACGCAAAGTCGAATTGATCTATTTCACTTTACTCGCAAATTGAAGCTAAAAAACTGGTTTGCAACTAAAGTAACAAATTTGAATGAGAGACCTGTGTATACACCCAGCATTTTGAATATTGGTGATATTGAACTGTCACAGGATTTACATGAGTTACAGGATGACTTTTCTTTGCTTAATGATCCTGATCTCAATTCAATCAACGATAATATCGAGTTAGACCTTGGCTGTACTAGTGGTTTTAAACCTAAATCCATAATTCTCCCACAGATTGTAAATGAGGCAATTGACGTATTCGAGAAGGGAGTTATAAAGGAATTTGATAAAATCCCAAAAAGAGAGCGGTATAAAAATCACTCGATAAGATACAATTTGAGTAGGGGCCAATACAAAGCAATTGAAACATTGAGGAACGATGATAATATTATAATCAAAAGATCTGATAAAGGCGGTAATGTGGTTGTTTTATCTAAGGAGATGTATCTAGAAGAGGGACATCGCCAACTTAATAATAAAGACAACTACGAGATAACAACGAAAGCTAAATATATATCATCAATTAACGAGTATAAAGAACTTTTGGGAGAATGGAAGGAAAAAGGACTGCTGGAACAGGAGGAATATGATTTCCTTAATTGCAAACATGCTAAACTACCAGCGTTTTATCTACTCCCAAAACTACACAAAAACGAAGTCAACGCTCCCGGAAGACCTATTGTGTCGTCTAAAGGGAGTTGTTTAGAGAACACGTTACGTAGACTTCTTTTTACAACCTCTCGTTCAAAGTCTTCCGTCTTTTCTAAAAGATTCAAGTGATTTTTTAAGATTACTGAGACAGATAGAATGGAAAGACAGTTTCCTCTTACTATCTCTTGATGTGACAAGCCTTTATACATGCATTCCCCACAATGCAGGTATAGAGGCATGTCGTCATTTCTTGAAAAACAGATCAATTTCAAATTTTTTCCATACACAAATGATAATAGAGATGATGCACAAATGCCTCACACAAAACAACTTCATTTTTGACAAAATCATATACCGTCAGATACTCGGGACAGCGATGGGGACCTGCTTCGCAGGACTCAACCTCGGCTGGTGGGAGGAGCAGGTCGCCACCCAGTTACCGTTGTACAAAGAATGCGTCATTGCATGGGCCAGATACATAGACGACATTTTTGTGGTATGGAATGGCAGCATCGAACAAGCTAATCAGTTTGTGAAAATTATCAATGACAACAACTGTAATCTTCACTTTAGTAGTAGAATCGAAAAAGAAACAATTGAATTCTTGGATCTCAAAGTAGAAGTATCAGAACAGCGATTAGAAAGCAAGCTTTTTCGGAAAACCACCGCTGGTAATAGCCTATTACATGTGGAAAGCTGTCACCCTAGAAACCTCCTACGTAGCATCCCTTTGGGAGAATTACTACGGGCTAAAAGAAATTGTAGTGATGCACAGAGATATGAATCTGAAAAAGAACTAATGACGAAACGTTTCATCGAAAGGGGCTACTCAATCAAAGATATTAGAAAAGCTAGTGAGGAAGCTAGTAAAAGAATTAGAAATGAGCTCCTTCAAATAAAATCAGCACAACAAGATATTAATCTATCTGAAAACAAAATTAGATTCATCACTACATACTCTAATCAGGCACATGAGGTCAGGGAAGGGCTTTTAAAATTCTGGAAAGTTCTTAAAACTGATAAAGACATAGCACCAGTAATTGAACATTACCCTCAGGTAACTTATCGCAAGGCAAAATCCTTAAAGGATTCGCTATGCCAAAGCCTGATGACATCCACACCAAAAAACAAAAATCAGATTCAGGGATTTTAAACTTGCCAAAAATGCAAGGCGTGTAAATACAGCAAAAACTGTAAAGTTGTAACTCTGTCTGAAAAAGTAAAACCATTCCCAATAAGGAAACACGTCTCCTGTAATACTGATCATGCCGTCTATGCCCTAAAATGCCCATGCAATAAATACTACATAGGCAGTACTATCCATCCGGCCAAGAAAAGAGTCCTCGAACATCTGAGGGCTATAACTAAAAATGACAAACAATACCCAATAGCTAGACATTTCAAAGCAGTACATCAGCAAAATACTAGCCTACTCTCATTCTGTGTCTTAGACACAGTTCCTCTAAGAGAGAGAGGTGGCAATAGAGTCCTCGAATTGAGAAGACTAGAATCAAGGATGATAATTGAATATCAGACCACACAACCTCTGGGACACAATGTTGATGAGGAACTAGCAGTACATTTGGGTTAATTCTTTACAACTAACTATGTCTTTCGATTTCTCTCAAAATATTGTAGAAGTAACAGTTTCTCTTTCTGCGTTTCTATTTTTGGTGATTTTTAATAATTGTATCATGCTAGTCAATTGGTGACTGTATTTATATGTATTTTTGCAGATTCTGTTCCACTGTGTGAGTCAAGTCAGAAGACAAAGATCGACATCAATAACTTATCGGTGAATTGGTATAGCTTAGATGACGTTTTCCAGATAGATTCTTATATCTAGGATGATAACTTCGTATTTGTGCAGTCTGTTGAAAAAGTTTGGGGTGTAGTAAAAAGGCCCACTTGGGCTAGACACAAACAAACAAAGAACTAACTTATATCCACTGCCTACCTTTACTGTACACACACGTGTGTGCCATTCCACGAAATACGAACCTTTAATATGCATGAGACGGATATAATGATACAGCCTTTGTACCTGGAATATCAGATACTTCAGAGTAAAAGATATCTGGATGCTTGTTGCCAATAGACCGAGATTTAATAAAGTTTTTGTTATCTGGTAATAACGATAAAAAAAAAAAAAAAGAAAAGAAAAAAACGTTCTAAAAGAAAAGTTAACACTGGCTAACGTTGGTTCCATCTTTATTAAACAAACATTTTCGTTTTATAAATGTAACTTGAACCATAGAAACGTTAACTATTATAAACAAACTTTGATATTTAAGCACTCAACACGATCGGAAAGTCTGCTTTTACTTTTTAGTACACGGAGGTCAGGTGACTAATGTTATTTTAGTGTTTTTTTCACTATGTCTCAATACTCGTGAACAAGGAAAAGGTTGTTTCCGAAACGCGTAGAGTTGGTTGCTTAATAAACTCTGCCTTGAAGCATTTGGGAGCCGTGAAGCGTTGTCGTTTTTTCATATCACTGCAATGGAGTGTTTGGATATTTGGGTTTCGCTAACCCGTCACGGCCCGCCGTCGAAAAGTGGCTCGAGCTGAAGCGATCTTGTGTTTTGTGGATACTTTGTATCAGCTCCTGCCCGCCCTGTTGTTACTGTTTCAAAGTACAATTGTGCCCCGAAGAAAGAAGCCGACACGGGAGTTCTCAGAAAGTCGAGACGGATTTTCCCGCTGAAGCTTGAAGTATCGGGTAAGCGCAATGACTTTGTTAAAATCCTTGGTTGATTTGAAAATCTTTTCTCAGTAAGTGGGCAGACGGAGTCTAAAGGACTGTCCAGATAGAGACTTTACCTTAAGACCGCTTCTCGGCAGACGCATTATTAGCGTTGAACCCGATTATCACTATGGCAACACAGAGAAATATGAAACGCAGTGAGGCTGCTACAACGATGTTTGAAAATAACATCTTAAACAATGAGATAGAGAATATCGAGGACACAGCTGGAAATGGTACCCTAAAAAAGCGACAATTGTGGGATTTACTGTGGAAAGCCCTTAAATCCGAACAAACAAAATGGTGGGAGGCAACCACCCTGCAAAAATATATCGACGTGGGAAGAATCCCACGCGGACTTCGGATTTTTGTAACACCAACCTTCAACAACCCTGACCCCGAGTTAGTGGAAGAATGGGCAGGAAACAGCCACAATTGTTCAACAGTAATGCTCGGTCTCCTCGTTAAATATGCTCGCAGAGACTGTGACAGACTAGCTATTGAAATTGAAGAATTAACCACAAAACTAAAAACAATGTGCACAACGGAGGAGTTTGAATCTGACATGACGAAGATGCAAATCAAACTTGATAAAATCGAAGATGATATTAAAGCTGAAAAACAACGAAAATATCATCGAGATCAAGTCGACTATGAAAAAGGTCAAATACTAACATTTGCAAAAAAATATGACCACTTACGCGCCCAAACACCAACCTCTATCCTGAAACCAAAGAAAAAGGTTTGCATCGTGACTCCGACATCAGAAGATGCAGAGAGATCAGAAGAATACACCGATACGGGAGAAAGTGATAATTATGAGAGCGATGCATCAGCTATCTCCGAACAACAAGGAGTAAAAAACAAAATTTTAAATGAATTTTCATTAATGGCACAAGGATGGAATCCCAATTACAAACAAGGTGCCGGCGGCTACAGAGGACGTGGGCGCGGCGGGAGAGGAGAAGGAAGCAAGACAAGAACATCAGCAAGAGATGTGGACAGCCCAGTGGGAAAGAGAACAAGGGGCCAACAAAAAACAAAATGAACAACAAAAGAACAGTGGTAAACCTTTCAGGTCGGACTTTAAGTAAAGATGAAATAGATGTACTGTCTCTTGGTCTGTCTTTCTGCCCCACCTCCCTCTTTAACTACACGCAAAGTCGAATTGATCTATTTCACTTTACTCGCAAATTGAAGCTAAAAAACTGGTTTGCAACTAAAGTAACAAATATGAATGAGAGACCTGTGTATACACCCAGCATTTTGAATATTGGTGATATTGAACTGTCACAGGATTTACATGAGTTACAGGATGACTTTTCTTTGCTTAATGATCCTGATCTCAATTCAATCAACGATAATATCGAGTTAGACCTTGGCTGTACTAGTGGTTTTAAACCTAAATCCATAATTCTCCCACAGATTGTAAATGAGGCAATTGACGTATTCGAGAAGGGAGTTATAAAGGAATTTGATAAAATCCCAAAAAGAGAGCGGTATAAAAATCACTCGATAAGATACAATTTGAGTAGGGGCCAATACAAAGCAATTGAAACATTGAGGAACGATGATAATATTATAATCAAAAGATCTGATAAAGGCGGTAATGTGGTTGTTTTATCTAAGGAGATGTATCTAGAAGAGGGACATCGCCAACTTAATAATAAAGACAACTACGAGATAACAACGAAAGCTAAATATATATCATCAATTAACGAGTATAAAGAACTTTTGGGAGAATGGAAGGAAAAAGGACTGCTGGAACAGGAGGAATATGATTTCCTTAATTGCAAACATGCTAAACTACCAGCGTTTTATCTACTCCCAAAACTACACAAAAACGAAGTCAACGCTCCCGGAAGACCTATTGTGTCGTCTAAAGGGAGTTGTTTAGAGAACACGTTACGTAGACTTCTTTTTACAACCTCTCGTTCAAAGTCTTCCGTCTTTTCTAAAAGATTCAAGTGATTTTTTAAGATTACTGAGACAGATAGAATGGAAAGACAGTTTCCTCTTACTATCTCTTGATGTGACAAGCCTTTATACATGCATTCCCCACAATGCAGGTATAGAGGCATGTCGTCATTTCTTGAAAAACAGATCAATTTCAAATTTTTTCCATACACAAATGATAATAGAGATGATGCACAAATGCCTCACACAAAACAACTTCATTTTTGACAAAATCATATACCGTCAGATACTCGGGACAGCGATGGGGACCTGCTTCGCCCCCAGCTTTGCAGGACTCAACCTCGGCTGGTGGGAGGAGCAGGTCGCCACCCAGTTACCGTTGTACAAAGAATGCGTCATTGCATGGGCCAGATACATAGACGACATTTTTGTGGTATGGAATGGCAGCATCGAACAAGCTAATCAGTTTGTGAAAATTATCAATGACAACAACTGTAATCTTCACTTTAGTAGTAGAATCGAAAAAGAAACAATTGAATTCTTGGATCTCAAAGTAGAAGTATCAGAACAGCGATTAGAAAGCAAGCTTTTTCGGAAAACCACCGCTGGTAATAGCCTATTACATGTGGAAAGCTGTCACCCTAGAAACCTCCTACGTAGCATCCCTTTGGGAGAATTACTACGGGCTAAAAGAAATTGTAGTGATGCACAGAGATATGAATCTGAAAAAGAACTAATGACGAAACGTTTCATCGAAAGGGGCTACTCAATCAAAGATATTAGAAAAGCTAGTGAGGAAGCTAGTAAAAGAATTAGAAATGAGCTCCTTCAAATAAAATCAGCACAACAAGATATTAATCTATCTGAAAACAAGATTAGATTCATCACTACATACTCTAATCAGGCACATGAGGTCAGGGAAGGGCTTTTAAAATTCTGGAAAGTTCTTAAAACTGATAAAGACATAGCACCAGTAATTGAACATTACCCTCAGGTAACTTATCGCAAGGCAAAATCCTTAAAGGATTCGCTATGCCAAAGCCTGATGACATCCACACCAAAAAACAAAAATCAGATTCAGGGATTTTAAACTTGCCAAAAATGCAAGGCGTGTAAATACAGCAAAAACTGTAAAGTTGTAACTCTGTCTGAAAAAGTAAAACCATTCCCAATAAGGAAACACGTCTCCTGTAATACTGATCATGCCGTCTATGCCCTAAAATGCCCATGCAATAAATACTACATAGGCAGTACTATCCATCCGGCCAAGAAAAGAGTCCTCGAACATCTGAGGGCTATAACTAAAAATGACAAACAATACCCAATAGCTAGACATTTCAAAGCAGTACATCAGCAAAATACTAGCCTACTCTCATTCTGTGTCTTAGACACAGTTCCTCTAAGAGAGAGAGGTGGCAATAGAGTCCTCGAATTGAGAAGACTAGAATCAAGGATGATAATTGAATATCAGACCACACAACCTCTGGGACACAATGTTGATGAGGAACTAGCAGTACATTTGGGTTAATTCTTTACAACTAACTATGTCTTTCGATTTCTCTCAAAATATTGTAGAAGTAACAGTTTCTCTTTCTGCGTTTCTATTTTTGGTGATTTTTAATAATTGTATCATGCTAGTCAATTGGTGACTGTATTTATATGTATTTTTGCAGATTCTGTTCCACTGTGTGAGTCAAGTCAGAAGACAAAGATCGACATCAATAACTTATCGGTGAATTGGTATAGCTTAGATGACGTTTGCCAGATAGATTCTTATATCTAGGATGATAACTTCGTATTTGTGCAGTCTGTTGAAAAAGTTTGGGGTGTAGTAAAAAGGCCCACTTGGGCTAGACACAAACAAACAAAGAACTAACTTATATCCACTGCCTACCTTTACTGTACACACACGTGTGTGCCATTCCACGAAATACGAACCTTTAATATGCATGAGACGGATATAATGATACAGCCTTTGTACCTGGATTATCAGATAGTTCAGAGTAAAAGATATCTGGATGCTTGTTGCCAATAGACCGAGATTTAATAAAGTTTTTGTTATCTGGTAATAGCGATAAAAAAATAAAAAAAAAGAAAAGAAAAAAACGTTCTAAAAGAAAAGTTAACACTGGCTAACGTTGGTTCCATCTTTATTAAACGAACATTTTCGTTTTATAAATGTAACTTGAACCATAGAAACGTTAACTATTATAAACAAACTTTGATATTTAAGCACTCAACACGATCGGAAAGTCTGCTTTCACTTTTTAGTACACGGAGGTCAGGTGACTAATGTTATTTTAGTGTTTTTTTCACTATGTCTCAATACTCGTGAACAAGGAAAAGTTTGTTTCCGAAACGCGTAGAGTTGGTTGCTGAATAAACTCTGCCTTGAAGCATTTGGGAGCCGTGAAGCGTTGTCGTTTTTTCATATCACTGCAATGGAGTGTTTGGATATTTGGGTTTCGCTAACCCGTCACGGCCCGCCGTCGAAAAGTGGCTCGAGCTGAAGCGATCTTGTGTTTTGTGGATACTTTGTATCAGCTCCTGCCCGCCCTGTTGTTACTGTTTCAAAGTACAATTGTGCCCCGAAGAAAGAAGCCGACACGGGAGTTCTCAGAAAGTCGAGACGGATTTTCCCGCTGAAGCTTGAAGTATCGGGTAAGCGCAATGACTTTGTTAAAATCCTTGGTTGATTTGAAAATCTTTTCTCAGTAAGTGGGCAGACGGAGTCTAAAGGACTGTCCAGATAGAGACTTTACCTTAAGACCGCTTCTCGGCAGACGCATTATTAGCGTTGAACCCGATTATCACTATGGCAACACAGAGAAATATGAAACGCAGTGAGGCTGCTACTACGATGTTTGAAAATAACATCTTAAACAATGAGATAGAGAATATCGAGGACACAGCTGGAAATGGTACCCTAAATAAGCGACAATTGTGGGATTTACTGTGGAAAGCCCTTAAATCCGAACAAACAAAATGGTGGGAGGCAACCACCCTGCAAAAATATATCGACGTGGGAAGAATCCCACGCGGACTTCGGATTTTTGTAACACCAACCTTCAACAACCCTGACCCCGAGTTAGTGGAAGAATGGGCAGGAAACAGCCACAATTGTTCAACTGTAATGCTCGGTCTCCTCGTTAAATATGCTCGCAGAGACTGTGACAGACTAGCTATTGAAATTGAAGAATTAACCACAAAACTAAAAACAATGTGCACAACGGAGGAGTTTGAATCTGACATGACGAAGATGCAAATCAAACCTGATAAAATCGAAGATGATATTAAAGCTGAAAAACAACGAAAATATCATCGAGATCAAGTCGACTATGAAAAAGGTCAAATACTAACATTTGCAAAAAAATATGACCACTTACGCGCCCAAACACCAACCTCTATCCTGAAACCAAAGAAAAAGGTTTGCATCGTGACTCCGACATCAGAAGATGCAGAGAGATCAGAAGAATACACCGATACGGGAGAAAGTGATAATTATGAGAGCGATGCATCAGCTATCTCCGAACAACAAGGAGTAAAAAACAAAATTTTAAACGAATTTTCATTAATGGCACAAGGAAGGAATCCCAATTACAAACAAGGTGCCGGCGGCTACAGAGGACGTGGGCGCGGCGGGAGAGGAGAAGGAAGCAAGACAAGAACATCAGCAAGAGATGTGGACAGCCCAGTGGGAAAGAGAACAAGGGGCCAACAAAAAACAAAATGAACAACAAAAGAACAGCGGTAAACCTTTCAGGTCGGACTTTAAGTAAAGATGAAATAGATGTACTGTCTCTTGGTCTGTCTCTCTGCCCCACCTCCCTCTTTAACCTCTTCTGTGCCCATGACGAGATAGTCTCGTCATGGAGCACGGTTGCGCTGTGCCCATGACGAGACTATCTCGTCATGAACCCCACCCACTAATGCAACGCCCGGCACAGGAGGGGGAAAGGGCGTGGCACTGAAGGGGTTAACTACACGCAAAGTCGAATTGATCTATTTCACTTTACTCGCAAATTGAAGCTAAAAAAATGGTTTGCAACTAAAGTAACAAATATGAATGAGAGACCTGTGTATACACCCAGCATTTTGTATATTGGTGATATTGAACTGTTACAGGATTTACATGAGTTACAGGATGACTTTTCTTTGCTTAATGATCCTGATCTCAATTCAATCAACGATAATATCGAGTTAGACCTTGGCTGTACTAGTGGTTTTAAACCTAAATCCATATTTCTCCCACAGATTGTAAATGAGGCAATTGACGTATTCGAGAAGGGAGTTATAAAGGAATTTGATAAAATCCCAAAAAGAGAGCGGTATAAAAATCACTCGATAAGATACAATTTGAGTAGGGACCAATACAAAGCAATTGAAACATTGAGGAACGATGATAATATTATAATCAAAAGATCTGATAAAGGCGGTAATGTGGTTGATTTATCTAAGGAGATGTATCTAGAAGAGGGACATCGCCAACTTAATAATAAAGACAACTACGAGATAACAACGAAAGCTAAATATATATCATCAATTAACGAGTATAAAGAACTTTTGGGAGAATGGAAAGAAAAAGGACTGCTGGAACAGGAGGAATATGATGTCCTTAATTGCAAACATGCTAAACTACCAGCGTGTTATCTACTCCCAAAACTACACAAAAACAAAGTCAACCCTCCCGGAAGACCTATTGTGTCGTCCAAAGGGAGTTGTTCAGAGAACACCTCACGTTACGTAGACTTCTTTTTACAACCTCTCGTTCAAAGCCTTCCGTCTTTTCTAAAAGATTCAAGTGATTTTTTAAGATTACTGAGACAGATAGAATGGAAAGACAGTTTCCTCTTACTATCTCTTGATGTGACAAGCCTTTATACATGCATTCCCCACAATGCAGGTATAGAGGCATGTCGTCATTTCTTGAAAAACAGATCAATTTCAATTTTTTTCCATACACAAATGATAATAGAGATGATGCACAAATGCCTCACACAAAACAACTTCATTTTTGACAAAATCATATACCGTCAGATACTCGGGACAGCGATGGGGACCTGCTTCGCCCCCAGCTTTGCAGGACTCAACCTCGGCTGGTGGGAGGAGCAGGTCGCCACCCAGTTACCGTTGTACAAAGAATGCGTCATTGCATGGGCCAGACACATAGACGACATTTTTGTGGTATGGAATGGCAGCATCGAACAAGCTAATCAGTTTGTGAAAATTATCAATGACAACAACTGTAATCTTCACTTTAGTAGTAGAATCGAAAAAGAAACAATTGAATTCTTGGATCTCAAAGTAGAAGTATCAGAACAGCGATTAGAAAGCAAGCTTTTTCGGAAAACCACCGCTGGTAATAGCCTATTACATGTGGAAAGCTGTCACCCTAGAAACCTCATACGTAGCATCCCTTTGGGAGAATTACTACGGGCTAAAAGAAATTGTAGTTATGCACAGAGATATGAATCTGAAAAAGAACTAATGACGAAACGTTTCATCGAAAGGGGCTACTCAATCAAAGATATTAGAAAAGCTAGTGAGGAAGCTAGTAAAAGAATTAGAAATGAGCTCCTTCAAATAAAATCAGCACAACAAGATATTAATCTATCTGAAAACAAGATTAGATTCATCAATACATACTCTAATCAGGCACATGAGGTCAGGGAAGGGCTTTTAAAATTCTGGAAAGTTCTTAAAACTGATAAAGACATAGCACCAGTAATTGAACATTACCCTCAGGTAACTTATCGCAAGGCAAAATCCTTAAAGGATTCGCTATGCCAAAGCCTGATGACATCCACACCAAAAAACAAAAATCAGATTCAGGGATTTTAAACTTGCCAAAAATGCAAGGCGTGTAAATACAGCAAAAACTGTAAAGTTGTAACTCTGTCTGAAAAAGTAAAACCATTCCCAATAAGGAAACACGTCTCCTGTAATACTGATCATGCCGTCTATGCCCTAAAATGCCCATGCAATAAATACTACATAGGCAGTACTATCCATCCGGCCAAGAAAAGAGTCCTCGAACATCTGAGGGCTATAACTAAAAATGACAAACAATACCCAATAGCTAGACATTTCAAAGCAGTACATCAGCAAAATACTAGCCTACTCTCATTCTGTGTCTTAGACACAGTTCCTCTAAGAGAGAGAGGTGGCAATAGAGTCCTCGAATTGAGAAGACTAGAATCAAGGATGATAATTGAATATCAGACCACACAACCTCTGGGACACAATGTTGATGAGGAACTAGCAGTACATTTGGGTTAATTCTTTACAACTATGTCTTTCGATTTCTCTCAAAATATTGTAGAAGTAACAGTTTCTCTTTCTGCGTTTCTATTTTTGGTGATTTTTAATAATTGTATCATGCTAGTCAATTGGTGACTGTATTTATATGTATTTTTGCAGATTCTGTTCCACTGTGTGAGTCAAGTCAGAAGACAAAGATCGACATCAATAACTTATCGGTGAATTGGTATAGCTTAGATGACGTTTTCCAGATAGATTCTTATATCTAGGATGATAACTTCGTATTTGTGCAGTCTGTTGAAAAAGTTTGGGGTGTAGTAAAAAGGCCCACTTGGGCTAGACACAAACAAACAAAGAACTAACTTATATCCACTGCCTACCTTTACTGTACACACACGTGTGTGCCATTCCACGAAATACGAACCTTTAATATGCATGAGACGGATATAATGATACAGCCTTTGTACCTGGAATATCAGATAGTTCAGAGTAAAAGATATCTGGATGCTTGTTGCCAATAGACCGAGATTTAATAAAGTTTTTGTTATCTGGTAATAACGATAAAAAAAAAAAAAAAGAAAAGAAAAAAACGTTCTAAAAGAAAAGTTAACACTGGCTAACGTTGGTTCCATCTTTATTAAACAAACATTTTCGTTTTATAAATGTAACTTGAACCATAGAAACGTTAACTATTATAAACAAACTTTGATATTTAAGCACTCAACACGATCGGAAAGTCTGCTTTTACTTTTTAGTACACGGAGGTCAGGTGACTAATGTTATTTTAGTGTTTTTTTCACTATGTCTCAATACTCGTGAACAAGGAAAAGTTTGTTTCCGAAACGCGTAGAGTTGGTTGCTGAATAAACTCTGCCTTGAAGCATTTGGGAGCCGTGAAGCGTTGTCGTTTTTTCATATCACTGCAATGGAGTGTTTGGATATTTGGGTTTCGCTAACCCGTCACGGCCCGCCGTCGAAAAGTGGCTCGAGCTGAAGCGATCTTGTGTTTTGTGGATACTTTGTATCAGCTCCTGCCCGCCCTGTTGTTACTGTTTCAAAGTACAATTGTGCCCCGAAGAAAGAAGCCGACACGGGAGTTCTCAGAAAGTCGAGACGGATTTTCCCGCTGAAGCTTGAAGTATCGGGTAAGCGCAATGACTTTGTTAAAATCCTTGGTTGATTTGAAAATCTTTTCTCAGTAAGTGGGCAGACGGAGTCTAAAGGACTGTCCAGATAGAGACTTTACCTTAAGACCGCTTCTCGGCAGACGCATTATTAGCGTTGAACCCGATTATCACTATGGCAACACAGAGAAATATGAAACGCAGTGAGGCTGCTACAACGATGTTTGAAAATAACATCTTAAACAATGAGATAGAGAATATCGAGGACACAGCTGGAAATGGTACCCTAAAAAAGCGACAATTGTGGGATTTACTGTGGAAAGCCCTTAAATCCGAACAAACAAAATGGTGGGAGGCAACCACCCTGCAAAAATATATCGACGTGGGAAGAATCCCACGCGGACTTCGGATTTTTGTAACACCAACCTTCAACAACCCTGACCCCGAGTTAGTGGAAGAATGGGCAGGAAACAGCCACAATTGTTTAACAGTAATGCTCGGTCTCCTCGTTAAATATGCTCGCAGAGACTGTGACAGACTAGCTATTGAAATTGAAGAATTAACCACAAAACTAAAAACAATGTGCACAACGGAGGAGTTTGAATCTGACATGACGAAGATGCAAATCAAACTTGATAAAATCGAAGATGATATTAAAGCTGAAAAACAACGAAAATATCATCGAGATCAAGTCGACTATGAAAAAGGTCAAATACTAACATTTGCAAAAAAATATGACCACTTACGCGCCCAAACACCAACCTCTATCCTGAAACCAAAGAAAAAGGTTTGCATCGTGACTCTGACATCAGAAGATTCAGAGAGATCAGAAGAATACACCGATACGGGAGAAAGTGATAATTATGAGAGCGATGCATCAGCTATCTCCGAACAACAAGGAGTAAAAAACAAAATTTTAAACGAATTTTCATTAATGGCACAAGGAAGGAATCCCAATTACAAACAAGGTGCCGGCGGCTACAGAGGACGTGGGCGCGGCGGGAGAGGAGAAGGAAGCAAGACAAGAACATCAGCAAGAGATGTGGACAGCCCAGTGGGAAAGAGAACAAGGGGCCAACAAAAAACAAAATGAACAACAAAAGAACAGTGGTAAACCTTTCAGGTCGGACTTTAAGTAAAGATGAAATAGATGTACTGTCTCTTGGTCTGTCTTTCTGCCCCACCTCCCTCTTTAACTACACGCAAAGTCGAATTGATCTATTTCACTTTACTCGCAAATTGAAGCTAAAAAACTGGTTTGCAACTAAAGTAACAAATATGAATGAGAGACCTGTGTATACACCCAGCATTTTGAATATTGGTGATATTGAACTGTCACAGGATTTACATGAGTTACAGGATGACTTTTCTTTGCTTAATGATCCTGATCTCAATTCAATCAACGATAATATCGAGTTAGACCTTGGCTGTACTAGTGGTTTTAAACCTAAATCCATAATTCTCCCACAGATTGTAAATGAGGCAATTGACGTATTCGAGAAGGGAGTTATAAAGGAATTTGATAAAATCCCAAAAAGAGAGCGGTATAAAAATCACTCGATAAGATACAATTTGAGTAGGGGCCAATACAAAGCAATTGAAACATTGAGGAACGATGATAATATTATAATCAAAAGATCTGATAAAGGCGGTAATGTGGTTGTTTTATCTAAGGAGATGTATCTAGAAGAGGGACATCGCCAACTTAATAATAAAGACAACTACGAGATAACAACGAAAGCTAAATATATATCATCAATTAACGAGTATAAAGAGCTTTTGGGAGAATGGAAGGAAAAAGGACTGCTGGAACAGGAGGAATATGATTTCCTTAATTGCAAACATGCTAAACTACCAGCGTTTTATCTACTCCCAAAACTAAACAAAAACGAAGTCAACGCTCCCGGAAGACCTATTGTGTCGTCTAAAGGGAGTTGTTTAGAGAACACATTACGTAGACTTCTTTTTACAACCTCTCGTTCAAAGTCTTCCGTCTTTTCTAAAAGATTCAAGTGATTTTTTAAGATTACTGAGACAGATAGAATGGAAAGACAGTTTCCTCTTACTATCTCTTGATGTGACAAGCCTTTATACATGCATTCCCCACAATGCAGGTATAGAGGCATGTCGTCATTTCTTGAAAAACAGATCAATTTCAAATTTTTTCCATACACAAATGATAATAGAGATGATGCACAAATGCCTCACACAAAACAACTTCATTTTTGACAAAATCATATACCGTCAGATACTCGGGACAGCGATGGGGACCTGCTTCGCCCCCAGCTTTGCAGGACTCAACCTCGGCTGGTGGGAGGAGCAGGTCGCCACCCAGTTACCGTTGTACAAAGAATGCGTCATTGCATGGGCCAGATACATAGATGACATTTTTGTGGTATGGAATGGCAGCATCGAACAAGCTAATCAGTTTGTGAAAATTATCAATGACAACAACTGTAATCTTCACTTTAGTAGTAGAATCGAAAAAGAAACAATTGAATTCTTGGATCTCAAAGTAGAAGTATCAGAACAGCGATTAGAAAGCAAGCTTTTTCGGAAAACCACCGCTGGTAATAGCCTATTACATGTGGAAAGCTGTCACCCTAGAAACCTCCTACGTAGCATCCCTTTGGGAGAATTACTACGGGCTAAAAGAAATTGTAGTGATGCACAGAGATATGAATCTGAAAAAGAACTAATGACGAAACGTTTCATCGAAAGGGGCTACTCAATCAAAGATATTAGAAAAGCTAGTGAGGAAGCTAGTAAAAGAATTAGAAATGAGCTCCTTCAAATAAAATCAGCACAACAAGATATTAATCTATCTGAAAACAAGATTAGATTCATCACTACATACTCTAATCAGGCACATGAGGTCAGGGAAGGGCTTTTAAAATTCTGGAAAGTTCTTAAAACTGATAAAGACATAGCACCAGTAATTGAACATTACCCTCAGGTAACTTATCGCAAGGCAAAATCCTTAAAGGATTCGCTATGCCAAAGCCTGATGACATCCACACCAAAAAACAAAAATCAGATTCAGGGATTTTAAACTTGCCAAAAATGCAAGGCGTGTAAATACAGCAAAAACTGTAAAGTTGTAACTCTGTCTGAAAAAGTAAAACCATTCCCAATAAGGAAACACGTCTCCTGTAATACTGATCATGCCGTCTATGCCCTAAAATGCCCATGCAATAAATACTACATAGGCAGTACTATCCATCCGGCCAAGAAAAGAGTCCTCGAACATCTGAGGGCTATAACTAAAAATGACAAACAATACCCAATAGCTAGACATTTCAAAGCAGTACATCAGCAAAATACTAGCCTACTCTCATTCTGTGTCTTAGACACAGTTCCTCTAAGAGAGAGAGGTGGCAATAGAGTCCTCGAATTGAGAAGACTAGAATCAAGGATGATAATTGAATATCAGACCACACAACCTCTGGGACACAATGTTGATGAGGAACTAGCAGTACATTTGGGTTAATTCTTTACAACTAACTATGTCTTTCGATTTCTCTCAAAATATTGTAGAAGTAACAGTTTCTCTTTCTGCGTTTCTATTTTTGGTGATTTTTAATAATTGTATCATGCTAGTCAATTGGTGACTGTATTTATATGTATTTTTGCAGATTCTGTTCCACTGTGTGAGTCAAGTCAGAAGACAAAGATCGACATCAATAACTTATCGGTGAATTGGTATAGCTTAGATGACGTTTTCCAGATAGATTCTTATATCTAGGATGATAACTTCGTATTTGTGCAGTCTGTTGAAAAAGTTTGGGGTGTAGTAAAAAGGCCCACTTGGGCTAGACACAAACAAACAAAGAACTAACTTATATCCACTGCCTACCTTTACTGTACACACACGTGTGTGCCATTCCACGAAATACGAACCTTTAATATGCATGAGACGGATATAATGATACAGCCTTTGTACCTGGAATATCAGATAGTTCAGAGTAAAAGATATCTGGATGCTTGTTGCCAATAGACCGAGATTTAATAAAGTTTTTGTTATCTGGTAATAGCGATAAAAAAAAAAAAAAAAAAGAAAAGAAAAAAACGTTCTAAAAGAAAAGTTAACACTGGCTAACGTTGGTTCCATCTTTATTAAACGAACATTTTCGTTTTATAAATGTAACTTGAACCATAGAAACGTTAACTATTATAAACAAACTTTGATATTTAAGCACTCAACACGATCGGAAAGTCTGCTTTCACTTTTTAGTACACGGAGGTCAGGTGACTAATGTTATTTTAGTGTTTTTTTCACTATGTCTCAATACTCGTGAACAAGGAAAAGTTTGTTTCCGAAACGCGTAGAGTTGGTTGCTGAATAAACTCTGCCTTGAAGCATTTGGGAGCCGTGAAGCGTTGTCGTTTTTTCATATCACTGCAATGGAGTGTTTGGATATTTGGGTTTCGCTAACCCGTCACGGCCCGCCGTCGAAAAGTGGCTCGAGCTGAAGCGATCTTGTGTTTTGTGGATACTTTGTATCAGCTCCTGCCCGCCCTGTTGTTACTGTTTCAAAGTACAATCGTGCCCCGAAGAAAGAAGCCGACACGGGAGTTCTCAGAAAGTCGAGACGGATTTTCCCGCTGAAGCTTGAAGTATCGGGTAAGCGCAATGACTTTGTTAAAATCCTTGGTTGATTTGAAAATCTTTTCTCAGTAAGTGGGCAGACGGAGTCTAAAGGACTGTCCAGATAGAGACTTTACCTTAAGACCGCTTCTCGGCAGACGCATTATTAGCGTTGAACCCGATTATCACTATGGCAACACAGAGAAATATGAAACGCAGTGAGGCTGCTACAACGATGTTTGAAAATAACATCTTAAACAATGAGATAGAGAATATCGAGGACACAGCTGGAAATGGTACCCTAAATAAGCGACAATTGTGGGATTTACTGTGGAAAGCCCTTAAATCCGAACAAACAAAATGGTGGGAGGCAACCACCCTGCAAAAATATATCGACGTGGGAAGAATCCCACGCGGACTTCGGATTTTTGTAACACCAACCTTCAACAACCCTGACCCCGAGTTAGTGGAAGAATGGGCAGGAAACAGCCACAATTGTTCAACAGTAATGCTCGGTCTCCTCGTTAAATATGCTCGCAGAGACTGTGACAGACTAGCTATTGAAATTGAAGAATTAACCACAAAACTAAAAACAATGTGCACAACGGAGGAGTTTGAATCTGACATGACGAAGATGCAAATCAAACTTGATAAAATCGAAGATGATATTAAAGCTGAAAAACAACGAAAATATCATCGAGATCAAGTCGACTATGAAAAAGGTCAAATACTAACATTTGCAAAAAAATATGACCACTTACGCGCCCAAACACCAACCTCTATCCTGAAACCAAAGAAAAAGGTTTGCATCGTGACTCCGACATCAGAAGATGCAGAGAGATCAGAAGAATACACCGATACGGGAGAAAGTGATAATTATGAGAGCGATGCATCAGCTATCTCCGAACAACAAGGAGTAAAAAACAAAATTTTAAACGAATTTTCATTAATGGCACAAGGAAGGAATCCCAATTACAAACAAGGTGCCGGCGGCTACAGAGGACGTGGGCGCGGCGGGAGAGGAGAAGGAAGCAAGACAAGAACATCAGCAAGAGATGTGGACAGCCCAGTGGGAAAGAGAACAAGGGGCCAACAAAAAACAAAATGAACAACAAAAGAACAGTGGTAAACCTTTCAGGTCGGACTTTAAGTAAAGATGAAATAGATGTACTGTCTCTTGGTCTGTCTTTCTGCCCCACCTCCCTCTTTAACTACACGCAAAGTCGAATTGATCTATTTCACTTTACTCGCAAATTGAAGCTAAAAAACTGGTTTGCAACTAAAGTAACAAATATGAATGAGAGACCTGTGTATACACCCAGCATTTTGAATATTGGTGATATTGAACTGTCACAGGATTTACATGAGTTACAGGATGACTTTTCTTTGCTTAATGATCCTGATCTCAATTCAATCAACGATAATATCGAGTTAGACCTTGGCTGTACTAGTGGTTTTAAACCTAAATCCATAATTCTCCCACAGATTGTAAATGAGGCAATTGACGTATTCGAGAAGGGAGTTATAAAGGAATTTGATAAAATCCCAAAAAGAGAGCGGTATAAAAATCACTCGATAAGATACAATTTGAGTAGGGGCCAATACAAAGCAATTGAAACATTGAGGAACGATGATAATATTATAATCAAAAGATCTGATAAAGGCGGTAATGTGGTTGTTTTATCTAAGGAGATGTATCTAGAAGAGGGACATCGCCAACTTAATAATAAAGACAACTACGAGATAACAACGAAAGCTAAATATATATCATCAATTAACGAGTATAAAGAACTTTTGGGAGAATGGAAGGAAAAAGGACTGCTGGAACAGGAGGAATATGATTTCCTTAATTGCAAACATGCTAAACTACCAGCGTTTTATCTACTCCCAAAACTACACAAAAACGAAGTCAACGCTCCCGGAAGACCTATTGTGTCGTCTAAAGGGAGTTGTTTAGAGAACACGTTACGTAGACTTCTTTTTACAACCTCTCGTTCAAAGTCTTCCGTCTTTTCTAAAAGATTCAAGTGATTTTTTAAGATTACTGAGACAGATAGAATGGAAAGACAGTTTCCTCTTACTATCTCTTGATGTGACAAGCCTTTATACATGCATTCCCCACAATGCAGGTATAGAGGCATGTCGTCATTTCTTGAAAAACAGATCAATTTCAAATTTTTTCCATACACAAATGATAATAGAGATGATGCACAAATGCCTCACACAAAACAACTTCATTTTTGACAAAATCATATACCGTCAGATACTCGGGACAGCGATGGGGACCTGCTTCGCCCCCAGCTTTGCAGGACTCAACCTCGGCTGGTGGGAGGAGCAGGTCGCCACCCAGTTACCGTTGTACAAAGAATGCGTCATTGCATGGGCCAGATACATAGACGACATTTTTGTGGTATGGAATGGCAGCATCGAACAAGCTAATCAGTTTGTGAAAATTATCAATGACAACAACTGTAATCTTCACTTTAGTAGTAGAATCGAAAAAGAAACAATTGAATTCTTGGATCTCAAAGTAGAAGTATCAGAACAGCGATTAGAAAGCAAGCTTTTTCGGAAAACCACCGCTGGTAATAGCCTATTACATGTGGAAAGCTGTCACCCTAGAAACCTCCTACGTAGCATCCCTTTGGGAGAATTACTACGGGCTAAAAGAAATTGTAGTGATGCACAGAGATATGAATCTGAAAAAGAACTAATGACGAAACGTTTCATCGAAAGGGGCTACTCAATCAAAGATATTAGAAAAGCTAGTGAGGAAGCTAGTAAAAGAATTAGAAATGAGCTCCTTCAAATAAAATCAGCACAACAAGATATTAATCTATCTGAAAACAAGATTAGATTCATCACTACATACTCTAATCAGGCACATGAGGTCAGGGAAGGGCTTTTAAAATTCTGGAAAGTTCTTAAAACTGATAAAGACATAGCACCAGTAATTGAACATTACCCTCAGGTAACTTATCGCAAGGCAAAATCCTTAAAGGATTCGCTATGCCAAAGCCTGATGACATCCACACCAAAAAACAAAAATCAGATTCAGGGATTTTAAACTTGCCAAAAATGCAAGGCGTGTAAATACAGCAAAAACTGTAAAGTTGTAACTCTGTCTGAAAAAGTAAAACCATTCCCAATAAGGAAACACGTCTCCTGTAATACTGATCATGCCGTCTATGCCCTAAAATGCCCATGCAATAAATACTACATAGGCAGTACTATCCATCCGGCCAAGAAAAGAGTCCTCGAACATCTGAGGGCTATAACTAAAAATGACAAACAATACCCAATAGCTAGACATTTCAAAGCAGTACATCAGCAAAATACTAGCCTACTCTCATTCTGTGTCTTAGACACAGTTCCTCTAAGAGAGAGAGGTGGCAATAGAGTCCTCGAATTGAGAAGACTAGAATCAAGGATGATAATTGAATATCAGACCACACAACCTCTGGGACACAATGTTGATGAGGAACTAGCAGTACATTTGGGTTAATTCTTTACAACTAACTATGTCTTTCGATTTCTCTCAAAATATTGTAGAAGTAACAGTTTCTCTTTCTGCGTTTCTATTTTTGGTGATTTTTAATAATTGTATCATGCTAGTCAATTGGTGACTGTATTTATATGTATTTTTGCAGATTCTGTTCCACTGTGTGAGTCAAGTCAGAAGACAAAGATCGACATCAATAACTTATCGGTGAATTGGTATAGCTTAGATGACGTTTTCCAGATAGATTCTTATATCTAGGATGATAACTTCGTATTTGTGCAGTCTGTTGAAAAAGTTTGGGGTGTAGTAAAAAGGCCCACTTGGGCTAGACACAAACAAACAAAGAACTAACTTATATCCACTGCCTACCTTTACTGTACACACACGTGTGTGCCATTCCACGAAATACGAACCTTTAATATGCATGAGACGGATATAATGATACAGCCTTTGTACCTGGAATATCAGATAGTTCAGAGTAAAAGATATCTGGATGCTTGTTGCCAATAGACCGAGATTTAATAAAGTTTTTGTTATCTGGTAATAGCGATAAAAAAAAAAAAAAAAGAAAAGAAAAAAACGTTCTAAAAGAAAAGTTAACACTGGCTAACGTTGGTTCCATCTTTATTAAACGAACATTTTCGTTTTATAAATGTAACTTGAACCATAGAAACGTTAACTATTATAAACAAACTTTGATATTTAAGCACTCAACACGATCGGAAAGTCTGCTTTCACTTTTTAGTACACGGAGGTCAGGTGACTAATGTTATTTTAGTGTTTTTTTCACTATGTCTCAATACTCGTGAACAAGGAAAAGTTTGTTTCCGAAACGCGTAGAGTTGGTTGCTGAATAAACTCTGCCTTGAAGCATTTGGGAGCCGTGAAGCGTTGTCGTTTTTTCATATCACTGCAATGGAGTGTTTGGATATTTGGGTTTCGCTAACCCGTCACGGCCCGCCGTCGAAAAGTGGCTCGAGCTGAAGCGATCTTGTGTTTTGTGGATACTTTGTATCAGCTCCTGCCCGCCCTGTTGTTACTGTTTCAAAGTACAATCGTGCCCCGAAGAAAGAAGCCGACACGGGAGTTCTCAGAAAGTCGAGACGGATTTTCCCGCTGAAGCTTGAAGTATCGGGTAAGCGCAATGACTTTGTTAAAATCCTTTGTTGATTTGAAAATCTTTTCTCAGTAAGTGGGCAGACGGAGTCTAAAGGACTGTCCAGATAGAGACTTTACCTTAAGACCGCTTCTCGGCAGACGCATTATTAGCGTTGAACCCGATTATCACTATGGCAACACAGAGAAATATGAAACGCAGTGAGGCTGCTACAACGATGTTTGAAAATAACATCTTAAACAATGAGATAGAGAATATCGAGGACACAGCTGGAAATGGTACCCTAAATAAGCGACAATTGTGGGATTTACTGTGGAAAGCCCTTAAATCCGAACAAACAAAATGGTGGGAGGCAACCACCCTGCAAAAATATATCGACGTGGGAAGAATCCCACGCGGACTTCGGATTTTTGTAACACCAACCTTCAACAACCCTGACCCCGAGTTAGTGGAAGAATGGGCAGGAAACAGCCACAATTGTTCAACAGTAATGCTCGGTCTCCTCGTTAAATATGCTCGCAGAGACTGTGACAGACTAGCTATTGAAATTGAAGAATTAACCACAAAACTAAAAACAATGTGCACAACGGAGGAGTTTGAATCTGACATGACGAAGATGCAAATCAAACTTGATAAAATCGAAGATGATATTAAAGCTGAAAAACAACGAAAATATCATCGAGATCAAGTCGACTATGAAAAAGGTCAAATACTAACATTTGCAAAATAATATGACCACTTACGCGCCCAAACACCAACCTCTATCCTGAAACCAAAGAAAAAGGTTTGCATCGTGACTCCGACATCAGAAGATGCAGAGAGATCAGAAGAATACACCGATACGGGAGAAAGTGATAATTATGAGAGCGATGCATCAGCTATCTCCGAACAACAAGGAGTAAAAAACAAAATTTTAAACGAATTTTCATTAATGGCACAAGGAAGGAATCCCAATTACAAACAAGGTGCCGGCGGCTACAGAGGACGTGGGCGCGGCGGGAGAGGAGAAGGAAGCAAGACAAGAACATCAGCAAGAGATGTGGACAGCCCAGTGGGAAAGAGAACAAGGGGCCAACAAAAACCAAAATGAACAACAAAAGAACAGTGGTAAACCTTTCAGGTCGGACTTTAAGTAAAGATGAAATAGATGTACTGTCTCTTGGTCTGTCTCTCTGCCCCACCTCCCTCTTTAACCTCTTCTGTGCCCATGACGAGATAGTCTCGTCATGGAGCACGGTTGCGCTGTGCCCATGACGAGACTATCTCGTCATGAACCCCACCCACTAATGCAACGCCCGGCACAGGAGGGGGAAAGGGCGTGGCACTGAAGGGGTTAACTACACGCAAAGTCGAATTGATCTATTTCACTTTACTCGCAAATTGAAGCTAAAAAAATGGTTTGCAACTAAAGTAACAAATATGAATGAGAGACCTGTGTATACACCCAGCATTTTGAATATTGGTGATATTGAACTGTTACAGGATTTACATGAGTTACAGGATGACTTTTCTTTGCTTAATGATCCTGATCTCAATTCAATCAACGATAATATCGAGTTAGACCTTGGCTGTACTAGTGGTTTTAAACCTAAATCCATATTTCTCCCACAGATTGTAAATGAGGCAATTGACATATTCGAGAAGGGAGTTATAAAGGAATTTGATAAAATCCCAAAAAGAGAGCGGTATAAAAATCACTCGATAAGATACAATTTGAGTAGGGACCAATACAAAGCAATTGAAACATTGAGGAACGATGATAATATTATAATCAAAAGATCTGATAAAGGCGGTAATGTGGTTGTTTTATCTAAGGAGATGTATCTAGAAGAGGGACATCGCCAACTTAATAATAAAGACAACTACGAGATAACAACGAAAGCTAAATATATATCATCAATTAACGAGTATAAAGAACTTTTGGGAGAATGGAAAGAAAAAGGACTGCTGGAACAGGAGGAATATGATGTCCTTAATTGCAAACATGCTAAACTACCAGCGTGTTATCTACTCCCAAAACTACACAAAAACAAAGTCAACCCTCCCGGAAGACCTATTGTGTCGTCCAAAGGGAGTTGTTCAGAGAACACCTCACGTTACGTAGACTTCTTTTTACAACCTCTCGTTCAAAGCCTTCCGTCTTTTCTAAAAGATTCAAGTGATTTTTTAAGATTACTGAGACAGATAGAATGGAAAGACAGTTTCCTCTTACTATCTCTTGATGTGACAAGCCTTTATACATGCATTCCCCACAATGCAGGTATAGAGGCATGTCGTCATTTCTTGAAAAACAGATCAATTTCAATTTTTTTCCATACACAAATGATAATAGAGATGATGCACAAATGCCTCACACAAAACAACTTCATTTTTGACAAAATCATATACCGTCAGATACTCGGGACAGCGATGGGGACCTGCTTCGCCCCCAGCTTTGCAGGACTCAACCTCGGCTGGTGGGAGGAGCAGGTCGCCACCCAGTTACCGTTGTACAAAGAATGCGTCATTGCATGGGCCAGACACATAGACGACATTTTTGTGGTATGGAATGGCAGCATCGAACAAGCTAATCAGTTTGTGAAAATTATCAATGACAACAACTGTAATCTTCACTTTAGTAGTAGAATCGAAAAAGAAACAATTGAATTCTTGGATCTCAAAGTAGAAGTATCAGAACAGCGATTAGAAAGCAAGCTTTTTCGGAAAACCACCGCTGGTAATAGCCTATTACATGTGGAAAGCTGTCACCCTAGAAACCTCATACGTAGCATCCCTTTGGGAGAATTACTACGGGCTAAAAGAAATTGTAGTTATGCACAGAGATATGAATCTGAAAAAGAACTAATGACAAAACGTTTCATCGAAAGGGGCTACTCAATCAAAGATATTAGAAAAGCTAGTGAGGAAGCTAGTAAAAGAATTAGAAATGAGCTCCTTCAAATAAAATCAGCACAACAAGATATTAATCTATCTGAAAACAAGATTAGATTCATCAATACATACTCTAATCAGGCACATGAGGTCAGGGAAGGGCTTTTAAAATTCTGGAAAGTTCTTAAAACTGATAAAGACATAGCGCCAGTAATTGAACATTACCCTCAGGTAACTTATCGCAAGGCAAAATCCTTAAAGGATTCGCTATGCCAAAGCCTGATGACATCCACACCAAAAAACAAAAATCAGATTCAGGGATTTTATACTTGCCAAAAATGCAAGGCGTGTAAATACATCAAAAACTGTGAAGTTGTAACTCTGTCTAAAAAAGTAAAACCATTCACAATAAGGAAACACGTCTCCTGTAATACTGATCATGCTGTCTATGCCCTAAAATGCCCATGCAATAAATACTACATAGGCAGTACTATCCATCCAGCCAAGAAAAGAGTCCTCTAACATCTGAGGGCTATAACTAAAAATGACAAACAATACCCAATAGCTAGACATTTCAAAGCAGTACATCAGCAAAATACTAGCCTACTCTCATTCTGTGTCTTAGACACAGTTCCTCTAAGAGAGAGAGGTGGTGATAGAGTCCTCGAATTGAGAAGACTAGAATCAAGGATGATAATTGAATATCAGACCACACAACCTCTGGGACACAATGTTGATGAGGAACGAGCAGGTCATTTGGGTTAATTCTTTACAACTAACTATGTCTTTCGATTTTTCTCAAAATATTGTAGAAGTAACAGTTTCTCTTTCTGCGTTTCGATTTTGGTGATTTTTAATAATTGTATCATGCTAGTCAATTGGTGACTGTATTTATATGTATTTTTGCAGATTCTGTTCCACTGTGTGAGTCAAGTCAGAAGACAAAGATCGACATCAATAACTTATCGGTGAATTGGTATAGCTTAGATGACGTTTTCCAGATAGATTCTTACATCTAGGATGATAATTTCGTATTTGTGCAGTCTGTTGAAAAAGTTTGGGGTGTAGTAAAAAGGCCCACTTGGGCTAGACACAAACAAACAAATAACTAACTTATATCCACTGCCTACCTTTACTGTACACACACGTGTGTGCCATTCCACGAAATATGAACCTTTAATATGCATGAGATGGATATAATGATACAGCCTTTGTACCTGGAATATCAGATAGTTCAGAGTAAAAGATATCTGGATGCTTGTTGCCAATAGACCGAGATTTAATAAAGTTTTTGTTATCTGGTAATAACGATAAAAAAAAGAAAAAAAAGAAAAAAACTTTCTAAAAGAAAAGTTAACACTGGCTAACGTTGGTTCCATCTTTATTAAACGAACATTTTCAGTTTTATAAATGTAACTTGAACCATAGAAACGTTAACTATTATAAACAAACTTTGATATTTAAGCACTCAACACGATAGGAAAGTCTGCTTTCACTTTTTAGTACACGGAGGTCAGGTGACTAATGTTATTTTAGTGTTTTTTTCACTATGTCTCAATACTCGTGAACAAGGAAAAGTTTGTTTCCGAAACGCGTAGAGTTGGTTGCTGAAAAAACTCTGCCTTGAAGCATTTGGGAGCCGTGAAGCGATGTCGTTTTTTCATCTCACTGCAACGGAGTGTTTGGATATTTGGGTTTCGCTAACCCGTCACGGCCCGCCGTCGAAAAGTGGCTCGAGCTGAAGCGATCTTGTGTTTTATGTATATATATATATATATAAATATACATATATATATATATATTCACTTAAAAAAACATAGGTTTCACACATGTTATAGTTAGGTGGATATTTCACTCGTAAAAAACCAATGAAATTCCCCCGTTATAGTTAGTTCAGATAACTATAACTCGCGCGACCGCAATCCACTGCTGATGACGTCACATATTACATCACTCATGACATGGTCAGTGGCATCACTCATGACATCACTGATGACATCATCCTTGTGATAGAGTGGCGGCCGCGCGAGTTATAGTTATCTGAACTAACTATAACGGGGGAATTTCATTGGTTTTTTACGAGTGAAATATCCACCTAACTATAACATGTGTGAAACCTATGGTTTTTTAAGTGAATTTGCAAGGTTTTTTAAATCCTAATTCCTAACTATAACGTGTGTGAAACCTATGTTTTTTTCAGTGAATTTCAAAGGTTTTTTAAATGCTAAGTTATGTATGTATTATTTTTTTTTTTATATATTTATTTTACAATAAACTACGTATTTTTGTGGGGTTTTTCACCGTGCGTGGACGGTGCGCGCACCCCCGCGATTTTTTTATAAAAAATTAAAATGTTTTTTTCTGCCTTCGGGGTCCTTCAGGGACCCCCTGACAAAGGCTAGGGGGTCAGGAACTCTCTTCCCTGCCCCCTTTTCACGTTCGCCACCTTCCTTTTTCACTCTCGCACTGAAAACAAACAAAATGGCGGCCGACACTTCCTGATTTCGACCGATTCGAACGTTGACTATCATGTAACCACCAATCAGAATTACGCTTGTGCACGTTAGGGTGCTCGCACGGTGCGCGCACGGTGCTCGCACTGTGCGTGCACGGTGCACGGCTATAGATATGTATGTGCTTTTAACTGCAATTTTCTCAGGAACTACTGAACAGATTGACTCCATATATGCAAAAGGCACATCCCTGAGCTGAGGACTACCTCTCTGACAAATTTCAAGTAATTCTGTTCAGCCATTCGGGCTGTACCTTGGACTAAAGGTCCCTATGGAAAATTGCATGGGGAAAACGCATTTTGGGACCCCCCTTTTTTCTCAGCCCCCGCTTGACGAATCCCCCCGAGACTTTCAGGGTAGGAGCGGAGCGGAGCGCCCCACCTATTTTGATAATTTCGTGAGGATTCGTCAACCGGCGCTAAAGTTATTCCAAATAGAATGTTGCGGATTTCCTATGGAAACACGGTCCTAACTATAACTATCTACTGGCAACCGCCAGTAGATAATATATATATATATATACATTTATATATATATACATATATATATATATATATATATATATATATATATATATATATATATATATATATATATATATATATATATATATATATATATATATATATATATATATATATATATATATATATATATAGCCAGTGTGGGCTCTAGTTATACTTAGAACAGAGCTTAAGATCCTCACCCTGTCTGCCCTCCTTGCTTTCAACACATCCGCCCCACCAAGTGTGTGATCTACTAATGGGGTAAATTTAATTTAGTCACACCAATAAATCGCACAGCTCGGGGTTCGCTGAATAGATGGGAAGGGGATTTGAGGGAAAGGTTTGACAAAGACAAGCACTACTACTCACAGACAACACATTAATCTTGGCGGTCGACCATCATAAATCTGTTATGGGAGGAAAAGGAAATGCATGCAGGATGATGATTACTACTAGACCAGAACAGATACAATAATTTTCCTTCTGCTCCCAGAGAGATCCAGGTTACATCATGTTCTTGTACCGGGCTTTGAAAGATAGCAAATAAAATAAAAATATCTATAGGAGTCAAGTAAACAAACAAAAACAACACACATAGTTGTAATGATTGAATAGAAACAATTATACTCTATTGCCAAACTGGGAGTTTGCATCTCTCTACACTGCATTCCTCTTGGACTGTCCATTAATCTTGGGTGCTTGGTGGATGCGGTTCAGCAAGGTAAGTTTGAGTGGTTTTTCCAGTATGGTGCCGAGTAAGTTCTGTAGATGAAAAAAAAGCTATTGAAGAATCAAGGGGGAAAGTTATACTGCATAAAGAAGTGCTAAAAGAAGACATTGTTTCATAGGCAGCATGGCTAAATGTCTGTTCCCAGCAGTTACTTACTACAACAGGCCCCACACCCAACCTCCACTTAGCTTTGAATTTGATCCAGACAGCACTGAGCACAGACACACGCAGCAACATAGCATTTTTCCAATTAAGTAAAAAATCTATGCACCGCTATCAGTCAGTCACACCACACAAACCACTACCACAACTACACAGACATTTGTAGGTATGGTGTTGTTGTTATTTACCTTTAGTCCACTTTAAAGTCATCATCATCCAAATCGTTTGGTTTCAGTGAATTTGAAAACTTTCATCTTCTTCTGGTGGCAGTTCTGGAAGTAGTTACGCTCACTCCCACGCCCTGAGTCATTCCATCATCCCTGATCCTCCTGAGTCTAACTCTGACTCCGAGTTCCGAGTATGGTGTCCAACTCCGTACTAACAGTTTTCCGGGTGAGCCCCAACTCAATGCAATGGATCAGCCTGTAGTAGCACAATTTTGTTATTGAACAACAAGAAGGGAAATATTTACTTGACAGAGTCACTTTTTGTGTGCAGATTAGACTAGATTTGTGTTTGCAAGCTTTGCATTAACTAAGTGACTGGTCAAGCCTGAGTCTTTGAGGAGTATGAGTAAGCATAAAACAATTTTTAAAAAAGCAGTCTGGACAGTGTGGAGTGGACCCGGTGAAGGAATCTCGGTATGCGATCTTTCAAAGGGGAAGGAAAAAAATAACCTTCAGAGGAAAATTACTGATTAGCCATCGGTAGGCCACCACATCATTGTGAATCTCAATCATCATCATCACTAAAACATTAAGCGTAACAAACAATCACCCAGTCTCACACTGCCTGCTGCCACCACATGAATCATCTCTTCTTCTTCTATCTTCTCAACTGAAGTTAACAGACACATGATTGATGATGGTGACATATCATCATTCATTCACAAGTTGACATCACAACAAACAACACAGTGCATTCCATCATTTGTCTGTTCTTCCAGTGTGCTCACCGTGATCAATAGGTGGCACATTGCAGAATGCAGATCATCCATTGCTTTGCTTTAAATCGAATTAATAATAATCTCACATGTGTGGTAGTCTCTCTAGGCTAGTAGGAAAGGATAGATAGATAGGCAGGGCCCAGGGTTGGGACAGAGGCAGGCACACATTTGTTTGCATTCTCCATCGAATGTCTGGCTTGAGGAAAATAGCTTTAGGGCGAGTAGGAACTTCTTCACTGCACAGAGTTGCAACTCCAATCCGGCAATAAAATGAGTCTAAGAGTAAGACAGTGGAGATGGATTGGTCAACCACAAGAGAGCAATAATAAAGTACATAATTGTTCCTAAGCTATATCTTTTTTTTTTGGACATCAAAGAAAGAAAGTAACTAGAAACTAAAGCCTAGTTGTCAGGGAAGTAGAGCTCATCCTCAAACTATAGTGATTTGTCCAGAAGTAGGTCACCTAACTCACTACTGACCTGAATCGCCGTCATCATCTTCCTGCTGTGATACTTCATATATGGTGTAATCTGGTGGTATAAAATGCTGATTCATTTTGATCATGGTTAACCTCTCGATCTTTTGGGGTGAGAGACTGGTCCTTCTTACTATCAGAATGGCACCAGCAGCACTGAAAACACGCTCAGCAGAGACACTTGCTACCGAGCAAGCCAGATAGTTTATAGCCAGCCTGCTGAGCACTGGCCATTGGCACCTTTTCCCATACCAATACAGCAATGGGTTTTGATCAAAGTAAACCTCTGTTGGGCTATCCAGCTAGACCTGGACCATCCACTCAATGGTCATGAGTGCTCCGCTTTGCTCAGCCTCTTTTGCCCTTGCCTCAGCACTGGATTTTAGCCCTGCCAGTAGAACCATTCCTTTGCTGATTTGGGGGCTGATGCTCTTGTTGCTGTTGTTGTTTTTGTCCTTGCTGTTGTTGGTGGTTTTGGCTGCTGTAAGCCAACCGCATTACCCTCGGGCTCTGAAGTTGAACTTGAAGGCTGCCCTGCAGTACTTGTTGTGCCCTGGAGGAGAGAGCCTCTAATTCTAGGCCGTTCTTTTTCTAACTGACTGGCTTGCACAGCTGTCCAAATTTTGTAATTCACATCATCCCCGTCTGAAAAAGGAATGAAAGTGTCCAGTAAAGGTTTGTACCGTGGATCAAGAGTTGTAGCACAAATGTAGGGGTTGGATGACACAATGCCTCCTGGCACCCTTTTTTGTCAGATTAGCGAAGGATTAAGCTCTCCACCAACTCATACATTTCTTTTTCCCCTCCACACCTGCTTACATTGCAGACACCTCCTTTAGTTGTTCCTGTAGCATGTGCAACAATGGGATAGCTTGGCCCATAGTACAGTCCTCCTTGCTGACCTCACATGTGAAGACCTTGAAAGGAAGCAGCATCTCTGTCAGGCATTTAATTAGGCCCCATTGCTCCATCTCAATGATCATGCCTTTCACAGGTGCATCCCCTCTTTTCAGGACATATTCATTGATTTGTCTGTACTGCTCAAGCAGATGTTCAAGCATGTAATAAGTTGAATCCCATTGTGTTGGCACCTCCTGGATGAGTACTTTAACTCACATTCTATTATCACAATGAATGATCCTCAGCTGCTTCCTGGCTTTAAAATAATGGCTGAAATGTGTGCAGATTCTTCTGCAGGTGGACAGTAAGTTGCTGACTCAGTCTTCTTTTTTCAGAAAGTCTTGCACAATGATGTTAATAGAGTGTGCCAAACACAGGACCCTGAAATAGCCACCATTGGCCATGGCCTTAAGTATATTACTAAGCAAAACCAAAGGGGATGATGGACGGAGTGTTGAACATTGCAAGCACTCACCCCCAGTCAACTGATCTGGGTTTAATCCATCATCATTCTTTAGCTCACTCCGCCACCCCAGTTCAGACATGGCCATATGCAAATCAGTCTGACCCTGCGCCTCATGGGAACAGTCCAGCCCGAACTACAAAACCATGTCTTCCCTGGCTTGGAAACAAGCATCTTGGGACCGGTTTCTGGCTAATCAGCTGTCATCAGCCAGGCTTGCTTGAATCCAGTGGCAAAGTGAGCAAGGGACCCACGTCTGGGCATACCCTGCCAACATAGGGCGAACAAAGCAAAACCAAAGGGGATGATGGACGGAGTGATGAACATTGCAAGCACTCACCCCCGGTCAACTGATCTGGGTTTAATCCATCATCATTCTAAATATATTAAAGCCATTGTCCGTGGCAACAAAACCAATGTTAAGCCCTCTTGGTCAAAGCTATTCAAAGACCTTAGTGTTAAAGTCTTCCAAAATGTTTGCAGCAGTATGGGATTTCTTCATGGTGAACATGGCTTCTGCAGCATGCTTCTGAGCGCCATTATAAATGTCAGCAGTGTCACCACCCACAGATATCTTTTCTCTAAAACCCACATAAGAGATCCAGTGTGCAGTGATGCACATGTAATCAGAGGTTTGGCAACTGGTCTACATTTCTGTTGTGGCGGATAGTGTGAACAGAACTCTGCTGCAACGCTTGTCCAAGCAATTCCAGCACATCATGATGTAGTGCTGGAACAGGAACCCTGGCGACATAGGACCAGCTGGGAACCCCCCTATTTTTGGCAGATGGCTGCCACAAATTCAAGAAAACCCACCCCTTCCACAAAAGAAAAAGGGAGAAGGTCTAGTGCTAACATTTTAGCCAGCTTCGCCTTGTACAAACGTGCCGTTGGGTGGTTGCACTCATAATGCCCCTCAGGCCTTAACATGCGGAGAATGGTAGCCTGAATTTCTTTTTTTCTGGTGCCACTGATGCAAGTGACCTCTTGAGACCAGATATTGTTAGGCTCAATGCACATTTTTTCGTTGCAGTACTCTCTTGTCTTGGACCCCTTGTTGTCTCGACCTGACTCTTGTGCCATTGGCAAGTTGCTGATTATGATGTCGGTGGTACCACTGCACTGCTGGGGACAGGGCTGCTTTGTGTACCAGAGAATATGTCTCCCTCTTTTTCACCTTCCACCGTGATTGGATCTTCATCCCCTCCACCACCAACACTTGCAGCTTTTGGCCTCTAAGGTGTGACTTCCACTGGATCAAGTGGTGTTAGATCTCCGGTACCACAGTTTGTACCAAGCTTACCCCAGCTAACACCTACTCAACAAACGGAGCATATAGCAATGTTCACCTCCCTCTGGCTAACCAATAAGAAGTCCCAAACTGGGGAGGTCAACTATCTGACGCTGCTGCTGTCACTGGCAATGTCGGATGAACTGGTAGGTAGGCATGGCATTTGACTCTCTGCAGTACCAACTTCTACTGAGGTGGTTGAGGTGGATGTAGGTGGCTGCCGGGACTTTGTAAATATGGAGGCTGGATGTGGTGCTGGTGGTATCTGTGTTGGTGGTATCCATGCCACATCCCTCACCGCAATTTATAATAGGATAAAGTCAGTCTCTACAGGGGCGGGGCTAACATCCATGATGGCTGGCTTGTCATCATCCTCCTCTTCTACATCTAATTCCATAACTCTAAGGCTTTCCGGAACCGTCCTTTTCCCTAGCCTTGTCTTGTGGGCGTGGCGTGTCTCACACTCAGAGTGAGGCGCGATCCAAGTGGTGTCTAGATCATCAGAAGGGGGCTTGAAGAAGAAGTTGATAGACTAACCCTCATTTTCCTTGCTGGGGATCTGGAAGACAATGGATCTTCTGAAACAGTGGTTTGCTGTTCTTCCTCAGCAGGAAGCTCGAGCTCCTGCCTGCCCCTTCTTTAGGAGGAACTACTACTATTGGTGGTGGTTGTGGCTGTTGTTGCCCAATTATCTGAGTTTCCTGCATTGATTGTGTACTACTTTGCGATAACAAAAAGTCAATTTTAACGTCATTGCTCATCTGCATTGTCTTGATTAGACTGGCTGCCTCTGCGACAGACATGGGCTTGGGCCTAGGTTGGTGGGGTGGGTCCGCTGATGCTGGGGTGCTGGTCCCAGCTTACTTCCTGGATACCGCTGCTGCAGGCACAATTTTTGGTTTCCCAAAAAAGCTACTGGGTGACATACCAGTGGTGGTAAGAGGCAGTGCCTTCTCACTGGCAACTTTGACTTTCTTGGTACTGGTACCTTTCTTTGGAGGTCTCTTAAAGCTGTCACTTAGCATGCAACAGCACTTGTTTAGATTCACATGTCTGTGGTCACCCATCACGCGACATCATGCGCAGGGCGCAGGCCTTCTGTCTGGCAGTACAATGGTTAATGTTGTCTCCTCCTCTTGTGCACCTAAAAGCAAAGAAGCAAGAAGAACATCAGTGAAATGTGGCATTGTTGTAGTTCAACAATTAGTAATTACTAGTACAAACAAATATTATAGTATATAATTTAGTGTGTGTTCACACTTGTTAGTGTTACCTCAGTTATAAAAAATTTTTACAATACATTGTAACCATTTGTGAGACTTTGACAACAACAAGGGCTTTCATAGTGTACTGCACAGTCCAGTACACTCAGGAAGGAAAGGAAAGAAGAACAAAAACAACAAAAATACAAATGTAACGGTTTGGCATTGTGCATCACCTGGCGGGGAATGGATTCTGCACTCAGGGAGCTGCAGCTGACAAATGACAATTGAATGGAACAATCCCTAAACAATGAATACTATTGTTCACGTCATATAGCAGACATGGGGTTAATGTTAATGGTTCACTGATGCCAAGTCATATTACTTTGAATCTGAAATAAAACAATTGAAAAAGAAATTGAAAAAAAATTGGAAAAAAATAATTAGAACAATTGAAGAAAAAAAATTGAAAATATATTTTTGGGAAAATGAAACAAATTGGAAAAATGAAAATATAGAAATGAAAGAAAGAAATTAAAATAAAGAAATAATTATAAATAAGTAATAAAAAATATTACCCTCAAGCGTTTAATTATTAATTTATTAAACTGCTAATCTCATTGATCAGACATTCATGCAAGCATATGGCAAAGGGGCACACTGGCTGAACGCACAAATGGCTGCCAGCCACAGGGTCAGGCCACAACAAGAAGCAATAAGTCAAGAGGAACAAAGGGAAGACATGCAGGCCTATGGCAAAACCACACTGACTGCTGTCACAAAATGGTCACCAGCTACATGGCCAGGCCACCACAAAAAGAAGCAATAAGCCATGAGGAACAAAGGGAACACATGCAGGCCTATGGCAAAAGCACACTAACTGCCTTCACAAAATGTTCGCCAGTCGCATGGCCAGGCCACCACAACAAGAAGCAATGAGCCAAGAGGCACAAAGGGAAGACATGCAGGCATATGTCAAAAGCACACTGACTGCCTTCACAAAATGGCCGCAAGCCAAATGGTCACATCATAACAACAACAAGCAGGAGGACTGGAAAACAATGAACACAAGGAGACCTAGTGAGGACACAGACTTTATCAAATGGCCCCCGCCACATGGCCCTGGGGATCCAAGACAAATGAATTGCTGGCCCACGTACAAACACACTCACACACTGGCCAGACAAAAGAGGCATGCTTGTTAAACAACATATCTTTAATGCAACAATGCCAACAAAGAAAATGCACAGGGCTAAAAAGGTTTGCAAGTTACAACCACACACATCCAACAAAGGCATTTAATTAATTTAACACATGAGAAAAAGTGAAATAACCCAAAAAATATTTTGGATTTTAATCCAATGCCATCCATGGCCAAAATTATGTTTACATTAAACAGACACCCCAGAAACTGTTGTTTCATTCGCCCATGGGTAGCTCTGGGTCTATTGACTGGAAAACCCATTGGCAGACTAGGCCACATAGTAAATCAATTCAAATCAATATTGCAAATGTATTAAACACATGGAGAAAATGTAGTGAACTGTGCTACATTTTTGCCGAATAAATAGGAAAAAATTGCATGCATAACAACATCCAGCAAGAAAACATATCCACCACAAAGAAGGCATGCAAGCCTGTAGCAGAAGCACACTGGCTGCCTTTGCAAAATGGCCGCCAGCCACATGGCCAGGCCACAACTAGAAGCAATAATAAGCCTACAAAGGGAAGGCAATGCAGGCCTATGGCAAAAACACACCAGCTGCCTACACAAAATGGCCACCAGCCACATGGCCAGGCCACCACAAGAAGCAATGAGCCTATAAAGGGAAGAAAATGCAGGCTTATGGCAAAAGAACACTGGCTGCCTTCACAAAATGGCCACCACCCACATGGCCAGGTCACAACAAGAAGCAATAATAAGCCTACAAAGGGAAGACAATGCAGGCCTATGGGAAAAACACACTGGTTGCCTTCACAAAATGTCCGCTAGCCATGTGGCCAGGCCACCACAACAAGAAGCAATAAGCCAAGAGGAACAAAGCAAAGTCATGCAGACTTATGGCAAAAAAAGCACACTGACTGCCTCCACAAAATGGCCACCAGCCCCATGGTCACAACAAAAAGCAGGAGACCTAGAAAACAATGAACACAAGCAGGCCTATGGAAACAGACTTTACAAAATGGCCCCTGGCCACATGGTGAGCCAAGGCAAACGATGGGGCCTACTATTACAAGCACACTCACACATTGGCCAGACTAAGGAGGCATGCTAAACAACGCATCTCATGAAAAAAAGTGAAATAACACAAAAAATATTTTGTATTTCAATCCAATGACATCCATGCACTAAATGATGTCTTAATTCAACAGACACCACAGAAACAGTTGTTGTTTCATGCACCCATAAGTAGCTCTAGGCCTACTAGCTTAGAAAGGCTTGTTGGCAGACTACTGGGCTACATAGTGAATTAAATAAATATTGCAAATTGATTTCAAAAGTAAAACATGGATAAAATGTAGTGAGCTGTGCAACATGATTCCTTTATAAAAGAAGAAAAAATACTTACAAAAAAACAACTAGCCCCTACTAAAGCTACAGGCCACCCACCAAAATAAGTTTTAAAAAATCGATGAAAAGTACAAATATATCTAGGTGCATAGCCCCAACCAAACACATAACACCAGTTTTCCAACTTACTTGTGAAATATCAAATTCAAAGTCCTCAAATCCAATGATATATTATGCAGCAGACACAAAGAGTGATCCCTCCAGCTCAGAATCCAAATGAAAAGTGACCAGGATATGGACAAAGCACTGGTAGGAGCCTGCTGGACAGGAACAGGAAGTTCGTAGGCTCTGGGGAACTTCCTACCTCATGAAAAAAAGGAAAAGGCCTCCTTGCACAAAAAACTATAGCCAAATGTCAATTTGAGGAGTTTTTTTTAACTCTAAATCATCTTTTCGAGAAGGATTTGATGCTGCCCTGGGAGAGACCCTTCACCAGATTGGAGTCGCGGTAGATCCTGCACGTTCAGGATCGTGTTCTTCACAAAACCCCCGCCGGAAGTCAGTTGGCACGCTCGAATGACGTGTTGGTGACCATGTGGCTGCCTAGCAAATCAAGCTCATGAACGCCTCCGCTTGCAAACATGCATTTCGCGTGAGCCAACACAAAAAAACGTTGCTCAGTTACGAAGTGCAAAGTGCGGAGTTTTTCGGCAAGGATGGATTCTACTCAGAACGCAGAGATGCCAAAACTCCACAAACTCCACGAGCAGGGCGGAGTGTTACGCTCAGGGTTAGTTGATAGTTAGGATTACATCTGAAAGCGCATTTTTCCCTAACCCACATAGCAAGTCAGAGGAGGGTGGAAATTACAATGACTTTTCTATGACAGCCTTCCTCAGAATCTTCCCCAGAGTGTGTATAAGTTGATGCAATACTTCAGTGACAGGCATATTTTCTGTGGTTTTTTTCACTTTTTTGGTACTTTTTGATAATTCTCTCTGTTTTCTGCGCTATACGAAAATATTGAATAAATAAATGCATAAATACGTTTTAAGATTTGGGTATGGGGTAATTTGATTAACTATGAGCGATTTGAGTAGCTAAGAGGTTTCTGTATTAGCATATAGTGATGTGGCAGGTATTTCCTAGGCCTAGATGGCGAACTCTGCTCTCTCCGTGGAGTTTGCAGAGTTTTCCGCACTCATCGCTTTTTTCTTGCTCACGTGCGCAAACGTTAAGGGTCAGGGCATGAGACTTTTTTGCTCCTGCCCAGATGGGTGTGACGGTTCTGCAAATGATGCAATCTTGTCAGTGAAGCAATGATTTCATTTGCAGGAACGGTACTTAGGAAACAGTTTCCTGGTTTCCCTGCGAGTACTTGATGCAATCTTGTCAGTGAAGCAATGATTTCATTTGCAGGAACGCTATTTAGGAAACAGTTTCCTGGTTTCCCTGCGAGTACTGAGGGAACTGAAAACAGCCATTTTCAACCTTCGTAGAGAATTGTCCACAAAGGGAGGTATCACTAGAAAGGAGAGAACCTCTTCTTTGCAGGAATACCTCTTCTACTTTGCAATGTGTCAGACAGATGCGATCTGCTGATGCTTCCACCAGGGATTTTTTATTGAGGGAGTAGCCCTTTGTGCCAAGGCCTGTGCTTCCCAAACTTCGCCAGTATATTCTTTCTCTCCCCTTAACGGGAGGCAAGGGTGTTTACTTCAAATCTGCCTCCCGCAAGGGGGCAGAAAGCCTGCTAGACACCATGCAATTTCTGAAAAAACAAAGGGGTGGGGAGGCCCCCCATGGAATAGGGCAATGCCCCCAACCTAAAAAGAGGCAATACTGTCTTTCTGCCCATCCCACTGGACACCAGGGAAGTTCTTTAACAAGAGCGTGGTGTCCGACGATGGCATACGGAATGTCCCCACCCCAAAAGCGGGTACAGTTTTTCTGATCTCCCTGGGAGGAAGATTATGGGGTTTACCTCCAAACTGCCCCGCCAGGGGAATACAGCTCTCTAGATACGATGTGATTACTCACTGGAAACCAGCCCATTCAAATAAACTTCTCAAAAATGTCATTGAATATCAAGTGATAATGTTTCATATATATGTACAAAGCCTGAAGCCAAAGTGCAATCTAAAACACAAACATATATTTCTTTACAAAGGTGTTGATCTCGCTAGTAAAAACATGCACGATAGAAAGATGTGAAACATCACCCAGTGGAAAGTAAGCCCATGTGCTTCAGGAGAGCCAAAAGAACTTCTTAACACCACCACCAAGAGCGTCATCCTGTGCCGAAATGTGGAAAGAGTAGGTAATGCCGAGTGATCAGAAACTGGAAATAGTTGTATAGATTAATCCAGATATGCCAGCAAGCCTGAGATACATGCTGGACTACAGTTTGGTAGTAACCCAATTTATTCTTGAAATCAAAACATAGGGACGTCATTAGTCTCTCTACCCGCCTGGGGACACGACGTCGAAATACAGCCACTACGCCGTTCGCAGAGAGGCTTATCATTGCCTGCATCTTCTATTACATACAAGTAAGTGCTTGATATTTTAAGGGCTAGGTTACAGCTAGACCATACTTTACACACCTAGAGTGTAATAGATCACGTATTATGTGTCAGAGACTATTCTCTTCACGCATG
Organism: Triturus cristatus; assembly: GCF_964204655.1. Lineage (NCBI taxonomy): Eukaryota > Metazoa > Chordata > Amphibia > Caudata > Salamandridae > Triturus > Triturus cristatus. The sequence continues at coordinate 396,718,042 of NC_140588.1, read as the reverse complement.
GTAATGTGAATAGTGAGACTTTTCTCATATTGTCAGTGGCTTTCATACTCTTGGATTAATCCATCTGCCACCTTCATGCTCCTCCGCAACGTTTAATGCATGATTCTGTTATGAGAATTGGCGTAGCTTATTTAAGACTATGCGGCACACTATAACGGCACAGTTACCTTTTGCTTCTGTTTTTTTATTTTTATTTATATGATATTAGGCAATTTTTAAATTACATCCCACAAAGTTTAACATAACAAATTTTACTGCAATAAGGGACAGTAATATCCAACATCCCGGAAGTGCCTTTTCACATAAATTCAATTCTCTTTCATATATTCTGGCACCCGATATAAATTATTTAGGCACAAGTCCAATACTATTTGGACCTTTTACATTATTCTACCCTCTTTTAAATTTAGGACTGCTAGATGAACGCGACTGCGCCTTTACATACATATCATCAAATTTAAATGGGAGACTAGCGCAATGTGAGTTATGGTGTGTCATTATGCCCTTTAAGGATCAGCTTTTGGTTCATTTCACGTTCGTTATTAAGAGATGTAGAATTTGACTTCTACATTGACTTGTATACTATGCTTTGTCCAGTCAGTATAACTTATATTTTCATCTTTATATAAAATAGATAGATAGTATGCATCTACGGTGGGAGGATCATATCTGTACAAATCCTTTCCCCAATCAAACCTCGCCATTTGGGAACTTTCCACTTATTGGGGATATCTTCAGGTACTGACCAGTCTATAACAGCACACAAATGTCAGAGTCCTATTGTTATAGAATAAGGACTCGAATATACTATTCATTCATTTTATAAAAAACTGTACCACAACTATATATAGTTTGTAGCTGTAGTCGCTACATAGCACCTTATTTTGTTTTTGATATGTTGTTTTTTTCAGGATTTAAAATGAAATGCCATTTTCTCATACTGACATTTTTACAGGTGCTCCACTTCATTGGTAGGAAGCCAAACATTGGATATTTCCCTCTCTAGAACATCTTCCTTCTTGGGGTTATCTTACATGACTGGCCAGAGACTAACACATTTTTCATTGTAAGGTGCCTAATGTTATTGAACTAGGGCCTTTTTTGTTAGCTTAAGTTATTCTTCCATAGGACATTGCGTTTCTTTCATTTACAATCTTTTTACTTGTTTCTTTAGGGTCTCTTAGTTCTGTTTCTCAAAAGAAAAGATACTTGCAATTCGGGTAATCCAAATCTTTTGGATCTACAATCTCTTACACAAAAAGGTAGATATAGCTATGTTTGGATTTCAAGAATAACTTGGGCTACTACCAAACTGCAGTTCGGCATGTATCTCAGGCTTGCTGGCATATCTGGATTAATGTATACAACTATTTCCAGTTTCTGATCACTTGGTGCTTTACCTACTCTTTCCACATTTCGGCACAGGATGACACTCTTGGTGGTGGTGTTAAGAAGTTCTTTTTGGCTCTCCTGGAGCACATGGGCTAACTTTCCACTGGGTGATGTTTCACAACTTTCTATCACATTTTTTCTTTTTAGGAAAAAGTTTTTTCTTTACTTTAGACCATAAGGTGGTCTATGTTGTGATGGTCAAATTTGATTTGTTTCATGTGATAAAAAAAATTAATTATTTAAATATTTGTATCAATGTTCAAACCATTTGCAGCCTTCAAGAAGTTACATTCGTAACAAAACACGTGTCGGCTGTTTGCATCATTGGCTGTTTTCATCATTGCCAACAGGGAGGCCGTATGAACTTGACCTCCGTGGATTTACTAGCGATATCAACACCTTTGTAAAGAAATGTATGTTTGTGTTTTGGGTTGCACTTTGGCTACTGGCTTTGTACTTATTTATGAAGCATTATCACTTGATATTAAATGACATTTTGCAGAAGTTTATTTGAATGGACGGGTTGCCTGTGAGTAATCACATCGTTTGTGAACTGTAATTGTGTCACACTAGTGACAATTGTTATGTCAGTCAAGAAAACTTTATTTCGGCAATTATTGCCATAAAAGCACAATAAAATAGATTTAAAAATACAGCATCATACTATAGCTAGACTATTAAAAATTAAAAAGAAAAAAAAAATAGCATTTTAAAATCAAGGTAGCAAAATCAATTAAAACGGCACCGTCCAAATCTCAGCCCTAACTTTTCAGTAGACATCTGCATTTACACCACAAAGCAAAAAGAAATTTGGATATAGCAGCAACAAGAACCGGATGTGTATCATATTTTAATAGCCTAAAAACCTCTCTAAAATGTCTAATTCCCAAATTCCTACAGAGCTGGAAAACCCATTTAGATCTGGCGGCCCTATATGCGGGACAAAAAAAGATCACATGGGTCTCAGTCTCATCTGTTTCGTTACACCCAGGACATAATAGTTTGTTGGCCCCCGCCCAGTTGGAAGTAAATGCATAGAGAGGGAGCGTCCCGTGTCGGAATTGGAGAAAAAGTTTCTTGGCTAAAAAGGGTTGAATGAGATCAAGAGCTGGCTCCAATTTACAGTCCATTTTAACATCTAGAAACCTAGAGGGTAAACTAGATGTCCCTAACACCCTACTGGTACACATCAGTCGGAATTCTTTTAAAGCGGAGGTTAGTGACTGTTTAGAGATGTCAAGACAAGATTCCTCGGGAGAAGCCCACAAATCACTCCTCCCAATTTGACAAAAGGTATCCCGAATATAGGACAGCCAAGGGATTTTTTCCGCCCCCCGGATGTGCATAACTGATTCTAGTTCCTCTCTATATACAACCAGCTCAGGGGTACTCCATAGCCTTCGCCAATACAAAAGTGGGCGAGAGGCTATCACTTCAGTGATGGGGAGAATGCCCAGATCCATCCTTAGAGGGACTAAAGGGGTCCTTTGAGGGAGACCCAAAAGTTGCCTTAAGAAGTTATTTTCGGTCGTGCCAGGGTTTTAGTCTGGCAGTGACCCCATAATTCAGCTCCATAGAGGGTGGCACCCCTTGCTTGAACTTTATAGATTTCTACAGTGGGGCCAATCACCCTTTCGGCACATCTCCTATGGACTTTTAAAATCCCCTCACTAACTTGAATAAGTTTTAAGTTTGCCTTGGCAATCTGCGGCCCCCAGTCCATTATATCATTTATAGTAAGCCCTATTATAGTAAGCCCTAAATAATCAAAGACTGGGACCCTCTCTAAAGGCCTTTCGTCGATTTTGGGGTGTGGGCAATTTGTGGTATTGGCATGAAACACCATATACTTTGTTTTCTTTATATTTACTTCGAGATTCCTTTTCTTACAAAACGAGCCAAACTTCTCTAGGACACGTTGCATCCCCATAGGTGTTTTAGATAGGAGCAACGTGTCATCTGCAAACATTAATGCAGGAATTTTACGATTGGCAAGTTTAGGGGAGTCTATATCCTTAACTGATAAGAGATCTTCAATTAACCCATTTAGAAAAAGGGAGAAGAGAGTTGGTGCGAGGACGCAACCTTGTCTCACGCCCTTCTCTACAGGAATCGGAGCAGAAAGTTCCCCTCTATTTCCAAATCTAATTTTGGCAAAATTACTTTCGTGGAGGCGTTTTATCTGTTGACAGAGATAAACTGGGGCCCCCATCTCTAACAACAGGTCCCACAGCTGATCTCGGTCTACCAAATCAAAAGCTGATTTAAGATCCACGAAAGTAAGGTAGAGGGAACCACCCTCCAACATGATGGTTTTCCAATAGATTAATTGTAGTCTAAACAACTGATCTATAGTTGAAGTTTTAGATCTAAAACCAGCTTGGAGAGGGGTAAGTATGTTATGGTCTTCCATCCAAATCTAGAGTCTTCCCAAGAGAACACGTGCAAAGATCTTTTGAGATACATCAATTAGGCTGATAGGCCTATCATTTGCCGGATCTATTGGAGAACCTTTCTTGTAGATGGGAATAATCTGAGCACCCACCCACGTTTTGGGAGGTGACAGGCCAAGAAGAATTGCATTAAAAAGAGACCACAGGTATGGAATCCAGACTACCTGGTCAGTTTTGAATAGATTTCCTGGGACCCTGTCCAAACCAGGTGCCTTATTGGGCAAGACTTTGGCCAGGGCCATTCTCACCTCAGACAAGGAGCAAAGAGGAATGTCTGTAGGTTGAACATAAGTAGAATGAATTACTGGCAGCCCAATTACAGCTGTTCCTTTTTGGGACTTTGAGTATAACACTTGGAAATGATCTCGCCAGATTTCCTCCCCAAGGTTCGGCTCAATTGCATTCTTACCAATGATGTTGCCTGTCTTCACCAAATTCCAAAACCCTCTGGGGTCCCTAGCGTCCAATGCTTTCTTGATGGCCTGCCACCTATCAATTTCCCATTCAGGTTTTGCTTCTAGTATGAGTTTCTTAAAAAAAGCCCTTGCCTCCCTGATACGTGAGATGTCACCTTCACGTAATTGACTCAACAGAGCTTTCCTTGCATCTCTGCAAGCCCTATTACACCAGGGACTAACTCCTCTTTGGTCTTCTCTTTTTTGGGTTGAGATAGTATAGAAAAACTCACCCAGGGTTTCAACCAAATCCTGGTGGTTGTCCCCCAACTCCACTAAAGAGTCAGTACCACCACATCTATCTGTAATAGAGCTGGCCTTCACCAAAAAGGGTATTATAGATTTTTACAGTGCAGCCTTTGCCTCCGGTGTTTGTGAGAAAGTTCCCCATCGGATTCTTCTACCTCCCTCTGCTACCAATAAGTCAGAGGGGGGTGCGGTAGACTCAGATTGCCCTGCTCCCAATTGATGCCAATCCAGAGTAACAACCAGCGGATTGTGATCGCTTTCAAGATGGGACTGTACCAGGAAATTCACTATCCTATGCCAGATATCCACCTTCACCAAAATATAATCAATTGTGGATGCCTGGCCGTTTCTTTCAAAGGTGTGTTTCCCAGGGTTATCTGCATATATTCGACCATTACATGCCCTCAATGAATAATTAAGAGTGAGTGAGGTCAACTGCAGGGCTAGAGGAGTCCAGCCCCTCAATGGATAATGGTTTAATTCCCCAAGTTGAATCCTCATCACCCATTATGGGGTGGGCTAACCCGTTTAGGGGTTCAAAATGGCAATTAAAATCTCCACCGATAATAGGTAGAACTTGTTCAGGCAGCAACGCAAGGAATGCTGACAGACAATCTAACGTCTGTGAAGTCTGGCCATGCTATACAGGATGAGAGTAAATATTAATAATAGTTACTTTGGGGAAATCTTTCAGGGATAAAATAATACATAAAATATATGGGAGTGGGTTTCTATCGGCTTAACTAAACAGCCGAGGTGTGTGCCAATCCAGATACCTAAGCCCCCCGATGGTCTACCCCTAGGCCCCTGAACTGCCTCTTTATATTAGGTGGCAAACCCTACTCTATGCAGGGGCTTCAGTGCCCAGGTCTCCTGAAATAAACATATCTCATGTGTGTCGATAAATTCAACCCACCCAGGGATAATCATTTTAGGGGTTAACCCTGCTATATTCCAAGATAACAGGCTTAGCCCAAATGGTGAGGCTACTTTAGGGCTCTGCAGGCCCATGATAGAGATCCCTCCATCAGGGGCCGCGAACAAGATCTTCTCCTCAGAGCTACCAAAGTTTTCCACGGGAGCGTCCTGATGGCTAACTACTTCCCCTTTGGCAAGCCCCTTAAGTGCCCCCCCATTACTAGTCAATAGAGAATCATCGAGCACCATAGCTCCCTGAATTAATTGGGCAATTCTAGCCTGGGGAGGACAATTGTTATGTAATTGGAGAGTGCCGAGGTACAGTGGTTTTGTTAAGTTTTGCACAGGAGTTCCTAGGAACGTCTGTGTGGTGACATCTATGGTACTGGGGTGTCTCTGTTTTGTTACCTTGAGAGGAACCATTATTATTAGTTCTATACCGATAATCTGAGACAATCTACTGCTTATAATTCATGTGATATCATGTAAAGCATCACTACCTTCTATGTCTATATTAAAGTTCTCTAGATACTAGGGAAACAATCTATTTAAAAAAAACAGATGTGGACGGCCAACCCTACTATAGAGCCATGAACCCATCCCAAAATGGGGCAATACTGTCTCTTTCTATTTCCCAGGTTGGCAATTTGGGGGTATGTCCCTCAATCTGCCCTCAAAGGAGTTGAAAGCTCACTCAAAGCCAGGGATTTAACTACCTAAAAATAAACAAAAGGGTGGGGGCAGCCCACTCTGGCATAGGGTCATTTGACAATCGCAAAACAGGGAAATTCCATTTTTCTGTCCAACTGGGAAGCAGATTAGGGGATTGTTCTCAAGTTGCACCCCAAGGATTGCAGAAAGCCCACAAGACATCAGGGAAACTATACAAAACAAAGGCCTGGGGGTAGCCCACCCTGGCATAGGGATAGAACCCCACCAAAAAGGAACAACACAGTGCGTCTCCTGCATTACCAAACTGTGGGGGTTATTTTTTGAAACCTCTTTCTTGCTCAAAGATGGGCTTGTGCCTCATCCACTTGTCACAAGTGTATGAAATTGTATTTTGATGTACCTTATCACCGAGCCCAAAGGTGGAGTGGGGGTTGAGTGGGTGCTCTTTGATTGACCACACTGCTTCGTCCTATGGCTGGGGGTATTTTATGAATCCTTGTCCAAGGATTTGTAAGTGTTCTTTAGTACTCCACATTGCCCTAAAGCAGGTGCAGGTGATTAGCCCAAAAATATAAACAAATCAGGTCAGCTTTGACAAAGCTGACACCCGCTGCTGTGCTGCTTTAAGATTGTGAATGTCCATGGCCCTAAATAGGCTGCAAAGTGTGTTTGCCTTGAAGGGCAGGGGCAGCTGATAGTAGCCACAACATTATGTTGGTAATTTGAATCAGTTCACTGGAGCAATTACAGGATGTCAGATATCTCCTTCACCCTCCATTGTTGATTGTTTTGGATGTCCAGAACAGCTGATAGCTGTGCATTTACCATGTCAGAATCTTGAAAAGAGTGTTCACATTGCTGTAAATTGAATAAATGTACTTGAGGGACCCTGAAATAAGGCTTGGGAGGTCCTTAATTAGTGGCAAACAGAAAGCATTTTAAGATAGCTTAAATGAGTGGGACACCTCCTCCAGAGATTTTTCCTTTCCAGGGTAAAACATTGGTAATGTAACTAAAGTAATTAATGCCTTTGCAGGATATATTTATGTATCATTTCGGGTCATAGGTCTGACTCAAAATATTGCCCAGACTGTTATGTGTCTAGTGCAGAACCACAAACCAACACATAGATCACATATTTCTGTTTTATCTAATATATTTCAGTGGGTTCATGATTTGTGGTAGAATCCATGTTTAACCAGCAGGTTACAAATTTAAGTCAGTCAAAGTAGCTCAGGGAGTTATGTACACACTGCAAATATCAGCATGTAACCTGGAAACCCAAGTTGGAATCATTGCAGGTTTTACCTCAATCTGTTATTCTTAAATTTCTCAGAATCATCACACTGTGCAGGGATACAGTCAGGAGCAGTCACTAGGGCCAACCTGAAACCCTATTCCATCGCAAGAGTATATACATATTCCAAGGTCCATAGGTATCACATACAATTCCACCACTGCCTTCCAAAGTTGTTTTTCAAATTTTCCAAATGTGTATATTGTTTTTACATCTCACTCTGTGATTTACAAAGATCTGTGGGATTTTTTAAAAATGTGTTTTTTGCAATGCTTTATGAACTATGAAAGTGTTGTACTTCGGTAGGAGCTGGACAATTAAAATATTTAATGTAAGCTTTCCTGCAAACACTTGGAGCAAATTAATAGACATTGCATGCTTATATGCAAATTTGCATATGAGGTTGGGTAGAATTTAGCACCATGCCTTGCCGAAAGATGGGAGAGAGAATATGTTGCTCCCTGTCTCCCTTGGCCAAGAGTAGAGCAATTGTCTCTGTCACCTCCTCTAGCCTCACCTAAGGGGTTGGGGGAAATGAAAGCCCTTTCCCTCTTCTTGCCTGAGTAACTAAGGGTATTTATTGCCCCCCTCTTGCTTGCCCTTACTTCTTTATTCCACCGTGCCCAAGAAAGGGGGAGGGTTAATTGTTTCAACCACTGCCTCATCCAAGGAGATTCGCTCTTGCCCTTTGCTCATCTGCTTTGCCAAAGAGTTTTAAAGAAAGTAGTGTGTCCTGCTATGCCCAAGAATGGGAAAGGTAACTGTTCCCCTGCCATAGGGAGCATAAGACTATGTTATGGCCACTCTGTTGAAGACTTGCAACAAGTTTTGCAGTAGCACACTAGTGAAATTGCCTTTTCTGCAATATGCGAGATTTGTTCTAAAGGGTTAGCAGTGCAGTTTAAGTCTGTCATCTGATATGATAACAATTCAGCAAATACAAAGAGATGATGGACGGAGCACTGACACTTTTCAAACACTCACCCCCAGTCACAGATCTGGGTTGAATCCATAATCGTTCTTAAGCTCACTTCGCCACCCCAGTTCAGACCCAGCCATATGCAAATCAGTCTTGACCCTGTTCCTCATGGGAACAGTCCAGCAAGAACTGCCAAGTAGGTCTTCCCTTGACCAGAAACAAGCATCGTGGGGCCGGTTTCGGGGTAACACCTCTCATCGGCCAGGCTAGCTTGAATCTAGTGGCAAAGTGATGAAGGGGTAATAAGTCTTGCATGATTATGTCACTGCTTTGACAAAAGCAATTTGGTGGTTTGTCATTAGTAATAGAAGGATCCCACCATGGGGACGAAGGCGGTAAAACACTTTGTTACTCTTGTTTTATGGGAGGGATTCATAGAGTTTGAAGACAACCCTCAGATTTTGACCTAGCTAGTTAATGTTGGGGCATCGCCATGCTGGAGGCCCAGTAAAATGGTAGCACAATAGGGTGCTGACTGAACCTAACAACATTATTTAATTTTTGACTTACCTCATTCTGACCCATCCACTCTGGCCCATGTCAGAAGCATCCAATGATAATGCACTGGTTTCCTTATTCAGATGGTAATTTGACATGGATTTTGGTATTGCCAGCATGTGTAGGTGGTAGCTGATATTTGCAATGGGTGGTCGTGAGATTAGCCTTGTACTGGATAGGTGCTGAGGTTAGGAAAATCCTTGAAGTAAACTATGGGTCACTTTGAGGGTTCTAGAGTACGAGGGATGCAGTTTTATTTACGAGTAGGATTTCATCAAAAGGATTGTACCACTCAAGTATTGTTTACGGAATTGCATATGCAGGCTCTAGAATGCCATGATCTGCAAAGAGTTTAAGGAAGATTACAGGATAATCTTCAACCTGGAGAATGGCCTTTAGCAGATGTTCCTTAATATTCAATAGGTTGTTTTGTTCCTGCAACGTAATCTCAAATCTGACTAAAATTTACTGAGAAGGTTATTAGATTCTAATTGGCCAGAGAACTGAAAATTTACCACCAGCTGAAGACACTTTGGAACGATATGAAGGAAAAGGGTGGCCCATATTTGACCAGCACTTCTGAGTTTACAGTCATTTGTTAAATAATGGGTTTATGATTAGATGTTTCAGCCATTGAGTAAGTATTTAAGAGATTAGGAAAGTGCTATCCAATTTTGCAATAATTAGAACTATCATCAACTGCTGATATTAATGATTTTAGTGCTACGAGTATCCAAGTATTATGCAGTCCTCTGAAACTGGTATGAATTTGTTCAGGAAGGGTCAGTAAGATATTGACACACCATGGTCCTTTTTAGGCAAGAGAGTACAGGTAAGATTTATTGGTTTAATAATACATAATTTAATTACACACAATAATTTAGGGTAAAATACTGAGTAAAGTTGTATATGAAAACCAGAAATGCTGAAGTGGTGACAGTACGGAAGATAATACAGTAATACGATTTAAAACTCTTATTCACTTCTCCTCACTTGATTCTAATACCTTTAACATTTCAGAAAGATAACGCACTGTATGAACATACCACAGTTCAAAAGATTTATTTTAAATCAAGAAAAAGCAAACAAGAGCAAACGGTATTCCATGATGACTTATTGCACCACAAACACGTGAACAATCGAGAAATAAATAATCCACTGTAAGGCTGAGCAACTCCAAATGAATTTAATACATTTACTTGATCTGCTTGTATAGGGTAATTCAAATGACTTGGTAGTTTTGCTACATTTCTATATATTTTATATCTTCCCAAGTCATAAAGGCCTCTTAGATCAGTATGTTTATCTTTTTCATATATATTAATTGTACTGTGAAAATATGTGCTCCTCAGGGAGCTACTTTAAAAAAAAAAATGATCTTGGGGTACGGGCTGATAGTGCTCCAACAAAAGTATCTGATTTCACAATGCTCTAGTGTTTAGAAATTATCGTTCTCAATTCGCTCTTACGTGTGTCAAATGTAGTGATTGACCCAATATCTTGGTAAAATACTTGTATTTGGGAAAGTCACTTCTCAAAAACCAGTTCTCCTCAATTTCAATCAATCCACTATCAAATCCCAATGTGGATTGAAAGTCATGTGGTATATGGGTTAAGTTCTCTTTAGATAGTAGGTAGAATCCAAAAGTTGTTTTATGGCTTCCTGCACATACATTTCTCTAGTCATAAGTACTATGCCCCCTCTTCTTATCTGAGGGCCTCACTACTAAGGGCCCGGTTACAATCTCACTCGGAAAGCCCTACGACCGAATCGTATTCGGAGGGCTTTCCGAGCGAGTTGGGCTCTGGGGCTCCGAGCGACCAAGTACGATGCAAGTACGCACTGACAGACTCGGGTCACTCAGAGTCCCATTGAAGTTTATGGGAGCCTTCTGTTTGTTGCGTACATAGGCTCCCATACAGAAAAAAGGCATGTCACGGAAAAGGGCGCCCCCTGTCACATGGAGACTCGGTGTCTTCCGTACCGTGCATGCATGTGTCGGGGGTACCATTGGCTCCCCCACTGTGACCGAATCGTAAGGCTACGGGTGAAGAGGGGCCCTCTAAGGACCCCAAAGTCCGCTTCCCAAAGCTTTTTTGAGTCGGAGGCTCCGACTCCATCCGGCAGCTCAACGCACGCACCGTGCTTGGTCGCTTGGAAATCGGACCCACTGCGTTGAATGAGTCGGCCATGTTGTAGTCGTCCAGAGGGCTTTGCTGATGGGTACGAGTCACTCTGAAAGCGAGGCGATATTCACATCGTACTTGCTCGATTGTACAGCGGTACGAGTCATTAGGAAACCGGGGCTACAATTCGGACTAGCTCGCTACAGATCCCGTTCGGAGCCCTTGCAAGAGAGATATCGTAATCAGGCCCCTAAATTGTCATCCTCCCTACGTGATTACAAAACATTTCATTGTTCTCTAGTGAAGTCTGTTTACTTCCATTTTTTATGGCTCTTCTTAATCTTATGAGATGCTGAATAACTGCTTTGTGAAAAGTATCAGCACTAGCATGCAGTAAGGTAATCATAACTGCCAATTTACATTTAATTCCATTTAAAACTACGTTGCAACAGCGATGGAGTAACTTGTCCACCAAACTCTCAGTCTGCCTACCCTAATTTGAGTTGGGCAAGGCACCATGTTTTCCATCCTTATAAACCTTTCTCCAACAACCTGAGGGAGTACTGATGGTATCACAGTGTGACATAATAAAGAGTGCAATCCAACTGTGGAATAGCAGAAATGAATTCTGTCTTGTTCGAGATGCACAATATCCTTAGTTGAAAAACAGGGAGGAGTGAGAAGCTAAATTGGGGCAACCCTCAGCCTCCGTTAAACATTGTAACCAGTACACAAAAGAGGGAATGTCTCACAACTGATGAACTTCTAACATTTTAAGAGGTCAAATGAACTGTTCTCAATATATATCAAATTGGAAAGGGAGTTGCACCCAGGTGAATCGGTGCTACTCTTGTATCACATGGCTATATTTAGTAGGATCTTCACCCAATAATACCACCAGTGGCATGCTTTATCATTGGATCCTCACCCACTGCACCCAGTGTGAGTGGGTGGGCTCAATGCACTTTGTAAGCGGAGCTCTTACTAAAACATAAGTGCAAGTCTAAAAAGTCTTCACAATCCTAATTCTTGTTTATTAATAAGGTTCTTTAGTTAGGATAAAAACAATGTGATGAGTGCAATGAACCCTAACATCTATAGCTCAGTAAGGTTGACATGTTTCAGCCTCATACAAGTGCCACTCAGGGTCAGCAGGCTTTCATCAGGACCGACTGAATCAATAGATTTTCTACAGATTGTATTAAACACCAACTCCTAATGCTGGGATACACAGTGCACTTAACATGTAGCATGCAGCCATGCACATAGACCTTTTTCCTCTAGTTGTCTATGACTCCTAAAAATTCAGGCTCCATGAGGTAGTGGGGGTCGGGCGCATCGGATGAGTGCCGGGAGCTGAATAGGTGCATGGAGGATGCGTCCCTTTGTGTAGATGTGATGGCAGGGATCGCCCCAACCCCACTACCTCATGGAGCCTGAGCCAATAGTGGGAAGATAAAGCATCATCTGTCAGCATCATGGCATCTCGACCCAATGGACAAAGTCAAGAAGCACCTAGGAAAACAGAATGGGAATCTTCAAAACAGGCCCACAATGATGATGATGCTATGGAGCTGGCTACAACATTGAGGACTCCTGCTTCATCTCAGACCGAAAGAGTCTTGGTGTGTAACTTTTTTCATGCCCTGCCGGAGAGAAACATGTAAATGCCCACAAAATGCATGCACTTTATATGAATAAGTATTACAGTGAGGACGTCCAGCATTATACTAATTTGAAACAGTGGCACGATGAAACACATACAAGGGGAGATAATGTGGCCTAACGGCTAGGGCGGTCAATCTCAAATCTAGGGAACCGAGTTCGAGTCTGGGCAATGACACTCAACATTCTGTGATTTTGAGCAAATCACTTAATCTCCCTGTGCCTACCAAAAAAAAAATGTATGTGTCCCCGTGTAACGCAACTGGTGCTCATGTAAAGCACTCTGATACCTTTGGGTATAGTCTGCGCTATATCAAACTATGAACAAAAATTAAAAAGCCAAACGAGTATTCTTAAAGAGAAATGTAAAGGCTGCAGTTTGAGCAGGGAGAGGAAAAAACCTACCCCCAGAGGTCCAGCAACTAGCAGACGAGGAGTAAGATTGCCGCCTACAATTCTTCTCCGCCTATTGAAACTGGGGCAGGAATGTTCTCTGTGCGGAGCAGATGAATTAGAACGTTATCTCCCGGCAAGAAACGCCCACCGGAAAAAAATGGAGAAAAATGTTCATCAAAGTAAATGGAGTTTCAAAAATTAGTTTGTAAAATAAAATGTATAAAACTTTAAAAAAATTTTTTTAAAGAGGTCTAAATAACACGCTCATAAGCAAAAAAATCTGCAATCCCCCCATGGTGAAATGCAGTTCAATGTTACCATCAATGGGTTCCGGTGACATCATAAAACACGAGGCAAAGAGTTTGTAAAGGTCAGCACAACCCACAGAAGGAAATATAGGACTATATTATACATGGTATCCGTGAGGTGTTTTATTAAATTACATGATGGTTTATTGATTTTCTGACTTTTATTTTGAAAACACAGTTTTCATCAAAGTGCAGCTAACAATGACTACTGAATTTAAAACTGGAATCATAATGCTTATGCTTTATTAAACCTTTCATGAATAAATTGTTAACAAAATAATCAGTAATGTTCAGTGGGCTTGGGTGAGTCTGGTTACAGCATATATTGCATACTAATGAATTTACTTTATCTATTATACAATATGCCACTTAGGGGGATATTCTCAAGAACGTGTGATAACAATCGCAAAATTTGCTTAACGCAACTTTGCACATCGCAGTCTATCGCGGGAAAAGAACGTCGCGTTAGCGTCGTAATCTCAACCCGGCGGCACCAAGCAATAGTCTCACAATAACGCACAATATGACAGCGTTAAAACTAACTCCACACAGGAAAAACGCAAAACACAAATGTGAAAAAGGTGGAGATGGATGTGGCCAAACGCAATTCAAAAATCAGTGATAAGCAGCGACAGGCCTGCAATTCCCACACGTCATGTGGGAAAATGCACTATAAAAGCAACCCAAAAAATATCCCAAACCAAAAATAAACTGCGTTGCACCATGGATGCACCCGCACCGAGTGCAGAGGACAACCCGAACCCCACAAGCCCCCAGGATGACCAGCCAGGAACCCCGGGGTCCGGGAAGGGCAAGGAGAAGAGGAAGATGTGGTTCAGTCCACAGGAAATCTGGATCATAGTCACCGAGGTGATAGGACACTACCAACAACTGTTCATCACCTCCACTGTGTCATTGGCAACACAAACGGAAATATGGCGGTCCATCGTGAACAATGTGAATGCAGTCGGAGTTTTGAGGAGGTCAATGGAGGCGGTCAAGAGGTGCTGGAATGATGTGACAAACCAAACCAAGCAGAAACTCGCTGCCAACCGTTAGGCAGCAACGGCTACTGGAGGTGGGAGTCCTGCGCCACAGGAGGAGCTGGATGGGGGTGGTGGCAGTGGGTGTTGTGGCCCTCTGGATGTCCGTGCAGCCTGATCAGTGGCTCCATGGCATCTGTTGTTCTTCAGGTGTGGCTGTGTGCTGGGCTCTCTTTCATGGTGCAGGTTGTCGTCTGACTTAACACCAGCTAAGAGCAGGTGTTAAATTCCTACTGCTAACGCACCTTATCTCAGGTTTTGGGATCTAATCGCAGATCTGGCTGGTCGTTGAGAATGTTGCAAAGTGGTGTTGTCACGGCTTTTTGCACTGGAACGCCTACTCTGCATCTCATTAGCGTTAGTTGCCAGTGTCATCCGAGGCATTGTTTTTTGTGGCTACTATCGCAGGTAAATTGGTGATATCAGCTGTTAGCACCAGCTTGTGAATGGTGCGATGGATTTACCAATTCACCAATTTGGCTGCAATAAAGTGCCGCTAACTTGGAGATAAGTGCTTGAGAATATCCTCCTTAATTTGCAAAAATGCTGTTTCTATCTCAAATAGATAAAAGTAGTACTGACAGAGAAAGTGCTGCACTATTTGCATTTTTTTGCCACATAATTTTGATAATCTTGATGCAAAACCTGGTCCTCCACGCTGCATTCCTATTTGATCTGGCAATGTTAAGGCTCTGCACCGATATACAGATATAGAAGTAGATATCGACAACATGGTTTAGCCTTCTTTTTTCAGTGCTTTCAAAGCCTGCATTTCACAATGCTGAATTCATCTGCAGGATATTTAGCTTATCTAAAAAACTTAAAATGTTAAATACAGCATTTCTCTATGTATTGCAGTACTGGAATAAAAATACTTTCCCAATGACAGTGCTGTTCTTAGCCCATTAATTAGCACTCCTAGCAAGCTCACCCTTGCAGGCCCATCCGTGGTGCAAACATCTAACAATTAAACATTCTCATTGTGTGAGAATAATCATTGTAAACTTTGAAGCCAGACTCATATTAAACTTGATTTCTTTCTTTATGTTGTGTTAAATCAACTCTATGCAATAAATATACTACAAAAGAAAAGCACATTTGAGAATACATTTTTAGTTACATTACAATGCTCTTGATTTTATTTATAAGAATAATGCACATTGTTGCATAAAACACATTTTAATTATTAGCCTATTCTTCACAACCAAAACATACTTTCCCAAACGATTGACAGACATATCTGCAGTCTAAGGCAAACAATGAATAGTAAACAGAATAGTAAACAGATGACATTCAAATGTCCTAAATCCTTCTCAAGAGTACTAAAAACAATGAATAAATCCAAATCATGTATTATAAAAAATGCATAACAAGTAAGGTGTCACATGGTGATAGTTATAAGGCACTCAGCCTGTGTGCTTGGGGTTTGTATATATCACCAGAAGCCTGTGATGGAAATATAGGCCCACAATTCACAGTCCTGAACACTGAAATGGCACCAGAGGACCGTATTACACTTGCCTGTAGAGAAGTCTCTATCTCTCTCTCTCTCTCTATATATATATATGTATAGATATATTTTTTTATAAAAGTACACCCAGACTTTTCCAGTCAGTGGAACACGGCAGCACTCTGTAATGTGCTTCAACACGATCTAGTTAATGACACATTTCGACTTGACAGCCTTTGTCTGATGGAGTAGTTTAATGACGTGTTTCGGCTTGACAATTTTCAAGCCGAAATGCCTCATTAAACTACATTGTGATGGAGCACTTTATGAAGTGGCACCGTATTCCTTTGAATGAAAGAGTCCGGATGTAGTGTTTATAATATATTTTGTGGGTTCCAGCATCCACTGCAAGATTAGTAGGCACCTTTACCCAATTCCTTTTTCTCAACTATAACTGTTATGTGAACTAAGTTCTCTACATAACAAACAGACTGTATACATTACAGTGCTTTATGCACAAGCAGCTCTACAACACAACCTCACCACATATATAATTGAGGGACTTGCCATTGAAAACATATTCAATATGTGACGAGAAATTTGCAGTTGTTGTGGGCACCTTTTATACATTGTCTAGAGGGACAAAAAATAGAACTGCAACACTTATCACAAATAAGATTGTGAGAGTTTCTAATTAATATTTTACGTCTAGAGCATAATCTAAAGTTCTGGTGTATCCTGTCTGCATATATAGTTTGCCAATACTGATGATTGTTTTCTCAATGTATTTCACCTATTTTTAAAACCTATTACTTTCTTTTGTCATTTACAAGGTACGCTATACTGTCAATCATCTATCACTCCATTTTGAGTATTTCTATATTGTTTTTTTTTTTTGTATCCTTATTCGCCACCAATCTCACTTCACTCTGCACCCAAGATGTCTATACCATACTCAGCGAACTGGGAGAAGGTAGGCAATTTGGAGGTGGAGACCCGCCTACAGGTACCAGAAACCTACTTGGGTGCTTAGGAAGGACCAGCTGAGAGAACTCTTCTACCAGCTCCAAGAGCTGGGGCACCCTCGCCGTAAAGTTAGAAATAAATGACTTGGCCCGGAGAGTATTGAGGCAGCATAATCATAGGACTCAGGAAAAAAAAAACATCACACACTTCTTGTGTCCAATCCATATTGCAACAAGTCCCTAAATGCCAGTTTCTTCTTACTGCAAGATCTAGCGAGATCAAGCTTAGAGACCACCACAACTGAGGCCAGCCAGTCTGCGAAAGTAGGAGGGGAAGATTTTGCAGATTTCTCTCCTGGCCAGCAAGATGAGATAGATAAGTAATGATCTAGAAAGGCCCGTTACTTCGTCTGTGAAACCGAAGATGATCAGAGGTAAATCAATATGAATTGGACAACTCAAAACCTTTGTCAGGAAACAGCCAACTTTGTCCCAAAAAATTTCCAGAACGGGACATAGGCCCTATGAATAGTAAACAGGTGGTTTCTCTTCAACCATGCAGGCTTTACCATCTCATATAAAAGCTTGCACGAACTCTACCAAAGATTATCACAATTTTGTGCAGGTAGTAGACGCCCCCACAGTTCCTCAGCGAGCTTGAATTCGCCGTCCACAGAGTCGGTTATAGCTTGATACCAAAATGAAACCTCCCTTCTCCCACAGGCTTGGCCAACAGCTGATGTTCTAGAAAACTGCTATTTCCTACCGGGTTCCTTTGATCTAATTTTGATTGGGCCCAGCTTTTCAACTGGAGATGTTTAAACCTGGAGAGGTCTTCTCCAACTTTATCTTTAAGTTGATCCCATGAGATAAGAGTGCTGTCGGGGACTAGATCCCCCCAAACCATTAGGCCCGCTTCTCTCAAGGGTATTGCCAACCTATCCCTTAAACACCCCGGAGTACCAGGAGAGTCCCAGATGGGAGACAGGCTGGAAAAGTAATTGAGTGCGGTCGCTCCACTAAGTTTCACCCAAGTTTTAGCAAATCCTTGTAGGACCTTCAGCTTGATCTTTTAAAAAAAAATTGGGTCCCCGAATTTGAACAAAAAACCCTCCTCAACAAGATTTGCGTCTCTAAGCATAGCCCCTGCTCCGGTATTGACCGGCATTTTCAACAGCATACGCGAGTGCGTGAGTTGGAAAGCCCAAGCATAAAACTGGAAATCTGGCAAGGCAAGGCCACCCTTCTCTCTCCTCCGCCTCAACTTCTTCCAGGCTATTCTTGGTGATTTGTGTGCCCAAACGAAGGAGTTTATATCTTGCTGTAATTTATCAATGGCTGATTTTTCAAAGTGGAGGGGAATACAGTTAAAAAGAAAGGTAACCTTAGGGAGTATTGACATCTTAACCCAGTTAACCCTACCAAAGATGGATAATGGAAGCAGGGTCCAAGACTTCAACAGCCTCTGACACTCTTTGGCCACCACGGCTATATTGATCTCAACAATCTTGGTAATGTCATGAACAACATTAATACCCAGGTATCTCATTTTAGAGCTAATCTGATACTGGTGCTGTGTCCCTTCATGATTCCAAACCATGATTTCTGTCTTGGCGGCATTGATTTCGTAACCTGAAACTAGACCGAACTCCTGTGCCTGACTGATCACTGCTGGAAAAGCTGTTGACAGATTAGCTAACATAATTAAAATATCGTCAGCATACAGGGCGACCTTCCTCTCCCACTCTCCAAATTTAAATGACTGAATATTGGGATCATCCCTGAGCTGTTGAGCGAATGGCTCAACATCTAAGTCAAAAAGGATAGGGGAGAGTGGGCAGCCCCGCCTTGTCCCCCTCGATATTTTAAAAGGATCAGTGATGTTACTGTTCACAAAGAGTCTGGCTGTTGGATTCTGGTAGATCAGCTGCACCGATCGAACACATTTTGGCCCTAAATTAAATTTCCCCAAAACCTCAGCCAGGTAAATCCAGTTCACCCTATCGAACGCTTTAGTGGCGTTGAGAGTCATTGCTGCTAAAGGTAGAGAATACGCAAACGCCACATCGATGGCCCCTATAAAGTCGTAAGTGAGGTCTGATAGCTGCCGTCCCCTGACAAAGCCCTTCTGGTCCAGGTGGAGGATATCACCCACCACACGTCCCAACCTGGCCGCCAATATTGAAGCAAAGATTTTATAGTCCGCATTCAAAAGTGAAATTGGCCTGTATGACCCAGGACATGAAGGGACTTTCCCAGGTTTCAAAATCAGAATAATTGTGGCGTCATTCAACGAAGCAGGGAGCTTTCGCCCCTCTTGTAGTATCTGATTGAAAAGCTTTGTCAGGTTAGGTACCAACTTATCACTCATTGATCGATAAATCTCTGCTGGGAGCCCATCAGGGCCCGCAGCTTTCCCATTCTTGCAACGCGATATAGCATCCCTAACCTCTGCTTGGGTAACTTCTCGATCTAACTGTTGCTGCTATTCAAAGTTCAGGGAGGGAAGAGGGATGTCCTTGAGCCAGCTCCTGACATTGGAGTCCACCACTCTTTTGTCCTCATAATAGATGTTTTGAAAAAAAGACTGAAAGACATCACAGATTTCCTCATCAGAGGATAGGGTGGTATCTCCGCTGATAATTTCTGTAATGTGATTCCTAACCCGGTCTAATTTGGATTTCCACGCAAGGAGTTTCCCTGCGCCTTCCCCATACTCGAAGTGGGCGATCTTACTAACTTCCCATCTTTGAGGACACTCTCCAACTGGCCCTTCAAGTTGTCAAACTTAGCCTGATAACCTTGTTGGATTTCCGGGGGCTTGACGGGTTAAATTAGCCTCCGCGGCCTTATGCTTGGCTTTTAATGATGAGACCTCGTCTTTATATCTTTTATTCCTATAGGTTAACCTACTTGTGATTTGACCCGTAGGTAAGCTTTTAAAGAATCCCAGACTACGGATATAGGAGCCGAGTCTAAGTCGACCCCCCAAAAAAATCTATTTCCTGAGATAAAAAAGAGATCTCTTCCTCCAATAAAAGGGTACGGTTGAAGGGCCATGACCTGGCGAGGCTTGGTTTTGGACATTCTAACCCCAGCAGAATTCCAGAGTGATCCGAAAGATGTGATGCCAAATAAGAGATCTCATTTACTCTTCCTCTTAACAAATGACTAAGCAGCACATAATCTATTCTAGATGTATGTTGATACTTAAAGTTCCTAAACGAGACTCCCAGCTGCTGACCAGATCTTTCCCTCCATATGTCAGAAAGGGCAAATTGCTTCATAGCTCCCAATAAGAAATCCCGTGATTTAGACGGGACCAAAGCTCTATTATTTGGTGACTTATCTAATAGAGGATTCAAAACAATATTAAAGTCTCCGGCTAGAACTTCTGGGTCTGGGAGATCTATCAAATAAAGAAAAATAGTCTTAAGGAAAGAAGGATCGTCCTGGTTAGGCCCATAGTAGCCGACCAGGGTGAGCTGGAACCCCATGATAACAGCTTTCACAATGACCCATCTGCCACTGGGGTCTGCTAACTGAAACAGGATTCGTGCTCTGGCTGATTTCTTGAAAAGGATTAAAACCCCTCTAATATTAGCTGACTGACTAGTAATGGCGTATGGGGCAACCCATTTTTTGTTTTTTAAAAGAGCGACGACCTCCGCCTTAAGAAGATGTGTTTCCTGAAGGACAATGAGCTGCGCAGGGGAATCCCCGAGATATTGAATAATCTTATCTCTCCTTGGTCTAGTGCGCAGGCCATTAACATTCCAGGACAAAATCTCAAAAGAGCTCATGGTGGATCAAACTGGAAAAACAAAGGGACCAGCACCAGCACAGAAAGTCAATGTCAAAGCCAACAAAGTTCCATAAAAGTTCCAAAATTGTTACCCCCAGAAGTAGGATTGGTACTATTAACAAAAGGAGAATGAGGACATTTTTATTACATTTTTTAACTTGCAACACCTCCCAACCTCCGCCCCGTGCCCCCACCCCCCACCCGTGGTGAACCCCTACCCTAGAAATCTGGACAAATGAGTCCAGAAACTGCATCCCGGAGGTCTCTGCCCCCACCGCCTAGTATGGTCTATATTATTTGTGGTCCCCCTATATTTATCCACATTTTTGGTATTTCTATATTGTTATAGTTGTTCACTGCCACTAGTGTGACATAAACATGAAGGTTTTCTATTTGAAATATAGTATCTCGATTTTGGCAGGATGAGTGTGAGCCTCTAATTTGTAGAGTGTCATCGTGAGATTTTCACATGTTTGTGAACATTGCTTAATCTTAACAATAGTTTGATAAGTCCATTGTATTGTATTGTGTTGTTGTGATTTCAGGTTTGTGTTGAGATCAAAGTGGTAACTGCGGGTATTTGGTCGAGTGAGACCAGGGCAAAGTCAAAACTTAAGGCCTGACCATAATGGAGCATGGTCCTGGTAGGCAAGGTGGATTGTACCTGATTTCAGCTTACATTCAGACTTAGAAGACACTTTAGAGAAAGTTTGTGAGATAGTAAAGATCAGCTGGGGCATAGCAGCCAGCAGTGTCTAAGGAGGAGGTGTCATTGTTGGGGAGCTGCTGGATGGAGTTATGGTGAAGATTTCTATCTTCGGACCTTGTCACTTTTTTGGAAGTCAGAAAATCTCCAGTGGGAAGAAGCTGCAGGCTGTAACCAACTAGGGCTCCTTGAAGCTGAACACCTTCACTGAGGGGTCCTCCTGAACAGGATTTGCTGCTGCAGAGAAGAATGTAGTGGGAGTTACCGCTAAGTCAGGCCGACCAAAGATGCAGCTTTGGCTAGCAGGAAGGTCCTGGTCATTTGTCAGTTCACAGGTCACTTTTTGATGAATGTTTTTCTAAGTGCCAACCTTTAGGGCTAGGCGGGAGCAGTACCTTTAACACCACAACCAAGGGTCCCGGACTGGAAGGGCACCACTTGGGTGGGGGGGGGAGGGAGGGTGAAGGCTCATTCCAGCACAGGCCAGGTGTAAGGTTCAATGTCTCTGGAGCTTGTTCTGTCCCTGATGCTCACACAGGTGGCCAGCCAACTAGCCCTTGGTCAGTCTGGTAGGCAGGCCTCAATCCGCAGCACAGTGCTCTGGGGAGCAAGACAAGCATCAAGCAGCAGGTGAGCCCTCAGGTAGCAGCAGTGCAATCCTCTGCGGTACAAGGCAGGCCTCACACAGCAGGAAAGTCTTCAGGGGTTCCAAGGCAATACTTCTGAAGTCATCTGCAGGTCCAGGAGTGTACTGAAGAGTTGGTGTGTGGGTCCAATATTTATACCTGCTTCCAGCCTTTGATGTGGGGGAATCTTTTAGGCCATTCCCACATCTGGTTATGGAAAGTTTCTTCAGTCCCCTGATGTTAGAAATTGGGTTGTAGGTTGACTGGGGTTTGAGTCCCAGTCAAGCAGCAACCACAATCCCAGACATGTTAAGAATCATGCAAGCACCATATTAACCTCTGCTCATCCTCTGGTAGTTTGGCACAGAGTAGTCAGAATGAACTAAAAGGCAATGTGTAAAGTATTTGTGCAAGATTAAAAAAGTAAAACAGTGAAAACATCACATAAAAAGATTCCACACGAGTGTAGAAAAATAGAGCTTATTTCAATTAACAAAATAATATCAAAACCACAAGAATCCAATAAGTAGAACTGGAGTCTTGAATTTTTAAAGAATAAACTGAAATATTGAGCCCAATAGCATAAAGCACCAACTGGCGATGTCTGATTTTGCTACACCGGGTCAAATCCAAAAGTTCAGGCAGACCACGATGGAGCGCAGGTATGATACAGTCCCAGATTAGTCCCTCTGAAGGTTTACCTTCTCAAGATTTGTGCCAAGAGTCCTGTTCCTGGTGAAGAAGTTCGCAAGTGCTGCTCTGGTCGGGGGCCACATATATCAACCAAGTGTGGCGAGTGGTGGTACTTGCTGTGCGAAGAGACGAACTTGGGGCTGCTCATTCTGGAGGAGCAACATGTTTCCAGAGCAAACAGACCCATATGCATTTGCAAAGAGCCCATAGGTTTGACTCTAAAAAGCCAAGAGGTGCCTCTTCGGGTCAGGATCTCTTTGAAGACAGGCCCTGGGGCTGTGAGGAGCCTCTTATGTCACTGAGGCTCAGATCAGGAGGTCAGCAGACTAGCCCCTTGAGTCACTCCGGCGTCCTGGGGCATAATGGGTTTCAGGTACAATTCTTCCTTTCGAGGCAAGAGGGCAGCAGGTGAGCACAGCAAGGCAGCAGTTCTTCCAGAACAGCAATCCAGCAGAGTGGCAGTCCTTTCAGCAGCACAGCACAGCAGTTCTTCTTCCTGGCAGAGTATCCACAGGTCCAGAAGTGAACTGAAGTGGTAGGGTCTGAGGTCCAGTTCTTATACCCAGTGGAGCCTTTGAAGTGGGGGGGGCATAGCCTATCCAGGTGTAAATGTGAGGCTGTTCCCAGCTCCTCCCTCCCATCCTCCCAAGAAGGCCCATCAAGTCCCATTTAAGCTACTATTGTGTGTGGCTGTCTAGAGGGAATGCACGAAGCCCAGTTGTTACCCTCCCCAGACGTGAATTGGAGACAGGGTGCACGCACACAGGGCAAAGAGCAGGAAAATGCCAAATTTCTAAAAGTGACGTTTTTTAAATTGCAAATATAAATTCTACTTTACAATTGAAGAGGATTTGTCCTTACAATTCTCTTGGCATGAAAGGCTCCTTCTAATTGGGAATTGTAGCTTATTAGATGTACTAAGGAACCCCCAATGTTAACCTAAGAGAAGGGAGTTTTTCACTACCAGAAAATGTAAATCTTAAAAGTACATGTCTTGGTTTTTACTTACAACCTGCCCTATGTGCTACCTAGGGCCTATCTTAGGGGTGACGCATATTCAATAAAAGGAGAGTTTAATGATTGGCAAGGGGTTTTAAATGGCAAGTCGACATGGCAGTGTAAACTGCACAGACAGGCTCTGTAATGGTAGGCCTTAGAAATGATTAAAGGTCTACATAAGTGGGTGCAATTTTAAAGCAAACTGTTAGCAATTAAGATTCATATTTAACCTGGAATATGACATGCCATCAACGTCGTCTGCTGAACCATTTCAGGTTGAACTTATTTCCCCACCTTATTCCCTCTAGTTACGGTTGTTTTTAGGTCGGGCCTAGACAGTGCATGCGCAGTCGCAAGACCTGGAGTAAACACTGTACTGAGTGTAATCCCGCCTGCTGCTTGGGATTGGTTCACTCCTCCGCTACTCTTCTTTCCTGGCTCCTTATTGGTTACTTGCCTCAACACATCATTTCCAGTTTTGCCAAGCAGCACCAACCAACGACAGCTTACTCACGCTGCAGCTGGTTAGTTTTCCCTTAGGGACTACTTGGTTTATTTCCTGCATGTGATTCCCCATGGTGCCAGCTTAATGGTATGCTGTCCACATTACTTGTACGTAAAACGCTGATTCATCTTGTGCTGTTGATCCGTTTTCTGTTTACAAGATGCTTGTTTATCGTTGAGCTCTAACTTTTAAATACGCCCCATTACACGCCCTCCCTCCCCCACTGCCCGGACGCTCGCGAAGCGGGCAATGTCTTAATTAAAGAAATCTGCTTGGAAGCAGGCTACCTCATTTGTTCCCTCTCCCTCCCCATCTATGCCCTTCATATGGCATGGCAATTTGAGAAGTGCACACACATTAGTGCACATGAAAAGGCTTCATGGTGCCCGGGGGTGTGCTTCTTCACATGTGGTGGCACACCACAAGCATCGTCCATGGGCACCCTTTCAACCCTCTCAGCTCCCCCTTGCTCCATGCGTGTAAAACGTTGTTACTTTTGAATGCCCGGCGTGTGCACTGCTCCATGTGCTTGGGGCGTGTTATGCTTACTGGGGAAGACGAGTAGCCTATTTATCTGATTGAACCTTGTTGTATTTCTTTTTAGCGTTGCGTGCGGGCGCTTTATCTGTAACAATGGTGGCTGCCTTTTGTTCAGCACAGCTTGCACGCCCACCTCTTTATTTACTTTGGCCTTGGACAAATGGACCCCAACTAGGTCTTCTTGGGCTGCGGTAACTACAAGGGAAGCGGTAAGTGCACTGCATGTGCATGGATACTTCTGGCTTCACTGATCGGTATTCTTTAATTTTATTTCTTCAGATCAGCATTTTTAACTGAATAGGAGAAGTCTCTGCCGGAAAGTGCTGCTGGTCTCTCTCATCCCAGATCTTAGCTCTGTGCGGGATGGGTGCGGTTGTATACTTTCACTGTATCCTTAATTCGACATATTAATTTAAAGTGGTTGCAGCCGTGTCACTGGCTATGTGCGTGCATGTGCAATTGATCACAGCAAACTTAGTCAGATGTGAGTACGTTGTCCGCACTCTGCATGCACCACAAATGTGCGGGGAACAACAAAAGAAACAAAGGTTAAATATTAAAGGGTACGTAACGAAGGTCCTCTATACTAAGGGAGTTGACACTGCTGAGAAATGGACACATTGGGTAAGATTGTGATGGTTGCATTAAGAGACCCCCTTACAGCTGTAAACTACTCAGGCTGAGCATTATCACAAACAAACATTTGCCATGCAATAGGTCTAGTAATTGCGAGACTTTGAGCTATTGGCATTGTAAATGAAAATCCCTTTTATTTATGTGTTTAAAAAAACCTGCACTAATAAAAGGCATTGTCATTTACAATACTAATAGGTCAAAGTTTCTAAAATGCGAGACCTATTGCATTGCAAATGCTTGTTCGTACTTGGATCTGCCCGCTGTGATTGTGACAAAACAACGATTAACGATACTTTACATGTCACTATGTTTTGTCCAAAATACAATAATCTGCGGTACAAGTTTCTGTTTTCGATTTTGAAGCCAATTAATTTTATCCAAGTCAGGCCTGCTCTACTGTTTTTACAGCTTTTAAACTCTACTTCTGTTTGCTTTTTTCTTGTACGTTTTTTGGTGGGGGTTTTAAAACATGAATGTAGGAGAGTAGGATCTGCACTTATGTTGCCCCCACTTTTTTTCTGATGTTAACACTGGTTTCTGACTATAGTCTGGCTGGCACCCTGCTAATCAGGGCCCCAGCCTCTCTGTTCTCTCTAAACAACTTGGAGTGCATATTAGATGCACTAGTGATTGGATACTGTGGAACCTTATGAGCCCCTAGTATATGATACCTTAGGTACCAAGGGCATAGGTACTTCACAGGCCTACCAGGGGCTGAAGCATGTATTATGCCACCCCTGGGAATCAGACTAAATCTGATACCACAGGCCTGCTACTGCAGCCTGGGTGAGGTAGTGTTAGCACTCCTCACTGAGATATAGGTTCCCTATATCTCTCCTTACACACACATATAAACCTATCAATCACCCCTAAGGCAGGCCCTATCAATCCTGAGGGCAGGGTGCTTGGTTTCCATGTGAGGGGTTGCCTCTGCCTGAGCAGGGCCCCTCTGCAGCTCTCAGAGTCCATTCTCTGTGGCTGCTTGTGGATGCGGTTAAACCATATACTCTTAAGTGCATTATAACCTTGCGGTAAATGCTAACTCTGGGATGACTGCGTCAAAACATGTCATGTTTGGTGTCAAACGCTTTGGAATCATACCCCCACATCAGTAACTGGTGTGGGAGTATGATCCCACCCTTCTAGAGGGATAGACATGTACCTACTGTGGAAACACGGTAGAATCCTGAAGAGCCCTGGCATCACAAAATGGATGCCACCAGCACAGACACTGGGCTGCCCTCCTGCTGCTGACTGAAACTTGCAGTGGAGGAGGCCCAACAATAGGCATCCCGTCACAGGGAGGTGTAACTGCTGGAGCGGGTAATGCAACATTTTGTATACCCTCCCCAATTTGCATGTTTATCCTAATTAGATTAATTAATTATAACTGTATTAATTGTTTGAAGTGAAAAGTACTAATTAACCTTATTAATAACTGAAATACACGTGGGATTGCATTTGCATGGCCTAATTAATACGTAAACTAAATTATGTACGCATACTAATAATAGACAATTAGAATATTGCATGATATATGTTGCTTTTGTGATGTGTTTGTGATTTGTGCTTTATTAAGTGAGTATAAACCGCTTTGAGTGTTGCTTTTTGCTAGATAAATACACACACATATGGGTATTAGCGAGGGAATAACATTTTATTAGTCATTTCTATGTATTAATTGTGTTTTGTGTTTCTTTTGCTTAAGTTGACCATTTGGGCCTGCCACAAGATGGCTGCCTCCTGTACCTGACATGACTAACGACGCTCCACGAGGTTTTGGGTGAAGTGCGCCTGTGCTAACGCCAGCAACAGTGGCCTCGTCTTGACCCTAACCAGACTGTACCCACCAAGGTCGCCCTGGGAAGCCAGCCAGTTTTCTGGGAAGAATAGACTTTCTTTAAAACCGGAACCAGCAAGTGTGATGATCTAATGGACAAATTTCATGAGAACTCTGTAGGATGATTTCTGATTATCCAATCAGAAAAGCCGAAAACCAATATTTGTTACTTTTTGACAGTGATTTTACTATAAATTATGGTAGAATAATGAGGTTATGACACACACGCTGACCGACCCCGAACAAGCTCTTTGTTTCCTGACGTTATGCTGAAGGAGAGGACGGTGGCGCTGCAGGACAGCTGTTTCCCTGAATCTTTGACGGACTGAACTGATGCCCAATTTTGACTTAGAGGACGACAAGTAGCCAGAATAGGTAAATATGGTGATTGGCTGCTTGATAACAAATGATTTAAACTGCATTAATTAGATAAAGATTGATTTGATTAATTATCAAATGAGTTGGGTTGTTTATTCATAGAAAATGTATTAATTCAAAGTGAATAAAGAATTAGAAATGACCTTACCAGCAACTAGCAGATTCATCGCCAACCTATGAGAGGAATATCAAGGTGGAATTTAGGGCCGAATGAATTGAAGAAGGTTATGTAGACTCATTGGTCATTAGGGCAAGAGGTATTTCCTTTCATATCAGCGTTTGGAACAATCGTCTCCCAAGAAATACAGACTGATGTTGAGTGAATGTTGGTGTTATAGGCCCCACCAGCGAATGTATTGATTGAGTGTGTTTGTGAGATCTTTGGTCTGTGACGAAGGGAGGGATTTTGTATTCCACGCTGCAGCAGTTTTTCTGGTAGCAGTATGATGGTTGTTATTGTTTTGGTTTGGTGATTATTGCTTGTACATTGCTTATTGATTATTGGTTATTGATTGGTATTGGTTTATGTACTAACAATCTATGTTGAGTTGCGTTGAGTTTTATGTCGTTAGCATGACTTCTGGGATGTAGGAAGTCGGAAGTTTGTAACGGTTCTGTAGTAGAGCAGAGGTAAGCGCTGTTCTCGGGAAAGACGGAATTGTTGTAGCCCTGTAGGTACACAGGGGAAACGTGTAACGATTGAAGTTGCACGACGCATTGTCTGGGTTCGATTCGGTGACATCGTCGTGTGTTGCCATTAGGGACATTTTCTGTGTGAGAGATGTGTGTATGATAGCGAAGGTTACCTATGAAATTCTGGTCTTAGGTACCAGGGATTCAACTGGCATTCCGATAACGCTTATCACTGGAAAGGTAATAGGTACTCTCTGAGCTTGTTAGAAGGACAAAGGAGAGGTAAGCGCTGCTTTATTAACGGGTGTTATAATTCTGTAGCAGGACGGACTATTCGTTGTTCTCGGGAAAGACAGAATTCTATGTGAATGTACTACATTTTCTGTATGAAAGTGTGTGTATGAAAAGGCATTCCGATTAATTGCGAAACTCTGGTTTTATTTCTCAGGAGCATTGGGTCTCCAACTAGGGTGCCGATTCCGATCCGTTAAAAATATTCCCCGTACGAATCGTATCTGGATTTTTTTACGTACGAATCGTACAAGTCCCGTACAAACTGGCAAGTACGAATCGTATGTTAAAAAATCCATACGAATCGCATTGGGAAAATTCCCCGACACGTCCTCGGGTCGGAAAAAGTGTCCGACACGTTCCCGGACAGTTTTACGTACGAATCGGTAAACTGAAGTCCGAGCGCGCAAGTACGATCCGTCCCGTCCGTTCGAATGCACAACCGTATGGAAAAAACACCGCACGGAGCGAACTCCCAGAGCAACCATGGAGACGTCCTAACATGTGGCCGCATACGCGCCGAACACCCCCCCAGCCCACCCCCCCAAGTACGCACCGTACCCCCAGCCCCCCCATATACGTGAGGTACCACCACCCCACCCCCATAGGCACGGAGCGTACCCCCACCCCCGTATGTACGGTGCGGACCCCCAGCCCCCATAGGTACGGAGCGTACCCCCACCCTACCCCGTAGGTACGGAGCATACCCCCACCCCGTATGTACGGTGCGGACCCCCACCCCACCCCATAGGTACAGAGCGTACCCCCACCCCCGTATGTATGGTCCGGACCCCCAGCACATACATACGGGGTGGGGTGGGGGTACGCTCCGTACCTACGGGGTGGGGTGGGGGTATGCTCTGTACCTACGGGGGGGCTGGGGGTCCGCACCGTACATACGGGGTGGTGTGGGGGTCCGCACCATACATACGGGGTGAGGTGGGGGTACGCTCCATACCTATGGGGGCTGGGGGTACGGCGCATACATACGGGGGGCTGGGTGTACGGCGCGTGCATGTATGGATGCTGGGGTACGGTACGTACATGGGGGGGCTGTGGGTACGGTGCGGACGTGTAGGGATGGAGGTTCGGTGCGTACCGGGCCCCCTTTTCGTCGTGCATCGCGGCGTACTTAGCTTTTCCGGCACTTTTTGGGTCCCGTAAAAATGTTGCCGTGTGAAGTGCTGTGGGTACAAATCGTACTTGCTGATCCGTAAAACGCTGCCTGACTCCGTGCGAATGTCGCGTACGCGGTGTCCCGGATCCGAATTGTGGGTATATCTTAGCCGGTCGTTTTTTTTTACGATTTGTACGGAAATGGTGTTTCTGTACGAATCGTACTTGCGGGTTTGTAAGGTGTTTTTCCCGGGTACGAGTCGGACGGAGAAAACGCTCCGTCCGACGGTTCGTACACAGGATTTACAGGATCGGAATCGGCACCTAGGTGTCTTAATTCTAGAGAAGCGGTTAGTTGATGCTTGTTAGAAGGGTAAAGTAGAGGGATGTGCTACTTTATCAACGGAAGTAACGATTCCATAGTAGGGCAGAGGTAAGCGCTGCTCTCGGGAAAGACGGAATTCTCGTGAGAAAGGTCTATTGCTATTCTTTGGTTAGCGAAGCGGACTATGGAGACGTTTCTATGTTGTTACTAACAGAATTGTAGAAATTGAAACAAAAACTTACGGAGAAGATTTGTAAAGGAGGGGTAGACAGGAGCAGCAGCTGCCGCAGTGGCTGCTGACGTCAGAACGACCGCGCTGGGATTGGACAGTCGGTCAGAACTGTAAAACTCTCCGGATTGGTGCGTTAGTGTACGCCGCGCTAGGATTGGAAAACTACAGAGGTGACGTAGACGCTCCGGATTGATGCATTAGTGTGAGTCGCGCTGTGATTGGACAGAAAAGAGTACAGTTGTAAGGAGAGACTAGCGATACACGGAAGACAGGAAAATGTATTACGATCCACCAGAAAAGGAGGAAAAGTCATGGGTTGGTAAAATTAAAAGGTGGTTTAAGAAGGACAAACCGATTGTGACAAGGGAAGGACAGTTACTTCCTCCACCGAAAACGCCCGCATCCTTCATGGTTGCAAAATACAGATATCATACTTGTATTTGGTTAGACAATTGGGTAAAATATACGAGGAACGATGGAGTCCTAGCTTTCCCAGAACATGGCTCATTTAATTTGGCAATTTTGAGAAATTTGAGCGAGATAATGATGAATTTAGAACCAAGACCTAGACCAACACAGTTTGAGGCATTGACAGATTGGGAAGATGAGATGCATGAACCAGCGAGACAAAGAAATGGTAGAGGATATAGGTACCTGTTTGGCATATCATACGGACATGAGACGCATGATGATCGAATGAGAATGTGGCGGAATGCAATTATGACTGAGGGTTTGTTTCCCGTAAGAACTGCAGGAGAGAATGAAGGACGAAAGTGTGTAGAAAAAAGGCATAATGTGGAGTCGAGAGGGTACAGAGTGAATGAGTCCGAGGATGAGGTTCTTGATGATATGTTCTATAAGAATCCACCACCATACCGACCAGAACCAGAAATGTTAACTCCAAGTGTCCCAATGAAAGAAACAGTACAAATTATAAAATCGGAACCAGAGTTCCAAAATGTGGGTAAAATTAATGCCATTAGAGAGGTAGAAAAGAAGTCTGAAGGGAAAATAGAGGGAGAAAATTCTGCAGAATTATCAAAAACGACCCTAGAATTAACAGAGAAAATAAGAGAATTGACTAATAATCTAGAAGCGGTAACTGTTCCAGTAACAATAGGTCCAGTAATGCCAATTTTTGACAAGCAGAAAGACAGTGAACTTTGTTTGTCAGTTCCATATAAAAGTAATAAACCAGTTGAACAACCAAGAGTGAGTCAGAGTGAGAATCCATGGAGACTATGAGTATAATTGAACCAAATTTTTCAAATCACCCATTTGTAGGTCAGAACTGTGCAGAGAAACGTATGACAATGATGGAGACGATGTCAGAAACACAAAAAGATTTTGGACAAGGAAATGTAGAGAAGCCAGTAGGACCATCTACAGAGGAGTTAAGTGAATGGTTAAGAAGCTTGCAGAGAAAAGACAAAGAATCCCAATCAATTGATGTGGCCAAGTTACGAATGGTATTAGAAGAATTAATAGTAGGGACTATTCCCACAGAAAAATTGAAAACTTACCAGGATGAAGAATTACTATTTTTGTGCAAAAGTGTGACATGGAGAGCGAAAAACCTACATGAAAGGTTAGAAGAAGTGGCAAATGAGATGGGTATTGATATTGAAAAGGTAAAAGCCTTACAGAAACCCTATCGAGTAGATTTCACCGAAAAAGATATTAAAAACATGAATACCACAGGACGAACAGGTCAGATTAAGGAAATAATTATTTTGTTGAGAAAGTGGGGAGATGTGGATAAATGGAGAAGCAGGTGGTATAGAAAACGGGATGATGCCTCAGATAAATCATTTTCAGCATTCCCTGTAAGAGATAAGGAAAAGGTAGTAACAGAATGCCCTATGAGAGAGATTCCAGGAGGAGGATATGTACATGTAACATGGACGAGACAGGATATTTTGTCTTTTACTAATGATTTCCCTCGACTGCGCGAGAAGACTGTCGAGTGGTATAGGCAGGTAGATAGATTTGTAAAATTGTCTAAAGTATTATGGATTGATTCGAATAGTCTATTTGACATAACAGTACCAGCAGATTTATTGACGGAGTGCAAGCTCATGATAAATTGGCCAACTCAGGAATATCCTAGGGATCCTAAAACAGGAGCTCCAGACCCTGAGTTAATGAAGAAATATGAACAGGTTATGGCATTTCTAAAAAACAAAGTACCCCCTAAAGAGACAGATTGGGTAAAGAATGACCGAACACATCAAGAAAGTAAGTACATGCATACTATGAAAGGCTGATACTAGCTTTCAAACAGTTTAGTGGAGATGAGAATCTGAGTGAAAAGTATTTGAGTCATTTTGTATACAGATTTGTATATGGTTTACGTCCAGAAATTGGTGAAATGATTAAACAACATACTGTTGATTGGCAAAATAAGAAAATAGATGAAGTACTGAGACATGCTAAATACTTTAGTGATGAAATTGAGGCGAAACAGCGAAAATTGAAAGAAAAGGCTATGTGGGCACAGGTAAAAGTAGCAGAAAGGCAAGAAGCTCAATTGGTGGAACAAGCGAATAAGACAGGGACAAGACAGAAATTTGGTCCTGGGAAAGGAAAGCTCAATATAGAAGAAGCTAAAAAGAAGTTCCCATGCCATAATTGCAGTAGGATAGGGCATTGGAAATCCAAGTGTAAATTTCCCCAAGTACTAACAATGAAAATCCATCATTGAACCCACAGGTGCAGCATGAGGTGAGTGGTCAACTGCAGCAACAGCAGCAGGTTGTTACCACACAGAATCAGGTGCCAAAACCGCCTTTTCCACAGAGCAGAAACTCTCAGAAGAATAGTTATGAATCGGGATTCTACAATGAAGAACAGGTAAATAAGCTGCCACGCGCTAGCGCTGCTTCGCAGTATTGGCTGCAACGCGATGAAAGTGATTCAGAAGAACGCTATTGACGGTGCCGAAGGGAGGAAGAAGAGTGCGTACTTGGCGCAACTCTAGAAGTAGACCAGACAGGACCATTTGTAGATGGGAAGGTTAATGACAAAAATATTACTTTCCTAGTCGATACTGGTGCTACTCGATCAACTGTTAGATTAGCTGATGTTAAGAATCTTCCTCTCTCAGATGAAACGATCCAAGTAGTTGGTGTATCCAACAGACAGATTAAAACATACCTTACAGAACCAGTGAAAGTTGGCATAGGGAAATTTTCAGAAATGCACCGCTTTGTTGTTGCGATACTAGTCCTGTGAATTTATTAGGTAGGGACCTGTTGTGCAAAATGAATTGCACTATATTCTGTACTTCGGATGGAATAGCATTGGAAACACCAGATGATGATGTACTGTATATGATGACCATAGCGACCAGAGAAAATGAGGTTACTGAAACATATGCTGTATTCAACCCTAATGAATTACCTAAAGAATTGAAACAGACTGTGAAAGCAGAAGTTTGGGATTTCACTGGAGAAGATGTAGGACTAATGAGAAATGTAGATCCAATAAAAATAACCGTAAAAGAAGAAGTAACCTATCCAAACGTCCCACAATATAAATTGACACCTGAAATAATTGAAGGAGTAACTCCTGTAATAGAGAAAATGATCAGGCAAGGGATCTTGAGAGAAATAATGAGAAGTCCATGTAATTCACCAATAATGGGACTGAAAAAGCATAATGGGAAATTCAGAATAGTGCAATATCTGAGAAAGGTGAATAAAATTGTTGGGTCATGTTGTCCCATTGTACCAAATCCATCAGTGATTTTGTATCAGATTCCCCATGATGCAGAATGGTATACCGTGATTGATCTGTGCCATGCTTTCTTTTCTATCCCATTGCACCATGACAGTCAGCAAATCTTTGCATTTCATTTTGGTGAGCGTATTTTGGCATGGTGCCGAATCCCACAGGGGTATACAGAAAGCCCCTCAATATTTATTCAGCTATTGAAGAAGTCTTTGGAGAGTCTAGAAATGCCCGAAAATTCAGTGTTAGTTCAATACATCGACGACCTTTTGGTAGCGTCGAAAACACGTGAAGCTTGTGAGGCAGACACGATAGCATTGCTGAATCATTTGGCAAATGGAGGACTTAAGGTGTCACCATCAAAATTACAGTTTTGCAAAAAGGAAGTACAGTATTTAGGACATAATATTGAGAAAGGACTGAGGAAAATAACGATAGACAGAATCAGGACCATAAAAGTAATGAGAGCTCCCATGACTCAAAGAGAGGTGAGAATGTTTTTGGGAATGGTTGGATACTGTCGTCAGTGGATCAGCAACTTCTCCTTGATAGCAAAACCTTTGGTACGACTGACGAGAAGTGATGTGAAAGATCCCATTGAGTTGAACAAGGGGGAATTGGCAGCATTTAAACGATTGAGAGATGGTTTGTGTGAAGCACCTGCATTAGGTATGCCTGACTATGAGAAAGAGTTTGAGTTGTATTGCAGTGAGAGAAATGGATGTGCACTTTCAGTGTTGATACAGAAGCATGGAAAACTGAGGAGACCAATTGCATATTTTTCATCAATGCTGGACCCAGTAGCTGTAGCCCTACCTGGGTGTTTGAAAGCAGTAGCTGCTACATGCCGAAGTTTGGAGCAGAGTGAAGGAATTGTGATGGGATATCCATTAAAAGTGTTCGTACCTCATGATGTGGTGATCCTTTTAACAAGGAGTCGTACTCAGTAGATGACACACAGTCGGCTGACTAAGTATGAAAAGGTCATATTGGGTGCAACTAATGTGAGTCTTGCAAGATGTTTGAATGTGAATCCTGCAACATTGTTACCTGATGCTGAGAATGTGGAAGTAACAGATGAAGCAGATCATGATTGTTTGGATGTACTTGATTTTTGTACAAACCACGACCAGATATAAAAGATGTACCTTTGTCAGAAAGTGATTTTGTGATGTTCGTTAATGGGTCTTGTTTGAGAACAGATGAAGGAGTGCTGAGTGCAGCATATGCAGTGTGCACAGTTGCAGCAGTACTAGAAGCATCCTATCTGAAAGGAGTAAAATCAGCCCAAGTAGCAGAACTTGTGGCTTTGACTAGAGCGTGCAAAATTGTAAAAAGTGTGAGAGTGACTGCGATAACTGACAGCCAGTATGGCTTTGGAGTTGTCCATGACTTTGGCCAATTATGGCTACAAAGAGGTTTCCTAACCTTGAGTGGAACTCCTATTAAGAATGCTGAAGTGGTTGATAAGTTGCTTGAGGCGATACAGCTGCCTAGACAATTGGCTGTTGTGAAATGTGCTGCTCATAGTCAAGGTGCCGATTATATCCCCACGGGAAACAGATATGCGAATGACATGGCACAATATTGTGCACGTAATCAGAATTCGGTAAATCAGGCTAAGGAAAAAGGAATGTCTTCTTGCTCCTTGATGTTTACTAACATTGTGGGAACTTGGGAAGATGTAAGACAGTTGCAAGAAGAGGCAAGAGATGAGGAAATGAAACAGTGGGTAAAAGTAGGATGTGCACCAAGAGAGAAGGATCATGTGTGGGTCTATCGAGATGGAAGACCAGTTATGCCTGATAGCATGATGTCTACCATGGCACGGATGTATCATGGCCAGGAACACATAGGGAAAGACGCCATGATCAGGTCATTTAAGCAGACCTGGTACAATGCAAAGTTCAGACTTGTAGCAGAAAGTCTTTGTCAAAGATGCCTAATATGTCAGCAATACAATCCTGGGAGAAAGACAGTAGTGAGTCTAGGAACAATAGGCCGAGAAGGAGGGCCTTTTACCAGAATACAAGTAGATTTCATTGAGATGCCTCCCTGTAACAGATTGAGGTATGTTTTGGTTATGGTCTGTCTATTCTCTAGATGGGTGGAAGCATTTCCAACACGAAGAAATGATGGGATGACGGTAGCAAAGCTACTGTTGAGGGAGTTCATCCCTAGGTTTGGGTTCCCAGTGACAATTGAATCAGACCGAGGAGGACATTTCCATAATGAGATAGTAAAATCAATTTGTGAAGCATTGAATGTACAACAAAAACTACATTGTGCCTATCGACCAGAGGCTTCTGGTGTGGTAGAACAGATGAATGGTACTATCAAAAATAGAATAGGGAAAATCTGTTTGGCCACAGGTATGAAATGGCCTGATGTCTTGCCTCTAGTACTCCTGACTATTAGATCAGTTCCAGACAGAACTACAGGGTTAAGCCCACATGAAATAATCATGGGACGCGCCATGAGACACGTGTTTATACCAGTCAACAAGCTGATGACTATAACTGATGACATGGTGTTTGAATACTGTAAAAGCCTGGCTGACGCAGTTCATTCTGTGTTTCATCAGGTTGGAGCGGATGCCACTACCCTTGAAAAGAAGCCAGCCCATGATCTGAGCCCAGGAGACTGGGTAAGGATAAAAGTCCACAGAAGAAGAAACTGTTTGGTTCCAAGGTGGGGAAAACCAAGACAAGTCATTCTGACCACGACAACAGCTGTGAAGTGTGCTGGACTGAAAAATTGGATCCATGCAAGTCATACATTGAGAATTCCAAATCCAGTGGACAGCACAGAAAAGGAATATTTCGATGAATCAGAATCAAGTACTGAGTCAGATGACGAAGAGTCAAAAACACGAGAAAACTCTGAAAGGGGGGAAACAGAACCAAGTCTAACTCTAGTCCCCAGAAGTAGCTGTCTGAGAAGAAGATTGCAGATTTCTGATACAAGTTCAGATTCTGGAAACGAACAAGAAACGCAAGGTTCCAGAAAAGAACACAGAAAGAAAAGAGAAAAAGATAATGAAGAAACAATAAAAGAAATTCATGAAAAGGAAGTACCAGATGAGAGACTGAGAGAAATTCCACCTGAAATAACAAATTTAAGTGAACAAGGGACAGGTACAGAGAGAGAGGGACAGATTTCTGCGGAAGACCCCCGAGGAGGTGTAGGGAACTGCAACATCCAGATAGTTGAAGGGACAAGTAGCCAGCAGGAAGATTGCGTGTCGAGACTCAAGGAGGGACAGAAGTAGGGGAAACAAAACAAGTGGTGGAAAAAGAAATTTCTGAAAAGAAAACGCAAGTTGAGACAGAGTCTGAAGAAAGTGAAAATGAAATACCTGAAGGTCGAGTTCTAAGAAAGAGAGCTTGGAGGAATGAAAAGAACGACAAAGGGAGTAAACTGAAAAGAGCTGCAAAAGACGATGTGTGGCCAAATAAAATAAAGAAATTAAGATATCGGCTGACACTAGTGAATTTGCCAAGGGCTGAACAGGTGAATGAAGTGACGAGTCAAGAAAAGTCTAAGGGAAAAGAAACGATTGCACATAAAGAAAGTAGAAGAACAAGAAGAGCAAACCAGAGGTATAAGTCGCCGGAATGGACGTACGTGGCTCTGCCTGAAAAAGGAGAAGAGGCAGATAGTCAAGGAAATCCAGAGGAGACTGTACTTAAAGTGGTTGAAGAAGAGGAATAATCAGAAATCCTGAGAGTTCTCTTGTCCGACATTGGGGAAGAAGAAACTGAGATTCGGGAAATTCTGTATTTGGATGATAAGAAGAAAGTGAAAAACGATGAGATGCCAAACTGAGTAAATTCTGAAAGCTGCTGATGATGAAATATTAAAATAAGTCCAAAGATAGAAACTGGTAGAACCAAGTAGGTGCTTAGAGCCTTGGGTTAGAAACTAGTTGTGAAGTAGATGAGGCCTAACGAAGATGGCTAACATAGATAGTAGCAAAAGTAGATGTACTTTCATGAAAAGATGGTGTAAAATGTATTGTTGTTGTACAGGATTATTAATGATTCTGTGGAGCATACTTGCTCTTCTAATTTCATTTAAAGTTACTGTAGATACATTACAAGGACATAGTGATAACATAACTAATGTAGGGAAGGTTCAAAAGGTAGTTCCAACTAGAATAGATAAAAACTATTTACATAAAGATAGGTCAATAACAGATTTTTCTAATAATGTATTTTCAAAATTATTGTATGAATATGTAAAAACAATGGACGTAAGAGATTGCTACGTTTGTATGCAATTACCTGCATCTGTTTCAGAAGGAGTGACTTACCATCACCTTCCAGTGACATATGGAATAACATGTAGTGTAATAGCTAGTTTATTTTATCAGACAGGAAAATTAGAATATTCTTTTTCAGATGTAGATAAAATTTTTGCGCAAGTACCTGCCATTAACAAACTAAACAAGGTAAAACCTGCTAAGGTATTAGGGGAATTTTTCTTAGAAACTAAGGAACTAACATTAGAATGTATTTTTAGAAACAATTTGACTTGCAGTTTGAAGAAAGAGGAAAAGACATTCTTAGACATGGTTGAAGAAAGGAGACTGAAAATGCAAAGAAAGGTATCAGAAGGAAAAGTGGAGAAAACAGTCTGGGATGTAGAAAGGGAGAAACATTTGAAAGGAGAAGCTAGTCCAACTATAGCTTTAGATTGGCCTCAGAAAGGGAAATTATGCATTAGAAGGAATCAAACTGTGTATGATAATTATTATTTAGGTAATAATGAGTGCCATGATACATACCGAATCATGGGTGGATGGGGATTTAAAGGCGGAAAAGATCCGTGTTGCTTTTTGCTAGATAAATACACACACATATGGGAATTAGCGAGAGAATAACATTTTATTAGTCATTTCTATGTATTAATTGTGTTTTGTGTTTCTTTTGCTTAAGTTGACCATTTGGGCCTGCCACAAGATGGCTGCCTCCTGTACCTGACATGACTAACGACGCTCCACGAGGTTTTGGGTGAAGTGCGCCTGCGCTAACGCCAGCAACAGTGGCCTCGTCTTGACCCTAACCAGACTGTACCCACCAAGGTTGCCCTGGGAAGCCAGCCAGTTTTCTGGGAACAATAGACTGTCTTTAAAACCAGAACCAGCAAGTGTGATGATCTAATGGACACATTTTATGAGAACTCTGTAGGACGATCTCTGATTATCCAATCAGAAAAGCCGAAAACCAATTTTTGACAGTGATTTTACTATAAATTAGGTTATGACACACACGCTGACCGACCCCGAACGAGCTCTTTGTTTCCTGACGTTATGCTGACGGAGAGGACGATGACGCTGCAGGACAGCTGTTTCCCTGAATCTTTGACGGACTGAACTGATGCCCAATTTTGACTTAGAGGACGACAATTAGCCAGAATAGGTAAATATGGTGATTGGCTACTTGATAACAAATGATTTAACCTGCATTAATTAGATTAAGATTGATTTGATTAATTATCAAATGAGTTGGGTTGTTTATTCATAGAAAATATATTAATTCAAAGTGAATAATGAATTAGAAAATTACATTACCGGCAACTAGCAGATTCATCGCCAACCTATGAGAGGAATATCAAGGTGGAATTTAGGGCCGAATGAGTTGAAGAAGGTTATGTAGACTTATTGGTCATTAGGGTCAAGAGGTATTTCCTTTCATGTCAGCGTTTGGAACAATCATCTCCCGAGAAATACAGACTGATGTTGAGTGAATGTTGGTGTTATGGGCCCCACCAGCGAATGTATTGATTGAGTGTGTTTGTGAGATCTTTGGTCTGTGATGAAGGGAGGGATTCTGAATTCCACACTGCAGCATAACCACCTCCCAGACAGGGTTTAGTGTATTGGGGCTGGGTGAGTGCACTCCTACAGTGCTTTGAAGTCCTGCACTGGGGGAGCAGTAGGCTCCCCTGTGCATATGCCAGCTCAAACCAGTTCAGGGGCTACCTGCCCCTGCTCTGGCACGAAACTGGACAAAGGGAAGTGGGTGTAGCCACCCACTCCCCTGACCCTCCCATAGGAGGGGTCATAGAGCTAGTCCCTTCCTTCTTTCTAGTATAAGTTAGGGAACCCTTGCCATTGCAAACTAAATATCCCTGGATGACGCTCTGAAGAAGAATCCTGGACCTTCGACGTTCCACTACCTTTGGAAGACTGAAGAATCTCCCTTGGAGTCAAGGTTTGACTCCCCTGCTTGGCAGGCACCAAAACTTTGAATCAACAGTCGCAAACTTTCCCGCTCCTGCCGGAGTCCGAAGTCCCTGCAGCCCCAGAAGTGGATTTCCTGACTTCTCCAAGGCCATCGTCAGTCCCTAGTGACGCTGAGGCAAGTGGACCCCACGAGTGACGAGGAACAGCAATACCTGGGTACCGTGCACTATTTTCGAGGGCAATCCCTTCTCAATGTTTTACGAATTTGTGCATTGGACCACATGTGGACCAAGCCTCCAGCAGGATTTGCTCCAAAGATCAGAGGCCTACCTTGTCCCGAGTGACCATGGGCTCCTGGTGAGTGAATCCTCTGAGGCATCTTTGCGATCCCTTGCTGGCTGGCTTTTGGGTCCCCAGAAGACCTTTCTACAATTCCAAAGGGCTCCACTCATTGCTCCAGGCCTGCCCTGACTTACCCTTGCTGGGTGAGTCCCTCAGACCTTGCTGGTCTGCACCCCTGACTTTTTACACTTTCCACAAGACTTGCTGTTACCAAGTCTTGTTGGCTCCAATCTAGTCTTGGACATCGCAGTAAGCTGCAAACTTCTTGGGACACGCTGAATCCAGCTCCTGGTTGTCGTCGACGCCTCCTGGACCTCGTGGCTGAAGAGTCAAGACACCCGTGATCACCTGAAATCACCCGACGGTTGTGGGCATCCATCTCCCTTGCCCCGGGTCACTGCCAAGTGACTTTGAACACTGTCGCCTCTGCTTTCAGGTCTTCCTTCTTCTGAATCCAGCCTTGGATTCCACCGGACACTTCTCCTGTCTTCACAAGCAGCAAGTCTTCTTTGGCTCCCATTGAAAACGACGCCGCGACCCGACACCAAAAGCTACCTTTGCACCTGGCTTCCCTGGGTGAGGTGGCTCTAGAACTACTTACCCTGTAAGTGACTTGCTTGTAGACTCTCCTGAAGTATTCTAAAACTTTAAAATTCCAACCGCGACTTGCTCAATTGAAGTCTATTGGGATCCGCGGCTGTGTTCTCACACTGCATGCGTCTGCCTTGCGTGGATTAGTGAGGTCCCAGCGCTTCTGAAGGCCCTAGGCCTTGTCCCCTCGCAAGTCGATATTCCTAAGTCTCTTTTTTAATATATGGTCTGGTACGCCCCTAGGGCCCTAGCCATATTTGTGCTTAATTTCTTGTGAAACATTGATTTGTGCATATGTTCCTGACTTCTAATCTCATAAAGAGATTAGTAGAGTGTGTCTAATAATAAATACATACATATTTTATATATATATATATATACCTGTGTGGTGTCCTTTCATTTAGTAATTCAAGAGATTATAAGGTAAAACAAGCTGCTTTACATTCCTCTAAAGACTTAGCCTGAAGGCTGCTCTCCACAGCTACCACTAGGATAGCTTTCTTTAAAAGGTTGTCTTAAACCTATCTACCATAAGAGTCGAATTGTACTAGTGCAAGGTGGCCACTTTAACTGGTGACCAGCATATACCAGGCCAACTTCTCACAATGAACGAGTTTGGCTAGGACAACTTGTAAGTACATTTTTAATGATATTTTATGTCCTTTATTAATTTTACTCGTAAAATCGAATAAATAACTTTGATGATGATGATAATGGGTGGGACAGACAGTGCTGCAGGCCGATTAGAAGCATTTAATTTACAGGCCCTGGGCACGTGTACAGCACTTTACTAGGGATTTATAAGTAAATTAAATATGGCAATTGTGGATATGTCAATCAAACCATGTTTCGAGGTGAGAGCACAAGCACTTTAGCACTGGATAGCAGTGGCAAAGTCACAGAGTCCTCAGGCCAACAAAAAGGGAAGAAGAAGCAAATGTTGGAGGCTGAACCTGAAGAGAGGGCCATTTACAAATCCTGCCAAGTTTTTGGCCATGATCCTCCTCCACCTGCGTAGGCTAACTCGCCGATGCTGTGTACACAGACGTGCTGAGCATGCACAGGCTGGCTGTGGGACAGCAAGGACAGGTCTCTTTGTGGAAGGCGCTATGTACAAGCTCCATGAGCCCTGCACGCCTGACTCAAGCTGTGAGCACCCTGCTGTGAGCCATATACAGGGTGAGCCCATTGAGCTCCAGCCCGACATGCCTGGAGGCGGTTGGATGAGGACACGGTGAGGCTAGGGCTGCAAGGGGAGCGAGCCCCAGAGTATTGCGCGAATGTGGTGGGCAGTTATTGAGTTGGAGACAAATTGAAAGATGTGGAGCATGGTGCAAATATTGGCCTGTGTTCTTGGCGAGGAGAGAGGGGCCCAGTAAGGAATGGCTTATGCTGCACGGGGGTTCCTACTTTATAGGGAGGGTGTGGAATACCCTGTAGTGGTGGCAGTGTGGGTAGCCAACGGATGCCAGTGGAAGCCTGGCACAATTAGAGCATGAAGGTGGCAGCACATCTCAGCTGAAGATCTGAAGACTTGAAGGCAGGAGGGGGAGGTAAGTGCATTTGTTAATTGTAACTCTCAAGTATCATCTTAAAGTATCATCTATCTTCCAAAGATGCCTCCATTAAAGAAAAAAGGTAAAAACTTGTGAGAGCATAAAAATGCAAGAATGTAGGAAGGAAGAGGGATAATGTGTCAATAATAGGAGACACTGTTGGTCTCAATTTAAGACTTTGTAGGAAACCATTTCAAGCCCTCTGAATTATCTGAGGTACAAAATATGGGACATGTGGTTTTATCTGGGGGGTGGCCTTCAGGAGTCATCGATTGCATGAGAGAAGGAAAATCTGGACCTATTTGGACCCTCAGAAGAGAGTCACCCCCAGCCTTCCTCTTCCCCTTTGTTAAATCCCTCAGAGTTGAGCTTTGCGTGCTCCAGGGAATGGACTGGAGCAGAGGACAGTGTAGAAGGTCTATCAGTGGATGGTCATTCGAAGAGGGTGCTGCCAGGGGGTCTTGAGATATCTGGATGAGGACCCCATGGTGGCAACCAAGGAACATTGACTACCTCTGTGGCAAATATTAACTCTGTGCTGTGAGGTCCATACCGGATGTTGGACGTTCTTCTGCTAAATCAGAAAACATTGTATTTGAAGCTTTGTTAGCAGCAAATGAGTCAAATGAGTGGAGGCTGAAGTGTTAAAGGAGATTTTGCTAGAATTAAAAGCCATTCATTTGTGTATGCCCTCGTTGGCAAGATCAGCAATCCATCAGCCAGTGTCAAAAGAGTTTCCCCGGGGCCAAGAAGAACAGGGATACACCTCAGTTTATGTGTCCAAAAGGCCAATGCTGGTGAGGAGAAGGAACTATGGGTGGTGTATGAGCTGGCTTTTGGATCAATAAAAGAAGAGAAAAAGGAGTATGGGTTTAACAGTAATGTCACCTGCCCAAAAGTGCAGCCCGGATCAAGCCCAACCCCAAGTGGCACCACTTACCTCACTAAAAAGATAGCTAACGATAAGAGGGGCAGGTGCACAGAAGAGG
Source organism: Triturus cristatus (assembly GCF_964204655.1). NCBI lineage: Eukaryota > Metazoa > Chordata > Amphibia > Caudata > Salamandridae > Triturus > Triturus cristatus. The sequence continues at coordinate 396,674,450 of NC_140588.1, read as the reverse complement.
GGAGTGCCAAAAAGGATTAAAGGTGAGGATCTGGTTCGCACTGTCAAACTGAAGGAGAGCGCTTGGTCAAAGAGAGTGTGTCAGGAGCTCTCAATCAATCAATCAATCAGGGGAATTGTAAGCGCACTACTCACCCATGAGGGTCTCAAGGCAGTGAGGGGTGGGGGGGTCCGCAGGTCTGGTTAGCCAAAGAGCCAGGTCTTGAGAGTCTTCCTGAAGATGTTCAGGGAGGGGGCACATCTGATATCTGCCGGTAGATCGTTCCAGGTCTTGGCTGCAATGTGAGAGAGTGATTGTCCTCCTGCTCTGGCTCTGTGGATGCGCGGGGTTTCGGCCAGTTGAAGGTTGGAAGATCGGAGGCTTCTTTTGGGTACGTGGAAGTTGATTCTGTTGTTGAGGTATATGGGTCTGATGTTGTGTAGGCATTTGTAGGTGTGAGGGAGGATTTTGAAGGTGACTCGTTTCTCCACTGGGAGCTAGTGGAGTCTTCGTAGGTGTTGGCTGCTGTGTTTGTGCCGGGGGATGCCGAGGATGAGTCTGGCGGTGGTGTTCTGTATTGTCTGGAGTTTGCGTAGTAGGAGCTTTTTGATGCCGGAGTAGAGTGCATTTCCGTAGTCCAGTCTGCTGGTGATGAGTGCGTGGGTGACTGTCTTCCTTGACCCAGGGGGATCCATTTGAAGGTCTTGTGAAGGATGCGGAGGGTGTTGAAGCAGCTGGAGGTGGCGGCATTGACCTGTCGGTTCATGGTGAGTGAGGAGTTGAGTACGATGCCAAGGTTTTTACCGTGGTCAGAGGGGGTAGGTGGGCTTCCGTGGGCGGTCGGCCACCAGGTGTTGTCCCATTCTGGAGGGGTGGTTCCAAGGAGGAGAACTTCTGTCTTCTGGGCGTTAAGTTTCAGGCAGCTGTTGGTCATCCAGACTGCGACCTCTTGCATTCCCTTCTGGAAGTTTAGTTTGGCGATGGTGGGGTCTCTGGTGAGGGAGCGGATGAGCTGAGTGTCGTCGAAAAAGGATACGATGTTGAGGCCGTGTTGTCGGATGATGGCTGCGAGGGGAGCCATGTAGATGTTGAAGAGGGTTGGGCTCAGTGATGATCCCTGTGGGACTCCGCAGGTGATTTTCATGGGATCAGAAAGGAAAGGTGGTAGTCTGATTCTTTGGCTTCTTCCAGTGAGGAACGATTGGACCCAGTCCAGGGCTGTTCCTTGTATGCCAGTGTCATGCAGTCTGGCGACTAGAGTGTGGTGAGAGATGGCGTCGAAGGGCGCTGACAGGTCGAGTAGGATGAGGGCTGTGGAGTGGCTTTGTCCAGGACAGTGCAGATGTTGTCTATGGCGGCGAGTAGGGTGGTCTTGGTGCTGTGGTTGCTTCAGAATCTAGATTGGGACGGGTCGAGGACGGCGTTCTCTTCGATGAATCGTGTCAGTTCCCTGTTGATGGTTTTCTCTGCTACTTGGGCTGCGAAGGGGAGGAGCGAGATGGGCCGGTAGTTCTGGAGGTCGGTGGGGTCAGCTGTGGGCTTCTTTAGCAGGGAGCTGACTTCTGCGTGCTTCCAGTCATCTGGAAAGGTGCCTGTTTTGAAGGTGGTGTTGATGGTGCGTTGCAGTTCGGGTGCGATGTCGGCCGCGGCTCTGTGGTAGATGTGAGGGGGCAGAGGTCGGTGGGGGCCCCAGAGTGGATGCCTTTTATGGTCGAGGCAGTGTCTTCGGTTGTGATTGGTGTCCAGTTGTAGATGGTGGGCTGGTTGGTATCTTTGGGGTGCGGGGGCCGGTTGTGTCGTCTGCTAGATGGTCGATGTAGTTGTCATAGAGGGTTTTGATCTTGAGGTGTAAGTAAGTTCCAAGCGTGTCGCAGAGGTTTTGGGATGGGGTGATGTCTGTGACTTCACTGCGTGGGTTGGTGAATTCCTGAATTACGCTGAAGAGTTCCTTGGAGTTGGTTAAGTTGACGAGGATTTTGTTGTGGATGAAGTTCCTCTTAGTGGTTCTGATTTATGGTAGTCCGTCATGACATCCTTGTAGGTGGAGTAGTTTCCGGTTGTCTTGGTGTTTCTCCAGTTCTTCCCCAGGCGTCTGCAGGTGTGCCTGGCTTCTTGGAGATCGGTGGTGAACCCAGCGGCTTTCCTGGGGCGTTGTTTGTCGGGGTTGCATAGCGGGGCAAGCTTGTCTGTGCAGGTGGAGTTTCAAGTGTGGAGTCCTCTGGCTGTGAAGTTTGTGTTGGATGTCCAGGTGTGGTTGTCTCGGGTGAGGGTGGAGTTAAGTTGCTCATCTGTAACCTTGCTCGATTTCCTTCGTGGTGGGCGTGGGGCTGGTTCGGGTGCCTTCGGTTTGTTGATGGCAAAGTTTATGCAGTAGTGGACAGTCCATCGTGGTTGCGTTGTGTAGCTGAAGTGAACGCTGTTTCCTGCAGTGAAGATGGGGTTGAGGGTGTGACCCTGCTCTGTGGGTTGGTGTGGTGACGAGTTGTTTAAGTCCGATGTTGGCAAGGTTGTCGCTGAGGAGGGTGGAGTTGGGGTCTCTGGGGTTGTGGAGGTGGAAGTTCAGGTCTCCAATGAGTATGTATTTTATTGATGCGATGGCGTGGGGTGCGATGAAGTTGGTGATGGCGAAGGGTGTCAGGGGTCCGGGGGTTTGTAGACATGGGATCCTCGGAGTGTGGCATTGGGCTGGTCTGGACCTGGAAGTGCAGGTGTTCGGTGGAGGGGAAGGTATTGCTGGAGGTGGTGAGGCAGAGGGTGCTCTTGTGGGCGATGGCGAGGCCCCCTCATGAGTGGTTGGGGTGGTCTTTGCTCTGGATCTTGAATCCATATGGGATGGCGGTGTTGATGTTGGGGACTGAGGAGGGGTTGGCGTGTTTGTGTACGGAGCGCACGTTGAGGAGGATGCATCTTCGGGGGTCGTCGGTGTTGGCTTCAGCGGTGTTAAAAGCCGGGGCGGTGGTGAGAGTCTGGCGGCAGTGGAGGCAGGAGAACTGGCCATGGGTCGTGTTCGGCTAGGTCCTGTTGGCAGTCACTGAGTCTATCCGGGTTAAGTGCAAGGAGGGCGGCGGAGTCGTAGTGATGGTAGGTCGTAGATCCAGGATTCCTGGTGCAGGTCACGGTCGGGTCATGGACGGGAGCAGACAGGCTTGCCTTAGGTGCGCTTTTTGCGCACCAGCGGCGCGAAAGCGCAGTAGTCGGCATTAAGTTGTGGAGGGGGGAGGGACGATCACCTGGGAGGCGGGAAGCGTCTGTGGACAGGGGGGCGGGGCCACAGGGGCAGCAGCGGCAGAAAGGGAAGCTACAAACAATAAGTTATGGCAGAAGAGCAAGACTGTAAACTGTGAACAATAGACAGAAAAAATGTAAAACAGCACCGGTAGCCACTAGGAGGTGAAGCTGGCAGAGGAGACAGAAAAACAGGTGGAGGCAGGAACGGGCGCAGAGCGTCCTTGAACCCCTCACAGGAGGAGGCTAGCAGCTCAATGGCGGTGCAGGAGTGGAGCTGCTGGGGAGAGAATCGGTCTGAGACCGAAGTCTTAGGTCTTATTTGCGCTCCCCTACAGCGTTCGCCATTAAGTAGGGGTGGGAGGTGGGATGATCAGCTAAGAGGTGGGAAGTGTGTGTGGACAGGAGGGCACGGCCACAGCAGCGGCAGGAAGGGAAGCTACAAACAATAAGCTTTGGCAGAAGAGCAAGACTGTAAACTATGGACAATAGACAGAAAAAACATAAAACAGTACCGGTACCCACTAGGAGGTGAAGCCGGCAGAGGAGACAGAAAAACAGGTGAAGGCAGGAATGGGCACACAGCAGCCTTGAACCCCTCACAGGCCACATAAGGAAATTGAGTGCACTCCAATTACTAGTGGAAATAGAAAATCAACTAGCAGGAGTGGATTTAACCTGGTATGAGGATATGATAAGGCAACTAGTAGATTGCCTTAGGATTAATATTAAACCGGGTAACAATGGGTCTCAAAATAGACCAAAAGCACCCTCAAATAGTAAACCATGGTTTGATGATGACTGCAGAAAAGTAAAAGCCACTATTAGGCAGAAAGAAAGACGCCTAAGAAAGATTTATAATGATGCTCTATTGCATGAACTAAAGGAATTAAGGACGAAATATAAGGCAACCATTAGAGCAAAAAAAAGATCCTATAAAGATAGATGCTGGATGAATTTATTGGAGGCAATCGAAGATAAAAATATCAAAGGCTTCTGGAAAATGATACAAGAATGTATGGGAAAAGTTGTAGGGACCCTACAGTGTTCGGTTGTGGAAGAGAAGTGGGAAAGTCACCTTGAAGAAATCTATGGTAAATGGCCAAGAAAAGAGGAAATATTATCAAATAATTGGCCTGGGGTCAGGGAAAATGTGAAAGAGAACTTCTCCACCGATCATATCAAGAGTATCATATTAAATTTAAAATTAACACGAGCAGCAGGTCCGGACAATTTACCAGCAGTTGTTATAAAAACGAACTCTGAGTGGTGGGCCGAGTTCTTTTCAAAGATGTTTCTGAAGATATTGATTACAGGAATTTTCCCAGATAGCTGGAAAGGGGCGATAATTAGGCCAATACATAAAAAAGGTGATGTAAAAGATCCCAAAAATTATCGCTTGATAAACCTCCTGGATATAGGCGAAAAAGTATTCTCCAAAGTAATCCTAGGTATGCTAAAGGATTGGGCATATGATAATCAGATAGTACCCCCAGAACAGGGAGGATTTAGAGAAGGACATTCGACGGTGGATCACTGTTTTGCTCTCTGGGCCATAGCGCGGAAGTCGATTGAACAGAGGGGTAATTTATTCTGCTGCTTTGTGGACTTCCGCGCGGCTTTTGACCTTGTGGACAGAGAGCAGCTATGGACAACCCTGATAGGATATAAAATAAAGGATGATCTTTTAGCACTGATCCAAGCCCTACACATTGAAAACTGGGCACAGATAATTTTGGATAAGGATGGAGGTCTGTCAGGGAGGATACAAATTGGAAATGGATTGAGGCAGGGGTGTGTACTTGCCCCCCTACTTTTTTCCCTGTTCATAGCAGATCTACCTCAAAAATTAAGAGAGGTCAGAGGGGCTAGCCCGAAACTGGGAGTGAATCATGTACCCTGTTTACTATATGCAGACGACCTGGTGATTATGGACCAGACGGAGATAGGTCTCCAGAGAAAATTAAATAGGTTTAAAGACTACTGTGTGAATAAAAAACTAGTAGTGAATATGGAGAAGACAAAAATGTTATGCTTCGGAAAGAATAAAACAAAGTTTCAATGGAATCTTGGTATAGAACGCCTCGAGAGAGTTACGGAGTATAGATATCTAGGTATATGGTTTACGAGTAATCTAAAATGGAATACTCACCTGGAAGCGCTAAAAATACGAGCAGCGGCGTCTGTGAAGGGCCTAAAAAGATTTAATAGCGTATATGGGGAGATGTCGGATAGGCCGGTTATAAAGGCCTATATAGCAATGGTTCCGCCACAATTCCTGTACGGGATAGAAGTACTATATTTAAGCGGAAAATCCAGCTGGGATAAAGAAGAGGGAAATATCTTAAAAAGTTTGTTCTCGCTGCCAAAATCATCAATGGTACAAGCAGCAAGGCTTGAGTTGGGAATCACCTCATGGGCCATAACAGCCTGTATGGCACTAATACGCTTCTGGCAGCGCTTAGGGGCAGAGGAGTCTCATAAAGTGTCCCAGTGGTGTAAAGCAGAAATTGCCACGAGTGAGCTGTCCTGGGCAAAAGAGGCAAAATCTGTAATAAAGGAAGCGTATAGAATATTAGGTTTAATGCTGGATCCGCAGTTAGGTCACCCCCGAATAGATAAGAAAGAACTCAGGTCATTGGGTTTTGATACGTCATGTATACATGACCGGGAGTATCTCTCACGTAAAATTTCAGTATCACATATGATTTTGGCTTGGGAAAAGGATAAACATTACCCTTATATAGATAGGTTACCAAGTCACTATTTACGACGAGAGGTGCTAAGAGTGCGAATGGGGATAAACCCCTGTTATATGAATAATAGGGTGAAAAATCTCATGATAGATCTTAGGGGGAAATGCACTTGCACTTTGGGGACCCCCTGTGATATTCTACACATTTTACTGGATTGTATGAAATTTTTAGATTTACGAAAGGAGATTCTACGCCCAATATTCATAAAATACAGAAAAATGAGTAGGATGCAAGCTGTTGAACTTTTAATGGAAATGAGGAATTTAGACATAGCTTGCGCCATGGGGAAATTTATGTGTAAGGTCAAAACGATTCTTAAGGGCTTAGAGTAACCTTTGTATGGATACGTAAACGTTGTTATGAGATGGCACAACGAAAAGACATCAGTCCTGCAATTGATCTATCGGAAATACTGGATGTAAAGGTACAAACGCAGGAATCACCTGGTTTTATTAATTTTAGAATATTTTATAGGATATGGATTATTTTAGCTATGATGAATATGTGATATATTTTATATATGTATTTTAATAGATGAAACAGATGTAATGTACACTTTTATGGTTGTAACAAACTAAATAAAGTTAAATTGACTGACTGACTGACCCTCACAGGAGGAGGCTGGCAGCTCAACGGCAGCACAGTAGCAGTGCTGCTGGGGAGAGAGTAGGCCTGAGACCAAGGCCCTGAGACCGAGCTCTAAGAACCCTGAGGCTTCTCAGGACCTAGAAAAAGATGTAGCCCTAGAGCAGGCATACACCATGCATAGAGTATCGAGAGTGAATTATGTGTACTTGGAGGTAACTGGAAGGAGAAAAAAGCAAATAAATGGAAGCCTCTAAATAGGTTAAGTATTTTGTCTAAACATTCTCATTCTGTAAAGTACTGGAGGAGGTTGTGTCAAGAGATATTGAGTACATAGCCTTCATTCAGTCCAAAGTAGGTAGAGAGGTAGCAAAAGCCAATTTTAGTCCTCCGGTGTTTGTAGACTTGGTATTAGAGACAAGTGATGTGCTGAAAAAGTAGGACTAAGAATAGTGAGGGTAGCCGAGGTGGAATCTTCCCGCTCAGAGACTCCCTTGTTAGCAAAGCATGTCGGCTCGAGTCAGGAACAGCTATACTTGGTGATTGGGGTGCGAGGCAAGTCCGTCTCAACCCCGGGTGGTGGGGTATAATCATACAACCCTAAGGGTAACTATTCCGTCCCAGCCAAGGGAGAGATTGACAGACCTGGTTCCTTTATGCAATAGGTTTGCACGTCTAAGCGTTGATATGGAGAGTGTCCTTTCTTGGTGGGGGCAGTAGACTAGTGAGTCGCTACACCCACCAGATTGGGGGCTGTTTCCTGGAATGTACAAGGTCTGAGGAATTTAATAAGAACAACAGATCTTTCCCAGTTATGGGAGGGAAATTAGATCATCTGTTTTCCAGAGACTTGGTTGGGGAATGAGAAGTTTCACCAAAATGGATTTATGCAGTTTGTAAAAGATGGGACCAAATTGGGCCTTGGGCGGATGAGAGGTGGATTAATGACATTGGTTTCTACTAAATGCAGTAATGGGGCAAACATTATTTAGACACGCAGTGACTGGCTATTAGCTTGTTCACTGGATCTCTATGAGCAATAATTTGATAGGTGTGAATATCAACACAAAATCAAGAGGAGTCTCGGAAGTAGATATGGGGGGTGTTCCAGAGGGATCTGTTAGAGCTTGCAGAGCTTCCGGGGGCACCCCCAATTCTACTCCTTGGGGACTTTAATCTACGCCTTGATCAATTTGAGGTTTTGGATGTGTTAGAGTATTGTGGCATCGCCAACGCAATTTTCTCTAAATATGATCAGTCCAAGTTTGAAAGAAAAATTGCATGTTTTCTCCTTGAGTTAGGGTGTGTATGCTTAAAAGGCTGCCTTAAAGGGGATGAACCAGCAGCCAAAACCTTTTTGCATGGGAACCAGCAATGCTCTATTGATGATATGTTTATTCAGGCATGAGTTTTTGACCTCTCTCTAGAATTCAAGGTGTTAAGAATAAGGGGTAGTGATCATTGGGGGTTAAAATTGGACATAGAGGCAATACCAATTTTGAGGGAGGAAGTTATTCTAGTGGAAGTAGATTTCCCAAACGTTTAGCAATGAGGATAGATGAAGAATACATTGAACAAATCATGCAGTATCAAATTCTTCATGAGATGGACCATGATAGGGCCATAGGTCAACCAAACGTGGTATGGTATGCAAAACCTGTTGCTGAGGTTGTAAACCGACTGAGACCAGTAGTAAGGTTATGTAATGAGAAAGTAAAAAAAGATCTGCCTTGTCAGTCTTCTAAGCAGCAGTAGTTGATAAAGTGTGTGTACTCCCTTGGAAGGAGATAAGGAAAGCAGGAAGGGAGAGGCGGGCCATCGGCCCCGTAACTGCAAATGAGGTTTATAACTGTAAGAAAAGGGAGTGTGAGGACCTGATTAGGAGAAAGAAGAAGGCTTTCTTCCATACAAACTGGTGCCCTATGATTAGTACAAGGAAAAGTCATCAAGAAGTTCTGGAAGTTGGTCTAGAGGGGATGTATTATTGCAAGATGTATGGTGCCAGAAACTGACTTGGTAGCCTTTTAAAGTAATATTCCTAAGTCCAGTGAGGGAGTGTTAGCCAAATTTGGGGGAAACCTTTCCATTCAATCTATTGCCAAGTTGATAACCTTCCTAAATTTAACTAAAGAAGCAGGATAATTTGCCACAATTTTGATTATGTCAAACCCAATGTGGTGGGCAGGATTTTTCTTTAAAATGTTTATATGCATAACCATGACTGGTATAATGCCTCCCAGCTGAAAGGGCACAATAATTAAACCCATACACAAAAAAGGCGCATAAATGTTCCAAGCAATTATGGTTTGATAAGCCTACTGGATGTAGTCACAAAATTGTATTCTAAGGTTATTCTCAGGTCCTTAACGAATTGGATTGAGGGCAACAGAATTGTCCCCAAGGAGCAGGGCGGCTTTAAGCCCGGGCACTTGGCAATAGACCATTGCTTCAGTTTGTGGGTCCTGGGGAAGAAGGCGAGGGAAACAACTGTGAGTTTATTCTGCTATTTCGTTGATTTAAGTTCAGCTTTCAATTTGGTAGATTGTAGTAAATTAAGACAACAAGGTATTCCTCTTTACTTATTAGCAAATCTGCAGGAATTGCACTTGGGAACTTGGACTCAAGTGGAACTTGATTTGGATGGGGCATTTTCAGGGAGAATCTCTATGGAAAATGGGTTAAGGAAGGGCTGTGTCCTGGCCCACACGCTGTTCTCCTTGTTCCTTACCGACCCTCCGGGGGAGTTGGCAGTGACTCATTCCTTTTCACCAGAAATAGGGGGAAGACATGTGTCATGTCTACTTAATACAGATGATTTGGCAATTTTGGATTTGACCCTAGTAGGCCTGCAGAGGAAGTTGGCCGGATTCAATAATTGTTGTGAGGTTAATAAATTGAAGGTGAATCTGGAAAAAACAAAACAAATCCCTTTTGGGAAAAAAGGGATGCAATATAAGAGGCTGTTAGGTGATTGCAGGGTTGAGGTTGTGTCTTCATTTAAGTATCTTGGTATGACATTTACAATATAGTTGAGCTGGGTTCTGCATAAAAATTGGTGGAGATGAGATCAGCTGCAATTATATGGGGCCTTGTTCATTTTAAGAATACCTTCATTGGCCCTTCCTTGTCTCTCTTTTTGACAGCTAACATTAGTCCCTACTCAGTGTCTTTACAGGACCAAGGTATTGTCCCTAAGAATAGAGGGAAGTTGGGAAAAATGTGAGAGTAAGCGCTTGAAAAAATAGTTAGCTCTCACAAAAGGTGCAATAAGCCCTGCAATAAGGCTGGAAGGGAACCAGCAGGGTTGTTGTTTTTTAGCCTATAAAACATCCTTGCGATTTTGGGACGAAGTTTGGGTCTCAGAGGTACAGAGGGTACCAGCCTTATGTGCTGCTGAAATAGGAAAGAATGAATTAAAGTAGGCGGTGAAGGTCAGGAAAAGGCTAGCAGCCATCGCAGGAGCCTTGACAAAAGGAAATTGAAGATAACAGAGGCCTCCTATCTTTCTAAAGCAGAATTAAAAATGGCCCGTAGAAAAAAATCAAGATTGGCTGATATGGAGTATGTAGGGAATCGACTCTCTGCACACTAAATGGAAGAATCTTGGGAAAATAGGAGGGCATTTCCGGACTTATCAGCACTTTCTGACAGCCTGCTATGCTTAGTACGATTATAATTTCGGATAGCCTTAATTGTGCGATATAAAAGACCTGAAAAATTTGAAGTTTTTAGGTTGCAGAAAGTAATTGCACATGAGGATTCCGTTTTTAAAACTTTAATGTTCATTTCGTAATTGACTACTGTCATTTATTAGGTTTCGTTGTTTGATTTTAAAACCGCTTTTTAAAAGATATGATATAAACGATCGTAATGATGCCCTTGCACTTTTCTTGAATATGAAATGTTTAGACATTGCATGCACCCTGGCAAAATGTTTAAGAATATGTTTGGATTAGTCATGCAAGAGGTTCAGTTAATTATTTAATACTGGTGTGATAGGGGAATGGAGTCTATATGTATTAAATGGTGGTGTATTAGGTTCTAACCTGGTTTACAAGCGGATGGAGACGGAGGGTCATTTAAAACAATATAATATTTAGTTTTAATAAGTATGTTTTAAAGACAAGTGTCTAAACATTAATAAAATTGAACTTGAACAACACCTGCCAAGGTTCCAAGTCTAGAGTCACAAACCACTAGTGTTAGCTTTATTTGAGCGTGTTGTAGGCAAGCCCTTTGAAGTGCAAGTGGGCAGGGTACGGCTCCACCCCACCTATTTTGCCAGGATGGCCCATCATGCCTACACCTAAGCCCAATTGTCTCAATGCCTGGGAGGAATACACAAAGTCTAACACCAGTGTCATATGACCCAGGACACCGGCAGCAGGCACCAGATGGTGAATGACAAGAAAATGCCAACTTTCTAAAAGTCTTCCTACACAACAGGGCAACCTAATATTGCTCCAGGGAGCAGGGTAAATCAATGTACAAAATGATTATGTGTTCTGGTGGTTTGGGCACAGCAACAAGGTAACACGCTTTCCATTGGCAATACTCGAGATTCACTGAGTTCATTTAGGTGTTGTCCTTTTTCAGCATTCACAACACTCTTGATGTGGCCACAGGAGACCGAAACATCGACGGTTCCTTCTCTATAACTACAGTTATAACATTACTCATTGGTCCACATCATTATTGAAACTATATGGGACTCAGGGTTCATCAACCTTCATGGTTAAGAGGATTTCACCCTTCCCAATGATCCTTGGATTTGATTTATTCAATTTCTACTGATGTGATCATGTGGGTGGCGTCAGTGTTATAATGATTTTTGCTCTATGCAATATGTTTTTCTTGTCTGTTATATGTGATTTGTTTCATACTGTATGATTTAATACAAAATTAACTTTGTGATAGCAACACTTCTGTTTTACCTTACTTGCTTTTTATAGTTAGATCTTGTGACAAACAAACATTGTAATAGAGTAGAAATAATTCCTCCAGGAACATATATTTAGAAAAGTGGCATTTATAAATTGTGACTTAAAATCTTATTTTATCATTTAATTCCAATTCATTCGATACTAAACATGACACTTCCATCTATTTCCAATCAAAAGTTAGCATGTATTGCATTTAATAAGCTAAACAAATGTTATTCTATGGGAGAGGCAGGCCTTACAGTAGTGAAAAACAAAGGAGTTTTTCTCTACCAGGACATGTAAAACTTAAAAACACGTCCCACCTTTTAAGGTTTATGCCTGGCAAAAGGTTTATTCTCCCATGTCCAATTGGCAGTTTACAACTGCTCTGCAGGCTTCAATAGCAGGCCTACGACATGTTTTAAAGGGAACCTTTAGTGGGTGGCCCAATGAGTGCTGCAGGCCCACAATAGCATTTAATTGGCAGGCCTGTGGCACACAGACTACCATATACTAGGGACTTTTAAGTAAATTAAATCTGCCGGTCACGTGTAGGCCGCTTTTACCATGGATTAGGGAGAGATCACAAGCAGTTCAGCACTGGTTAGCAGTGGTAATGTGCACAGAGTCCTAATACCAACAAAAGGGAGTATCAGAAAACAGGAGGGGTAAAGGCAAACAGTTTGGGAAAAACAACACCAAGGATTCCTGGTCTAAAAATGCTCCAAACTAGTAAGTCGTTGGCCCTGCCTTGCAGTGCATAGGTACAGTGCACTTGGCGGCTTTGTATGCTAACCAGATCTAAATTACTCAAAGAGTGTGTATTGTACTAATGGATTAATTTGTTACAGTGAGGTTACAAATGCCTTGCAGATATAATTTGCCCCACTTCACCATGATCTGTTCCCCACGACATTGGAGTAATTGGCGTAGAGTTATCAGGACTAACAGCCCTAGTCTTATCCTTTTTTCAATGGACTGACAGAAGTGAATATTAATTTAATATTAAACTAGGTAGAATGGCTAGCTTCATGATTTCATAATTAAGAATGATGGACTCTGATATAGGTGATTTTTCAGCTGTTGGATACTGTCTTCTTCCTTTACTTGTGGCACCATTAGGATTTTGTATTGTTTTGGGGTTTCTGGTGTTTCAAGTGTTACCATTTTTTGGTGGCAAGCTCACAGTCTTCCAAGTGTTCAACCAATTAGTGTTCACTAACAGTGCATGTCATGTGCAACTTTTGTTCCCATGAACTCTTTTCAGTTTTCTACTTATCTGATTCGTCATCGTTATACAGTATACCATTTTATACATTTTGAGGTCTTATTAAAGTGTTGCTCTTGTACATAAAATGGCTCCAGTTAGACCTATAATGCAACAGTGATAACTGTGCAGTACTTTAAATTGACTTAACTTTGAGAGCATGTCCTTTAAGCTCGGCCTCAACTGCTCTACCTGGCTACTCAGAACATTAAAGGTTTCTTGCCATGCCAACTTTAAAATACCACCAAATACTCAAAATGAAAACATAGTGGTTAGATGGCTCATGGGCACAGATCCTTTAACCCACCCTACAGCTGAACTTTGATTTATTTGGCCTTTCTCTGAGGTTCTAAATATTGGTCATTGCTTACGATATCACTGATGTTGTGTTACCCTATTTTACTCAGAGGTTTACCTGATACTTCACATCCCGGCTTGAATTTTGGCAATTGGTGGTTTCCATGGCTGTGGCTGGTGACTCAGCTGTAGTGGAAGCCAAAAGGAGGACCCCTCTGGGAGGATGGAAGGAGGGACCTAGAAACACTCTACACTGGGGAAAAGTAGCCAATAGTGTGCCTCCTGCAATGTGATCCTAGAGTGATCTCAACTGTGACTATGGTAGCCAGAGCCTTGGCGGCTGTAGAGAGTGCCCATGCTGCTGGAGTGTTGGGCCAATTCATGAACGAGCGAGCATGTGGTCGCTCCAAGAGAAGGAAGTTGTGGAGCCTTTGATGAAGCAAAGGCTTCTTCCATGTCCCCTTCTAGTTAGTTTCCTGGAGTCTCCTGGCAGTGTTCCCTGATTGAGTTCAGTATCTACATCGGCAGCACAAGCAAAGGATTTCTGGAGAGCACTGCTGATATAATGAAGTACAGTCTTCTAACTTGTGATATAGAGTTATTCTCATTTAACTCTGCTAAGAACATCATAAGATATGTGGACACCATTGGTTGCTCCAGAGAGACAGTGTTTGTTAGAGTTGGCAACCAACAATCATAAGATATATATTAAAAGCACACACTGTGGTAGCATGCCTCTTGTAGAGGTCAGCGATGGGATTAGAAATGATAGTTTGATTGAAGATGGTGATATTGGCATGAACGCAGCTCCTGACAAACGTTTTTGTAAATCCCTACAAGATTAAATAGACTTTGACTTAAACAACCAAGAGAGATAGATTGCCAACATGAATAATGGTAATCAATGGTTTTAGATGCAAAGGGCCTAGAGGTTTGAATTGCTCGTTCACCAGATGCATTGCTCATCCATTGCTGATAAAAGTCTTAATAAACTAGCTTGTTTGAGTCTCTGGAGACGCAACTCAAAAGCATTGGGATGCAAACCTAACTCAGTGATATATCATACCCTCTAGCCAAGAGAAGAAGCAATTATGGCAGTAAAGTTATCTGTACCCCTCCCCCCGGCTTGTTCCTAGTGGTCAGGGGGAATGACTTCTGTTTCTACTAAGCCTCGGGAGGTGGCTTGGGAGAGCGAACTTAAATTGCCCCGTTCTTGGGGCTTACGGGACACTGAAAGGATCAAAGTTAAATGGTAAAGGTAGATCAGGTGCTTGGCACAATGATATATTAAAGGACAGACCCACTGACTGGGAAGACTGTTTCTTCCACAGAGAAAATGGCTTTAGGTAATGTTCTGCAGACATTGCTGTCTACTATAAGCTTTGATGGTTACCCCATGGTCACTCTCGGGCTACAACAAGAGAAAAACTCAGGTCCATATTTATCAAGCCACGCGAGGCCACCTTTGGTGGGCCAACTGGCTTGCTAAATCTAGAGTAATGCACGTCAGCGCAAATTGCGGCCTTCTTTTACTTTGCAGCATGGAGGTGTGCCATGGGTGGAGTGTGCCTTTTTTCATGCCTCCACCCAAGCATTCTGAGACATTCCTAGATTTACCAACACTGGTAGACCTGGGAATGCATCAGAATTATACACCTCCCCACCAGAGGAGTAACAAGGAGAAATATCTTTATTTCTCCTTGTTGTTTCCGTTATCTGCAGCACACTTAGAAAGAGAATAATGCCTCTGAGGATTGTTTTTGTGCAGAAAGGTGTCCCTTCCTGCCCAAAAACAATCCTGCCTACAGCGCAGGCACCATGTTGCAAGAGTACCTGCGGTGGCACTAGGCAGCAGTTTGTGTGCCAGCTCAGGTAGAGAGCGTGAATGTGCTGTATAATTCTTAATACGGTGCATTCCTGCTCTTTCCCCTTCATTCAACGCAGTAAGTTGGCCTGCTACATTGGGTTGTGTGAAATGGTGATAAATATGGGCTTCAGTGTCTGGAACTGTCAGTGACTCTTTAAATACAACAGGGAAGTCCAATGAGCCTTCCCTTTGTGCGATTTTTTGATTCATACAAACCCATTGGGCAGAAACACTCTCATATTATGAAGAAAAATTGCTGAAGCCATTAGCAATATATCCAACCCAATCTGAACTTAAAAAATGTACCACCAAAACGGGCGAGGCAACAGCATGAATGACTGGTCAACTGGCTGCACAGGCAAACAGAGTTCAAGATATCCAATGGAAATTAGAGCACACTGAGAACCATCAACACAGAAACAACTAATGGATTTGGGGGATAAAGGAAGGGCTTGTAGGCAATGATCCCCATCAATTTAGCATAAATATTTTCAATAAGCCGTCACTGACTGACTGGTATTTTGATTTGCAATTTCAGTGGGCATATAGATTTCTATTTGTAAGAGTGCTACCATGATAAATACTGATATTTATTTTCCCCTGAAGCAGATGATCTATTCTAGGACCTACCCTACTGCACAGGCAGATCTACCTCGTAAGTTTATTCTGAGTTTTATCACCCAACTGTCGAATGGAGAGGGTGCAGAGAATAATTCCTCCTCCTCAGGAAGTGGGAGCACAGGTGTTTCCACAGGAAACAGCCAGACATAAGATTGTTAGAAAGAGGCATTTTTATTATGTGGGAGAGCACCAAAAAGAGTGTTATTCACAATAATTGTGCAAGCAATGTTGATTAAATTATGGGTACAGGACACTCCTAAACAATATGTATTTTGTGGGTTGAAGTAAATAATTACTGCTTTCTGCTTAATAGAGGAATATATATGGTTACGTTTTTGCTAATATCATAAATACAGGGTCTTTTGACAGATAAGGGTAGAGCAGATAACCCTGGTCATGATGGAAGGATTGTTCGGCACTACTTTATTATGTTAATTCCTGATTAACAGTGATGGTGGTGCTAGAGTGGTGATCCTGTACTGATGTCACTCAATTTGACAGACAACATGGGATAGATTTTTCTTTACGAATAATTTTCACCAGCTTGACAAAATCACCCTGAGAAAACTACTTTTGAGGAAACCTTTTTTTTCCATGTTTGCTTTTCTTCATCTCACTTTTAGGGGGACAGGAGGGCTAGCGCCCATTGCCGCTCTTTTATCAGTTCCCCCACTAACCTTCCACCCCACTCTCCCTTTCCTCTCTGTTTCTTTTACCCCCTTTCCTGTCTATCAAATATATGTATACTGTTTCCTAAATATTTTACCATCTTTCAATTTTACATTTCTCTAAAATGGTTAGCCTGATTTCATTAGGCTGGCATTCATCCTTATGGAAATTCATCAACATGCAGAACTCCTCTTTCAGTAGACTGTGTGTTTTGAGCAGTTAGTAAGTATAACAAATCCATATCTCAATAATTAAGGTAACTATACTCAGCTGGAATGTCCTAGGCCTTAATAGCCCCAAAAAGTGTAGATTGGTACGTGAGGAGTGTTATCTATTTTAGTTGAGCATTGTCTGTGAACTAGATACCCTAATTGCTTCCAAAGATTGCACCCTATCTAGGAATTTGGGGTTTGAGTTGACACTGCACTGCAAGTGTTCATTAGAGGTGTTGGTATTTTGAGAATAAAGGAGTCAGATCAATTGCTCATGGCCAGGGGATGTTGGCTATTGCTCAGATTCTCTGAGTGTAAGTGTTCTGTGTTCCGTAAATAGCCCAACTCTGACGACCCATGGATATTTCACAGTCTTGCCCTTGAACTAGCTAAACGGGAGGTCCAGATACTAATTGTAAGAAGTTGGGTTGTTAGCTGATGGGTGTAAGTACCCACCTCAAGCAATAATCACAATCCTTGTCAGGGTGAACCATTAAAATTTAACATTAAAGGTTTACATGCCCTAATTTTTAATTCCATGTACTCTGCCTTTATGGGCAATAAGGCCTACTTTTGGGTTCTTATAAATATTTAAAATGAAGGTTTATACTGTCCAAAACGTTTATTTCGACAGATTGAAGTTGAAGTTAAAATTGACACAGCCAGGCTACTAGTGACAGGTCTGCAGTCATGTTTACATTGTCACTGTATTGGATGGAACAGTGGGTACAGGGCCCGGTACACATCAGTACCATATACTGGGGACTTATCAGCAAGTTAAACATTTTCATGAGAAGTATACCCATTTTACCATGTTAAAAGTACGAGCACAAGCACTTTATCCATTGATATCAGGGGTAAAGTGCACAAACTCTTATAGCCAGCAAAAATAGGGTTCATCAACAAGGCAAATATTTTGGGACGATCCTACAGAAAGAGCAAAAGTACAATCACGGATAGTTATGGATTATAATAGAGATACTACCAGCTCCAGGTGTTCTTCTAGTATGCCACATGTTAGAAGTGACTTAATAAGGTTAATAAAGGTACATGGGCATATAGGTTATTGAAAGGGAGTGAGCCAGGATTCACTTATTTTTCTTTCGTCCATAATCAAGATACCTGTGTAGCCATGGTGTTTGTTCTTCATCCCACCCTGCAGCACACAAGCATGGATGACTGTTCCCATTTAACTCATGAGCCCTTGTTATTCACCATTCAGTTTTGGTCATATTTTGGTTTAAATATGGAATTTTGAATGAGCCCTTCTTAGTAATATGGAATACTGTAATTTTATGGGGCCACTCCTTAATGAGGTCTTGTTATATAACTTTGGTACAACATCTACTATCTTGTCATGAGATGCTTTAAAAGTATATATACCGGGCATCGCTGCCAGATATGTGACATGTAGAGATTAGAATAGTATCATAATAAATTATAGTAAATGAATGAGAATATGAAACACCTGAGATAGAACATGACAAAGCAATTTGCTCACTAAGCACTACTAGGGTGAAATCTATTTTCAAATGCTTGCATGCCATGCTCGTTTTTCTTACCATCTCAAAGAGGAGGCTGCTGCTGCATATAATGCCTAAAGAAAGTCAGCTTATGAATGCTGGCAAACTATTGGGTACACATTAGCTTATAAAATTAGAGAAAGTCAGAATGCTGCCATTAATACAAATAATGAAGATGGCAACAGGATTCTGGTCTCTCATGATGGTGAAATCTTAAAGCTAGTTTAGCTTTATTATCAAAAGCTGAATACTAAAGATATCATTCCCCCTTCTACAGATTAGAAATTTATCACGGGCAAGTCATTGTGAAAAAACTAGTAAGTGAACAGGTCACAGATTTGGAAGTTAAAATCTTGCTAGACACTTTTATATTGGCTATGTAATATTTACTTGACAGTAAAGCTACAGGTGAAGATGGCATTCCTCTTGCATTTAAAAAAAAAAGAAGACATTCTCCTACATACTGTCATATGGTTCTTCCAAATCAAGTAGAACTGTGTACCAGGACAACATAAACATCAGAATTTAGTGACTGATCCCCCACATATCATCAGAGTATGTTGGCCTAATTCCTAGCTGGCTCACAGTGCGCCATCTGAACCCCTAACCTTACAGAGTACCAGATGGTATCTTCAACCTCGAATATGACCACTCTAGTTCCCCAAGTAGATTGTGGAAACAGATCTACCCTTTCGTTGTTACTCAGGGATGTAAACAACACAGGAGTCCGCGGGTCTACAGCAGTCTACCTAAAACGCAAGAACAGCGCGCCAGCTACATTCAGATATGCAAAAGTCCTTTTAAAAGGGACCAAGTCCCATCACCCACCGAAGTGGCATGCTTCATCATCTGGGACCTCCCTTAACCGCACCTGGTGCGGTTAAAGAGCTACAACTCCTTTAATTACTGTAAAAAGGAGGAGCTCAAGGATGTTTTTAATTGATGTAACTTGGAGGATATAAATCTCATAATGAAGAAAGCTACCGAAAGTGTAGTGAGACTAAGTGCAGTGTGTGAAAAGTGGTTTAAAATTGATTACCAATAGAGAAATATTTTTATTCGATATCCAGTGGTATCAAAAGTAAAAAAGCAGAAATATTGGAGGAAAACGTGCGCACAAATAATGTAGGAACACGTCCTCTTAGGTCTACATGTTTCAGCCAACTAGCGTCTCAACACAATGACAGTGGCTTTCTTCAGGACCATAACATAACACTACTGCAATGTGAAAAACTGTGAAAAGTGAGTACAAAAGGAACGATACAACCTACACAAGTACCTGCTTATCTGGGGATATGCGGCACCGCAGGGAAGTACAATTGTCACCTGTTGAAAACAAGGAGTAATTTTAACAGAGAAAGATATTAACAGGGACAGACATGCATAATTGATCAGAGCTGGTCAAGTTGAGGTAGACTGATGCAGACATTTCAAAAGTAAACGTATGCCATGAAGGGATCTGAAATGCCATCTTACCCGTCAACGATCGGGGAACGTCCTACACTCCTGGTAACAACTCAGGGCGTGAGGCAACGCTCTAAAAGACAGAAGGAGCAGACTAATACTAAATCGGCATAGTATTGTCTATTCACTAAAGTCAACACAAACAAGATTAGCTATACACACAAAACATAACAGGGCGGTAGATTGACTAACTAAAAAATGAATGAATGAATGAATGTTACGGTGCACCCCACGCTGGGAATCCTGACATTCACCCAAGTATCAGCTGATGAAATACAAGGATTCTGAATAAAAATACCAAAAACACTGGAGCAGCGTAACAACAAACGTGCTCCTCTCCAGTATTACCGGGTTAATTTCAAATGCTGAATGTGCAAGGACATCAGCGGAACACTGAATTAAGTGACGCTTCTCTGTGCCCAATTATTACAGCCCACAAAAAACGCCACACAAACGGAGCGTCAAGGGGGCGATGTCCCAGCGCTGTGACCAATTGAATCTGGTGTCAAATAGTTGCAAAGGGTAAAAGCCCAGCGCTAGCCGAAAGGATCTAAATAACAATCATGAAGAGAGGTATCCGAAGTGTGGATACAACCTCGAGTATGTAGACTGCAACCTACAATCTGAGGTATGCTTACCTGTCTGGCGTTACCCCGGACCTTCTTCCTGGTTGTTCCGAGTGGTAACCGGAACAGTGTAAGCATACCGAACTTGAAACCTCACGGTGTCTCATCCACATCGCTGAACCAATCCTGTGCGTGACCCTCGTCACATGGCTAGGAAGACCAAGCATCGTACGCGATGTGGAGCATGCCGATAGAGGAGCATGCCGGGTAATGTAGTTTATCAGCAAACCTTCAATTTCCTGCGGGCGCGTCAGATACATGGATCTTAAAGCACATAGGACCTCACAAGGATGAGAGTATGCCATAAACTATCTCGTTAACTCAATGTGCAAAACTAGCCATCGCTCGTTTCGAGTAAAAACTCGAAGGGTGCTTAAAAGGATCGTATTGTCATAAACATCATGGGGTGAGATCGAGAGAGATCGAAATTTCAAAAAGTATATGTTGTTGTGCCACAGTCCCACACGATGCTAGATCTAATTCCTAGTGCCAAAGTCCATGAAACGGACACCTTAGGAACAGCGTCCTATGCATACCAAGTATAGAGGAAAGCAGAGGATCCGTTGCGGTAACATGTATTGGGCTGGGAGCAAATAAGAGAAAAAGAGACAAGCAAAGGGGCTATATGGTATACGGTGGCAGAAATATTACCAAAGTAAAACGGATTCATTATCATGACATGTAGCCTATCAACAACAGTAAGCCCTAGATATATGGTTCACAGGTATGTAAGGAACCGGTGATGACAACAAACGGTCAAAAAGTTATTCTTAGCTTGATGTCATTATTACAGACACAGCAACAAAACGATCGTGAGTTGCTGATAGAGACCTCGTGGCCACATGGCAAACGAGACACCCCTCTATCACAGTGAGGTCCAGGGAATTGCCTCGTTCAACCCCACTTGGTCACTACTCAGTTTAAAAAGCCAACGTTGTTCTTTTCTAAACAGAAATTTGGAAATGTCAGTGACATGGGACGGAATGAAAGGTTGTTCGAGTATCGTCCACCTTATGTCTTCAGGCCTGTGCTTCAAATCCAAAAAATGTCTTGTTAGACGTGTCGCCTGTCTCTGGCATCTAATGGTGCTTTTATGTTCCATTATCCGCATTTTGACCTTCCTAGTGGTCATCCCCACATATTTCTTGTCGCAGGGGCAGGTAATCAAATAAATTACCCTCTCGCTATTGCAGTTTGTGTGTTTCAACTGTCTCCAAGGTTTGCTTGTTCCAATGTCAATTTCGGTGGTATGTTGCGTGTGTATACAAACCACACAATTACCACAAGCATGATGACCCTGAACAGGTGGCAAATTCCAGAGAGTGTTAGTCTCGGGCGTGTGTGAACCAAGGTATCACGCAAATTAGCGCTTCTCTTAAACGAAAAAAGTGGAGGAGTTAGATGTACCTGTCCTACATTCAGAATGCGCCAGTGTTTGCGTATGATTTTCTGTAGTTGGTTCGAATGAGTACTGAACGTTTATACGCATGTCAATCTGTCCAGAGGGGGCTTCGGTGTAGATGGCTCAAGTAAGGCCTCTCGGTTGTTGTTGCCAGCTCGTTTATATGATTGGCGAATCAACTTAGAGGGATACTGACGAGCCTTCAAATTGCGAGAAAGGACATCAGAATGCTCCTTGAAACTGTCCGCTGTGGAACAGTTCAGCCTCAGTCTGAGGAATTGCCCAAAAGGTAAACCTGAACGGAGTGACTTGGGATGGAAACTATCATAAGACAAGAGGGAATTTCTTGCCATCGGTTTGGTGTATAGCTCACTGCCCAAACCGTTGTCAAAAGGAAAGATACGGAGGTCCAAAAATGGCAAGCTTAGTTTGCTAGCTTCCATGGTGAAATTTAGGAAGGTGTTCTGATCATTAAGCCACAAGTGAAAGGTCTCTAAAGTGGCAAGCTCGCCCCGCCAAATGACGAAAATGTCGTCAATATAGAGCTACCATACGACTATACAGTCGCGAAAAGGGTTGTTGGTATTCAGAACAGAGTTTTGTTCAAACAGATGTACATAGAGATTGGCCAGGCTGGGGGCAAAAACGCTGCCCATCGAAGTACCCGATGTTTGGAGGTAGAATTGATTCTCGAACTTGAAAAAGTTTTCGGTCATAGCCAGCCTGGCACAATTCATGATGAATGCCACTGGCGAACTCAACCCAGTTGTGTACACTTCGAGGAGCCCTCTGATGGCTTCAAGGGTCTCTGTCTGGGGAATACAGGTATACAGTGATTCCACGTCAAAACTGACGAGGAAATCGGTGTCAGTATTGAAATCCAAACCAGGGAGCAGCTGTAATACGTCTTTAGTGTCCCGTAAATAAGTTGGCATGGTTTTCACTAAAGGCCTCAGAAAA
This sequence comes from Triturus cristatus, assembly GCF_964204655.1. NCBI lineage: Eukaryota > Metazoa > Chordata > Amphibia > Caudata > Salamandridae > Triturus > Triturus cristatus. The sequence continues at coordinate 396,652,075 of NC_140588.1, read as the reverse complement.
ATGTCCACAAAAGTGGACAGTTGTTCAAGGAGTGAACCTAGCCCAGAAATGATAGGTCTACCCGGCGGGGGACGTTGTGCCTTGTGTATTTTAGGTAGCACGTAGAAGTAGGGAGTGATCGGATGTTCAGTCACCAAATATTCTGCTTCCCGTGCTGAAATCCAACCCTCCTGCTTGGCCTCAGTGACCAGCTCAAAGATTTCTTTTTTGATACAGGGTGTAGGATCTCTTTCCAGGAGTTTGTAAAATCTCTCATCGCTTAATTGTCTTAAGCACTCGATCCTGTAATCTTGTGCATTGAGGATCACAATAGCACCACCCTTATCGGCGGGCTTAATGATGATAGTAGAGTTTTTAGAGAGAGCCTGTTTTTCTGGGTTAGGTAAGTTGTGATAATGTCTCGTGGGTTCACTCATGAGGGCCGAGATGTCTTTGGTCACCGCTGTCTCGTATGCAAGAACATGTGCAGGTAAAGACTGAGCAGGTGGGTTGAAAGTGGATTTGTTTCTCAAACCGCTATCACTCTCACCATCTTCTACATCTATAATGTCATGATCTTTGTCTTTAAAAAAGAAGTGTAGTCTAATTTTTCGAAAAAAGTTGGCTACCTCCCATTGTAAGGTGAAAGGGTCCCCTGGACTGGTCGGAACAAAGCCCAGACCTCTATTGAGGACTTTGTCTTCCATATCCGTCAAGGTGTAAGAGCTCAGATTCACCACTAGCTGCTGCTGGATCCTGCCTTTTCTGGACCTTTCGCCGTGCTGCGGAGGTTGCGGGGTGAAGTCGGTGGGCTCCAATGGACCCGTGTCTGATTTTGAGTTTGATTTTGAGTTTGTTGGCCTCTTCTCCGCCCCCTCGAGCGGCCCCGGCCCTGGCCTAAAAAAGGCTGATTGTGGAAAAACTGTGGTGGCGGATTGAAGGGCATCATATTGGGAAGGAAGGGAGGGTTGGGATATTGCCAAGGTGCAGGCTGCCACCATTGCAGTTGTTGGCTGCTTTGCCAGTTACCTCTAGAGTTATGCCCTCTACCTCTAAATCGAGAAGGTTCATGAGTGGTTGAATCAGAGTCGCTAGACCAGTCCTCTGACCCAGATGAGGAATAATTTGAGCCATAACGTCTGCCTTTCCGGTTGAACTCTGGTGGAACATAATTCTCTTGTGTATAAGGATACGTATCCATGTATCTGACGCGCCCGCAGGAAATTGAGGGTTTGCGGATAAACTACATTACCCGGCATGCTCCTCTATCGGCATGCTCCACATCGCGTACGATGCTTGGTCTTCCTAGCCATGTGACGAGGGTCACGCACAAGATTGGTTCAGCGATGTGGACGAGACACAATGAGGTTTCAAGTTCGGTATGCTTACACTGTTCCGGTTACCACTCGGAACAACCAGGAAGATGGTCCGGGGTAACGACGGACAGGTAAGCATACCTCAGATTGTAGGTTGCAGTCTACATACTCGAGGTTGTATCCACACTTCGGATACCTCTCTTCATGATTGTTATTTAGATCCTTTCGGCCAGCGCTGGGCTTTTACCCTTTGCAACTATTTGACACCAGATTCAATTGGTCACAGCGCTGGGACATCGCCCCCTTGACGCTCCGTTTGTGTGGCGTTTTTTGTGGGCTGTAATAATTGGGCACAGAGAAGCGTCACTTAATTCAGTGTTCCGCTGATGTCCTTGCACTTTCAGCATTTGAAATTAACCCGGTCATACTGGAGAGGAGCACGTTTGTTGTTACGCTGCTCCAGTGTTTTTGGTATTTTTATTCAGAATCCTTGTATTTCATCAGCTGATACTTGGGTGAATGTCAGGATTCCAAGCGTGGGGTGCACCGTAACATTCATTCATTCATTTTTTAGTTAGTCAATCTACCGCCCTGTTATGTTTTGTGTGTATAGCTAATCTTGTTTGTGTTGACTTTAGTGAATAGACAATACTATGCCGATTTAGTATTAGTCTGCTCCTTTTGTCTTTTAGAGCGTTGCCTCACGCCCTGAGTTGTTACCAGGAGTGTAGGACGTTCCCCGATCGTTGACGGGTAAGATGGCATTTCAGATCCCTTCATGGCATACGTTTACTTTTAAAATGTCTGCATCAGTCTACCTCAACTTGACCAGCTCTGATTAATTATGCATGTCTGTCCCTGTTAATATCTTTCTCTGTTAAAATTACTCCTTGTTTTCAACAGGTGACAATTGTACTTCCCTACGGTGCCGCATATCCCCAGATAAGCAGGTACTTGTGTAGGCTGTATCGTTCCTTTTGTACTCACTTTTCACAGTTTTTCACATTGCAGTAGTGTTATGTTATGGTCCTGAAGAAAGCCACTGTCATTGTGTTGAGACGCTAGTTGGCTGAAACATGTAGACCTAAGAGGACGTGTTCCTACATTATTTGTGCACACGTTTTCTTCCAATATTTCTGCTTTTTTACTTTTGATACCACTGGATATCAAATAAAAATATTTCTCTATTGGTAATCAATTTTAAACCACTTTTCACACACTGCACTTAGTCTCACTATACTTTCGGTAGCTTTCTTCATTATGAGATTTATATCCTCCAAGTTACATCAATTAAAAACATCCTTGAGCTCCTCCTTTTTACAGTAATTAAAGGAGTTGTAGCTCTTTAACCGCACCAGGTGCGGTTAAGGGAGGTCCCAGATGATGAAGCATGCCACTTCGGTGGGTGATGGGACTTGGTCCCTTTTAAAAGGACTTTTGCATATCTGAATGTAGCTGGCGCGCTGTTCTTGCGTTTTAGGTAGACTGCTGTAGACCCGCGGACTCCTGTGTTGTTGAAGTCTCAGTTATTTGGGGATTGGTCCGCGCAGGTCTTTAAACTCACTTAGACCCTCTAACTAACTGTGTTTTTCGTTACAAAGGGAAGCCCAAAGGGAAACACTAGGAAGATACAAATTGAAGCAATTGGGTAAAATGAGTGAGCTGCAATTATCAGTAGGATGAAACAAAGAATTGCATCCAACATTACATGAATGGTGAAAAAGATAAACAGTTCAACCATTATAACATTACAGTGTGATTATAATTATATTTGGACTCATACTCCTACCGAATTCTACCTACCCATAGGGAGCATAGTAGGAGTACGCTCTGCCAGATCTCTTGGGACAACTTAATGCCTCATACTTGTGTATGATGTATCAGAAAGCCGATGCAGGCTACTGTAATTTGCAGGATGGAAATCAGATTCAGTAGGACTGTATCTCAGTCACAGGCACAGGGTTCCAAGATGATCCGCAGAAGTGCTCATCTGCCGAATTTGGCTCAGAGATGGGTTATATAATAAAAGCACTGTTCAAATCACATTGTGTCATAGTTGCAGCACTGTTGTGACCTTTTGTATTTAGACTTAGAGCTGTCTCCAGCCCGACAATCAAATGCAATGGCATAACTTACAGTGTTCCTTAGCCTTGTACAGAGTGTAGGAACAACATGATAACATGCTTATTGCTGCAAGCAGAATAATTTCTAAGTATGTTATTGTGTAAGTAAAAGGCATGTAAAAAGTCACCATTTGGAATAAGAAGTCAAGTTTAAGCGCATAACTAAATGGAGACTTGTGTGTGTGCCCTGTTGAACCTGACAATAATACTAGCTCCAATCTTATTAAAAATTGTGGGCAGGATTGATAAGGGATCTGGAATTCCATCTTCATGGGATCTTAATAATAAAGCTGTGTTTTTGGCAAAGGAACACCTGCTGAGGAGCGTGGTTCATAACCAGTGCCGATGGTAACATATGCTCTTATTTTAGCTTTGCACTTGATCGGAATAATTGAATTTAGTGTCTATTTATTGTGTGGGAAACTGTAGCTTATATCAGTACCTCTATTCTGGTATTTGATGCTGCCAAAGTGTTGAACAAATGGGCCAGTACGATCCTACTTGATGCTGTTGAGTCTTTCAATAGGATTTCTTGGGGATTTCTCTGGCTGGTCATGGTAAAGATAGGTTTTGGTGTTTGGTTTACCCGAAGGGTGCGGGTTATTCAACTGCTATAGTGGTCATGAAAGGCAAGGCTTCTAATTTGTTTTAAAATCCACTTGGTGCCTGATGTTGTTTGCTATCTATTTAAAAGTCTGTCTACGATGTAACTTAACAAACAGAACTGTACAATCTTTAGTGCTTAATAGTACAGTGGGTAGTCTCTTAGTTTACGTTGATGAACAGTTCATTTAGTTACTCAGCAAATAGACAGGCGACTACAGTAATAAAGGAGGCTTCAGACAAATGTCTGGCTACTAACTTAGCTTGGCCAAAAATCAGAAAATGATTCATCTGATATGCGTCATAGCTGGGTAGTTTCTGAAATTACCTATTTAGGAATTAGATTTGTTGCAATGGATGTTGTACTTTCTACACATTCTATTATGAGTACTGATTATAACATACCATCAGTGTTTGTTAGCATGAGACTAAGGAGCATATTTATTTAGGTATCCCGTCTCGCTTGCGCCACTCAAGAGGGCAATGCAGAACCTCAGTCAGATTTATCAAGCCGTGCAAGGCCACCTTGCATAGTTCTGCATGGCTTGATAGATCCAGCATACAGCAACACAGCGCGAATCGCTGCGTTGAGTTACTCTGCCACAGGGAGGCAGTCCACAGATGGAGCATGGGTGTTGCCACGCATCCACCCAAGGATTTGGGCACATTTCCAGATTTTCCAACACTGGTAAACCGGGAAATGTGTCAAAATGCTACGCCTCTTCAGGTGAGGTGTAATGAGGAGAAATGTCTTTATTTCTCTTTGTTACTTCCTCTTTCTATGTGTACTGCATTCAGCAGCACTCTTTGAAAGAGGAAAATGCCTCTCAGTATTGATTGTGTGCAGGAAGAGGCCCCTCTCTGCCCAAACACCATCCTGCTTACAACACAGGCACCCTTGCAACATTGTGCAAGCATGCCTGCATTGGCTTTAGGCAGCACCTTGTGCATCAGATCTGGGAAATTACAGGAATTCACTGTATATTGTATATATTGTTAAGTACAGCACATTCCTGCCCGTTCCATATCATGTAGCACAGCAAGGTAACTTGTTATGCTGCGGGATAATTTCATAGATGTGTTCCTTAACCACTATTGTGGCCAATAAGAGGAGAGAATTATTGTGTCATAAACACTGTTTGGAACTGCTATCTTTCAAGCTAAAGGTCCTGTGGGCCGGAAGCCAAAATACAAAAATTGCCGCCAATTCTCGTAATGTCTGCAATGCTTTGTGGTGATCTCTGTGGCGTATTGCATTATTACTACTATTGCCATATCAATGTTAAAACATGTTGTACATTTAATAATGATGGGGTTTTTTCTCATTTAAAAAAAAAAGGAAAATGCTGCTACTGTATTAGATCAAACTGGTCAGTTCATGCAGACCCTTGACCTCAGAGCTTCGTAAGGTAGCATCTTTCGATTCATAAAAATCTACAATTATTTCCACATATTTTCAGAGGCTGTAAGTGCATGTGAAACTTTGGGCAATTCGTCTGATTTCTGCTGATGTCGCATCCACCTTCCCTGGAACAGGTTGAATGTTGGCAGGATGCCATGCAGCACAAATATTACTTGTCCAAACAGCAAGGAATGCACGGAACAAGAAATATTTCTGTTGTGTACCCTACTGGCATGGCCCGAGCACAGTAATTACCTTGATAGTAATTGCATTCAATTTATTACACTGCCCAGTCCCTGAGAGCGTATGAAATCAAGTTCCCCTGCAAGAGCGCATGTGCGTGCCATCGGTTTGCTCGAGTGCCAGGTGGCCCCGGCAGGCAGGCACTGACACCACCTTCCCTGCTGTGGAAGTTGATTACAAGAGCACTGTCAAGGTTCTGAGCAACATATTTACATTGATACAATACTGTTGAATTTTTTTAATTTGAGTCATAACCGGTGAATTAAATAATATTGCACTTGAAATGATTTAATTAAAACATCTAGAAGTGTGTTTATTAATATGATTTAGTGGCGCCACATTTTTACAGGTACACTTTTCCTATTAAACTGGATGTTGTTCTGATGTTTTTTTTAAACTGCTCCTGTTCGTTCTCCCTCCTAATCGATGTCCCTCTGTCGTCTTCTCGCCCCACAGTCTCTGCAATATTCCTGAAGCACAGGATACTGTGATATAACTAGTTATTTTACTTCCAGTGTATGTGCCCTGAATGAAATTTCTTTGTGTTCTGAAAGTAACAATTCCAAGGTCTTTCACTGTAGCTTCCTAATGAGGCTTGCTAGAAAACACTGGTGTATGGGCTATTGTTTAACAAAGGTAACATAAGGGGGCATATGTACAAGGGGATATCACCACGAGAACGTCACTTTTAGCAATGTTCTGGTGGCGATATGCCCTTCTCCATATCTACAAAGCGACGTTAAGCCACTTTTTGTGGCTTAATGCCACCATGTAAATAAGGCCCCTTTACAAGCATGATTTAGCATGAAAGGGGCGTTCAACAGGTGTTGCTGTGGGCGGTCCACCCCAACAACCATTGCATTTGATGCTGCACCAGATTTACAAGGAGGTGTAAATCTGAGGCAGTGCCATGCAACAGCAGGCGTGAGAATGACGATATACGAGGAGAAATGCTTTTATTTCTCCTTGTTTTTGCTTTTTCTATGTGTGCTGCATTTTGCAACACACATAAAAAGAGTAAAATGCCATTAATCATTGTTTATGTGCAGGAAGGTATCCTTTCCTGCACATAAACAATCATTAAATAATGACAATTTGCCATTTCTGTATGTGCTGCAAGCACACATAAAAGTGTTAGAAGGGACACCTTCCTGCACATAAAAAAACATTCACGCCAATGCAGGCACCCTTGCACTACAGTGCAAGGATGCCTGCATTGGTGCTAGGCAGCAACATTTTGCTCAAGCACTGGGGAAAACACAGGAGTGTGCCATATACTTGTGAATAAGGTGCATCCCTGCTGCCATATATGCCGCGCTCTGACATTTTCTCGTAAATATGCCCCTAGGTGTTGTGCAGCTCGCAACAGCGTAGAAGCTGCTGAAGCATAACTTAAAAATGGGTGCGTCCTATGTGCATTTTTCGTATGTGTCTGCCTCTGATTTGCCTTAAATGTGTTATCACTAGTCATACCTCTGTGAGTTTGCAGTTTTTGCTAATTATTAGTGTTAGAAACGTGTATTAAAACCCCTGGTTTTGGGGGTGAGCCAGTGAAACCTTTACAGAACACTTTACAGCTAGGGACGCTGCCTGTTTCTTTATTGATTTTGCTGCTCATTTGGGACTTAGAGTTATTCTGATTTCTGATTTTGTATTCTGCATTTATATCTCCATGGCATTTAATAATTATTCTCTACCACTTGATTTCGAGATTATGTAATAAAACCCTTTAACTTTTCCTCTGATCTAGAACTCAGTTATTGAGTGGTCCCAGTTAATTATTACTCTGCTCATTTTCTTGGGTCTGAGGTTGAAGAGGGTGGTGACTCTTATCACAAGATCACGGGTGATGAAGCTGAACCACTGAAGGTAAATGTTGGTGTGATCTAAATTTAGGGGTGAATTAGAACATTGGTGTTCAGCTTCACCAATACTATTATGGGAATTACATATCACACCCCTCAAAGTTCACATAACCTGTTAATAACTAAGCCCGTGCCAATACACTTGGCCAATATTTACAAATGCTTTGAGTCAGGTTGACGCTACTTTTATACTTTCCAAACCCACACCCAATGTAAAGATTTCATATGTGATCTACAGTCGAATGCAATGCATTGTTTGTGTTGGATAGTAACCCAAAGTAATGCAAAGTACCTCAATGTGTTGTCTTGTACCAAGGATGCATTCCATGGGTTGTGCATTGGTGTTCCCATGCATCCACCCATGGGTTTTAATGCAAATCCCGTTCAGTCTGCAAATATTTATAGGCAGGGATTTGCGCTAATTCTGCCTTCTCGAGGCAGGTGCAAGGAGGAAACATATTTTAATGTTGCCTTGTTTTTATCGCATTGAATGTTTACTGCACTGTACAGCATACATGCAAAGTGAGAAGAGCCTTACAGTACAGGTTTTGTACAGAAGTTGACTCCCTCCAGTACAAAACATATGCCACAGATAATGCAGACACACTTACATTATGGCGCAAGGGTATCTATGTTGGCTCAAGGCTGCTTAAAGTGCACCAGCACAGGGAGAGAAGAGAATAGCACCACATCTTAGTAGATATGGTGCTGTTCTGCTCTCTCCCTTTTGTGCAGTGCAGCATAAAGCTTTAGTAGTTGTCCTGTGTGACTTATAAATAAATCTAGGCCTCTGTGTTTAACAGTACTGTCATTTTAGTGTCAGTTCGTTTTCACTATAACAAAACATACAACAATGGTATGGAAGAAATGCTTGAATTAATTTTAGCCACTGACAATAAACAGGGCCACATTCAAGACCTTTGTTTTTCACCCACTATGCCACGTCTGACACAGACGTGCTGTAAGGAAATTAGTCATCGCCTTGTTCCAGTAGGAACAGTTCTACCCAAAATACTAGGCAAGATCCCTCTTAGACTGGAATACAAGTACTCATAAAAATAATGCAAATGGCCAAGGAATATATGGTATAGTGAAGAGGAAAATCAAATCTCCCATCCTGCCTCGGATTTGACAAAGAGTTAATGAAGAAACATTGAGGATTGTAAAACCACGGATAAATCCTGAGACAAGGGAAAATCTCTGATTAACTCTGAGGAGCATCTGGCCAGGTTTGATGTGCCATTGTTGTATTAATCATCATCCAGCATAAGGGATCCCTAAAAAGAGTTGACTCAGAAGTAAACATATTTCATTTAGTATTGCCTCATTTTGAAAGTATATTTCCTTCAGGGCAGTATTATTAATGTTTATTTATCCTTCTTTGTTGTTACATAACATAAAACTTTGCTCTTTATTACTCTTTTGATCCATAACTGAATGTTAATCATACTGTTTATATTTTTATAGCCAGTTTTTCTTTTTATACAGAAATGTTAAATTGTTTTATGATAATTTGACAGTAAATAGTAATTACATCAAATTATACAAAAGTTGTATGTAGAAAGATAAACACAGAAGTCATGCTACATTGTGGACTCCAAGCAATAGTTGGATAACTGAATAACAAACATCATCCCATTCTAAATGTGCCAATGGTGCCCCTTGGTACGTGAATACTTCCTAAGGAATAGCCACAATGCTCTGATAAGAAGTGAACAAAAACAGGCATGCCAACACCAGATCCTGATACTGCCTGCCCATCGAAAGCGCTATCGTGAGGATTAAGTGTTCAAGAGGTGGACAATTTCCCTTCTGTCCACTAAGATCCCTGCATGAAGTTTTTTTGAAATGCTTAAGTGTTCTTGTGAATTTCAACGATGGTAAGGAAGAAAAATATAAAGTGAGCAAAAGATCCTGAAAAGAAAATCCACAAAACATCTTTTTTCTAGTGGATTCAGCCACCGACATTTTTTTTCTTGGTAAATGCCCTCAAGGCCTTTTTTGTTGAAGCCAGTATTATCCACTGGAGCAGTTCTCAGGGTCAACCAAATCTGGAGCTTAATTAAATTACAATTTAGTAAAGTTATGCTTAGTCAACAAAGTTTGCAACTTGGTCATCCATTATTGAACTTTCGGTATTTGGGATGTGCTAATTACACAGATGTAGTGAAAATTAATTAGTTCAGGGGTGGTATTACTGAGGGATTGTAAGGTGTCTTTTCCTGATAACACTAAGGAATGTGAAATCCCTGAGGAGATACGTGCTACCACACTGATCTTCACACGTAGTTCCCGAATTTAGGGCCTTTTGTGTATAGAAATATCATCAATATGAGGGAATACTGCCCGGTCATTCTGATTTGGGCTGAAACTCCTGTTTATGTCCAAATTGAGGTTCAAGGTGCCTTGCAACGTAGTCATTAATAAGGCAGCAAGCCCAGAGGAACCCAATGAACCCCGATAATTGCTGTTTTTTTACTACCCAACAACAGTCAAAGGGGCCATTGTATTTTCCTACATCAGGGCCTTTGCATCCTTACTAGGCTACTGTTGCAATGTAATCAACTTTGCACAACTTTGTTGGCAGAATTCAAACTTTGTACAGCTCAAGTGTTGTTGGAAACTAACTTGCGAAGGCAACCTTGCTTGCTAGGAGACTGAATGAAATGACAGTGTTCTAGAGAATAATCCACAATTTGAAACCATTCAACTATTTGTAACAAGATTACCCAATAAAACAAATGTGATATATATATATATTTTTTTTAAGTCTGAAATAAGAAAGAATGCCAAACAACGAGTGTAGTACTGCTCAATTATGCAAAGAGAGGCATACTACATTTCAGTCGCGGTCCCTGCAGGTAACTGCGGTGGCGCAGTGTAAGGGGCGATTCCGAGGGTCGATGCTGAGGGAAAATAAAATAAATAATTATTTTCCCTCAGCATCGTCCCTCAGAATCCCCCCGTACATAGCTCCACCCCCAACCGTAGTTACCTGCACGGACTGCGGCTGCTACATTTAGAGGTTGGAGTTTAGCTGTGTCATGTGATTTCTTTGCTGTCAATAAAGAGAACAGGTTTCAAGAAAGATGTTCAATTCAGACACATTGTAAAGAAACAGGAAAGTAGCAGGTTGGAGCAATATTTTTTTCATAGGGTTACAAATTGATTGGTCGTTTTCTTTCCCAGGATAAAACTCAGGACACTTTTTTAATACAATAAAATACAGTGACCCCACAGATACAGGGGTCATAAATGTAATTTAGAAATCAAGGTTTTCTTTCACAACCGTAATGAAAACAGACCAAAAATATAACTCCAGCAGCATGAAGGGTGATAGTATTCTATAACACCTGTGACATCAAAGTTAAAGGTTGGTGATGTATTTCTATTTCTGAGGTATTCATTACTGAAAGAGCGAATATAATAGGTCTGACAGACGGCAGGTCATTAAAATGAGGCACACACATGTACTTTTCCAAAATCATGCAGGTGGACATGGGGGAGCCTCACAACTAAGGGCCATATTTATCAAGGGTTGCATTGCTTTTGCACCACGTTGTGGGGTGCAAAAGCAAGGCAACCTTTAAAATGTGATTTATCAAGCCACACAACGACACTATGTGTGGCACTGAGGGGCCTGAGAAATCCAGAGTAAAGCAATGCAGGGCAAATCACTGCATTGTGCTTCTCTGCCCAGAGGGAGTCGGTCCATGGGAGGTGCGTGGGTGCTCCCACACAAAACCCATGGATTTTGATGCATCCCAGTTTTACCATTACTGATGGACCTGGGAATGCACCAAAATGCTACAACTTCCCAGGGAAGGTGTAACGAGGAGAAATATATGTATTTCTTCTCATGCTTTCCTCTGTCTATGTGTGTCGCAATCTGCAGCCCACATAGAAAGAGGAAAATGCCTCAGGAAATTGTTTTTGTGCAGTAAGATGCCCCTTCATGCATAAAAACAATCCTCCTCACAATGCAGGCACACTTGCACCATGGTGCAAGAGTGCCTGTATTGGTGCTGGGAAGCACATTGTGTGCCAGCCCTGGGAAAAGGCAGAAATGTGCCATATTGTTATAAATATGCACATTCCTGCCCTTTTTCCTGTAACGCTGTGCAGTATGGCAACATGCTGCGCTGCGTCACATTTCGATAGATCTGGCCCTAATGGTCTAATTACAGCTGGCCCATTAAATTGTAGTTCCTGCACAATTGCAATTGCAAGCCTTGTGTTAAACTCCTGGCAAATACCAGGCCACATAAAGAGCGCAACCATTGTTACTTTTCTGTAGGTCAAGCCGGTGGGAATTTAATACATGTAAAAGTCTGAGGGGCAGATTTACAAGACCCTTGCGCCACTTTTGCGTCACTTTTAACATGGGAAAAGTGACGCAAAAGTGGCACAAGAGGTTTGTAAATATGCCCCCGAGTATTTACTGGGACAAGGAGAATTTGGTGCGGTAAGCACAAATTTCCACATAGTATTCCCCCAAAACACTGAATATGCAATAAGTATTGATCTTATCAATTTGGAACAATTCAGTGTCAGACTTTTACAAGATATGAGATTAAGGAGGCCTTAAGCCTATATTTTGGTGCTTTGATTTTGTCTGATATTGACGAGCACATTGTTAGCCAAAAGCAGAGTCTTCTCCTGATATCAGTAATTTCAGATTCAAAAATGGCATATGGTACAATAACAGATAAAGAATGAATGATATTTCATGAAAAGTATTTCACAGCTGCACAATGATCAATATTTAATTTGCTTGGTGTTGGGCATGTGATTTAAGTATCATGAAAAGATGTGAAGTGCAGACAAGGTAGTGTTGAAAGTGGTTTGAGACCCAGAAAGGCAGTTGATCAAGAAAGGATTGACCTCTGCAGAGCCAACTCAAAGTGTTTGGGCTCCTGGAACATGTAGAATCCCAGCGCTGCTCCTTAATGTGAAATCGCTGCCATCCGGCATTTAGCTTGCCGCGCGGTATTTGACTCCCGCTTGGATCTAGTACGGGCACAAGTTGAAGAGGATTTACTCGTTCTGTGGCCCCATGAAATCGCCATGATTTTAATCGGCCTTGGAAGCCTCTGTTGCTGAATTGAATTTACAGCAATATCCAATTTGTTTGAGATATTAATTGCTCATTTGGGATGCTCAGTAAATTTTATGTCCTGAAGGTGACCGTGGGTTAATGCCAAAGGTCGAAACGCCGTCGACGCTATTGTGGCCGCAACTATTGGAGGACACATTTTTTGTTTGTTGGAGTTTTACGCAAAGTTTTGAAACTCCGCTTTTTATGTAATCATCTCCTTGTCTGCCACTTGTCTGGTTATGTATATGTTTTTATATGTTATGTGTACCAGCTTACAACACTGAGCCCTGTTGATATGTTTCACTGAATACATTTTGTATGGTTTTTCTATCAGGGCCTCTTTTTCCTTTTTTCTTTTCTTCTCTTTTCTTCTTTTTCGTTTTTTTGTATTTCAATGAGTGCATTGTTATACATATAATTCATGTCTCATTAATTGTTTATATTTATTGTGAATTGTACACTCTGAACCTTTTGTTTGGAATAACTGCTCCTTAATGTAGACTTCTGGGCTGCACCCCTCCTGTTTTTCTAAACCCTATTTTATTTTCATGTGATATAGAAATAAACAAAATCACCCTGTATGTTAACTGACCCTCGACTTCTTTGAGGGGCAAGAAGTCAGATCATTTTCACTCGCACATGAACTATTGGGCATCTTTCAGCTGTCCCAGGTTTTCTAGGTCCTAGATTTTTCCAGTCCTGGTATTCGGTGGCCGCCGAGAATGTATAGCCACACCACCGTGATTCATTGCACTCTTGCTAATTGAATGGAACCTGGGCGCTTTAGGATTCAGGTCTGTGCTCCGTGAGGTTGTGTGTCAATCAGCTAGGGTGCCAGTGCACCCCACCTTTTCCCAACTTGTCGACATGGTATGGTGAGAACACACCTCTCCCTGTGACAAGGAGGCAAAGTGGTGGAGTTCAAAAGAGGGTATCTCTGCTTAAATGGCCGCTACTAACCTTTAATATCACAATGTGCGCTCAATTCAGTCCTAGGGCTGTAAAAGGTGCCTGTCCCATTTGGTCTTCCAATGTTATACATACTTGCATTTTGCTTAGAATTTAAATAGCACCAAGGGTTGATGGAGTCTGCTACTATTCAGATGCGATGTGTCTTACCCAGCAGTGTTAGCACTGCATTCCGACACATCAGAATCACACTCAACTCTTCTCTCCCTCAGCCTACAGTCAGCTCCGAGAGGTGTTATTTCCATGAGAACAAATGAGAGGCGAGAGTCTGAAAATTTGTGAGGCCTAATATTTGGTGTTTGGCACGCCTTGCCTTCGGGCTTTAGGATGACAAAGTGCTTCTCATGCCTTAAACTTGTTAAGTTGGCAGTGTTAAAAATTTACTGGGATTTTGATCACTGGAGCACTTAAGATTTGCGGAGGTTTGCACCTTGTACAAGTAGGGATCCTTATTCTAGTCAGGGTAATGGAGTCGCACAGCTAAGATAACCCCAGCTCCCCCCCTTGGTAGTTTGGCACGAACATTCAGGCCTATATCAGAGGCAATGTGTAAAGGCAATGTGTAAAGTATGTGTACATATACACACAGTAACACAGAATGCACTCCAAAATGAGTCCACACTAGCTTAGAAAAATAACCAATATGTATTTGAATAAAACAAGGGTAACATGACAAATATCCAACATACACAAGTAAAGATATCACTTTTAAAAGGGCCAAAACAGTTCAGTCCCTAGGAAACTATGATTGCGTCACTTTTATCACAAAGTACCTGGGATGTTTCAAAATCAAAGACGAAAACAGTTGCAGGGGAAGTGAGGTGCTAGGAAAACAAAGTGATGTGTCAATTTCTTCCTACCAGCAGAGGTGATGCGTTGGTTCCCAACTGCCAAAGCAGGTAACGCATTGGTTTCTTACTGCAGCGCAGTGGAGGTGATGCGTTGGTTCCTTACTGTCGATCTCCTGACATGTGGCCTCAGTCCCTTACTGCTGAGCCACATCGATTAAGGAATTGGCGCAAAGGGACGATGCGTCAAAAATCCAGATGCGCTGGGTTGCTGCGGCAGAACAGGCGCTGTGTCAATTTCCCAGCCGTGAAGCAGGTGATGCGTCCATTTCTGCAGCCGCACAACAGAGCCCGCGTCTGGTAAAATATAAAGAGTGAAAAATAGGTATCAAGGAAAACAATGTATTTCCAAAATGAGAATACAATATGGAGTTTAGAAGCAATAGTTATTTACACATCCCTCAATTTGTTAGTACCCATACAAGCATGTGAATTAGGGGGCATTTTTCAAAATGACTTATTTTTTACACACTGTCTTACATTTAGAAGGCACAAATGCAGAGAACAACTATTGGTAATAATACTTGTTCTACTATTATGTTTTCCTCGAAGTCTTTTAAAGTCTCCAGATAAAAATGGTACCTCATTTGTGTGGGTAGTCCTAGTGACCGTGAGAGGAAACAGCCCAAAACCAATGTGGGCACATCACATTTTTCACTGAAAACTGACCCTTTTTTTGCAATGTGCCTTGCTGTGGATTTTGTACCCTAGTCCTGGCAAACATCTAGGTAAAACTAGCAAACCTGTACATTTTTGAAAACTGGAAATCCTGTAGCTCTCACCAGGTTCTTTTACCCACAATCCCTTGCAAACCTAAAAATGTGTCCCCAAAATACATTTTCCTAAAATTTCTTTGAAGGAAAGCTCTAAAATCTGAAAGGAGCTTCAAACTTCCTTCCAATGAGCATTGCCCCAAGTCTCCTGATGGTACCTCACTTGTGTGGGTAGGCCTAGTGCCCGCAACAGGAAACTGCCCACAACGCAACATGGACAAATCACATTTTTCCACTGAAAACTGACAAATTTTTTGCAATGTGCCTAGCTGTGGATTTTGGGCTATAACTCAGCCGGCAAAGAGGGAAACCTAGCAAACCTTGACATTTTTTAATACTAGACTTTCAAGATGCAGGGAGGTTGTGTATGGTAAAGAGTTATGACCTTATCTGTCTACAGGAAACATGGGAAACCGAGAATTGTCTACATCTTGATGGATTCTCCTCCTATTTTATCCCAGCAATCCGCTCCTCTAGTGGACGGACTAAGGGTGGTCTTTTAACCTTAGTAAGACTTCAGTACAAGTGTACAGTAGAGGTTTTAAAGTCCAACTCCACGACCTACCAGGGTACCCTCTTAACATTCCCCAACATGTGTAGACTGTTCCTTATTCATTTTTATAATGCTGTCACATCTAGAGATGAGTTAGATGCTATCGCCGATCTTAAAGCCCTTATTAATGACTTTTACCATACGGAACCACCTTTTACCTTAATCATGGTCACCAGGGATTTTAACTTGCACCCTTGTCAGTCATGTACAACGACCAGGGATTCTGACTCCTACTTGAAACACAGGTGCATTTTAAACACTTTTGCCTAGGTGAAGCCGTGAATACCCTTGCTTCTGAGTTCAACGTAATGAATTTAATGGATGGCATTCAGGATCTACAAAATGAGAACCCCCACATTCAACAGGGACACACAGCATAGTTATCGATTACATTCTTGTTTCCAGCTGCTTTTTCCCTGCACTTCAAGATTTTAAGGTTGTAAGCCATCACTTGAGTGATCATAACCCATTAACAGCTCTATTCTACTGGGACAACAAATCACCAGGACCAATATCCCTATATAAGAGTCCTTGATCTCAACAGTTCAGGGTCGGAGGTTGAGGTGGGCCACTATTGTTCCAGGGTTTTTTGTTCAACAGCTGATTTCCTCATGTCATACAGATCTCTTTATATGTCCGTCTGAAGACGAACCACCAAACAGTATTCTGGCATCTTTTTTAAACATCTGTAGGTTTATTACATCCACGTTTTTTAAAACAGCCAAACCTCGGGAACGCATGCAGAAAAATGGTCTGACAGCCGGTGCTCCAAAACCCACAAGGCCATTTGGAACCTTCTGCAGGCGAAGCCACATTGCCAAGCAGAAGTCAGGAAGCCTAGAGCTGCATTTAGAATGGCCTGCAAGGAACGTAAAGTTGAAAAGAACAATGGTCTCAGGGAGACCTAAAAGGTCCTCGTGTAGCCTAGGCTACTTTTAATGAGTGCAGTATTAATCTACAGAAACACTTTCATAGGGAGTCCAAGCGGGACTGAATAAGCAATGTATGCCGGGACACAGGGTTCAGAATGACATCACATTTATTATCAGCATAAATGGATTATCATTCAATTCTTAACAATAATAGTTCTGGTGCTCACACAAAAAAAGTGCAAGTGCGTGAAGTGAAATTGCTTAGTGACATTAAAAGCTTTACATTGCATTGACAACAAACTACAAAACTCCAAACTAATCAAATACAGTGGAGGAGTTTTGGTTGTGAGGTTGACGGCGTTTCGATCTTGTTAACTAAAGATCATCATCAGGACTGTAGTCTGAGCAAGTAGAATCTGTGTTGGACGCTTCAAAATTAATTAAAGTCGTGGGATTGCAGCCAGCAACTATGATCCGATTGCGGAGGTTGCGTGGGGCCGATGCCGGCAGATGGGAGAGCACGGCGGAATGAGTCAAGGTCATGGAGGGCACATGGTTCGGGGTGATTCCAAAACCAGTCAATGAGTCGGGGTGGGAATCTTCGGCAATGAAGGAAGAACTTGCGGACCGGGATGTGTCCGGAGTGTCACGGAATTAATCTGTAGCAGACGGCCGCTCTGAATTGAATACGTATTGACAAGTTTAGAGGCGATTTATCAGGGCCTAAAGTTAAAAAACTATCTACACTAAGGTGCCGGTCCCGGCAGCAGTGGGTAGGTCCTTGGACACATTGCGTACCACGCAAACTATATGGGGAAGTTCTTCATATCTTGACCTGCCTGGGATTGATGAAGCAGTAGTATATCCCAATTAGGGTAGAACCAGTACTACCAGCTATTAGACAGAGTAAGTCATGGTGACTTAAATCCTAAACATTAATTCATTATTGTTTTCCATACTACCTTAGTGTAGATAGTTTTTTAACTTTAGGTCTTGACGAACCACCTCTAGACTTGCAGAATTGCGAAGAAACATGTTGACCAACCACACAGAAGAGCGCCACACTTACGACATTAACTTAGCATTGCGCCTTTCCCCTTTATTTTAATCAGGGTAGGAGACCCCACAATTAAAGTTATTTTTGCTGGTACTCCCAGCCCTGTGTTAACTCACATTAACATCACACACCACTTATTCATCTACACTCACTAAATCTCTCACCCCCATGGCACCAAACGGCTATTTGGAAAAAGATCTCTGCCAAAGGGCCCCTCATCGGGAGCCCGTCAGGCATTGCAGCGCCGGCCAGACGAGGAGCAGCCCGATGATGAAGCATGACACCCAACTGGGTGTGTGAGGGCATTACATTCCAAAGAAATGGATTCCCATCTCTTTGACTCTGTAGCCTACTGTCCTTTGTATATTGCTAAATTCTACATCATTCAAGAACAGCACAACTTTAATTTTCATATTACAGATTTTATTAAACCACCTAGCGGATTAGGCCATGGATAGAGGCTTTTTAAATGACTTACAATATGGGTTTTGTTCCGGTTAGGGGTCCATAGAGGAAACTCTTAACCTTTATTTATTAACATGTAAATATTCAAAGGTTAAAAAGGGGGAAGTCCATCTGGCCTTCATGAACCTTAGCTCCATGCTTTGGCCCCTGATGGAACAGATGGAAGTGGACCCAGTTGTAATAAGATTCCTGCGTGATTTACACACTGACCTTTCAGCCATCATTATGTTTGGCCCCAGAGGGGAGCGCACTGAGCATTTTAAATTGTGGCACTGGTGTGACAAGGTTGTTTAGCCCGTTTTTATTAATTTTTTATATCAATCACATAGAGCAAGCCTTGTCAGCACCAAGTGTTGACGTTCCTAATGCAGGAGGCCGTCCTATACCTGCCTTGCTCTACGAGTATGATAAGGTTTTAATTGCCCGGACAGCTAAACGCTTACAAAAGCTTCTTATCCTTTTTCTAAACTTCATGAGCAGCCTTGACCTGTCGAAGAACTTATCCAATTCACACGTTATGAAACTTGGCCCCCCTAACACTAAAACGATGAAATACGTAGTCGAAGGCCAACATATTAGTCAGGTAGAAAACTTCAAGTATTTGAGGGTTTTATTAGATTCATAGCTGAAGTGGCACTCACTCATATCTCAGAATGTTCTGTCCTTTAATAGAGTGAATTTCAGTATTAAAGATTTTTCCAGTTGGCTAGGACGCACTCACATCCAATCGGTCCTGGACATTTACAGGGCCACGTGCATCCCCTTAGTAAGCTACTGTAGTGGAATATAGGGATATGGACAGGTTGCCCCTTTACAAGTAGCTGGAAATTCATTTTAAGAGGTCTATTAGGGGTCCCCCAAAATGTTCCATCTGAAATTAAAGCTCTGGAACTCAATCTGGTAAAAGGAGGAACTTAGTTTTAGCAGGTTAATTCTGCTGGATTGTTTAATATTGAAAAATCATGTCTGATCCCGTGGCTGGCAAATGTGGCATCTAACCTGCTGGCCCTAGGTTGGTCCGATCTTTATGACAATCCCTCTGTTTTAACTCGCTGTATGGCCAAAAAGTTCGAAACAGTGTTTAGGGACAAGATGGCATCAGAGTGTGAGGACTTTGCACTAACAAAATATTCTATGCAACATGCAATTTTAGTGCAAACTGTCAGCTATATAGAACCATATTTAAACAGATACAACATGCGGCTGACCAGGGTTCAGCACCTCAGTTCCAAAGTTTAGAAAAACAAATAAAGAGTCTGTGCAACTGCTTCCGGAGTCCGCCGCACTTCCACTCCACTGGAAACCAGATAAATCGATTTGTACAAAGAAGGAAGGTGCACCAGGAGATAGTCAGTAAGCTTCAAATCAATTAAAAAATATATCCTTTATTACGCTTGTAGTGTTAAAATTGGTCATCAGCCAACGCGTTTCGTTCCAAGGGAACTTCGTCAGGGCTCAGATATTCAACTATAAGTCCAGTTGACATATATATGTGGGTCAATGGATTCCAATTTACGAATAATATGCGCAGAGAGAGCAGCTTTCTCTCCAATATTTAAAGAGCGCCGAATTATCACAAAACAGTCCCTCGCAATTTTGCTTGATTCCCAAGGTCAGTATAGACGTCAGTAGTCCTAATAAGCATTGGTATAAACAAGCAGAATCCCTTGTCCGGAGTTTCAAAGAGAGAAAGCTGCTCTCTCTATGCATATTATTAGTAAATTGGAATCCATTGACCCACTTATATATGTCAACTGGACTTATAGTTGAATATCTGAGCCTTGACGAAGTTCCTTTGGAACGAAATGCGTGATGACCAATTTTAACACTACAAGCGTAATAAAGGATATATTTTTGAATTGATTTGAAGCTTACTGACTATTTCCTGGTGCACCTTCCTTCTTTGTTCAAATAGAACCATATTTAACCTGGAATATGACATACCATCACATCGTCTGTTGACCCATTTCAGGTTGAATCTATTTCCACGCCGGTTGTTTTTCAAACTCAGACCTGCGCCTATAGAATGTGACAATACAAAGATTAATAATACTTTACATGTCAAAAAACAATAATCCACAGCACAAGTTTCTGTTTCCGATTTTAAGGCCAATGAATTTTACCCAAGTCAGGCCTGCTCTGCTGTTTTTACAGTTCTTAAACTCTCCTTCTGTTTGTTTTTTTCTTGTACGCTTTTTGATGGGGGTTTTAAAACATGAATGAGTCGGACTATGATAAACTGTATGTTAATTTTAATGATATCTTATGTCTTTTAAGGTTTTATCTGTAAAATTGAATAAAGCAATTTGATTGATTGATTGATTGATTGACTCTCAAGGGAGTCCAGGATGGGATGACTTGCATGGCTCTCACCAGGGTCTGTTACCCAAAATCCCTTGCAAACCTCAAGTTTTGTAAAATATAAAAAAACAAATTTTCCTCAAATTACTGTAATGGAAAGTTCAGGAATCTACTGGGAACCACAAACTTCCATCCACCAAGCATGCCCCAAAGTCTCCGGATAAAAACTGTACCTCATTTGTGTGGGTAGGCCTAGTGCCCACGACAGTCAATGGCCAAAAAACATAACGTGAACACATCAGATTTTTCAACTGAAAACTGACCTTTTTTTTGCATTCTGCTTGACTGTGGATTTTGGGCTCTCGCTCAGCAGGCACCTAGGGAAACCTAGCAAACTTTTACATTTTTGAAAACTAGACACCCAGAGGAACATAGAATGTGGTGACTTGGGTGGCTCTCACCAAGGTCTGTTACCCAGAATACCTTGCAGACCTCTAAGTCTCCCAATTAAAATGATACCCCACTTGTGTGAGTAGGACTAGTGCCTGCAATAGAAAAACGCTCAAAACACAACATGACCATCACAAACTTATTGGGTAACCCAAAATAAACGTCAATGGACCTGGGTATAATGTAGTAAGAACAACAAGTGGTCTTACCGTCCCTCCTTGGACAAGCAAAAGAAGTTGTGACTTTTTAAAATTAACTCAAAAGGTTTTCACGTAATTGTTGTGCATGAGAGAACAAAAACTCTTCATCAGAGAGACAGAACCAACTGCTGTATTTTAAAGACTAAGGTACACATGCATCAAGCTAATTTGCGAGTGCAAATATTGCAAATCGATAAAACAGGCCTTTTGCGCTTGCAAATTTGCCCTTTGCAATGCATCAAATCAAATTTGTGAAATAATAAGAAACTCACAAATAAATGGAATCGCAATTTTGCAAGGCCCAAAATTGAGATTCCTTTTTTGCGAATCGCTATTACTGAGTTGCAAAGCTATGCTAGCAAAATCGCAACTAGCGATTGCAGTGAAAATCGCAAAATTGCGATCGCAATCTACTGAATTTTTGAGGCAGGTGAAAACAATCAAAACAGGCGGTGAACAACAGCAAAGTATTCAAAGAGGCCCAGGAGGCCTCAGAATGTTTCACAATGGCAGCGCTCTACGTCATGGCGAGGAGGATGAGGCTACAAGCAGCAGCACAGAGGAGAAGAAGGATACAGGAACGCATGTTTAGAGTGTGCATTACATTGTTAGCGCAGACAGAGGAAGAGATCTATGACAAGTATAAGTTAAATGCTGACATGATCCATGATCTGATTGCTGAACTGGATCCCCTACTGCAGCTCCAGATTCGCAGGACACATACCATTCCCACTCACATGCAGGTTCTATGTTCCCTGCACCTACTAGCATCAGGTAGCTTCCAGGGTGTAGTAGCTGTAGCTGGAGGGGTGTAACAAAGTTCCCTATCATGTTTTTTTAAATTCATTCCTCAACGCCATGTTGACCAGGATACACCACCACATTAGTTTCCCTTCCACCCCACAAGATTTGTTTAAGACAAAACTAGACTTCTATCAGGTAGCCCAGTTTCCCCATGTAATAAGTTGTATTGATGGAACGCATGTAGCCATTTGTCCACCATCAGTGAATGAGTACATCTTTAGGAACCGGAAATCCTACCATTCACTCAATATCCAAGTAGTCTGCAATGCTAAAAACATCACCACTGACACAGTGGCACAATACCCTAGCAGCACACATGACTCGTACATATTTAGACACAGTGGCATACACACTCGTCTGCTTGGAGGTGAATTTGGAGAAGGATATTTGCTAGGCAAACATGTTACAATGTCTCTGATAGTATGTACAAATGGTAATGCATATATGTCACTAACCATTTCCTTACTACCCTGTAGGTGACAGCGCATATGCCATGCGCAACTACATCCTGACACCATACCTCAACCCAAGTACCCCAAGTGAGCAGCATTACAATGCAGCACACATCGCGACACAAAACGTCCTAGAGCGCACCTTTGGCCTTCTGAAAAGCATATTTCGCTGCCTCCACAAGACTGGCGGGGCGTTGCAGTACCAACCAGAGACCTGCTGCAGAATTGGGGCCACCTGTGCCATGCTGCACAACATCTCTACTAGGAGAAGCATACCCCTGAAACTGTCTTACAGTGAGCCTGAGGAGGATAACCAGCCAGGGCAACCACTACAAGCAGTAGCTGGGGCAAGCTTAGCAGAAGGGAGAAGAAGACGTGCAGAAATTACACAGCATTATTTTTTAGGTGGGTAATGATGAGACAAGACACAGCATGGTAGAACTGTACAGGAATTATTTTAATGTAGAAATGTGGTAGTGGTAATGCACACATACCAGGTGCGAAATAGCACAGTGGGTGTAAACCAAAATAAACAACAAGACATCATCATTGGACTTGAATGTCAGTCACAACTTTGGCCATGATAATGGTTACATCACCATATACGAGGTATATGCACCTCCGGGTTGGGCTATTGCTGCGCCGGACCTGTGACAGGGGTCTTGTCGTGGGTGTAGGTCAGGCTGGGATGTCTGGGGATCATGTTCGCTGACTTCCTCAACTTCCAAGGCAGGTAGTGGTGGGACTGTGGACCTGCGTCTAGGGGGTGCAGGGTTTTTGGGCCACGGGTGTCTTCACATCTGCCTCAGCCGGAGTCTCCTGTCTGTCTCCACCTTCAGTTCCCTCTGACTCCTGTGCAGCTGCATCTGTGATGTTAAACAGTGCAATTTTCAGTTATTATGTAAATATATGTGTCTCACATAGTGTATTTTTGAGTTGAATTAAATTACTAACTGACACAGTGTCCATATGTTTCACTTCCTTGTTGTACTTGTGGGCAACACTGCTGTTTTCCTATCAACTTCCCTTTCCTGCCTGTCACTCCCATAATGCAGTTGGGTGTAGGAAGTAAAATGTGGACTTGAGTATGTGTCTGCACACTGGACCTGATCTTACGTGATGTGTCTAGTTTTCTATTCTGCATTAAATGGACATTTGCATGCATCTTACCTTGTGATGTACTGGCTGGTGCAGAGGTTTCCAACTCCTTCACTCCGACTACAGCTTCAGGCTGGAATGTGGACTCCACTAGGTCATCCAGGGGTGTATTTCCAGGCAGTGTTGCAGGTCCACCTCCACTCTGCTTTGCATCCGAAAGCCTGTCAGCCACCCTCTCCTTAGCAGGGCTGCGCAGGTCATACCACCATTTGCACAGGTCTTCTATTGTGCGGTGGGTGACCCCCACTGTGTTCAGTTTAGATTGTACCCTGAGACAGATTTTGCACTTCCTTGACTCAGGGACCTGGAGTGATAGTTTGCCAAACACCTTGTCATGGCTCCTCACTACCTCCTCAATGAGGATTTATATCTCCTTCTCACTGAATTTCAGTTTACTTATTTGATTAGCAGCCTTCTTCTCAGTTCCTTCCGAAGCCATTCTTTTGTCCCAGAACAGTTTTGGCAAAGCAAAAATTGGAACTTCAGCTGGGCTCCTGCACTCGGCCTCCTCCTCTGACTCTCTCAGTGAACTGGAATCAGCATAGGATGCATCATTTTTTGGGTGCATTGCATTTTGCGATTCCCTATCAGTGATTCCTTAAAAATTGCTATTAACCCTTTCCATGCTCCGGACGTGTGGGAGCCGTCCGACGCATAAGTTCTCGTGTGCGTCCGATGGCTCCTGCACGTCCGACGCCATTACAGAAGAAATTCCTCTGGTGCAGGCGCCAGAGCGATTTCTTTCACTCCCCCAAAGCCTCGGGAGCTGGGGACTTAGAATCCCCTTAAAACCATGTTGGGGGATCCACGCAAGCAATGCCTCATTGGTCTCCCCAGGGTGTCTAGTTTTCAGAAATGTGTGGTTTTGGTTTAGTTTCCCTAGATGGTGGCGAGCCAGGGGGCAAAACCCCAGGTGCTCCCCCCAAAACCAGGTAGTTTTGTTATAGGTAATTTTGAAGTCTCCACAGTACGATTTGGGCCATTTCCTGTTGCAGCCACTATGCCTACCCACACAAGTGAGGTACCATTTTTATCGGGAGACCTGGAGGAATGGTGGGTGGCAGGAAATTTGTGTCAGCCTAGTGATTCTTCAACTTTCCCACACAGAAATGTGAGAAAAAATAGATTTTTGGATAATTTGGATGTTCCTCAATAGGTTTTGGGCCCTTGCCTGTCGCGAGTATGTAACTGACCCATGCGAGTGAGGTACCATTTTTATCGGGAGACCTGGGGGAATGCTATGTATTAGGAAATTTGTGGAGCCACGCAGATTCCACTACTTTCTCACACAGAAATGTGAGAAGAAAGTGATTTTTTCAGCTATATTTGAGGTTTGCAGGGGATTCTTGGTAACAGAACCTAGTGAGAGCCAGACAAGTTTCTAGGTTTGTATAGTGCGTGCAGAGCGC
This sequence comes from Triturus cristatus, assembly GCF_964204655.1. Taxonomy (NCBI): domain Eukaryota; kingdom Metazoa; phylum Chordata; class Amphibia; order Caudata; family Salamandridae; genus Triturus; species Triturus cristatus. The sequence continues at coordinate 396,627,135 of NC_140588.1, read as the reverse complement.
TGTTTTTTTTTATCCAATTGGTGTTTATTACATTCTGGGGAAATTATACTTCATCTCCCTCTGTTATTCCAATCGTGCCACAAAGCAACCAACAATTGTTTTCTTCACCAAGACAACAACAAGGCACCGACCACGTTAACCATCATTATATATACAATTAGAACCGAGTGGCCTTCAGATATTGAGTGACATTTTTCTCACATTAGTAGATATTCACCAGACGAAGGCCACCTTTGGCCGAAATGCATTGGGATGTTTAAATATTCGTCAACTACTATATTTATCTAAAAAATAAATCAATCAGAGACTCCAAGCCAGTACTATAATTAAATACCATAAGGTCCAAAGAATCCCCAGGGGACTTAGAATCCCCTTAAAACCATTGCTGTGTAAAAATGTACAACATTTCAAGGACAGCTGGTTCTCGATACTTAACAAGTGTTCCCTCGATCTAATCTTATTAATTATAGAAGAACTGCCAAACATCTTAGAAGATCTGACAAAAGAGATATCAACTATAAAAACCGAATTGGAAAATTCAATGTCGGCAGATGATTGGACAAAAATCTTGGAAGATATTAATAATCAATTATCCAAACATGCTCAAGAAATTAATGACAGGAAAATATGAAAATTTCGCAGAGATATTATTGATTATAAATTGGGGGAAGTGCACACATGGGTAGACATATATGCCAGACGGAGACAAAACAAGCCAGACAACCCAAATACGGACACATCTTCCTCAGAAAGCTTAAGATCAAGCCAATCTGATAAAACTCAAGAATCCTCCACATTAGCCATAGCTTCAACTTCTCCAACCACTGTTCCTTATTTAGAATCAGGCCACGTCGCAGGGGAAGACCCAGGTGGAGCCAGAAGACATGACAAGGAAACGGGGAAAGAAACACCCCAGACATGCACAACAACATCCAAGAAGGACAAGAACAAGAAAGGACAACCACGGACAACTTAGTAATCAATATTTCAGATCAATGCTTGTCCAACATAGAACTAAAATTAGTACAAAAGACACTTAATTTGTACAGACAACACACACCAACAGTTTAGAAATAGACATCAGCCTATTTCAATTGATGAGGAAATTACGTTTACGACACTTTTTCGAAAACATCATGGTTGAAAATAAATCCACAACCACGGAAGATCCATTAAAAGGATTAAAAACAAGAAGCACCTATATGGCTCCTATCAGCCATAAGAGTCTGGATACGTTTGAAGCACTTGTTAAACAAGATTTGTCCAAATTAAATTTTAGAAAACCAGTAAAATCCAAAACCTTGACACAAAAAGAATCAGGCATTTTAAGATGCACAGAGAACAAAACTGATATCACCTGCCAAAAGGCGGACAAAGGAGGAGCGCTGGTAATCTTAAGTACGCATCACTACGAGGAGCAAATAAACATACATCTATCGGAGGACTACACATACATGAAATTAGACTGCAACCCCACCGAACAATTCTTGACAGTATTAAAAAACATTGTCAATAAAGCATACGACATGAGAACCATCAATGAGAAAGTTAAAAAATATTTGCTCCACACCAACTCCAAAACCCCCACCATATACATGGTACCTAAAATACACAAAAGCATCAATAATCTTCCTTTCCGTCCAATAGTCTCTACAAAAGGAAGTCTTCATGAACCAGTGGACAAATACTTGGACCGTCATCTACAACCTTTGGTGTCTAAACTTAAAACTTACATCAAAGATACTACAGATTTCTTGCTCAAAATCAAAGAAACAGTTTATACAAAGGATGAAACCATAGTATTGTGCACAATAGATGTAAAATCTTTATACACATCCATACCGCGCCAATTAGGCATAGAAGCCATGGAACAAGCCTTATTACAGAGTGATTATGATGAAGACCTCAAAGTGTTCCTGATGGAATTACTACAATATACCTTACTCCACAGCTATTTCAAATGGAAAACCAATTGGTTTCTCCAAAAGACTGGCACTTCTATGGGCAATTGTAACGCACCCACATACGCGAATATCTTCATGGGAAATTTAGAAGAAAAATATATACTATCAGTACCAGAATGGCAACACAACTTGAAACTATTTGTAAGATTTATAGACGACATCTTCATTCTATGGAAAGGGATATCTACAGAATTGATTGAACAAATAATAAAACTAAATCAGAGAGATGAAAGAATTCAATTTACTCATGAAATCCAAACACAAGCAATTAATTTCCTGGATGCAAGAATAACAAGAACAGAAGATGGTTTTGAAACAGATCTATACAGAAAAGAAATGGACAGAAACAATACTCTCCTTTACGGTAGCTTCCATCAACCATCGTTGAAAAATAACATGCCGTTCACTCAACTATTGAGAGTCATAAGAATAGTATCTGATCCCAACACCAGAGAGCTACGCATTAAAGAAATACTCCAAAGATTTAGAGACAGAGGCTATCCAGAGCATGTTACTGTTACCCGAAAAAAAACCACACAAGAACGTATAACTGTAGTCTCCAAGTACTCTACCAAGAGTGGCAATTATAAAAGGATAATTAAGAAACATTGGTCAATATTACAACTAGAACCAGATTTTAATCACATTTTTGACCAGGAATCCATATTTGCCCACACCAGAGCTAAAAATTTGGGAGAAAATATCATAGATCCGATCGACACACAAAGCAATATAGTACGACAAGGAACAATAGCCTGTTGGAACTTTAATAATTGCAACAACATCATCACAGGTCCATATGTCTCACATCCCATTAAAGGCCATAAAATAAATGTAAGAGTCACAGCAACTTGCGATACATCCAACGTAATATACATGCTAAAGTGCCCTTGTGGAAAAATCTACGTAGGACAGACGGAAAGAAAAATTAAAATTCGTATCAATGAACATAAAAGCAACATAAGAACCAGAAATCTAAAATCTACAGTAGTCAATCACTTCATAGAAGCGGGACATAACATCAGCCAACTTAAATTCTGCATATTAGAAGTGATCATCAGAAATGAAGGAAGAGACAACCATAACACTCTACTGCATCGTGAAAACCATTGGATTCGCATATTAATTTCGATGAAACCGTTAGGAATGAATGAACGTATGGAATATCAATGTTATCTCTGATTGATTCCTTTAATTTGACTGCAGAATAAAACCTCCAGAACAGTCATTACATAATTTTTATACCTTTGATTGATTTTGCAAATTTGAGTGCTTTAGACTACATGCAGAACTTTTAACATTTGGGGGTCGATTCCAATCCTGGTCTTTTTTTTCCCGTACAACTCATATCCGTATTTTTTTACGTACGAATCGCAAAAGTCCCGTACAAATGGCGAAGTACGATTCGTACGTGAAAAATACATACGAATCGCCTCGGGAAAAGTCTACGAGACGTCCCCGGACAGTTTTACATACAAATCGTAAAACTGAAGTCCGAGCGCGCAAGTACGATCCGTACCACCCGTCCGATAAAAACACAAGCGCATGGAAAAGGCTCCGTATGGAGCGAACTTTGTACGAGCCCTACCCCGTGTGCCTGGGGTATGAGTCGTACGGCCCCCCCCAGCCTCCCACCCCTCCCGCGTACGTCCACACCGTACCCCCCACCCCCGTATGTACGGCGCGTACCCCCACCCGCGTATGTCCACACCGTACCCCAGGCGTACCCCACACCCGCGTATGTTCGCATCGTACCCCAGGCGTACCCCCCGCCCGCGTATGTCCGCACCGTACCCCAGGCATACCCCAATCCTCACGTATGTACGGACCGTACATATGCAATGTTGGGGTACGCACCGTACATGATGACACGTACGATGTGGGTGATGGCGTGTACGTCACGTTGCGAGCCCCCTTTTCCTCGTGCATCGCAGCGTACTTAGTTTTTCCGGCACTTTTGGCTCCTGTAAAAATATAGCCGTGCGGAGTGCTGTAGGTACGAATCGTACTTGCTGGTCCGTAAAATGCTGCCTGACTCCGTGCGGACGTCGCGTACGCGCTGTCCAGGATCGGAATTCTATGTATTTTTTAGCCGTACGGTGTTTTTTACGATTTGTACGGAAATGGTATTTCTGTACGAATCGTACTTGCTGGTTTGTATGGTGGAATTGCCGGGTACGAGTCGTACGGAGAAAGCGCTCCGTACGACCATTTGTACACGGGTTTTACAGGATCGAATCTGCATCTTGATGTTTATATCGAAATTTCTAATAATGACGACTTGCCTTTTGTTTTATGTTTCATAGCGTTCTACGGTGTCTTCTAACTTTAATTGATTTTTTAATATTTAATTGCACAGTATAATATTCAGAACTGTCAACATTTCATGCTTACACCATAGGCCCATATATTAGTGTATTGTTCACTGCCTTTTAGGTAATCATGACAACGCATCGCACCCACACAGAACTACGTATTTTCTACACCATCATTGTAGTTTTTATAGTCACTGTTACATAGACGCTATAGTCCTATTTCTATTATTATGTGCGACCATGGAACGTAACCACTTTAAATACACAGGCAACAACTTCCGGGTTTTCACTAACAACACAAACATGTTCCCGTCTTCACCAAGTAAGTGTAGAAGCTGCGCAAACTATTTGATATCACATTTAAGCTGCACCTAATACGGCAAGAGGCAAAGAAGTGCATATTTAACCTGGAACCGTAAGATGCATGTAGCGTGAAACTTTCACCAGAAACACCGCACTTCTACTATATACATGCGCTTTTGAAACACCTCCGCATTTTACTTTCACTAAACACGGCATGTCACAGACCATTAGAAACGCTGGAACACGATTAACTACTAGACACTAATGTGAGCTTTAAATGCAAATACTCATGTTTTACAGCCGTCAGATTTAATTCACCAATCGTGCCACAAAGCCACCAACGATCGTTTTCTTCACCAACACAACAACAAGGCACCGACCACGTTAACCGTCATTATATATACACTTAGGGCATGATTCACAGAACTAACTTAAGACAAAATCCTAAACTTACTACTGTTGGTATTCACAGAAGGCATTTAGTAGTAGTAAAGTTAGGATTTTGTTTTAAGTTTGACTTAAGACAACCTTAAGACAAACTTAAGACAGACTTAAGACAGACTTAAGACAAACTTGAGACAGACTTAAGGCAGTCTTAAGACAGACTTAAGTTCTGCAAGAGATTCTGGGTAACAGAACCTGAAGAGAGCCATTCACGTCACCCCATCCTGGATTCCCCTGGGTGTCTATGTTTAAAAAACGTATAGGTTTGCTAGGTTTCCCTAGGTGCCGGCAGAGCTAGGGTTAAAAAACTACAGTTAGGCACTTTGCAAAAAAAGGGTCATTTTGCACTGTCAAAATGTGGTGTGTCCACCTTGGGTTATGGGCCGTTTCCTGTCGTGGGCACTAGGCCTACCCACACAAGTGAGGTACGCTTTTTCTTGGAAGACTTTGGGGAACGCGGGGTGGGTGGAATTTTCTGGATCCACACAGATTCCAGAACTTTCCACCACAGAAATATGAGGAAAATGTGTTTTGTGGGACAAGTTTTTAGGTTTTTCAAGGGATTCTGGGTAACAGAACCCGGTGTGAGCCAGTCATGTCACACCATCCTGGATTCCCCTGTGTGTCTAGTTTTCAAAAATGTATAGGTTTGCTAGGTTTCCCTAGGTGCCGGCAGAGCTAAGGTTAAAAAACTACAGCTAGGCACTTTGCAAAAAAAGGGTCAATTTTCACTGTGAAAATGTGGTGTGTCCACGTTGCGTTTTGGGCCGTTTCCTGCTGCGGGCACTAGGCCTACCCACACAAGTGAGGTACCATTTTTATCGGAAGACTTAGGGTAACACAGAATTGTAGAGCAACTGTTATTACCTATTGACTTTCAATGCATTTCTGCCTTCCAAATGAAAGACAATGTGTAAAAAATAAGTCATTTTGAAAAATGACCTACAATTCTCATGCTAGTATGGGTACTCCCAATTTCGGAAATGTGCAAATATCTGCTGTTTCTAAACTCTATGGGGCAGATTTACAAGCCCCTTGCGCCACTTTTTCGTCACTTTTAACATGGGAAAAGTGATGCAAAAGTGGCGCAAGGGGCTTGTAAATCTGCCCCTATATTTTGTTCCCATTTCAGAAATACATAGGTGTCTTTCATACCGATTTTTCCATGTAAACATTTTCCCCAAATAATTGCTATATACCCGGTACAGAATAAAAAAACATTGCAAGACGCTGCTCAGTTATTGGCTCTGGGTTAGTCGCGTTCTTGGTGAACCTGCAAGTCCTATATATCCCCAAAACCAGAAAGGTCCAGCAAATGTAACGGTATATTGCTTTCAAACAGCTGTCATAATTAGAAAAAGTTACAAGTGAAAACGTTGATACAAATGGCAGTTTTTTTGCAACTAATTTTCTATTTTTCCTATATTTAACTGTTAGTTTCTATGAAGAAACCTTGAAGGATCTACACAAATGACTCCTTGCTGAATTCAAAATTGTGTCTACTTTTCTGAAATGTATAGCTGTCCAGGATCCATTATTGCTTTTATGCCCATTTCTACCATTAACTGGAAGGAGGTTGAAAGCACAAAAAATAGCAAAATTAGGCTATGTCCCAGAAAAATGCCAAAACTGTGTAAAACGTTTTGGTTTTCTGACAAAAGTCTGCTTGTCCCTGAAAGCTGGGAAGATGGTTATTTCAGAACCACAACCTCCTTTTTGATACCATTTGCAGAGAAAAATTAGACACTTTCATCTGGAGTCCTTTTTTCCCATTTTTCCCCAAAAAAACAAAATGTAGCTGTATTTCTGGCTAATTTTTGGGTCCCCTCCAGGGGAATCCACAAACCCTGGGTACCTTTAGAATTTCCATGATGTTGGAAAAAAAGGACGCAAATTTGGCGTGGATACCTTATGTGGTCAAAAAAAGGCTTAGCACAGTGGGGGAAAAGGCCTAGCAGTGAAGGGGTTAAGGAATCGCAAAATCAAACTTTGATGCATGTGCACTAACATCTTATTTATATTCTCTTGATTATACAAATAAGAAAGTCATTGCAACATATGACAATATATCTAAAGACGCTCGCTCTGGGAAAGAGTGCAAAGAAAATGTGCTCATGTGTGAGGTGAGTGACAGAGGGGGAAATCCAAAAGAAAAACAATTGAAGAACACAATATCATAATTTTCAGTTGACACTGGCTGAGACAATGCTGATGACAGTAAACCGGTGCGAAGTGGCCTGTCTACAAAACAATTTTGTTTTATTCTTCAATGTCCATTTAGCAGAATGATGACGGCATGTTCAAAATGCATTATACATTTTCGGGGAGGAGTGGAAAATTTGATTTTTTGTAGCTAAATTTGAGGTTTGCAGGGGATTCTAGGTAGGAAACATTGTATGCAAGCCACACCTCCCTGGACTTCCCCTTGTGTCTAGTTTTCAAAAATGCTTGGGTTTGGTAGGTTTTCCTAGATGGCCGCTGAGCCCGGGACCAAAAACGTAGGTGACCCCCTTGCAAAACTAGATCGTTTTGTGATAGATCATTTTGATGTCTTCACAATATGTTTTGGTCTCTCCCCAGGTGCAGGCACTTGGCTTACCCACACAAGTGAAGTAGCATTTGTATCAGAAGATCTGGGGGAATGCTGGGTGGTAAGAAATTGGTGGGTTTTTGTTTAATTTGAAGAAGAATTTGGCACAGTAATGGAAGGAAAATCTGTGATTTTACTATCAGTTTGATGTTTGAGGGGCATTGTGGGTAAGAAAACTTGTTGGGATCTATGGGATGAACACCATCCTTTACTCCCCTGGGTGTCTACTGTATGGAAATATCTAGAGTTCGTATATTTTCCCGAGAGGCAGTGTACATCCCGACAGAATAAGACAGAAATGACAAATATTACTGCACAATCATCTATTCCTCAAGTATTCACACATACTGGTTGGATTTGGCACAATGGTGAGGGAAAGTTTCAAAATGTATATTTTATTGACAAGAGATTTCACACAAAAAATACACTCCTAATAATTGAATGGTAAAAAAACTGAACCAATGACACATCTCGTAAGCTGTAAAGCCGCTACAAGGCAACAACCGCTTTACAGGCCATTCACACACTTTTTATACGTGACACACATAAGACCATTCACACCACCAGCCATGGGCCCGGCATATTACAACACTCACATCAACAAAGTAGAGACAATGTACACCTGGACAGAGAAAGCAAAAGACAGGACAAATATTACTTCAAGACCATCTATGCCTCAAGTACACACATACTGGTTGGATTTGGCATAAGGGTAAGTGAAGGTTTGGAACGTTTTATTAACAAGAAATTTCTCAAAAATGAAATGCACTGTTAATAACTGAACGGTCATACAACTGAACCAATGATACAGCTTGTGAGCTGTAAAGCCACAACAAGGCACCAACCACTTTACAGGCAATTTATACACCTTTCATACGTGACACACAAGACTATTCATACCCGCAACCGCAGGCCCAGTACATTAGAATACTCACATAAATGGACAGCGCCATTCAAGGGCCCATCACTTTCATACGCCCATATGACTGACACGACAATTCCACTGGCTGGTGTCTGACGGAGTGTGTGAACTGGCATTTGGCTAGCAGTGTATGTAGTGACCAGCAGCAAGCCACTACTCACACACCCCCAGTCAAATGTCAGCTCACACACACCACCAGCCAAGTGCCAGTCCATGCGCACTGCCAGCAAAGAGCCAGTCCATGCACACAGTCAGCCAAATGCCAGTCCATGCACACCACCAGCTAAGAGCCAATCTACACACACCGCCAGCCAAGCACCAGTCCATGCACACCACCATCACAGTTTTTTTTAACAAAAACAGAAAGCACAAACCAATTGGAAGTAGACACAAAATATAAGTACAAACACATCATCACTAACTAAATACATCACAATAATGCCAACCATGAAACTGAACAAAAAATATAAAACAATAGAGACCAGGCGTTTCACTGTTACGCTCATAGTTGCTTCCAAAAGCTCTTTTGTGTGATACAAACTAAAACATGTGGGCACACAAAACCCAGGCTTAGAAGGGCAATCAGGTCAGTGCATACAACTCTCATTCCAAATTCCTCTTCGCATACAGCCTCTACATCTATTGCAGCAATTGGGTTTTTTGGGCGTGGGAGGAATATAATCAGGAAAGTCATGCTCTTTCAATCTAGTCACATCCTCCACCACTCCAACTCTAGGAACACTTGCCTGTTCCACAACAACACGGTTGCCTATCACAGATTCCTGAAACTGAACAAATGTCTTCTTTGACTCTAGAGAAAAATCCTTGAACACAACAAAAGCATTAAAGGTTGCTAAATGGATAGATTGCCAACTTCTTATATCAAATGTAAGTCATACAAACAGCAGTGTAAGGGTCCAACCTCTGATCCACTCTATCTACACCATCCATGTGTTTATTACAGTCTAAAATTAACACAGGTTTGCACACTTCAGCAACCTGACCCCAAATAAGCTCCTTTAAAAAACCTTTACAGTTGGAACGACTATGCCTCAAGCAACAATGTCCACTTTGAACAATTCCCTAAACAATTATACACCAGTGTAAAAGTTAAAAAGTCTTCTACCAAGTTCCCACATAATTTTATCACTAACTCTGAAAATGGATGGACTACAAGGGGGTGAATAGTGGAATCCTGATCAGTGTACACACTAAATTTGTAGACATATCCTCTACTACTCTTAGACAACATATACATCCTAATTCCATAGCGTGCCCTCTTGCTAGGAATGCACTGCCTAAAAAGCAAACGGCCCTTGAACAGGACCAAGTACTCATCAACAGCTATTTATTTTGGTGGAAAATAGATCTCTGAATATCGATCTACAAAGTGATCAAGAACAGGCCAAATCTTTAAAAAATGGCTACAATCAGGGTGATCTCTTGGCAATGCTGAAGCATTATCGACAAAATGCAGCATCCAAAGCAAAAGCAAATACCGCTCATGAATCATGATTGCAGGAAATATGGCCATTGCCATTAAGGGACTGGTAGACAGGGACAGCTTCCCTATAAACCCAAAAACTCCTTTATCTCAACTAGATTTGTGGGAGTCCACCGCGTAACTCTACAGCGGGTCCTACGTCTGGCACTGTTTTCCCTCAAATACTGTTCAGCATACAAATTAGTCTGTTCAACAAACTCTCCCAAAAATGCATCATTCATAAATAACTGAAATAAATTTAAAGGCATAATGTTTTCAGTATTCACTTTACACCCTGCGACACCAGTAAAGGCAGGCAACACCAACTGCATCATGTTTGGGGTAACCCATAGTTGAGCTCTTCCAATGGCAAGCCTTACAGCCTTACAGCCCTGATGTCTAGTGGCTTCTACCCCCTTGGGGATAGATGGGCCTAAAAGCATATGGTGATCTGCCCACAAGCGTGGCAGACATCACCAAAATATTCACCCCAAAGGGTAGCGACACTTGTCCAAAGGTCCGCTCCCCACAACAACAAGTTATTGAATAGAACATCCCTGGTGTCTTGTGGCTTCTACCCCCGTGGGCATGAGGACTTAACAGCATAAGGCTGATCACCTCCTCGGAGGGCAGATGTGGACAAAATATTCACCCACTTGAGAGACCCTTGCCCAAGAGGCCGCTCCCCACAAAAATAACAACATACTGAATAAACCAATCCTGCTGTCTAGTGGCATATAGCTGATCTGGCCTCAAGGGGGGCTTAAACAACCAAATTAATCACACCCTAAAGTGGAGCTAACCTTGCCCAAGGGACCACTCCCCAGAACAACAACTTATTGAATAAAACATCCCCTGTGAGTAGTGACTTCTGCCCCCCTCAGGGGCATATGGGCATCAAAACATAGGGCTTTACTGCCCTCAAGAGTGGTGGAAATGGCCAAAATATTCAGGGGAGCGACCCTTGCACAAGGGGCCGCTCCCCACAACATACTGAATAAAGCATGCCTGGTGTCTAGTGGCTTCTGACACCCGTGGGGGCAGATGTCCTAAAAGCATCAGTAAAAGCATCAGGCCAAACTGCAACCAAGGCGGGGGAGCAGAAACAGGCAAAATAATCACCTCCTAAAGGGGAGAGACCCTTGCCTAAGGGGCTGCTCCCCACAAAAACAACAACACACAGGAATAAAACATCCCTGGTGCCAAGTGGCTTCTGGGTCTAAAAGCATATGGCAGGTCTGCCCCCAAAGGATCCAGAAATGGCCAAAATATTCCCCCCTAAAGGGTAACAACCCTTGCCCAAGGGTATGCTCCCCACAACCACTGCAACTTATTTGAATAAAACATCCCTAGTGTCTAGTGGCTTCTGCCCCCGTGGGTGCAGGTGGAATTAAAAGCATAAGGCTGATCTGCCCCCTCAAAGGACAGAAACAGATAAAATACTTACCCTCTAAAGGGGAGTGACCCTTGCCCAAGGGGCCGCTCCCCACAAAAACAATAGCATACTGAAAAAAACACCCCTGGTGTCCAGTGGCTTATGTCCCACTTGGGGACAGTAGGCTTAAAAGCATAAGGCCCATCTGACCCCATGGGGGGCAAAAGCAGCCAAAAAGATCACAATATATTTATATATTTTTTTATTTTTTATTTTTTTATTTATTTGATGAGTTTTATATAGTGCTGGCTAGACCCGGAGGTATCAGAGGGCTTTACATGAGAACAGTTGTACAGAGTTAAATCAGTTACCATAACATATTATAAAAACAGTTACGAGTCACTTGGAGCATGCGGGTGGGTGTGCAAGGGTTTTGAGGCAGCGGTGTAGGATCATGGGGGGAGGAGGTGGGGAGGGAAAAGAAAACACAGCGGAGAGACGAGGAAAAACAATGTTCAATGTCCGGCTGGGTAGGTGACGGCCAAGGGGGTAAGACCAACGCTAATCCTCTATAGCTGCCTAAACAGCTCCACTAGGCATGAGCCATGCTAGCTCGGCCACCGCGGTCAGTCAAATATAATAAGGATTCCACCCAGGGAGCATTGTCATAGTTCCATCTGCCGCACCAGTCCCGGTGTTACAGAAGTTACATGGGCGCCATTTTAGGGACAGGTATTGTTCTCATAAAGATCACCGAGGAGATGAAGTCAGCATTCCAGTGTGGCCCTCCTAAATTATCGACAGGTATAACATCAGCAGCAGATAGTGACAGTAATGAGACCGGTTACAGATGATTAAGTCACTCATAAGATACGCCAAGTTCTAAAATACGGTCGCCATCTTAAGGTCAGGCTCAGCACTCATGAGAATCGCCATGTTGCTGGGATCGGCTTTGCAATAACCCACTCTTAGACATATCAGACACTGCATCATCAATTCTTACTTACAATATAAAGGGGAGTGACCCTTGCCAAAGGGACTGCTCCCCAGAACAACAATAATAACATACTGAATAACACATCCCTGGTGTCTAGTGGCTTCTGCCCCACTTGGTGGCAGATAGGCCTAAAAGCATCATGGTGATCTGCCCTCAAGGAGGGCAGATCACCAAAGGACCGCGTCCCAGAACAGCAACAACTTATTGAATAAAACATCCCTGGTGTATATTGACTTCTGACCCCCTTGGAGGCATATGGGCCTACAAACATAAGGCCGATCTGCCCTCCAGTGGGGCAGAGACTGACAAAATAATCAATCCCTAAAAGGGAGCGACCCTTGCCCCAGGGGCCGCTGCCCGCAACAACAACTTACTGAATAAAACATCTCTGGTGTCTAATCGCTTCTGACCTCCTGGGGGGCAGATGGGCCTAATAGCATTAAGCTAATCTGCCCTCAAGGGAGGCAAAAATGGCCCAAATAATCAACTCCTAAAGGGAAGTGACCCTTGCCCGGGGGCCACTCCCCACAACAACAACAACTCACTGAATAAAACATCCCCAGTGCCTAGTGGCTTCTGGGCCTATAAGCATATGGCTGATCTGCCCCCAAGGGAGGTAGAAATGGCCAAAATATTCATCCCTAAAGGGTAGCAACACTTGCCCAAGGGTCACTTTCCTTTAGGAGGTGATTATTTGCAACCTAATGAATAAAACATTCCTGGTGTCTAGTGGCTTGTGCACCCCACCGGGGCAGGAGGACATAAAAGCATAAGTCTGATTTGCCCCCTTGGAGGGCAGAAACTGACAAAATATTCAACCCTCTGAACGGGATTAACCCTTGCTCCAAGGGGCCGTTCCCCCACAAAAAGAACAACATACTGAATAAACAATCCCTGGTGTCTAGTGGCTTCTGCCCCACAAGGGGGCAGATGGGCCAAGAATCATAATGCTGATCTGACCCGAAGGGGGGCAGAAACAACCAAAATAATCACCCCCTAAAAGGGAACAAAGCTTGCCGTAGGGGTCGCTCCTCACAACAAAAATAACATACTGAATAAAACATCCCTGGTGTCTAGGTCGCTCCCCACAACAACAATACATTTAATAAAACATCCCTGGTGTCCAGTGGCTTCTGTCCCCCTTAGAGGCAAATGAGACTAAAAGCATCAGCCGATCTGCCCTGAAGGGGGGGCAGAAACAACCAAAACATTCAACACCTAAAGGATAGCAACCCTCGCCAATGGACCGCTTCCCAGATCAACAACAACAACTTAAGAATAAAACCTCCCTGGCTTCTAGAGGCTCCTGCCCCACCTTGGGGGACAGATGGGCCTAAAAGCATATGGCTGATCTCAAAGGACAGAAACAGATAAAATACTTACCCTCTAAAGGGGAGTGACCCTTGCCCAAGGGGCCGCTCCCCACAAAAACAATAGCATACTGAAAAAAACACCCCTGGTGTCCAGTGGCTTATGTCCCACTTGGGGACAGTAGGCTTAAAAGCATAAGGCCCATCTGATCCCATGGGGGGCAAACACAGCCAAAAAGATCACTATATATATATATATATTTTTTATTTTTTTTATTTTTTTTTTATTTTATTTGGCGAGTTTTATATAGTGCTGGCTAGACCCGGAGGTATCAGAGGGCTTTACATGAGAACAGTTGTGCAGAGTTAAATCAGTTACCATAACATATTTCTAAAAACAGTTACGAGTCACTTGGAGCATGCGGGTGGGTGTGCGGGGGTATAGAGACAGCAGTGTAGGATCATGGGGGGGAGGAGGTGGGGAGGGAAAAGAAAACACAGCGGAGAGACGAGGAAAAACAATGTTCAATGTTCGGCTGGGTAGGTGACGGCCAAGGGGGTGAGACCAATGCTAATCTCCTCTATAGCTGCCTAAACAGCTCCACCAGGCATGAGCCACGCTCGCACTGCCACCGCGGTCAGCCAAACATAATAAGGATTCCGCCCAGGGAGCATCGTCATAGTTCCAACTGCCGCACCAGTCCCGGTGTTACAGGAGTTACATGGGCGCCATTTTAGGGACAGCTATTGTTCTCATAAAGATCACCGAGGAGATGAAGTCAGCATTCCAGTGTGGCCCTCCTAAATTATCGGCAGGTATAACATCAGCAGCAGATAGTGACAGTAATGAGACCGGTTACAGATGATTAAGTCACTCATAAGATACGCCAAGTTCTAAAATACGGTCGCCATCTTAAGGTCAGGCTCAGCACTCATGAGAATCGCCGTGTTGCTGGGATCGGCTTTGCAATAACCCACTCCTAGACATATCAGGCACTGCATCATAAATTCTTACTTACAATATAAAGGGGAGTGACCCTTGCCAAAGGGACTGCTCCCCAGAACAACAATAACAACATACTGAATAACACATCCCTGGTGTCTAGTGGCTTCTGCCCCACTTGGTGGCTGATAGGCCTAAAAGCATCATGGTGATCTGCCCTCAAGGGGGGAAGAAACAACCAAAATATTCAACCCCTAAAGGGGAGAGACCCTAGCCCAATGGACCGCGTCCCAGAACAGCAACAACTCATTGAATAAAACATCCCTGGTGCATATTGACTTCTGACCCCCTTGGAGGCATATGGGCCTACAAACATAAGGCCGATCTGCCCTCCAGTGGGGCAGAGACTGACAAAATAATCAATTCCTAAAAGGGAGCGACCCTTGCCCCAGGGGCCGCTGCCCGCAACAACAACATACTGAATAAAACATCTCTGGTGTCTAATCGCTTCTGACCTCCTGGGGGGCAGATGGGCCTAATAGCATTAAGCCAATCTGCCCTCAAAGGAGGCAAAAATGGTCCAAATAATCACCTCCTAAAGGGAAGTGACCCTTGCCCTGGGGCCACTCCCCACAACAACAACAACTCACTGAATAAAACATCCCCAGTGCCTAGTGGCTTCTGGGCCTATAAGCATATGGCTGATCTGCCCCCAAGGGAGGTAGAAATGTCCAAAATATTCATCCCTAACGGGTAGCAACACTTGCCCAAGGGTCACTTCCCTTTAGGAGGTGATTATTTGCAACCTAATGAATAAAACATTCCTGGTGTCTAGTGGCGTGTGCACCCCACCGGGGCAGGAGGACATAAAAGCATAAGGCCGATCTGCCCCCTTGGAGGGCAGAAACTGACAAAGTATTCAACCCTCTGAATGGGATTAACCCTTGCTCCAAGGGGCCGTTCCCCCACAAAAAGAACAACATACTGAATAAATAATCCCTGGTGTCTAGTGGCATCTGCCCCACAAGGGGGCAGATGGGCCAACAAGCATAATGCTGATCTGACCCCAAGGGAGGCAGAAACAACCAAAATAATCACCCCCTAAAAGGGAACAAAGCTTGCCGAAGGGGTCGCTCCTCACAACAAAAACAACATACTGAATAAAACATCCCTGGTGTCTAGGTCGCTCCCCACAACAACAATACATTTAATAAAACATCCCTGGTGTCCAGTGGCTTCTTTCCCCCTTGGGGGCAAATGAGACTAAAAGCATCAGGCCGATCTGCCCTGAAGGGGGGGCAGAAACAACCAAAACATTCAACTCCTAAAGGATAGCAACCCTTGCCAATGGACCGCTTCCCAGATCAACAACAACAACTTAAGAATAAAACATCCCTGGCTTCTAGAGACTCCTGCCCCCCTCCTTGGGGGACATATGGGCCTAAAAGCATATGGCTGATCTGCCCTCGAGGGGGCAGTAATGGCCAAAATATTTGCTCCCTAAAGGGGTGCAGCCTTTGCCCAAGGTGCCGCTCCCCACAACCCACTGACTAAAACATGCCTGATGTCTGGTGGCTTCTGATCCCCTTTGGGACAGATGGGCATTAAAGCATCAGGCCATTGTGCCCCCAAAGAAGGCCAGAAACAGACAACATAATCACCTCCTAAAGGGGGGTGACCCTTACCCAAGGGGTCGCTTCCCAGAAGAATGACAACTTATTGAATGAAACATCCCTGGTGTCTAGTGGCTTCTGCCCCCCCCCCCCGCACGCCCCCCCAGGCAGGTGGACCTAACAGCATAAGGCAGTTCTGCCCCATCGGAGGGAAGAAACAGACAAAATAAACACCACAAAAAGGAAAGCAACCCTTGCCCAAGGGACCGCTCCCCAGAACAACAACAACTTATTGAACAAAACATAAAACATCCCTGGTGTGTAGTGGCTTCTGCTCCCCTTTGAGGCTTATGGACCAAAACCAAAAAATCTAAGGTTGATCTGCCCTCAAGGGGGGCAGAAATTGCCAAAATATTCACTCCCTAAAGGGGAGCAAGCCTTGCCCACGTCACCGCTCCCCAAAACAACAACATACTGAATAAAGCATCCCTGGTGTCTAGTGCCTTCTGCCCCCGAGATGGGCCTAAAAGCATATGGCTGATCTGCCCTCAAGGGGGGCAGAAATGGCCAAAATATTCACTCCCTAAAGGGGAGCGACCCTTGCCCAAGCCATCACTCCCCACAACAACAACATACTGAATAAAACATCCCTGGTGTCTCGTGGCTTCTGACCCCCTTGGGGGCAGATGGGCCTGAAAGCATAAGGTTGATCTGCCCCCTCAGAGGGCAGAAACATTCAAAATAATCACCTCCTAAAGGTGAGGGACCCTTGCCCAAGGGGCTGCTCCCCAACATCACCCAAAAATATCCACCGAGGGGTGGAGGGTCTGCGGAAGTGGTTCCACTTCCATACTTAATAGGGGTGTTCATAAAGGCAGCCCACGGGGGGGACCACCAGCACTTTCCTGGTGGGTGGTTGCCAGGACAGCTGGGAGTCGTCCAACACACACGCCCACCGTGTTGTAAGACGGCTCCTGGCTGTCCGACGCATTGGAGGGGTTAACAACGAAATGCAGAAATAATCAACTAAAAGATGACCATATAATCTTTGTAAAGGGTATTCCACTGTATGCGAACACATGTTGCCACACGTTTAGTAACTTTTCGTCTATTTGAGCTAGAAACAAATTGTGTTCTTTGTTAAAATCTACAGATTGTGCAGCAGGTGATGGGTTATGTGGCAGATGAGGCAAATCCATAATTTTGCTAAAAAAAGGCATGGTGCAGGATCACAGAATTCCGGTGGCCCTGCCAATAGTGCATTAGGCACAACCTCCTGAGCCCAAATCACTTCGCTTATGAAATCAGATATATGAATTCAGATTATGTAGAAACTGCAACAGCAGATGGTAGTCTCTTGTGCTGCTCCTTGTAGTGCACAAGATTTCAAAACAATAAACAAGCCAGATTGTATACAAATTGGATTCAAATTTATTTTATAATTCAAAATACTCGTTGCACTTTAAAAATCAACTAGCATTTTTTTTTATTTGATAATTAGCTGCTGTATTGTAATACATGCAATGAATTGATTTTTTTCTGATGTGTATTAATAATATAAATTCTAATCGTAAGAGCTCTGTGACATTTGAAAAACAAGTGATTAAGATATAGAATCCATTAAAACAAATGCGCTTATTCAATTGACAATATTGATTGTGCACTTCTGGAACAATATATGGGATCGATTTAAAAATGGATATGTTTCTATTAATTATGTCCTGCTTCCAACTTGGTCATGCATATTATTTGATCTGACAGAATACAACGCTCAATTAAAACGCTATAATAGCAAAACAAATCCATCAAAGCAATAAGATAATGAATCTGTAAGTCTTTGTTGCAGCTGTTTTTAAGCCACAAGGACAAATCTGTGTTAAAAAAGATGCATGCTTAAAATAAAAAACCTATATATATATTTAAAAGAAATTCATATTTCTCTTTTTGAAATTCGTCTTCAAATTCATCAAACATTTCAAGCATGATTAAAATACGAATTGCTTAGAGAACATATAATTTTAAAACTGTCGTGGCTTCAATGAATAATCAACAATCAGTTATTTTCTCGTACCTGTTTCTCCCTACCTCCTAGTAGCTGTTCTGTCCCCCTAATAATTTTAATGCCAGTTTGCTCGCATCTAATCTAGTGCCTGTTCCCTCTCCTCAGTTTTTGAGCCTTTTCACTAGTATCCATTTTGGGGGCATATTAACAAGGAACAGGGAAAATTAACGCTAAGGGTGCTTAGCGTTCATTTTTTTAAAGCCCGCTATCGCTGGATAATATCGCCTGGTTATCGCGTTATTAACAACGCTAACCGCCTAGGCGATAAAAAATCCAGCGATTGCAGCATTTTGGGAGGTTATCGCTGGTAATGCAGCGATAAAACTACAAGGATAGGGATATCCTTGTTGATAGCCCATGGTGGATTTAGCCTTGTAATCCACCTCCCATTGGATTACATGGCTAAATCTGAAAATTAGCAGACGTAATAAAGCAGCGTTAACCGTGGTTAGCCCTGCTTTTTTTGTCTCTAACAGGGTTAGTGTGAAGCTTGATAATAGGAGAAATGTCGCTTAGCAACATTTCTCCTATTATTTTGCTCTGGAACGCCCACTTTGCATCTCATTAGAGATGCAAAGGGAAGCGTAGTGAAAAAGGGTGCAAACATGCGATTTTGCATGTTAGAACCCTGTTGTTGATAGGGCGATATTTTTATCTCCGCTTCTTTGGATTTTAAAGCCAAATAAGCGGAGATAAAGCCCTTGTTAATATGCCCCTTGGTACCCTGTGAGATTAGATCTATTGCGTGTTAGGTTTCTCACTTGCCACTTCATGGGTCCATGTATAGCTGTTAGCAGGCAGCAGACAACTCTCCATCACAACCTTCACCAGCTTACTGGTGTTGCAGAGGTATGCCATTGATAGTCGTATGTGAAATTGCAGCAAAACAAATTTGTAGGTACCCGTTTTAGTAACCCGTTTTTGTCTAACTTATTTTCACAAATTCTTCACCTTGAATGACATTCACTGGGATAATGAAACCAATCACTTGAATGGTCTTCATTTTGAAAAATTCCATAACAATGCTTTCTATCCTCAATTGTTTTTCTCCACTCAGTCCAAACAAACCCTCCTCTCGCTTTATGCAAATTCAGATCCAACGTGAATTTTCTCCACCTCCTTTTTTTTGGTTCCCCCCTTCCCCAGCCTTTTCCGTCCTCATTTTTATTCCTTTTACAGGGGAGTTCCCGCCTTTACCTTCCTTACTCTTCCATTGTCTGCGCATCAAATGAAATGGCATGATGATTAGGTGTTGCAAGCTTGGCAGCTTCACTTCTGTCCTTTTAATCTGCTTCATGAGTTTATTTTTTTTGTTTTGAAAAGCACAAGTATATGTGAACTTTACAAAGATATAAATTATTTTTTATTCAGCCGGCAGGCGCGGCGATGCCCGATCAGTTAAGTGCGACTCTTGTAAAAAGCATATATCTATGCCATGTCGCTGTAGGTATGCCATGACCAGTCTCGCCTTGTGCCTATCATTTAAACCGTGTATATTCCATGTGATAAACGTTAATGGTGCCATATCAAAGCAGTGGGTGTGTGTTGAGAGGTTGATTAGGAGGGCCTGCCACCCAAGATTGCATTAACATTTTAACACTGTGTGTGACAAGGAAGGGAAAGGAAAGACACAGAAGAAAAGAGCAAAGGAACGAAACAAAGACAATCAGCCAATCCAAATAGATTCCACCCCACATCCAGTCCAGGCCACCAATCGGGCTGGAGCCACCACTCCATCCCAACTGTAGCCTCAAGGGGCCAATCATGTAAATCCAAAAGGGAATCTTTCCAACGGGGGAACGCCAGGGACCCGGCACTATCCCAGCTAAAGAGGAAAGCTGGGCAGGCAGAAGGAACATGAGACCGACTGTTGGAGGCCGCCAAACCGAAAGGGATCAATACTGTTCATAATGTAGCGCTCACATATCAGGAGTCCCAATTCCAAGACCCCACTACAGGGATCACATCTAAGTCAAGTTTACTCAGATGTTGCCATCAATCACAGACAAGTGGTCTAATCTCCACTGCCATTATGATCAGCCATTGCCAGTGATGTGCCCAGAGTCTGCGCGCTTGGGATCGCATCTCAAGCTGGTCACCATTAGCGGAAGGCTTTGGACGAATTTAGCAGCAGCTTTAGGGTCAGTGAAGTACATTGTTTTGCCAGCATAGAAGATACACAACTTAGCCGGCTAGGGAAGGGAATATTTAGTTTTGAATAGAGAGCGCTTTACAGGAAGAAAGTCTCTTCTAGCAGCCTGAGCTGCCATCGTGAAATCAGGATAGAAGGATATATTGTTATCTTGTTAATTAAGCGGCTGTTTATATCTAGCCAGCCTCAGTACTGTATCTCTATCTCTGTAATTAAGAATGTGCGTAATTATAGGGCGACCCGCCGTACCAGGCGGGGGATCTCAGATCCAGCGATCTATGTGCCTTCCCTACAGTACAAACAGAAGATAGAGCCTCTCCAAACAGGGACTGCAGCCTCGTCTCCACATAGTCCTCCACACGATTCATGGTAGTGGACTCCGGTACACCCAGTATCTTATGACTGTTTGTTTGGGACCTTTCCTCCATATCTTCATTCTTTTTACGAAATAATTCCAACACTTTCTCCATTTAGTGTATTTTTTCTTTTGTAGTAGCTCCTTTGTCTTCCACTGTGGACATGAGTTTCTCAAGTTGTCCAATACATTCATAATGACTTGCAGCCTTTTCCTTAAGACGGTCACATTAAAACGTGTTTTAGATCTAGAAACAGTGCGTGCACATCAGATTCGGGAAGGGAGAACCAGCACCTTCAGAGTATGAGGGTATCTTTTCCCTCTGGACTCCGGGGGTGCTTCCGCTGGTCAAAGGACAACTTGGGTTGTCTAGTATCTGTCTTTCCCATTTGTGCAGGAAAATAAGGCAATATATGGTGGCACAATTTCTAGTGGGCTCTGTTCAATGGCCCTGCCACATCCCAACACAGACCAACCCGGAGGGCACAAGCAGGCCACAAGAGGACAGTACGCCTGAGAGGGAGTGAGCAGCCGGGCCCAGCTCTATAATGTTCACAGCAACAGGGTAAACGAGTAAATGAAGTGGGAATCAGGTCACACATTACCCCAGCTCGGGGGCAGATTAGCATACAGGAGCTCCAGCTCCCCCAGGCTTCAGCCAGCAAAGCGTCCTGGGACTGCACCTCAGCCCCACCAGCTCAGGGGCAATTGTGTCTGCCCAATTGTGCACCAGTCGGTCTAGTACTGTGGCAGGGGGCTGGAACCACCAACGCAATTCCAGGCAAGCACCCCCAGAGTAAAGCTCACCTCAATTGCGTTTCCTAACATTCACCTCCGCTCGGAGCCAGTCTCCCGCAGCGTGCCTCCAGATGCACCGGCAATCATGGACTCCACATCTGCCTTCTGCACCTCCCCACGCAAGGCCGGCATGTCTCTGGAGGCAAGCACCTCCAATCCATAGGCCCGGGACTCGAGAGACCTGCAGCACACCAGCCATCAGACACACAGGACACTCCAGCCAGGATTACTCAAGGCCAGATGGCTCCACTCAATCTGGTTGGGGGGGGCAGAGCAAATGCAGTAACAGCAGGTCTCTGCTCCATCGCATGTCTAACAGTGTCGGCCATCCTGGCCCTCCCCCCAGGTTAGTCCAGGCCGCAGTCCGAATCTCCTCGCCGGCACTGTAATCCAAACGGAGTCGGCAGGAGGGAGAGGGGGGCAGCTCAGCACAGCTGCGCCCATCAGACTTCATTTAAGACCCGCATCTCTCCCACATGGTAATAGGTTGCGGATATATCTCCATCCACCGCCCGTTAGCACACCCAGTGTCCTCCAGGAACTAGGCCGCAATGTCAGGGCTTACAACATTCCTTCGTAAATAGGCACAACAGGAGCGAAGCAGGGGTCCCTGAGTGCAGCAGGTCCTCGGGGATCTCCTCCTTCGTTCAGCAGCTCCAGATGCAACTGGCAGAAGTAGATAAGTGCTGGATAAACTGTCTGGCCCACCGAGCCTCACAGAGTGACAGCCATCTTGCGGTTGGGGTCTCTAATGCCCCCGCAAATATGTAAAAATGTAAAAATATAAAAGCGACTTAAAAATCCACCCTGAAGAAAAATATCCACAAAACCTACTTTTTTATTGAGAATTTTACCCACCAATGAATTTGCACAGAGTCTACCATTGTTTGGAGCTTAATGAAGTTACAATTCAGAAAAGCTATGCTTAGTCAACAAAGTTTGCACCTCAGACATCCATTATTGAACCTGCGGTATTTGTGATGTTGTAATAACACATCTCGTATTACTTATAGTGATCTGCTGATCACTGGTCTAGTTGTTGTAATGTGGGCCTAGGGCCCTGCACCATTACATTACTGATATTGTGGAAATTGATTAATTCAGGATGTGTCATTACTGAGGGATTCTAAGGTTTCCTTTCCAACCTGCCCTAAGTAATGTGAAATTACCTGAATAACTCACTGCAACTGTGCAAATGTACTCATGTGATTCCCGAATTTAGGTCTTTTTTGTGTGTTCAGCGAGTGTGCAATAACACTGCATGCCTGGTAATATCGGTGTGGGCTGAAACTCCAGTTTTCGCCCAAATTTTAAGCAGTTGAACTGTAACAAGACACGAAATTATACCAAACATAAAAAAACTAAGAAAAATCAAAAACAAGAAAGAATGGGAAACAACAGGTGCTATAGTGGTCAAAGAGGCAGAGATTCAGAGACAAAGTACATTTACGAGCTGTAGTTTGGCTGAAGAATGTTATTTCCTCGCTGCCAAAAAAGATTGTGGGCAATAAAAACTGATTTGAAGGTTTCACAAAAGAGATTTAATTCAGACACTTTGGAAAGAAACAGAAAAGAAGAAGGTTGAAGCAATATTTTTCCATTGGTCGCAAATTGACTGTAGTGTTTTTTTTCCCCTCTGGATATGATTCCAAAGACTTTTAAATCCAATGTAATACACTGACCTCTTAGATAAAGAGGTCATGAACGCAATAAAAAAACGACTTTTCTTTCACATCCCTACTGAAAAGAGATAAAGAAATAACACTCCAAAGATGGAAAGGCTAACATTCTGTAACATATTTGAGAATCTAATTGAAAGGTTGTTTTAGTCTTTATTTCTTGATTGATGTATTATTGTAACAGCGAATATAATAGTTCTTGTGAATGCAGGTGATTAGAATGAGGTACTAAAATATATATTTCCAAAAAATAAAGATTGCCATTGGAAAGACTTAGGGAAGGTTCTAATGACAACTCGCCATTTAAATTGGGATCCCTGTGCAAACACCTGTTTGCTCAGGAATCGCATTTACACGTGCTGCAATGTTTATCACACTCGATAATTACCAGTTGCGATAAATTAAATTTAGGCAGGTTAAACCTGCTCGAATTGGCCAAGGTGTAAAGTCTCTGTATTAACCGAGACGTAGATTTTGGTGTGGTTGGCAGCAAAATCCACATATTAACTCCAACATTCAGAATATATAATTATCCTGTCTGATAAATTCCGAATACTAAGGTGTCAGATTTTTATCCCAACCTCTACTCGTGCCCTAAACCTATATTTCGGTGCTTTGTTTTTGTATGTTTTAGCAATAAATTACCAAGCAAAACTAAGAACTTCATCCAATATCAGTAATTATGTTCTACCAACAAAGGTATGTGGTGTTACAGGATATAAAGAGCGAATGGCCTGCCACAGTGGCACAATGACTGATAATACGTTTGCACGGTGTTGGGCCTCTGATTAAAGCCTAATGAGAATTGGTGAAGTGCTGGCAAAGTGGTGTCAAATGTGGACTGATGCCCATAAAGACAGCTAATCGAGAAGAGATTAAAACTGTGCACAGGCAGCTCGAGGTGCTCTGTGAAGAGACCAGCTGCACAAAGCATGACCCTGCTAAGCTAAGCAAAGCAGCCCACTTCAGCAGGTAGCACTTTCAGAGGCAAAGGGTTCGAAT
Source organism: Triturus cristatus (assembly GCF_964204655.1). NCBI lineage: Eukaryota > Metazoa > Chordata > Amphibia > Caudata > Salamandridae > Triturus > Triturus cristatus. The sequence goes on along the minus strand of NC_140588.1, from coordinate 396,602,828 downwards.
AGCCATATGGAGCCCAATTAGAAATGCCCCATAAATTGAGGGAACAAGAATTAACAATTGAGGAAACAAGCCAGAGAGGCATGGATTAAAGGCAATGCTGTGACATCTTTCTTCAGGGTACTAGCAGTCATGGATGCCTCTTTGCACAACAAGTGAAGTCTTTGGTTAACTTTCAAGCAAATGCTCCTTTGAGGTGGCTAGAGCACGGATTCGTAAATAATGACCTCATTTAATGTTGGTGCTGATTCCTAGGCAGCCAAAACAAGTATAGCCTCCATGCTTCCTACTAGTGATTTAGTTAGCAGTTTTAGACATCTCCTCTTTTGTGAATGTGATTTATTTCATTACATCTGGCCAGGAGTTCAAAGAATCTGAAACCCAAATGGAGGGACCTTGTTTGACCTGTGGAGAGCTCTGCCAAGCCACCCTACTCAACTGAGCTAACTCCAAGGTAGCACTTAAAAAACATAAACCACAACACATCTGGAAGCCTAAAAGTCTAACGTGTTTTTTGTGCAAAGTTAGCAAAAGGTACAGCAAATAAAAGGGCAACAATTGTCATTTCAACCGACCAGAGTTCTCACTCGTAAAGCAAGTAGGAACATGTAATGATAAAGGCAATGCAATTTTGATTGGTTCTTTTACACAATTGCATCAATACGGATCTATGCAGCATAAACATGTGACAGAAAATGTTACTTTCAACAAAACTATCTAATGAGCAGGATGCAGGATGTTCTCATGACGAGAATGTGAGAAGTCCTTGAAAATAGATAAATATACATAAACATACTGCTGAATTCAGTATTTCCCTGAAATCACGCTTTGGTTTGCCCAAATTGAAATTTCTGGAATTATGCCTAAGAGAATCATGAAATTTAGCATGCATATTAAGGGTAATGAACACTTGTATGCAGGAACAACATTAAAACCTGGGTATGTAATATATGGGCACACATTAAGGCATATATGTATAAGAAAGCATTGATATTTAATGCAACAGGCATACATGGTTATGTTTTCTAACACAGTAAACTTCATAGGAAAACCACAACATCCACCCCATGCTCATCCCATTCGAAAAGCAGATATGTGTTACAGACTCTATTCTGGAAAAACAGATATGCGTTACAGGCTCTATTCTGGGATATTCTCCCGTCAGTCATCAGGCAACCACATGCTCTCTTCAAGTGCAATATGTGAGAGCTCCTTTGATTGTGAGCAGAACATTTATAATGTGTGAAGTGTATGTCGTTACCAGCAGAAATGTTAAACAAAACACATGGTTAGGACTTGTCAGTCAAAAGAAGGCACAGTAGAAATCAAATTACCATACACAGTGAGCAAAACAGTGGAGATATGCAGAAAAGATGTTCACACTTGGCACAACCGAAGTCAATTTACCACATGTATAACATTAAACAAATATATACAACTTTATTTGAATTAGGTAATAAAAAACCCTTGCAATAAATATGTTCAAAATATTCATGTTAAAATAATCATTTTAAAATAGCACTACAAGTGTAAGAAAGTGTGAAGGTCAGAGTGTCCCTGTGTACAACCGGCTGGAGCATATTAGTGTCCAAAGCAAACTTAGGGAAAGGGTGCATCTAGTAGTTGGATAGAAATAAAAGGTTGAAAATAAGGCAACACCCCACAAGATGTAAAAGTCTGCTTGAAAGTGCAGCTGTGCAATTTACTAACGGCAGAAACGTGGGAAGGGCACAAGTCCTAAAAAAAGGAAGTGGGGGAACTAACTATGGGGCATATCAACAACAACCGGCGATAATTATCGCTCAGCGCTATTAGCGTGAGGATAATTATCGCCGGCTAGCGTGAATTTTTATCGCTGAGATAGCGTGCTATTAGCAACGCATATCTCGATAGCGATAAAAATCTACACGCTAACAGGCTAACGTGAGATTATCGCTGGAAACCCAGCGATAATCTCACGTTACCTTGTTGATAGGGACAAGCAAACTTAGCCATGATATCCTCCTTCCATAGGATATCATGGCTAAGTCTGAAAATTAGCAGACGTAAAAAAGCAGCGTTAACCGCGGTTAGCGCTGCTTTTTTTGTCTCTAACAGGGTTAGCGACATTCTTGATAATAGGAGAAATGTCGCTTAGCGACATTTCTCCTATTCTTTTACTCTGGAACGCCCCCTTTGCATCTCATTAGAGATGCAAGGGGAAGCGTAGAGTAAAAGGGTGCTAACATGCAAATTTGCGTGTTAGCACCCTGTTGTTGATAGGGTGCTAGTTTTATCTCAGCTTTTTTGGCTTTTCAAGCCAAAAAAGCAGAGATAAAGCCCTTGTTGATATGCCCCCAGGTTAGGCAGTATGCAGGTACAATCATGGCTTGAGCCATTACAGCGCATGATGTCACGACGCTTGACATTGCATGTGACACCACAGGAAGTGACCTCGCTGGAAGTGACATCACAAAAAGTAATATCAGATATTGAAATTTCACACATATGATTATCAGGTATATAATGAGTGCATGTAAGTACATTATGAGATTCAACAAATGAGATTTGGTGTTGGGGTTGTGTCAAACAAGTGCCACAATCCCGATGCAAAATCAGGGTCTAACGTTTATTTTTTTAAGCCCTGGCGCTAAGAAATTAGCAACAAGGAGAAGCATGGCAGTAGATCTGTTATGCTTAATTAGTTGCAAAGTCTACATTTTTAAATATTTGATTGGGTTAAGGCACCTGCTGTCAAGGTGCCCAGTAAATCTCAGGAATAGTAATAATAGCGAGTTTAACACATTTGTCGGAGAGATCTGTGTTTTGTGAAGTCCCTGATTTTAATCAAAGTAGTATAAGGTTAATTAATGTGTCTCCTGCAAAGCACATCACGTAACATGCAGGTGACAGATTTTTATTTTATGTAGATAGTAAAGTCGGTTACTGCTTTTAACATGGCGATCCTTTTGTTTCCTGCAGTTCATAAATTGTAATCTTTGTAATATAGCACAGAGAGCTATAAAGGACATGTGACTACTACACCGTGTAACCCTGTATCATGTAACTCATCTTGCACATTGATTTACACATGTACATGATTTATTGTCAATGTATAATGTGGATGCTACTTAAAGATCTCTGACACCCTGCATTGGGTTATGTAATGCTATAAAAGAAATAAAATAGGGCTATAGAAATTGTGATTTATGTAAATACTGGGACAGACCAACACATCTGACTTTCTTAAAGTGAATGCACTTATCTACAGGGACTGAACGAAGGCAAAAGCATGCCTCTCTTAAGTACCTGTGAAGAGATAACTAGCTGTGTATTTGAGTCCCCTCCGTGGCATTTGCATTTGAGTGTGAGGCTCCAGGCCGCCTCCAGTCAGGATATTCAAACAAAAGGAGGCCTGATGGCCCCTTAACTTCGGCCCAGCTGGAGGTGAAACAAGCATTTGCAATGCAATAGGTCTCGCATTTTTCAGTGTTTGAGCTATTGGCATTGTAGATTTTGAGCTATTGGCATTGTCAATTACAACGCCAATAGCTCAAACACTCGCTAATGCGAAACCTATTGCATTGCAAATGCTTGTTGTACAATCCCGCTGGAGACCTAATCACTGCAATTGTTGCTGATTTTTGTTGGGCCAATGGGGCCTAGTGGGTTAGGGTATCCCTACCCTACCCCATATATATATATATATTATCTACTGGCGGTCGCCAGTAGATAGTTATAGTTAGGATCTATTTTCTATAGGAAATTCACAACATTCTATTTCCAATAACTTTGGCGCCGGTTGACGAATCTTCGCGTAATTTTCAAAACTCGTGGGGCGCTCCGGTCCGCTCCTATCTTGAAAGTTTCTGGGTGATTCATCAAGCGGGGGCTGAGAAAAAAGGGGGGTTCCAAAACATGTTTTCCCCATGCAATTTCCCATAGGAAACTTTAGCCGGGGCTACAGCCCGAACTGCTGAACGGAATTATACCAAATTTGGCAAAAAGGTAGATCTTGGTTCAGAAAGAACCCTTTTTGTTAAATTGTGGAAAACCGTTCAGTAGTTCCTGAGAAATTCAAAATGAAAAAAGTTTTGATATCTATGGCCGCGCTGGATCCGCGCACCCTTCCGATCACGAGATGTATGCTAATTGGCTGTCAACACTCCAAGCCAGGAAGTGTTGGCAGCCATCTTGTGCCTCGGTAGAACCGAGGCACAAGAAATCAGCAAAACAAGTGTGAAAAAAACGCAAAAAGGGGGCAGGGTAGAAACACCCTGACCCCCTAGGCCTGCTTAGGGGGTCCTACAAAGACCTCCAGGCCCCCCCCAAAAATGTTTTTTTTTAAAAATTGGCAAAATCTGCGCAGGGTGCGCGGATCCTGGCGAGAAAAAAAAAACAAAGCGCGCCCTCCCGCGCTTCATTACTATTTAGCCCCCCCGGGTGGGCCAAGTCCCGGGGGCAATATTTTAATTGTAATGGAGGGGCTCACGGCCCCCCCCGCAGCCCCGGGGACCGCCACCCCCGGGGCTTGTGTTTTTTTTTTTTAAACAATAAAAATATAACCTGTGTGGGGGGCTCGAGCCCCCCCACAAGCCCCAGGGACCACCACCTCCCCGGGGTTTTTAAAATGTTTGGAGGGGGGCCGTGCGGTCCCCCTGCTGGAGCCCTCGATGGCCCTGGGGACCGTCACCCCCCAGGGCCGGCTCCTGCAGTGTCCCGGGGTGCCCACCCCAGGGACACTGTAGTTTGCTATTGGTTTGGTTTGGATTTTGAAAGAAAGAGCAGGGAAACCTGCTCTCTCTTTCAAAATGCAAACCAAATTGCTGTTCCACATGGGGAGCTGCATCTTAGCAGCTCCCCATGTGGAAAAGCAATGCCGGCACCTCACGGTCCCCAGCGGAGAGGGCCAGCCCCGGGGATGGGGCCCCCGGGGCTACAAGTGGCCCGGGAGAGGGGCCACGCGGCCCCCCTCCCCCAAATTATTGTGAAAAATAAATAAATAAAAAAACAAAGGCCGGCCCGGGGGAGGGGGTCCCCAGGGCCATAAGTGGCCTGAGGAGGGGGGCAACGCAGCCCCCCTCCAAAAAAATTATGATAAAAAAAAGCCCATGCCCCGGGGGATGGGGTCCCCGGGGCCGATGAATGCCTCGGGAGAGGAGCCACACGGCCCCCTTCCAAATGATTCATTGAAAACAAAAAAATAAGGGGGCAGGCCCTGGGGGATGTGGTCCCCAGGGCCAAAATATTAGGAAAAGAAGGGGGGCCACACAGCCCTCCTTCTTAAAAAAATATATATAAAAGACCAGCATCGCGCCGGAGGCCACGCCCCTCCTTGCAGCACTCTGCAAACACGCCCCCTGGCGCGTTTGCAGATAGGGAACAAATTCCCCTTGAATACTGGGGGTCCCTGGGGGCCAACTAGCCCACCAGGAACCTCAAGTATGCGCCAGGGGGCTGCGTTGCAGAGAGGTGTTCTGAGGCCATGCCCCTTTTTACACCTCTCTGCAACGTAGCTCTGTGGCGCTTAATGGAGGTAGCTGGTGGGCTAGTTGCACCCCAGGGACCCTCAGGATTTAAGGGGAGTTAATCCCCAAACTTAAAACAAGTGTTTGCAGACATGTCACCTCAGGCCACGCCCCTTTCCTTCACCATTGTCATTTGAGATGTCATCAGTGATGTCACTGACCATGTCATGAGTGATGTAATATGTGACGTCATCAGCAGTGCATTGCGGGGGCGCGAGTTATAGTTAGCTGATCTAACTATAACAGGGGAATTTCTAGGGTTTTGTACGAGGGAAATGTCCAGCTAACTATAACACCCCTGAAACCTATGGTTTTTTCAGTGAATTTCTAAGGTTTTTTAAATGCCAATTCCTAACTATAACGCCCCTGAAACCTATGGTTTTTTCAGTGAATTTCAAAAGTTTTTTAAATGCCAATTCCTAACTATAACGTGCATGAAACCTATGGTTTTTTCAGTGAATTGCAAAGGTTTTTTAAATGCTAATTCCAATCTATAACTTATCTCTGAAGATATCATGAAAAGCATTCTTTTTTAAAAGTAGGGTGCACATTAGTTTTGTGGAAAAGCATCTTTGTGATTGGTTAAGAAAAAACACTTTCAATGTGGAGTACATATCATAGGATAAAATTTGCTGAGCTCAACCACATCTGCTACTTGCATTTGGAAGGCACTGTTCGAACTTAAAACAATCGTCAACTTTTAACCTGCACGTGTTGTTAAATGTTCAAGAAAATGTTACAAAAAAATATGGTAAAGTTTTAAAAAATTGATGAACTTTTAACCTGCACGTATTGTAGAGTGTTCTAGAAAGTGTGCTGATAGAATACGTTGCACTTCTGACTTCTATGTGTTATTGAATATTTAAAAAAACGGTTCATATGGAAAATTAAAAAGAAACCAATAGAGAAGTTTTGAAACCTAAAAGAATCAAGGAACTATTCTAATTTATTCTTTACATGTATTTATGTGTGCAGCAACACAATTATAGACACAACAGCACTAGGAAAAGGAAGAAACAGGGAGTGGGGGGAGGGGGGAGATGGGCAGAATGGCACACATGCACAATTAAGTACAACACACATATAGACTAACAATGGCCAAAATGAAACACACCAACAAGGAGCACAAGTCACACAACCTGCCAACATCACACCACTGAACGAGCTTAGAAGTGAAAACCACGCTGCATTCATACAGGATGTGTACAAATGCCAGTCGTTGGTGTTGTGGGATGTCTGCGACCGTGGTCATCATGGATGAGATGCCCAGCATGTGGCACATTGTCGAGTTCACTGTGTGTTATGTTGCCAAACGGCTGCTCCTCCCTCCCACAAGCCCCCACATTTTTGTACAGTGAGCTGTTGTATCTCATGCACTCGTACGGCACACCATTGTAATGCCTATTTGCGCATGTCCTGCAACATTCCAACTACAACATCACAGTGCCGTTTGGAGGTGGTGCATGCCACTTACAACATCGACTGCTGCGGCTCTTGTAACAGGCCACACCAGAACACAGAGACACACTTACCGCACTTCCTGTACACAGACATGTCCGAGACACCCCATTCCCCTTGCCGGATAGGCACACCCCTGCACTGACCTGTGAACGACAGACCAGCACACGCCAGTTGTGCATGCAGGAGGATGCGTACGTAGCTACACATCCAGGCTCACTGCCAACGCTGAGGTGACAGCACACTGTGATGTTGCAGGGCTCGTGCCTATCATGCTAAGACAATGATCACAGGGACACACTTACTAAGATGTGGGTTTGGGGGGCATTGGCGGTCCTGGAGTTGTTGAGATGAGTCTTCTGGCCCTCATGGGTATCCCTATATCGAGCTCATTGACTCTATGGCACCTGTGGGTGTTCTGGTGTGGCTCTTGGCTGTGTTCCCTTTCATGGTGCAGGTAGTTGTCCTGCTTAACACCAGCAGAAAGCAGGTGTAAAATCCCTGGTGCTAACGTGTCTTATCGCCGGAATTTGTATCACATTGCAATTGGTGTGAAAGTTGTGATGTGGTTTTTTTCATGTGCACAACAATATACGAACTGAGCAGTGTATCTCGTCAAGATCCAGCACCTGACGCACTATTACCAATGAATATAAATACAATGAGATTTCTTAATAGATTTTGTGTGTACACTGTAAGTGTAGCCAATACCTTAGTGCAATACAATACAGGATTTTAGTATTTAGAATAAATCGCAAAGGTGCACCTCGTGTCTTTTTGCACGGGAACGGCTACTCTCCATTTCATTATCAGCACTTTAACGGAAGTAAAGTTGAGATAAATCTAACACACTATTCAGAAGTTGGTGCAAACTGCAGATATCACCAGTATTCCAGCGATAAGTGCCCCAAAATTTACCACCACAGTGGACTCCATCAAATAACAGTAATAAGAACAAGAAAGAGTCACACAGCAGTTAAGAGAACAACCAAAAACATTATTAATTTTTTTTTTAAACTTTATTTTTTATAATAATAAATATATAAATGATAAACTATTTTCAAACTTTATTTTTTTATTAACATAAATATAAACAATAAACTAATAAACAAAATGTAACAACAATAATACAAAACATCAAGGCGGAACACTCCTGTGGGAACCACGGATGTCGACGACAGACCTGGAAAATCAGAAAGATTGTTAAACAAAAAACAACATGGTATTCTCAACAAAATACCACAAGAAAAAAAAAACAGATATATAAAATGTATAGAGCTAACAAAATTTTATAAGTTTAACTTACAAAAACTGTAAATGTTGCCGCTTTAAAATATTTACCAAATCTGAGGAAAATGTTTTGCAGAAAGCACCACCCCTAGAACGTTTTTCTTCAGTGGTGAAGAAATGTTTAACTTTTTCCAAGGGGCAAACAAAGACCAATGCCACCTTCTTCATTCGCAAGATTTGCCAAAGAGTTCTGTTACGAGGGGATCCTAACAAAAAATACTCGCGCGGCACAGCAAGTATGATGAAACACCTAAGGACCCTTCATCCAAACAATCTTGCACGAGAAGAGTGCAAACAGATGAGAAACACTCCTGCTCTGTATCTGTAAACAAGAATCACAAATAAATGTATATTGATATCTTTCAAATTTATACTATTCCATTACTGTACAAACACATTGTATGTAAAAACTGACTAAGAAACTATAGCCCTGAACCACAAGTGTGACGATCGTTAAAAACTACATGCATAGTGCATTCTACTTTGAAGCAGTTCATGCCCTAAAGCCTACCTCACTAAAAGACTACATGCTAACTGACTAAATGATTACAGTACTATAAGGAGACACACTGGGTGAGTGACAGGGTGTTTACTAGAAGAGTATGAATACTAACTAGGGAATTGAAGGTGTGAAACACAACTGTGTAGGTGATTAAGGACTGCATCCATACTGCATAGGCATTGAAAGCAGTCCATGTGCTAAGGCCTGGCTCACTGCATGACTACTTGGGTACTGACTGAATGATTAGAGTACAGCAAGGAGAGTGCCTAGGTGAATTTATAAGTGCTAGGCTTTTCGCACAGGGAATGGATTAGTACTTGGTACTGAATGAGTCACTAGAGGAGTGCAAAGGCAGTTACAAGTGCTGGACTGTATGGATACTGACTAGGAAATTGAAAGTGTGAAAGACAAGTGTCTAGGTGGTTAGAAGACTGCATGCATAGTGCATAGGGGTTTGAAGCAGTCCATGTGCTAAGGCCTGGCTCAGTGTATGAATACTTAGGCACTGACTAAATGATTAGAGTACTGCAAAGATAGTATCTTGGTGAATTTATAAGTGTTTGGGTTTTAGCACAGTGAATGGATTAGTACATGGTGCTGAATGGGTCACTAGATGACTGCAAAGGGAGTGACAGGGTATTTCCTGGAAGTGTATGGATACTGACTAGGGAATTGAAGGTGAGAAAGACAATTGTGTAGGTGGTTAGAGGACTGCATGCATAGTGGATAAGGGTTTGAAGCAGTCCATATACTAAGGCCTGGGTCACTGGATGAGTACTTGGTTACTGACTGAATGATTAGAGTACTGCAAGGAGAGTGCCTGGGTGAATGTATTAGGGATTGGCGCAGTGAATGGATTAGTACATGATGCTGAATGGGTCACTAGAGGAGTGCAAATGGAGTGACAGGGTGTTTGCTGGAAGTGAACGGATACTGGCTGGGGAATTGAAGGTGTGAAAGACAAGTGTGTAGGTGCTTAGAGGACTGCATGCATAGTGGATAGGGGTTTGAAGAAGTCCATGTGCTAAGACCTGGCTCAGTGCATGAATACTTAGGCAGTGACTGAATCATAAGAGTACTGGAAAGAGAGTGTCTTGGTGAATTTATAAGTGTTTGCGTTTTGGCACAGTGAATGGATTAGTACATGCTGTTGAATGGGTCTCTAGAGGACTGCAAAGGAAGTGACAGGATGTTTCCTGGAAGTTTATGGATACTGACTAGGGAATTGAAGGTGTAAAAGACAAGTCTATAGTATGTTAGAACACTACATACATACTGAATAGACATTTGAAGCAGTCTAGTTGGTACTTAGAAACTGACTGAATAATCAGACTACTTCTAGGACAGTGCTTAGGTAAAACTTTTACATTTTCAGTTCTGCCACAGTGAACAGAATAGTACATGGTACTGCACCTTAGTGTCAAACCCTGACTCATTTTATCAATGCATAAGCAAAGACTAGCTTTAAATGCTACTAAAACTTGACAACATGAGAGGTTTTAAATTAGTTATCTGTCAGCAAATACACGATGTTACCAAATGCTTCTCTCACAGTGGTTCTCAAATGCACACAGACTCACAGTGTAATTCTAGACAACAACCACTATACCTAGGAGTTCACTACTGTGGAAGTGGTAAGCGAACTGCACACAATCTTCATATTTCAGGACTGCACTTTTGTGTCAAAGCCTGACTCATTTAATCAAAGCATAAGCAAAGACTGGCTTCTAATGCTACTAAAATTTGACAACATGACAGGTTTTAAAACAGTTATCTATCAGTAAATAAACGATGTTACCAAATGCTTCTCTCACAATCCTTACCCAAATGCACACAGACTCACAGTGCGATTTTAGACACTCAACACTATCCTAGGACTTTACCAAAACTCATTCACTACAGTGGAAGGGGTAAGGGGACTGCACACAATCTACACATTTAAGTACAGCACATCAGTGTCAAAGCATGACTCATTTAATCAACATATAAGCAAAGACTGGATTCTAATGCTACTAAAACTTGACAACCTGACTGGTTTTAAAACAGTTATCTGTCAGCAAATACACGATGTTACCAAATGCTTCTCTCACAGTGGTTCCCAAATGCATACAGACTCACTGTGTGATTCTAGACAAACAACACTATCCCTTGCACTATATCAAAACACATTTCTTCATCTAGAAGTAGTACTACATTTTAGTATAGAAACATAACATAACTCATTTCACAAATTCATAAACAATGACTGGTTTCTAGCTCTACCAAAATATAAAAACTGCACACTTATCTGTCTACAAACACATGAAAAACACAAATGCCTATCACAGAATGGTTTCTACATGCACACACATTGTAGAGAAAAAAAGTACTCCCTACACTTTAGCAGCAAAAATACATTAGTCTGATTAAAATCAAAATAGTCTACATACATCCCCTCATAATTAAATAAGTCATCTTTCAAGTTCTTTTGTAGATTAAGGAGTATATCAATCACTCACCATATTTTCTTTTACAGAATCTCTGCACTGTGCACCTCTCAGCAAAAGCAAAGAATGAAAAAGTTTCCCTTTCATTTTCCACACATATACATGTAAACATCAAATCACAATCCTTTGCACATAAACTCAAAAGCAAACACACATTTCTATTGGTTAAACATTTCAACCCTTTCCAACTGAAATACATTTCAACCCTTCCCCCAATCTTCCTTCTCCATGTTACCATAGAAACAGCTCATGGAACACTGCACTGAGCTCACAGCAGTCACAAGTTCAGCACACAATGTTCCTACACAAAGCAGAAAGTGTGCTTGACTTTTCAACATATCAGCTTATTATATATAATGTTCCTTACAATCTGTTTTTGTTAACCAATAACAATCATACCTTTAAAAAACAAAAATATACACCCTACCTTTCAGTGTAGAAAGTTGTTATACAACCAATGATTTCTTGTCATTTTTCAAAAAACGTTGCCGTGGAACCGCGCACCCACTGCGAGAGAATCCGTGCATCCAACGCGATAGGATGCGCGCACCGTGCGTGCATTTCGCCGCTTTTTTTATTTTAAAAAGGGGGGCCACAGGGCGTCCTTCTGGGACCCCCTAAGCAGATATAGAGGGTCAGAGTATTTCCACTCTGCCCCCTTTATATCTTTTACACACTTATTCCCCTTCCATCTTCAGCCTCACTTCTACCGAGGCAGAAAATGGCCGCCAACAGTTCCTGGTTTCGAATGTAGAGAGACACTCGACAGCCAATTAGCATTCAGCGCGCGATCGGGAGGGTGCGCGCTCCGTTCGGGGAGGGTGCGCTTACGGTGCGGGTACGGTCCGTGGATCCTCTCCGGCCATAGATATCACTAACTTTTTTACCCTAATTTTCTCAGGAACTACTGAACAGATTCACACCAAATATGCAAAAGGCACGAGTCCGAACTGAGGACTACTTCTTTGCCAAATTTGGTGTCATTCCGTTCTGCGGTTAGGGCTGTAGCTGCGACAACAGATCCTATGGGAAATTGCATGGGGAAAATGCGTTTTGGGACCCCCCTTTTTTCTCGGCCCCCACTTCATGGATCATCGCAAAACTTTCAGGGTTGGAGCGGAGCAGAGCTGGCCAAAAGATTGGAGAATTTCGCGAAGATTCGTCAATCGGCGCCAAAGATATTCCCAATAGAATGTTGCGGATTTCCTATGGAAAATAGGTCCTAACTATAACTATATACTGGTGACCGCCAGTAGATAATATATTCCAAAAGAATGTGACACTGGGGGCACCCAGCCTCACGGGTCGGGGCTTGTCAGGGTGCGTCGGTGACCGTAAATATTCAGAGAAAGATATTTACTCCTCTTCCAGTAACATGAACACAAGGCCACCAGCCGACCATTAGTGATAGTTCTTTATTCTTTCTGCAAATTGTGCAGCATAACGCGTTTCGACTCCTCACAAGCCTTAATCATATGCAAATGTGAGAGTGCACACTCATTGGATCTTTATAAGAGTAGCTTCATCAACAGTGAAGAAGGACCCATAGTATTGCCAAAATACACAAACACTAAAAACGTACTTAAAGTAGAAGTGGGTCAATCAAACAGATATTACAATACACTCCATATTTTCAGAATCAGTGAGTGCTTTTAAATTTCAATGCGCTGGTAAATACAAAATTGCAATGCTTTGCATTCAGTTATTAGTATCACTTATTTTAGTTTCCTGATTCTTGGAATTTACAGACCACCACAACCGTAATGCTTTGTTGTTGCAGACATGCAGTTTCCATGTCCTTCATAATCACTAATTTAGTTCTATATTGCCTTCGGTTTTCACAAATAACTACGTGACCTTATCAAGCCTTCAAAGGGTCTAATTCCAAATATGGCAAGTCTGGGTGTTTTGGGACTGTGGGTGATGGTCCAGGGTTCCTAGGTTTGGGGGTTAGGCAGGACTGTGAATGGTGGTGAACAGTTCTGGTTGGGTGCAGTCTGTAGAAGTTGGCTTAACAGCCAACTGTGTTGGGTCTGACAATGGTAGTCCGGAGGTCTGTGGATGGTGGTGCAAAAATCCTGGCTGGGAAGGTCTGTGAATGATGGTCCAGTCTTCCTGGCTGTGAGTGGGTCTGTGGGTGGTATTGTAGGACATGTAGATGGGTGCGGTCTGTGTAGGATGGTGTAAGATGTCTAGGTGTGTCGGGTCTGTAGATGATGGTGCAGAGTTCCTGGGTGTGGGGGTTAGGCAGGACTGTGGATAGTGATGGACAGCTCTGGTTGGGTGCAGTCTGTAGAAGTTGGCTTAACAGCCGTCTGCATTGGGTCTGTCAATGATAGTCTGGAGGTCTGTGGATGGCGGTGCAGAAATCCTGGCTGGGAAGGTCTGTGGATGGTGGTCCAGTCTTCCTGGCTGTTAGTAGGTCTGTGGATGGTATTGTAGGGACTGATGGTCTAGCGGTCTGTGGGTGGTGATGCAGAAATCCTGGCTGGGCAGGTCTGTGGATGGTATTGTAGGGACTGTTGGTCTAGAGGTCTGTATATGGTGGTGCAGAAATCCTTGCTGGGGAGGTCTGTGGATGTTGATGCAGGAGCCCCTGCTATGGGGTGGTGCAGCTTGTCTGACTACAGCTGTGTGCACTCCCTCCCGTCCCTGCCTTTGTGTCTCTGCTGCAGCCTCGGCTCCTGTCTGCTCTCACCGAGGGGTGTTTAATGAGAGCTCCGAAGGCGACTCTCACTGTGTGTTCTGCAAGAGGTACGGAGCTCAACAGAGCAGTAATTACAGCAGAGTGGGCGGGGGATGTGTGAAGAGAGGGAGGGAGGGGCGAAGGGGGGGGGATCCGGAGAGTTAAAGACTGGTGAGGGAGCCAGGGAAAGAGGGAATGAGTGAGTGCATACACTGAAGTAGAGCACACTGCTTGCCCCTCGCGGCGCTATACTTGTGAGCATGAAACGGTGAGGAACTTTAAGGCAACGAAAGATGGGTTGAGATAAGGAAAGAATGTGGAAGGAACAACCTAGACAATAATAGAATAATTAATAGTGTATATGGAGAGAGCGGACAAGACAAAAGAAAAAGAAAAGAAGTAGAGAACGGGAAAAAGGAGCTAATACGGGTGGACAATGCAGGAAACGGTGAAATGAGAGGAGGTTGGTTGAGAAGAAAAACGAATAAAAGATGGAAGAGAGGAAAAGGCGGGCAAAGACAGAGAGTTAAAACAGAACAAGGAAAGAATGCACGCAAAAAAAAGCGCTTGCCAGTCAGCCGCTGTTTATTTTTCCATCGCGCTTTCACTTTCAAGTGAAAGCACGATGCAAAAATAAACACGCGGCGCCATGTCTCCTTTTGAGACGGCCCATCCGGACTGGACCGCACTGCAGCCGGAGCATGGGGATTTCTTGTCTTCATGGGGCCATGTTAAACAAACACATTGCCCCATAAAGATAAGAAATCGCTTACGACAGAAGGAAAGCAGGCGAGCCAGTCCGGGTGGGCCGGCACAAAAAGCCAAAAAGAGGCGACAAACATAGCTCTTTTCCAATGGCTGGCCACCGTTTAGCATAAACGGTGACGCCAGCCAATGGAAAAGAGGGGCGGGGCTTAAAGCTCTTTACTAAAAGTACTCATTTGCATTAAATCTCGCTGAGCGACCTGCGCATGTGCGCAGCAACGCTAGGCGACACCTAAAAAAGCTCCCTCGCTGCCTGAACGTTGCTGCTGGGAATTGAAAGCAGACAACGTACAGGCGCTGTTGAAAGTGTCCTGGTGTCTTACACCGGAATAAGTTCAGCATATTTCTGGGGGGGCCCAACTTCTTGGCAGGGGGGACGGTGTCCACCCTGTAAAGATAGTGGGTGGACGCCGTGTATCTGCGTGTACCCCCGACTTGTGCCCTAAGCATGGTTATGCAAACTTTATAGAGCACAGTTATAAAATCATGTAGAGCCATGATAGTCTAAGGGTGTGATGTGAATTTTCTCTCCCTGGCTATCAGCTTTGCCTCTGGGACAGGAATGGCATCTTGGTGATCTTGTTAACTCAAGACCATGCTGCGAACTTTTACTTGCTTAGTCATTTTATGTTAAAATCAGTTTAAGTACTTTTCAAAGCGAAAATGTAATGAGGAGTCATTGGGTTGTAGGCAGGCTGTAATGACGTGCCTGCATATATGAATCCCTTTATTTTTAAATATATTTTGGAGAAAGGTACTCCCATCAGTGGCCATTTCAGGACAGTTGCTAATAAGGTGCAAATGGTCTTTTATGGTTGAACCACACAGATGGCAGCCTTTATTACCAGTATGCTGCCAGGCTGGTTTTTCCACTAGAGTAGGAGAAAAACCCAGTCAACACTGTAGCAGCTTTAGTTTTAGATGCAGCTGGTATGTACATGCAAGATATTTTGCCCGCTTCAACTGGGTATAGTTGTTATTCACCATCCTGCATGAGATCTTTTTGCTGGTTCATCTTTGTCCTTTCGTGGTGTCTACTTTAAAGATAACATATGTAGCTGGAAGATCCTATAGATTGATAGAAGTTATAGATTTGCTAGAGATTGGTCAAGATACTCTTTGAATTAGCTGCTGTTAATACTTCCCGTTTTTGTAGATTGTTGACCACAAGATGTATTTTAATGTATTACCATCGGAATGCTTTAGCGTATAACAGCTTTTGGCATTGATACCCTGTCTACTGATTGATTGCATCAAAAATCCAACCTCCAAGCTTATCTGGCTAGGGGAGGAGCTCTGTGCTAAGCTGGCCTACTTTGGTTTGGCTGCAGAGAAACACATCATCTGTGTAAAGTAAGTGATTCAATACAAACGTTCCAAGACAGAGGCATGGCTGTTAGTAGAGTCGAGAGCTGGGAAGATGTCAGCCATAGAGAGATTGAAAAGATATGGTGCCAGCACACACCCCTGTTTTAAACCTTGATGTGTATAGATCTCTCTTTTTTGTTTTTTAAACATATTTTTATTGCCATTTTCATATTTCACACATTGTACATCATACAAAGTTTACGCATAGTTATGTCAGGCTGTACATCCAATGGTGGTACATATCATCTGTATATACTGGTGATACGTCAACGGGGAGCGTGCATAACGTACAGATATATCGTGATGTGTATACCCTGTTGTCTCAGGTTTCAGATATGGCACAGGAACTGGGGTGGAACGGGGGTATAACCTAGGGGATGGGTATGGAAGAACATCTCCAGTTACTCTAGCCTGGGTATGAAACGTCGCATGGGTAAGGTACCTCTGTGACTCACGATTGCCTATCGTAATTGGTTCGTCCTAAAACTGCGATAGTATACCTGATGCTGGGGCTGGGAATTGATCATGTGGTCGGTATTTCGAGATATTGGTTGGGTAGGGTCTGTGACTGCGTGTGCAGGGCTGACGGTGTGGGTGGACCGTCTGTTGGATCTGCTCCCGGGGTTAGCTGCTTGAACTGATATAAGAGCATGGCCCATTCCATAGATATAGGGTGTTTGCGGACCCCTCTCACCTCCTCCTCCCGAAATGTCTCCTCCTCCTCTGCCGCCGTCCATTTGTGTGTAGCTCCCACCCACGCCGCCAACGGTGGACCGGTGGGGGAACGCCAGTGCATGGCGATGCTGCGTTTGGCTAAAAGATGTGTATAGATCTCTCTTGACAGAAGGGTGCCATTTCCAACTTTAATCCACACCCAAGTACAGCTGTGGAATGACTCTATGATTCTAAACAGATGAGACAGGATGCTCCAAGGCCTGAGCTTCCTCCAGAGCTTCGTTTGAAAGGAATCATACTGTGCAAACATTATCAATTAAACTCAACAGAAGCCTTGTGTCTAGTGATCCTCTGAACCAATTTACTTTGCTGTTAATTAAGGTCAGATGCATTGCAAAATTAACAGTACGTAGGCATCGGAAAAGGGGAATGTTGGGATCATTTTACAGGTGCATTTGTATGATAAAGACTTTTATGCATATTATTTGCAGCTTTTGACATTCTTAATGCAAATTTAAATACCTGAGTATTTTATATATTTTAGCATGGATTATCTGGGTTCTTCAGGTTTGGTTTTCAGTTCCATGGATGACCAAGTAGATAAAGTGGTGCCATTAGGTCTATAAATTATGGCAGCCTAATAGCCTATTAAGCTCCATTTTGGCCTGTTCACTGACACAAGACCCAAACGTTTTCCCTCGCTGTCCCCTTCGCCCTGGTTCTAAAGAATAGATTGTGCACACCATTACAGGGCTTTGTGGTGTGGATCTGATGCTGCTATCCTGATCCAGAGTAAGTAGTGCTGGAGAGAGGAAGCAGCACTGTGGGCCCGATTCACAGAACTAACTTAAGACAAAATCCTAAACTTACTACTTTTGGTGTTCACAGAAGGTATTTAGTAGTAGTAAAGTTAGGACTTTGTCTTAAGTCTGCCCTAAGTCTGCCCTAAGTATGTCTTAAGTCTGTCTTAAGCCTGTCTTAAGTCTGTCTTAAGTCTGTATTAAGTCTGTCTGAAGTTTGTCTGAAGACTGTCTTAAGTCTTTCTTAAGTCTGTCTTAAGTCAAATTTAAGACAAAATCCTAACTTTACAACTACTAAATGCCTTCTGTGAATACCAAAAGTAGTAGGACAGACTTAAGAAAGACTTAGGACAGACTTAAGACAGACTTAAGACAAAATCCTAACTTTACTACTACTAAATGCCTTCTGTGAATACCAAAAGTAGTAAGTTTAGGATTTTGTCTTAAGTTAGTTCTGTGAATCGGGCCCAGAGGGCTTGGACTGGGAGTCAGACTCCTGCACCCAATCACGAACAATGCAATCAGGTACCTCTACTGCAGCTGTTAACTGAGTGCTGAACTTTAAAGACACCCATTGCCACCTTCTTCTAGATCTTTCAATACGTCAGTGCTGTACATCACAGGGTGCTGTCAACAAAAAGAGGGGCAGCTGCAGGGGGAAAGAATGGAGAGCACGAAAGCAAGAGAGCACTATCACTAACTAGACCTACTAAATATTTAACATCATTCTAGGAGGTCCTACTCTGAGTCACAATTTTGACAACCACTTCCCCTAGATGGTATTTTAGAGGGGACATATGCCTCAAAGCAGTCTGCATGATTGACTCTGTCCTGGGATCCTCGCAACACCCTAATCCTTAAATAATCCTGTATCTCATTCAACCTTGCAAGAGGCACAACAAGGGTAAGGCTGAGATGCAAGAGATGTGCCATGTCCCCATATTTGCCATGTTAACAAGGATTATTTTATATAAGACTGGAACCTCTAAATAATTGAAACAGGTACAAGTTGTATGCACCCTATGAAGCACAGCATCACGTTCTGAAGCATCTAGCAGAAAATGGCAATGGTAAAGACCATGGGCATTTTTGAACAGAGGCCTAGTATTCCTGAAGGAATGAGGTGCCACTGGGATGTTGCCCAGCTCCTGGCAGGAAAGAGCTTCCATTCAGCTATTCAATCAATAGCTGAAGACCTCTATCTTCTCCTGCTCCTCCACCAAGGCTGAGCACTCTCTGCATTACTACCCGCAGAGGCAAGGCGAGGCAGCTGATGCAATGGGAGCAGGAGCTGGGAACTGACACCAGCCAGTGGTTCATTAGGTACAACCTCCTCAGCACTACACACTTGCAAATAGGATCAAATATATACATACAGATTGTTTAGAATCTACCACAGCAGGTAGTAATCTCTTCTGCTGCTCCGGCTAAGGCACACACGTTCACAACAATAGCCCTGCCTGACTGCATGTGACAATTATATTCTGATTTGATTTTAAACTCATCATTAACCTAAAGTACCATTTACCATTTATAATTCAACAAGTATTTGTTAAATTTGATATCTAGCTGGTGTGATGTAGTAAAAGCATTGAACTTTTTAATAGGGTGAACTAATAATATACATTCTAATTATAAGAACTATATGACATTTAAAAAAAGTAATTAAGATATACGATCCATTAACACAATTGTGCTTATTCAACTGTAATTGTTAATTGCCGACATCTAGAAGATTGTATCTAACCCATTAAAAAAAGTATATCTTTCTAATAATTATGTCCTGCTTTCAACTTGGGCATGCATATCATATTGTCTGGAGGCTAAAAGCACATAATTCAAATGCTGAAAAACCAAAACAAACCTTTCCAAGAAACAATGTATTGGATCTTTACCTCTTTGCCGCAGCTTTTGTCAAGCCACAAGGATAATTCTGTGTTACAAAGAGATGCATCCTAAAAAAAACAAAGATTTATAATTTTAGTATTCGAATTCATCTTTGAATTCCATTAAAATGATGCAATTAAAATAAGCACTGCTTAGACTGCCTTTGAAAATGTATCATTTGAAAACTCATGTGGTGTCACTACACAACCAAACACTAGGAGAGAAGAAGTCAGAAAAGACAGAAATATGTAGGAATGGAAAAGTTGGAAAACAGTAATCCAAAGAGAAAGCAGAAATACAAAGAACCGGTTGGAGTAAGATAAAAAGACAGGAACTGTAGAGTGGTGGACGAAAGGGGCAAGAGGTGGAATCAAAACTAACCAGCCCTGATATTCAGCAACCCAGCCTTCTGCGGGACATCACTGACACTGAACCATATTCCATGCTACAGAATTGTAATGAATCCCTGATATAAAATCCCCCCAAAATCTGTAATTGCACTGCTGTTAAGGCACACAAACTAAATGAAGTAAAAGAAAAAATCCTAATTGCAATTGTTAATGATGAACACATGTATGTGGATTAAACACTGTGGCTACCATATATACATCTTTAAAATGTTACTCTCCCTGGCTTCCAATCATATGGCTGTCATTTTTCTAGCATACTTGACCGGAACTCCTTCACGTAAAGGTACTTGAGTTGCGGCATACGCTTTCCTAAATGTCACCTGTAACCATCTACCTACTGTTGATAATGATGCTTGTGTTACCTTTGACTGACAACCCAAAATACATAAAAAGGGATTCTGATTGTCTAAAGGGTACTGTTACCTGTATGTATGTTGACAAGTCTCTATTTCACACACAAAGGTGCCGTACCATTTTAATATTCTCTGGTCTCCACAATGGAATAGTCAGTAGTATCAGACAATGTCCATGGGACAACCCCACAGTGACAAAAAAAAAACCTTAGTTGTTTTGTTTAGTGACGCTAACCCGCTCTAGTAATGGCATGCTTCATCATCGAGTCACATACTGGTCTCTAAAAACCAGAATGGGCTCAACCCTATTCCTGGGAGCACTTTGTGAGATTACTGTATACCAAGTGATTTCCTTATTTTTCCTCATTCACAAAAATCAAAGAGAACCCAGAATGGGGTTACAACCACCACCGCCCAGGGTGTAGGTGACGTCACAGCCTCCAAGCCAGCCATCCCTGCTGGTGACGGTAAGTCATGTTTATTGCTTTGTACTGTTAACAACTAGTAGGCCTTATGGGCTTCTGTATTTTTCTATTTTT
Organism: Triturus cristatus; assembly: GCF_964204655.1. Taxonomy (NCBI): domain Eukaryota; kingdom Metazoa; phylum Chordata; class Amphibia; order Caudata; family Salamandridae; genus Triturus; species Triturus cristatus. The sequence continues at coordinate 396,582,105 of NC_140588.1, read as the reverse complement.
CCAAAAGTCCCCTTATCTACTTTAGTGTCCTTGTTTCTCCTGCATGCCTCCTTGTGCTTTCTTAAATATTCCCTCTGTTTCTGCTGCTGACATCCTCCTGTCTGCAGCTTTTCAACCCATTTTTGTTACTGTGGCAGTAACCACTCCCTCACCCCTCTTTTATATATCTTGTGGTAATGAAATATTGTTTGCAAAGTAAACAGGCTCACCACATTTTTTAATAGGAGGCGTTATTGAACAAGGAGTCAATCATATAAGAACATAGATGCTCATGGACTCCAAACCCAGGTCTTACTCCCATAATGCTGTCCCTGTGTAACACCCCATAATATAAAGGTCCAAGATGTCATAAAAGAGCAGCATGGCAGGGTACTAATATCATATGACTTTTCCATTCCCATCTCTTCCATTCATCATTGTTTTTCGAATTCTTTCCTAGCTAATTTCCTCCATAATAATTTTTTTTTAATATTAAATTTCTCACTACTTGATATTTACAATGTCAAGTAAACCTTTCCAAAGGGTTGCTTTGGTTACCTATAACTTCCCATTAGTAAGTTATTGTTTTTTAAATTGTGCAAATTGCTGTGGCTGGAATTGCTATTCTAAATATGTGCAATATGTTTTTTTCTAGGTCCTGCAGTACTCCCGGCTGCTGAAATGGGCATGGACTGTCGAGCTGAGGTAGGGGATGAAGTGGCTGCTCAAATAAGTGGTTAGTCACTTCTTTTCTCAATGACAACTGCTGCATTTGTTAAGGTATTCCTTACTGACTATCAAGCTAGGGTTCAAATCCTTTTATAAATTATCCAGCCTCCTATGTTTCTGTCTCAGCCTCCCTACCATGGAAGGTAATCAGTAGAAGAAAACGTGTATTGCCCAGTGCCCACTCATACCTACCACCTTCACCATTATCTTCCAGCCAGCCCACAAATTACTATCCTATCTCGCCAGATGCCACATTTTGCCCATATTCTGTTGCTACTTTTCATAGTTTCATTACTGTTCCATCCTATACCTTCCATTAACAATGCGACCTCTACTACATGATATGACCCAATCCATCCATAGGTAAAGCCAAGCCTAGGCCATGCCTTGAAATCCTACTAGAACTTATCTTAGCTCAGGAATAAAATATTTCTTGTACATTTAATGAACATAGAGGCGAAGATGTAGTGTCGGACTCAGTCTAGACTGAGGACAGCACTCAGGAGGGAGTAGAATAAGAGCAGGGTCACAGTAATTTATGTCATGCCATTGGCAGCCATTGGCAGTCCCAAAAGAAGTATGCTGCCCCACGATGTTGACTCCATTATTGTTGGAATATACATGGATAGTCAAATAAATTGTGAAGCATAATTTTGATGTGTCATATTTTTCAGTGGTTATATTTTGCAGTTTGAACATTTTAAATAACACATTAGGGTGCCGATTCTGATCCTATAAAACCCGGGTACGAACCGTCGTACGGAGCATTTTCCCAGTCCGACTCGTACCCAGGAAAACCACCTTACAAACCCGCAAGTACGATTCGTACAGAAATACCATTTCCGTACGATTCGTACAAAACACCGACCGGCTAAAATATACCCACAATTCCGATACGGGACACCGCGTATGTGACGTCCGGACGGAGTCAGGCAGCGTTTTACGAACCAGCAAGTACGATTCGTGCCTACGTCACTCCGCACGTAGCATTTTTTACGGGAGCCAAAAACTGCCGGGAAATTGAGGAGGACGCGAGGAAGGAGCACCTGTACGCGACAGACAGCCATGGACCCCATCCTACGTGTCATCCCGGCCCTCATAGCTTACGACCTGGTGCACAGGAACCGACGCAGACGCCGCAGAAGGTCAGAACAACACCCAGGGGCAAAGGTGGGGGGCAGGGGCAGGAAACATAACCCCCACCCAAGGCAAAATGTATGCATGCCCTGTACATACCGTACCTCCAGGGACTGGTCACTCGGGGGGGGCGTGTCCACCAAGGCCTGCATCCCGCCACAACGGAAGTGGACGTAGACGCATACCGTCACCACAACAATTGTGGTACGCACCGTACCTACGCCTTAAGAGCATGGGTACGGGTCGTACCACGCCTACCCCTACGGCACCCCAACATTGGGGGTACGGCCCGTACCCAGGCCTGAACAGCGTGGGTACGGCTCGTACCAAGCCTACCCCTATGTCACCCCAACAGTGGTGGTACGGCCCGTACCCACGTTCTGTAGGCCTGGGTACGGGCCGTATCCCTACGTCACCCCAACAATGGTGGTACGGCCCGTACCCAGGCCTGAAGAGCGTGGGTACGGGTCGCACCACGCATACCCCTACGTCACCCCAACAATGGTGGTACGGCCCGTACCCAGGCCTGAAGAGCGTGGGTACGGGTCGCACGACGCGTACCCCTACGTCACCCCAACAATGGTGGTACGGCCCGTACCCAGGTTTGAAGAGCGTGGGTACGGGTCGCATGATGCGTACCCCTACGTCACCCCAACAATGGTGGTACGGCCCGTACCCAGGCCTGAAGAGCGTGGGTACGGGCCGTACCACCATTGTTGGGGTGCCGTAGGGGTACGGCCCGTACCCAGGCCTACAGAATGTGGGTATGGGCCGTACCACCATTGTTGGGGTGACGTAGGGGTAGGCGTGGTATGACCCATACCCACGCTCTGTAGGCCTGGGTATGGGCCGTACCCCTACGGCACCCCAACAATGGTGGTACGGCCCGTACCCACGCTCTTCAGGCCTGGGTACGGGCCGTACCACCATTGTTGGGGTGACGAAGGGGTACGCGTGGTGCGACCCGTACCCGCGCTCTTCAAGCCTGGGTACGGGCCGTACCACCATTGTTGGTGTGACGTAGGGGTACGCGTGGTGCGACCCGTACCCACGCTCTTCAGGCCTGGGTACAGGCCGTATCACCATTGTACCCAGGCCTACAGAGCGTGGGTACGGGTCGTACCACGCCTACCCCTACGTCACCCCAACAATGGTGGCACGGCCCGTACCCACGTTCTTTAGGCCTGGGTACGGGCTGTACCCCTACAGCACCCCAACAATGGTGGTATGGCCCGTACCCACTCTCTTCAGGCCTGGGTACGGGCCGTACCTCTACGGCACCCCAACAATGGTGGTACGGCCCGTACCCAGGCCTTCAGAGCGTGTGGGCGGGTGGGTGGGTGTCGTGCTACAATCCACATCAGTGGACAGAGACATAGGGGTGGGTGCCTATCACTCCCAGCAGTGCCCAGACATATGAGGGGTGGGTGCCTATCACTCCCAGCAGTGCCCAGACATATGAGGGGTGGGTGCAGAGGACTCCCAGCAGTGCCCAGACATATGAGGGGTGGGTGCCTATCACTCCCAGCAGTGCCCAGACATATGAGGGGTGTGTGCCTATCACTCCCAGCAGTGCCCAGACATATGAGAGGTGGGTGCAGAGGACTCCCAGCAGTGCCCAGACATATGAGGGGTGGATGCCTATCACTCCCAGCAGTGCCCAGACATATGAGGGGTGTGTGCCTATCACTCCCAGCAGTGCCCAGACATATGAGGGGTGGGTGCAGAGGACCCCCAGCAGTGCCCAGACATATGAGGGGTGGGTGCAGAGGACTCCCAGCAGTGCCCAGACATATGAGGGGTGGGTGCCTATCACTCCCAGCAGTGCCCAGACATATGAGGGGTGGGTGCCTATCACTCCCAGCAGTGCCCAGACATATGAGGGGTGGGTGCAGAGGACCCCCAGCAGTGCCCAGACATATGAGGGGTGGGTGCAGAGGACTCCCAGCAGTGCCCAGACAAATGAGGGGTGGGTGCAGAGGCCTCCCAGCAGTGGACATAGACATGGGGGTGTGTACATCATCCTCCCATTAGCAAAACTCCATGGGTGCATGAAGGCATCCACAATGTGCGACTATGTTGATAGTGCCATGACAACACATCACTGACAGCAGTGTCCCACTCCCATGAGGATGGATGTCCTTCCCCCACTGCATGACACACCACATGTGGGTGTGATGACAAATTACACATGCATACCCACCCCTGGCGGTGGCAGCACAATACACACACTGAGATCATGCAACAAGACTGTATCCTCATGTGAAACCCCACTCAACTAAGAGAGCCTAAGGGAACACACACTGTCAATCACATTCCAGGACTGATAGGAATGTACAGGTGCTGGGGCAGCCAACAAGTTGTTGCCTCCCATAGAAGGAAAAGGGTGGAGTACCCACAGATCCAATGCCCACAATTGTCAGTCTGGTGCCCAAATACCCTGCAGAACAAGTAACACATGTGTGCTAGGCTGGGAGTACACACATGCATAGTGCGGAAAAGGGACCATGTCCACATTAAGCCATGGCAACAGACTCCATACACAAGTGCAGTGACTACCAAGGATGGCACAGACGATGCAGGCGGAGACATTGCTGAGCAGGCATGGCCAAAGTTGAAGGGATCCCTCACACAGCAAGGAAATGTAGACACAGGTTAGCACAACAATTGGGAAACACCCTGCAGGGAAGAAGTCAGGTGCCACAGAGGAAGGAACACTCCTTGGGACAATGTCACCATACAGTAAGAGCTTACATGACCAAAGATTATTTGCAGAGGCCTTGTGATGGCACGCAGATACCAGGGTCCTCCCCATGAGCATCACACTACAACATTTCCCAGACACCTAACACATTATCACCACCCCAACTCAGGGAGCAGCAGCACCAACAGCAATTACAGAAAAGCATTTGTGTGCAAATGAAAAACAAAATGCTTTATTCAGCATAAAAAAGAGTGGATTTGAAATGTAGACTATATACAAGGCCCATAGGCCAGTCCATATGCGAATTCCGGGGGGGGGGGGGGGGACACATTGGGATGCGTCTCCCCTAGCTTGCCTGCAGAGTTCAGAGTGCCTTTCCATCCACAGGGGGGGGCATCATGTGGGGGGAAGGACCAGGCACCGCAGGGACAGGAGGGGCAAGGGTAGGTGTTGTGGGTGCAGGGACGGACGACTCCACCACAGGGGGTGGGGCAGCACCAAAGGTGGTGGTTACGATGGCGCTGCACACGGTTGCAAGGTCTGCCAGCGTCTCCCCTGCACCCGAAGGAACCACAGGCCCCAAGGAGGGGGGGGGTCGGAGGGATGGGTTGCAGCGCTACTGGGGGAGGGTGTGGACAGGGGGGGGACTCAACTCCCCTGCCTGTGGACTTCCTCGACCGCTTGCGGGGTGGTGTCACACTGGGGCTGAGGGACAGACTGGCCATGAAGGGCTCTTTGTCCGACTGTTGGGCAGGGGAGCTAAGGGGAGTGGTATTGGAGGAAGTGGGTCGTGAGGACTGCGGACTCCCACTGTGGCTGCGTGGCTGCCGTTTGCCCCCGACCCAGTGGGTGTGTCTACTTCCTCCTGTGTGTGCGTGTGACTGAAGGTGTGAGCTTGGCCTTCCCTGTTGGTGTGCTGCCTGTCTGGTGGGGTGCGTGCATGGGGATGTCTGGGTGTGCTTGGGACAGGCATGGGAGTGGGAAGTGTGGATGGGGCAGGGGTAGGGGGGGACGGAGCGCTGCAGGAGACCCACTGCTGCCGTCAGTGACGAGTCCATGGACCTCAGCAACATCCGTTGGTCAGACATCGCTGATGACATGCCCTCCATGTACGACACCATCTGTGTCAGCAGTCTGGTGTGGCCATGGAAGACATTAAGCAGCAATGTCTGACCAACCTGCAACTGCCGCAGGATGTCCACAGACTCGGCATTGACGGCAGCAGGGGAGACAGAGGCAGGGGGTGCGGTGCCTGGCACGAAGGAGACATGTGGTCGCCTAGCACGGACAGAAGGGACCCGAGCAAGTGGGAGGGCGGTGATGGGAATGGAGGGGCGGCGAGAGATGTACTGCTGCTTTCAGCTGTGGGAGCAGCCTCCGCCCCCTCTGGGAGCTCAGCCTCGGACCCGTCAGCGTCATAGTCGGTGTTGGGACTGGACAAGTCCTCCGCCTGACTCCCCTCGCCCTCCGTGCCACTTGCTGCGCCAGACTCCCCAGCACTGGTGGCACCGGTGCTGGATCCCTCCTCCACGTCCGTGCCGGTGTCTCCCTCGGTGTCCCCCGACGATGCTGTAGGCAAGGTGAAGAGACAGGAAATAATCAGACACCTGTATACATATGACACATGAGTCCAAACTACATAGGTCACAGTGCAGAGCATGAAACGCATCATGAGTAACATCTACAATACCATGCACATATGTAGGCCCTGCACTACACAGTTGGTTGACCCACCATGCCACTTTGATACAATGGAGAGCATGACACAACAGCAAAGAAGTTGATATCGAATTATACAGAGAAGCTAGTGTCTGTGGACAGTCGAGCACAGCATCAGGACCATACACCGTTGCCAAAAATGGATGAGCAGGAACCATGTCTTTTAACTTTTGACATATGCTGCAAAGCACAAACATTAAACCCTGCACAACATGACTGGGTCAATACTTGTTGAGTGTCTGTTCCGACTATCATCACACACAGGTCAGACCTGGCAAGGAGACATACGCTTTGGACATGTAGGCCTTGCCCGCACAAACCCCCACTACCTGAGACAATGTGATTGAGACAGAGGAAGGACTTACACCTCATAATCAGGGATCACAAAAATGGACTCCATTAAATCCTAATTGCACTCTAACTACCCCTCGTGGGGCGGACCACACATAATATTGACAAACAACCATCATCAGATAGTTGTACACAGACACACAGGCACTGGCCAGTATGAGGATGCACAAGCCACATTGGGTCACCCTGTACAGTGTACACATGTAGCACACTTTACGTAAATACAAATGTGGCCAGGGTACAATGCCACAGAGGCCAACCTATGCTGAAGACACTGAGAATGTCCACAGTGTTGGATGATACACATGATTCCTAGGAAAAGGTGTCTCAGGGGACTGTAGTGGCCACACTGCTCCATGGTCCTGGATAGATCTGACTGCAGCAGTGATGCAGATTGGGGTGTACAAAATCTCCCTACTTCTACGGATAGAGTAATTTCACAGTTACACGCACATACACTCACCATACACTAGGGCCCATTTCACTAACATACACTCAAATACTCCACCAGCACTGAACCTGTGGAAAGAAAACTCCTAAACACCCCACATCTACACTGAGGTCGAAAAGACCTAGTTATTGTAATTGTCCTGAGTCATAATCTAAACAATCTATACAACGATAATCAAATAGAGTACTCAATAATTGACAAGAAATAATCACCAACACCGTATTTAAAATTATGATTCTTTATCTAAAATTAGTCAAAAGAAATTAATCAAAGTAAATCATTTTCTCATAATTACCTATTCTAGCTAAATGTCAGAATGGGTCATCAGGACAAGTCTCTCAGTAGAAATCTCCAGAGTCACCGTCCTCACAGCATCGATCCTCACCAACGCAGGTTTGGGAAGAAGTGGCAAAGTGGCCTCTCACCCTCTCTAGGCTAACAATATTTATAAAGAAACTTGCAATATTATAGAAACATAAAATGTTCTACACGTCCGCCGAACCGCTGAGCAGAGCGAGCAGGAAAGGATGTAGCATCGCTACATTTGGAAAATCTCCGCTCAGAAAAAATCACAAAAATAAAAAGACAGAACAGGAACTAAAAAATTTATCTTTCAACATCCACATTTCCTCGGAACTAACATGATGACTTCAGAGTCCATTCAGTTCATTCTTTATGGCTCCTTTGTCCTCCAAGGTTATTCAGATGTTTCTTGGTGACTTGCCCAGCACTGCTACTGTCCTCATGGAAAATTTTAACCAGACGAAGACTGTGGTCAGATGACTTCGACCATATTCAGCAAGGCCCTCTCATCACAAATCTCTCACTCGAGGCCAGGCTGCAAACGGCGGCCATTTTATTCTAGGCCAAAATAGACCATCTTAATTAAAAGAGACAAAAACAACGTTACCACAGCATAGTGATTAAACAGTGTTAACCCCACTAATACCCTTATGTGTATGTAATTATCTAGCCTTTGCAACACAGAAAGGCATTAATTCAAAAGCGTTTCGTGCTTTAAAATAAACAGCACTCAGCAACGTTTATTTAATAAAACATGCACATTTATTAATTAGCAAATGAAAGCATTCCCACGTGTCGGTTTTCTTCTCATTAGTACATGTTGATAAGTTTAAACATATACACAAAACAAATAATTAGTAATTAATAATTAGTAATTTTAATTATGACAAATAGACAAACCAGAGCTTAAAAACCCAATAGATTTTCATCAGAAAATTCTGCTCCAGCAATCCCCCCTTTGGTGATATTATCACCAAATAACCCCCAAAAAAAAATTTTGGGAAATTTAGTCCCATTTTAGGAGAAATTGGAAATGTCTTTTCCTCCTTACACAACACTACACACCAGACACTCTTTCATCATCCCTCTTTGTTTCTAAATAAACACTCTCCCTTAATTCTTCTAATTCAATTTCTTGTGGTTCTCTTTTCAACCTTTTATTTCTCTTTTCATTGTTTCTTTTAATTAATTTCTTTTTCCCTCCCCTGTTTTTACAACACAAACACACCAATCTCAATATCAATAAAGCAACAATTATACAAGTTAAAGGAAACAATATCTTACCTATAATAGTACTACCTATTTTTGCAATAAAACTCTTAACAGCAACTATTTTATTAGCTATTTTAGTCCAAATACTTTCAGCTTCAAGTGGTACTAATTCTTCATGCAAATCAGTAATATTTTTGATATAGACCTTCAGGTCCTTGCTTTCGTCTGGAATGTAAGTGCAACAATGTTGAACTTTCAGCATTCCACAAACTCCACCCTCCTTAGCTAATAGAATATCAAGAGCAAGTCTATTTTGCATAGACATGGCACGTACGGCAATTAGTTCCGTATTCACCAAAAGAAACCCTCCAGCGGTATTTGTCGATAAGCGATCCACCACTGTTGACAGTTTCCGAATCCCATAAGCATTCAAAGAAATTCCCACTGCTGGAATTAAAGCTCCAAAAATGTCACCCACTATTTCAGACCAAGTTTCCCTCTTGAAGCGCATTAGTAAATTAATATGTCCTGCATCTTCTATTTTATCTATATGAAAGATCTTTGGAAAAACCAGGCCCACATAACACGTGCCATACCAATGGTCAGGCAACTTGTAATAAGCCTTATTCCCACAAACATAATACACTCCTGGAAAAATTGCATCTTCTCCACCTCTGAAAACCCATCCTGTTGCAATGAAGTATGTATCATGACATTCACTAGTCCCAACAAAATATATATCATATTGGGATTTCCCTCTTGTAATGCACAGCTTACCCTTCTGTGGTGCATCTAAAGCTAAAGTTGGACTAACCCCATTTCTCAATTCTTTTCCCATCTCAATGTCCCAAATTGTCTCACTCACTTTATATTTCCCTGCCTTTTCATGCATGCTCAATCTCCTTTCTTCCACCATATTTAGGAAAGCTTTCTCCTCTTCTTCCAAACTACAAGTTAAATTATTCTTAAAAATGTAATCTAATGTTAATTCTTCTTTCTCAATAAAAATCTCACCAAAAATGTTAGCTTCTTTAGCTGGATTCAGCTCTTTGTTCATTGGCAAGTGCCCAAAAATACTATCTTTGTTAGACATCTTATAATCTATTTTTCCTAACAGATAAAAAACACTACTTAATACACTACAAGAAATTCCATACGTAGCTGGTAAATGGTGATAAGTAACACCCTCTGAAACGGATGCAGGTAATTGCATACAAACGTAGCAATCCCTAACTTCCATTGTTTTCACATATTCGTATAGCAACTTTGAAAAAACATTACTAGAAAAATCATTAATTGACCTATCTTTATGCATGTAAGTATTACTAATTCCACTTGGAACTACTTTTTGCGAACTCTTCTCCACATTTGTCTCATTCTCAGTATGTATTTCAAATGTACCTATTGAAACTCTAAATGTAACTAATAAAGCTAAAACACCCCATAGTAGCATTAATAATCCAGTACAGCAGCAGCACATTCTACACCATCTTCTTAAGAAGGCACATCTACTTTGATTATTCTCTATATTAGCCATTTTACTACTTTGGCCTTGTCTTTTGACTTAACCTCTACTACTCCACTACTAAAATTTCTCGAACTTTGGATTACTTCAGACAGCTGAATTTCAGACTTTCCTTCTCACTTTTCTCCAAGTGATTTCTTTTGTTCACTCAATTTGGATATTCATCACTTTTCACTCCTTCTTCTTCAGCAACATCAAATTGTATCAGATCATCAACAACATCCTGTGCATCCAACTCTTCTCCAATGTCAGTCAGGATAACTTTTAAGATTCCAACAGATTTTTCCTTTTCCTCAACCACTTTTCTCAAGATCCCCTCCGGATTGTCTCGATTCACTGTTTCTTCTTCTCCTTCTTCAGACAGTGCCACATAAGACCATTCCGGTGATCTGTACTTTTGGTTGGGTCTTCTAATTCTCTTTATCTCCTCAGGTTCTCTTGACTCCTTTTGCTCCTTCCTCTTTACTTCGTTTTGACTCGACACCTCATTCACTTGTTCAGCTTTTGATGTATTCCTTCTTATCAGTCTGTATCTCAGCCTCTTTACTCTGTTGTTAGGCCAAAAATCTCCTCTTACAACCTTTTTCGGTCTCGTTTCTGTATTATTTCTTTCTCCAATCCAAGTTCTCTTTCTCAGAACTCGACCCTCTGATTTTCCATTCTCACTTTCATCAGATTCTGTTTCAAATGCTTCTTGTTCTTCAGCAGTTTTCTTTCGCTCCACAGTCTTTTTCACCACTATTTGAGACTTCCCTACTTCTGTCCCTCCTCGGGTCTCCGACACGCAATCTTCTTGCTGTCTACTTGTCCCTTCACCTAGCTTGTCAAGAATGTTCCCTACACCTCCTCGGGGGTCTTCCGCAATCTGTCCCTCTCTATCTTCTTCTGACCCTACTTCTTCAGGTATAATCTCAAGTGGTTCTTCAATCTCCTCCTCTTCTGATTCAGGAGTAATTTCTGTGGAACTGCTCTTTTCTTTTCTTTTTCCTCCACTGCTTTTTGGAACTTCAGGCTCTCTTTCAGAATCTGATCTCCTTTCTGAGATTCTCAATGGTTCTCTTGAAGCCTTTTCTGCTTCTTTTCCTGAACTTTGATTTTTTTCTCACTGGTTCTGGGTCTTCATCATCACTGGAATCTGACTCTTCAAAATACTCTCTACCAGTCCCATCTTTTGGGTTTGGAACTCTCAGAGTATGACTCGCATGTACCCAGTTTTTCACACCAGCACACTTCACCGCAGTTGTCGTAGTTAGAATGACTTGTCTTGGTCTTCCCCACCTTGGAACCAAGCAATTTCTTCTTCTGTGAACTTTAATCCTTACCCAGTCCCCTGGACTCAGGTCATGAGCTTGCTTCTTTTCAAGTGTGGTAGCTTCTTCTCCAATCTGGTGAAACACAGAATGAACTGCGTCAGCCAGGCCTTTACAGTAATCCAAAATCATGTCATCAGTTATTGTCATCAATTTATTGACAAGTACATATGCATGTCGCATTGCACGTCCCATTATGATTTCGTGCGGACTTAAACCAGTAGTTCTATCTGGAGTAGATCTAATAGTCATTAGCACTAGAGGCAAGACATCCGGCCATTTCATACCAGTGGCTAAACACATCTTACCAATCCTGTTCTTGATTGTGCCATTTATCTGCTCAACAACACCAGAAGCCTCTGGTCTGTATGCACAATGTAGCTTCTGCTGTATGCTTAATGCTTCACAAATTAAACTCATGAGTTCATTATAGAAGTGTCCACCTCTATCAGACTCAATCGTTACCAGAAATCCGTACCTAGGAATCAACTCTCTTAACAGTAACTTTGCCACTGTTACTCCATCATTTCTCCTAGTCGGATAGGCCTCAACCCATCTTGAAAACAAACAGCCTACCACTAGTACATACCTTAATCTGTTTACTTGGGGCATTTCAATGAAATCAATCTGCATTCTTGTAAAAGGACCACCTTCTCTGCCTATTGTTCCCAGACTCACCACTGTCTTTTTCCCAGTGTTAAATTGCTGGCAAATCAAACATCTTTGACAGATACTTTCTGCAATTGTCCTGAACTTTGCATTGTACCAGGTTTGTTTAAAAGACCTGATCATCGCATCCCTTCCCAAATGTCCCTGTCCATGATACATCCTTGCTATTGCTGACAGTATAGAGTTCGGCATTACTGGTCTGCCATCTCTATAGACCCAAACATGGTCTGTCTCTCTTGGGGCACAACCTGCCTTGATCCAATCTTTCTTTTCTTCCTCTCCTGCCTCATCCTGCAACTGTTTCACTTCATCCCACGTCTCTAAGACATTAGTAAACATCACAGAACAAAAAGACATTTCACCTTCTCGTTCCCGATTAATTGATTGGTTATTCTTGGCGCAATATTGAGCAATGTCATTTGCGTATCGATTGCCAACTGTCACAAAATCATCTCCTTGTCCATGAGCAGCACATTTCACAACTGCTAATTCTTTAGGCAGCTGTATCGCCTCAAGTAATTTTCCAATCACTTCAGCATTCTTTATTGGAGTCCCACTCGACGTCAAGAAACCTCTTTGTAGCCAAAGTTGGCCAAAGTCATGCACAACTCCAAATCCATACTGACTATCAGTCATCACAGTCGTTCTCAAATCTTTCCCAATTTCACAAGCTTTTGTCAATGCCACTAATTCAGCAACTTGCGCAGATTTCACTCCTTTCAATGATGATGCTTCCATTACTTCTGAAACCTTGCACACTGCATATGCTGCACATAGCACACCCTCATCATTCCTCAGGCATGATCCATCTACAAACAACACATGATCACTCTCATGCAAGGGAAGATCCCTTATGTCTGGTCTCGGTTTTGTACAGTAATCAAGCACATCCAAACAATTGTGATCATCTTCTGTTTTTACACCCACATTTTCAATATCCGGCAACAATGTCGTTGGATTCACATTCACACATCTCTCAAGAGTCACATTTGATGCTCCCAGAATGACTTTCTCATATTTAGTCAACCGACTATGTGACATGTACTGAGTTCTGCTTCTTGTCAAAAGAATTGCCACATTATGAGGTACGACTACCCTTACAGGATATCCCATTATGATCCCCTCACTCTGTTCCAGGCTTCTGCATGTTGCAGCCACAGATTTCAAACAACCTGGTAAACCTACAGCTACAGGGTCAAGTGTCGATGAGAAGTACGCAATAGGCCTTCTCAGTAATCCATGCTTCTGAATTAACACTGAAAGTGCACATCCATTCCTTTCACTACAGTACAATTCAAATTCCTTTTCATAGTCTGGCATACCCAAAGCAGGGGCTTCACACATTCTGCTTTTCAATTCTTCAAATGCTGCCATTTGTTCTCCATCTAGTTCCAATGGGTCTGTCATCTCACTTTTTGTCAGCTTAATCAGTGGCTTTGCTATCAGCGAGAAATTAATTATCCACTGACGACAATAACCCACCATACCCAGAAACATTCTCACTTCCCTCTGGGTCTTTGGGGCCTTCATTTCCCTGATAATTTTGATCCTGTCATCAGTCACTTTTCTCAGACCTTTTTCAATATTATGTCCAAGATAATGCACCTCTTTTTTACAGAATTGCAATTTGGCTGGAGATACTTTTAACCCTCCATCTGCCAGATGATTCAGTAAAGCTATAGTATCTACTTCACAAGCTTCACGTGTCTTTGATGCCACAAGTAGGTCATCAATATACTGCACTAGTACTGAGTTTTCAGGCATGATCAAACTCTCCAATGATTTTTTCAATAACTGATTGAATATCAAAGGACTCTCTGTATACCCCTGTGGGATACGACACCATGCTAAAATACGCTGGCCAAATCTAAATGCAAAAATCGGCTGGCTGTCATGATGCAATGGAATTGAAAAGAAAGCATGACACAAATCAATCACTGTATACCACTCAGCATCATGTGGAATCTGATACAAAATCACTGATGGATTTGGCACAATAGGAAAACATGCCACCACAATTTGGTTAACTTTTCTCAAATCTTGTACAATCCTGAACTTCCCATTAGGCTTCTTTAGCCCCATTATCGGTGAATTACACGGACTACTCAGTAGTTCTCTCAGAACTCCCTGCTGAATCATTTTCTCAATTATAGGAGTTATTCCCTCAATTATTTCTGGTGTCATTTTATACTGAGGAATGTTAGGATAAGTAATTCCCTCTTTCACTGAAATTTTCACAGGATCTACATTATTCATCAATCCCACATCCTCTCCAGTAAAATCCCAAACTGTCCTTTTCACTGTGTCTCTCAGCTCTTGAGGCAAATCCTCCGGATCAAACACAGCATATGCACCAATTAACTCACTCTCTCTATTTTCTAGAGTCATTCGGTACAAAACATCCTCATCTGGTGTTTCAAAAGCTATTCCATCCGGTGTACAAAAAATTGTACAATTCATTTTACATAACAAATCCCTACCTAACAGGTTCACTGGACTTGTGTCACAGACGATAAATCTGTGCATGTCTGAAAATTTCCCTATTTGTACTCTTACTGGTTCAGTAAGACGTGTCCTGATTTGTGTATTGGCTACACCAACTACTTGGATTGCTTCATCCGAGAGAGGAAGATTTCTAATATCTGTTGACCTGACAGTTGATCTTGTCGCACCTGTGTCTACCAAAAAAGTAACACTTTCTTCATTTATTTTTCCATCCACAAATGGTCCTGCCTGGTCTATTTCTAGAGTTGCACCAAGTATGCACTCTTCCTCCTCTCTTCGGCACCGTCAATAATCACCCTCAGACTCACTCCCTTCATTCTTTAACAAGTACTGTTGTACCTGGTTAGAACGCCTTGGTATGTTTACCTGCTCATCATTGTAGAATCCCGAATCCGGAATATACTTTTGTGATCCTCTATTCTGCGGCAAGGGCGGTTTTGGCTCTTGACTCTGCTGTCTCACAACTTTCTGTTGTTGCTGCTGTTGATTATTCCCTTCGTTCTGCACCTGTTGATTTAAGGATTTTCCCTCATTATTCACTAATGGTGGATTGGTACACTCAGATCTCCAATGTCCCAGTTGGCCACAGTTGTGACATGGGAACTTTATTTTAGCTTCCTCAAGATTCCCCTTTCCTTTCCCTGCATACCTAGGTCTATTCCCTGCATTATTTCCTGCATTATTCGCCTGTTCCACCAACTGTGCTTCCTGTCTTTCCGCAACTTTCACTTGTGCCCACATTGCTTTCTCTTTCAGCTTTCTCTGTTTTGCTTCAATTTCATCACTGAAGTATTTTGCATGTCTCAGAATCTCATCTATTTTCTTACTCTGCCAATCCACAGTATGCTCACGAATTCTTTCACTAATCTCAGGTCTCAGGCCATATACAAACCTGTATACAAAATGACTCACATCCTTGTCACCCAGGTGTTCATCTCCACTGAATTGTTTAAATGCCAGTATCAGCCTCTCGTAAAAAGCATGAACTGATTCTTTTGCTTCCTGATGTGTTCGATCTATTTTAACCCAGTCTGTCTCTTTTGGAGGTACTTTATTTTTCAGGTATACGATCACCTGCTCATACTTTCTCATTACTTCTGGATCTGGTGCTCCTGTTCTCTGATCTCTTGGATATTCCTCAGTAGGCCAACTTACAACTATTTTACACTCAGCCCACAAGTCTGCTGGAACAATTATATCAAACAGACTATACAGGTCAATCCACAGTACTTTCGACAATTTCACAAACCTGTCTACCTGCCTATACCACTCGACGGGCTTTTCTCTCAATCGAGGGAAATCATTCGTAAATGATAAAATATCCTGTTTGGTCCATGGAACATGTACATATCCTCCTCCAGGTATTTCTCTCATAGGATAAGTATCCACTGGTTTCTCTTTCTCTCTCACAGGAAATGCTGAATAAGTCCTATCTCCTGATTCTTCCCTCTTCTTGTACCACCTATCCTTCCACTTCTCAACATCACCCCATTTTCGCAATAAAGCGATCATTTCTTTAATCTGTCCTGTTCTACCAGTACCATTCAAATTTTCAATATCTTTATCGGTGAAATCCATCCTGTAAGACTTTTGCAAAACTTTCACTTTATCAATGTCAACTCCATAGTCATTTGCTATTGCTCTTAACCTGTCATGTGTATTTTTAGTTCTCCAGGTGATATTTTTACACATAAACAATAATTCACCATCATGATGATTTTTAAGAATTTCTGTTGGAACTGTCCCTGCAACAAGCTCTTCTAATTCTACACGTAACCTAGCAACATCAATTGCTTGTGAATCTTTATCCCTCTTTTGAAGAACTTTCATCCATTCATTCAAATCTTCAGCTGTTATTTCAGTAGATTTTCTCACTGGAACCACTTTCTTCTGCGGTTCTAAAATTGGCATCCCGGAACAACTAGCTTCACCAGCATCCAGTCCTGAATTAGACTGTACCTCTAATCCTTCACTACATGTGTCATGTCTGAATTTTCCTGCCCTTTTTCCTGCATCTCCTGAAGGACCAGCCAAACTTGTCAACCTATTCCCAACATATGGAATCACCAAACCATTCTCACCTGTCCTCTGCTTATCAAAAACAGGCATAACCGGACCTATGGTTACGGGCACCGTAACAGCGTCTAGATTCTTTGTCAGCTCTTTGATCTTTTCAGTCAATTCCGATGTAGTTCTGGCTAATTCTCTCGTATTTTCGCCACTGCTTCTATTTTCTCTTTCCCTGAAAGGATTACCACTTCGTAACTCAGGTGTCACATTTTCTGTCTCAATGATACGCACTGTATCTCTTATCGGAGAAACAACTGGTGTACTCTCTTCTGGTTCCGGTCTATATGGAGGTGGTCTTTTGTAAATCATGTCATTTAAAACCTCATCCTCATATTCATTAACTCCATATCTTCTCACTTCTGCCTCAGGAACCCTTTCTGTTCCCTCTTCAACTGTTCTTATAGGATATAATCCCTCTGACATACTAGCATCTCGCCATCTCGTCATTCGATCATGATGAGTTTCACGACCATGTCTCCTCCCGAACATGTACCTATAGTTGCCTCCAGACCTCTGTTTCTCTCGCTCATGTACTTCCTCTTCCCATTCCACTAAAGCCTCAAACTGTGTCGGCCTTGGTCTTGGGTCAAGACATAACATCTTTTCCCGTAAATTTTTCAACACGGCCAGATTAAATGAACCTTGTTCTGGAAATGCTAAAACACCATCTTCCTTGGTATACCTAACCCAATTCTCCAACCATATACAGGTATGATACCCATATCTCGCAGCCATGAAGGATGCAGGCGTTTTCGATGGAGGTAACAATTCACCCTCTCTCGTTTTAACATCTTTATCCTTGTCGAACCAATTTTTTATCTTTCTGAACAAAGATTTTTTCTTTTTCTCTTCTTGGTAATACATTTTAACGTTTACCAAAACTTTCTAATCCCTTCCGTAATACAACTGCACAATATGATTTTTCAACCAATAACAGCGCGACTCACACTAACGCACCAATCCTGGAACGTTTACGTCACTAGAATAGCTCTTCCAATCCTTGCGCGGCTCACACCAACGCACCAATCTCAGCGCGAGCACTATTCTGATCTAATATCCAATCAGAGCGCGGTCTGTTTGACGTCAGCAGTCGCTGCAGTCGCTTCTGTCTCCTGTCTCTTGTCACTCGTCTACCCCTCCTTTACAAATTTCTCAGTAGACTCCGTGTCAAATTTTACAAAATCTATTAGTTACAACATATAAACATCTCCATTGTCTGCTTCGCTAACCACAAAAATTGTAAAGAAAATCTATTTCACAAAGATCCCGTTGACACAGTAGCACATCCCTCTACTCTGCCCTTCTAACATACATTCATTAATTGTTTCTCTAGGACTTGTACAAAGAGTCTTACAATCAACTAAATATGAGCATTCACGCACATTCATACAAGAAAATATATAGTACATACACACAGAATCCTGCTTTTCCCGAGAACAGCGAACAATCTGCTCTACTACAGAATTATATCACACGTTAACCAAGCAGCTTACCTCTGCCCAGTTTCTCAAACAAGCTCAGAGAATACCTATTACTTCTCCCGCGATAAGCTTTAACGGCGAACCTTACGGATCCCTGGGACTTAAGACCAGAGTTTCACAGATAACCTTCACTACCATACGCACTCCTCATATACCAGAATTATTTCTAATAGTAACATACGACAATGTCACTTATTCCGAACCCAGACAATGTGACGCGCAACTTCAATTGTCACACGTTTTCTTTTTCCTGCATACATACAGGACCAACAATCCCGTCTTTCCCGAGAGCAGCATATACTTCCCTCTGCCCTACTACGGAACTGCTACTAGCTCCCAAGTTCCAGAAGCACTACATATAACTCAACATGACGACTCCAACATATAGTATTAGTACATATACCAACATCAATCAATAATCAATAATCAATAAGCTAATGTACAAGCAATCTAATCAGATCAAGACAATCCTCAATAACCATCCTCTGCTACCAGGAAATTGATGCAGATTGGGGTGTACAAAATCTCCCTACTTCTACGGATAGAGTAATTTCACAGTTACACGCACATACACTCACCATACACTAGGGCCCATTTCACTAACATACACTCAAATACTCCACCAGTACTGAACCTGTGGAAAGAAAACTCCTAAACACCCCACATCTACACTGAGGTCGAAAAGACCTAGTTATTGTAATTGTCCTGAGTCATAATCTAAACAATCTATACAACGATAATCAAATAGAGTACTCAATAATTGACAAGAAATAATCACCAACACCGTATTTAAAATTATGGGGGCATATCAACAAGGGCTTTATCTCTGCTTTTTTGGCTTTAAAAGCCAAAAAAGCAGAGATAAAACTAGCACCCTATCAACAACAGGGTGCTAACACGCAAATTTGCATGTTAGCACCCTTTTACTCTACGCTTCTCTTTGCATCTCTAATGAGATGCAAAGGGGGACGTTCCAGAGTAAAATAATAGGAGAAATGTCGCTAAGCGACATTTCTCCTATTATCAAGAATGTCGCTAACCCTGTTAGAGACAAAAAAAGCAGCGCTAACCGCGGTTAACGCTGCTTTTTTACGTCTGCTAATTTTCAGACTTAGCCATGATATCTTATGGAAGGAGGATATCATGGCTAAGTTTGCCTGTCCCTATCAACAAGGTAACGTGTGATTATCGCAGGGTTTCCAGCGATAATCTCACGTTAGCCTGTTAGCGTGTAGATTTTTATCGCTATTGAGATAAGCGTTGCTAATAGCACGCTATCTCAGCGATAAAAATTCAAGCTAGCCGGCGATAATTATCCTCACGCTAAGAGCGCTGAGCGATAATTATTGCCGGTTGTTGTTGATATGCCCCATGATTCTTTATCTAAAATTAGTCAAAGGAAATTAATCAGAGTAAATCATTTTCTCATAATTACCTATTCTAGCTAAATGTCAGAATGGGTCATCAGGACAAGTCTCTCAGTAGAAATCTCCCGAGTCACCGTCCTCACAGCATCGATCCTCACCAACGCAGGTTTGGGAAGAAGTGGCAAAGTGGCCTCTCACCCTCTCTAGGCTAACAATATTTATAAAGAAACTTGCAATATTATAGAAACATAAAATGTTCTACACGTCCGCCGAACCGCTGAGCAGAGCGAGCAGGAAAGGATGTAGCATCGCTACATTTGGAAAATCTCCGCTCAGAAAAAATCACAAAAATAAAAAGACAGAACAGGAACTAAAAAATGTATCTTTCAACATCCACATTTCCTCGGAACTAACATGATGACTTCAGAGTCCATTCAGTTCATTCTTTATGGCTCCTTTGTCCTCCAAGGTTATTCAGATGTTTCTTGGTGACTTGCCCAGCACTGCTACTGTCCTCATGGAAAATTTTAACCAGGCGAAGACTGTGGTCAGATGACTTCGACCATATTCAGCAAGGCCCTCTCATCACAAATCTCTCACTCGAGGCCAGGCTGCAAACGGCGGCCATTTTATTCTAGGCCAAAATAGACCATCTTAATTAAAAGAGACAAAAACAACGTTACCACAGCATAGTGATTAAACAGTGTTAACCCCACTAATACCCTTATGTGTATGTAATTATCTAGCCTTTGCAACACAGAAAAGCATTAATTCAAAAGCGTTTCGTGCTTTAAAATAAACAGCACTCAGCAACGTTTATTTAATAAAACATGCACATTTATTAATTAGCAAATGAAAGCATTCCCACGTGTCGGTTTTCTTCTCATTAGTACATGTTGATAAGTTTAAACATATACACAAAACAAATAATTAGTCATTAATAATTAGTAATTTTAATTATGACAAATAGACAAACCAGAGCTTAAAAACCCAATAGATTTTCATCAGAAAATTCTGCTCCAGCAGCAGGAGCAACCGTCCCTGCACTATGCATATCTCCCCCTCATGCACATCATGTCTGAGGCCACAACATCGGTCATGCATGCTGCAAGGCAGTTCATTTTAAGCCTCACACTCCTATGTTGAGACTCTGCATCAGTGCAAACAATCATGGACCCCCAAATGACTGAACTGGACAGGGCACAGGCAAGGTCCCAACACATGTCACAGACCACCCCCACACATGATGCTGCAAGCAGTGGGCACTTGGATTACCTGCCAGCCTAGATTACCTTGTGCAAGAGTGACTACACACAGACCACGGAACACATGTCAAGGAGGGGAAGGGAGGAAGAACAGGACCGGTTGACTTTGGGGAACAGGATATGCACTGCACATATAAACCCTGGCAGTGTATCCAGGCGACTGAGCACTTCCAAAAGCTGGTGACACACAACAAACACACATGTACCTACCCCCTTCCTGCTGCTGCTTCTCCTGTAGCCGCCTATCCATGTCAGGGAAGACCACCGCCAGGACACGCTTCATTTGGTGGGTCAGGCGCCGGCGCCCGCCGTGTTTGCGTGGAGGTGAGTCCTCCAGCAGGACCCGGGCGATCCTCCTGGTCCAGCGCCGGATATCCTGCCAGCGTTTCCTCACCTGGGCCAGGCACCGACTGCGACCCTCCACCGACCTCACGGCCCTGACGGCCCGCTTCCAAATCTCCCCCTTGGCGTAGGCGGCTACCTGTGAGGATGACAAAGTGAGACAACATCAATACACCTGCTCCATGTCACAGAGACACACATTAGAATAATTTGGCTTGTTTGAACAGGGCATAGTATGCAGCAAACTCATTGCAACTTTGTCATAGGGACATTATCCTCTGGGGAAGGCCAAATGCACTACGTGGCATTTAAAGTACACAGGCGGCATGAGGGGTGCAACAGAATTAATGACCATGGCTCACACTGTGCATCACAAGCAACACCAGGATAATGGACAGCACCTCAAAGCAGTCACATGCCCCAGGCCACTGACGCAACCTCAGCGGAGTACACAGACAAACACAGGCACAGGACAATCACCTGCCATTGGCAACTGCGGGAACAAACATGTGCCACTTGACTGGGGGGAGTCACAGGTGTGGGCCTAGCTCAGCACGTCAGACACACAGCACGGCTCCCTGCTCACATCAGATGGGTAGGGCATATGCATCCTCCATGCAGCTGGGGTGCAACACTCCACATAGACACTCACCCACATGACAGGGGACTTACACACACACCAATGTCCAGGGGCCGTACACATCATTTGGACACTATCACCACAGGTACACTCAACTCACACACATCTGTGGGTACAGTCACCTGTCACACTGGGGGGACCACACAATCACATCAGGACTATGGAAACAACATTCCCAAGGGGGTTAGCCAGGCTGAATGTGACATGCACCATGCAGTGATTGTCACAGTAAGCACATTGCAAGTGAGGAGTGCAGATATGAACCACATCAGGCTCTGCATGGGAGACATAAGGCATTCCCCCCCCTGGGACCCACCATGAACAACATTGCATGTCTGTCACACCTGGACACAATACCAGAAGTGACAGACACAAAAAAGGGGCACAGTCACAGCTAGTGGAGTCAGCACTCACCTGCTCCCCTGGTCTCCCATCTAGGCTGGGGTACTGTGGGAGGATGACGTCCAGCAACGCCTCATTCTCCTCCTGGGTGAATGGCTGGGCCCTCTCCACAGGCCTGGACATGGTGCCAGAGGAATCACGAGCAGCAGCAGTGGTGTGGAATGAAAGGTTGTGCAGGCAAGTGCTCTCTCATGGGTCCTGGCTGCCTTATATCTCCCTTGCTGGGCTGTTTCATTTACAGGAGTACAGAGTGATTGGTCGATCTCATTAGCATCCTACGTTTCCTCCAATCCCTTTAAACCTACCCCAGTGAGGGCCTTTGCATGGTTCAAAATTTGAGCATGATGTCAAGTCAACAACCACTTTGCAGCATAGTATATTGTCTCCAACCGACTTTTGCTGGCCACCTGATGAAAAATTTTGAACTGGAAACTCGGTCTCCATGACAACCAGCATGCATTTAGGCCCTTATACTTGTCCCTCATGTGTCCCCTATGTAATTTCACTATCCACACACAGGTACGGTGCGTTCCACACGTACCCCTAGGGCACCACTACTCCAGTGATACGGTCCGTACACGCGTGTGTAGGGCCCGTATCACTTTGGTAGTGTTGCCGTAGGCGTACGCCATTGTGATACGGGCCGTACATGCGTGTATAGGGCCCGTATCTCTATGGCATACGCCTACGGCAACACTACCCTAGTGCTACGGGCCGTACCCACGTGTGTAGGGCCCGTAGCACTATGGTAGTGTTTGCATAGGCGTACGCCATAGAGATAGGGCTCGTACCCACGTATGTACGGTCCGTATCTCTATGGCGTACGCCTACGCCAACACTACCCTAGTGCTACGGGCCGTACCCACGTGTGTAGGGCCAGTAGCACTATGGTAGTGTTGCCGTAGGCGTACGCCATAGAGATAGGGCTCGTACCCGCATATGTATGGCCCGTGTCTCTATGACGTACGTCTACGCCAACACTACCCTAGTGCTACGGGCCGTATCCGCGTGTGTAGGGTCCGTAGCACTATGGGAGTGTTGCTGTAGGCGTATGCCATAGAGATAGGTCTCGTACCCGCGTATGTACGGCCCGTATCTCTATGGCGTATGCCTACGCCAACACTACCCTAGTGCTACGGGCCGTACCCGCGTGTGTAGGGCCCGTAGCACTATGGTAGTGTTGCCGTAGGCGTACACCATAGAGATACGGGCCATACATACGCGATGCTGGGTGAGGGTGCTGGGGTACGGTGTTGGGGTGCGGCGCGTACAGGTGCGGGCTGTGCTACGGTGTTGGGGTGCAGCGCGTACAGGTGCGGGCTGTGCTACGGTGTTGGGGTGCGGCGCGTACAGGTGCGGGCTGTGCTACGGTGTTGGGGTACGGTGCATACAGGTGTGGGGCTGTGCTACGGTGTTGGGGTGCGGCGCGTTCTGGTGCGGGCTGTGCTACGATGTTGGGGTGCGGCACGTACAGGTGCGGGCTGTGCTACGGTGTTGGGGTGCGGCGCGTACAGGTGCGGGCTGTGCTACGGTGTTGTGGTACGTGCGTACAGGTGCGGGGCTGTGCTACGGTGTTGGGGTGCGGCATGTACAGGTGCGGGCTGTGCTACGGTGTTGGGGTGTGGCGCGTACAGGTGCGGGCTGTGCTACGGTGTTGGGGTACGGTGCGTACAGGTACGGGGCTGGGCTACGGTGTTGGGGTACGGTGCGTACAGGTGTGGGCTGTGCTACGGTGTTGGGGTGCGGCACGTACAGGTGCGGGCTGTGCTACGGTGTTGGGGTGTGGCGCGTACAGGTGCGGGCTGTGCTACGGTGTTGGGGTACGGTGCGTACAGGTGCGGGCTGTGCTACGGTGTTGGGGTGCGGCACGTACAGGTACGGGGCTGGCTACGGTGTTGGGGTACGGTGCGTACAGGTGCGGGCTGTGCTACGGTGTTGGGATGCGGTGCGTACTGGTGAGGGCTGTGCTACGGTGTTGGGGTGCGGCGCGTACAGGTGCGGGCTGTGCTACGGTGTTGGGGTACGTGCGTACAGGTGCGGGGCTGTGCTACGGTGTTGGGGTGCGGCGCGTACAGGTGCGGGCTGTGCTACGGTGTTGGGGTGTGGCGCGTACAGGTGCGGGCTGTGCTACGGTGTTGGGGTACGGTGCGTACAGGTGCGGGCTGTGCTACGGTGTTGGGGTGCGGCACGTACAGGTACGGGGCTGGGCTACGGTGTTGGGGTACGGTGCGTACAGGTGCGGGCTGTGCTACGGTGTTGGGATGCGGTGCGTACAGGTGCAGGCTGTGCTACGGTGTTGGGGTGCGGCGCGTACAGGTGCGGGCTGTGCTACGGTGTTGGGGTACGGTGCGTACAGGTGCGGGGCTGGGCTACGGTGTTGGGGTATGGTGCGTACAGGTACGGGGCTGGGCTACGGTTTTGGGGTACGGTGCATACAGGTACGGGCTGGGCTACGGTGTTGGGGTATGGTGCGTACAGGTACGGGGCTGGGCTACGGTGTTGGGGTACGGTGCGTACAGGTGCAGGGCTGTGCTACGGTGTTGGGGTACGGTGCGGAGGGGGGGTACGGTGCTGACATACGGGGGTTCGGTGCTGACATGTGCGGGGTGAGGGGGGCTGTACGACTCGTATTCGGGCACAAGTTTAACCGTGTACATGTAGGCTACAGCGTTCGCTCCGTACGGGGCCTTTTACATGCAGTTGTGTATTCGGACGGGCGGTACGGATCGTACTTGTGCGCTCGGACTTCTGTTTTATGATTTGCACGTAAAAATGTCCGGCTCCCTATCGGACACTTTTGCCGAAGCTATTCGGATGTAAAAATTTACGGCTCCCTCTCGGACCATTTTCCCAACGCAATTCGTATGTA
The DNA here is from genome assembly GCF_964204655.1 of Triturus cristatus. NCBI lineage: Eukaryota > Metazoa > Chordata > Amphibia > Caudata > Salamandridae > Triturus > Triturus cristatus. The sequence goes on along the minus strand of NC_140588.1, from coordinate 396,557,075 downwards.
TTTTTCACGTACGAATCATACTTCGCAGTTTGTACGGTACTTGTACGATTCGTACGTAAAAAAATACGGATACGAGTCGGACGGTAAATTTATTTAACGGATCGGAATCGGCACCTAAGTGTGTGGTGGAAGTGTACAAAATCCCCCAAAAATGTCAATATGGTGGTGGTCATGTATTAACTCATGCAATGTACTGCATTATGTGAATTATGATATTAATATTATTATATAATTTCAATTAAGCTTGAGTAATCAAAGTATTTTCAGTAACTCTGTTACTCTTTGATGCAGAACTACAGATAATTACAAGATTACTCCTGCTCATGTAATTTAAGGGAAAAACGTCTACCACAAGAACACATTTAGCAAGAGCAAAAATGCATCCTTGTATCCACTTTGGATGTAAGGGTGCATTTGGCCATAGTAAAATAGTGTTAAATGTCAAGAGTAATTTGTGAAAAACCCTACCCTAAGAGCACATCTAGCGAGTGCAAGTGGTCGCTAGCATTCGCTAATCGTGGTCTGCTACAGCTAGTACTATTTCTTTGCACAAAAATGGATTCTTGCGTCCATTTTGGATGAGGGGCAATTTTGTGCTAAGAAATTAAGTTAAATGCAGAATTGCTTCTCTCACATAATTCTGAGGAATCTTGTGGAATTCTTAGACCAATGGAAGTATTGTTGCTCCCAGTCTTCAGCTCTTTTGCCCTATTTTCAGGCTGTGGTTAGTGCATGTCATGTACCTCCACAGACCTTACCACACTCCGGAGCAAATGCATACGATGGGCCTGATTGACTGTGCCATGCAATGGTTTCCTGCACCTCGCATGGGATTGCCTGAATGAAGGGCATTTCTGGCTCACTGTCTTTGATACTATTGAAGAGATCTTTGAGCACCCCTTGGAGCTCTCCCTGAGAGTTGCGCTGTTAGGTTATGTGAAGGAGATTCCTCTGGTGGTGTGCAGACTAACAGTACTTCTACTTTTGCTTGCTAAGCATCAGGTGGCACAACATTGGGGTCGACGCCCGATGCCACAGAGGTCTGGGTGGCTTCTGTATGCTGCCTACTGTCAGGAACAACTGACCACCTACTGGGATCTGATGCCTGCAAGGTCCTTCTGTAGCATTTACTGGGTTTCAATTTTAATTGGTCCTCTGATGAACCTTGCTCTGTGCTGAGAGGAGTTGGATATTTGGGGAACTGGCACTTACCCAAAGAGGACCAGCAATAGGATAACTGCATTAAAAATAATAGATGTGGCAAGTAAACAAGCATATGTGCATTTGCATTTCACTGATACCGGTTTTGGATCCATGTCCTCTCCAGAGCTAGACTTCATAACATTTGTAGTAGATGGTAATTGGTGTTTTGCAGCAAAAGTTAACTAAGAACAAATAAGTGATTTGCTTTTCTCAGGTCACAGGTACTCACAGCTTTACAAGTTTACCCGTGTACATGTAGGCTACAGCGTTCGCTCCGTACGGGGCCTTTTACATGCGGTTGTGTATTCGGACGGGCGGTACGGATCGTACTATTTCAATTTTAATTGGTCCTCTGATGAACCTTGCTCTGTGCTGAGAGGAGTTGGATATTTGGGGAACTGGCACTTACCCAAAGAGGACCAGCAATAGGATAACTGCATTTTCAAACTCAAAATTGAGCTCATATAGATAAATCTTTGAAAAATACCATAGACATAAAACATGATTGCTGCAAAACCAAATCTCCTAAAGAAAAAAAAGGTGGACAAGGATCATACAAATCAGAAGTTCTGTAACGGCAATAAGGAATATGAGCATCTGGATTTGATGTTCAGAAACTTCCCTCTTTCATTTCCTTTTAGTCGTAGGGAAACCCAGAATGAATACACTTTCACAAAGGAATATTTTGTCTAAACCTTTTTGCTTAGAATCTAAATCGTTAATATACATGTGAAATACATTTCTAGAGAAGTTTCATGAAAGCACAGTTAATTATGATAGTGCAGCACCTACATTTCTTTTGTCATTTTCGATGTACACGTTATTACATGCAATGTCACTTTTATTTATTTTTCACATAAAAACCAGGTTAATTCATATTATTTTCAATTTAGTCTTATTATCGTTCACAGTCACAAATGAATATCAAGTTGATAAGCTATAAACTCCATAACGTGAGAATGTACCATTTTACATATTTCTAGCACATTATTAAAATTATATATTTTCATTAATGGAATCAAAGCTATATTATTTGAAATAATAATATGTCTAATCTACTTTTCTCCTGCATGCTTTTATGATGCAATAACTACATTTCAGATATTTGTGTAATTTCTCACATCGTGTAACTTGCACACGTTTGCTTTTTTCTTCCGAAAATGTGTCATAGATAATTTCTTTGTCATAAAATTCCCTTGATGCAATCTGTGCTCTATTAATTCCCCCTTTGATGACAAATAACGCCATCACTTTTATCTTTATCTCATCTGATGTTACGTTATAGTGCGGTTGTTCTCAAACGTGTTAGCCTAGAATACTAAAAGGCTTTTAGCTCATTGTAATACCCACATTGTTTGTCTTCAATTTCTATTTCTGCTGTCTGTCTTTTTACTCCCTTCACTTCTTTCTTTCTATTTATGCATTTATATGATATTTATATGATAATAATTAGTATGCAAATAGCAATTGTTAGTATTGGAGTTAGTATTTTCCCCACTAAATCACTTCCCAAATCAGGGGAAACAGTTTCCCACTACAGATAACCCTTTCCCAATTGTTTCCCAAGAGCCATCAGTTTTCAGTCTACTCAAATCCTTTTCTAGGTGAGTAATGTTGGAAATATACCCATCTAAATCATTAGTTTTGTCAGGGATAGGTATGCAACATTGTTGAACTTTCAGCATCTTGCAGACCCTGCCTTCTTTTGCAATAAGGTTGTCTAATACAAGTCAATTTCGAAGTACCATGGATCTGACAGCAACCATTTCAGCATCTATGGCAAGGAATCCTCTAGCTGTATTGGTTGATAACTTATCAACCACAGTTGAGAGTTTTTGAATTTTGTGAGAATTTAGAATTACCCCCAACTGATGGAATTATTGTCCCAAATGTATCACCTATTATTAGCAACTCTTTTTCAGCATGTGTGTTTTATTTCATCGGTTTCATCTGATTGACGCACATGGTCAATTTATGGAAACACTATTCCCATATAGCAGCACCCATAATATTGTTTTGGCAGCCTGTAATAGGCATTTGTGCCACAAATGTAGTACATCCCGTTTGGAAATCAGGATCTACACCTCCAAGGCACAAACCCCAATGAATTTAATGTTATATTCAGTTCTACGTCACAATATGCAAAGCTTTCCGTTATGTTTCTGTAGTATCCTGGTCTGGTTGGGTTAAGATGTGCAAATGGAATGCTCACAGTGTGATGCTGGATGGAATGTTGGGAGTGGGAATGGACAGTTGGAGATGGGCTGAGCACCTGGATGGTTGCTCCTGGTGGGGTTATCTACTGGCTTATTTACATCTATCTTACAACCTGTAATCAACCTCAATAAATTCACATGAAACTACATCTTGGATTCTGGCTTGATTACTACAATTTTATGGCGACGATTTGAACTAAAGAACCTGCTTCTGCTACCTCTATAACATTCAACTTCAAGTCTACTTCAAGTCTGCAGTATCTACTCTCAAGTTAAAGCAACTCAAGTAACTACAGCTGCGATTTTTCAACTAACTGGCACACCATAGCCCCACCTGTGACCTCTACAACGGTCGCCCTCTACGCTTCGGTGCCAGTTCCTGTTTCAACTGCAGCTCTAGTCTCTGGTTACTGTCAAGGGAGGGTAAGCCTCTGCTGTGCCCTCAAGAGAGGGTAAGCCCAACGTCTCTATCAAGTGCTGTGCCCTTTGCTGTGCCCTCAGGAGAGGGTAGGCCTCACACCCTACAACGTTTTTTTTTGTGCCCTCAGGAGAGGGTAAACTTGACTCTCTACAATGTTTTTTTGCACTACAGCGTTTCAACAGATAAATGACATTTATGTATGCTGTTCCTCCAACATCTCGAGTGCCTGGTGAAGTTTTTTTTTTATCAATCTAGCGTCCAGAACAAGAAGCGTTCGTGTTACACACAAGCTTTCCCTTACTCCTGTTTTTATTCACTGGGATCGTCATCTTTGTGTTATACATCTCTGGGAGCCTTTTCAGTAACAACTCTCACTGAGACGCAGCCGGCCTGATCACCCTGCTGTGTTTTGTTCTTTCAGCGATGGCGATGTCACTTTTTGACGAAGGGGAATGTCTTTGACAGTATTTACGTTCAACAGCCCTCGAGCCTTCTTAAAGGAACTGGCTATGTTAGTCTTTGCGGGAGGACAGGCATTTGGGGGGGGGGGCATTTGCGCTTATATGTGAGTGCAAGGACTGTGTTTTTTTCTGAGAGTCTCTATTTTTTTTAATTATTTATTTAAAGCTCTGGGGTGGATCTCCACTACGACCAACGGCAGTGCATCCTTCAAATTCGAAATACGTGTGCGCGCTCCTCACCTGACTCCTAATGTCGCGTGCAGGCAGTGTGATTTGGTTGCGTCTTCATTTCCTCAGTTCTCCATGACGCCCGTCCGTGTTCTGTTTTGCTGTCAGCTCACGCCTGCATGCTCCAGCGTGCCTTGAGCCACCCGGTACAGCGTGAGTAAACGTGCCGCCATCTTGAGATTTCAAGTCATGTTCATGAATTGATGTATTGCGGAGTCATGTTGCCTACCACGTTTGCCAACCACGGGTTAAATAAAGTTATTTCAATCTCACTGTGTCAGCGGAGTCATCGTGGGAGCAAGAAGTCACACTATCTCCTCATCGTTTGCCTGCTTGTAGATTTTCGTCAACGTTGAGCCTTATCCGGTGACTGAGTTTATTTTTGTTGGGAACAGATATGTGTCAAGATTAATGTTGCACAAGTGTAACGGTGACTTGTTGTTATGGGACGTGGCATGCTTATCTAGAGGGGAGTGTAATAGTGTTAAAAATTGTGAACATTTTCAGAAAATTTGTTGTTGTTCACATTCACTGTTCTATGCCATCTAGTGACGTTTTTATGGTAACCATTCAATATGTGTTGTATTTAACCACTTGTGTCAAGGCAGCTACAGCTTGGTTTTTGTTTTCTTCGTCACGTGTTTAGTTTCAGGATATGTGCGCAATGTTCCTACCTCCACACGGGGTGTGTGCTATGGGCGTCGTCCCTTTAGTACAGTGCACATTATTTTGAATTTTGTATAGTGCACAATTTGTTTTATCTTCACTAGTGCACAATGTTGTTTTCCCCATACGAGGTCTGTTCCTCGTGTTGTTTTCACTACTGTTAGAGTGTACAGTGTCTAATGTATACAATGTTAGCTGTGGGTTCTTGTCCCACTCGCACATGGTAATGTAAGGACCTCTCTGCGAGGTGTGTTTGGGGTTATGTCCCTAGCTCATGTGCATACCAGTTGGCCTCCAGTTGAGGTGTGTCGCACGGACGTGTGTCCCGTGTTCAAATGCATAAATTCTTGACCTCTCCGGAGGTGTGTTTTGGGGTCTTTCCCCATTATCTGGTGCATAATGTTTTTACCTCTAGTCGAGGTGCGTCCGCAGGTGGACAGCACATCATTGTTTATTGCCTTCACTGTAGTGCACGTGTTACTTTTCTTAAGGTGTTTAGTGCTGGCATTTGTTTTGTTTTCATTTAGTGCACATTACCTCCACTTGAGGTCGCCCATGCAGAAGCGAATGTTGTTACCCTTGGTGGGTGTGTGGTGTAAGTCGCCACAGAGCATGGGTCATGTTACTCTGGGCGTTTCAATTGTCTTAGTTTAGTTTTTACGCTGTAGCCCAGTTGTATTCTATTTATTGTAATTTCTTTTTCTTGCTGTCGTCAGGGAAGAGTGAGCATTTTGTTTGCGCTTTTTCTCTGTCGTCTTCTTTTCTCCTGTTGTGAGCTGTTTTCTTGTATTTCTACCTGGCCAGTGGTTATGCAGAGGACAGTCATGAATGGATGTTTTCTTCTTTGATTCTTTCGAAGGGAAGATGGGTGTTTTACGTTTTCCTTTTTCATGTCCTTTCATTGTATCTTATCCCTATCTCTCTTTGGTGTTTTTGGTTAGGTTGCTATCCTTGGAAGGGAAGATGGGTTTGGTTTGTGTTATTCTCTCTTACTTCCTTTCAAAATATTCTTCCTCAAATTTCTCGTGCTTTCCGGTCTTCTCGTTTCTGTGTCTAGCTTCTGTTCTCTTTCTCTCTTGCCATTCTAGATTTTGGCATTCTTTTTTGTTTTTGTTGGAACAAAGGGGGATATGTAGTATCCTGGTCTGGTTGGGTTAAGATGTGCCAATGGAATGCTCACAGTGTGATGATGGATGGAATGTTGGGAGTGGGAATGGACAGTTGGAGATGGGCTGAGCACCTGGATGGTTGCTCCTGGTGGGGTTATCTACTGGCTTATTTACATCTAGCTTACAACCTGTAATCAACCTCAATAAATTCACATGGAACTACATCTTGGATTCTGGCTTGATTACTACAGTTTCCAATCTAGATCAATTGCAGCTTTTGTGTCAGTCTTTTTGAACTCATTATCCTTATTTACCCAACGTGGAGTCTTTAAATGACTCTCAGCTGTTTTCTTTATTTCTCCTCTTCTGTCTTCAACTGAATTAAGGAATTCTCTCTTTACAATATGCAAGAGGGATGTTAAATTGTGTTGATGTGCCCAAGCAATATCTAGGCTTTGAGTGGATTGGAAGAGTTCCACTATCATCTCAGCTATTTACGCATCAGGCACAACATTCGCATGTTTCCTAACAGGCAATTCAGAAAAAGCTGAATCATAGTTAGAATAATAATACTGAAACTGTCCTTTGCAATAAAACAAACTGTTTGTCACACTGCAAGAAATTACATAGGTAACAGGTAAATGATGATATGTTAGCCTTTCTGAAACAGAAGTATGTAACTGCATGCACACATAACATTTTCGAGCATACTTTGTCGCCACTTATTCGTAGAGCAATTTAGTAAAAATATTTAGGGAAAAACACCAATGGTTTGATCTACATGAAGAGTTTTGTCAGCTAGCATGTTTAGTTTAATTTCATAATTTCTTCCTTCCGGCAATTTAGAAATAGACATAGATTCAAACCTCTCTATTTAGATATGATGAGTTAGATTTAAAATAACAAGAACAACAACATTAAAAATAAGAGATGTGGCAAGTAAACAAGCATATGTGCATTTGCATTTCACTGATACCGGCTTCACTGATACCGACTTCATGACTCTGATAACATTTGTAGTAGATGGTAATTGGTGTTTTGCAGCAAAAGTTAACTAAGAACAAATAAGTGATTGGCTTTTCTCAGGTCACAGGTATTCACAGCTTTACAGGTTTAGTCCATATATGGCATAGATCAGTGTATTTTCATCTCTTGAATGTTTACCTCTTCTTTATTTTGCTTTAATAATTGGGTCTGCTTACAACAGTTTCTCAAGGTGGCTCATGTGAGCTTGGATTGTTAAAACAAGAAGTGTGATAAACTGTCTCCCAGCCATTTGCTGCTGCCAAGTATGCCCACCCGGGTACAATATTTTCGATTTGGTACCTTGGCTCTTTTAAACCTTCTTACTGACGAGCCATCATCATCAGTGTTGCTTTGTTCAGACTGATCAGAGACTGTGATAACAGTTGGTGGTACTCTGTGTTCAGCTAAAATTCGCTCAATTTGTCTGTTCTCTTGGGCCAATGGTCTCCATTTATTATGTGCATTTCAACTACACCCTTCTCTTCGTTTGGGTCAGTTTCTCTCTTAGTCAGCTCTTTCTCTCTTTGACCCCCAGTACCTATAAGAGCTGACTTTCTTGGACCCTTTCTAGAACCAGTGTTCCAAGACTCAGTAGCTGGAGCCCGTCCACTAACTGACTGACCTGAGTCGGGTGTCTCACTGTAACCACCGGCAAATCTGCTACAGGTACTGCATGTTGAAGGGAACATGGTACTCGGCGAGTGTGAGCAGCATGTAACCAGTTCAGAAGACCACCACATTTAACAGCAGTTGTGGTTACCAGAATCACTTGGAATGGCCAATGAGGTTCCAGACACGACTTTCGTACATGTTTCTTCACCAGGACTCAGTCTACAGGACTGAGGTCTTGACACTGCTCCTGTTGAGGCAAAGTGGCAGCTTCCACGACTTGCTGAGACACAGAACGTATCATGTCAGCCAGTCCTTTACAGTAATCTAGTACCAAATCAGCTGTAATATTTATAAATTGATTTGCAGGGACTGTAGGCTGTCTCACAGCCCTTCCATAACATTATTTTGTGTGGAGACAGTCCTCCCCTTCTGTCTGGGGTACTCCCCAAACTCATAAACATAAGAGGAAGGCATCAGGCCATTTAGGAGATGTTGAAGCACACACTTTCGCCAACCTGGACTTTAGCGTTCTTTTCATCTGTCGGTAAGCACAATGTAGTTTCTGTTCAATCTGTAATGCTGCACATAACATCCTTATTAAAATGAGTCCCTCAATCCGATTCCAAATATGTCATGCACCCAAAACACGGTATATATTCTCGAAGAAGCAACGTTACCACAGTTAAGCTGTCATTTTGCCTAGTTGGGTATGCCTCAACCCAACAGGAAAATATCCACACTATTTCAAGGACAAATCTTAGACCATTACAGGGAGGCATCTCAAGGAAATAGAGCTGCATCCAATTAAATGGTCCTCCGAATCTGCCTACATGACTCTTTGTAACCAGTTTTCTTACCCACATTTTGTTACTGACACACCTTTGACACAACACTACTGCAATTGCTCTAGATCTGGGATGTTTGACGAAAGAGACACAACATGGCATCTCTCCCAAGTTGTGCAGGACCATGATAGGCAGTGGTCCCTGAGTAAGCAAAGAAATGAAAAGAAATCAATATAGCCCCATTCGGTACTATATTTTAGCCTTTATCCAGCCGGATAAGGACAATTTAATATGCAATAAAATGAAATAAGCGAAACATGTGAATTAATTACAGTGGGACACAAACCTGTATCCATGAACTCACATAACAAGGGAAACACAAAAAAGGCTCAGGCAGCATGTGGTTGTCCGTATCAGTTAATCACAATAGAACAAACAACAATTGCAGAAAGGTCACCTTTACACATAATATTACATAGAAAATCACTGTGTATAAGGTTGACAACTTGTTGACGGCGTTTTGATCCTATACAGAGAGATGTAGGGTCATCATCAGGACATTATGGATGTGATGCCTGAAAACAATTGCCTGTAATTACTAAATCAAGAAAAGGCACAATACAAAAATGGAGAAAGAGGGAGAGAAATAAAGTAAGACAGTGAATAAGGGCTACAATCAGTTGAGTAGTATAGTTAAGAGGATGGTTCTTAAACTACAGATCTTGTATACCTATGAGAGGGCCAGTAGGGCTTTACGCGCAGTCTTTATGCCAATATTTCAATGTAGGTTTATCTTGTCGCGAATTACGTAGATTGTGCCATTAAAGAGTGAACAAAAGTTAACCACAATAAGGTGGGTGCCAGGTAGAAGCTATCAACAGTGAGTGTTGAATGGTTTATGGGCTAGAAACCTGGGCGTGGAGAAGGCGGACTGATTGTGTCGTGTAGCTAGCATGTGAAGGATGGTATAGTTAGATAAAGAATGGCTCAGTACCTCCTGACAAGCCGAGGGGTGCGAAGCAGTGCTGTTGGATAAGATATGTAGTCAAGTGATACAATGATCACTGGATGCAATCGTAGGCCCTGAAGGGTAAAAAGCGAGGGATGTTAGGGGAAGACACCAACCAATGACGAGGGACCGCATGAGAGGGCAAGCGAGGGTGCTTACCTATTAAGGGTGACTTAACGCAGGGGTGAGAATAAGCGCCTCATGCGCGGATGGAGGACGGCGTTCCTCGATGGTGATTTGGACACAGGGAATCCTGCGTGCATGGTGTACGTGGTCCTGAACCATCAATATAGAGTTTCTAAAGACCGGGACATAAGAAACATGTATAAGAATTCATGTTAATGTAAAAAAGCGGTGAGTAGCTCTTCTACGTGCACGGGGATTGGACTTACCGATCATATGTGAGATTGCAGCATCAAGGCAGCAGCTTCTACGGGACGGGAAGTAAGGAAGCAGCGCTGAGTCAGATGTAAATAGTGTTGCACGCGGTCATGTGACCGGAGGGACGAGCTATCGTGGCGGCCATATTAGAATGGGAAAGAGAGGTGTACGCCTATAGTGTGCTGCGTGAAAAGAAACAAGTGTGCTTTGAAAGATGTAGAAAGTGAGGAAAGCCAGGAGATAGATGAGGCATAAAGATAGCATGTAGAAATATACAGTAAACATTGTGGAACGGCATCAATGTGTCTGGCTTAGGCATTTCGGTAGCAAAGTAGTATGCAAATAGAATTTGTAATGATACCCATATGAATTGAAGAATTACATTTTAGATCAGCAGATCAACCGATCCTTGGTAATATTAGAAAATACTGTACAACAACAGTGTAGTGAATGCGAAATAAAACATTTCGTCATAGGAATCATAAGGTAAAATGCAACGTGATATATACAGAGGGCAAGCTCCCTCGTGAGTTGGGAGATTTGCAGGATGGCAGAGATGCTTCAAGTGTCTTAATGAGGGCTTGTATCAGTAGTAGCCCATTATATTAGTGTCATCCAGTCCTCCAGGCGGTTCAGACCTGTGTGGATGCTGCCGGTACGCAGAATCCATTTTAATTCTTCTTTGTTTAGGAGTTGTGAGAGATTGGCTCCACGTAGTGGCAATTTTAATGACACTTATTACTGTCCAATGTATATTGTTCTCGGTATGATTCAAGGCTTGGAAATGTTCAACCAGAGGGGCATTTGGTGTGTTGCAGCATAGCCTACTCCTGTGCTGACAAATCCTGATCTGGACTTTTTGAATCGTCTGACCGATGTAGATCTTGTTGCAAGGGCATAAGATTGCATAAATCATGTTGCAGGTGTTGCAATTAGAAAATTCTTTCAGTACATATTTGATAGTGCCAAAGACAAATTCTTTGCACTCAATGGTGAATTTACATACTGTACAATTTCCACATTTGGCATGCCCTGTCAGCAGAGGTAGCGCCCAATGATCGTGAAGTGTACCTGTACATGTTGTGCTGGGGAGAGCGGCTCTAACAAGATGATCTTTAATGCTTTTGTTTTTCTTAAAAGCAAACAGTGGGCGTTCCAAGTTAAGGATACCAGCGTTGATGACATTCCAATGCTTGAGTATGCTCTTACGTAAGCTGTGTGGTGCCGGGGAGAAAGTGGTGACACAGACTATGCAGTTTTGTGGCTGTTTGGTTTTAGGTTCCAAGACGCAATCTCTGGGACAGTACCACGCTCTCTTTAGAGCATTATGTACTAATCTCCGCGGGTATCTTTTATTGTGCAATTCCATCGAATATGTAGAAATTGGGAGTAGGGGAGTGAATTCCTCAGTACTCTTGGATGATTACTGTCGTATTTCAGCAATGTGTTGCACTCTGTAGGTTTCCTAAAGAGACTTGTCATCAGAGCCCCTTCTTTTTGTTGGATGTTGAGGTCAAGGAAGGGGATGGAAGTCCTGCTATGTGATAGTGTGAATTTGAGGCCACTACAGTTGTTATTTAGCCAATGTAGGAATTGTTCTAGAAGAGTCTGTGAGTCGTGCCATATCATAAAGATGTCATCAATGTATCTCCTCCACATTGTGATAGCAATGTGGAAGGGATTCAGAGATGAGAGAATGGAATTGTTCTCCAGGGCGTCCATGTAAAGTATTGCCAAGTTGGGAGCAATAACTGTTCCCATTGATGTACCCTTGGTTTATTGATAGTATTGACTATCAAAAAGAAAAAAATAATTTTGTGAGGCAAATTTCTAACAGTTGCAGTTTGAAAATCGTACGGACTGCGTGGGGACCCTGTCATTCTGCATCTGGTACCTCATCTTGTAATGCTTTTACTTTCTCCCAAGTCTCTACTGTTCACAACATCAGCCTACCTTCTTTGACATCCAACTTTTCTCTCAAGAGATCTCCATTGAAAATGCATGAATTTAGAGCCCAATAGCACGCAGTCTCATTCGCATAGTGGTAGCAGACTGTGACATAACAATTTCTTTGTTGATGGGCAGAACCACACTTAATGACAGCAGTTTGGGCAGGCAGTAGTAATGACAGCAGTATGTACGTCATGCTTTCCCTATTTCGAATGGGCAAACCAGAAGAGGTTATAAACCTACGCTGTGACCACAACTGCCCCAAGTCACGTACGGATCCAAAGCAGTACTGACTATCGGTGAAGATGGTAACTCTCAATTGATCAGTAATGCTGTAAGTTCTCGTCGTTTTTCAGGAGACCTCGCGGTCGACTACATTGGAACTGCAACAGCTGAGATTCTTCCGATTCCGCAGGCTTTAAATAAATCCCATGTTGATAAGGTGATGCACGTGACACGGATCTGTCCATTATTTTACCGAAATTACACCACTATACATCCGGTGATTTTCAATATGCACACATTGCTTGGTGGAGGCTTCCTAAGTATTATTTTTCTGACGCTCCCGTCGGGCTCACGACTCGCCCATACCTAATATTGAGCTGACTCACGCATTGCATTGAACGCGTATGCTGTTTCCAATAAAGCTGTGTGTTGTTGGTTCCAACAACACATCTTCATTAAACTACACTTCCCTTGAGCCTTCGAGCCTTAGACCCGCCCATTTAGGACGTTTTCAGGATATTTCACGGTTGACTACATTGGAATTACAACAGCTGAGATTATTCTGATTTTCGCAGGCTCTATTAATTTTTATGCTAATTTTTAAGCTGATAAGGTGACGCTTGCGACACGGATCTGTCCATTACGTTGCCGAAACTACACATCCCAGAATTCCCCCCTGGCGGCAACACGGGCAGTCAAAATAGATGCCATTTCCTGTGCAAGGCTCACTACAATGGCGTCTCATGCACGGACTGGGAGTGCTCCGACGGCTCTGTGAGGACTGCTTAACAGGTAAACGGCACGTAGACCTGCAGTTCAGCGACTAGATAGAACTTGCTAGCGGTGAAATAGTTTAACTAACGGAAGGCTTCCGTCTATGTCTTCCATCCTCTTTAGAATATACAGTCCAAGATTTACAAAAGAGGGACTTTTTCCACAAAAAGTATGTCGACAACTAAATCGTGAGCACAGTCCACTTATACCGGGATGCAAGATGACAGAAGCATCTTTTGAGACACCATATTAGCCTGACAAGTAAGATTTCTATTTAACGTGACAACTGCACTTCAAAGTCTCAGGGCAACAGCCTTGACTTTTTACTGACTCCCCTCTTCTTTTTCTTCGCTTTCTTCCCTCTTTGGCTGTAGGGACCCTGACGGATTTATGTTCCATATTTAAAGCCTTTATTGTGCACTTTCAAGCTGTAGGTAAGATGTTTGAGAAAGGTGTGCGGTTCATTCATTTTTCTGACTTGGTCAGGGTCATTTGGTTTAATTCAGTGTTGTGTCCGTTTTGTTTCAGATAGTGTTGGTCCTGATGAGAATCCCCATATGCGAAGGGATTCGAAACGCGTAGACCTATCTTCGCTTTCGGCCAATCATCTGCTAAACAACTGAATGCAATTTATTATAATTGTTCTAAATGATATTTGCTGATGGCCTGATGTATTTTGTACATTCAAGTGTTAATCGTTTTTTCAAACAGTGTGGAGTTAGTGTGTCTGAGAAGTTTGTATGTTTTTGTCTGAGTGTTTGGAGTATGCTAGTGGTGGTGTCGTTTATAAATGTCAATGTAATGTAAATATCAATGATATATTGTTCTATTATTCGTGAAATGCTTTAATTGTTACAATGAAACCGTGCAAATCAATAAGTCAATTTATTGCATGAAAATAATTTTGATTAAATTCAACGAAAAAGTGGTTGAGAGTGAACCTGTTTTATTCAGTTCATGGTTAAAATTCTTTTCAAAGTGAAGTGCAGCATTGGCACTATTTCTGTTTTGTTGATTATATATGACTTGGCCTTGCTGCCATTGAGTCAAAACCCAAGCTTGTTCTTCTAGTAAGTCCTCGTCAAGGCAATACATTTTGCCACCTGTGCAGAATACACTTCTTGCAACCAGGAAGCTTCCACCACACCCACAACCGTGCAGATGGCTTACACAGCTCTCAGGTTTCCTTCAGCGTCACACAAGCATTATCTATCCCCAAACAACACATGATCTGATTCAGGCAATGGAACATCCAAGATATCTGAATGTGACTTAGTGCATAAGGCAGTCACATCCAAACAATCATAATCTGCCTTGCCAATTACAATTTAATTTCCAGGCAAAGGCATCAGATTAGCGGGATTCAAACTTGTGCATCGCACCAAAGACGCATTCTCAGCACCCAAAATTATCTGCTCATACTCAGCCAACCGACTTATAGTGAGACGTTGCGTTCGAGTACGAGTAAGCAATATCTCAACTGGGTGAGGTACATGCACAGTGGATGACCCATCACAATGCTTTCGCACTGTTCCAAACTCACACACGATGCAGCAACAGCTTTCAGACATCCAGGTAAAGCAGCAGCTACAGGATCTAAAGTAGCTTAACAATATGAAACAGGTATACGCACAGTACCATGCATTTGCGTCAGTACTGACAGTACACAGTCATCGTGCTCACTGCAAGATGGTGCAAAGCTTTTGTTAAATGTGGACTTTCCCAATGCTGGTGCTCAACAAAGACTCTCTCGCATTTTATTAAAAGAGCACATGCAGTCGTCATTCCAAGGGACTGGATCTGACACTTCCTTATGTGTAAGCCTTTGAAGTGGCTTGGCTGTGAGTGAGAAGTTTGGAATCCATTGTCGACAATAGCCAAGCATTCCCAGAAACATGTGAAACTCCTTTTGTGTACTTGGTGAATCCATCTGCAGAGCTGCGGTGATCCTGTCTTGTGACACTTTACCGATCATGTTGTGTCCTAAGTAAAGAACTTCTTTCCTGCAAAATTGTAATTTTGAAGGTGACACTGGTGCAGATTGGAGCTTCCGAATCGCCTCTACTTCCACGGACGGAGTGATCTCACAGCCACTCACGCACACACACATCACACGCTGGTGGGGCCCATTACACCAACATTCATCTTACCACTCTATCCGTGCCCTGTATAAGGAGAAACACTTTCAATACCTAACCAATCTGAATTTACTTTGTGGTCAATGGCATCTACTTAGTTGCTTTTAAATCTAGCGAAAACATTTCAAAGAATACACGAATAAATTCAATAAATCATGACCAGAAATAATCACCCAACACAGAGATTCAAACAGAATTATTTGTTTATCTAAAATTGTAAGAAAAGCCAATTAAATGCAAATTCATTTCTCTCATAATTACCTATTCTCTCTAAATGTCAGATCCTAAGTCAGAGCCGGTCCTTAGTAGAAGAAACAGAGTTTCCTGCCGTCATGTAGAGTAACCGTCCTCTCCGTCAGTATAGGGACCTCGGATCATCAGTTCGGGAAGAAGTGGCGCTAGACCTCTCTAGTCTACTAATATTTATACGAAAATTACATTCCAAATGTTACAATTTATATCGTACAAAACGGATGAACAGCGGAAATAATGTCGTCTTGTTACACCAAGTAACATTGATAAAAGTTCACACGTATTGATCGTCTCAAATAATGAATAGAAATAAAGAGTTCATAACTGATTTGTTACTTCTACGGATGTCTCTTTTGGATAATTTGTATCCCATTCCTGGGATCATGACAAGTGCATAAAGTCAGTTTTCGGGTTTTTATCGAATCTTCATGTTCAGGGGCTCTTGGGCATTCATCCCAGATTTGTCATTATGGTCATGGCTTTTCAGTTCATCACAAAGGCAAGGTCACAGGCAGCGCGAAGCTTCCTTGTAAAATTTCCATCAACTCGAATGCAGGCTGCGGGTGGTGGCCATTTTATAGCAGTCCACAATGGTCAACTTAAGCGAAGGAAACACAAAACATAATTACTGCACGGAAATGATTATACAGTGTTATTCCCCTACTAATACCCTTATGTGTATGTATTTATCTAGCCATTTGCAACATCAGAAGCCATTAATGCATATTAATTATAAGCGCAAAACACAATAACATCACATAAGCAACATCTATTTCTGTCAGTTTGCTCACCAACTTAATTCACTTATTATTTTAGCCATGCAATAGCATTCCCACGTGTAATTCTCTTGTTAATAAGGTTGGTTAGACAATACTCGACAAACTGTTAATAATTAATAATTAATCAGTAGTACTTTTAATTATAACATGCGAAAATGAAACAGGTATTCGGGTTTAAAGTAAAAACCCTGCTCCATCAACACCTTAAGTACATTTACTGCTAAATGATTTAGTAATGCGATGGTGTCACATATGGAAGCTTCTTGGGTACCTGACTAATAAGTCGTCCATGTACTGAACCAAAATGGAGGGATTAGGCATCAGTAATGACTCCAGATTCTTTTTCAATTTCTGATTGAATATTGAGGGGCTTTCCGTATGCCCTTGTGGAACATGCCAAGATATATTTTCCAAACCGAAAAGCAAATAAAAATTTATTTTTCGGATGCAAGGGAATGGAAAAGAAGGCTTGACACAAATCTGTCAGCTGCATGTGGAACGGTGTAAAGTATCACGGCTCAATTTGGCACTATCGGGCAACAAGGGATTACAATCTGATTAATCCGGTGCAAATCCTGCACAATACGTAACTTGCCGTTTGGCTTCTGAATTCAAATAATAGGAGAGTTTCATGGACTCCCCATGATTTCTTTCAAAATTCCTTATTTGGTCAGTGAATCAACTACTGGTGTAATTCCTGCAATAGTTTCTGAACTCAGATTGTATAGAGGGATGTGAAGGAACTCTGCATTTGGTTTTTGAGTGATTTGTATTAGGGCAACACCTTTAATTGGCCCAATATCTTTTCCTGTAAAATCCAAAACCTCATGTGACACTGTGTCACTCAATTCCAAAGGTAAATCATCACATGTCAAATAATGGAACTAAACCTTCAGCTTCAGAATTTTGTTTAGCCAATTTAAATACAACATCCTCATCGTTAGTGTGAAATTAAATTCCCTTTGGTGTACAATAACTGGAACAATTGACCTTGCACAGCAAGTCTCAACCTAGTAGATTTACTAGATTAAAGTCACACACTACAAACCTGTGGAAGTCTTCAAAAGACCAAGGCCAGATGTACGAGTTTTTTGCGACTCGCAATTTGCGAGCCGCTATTTCGAATGTACAACAGTGTATTTCACACTGTTAGCGAGTACCAATGGGGTCATAAATTGAGAGGCTCATGAATATTAATGAGCCTCTCGCATTTTGCAACCCCATTGGGAATGGCAGGCCCTCCCAGGTATGGTGGCCTGCTGGGCTCAGCAGACCACCATGTGTGTGACTGCTTTTAAATAAAGCAGTTTTTTTAATGCAGCCCGTTTTCCTTGAAGAAAAATGGAATGCATATAAAAAAAAAATGTAAATGTTTTCGTTTCATTTTTTTGGGGCAGGCGCAGTCCCTGGGACCACTGCCTGCCCTTAAAAAATATTTCCCCCTGCGAGTGCATTACCAGTACCACCCTCTTGAAGAGGGTGGTAATTTGCGAGTGTTTTGCGCCCACAAATGCGGACGCAAAACATTCTTACATGGGTTTGCGCTCACTATTAGGAAGGGAACGCCCCTTCCTAATAGCGAGTCTTCTTACCTTAAGCTTTAAGCAGCACCAACACGCAAACCCTATTAATAACCACTGTGCAGTCATCACATTGTACTTCTTCAAGACTGACACTTGATCACCTTTACTGAACTTGAGCTTTGGGTCATCCCTATGTGAACCTCAATATACATCCCCCTGATATCCTGACTTTGTCAGACAGTAAACCATGCGACACACACACAGAATTACTGCTGTACTCTTTACTGGGTTCTAACTCAATTTACTTATTAATATTTCAATTTCAATCGGTCCTCAGATTGACCTTGCTCTGTGCTGAGAGGGATTGGATATTTGGGGAACAGGTAGTTACTCAACGAGGACCAGGCAGAGGATAACTGCATTTACGAACTCGAAATTAAGCTCATATAGATAATTCTTAGGAAAATACCATGCATATAAAATATGATCACTGCAAACCCAAATCTCCCAAAGAAACATAGGCAGGCAATGATCATACATTATAGGAGTTCTGTTAAAGTAATAAAGATTATGAGCATCAGGATTTGATGTTCAGAAACTTCCCTCTTGCATTTCCCTTTAGTCATAGGGTAACCCAGGATGAATACATATTCACAAAGGACAATGAATCAGATCAGCAGAGTCAATGAAAATGTGTTAATGTGATGTATCAAATTAAATGAAAACAATTGTATTAAGCAATTTTGCATTCAGATTTTGTATGCAGATTACATTGATTTAATCAAATATCAAAGCTCTGAATTTCAGGACGGTATGAAGATTCAGGAGTATGGATAGGTAGGCAGCTAAGTCTTTAGCAAAGACTTGTTCAGGAAAGTACAGCAAAGTTCCAAGCAGCAAGTCCAGTCCGATTAGACAGAGATCTGTTTATGCCCACCAATGTTATAGCAAAGGTCACAGCAGCACAAATGGAACTCGCTGCTCTCGCCACACTTAAATATGTTGCAGAAAAGGCAGCAGATAAAGCTCCAAATAGAAGCTCCCGCACTACAGATTCTGTTAGGATTGGCAATTATACTAAGTTAGTTCCGAGGTGACACCTCTTGGCATCACTTTAATTTGTCAGACCACTTAGTCCATTGGTCAGTTCCTATAGGATGACTGTGATGTGATAGTATAGAAGACCCAAAATCTGGAACAGTAGGTGGATCAATTACGCAGTTTCTTAAGTTGTTCAACATGCAATACATTGAACAATGGCACATTGAGGGAAAGTCATAGCACGTTCAAAAGGGCACTTTTCCAAGCAGCTGTTCTGAACTGTTGTAATAAATGTAACAAGTGCTCTGCTATGTACTGGAGAAGCCAAGGAAAAAAGTTATTAAATTCAGTACTACTGGCAATAGTATGTTCCCACAGACGTTGGTTATCCCAGTCAACAATTTCAGTTTAAGAATGAGGCCTACATGAATATGTATGCATAGGGCGCTCATAGAATGTTGACTATACAAACATGTTCATATTACTAATATTTATCTAAACATTTCCTTTATAATCAAAATCATTAATATACATGTGAAATACATTTCTAGAAAAGTTTCATGAAAGCACGGTTAATTTTGATTGTGCAACACCTATTTTTCTTTTGTCATTTTCGGTGTACACATTATTACATGCAATGTCACTTTCATTTATTTTTCACATTAAAAAACAAGTTAATTCAGATTGTTTTCAATTTAGCCTTATTAATGTTCACACTCACATATGAATATCATGTTGATTAGCGCTAAACTCCATAGCGTGAGAATTTAGCAGTTTACATATTTCTAGTACATGGTAATAAAATGATACATTTTCCTTAATAGAATCACAGCTATATTATTTAAACGAATAATATGTGTCTAATCTACCTTTCTTCTGCATGCTTTTATGATGCAGTAACTATATTTCATATATTTGTGTCATTTCTCACAACGTGTAACTTGCACATGTTTTCTATTTTCTCACAAGAAGGTGTCATAGATCATTTCTTTGTCGTAAAATCCCTCTGACGTAAATCTCAGCTCTATCAGTCTCATCCTAAAGACATTTGGTCACCTTTTGAGATGTTTCTGTGTGCACTTGGTGATGAGGATGTGATTGCTGTGAATCCTGGCACTGAGGTGACTGATTAGCAGTTGACCTGCACTACTGCATGGAGGGCTTTTTTGGTGGGTGTATACGTTTGTCACATGGTGAGCCCACAAACTTGTCTGTCCACTCGCTTCAAGGTCTTACTCTTGGTTGGCCTGCACCTGTCCTTTCAGTGCTGATTGGCTATTTCCTCTTTATTTCCCCTCTTTTCCCTTACCCACACTGTTGTATTGAAGTGAAGTGCAGCGTTGGCATCATCAATTGTTGGAACTTGTACATTGAGTACACCATTCGGTACCAACCTTATGCTATCTTGTATGGGTCCTTATGCTGCACTTTGTAGTTCTGTCTAAACTTTCCATAAACAAATTTAAAAAAGGTTTTGTGGAATTCTTAGGTAAATCTGCATGATTACACTACATGGAAGTACAAAATGACACCCACCCCTAAAAAAGACCCTGTGGCAGAGTATCGCATACATGAATTCCAGTGGCCTTAGGGAAAAATAATTGTTACTGTCTGACTAAGTAAACAAGTGCTTAGTATGACAATTCATGTTTTTTTCATTTTTCCTTAGATTATCCAGCTGCATCTACTGCAGGTCATAACCAGCAAGTCAAGTCAAGTCCCAGCAGTAGATAACCGCTTGGCTACTCCTCCACTAGATTGTGGTCATTGCAGTGGAGTACTGCCAGATGGTGGTGGTCTGGTGATCTTGGAGGAGGCCTCTGCTACTTTGGGTCACCAGCTGGAGAGATCCGAGCCATGTCATTGCTGCCACTACAGGTATTTGAGGTCCCAAGCCATCCCACAACCACAGAGGACATCCTTCAGCAAATTATGAAAGGCCTTGAGGAATTAAAGGAGGGCTAGTGCTGAGTAGAGTAAAACAATAATGATGTTTTAAGGAGGCTGCAGGCCATGAAGAGACATTTTTAAAGATAGGGGTGGGTTTGCTGTGGGAGGTGAGGGTGGGAAGTACAGTTGGGGATTAAGAAAGTTGTGAGTAAGATGGTACTACCTGGGCGGACTCAACCAAAGATGTGATGGGAGTTCTTATATAAAGCAAGTTCTGGTAATGCAGGGAACCAGCTGAGTGATAGTAAACATACCTTCAGGTATACCCAAACAATATGTTTATTAGTAGTACTAACTGGGGCATGAATAAAAACGTAGAAAATTAGGGGTTTGCTGATTATATTTGTTCAGTTGTACCCCTTGCAAAAGTGCCAACATGTTTCAGCCCGCGCTAGGAGCCCACGTGGGTCTGGGGCTTTCGTCAGGGCTAGTTATCTACTGCTTAGTGTCCCTGCTTGTAAATGTTGCAAGAATTCCAAGCACTAAAGTGAGGCCTAAAAAAAAATATTTGTAATAAAAGACAAATTATACTGTACACAGATAGACAGTGCATCTACATTCTACTGTGTAAGAAAGTGGGTTAGTGATTGAGGGGGTGGAACCTTGCTCAAGTAGTTGCCATAATGTGTGTCAGGGTGAAGTCACAAGCACATCCTAAATTAGCCTATGCTCCACCATTAAGAAGCTTCACACTGAGCAGTCAGGCTTAACTGTGTAATGTGTATAGGCAGCACCTCAAACAGTAATAATATGAAAACACCACACAAGAAGGATCGCACACCACTTTTTAAAATAGAGTAATTTTGAATAAGTAAAACAAGCCCAAAATGAAAAACATCTAATCAGTAGAACCGGAGATATACAATTTAAACTTTTTAAGTAAAATAGTGCCAAAAAGCACAAAGAGCCAACTGTGGATATCTAGTCGTGCCGTACCGGGACAAAGTTACAAATTCAGACATTAAACCCTGGTTATGGAGCTTTTTCAGGCCCAGCTTCGAGGAAGCAGCATGCAACCAAGGAGATGCTAGGTCCTGGTCTCCGAGATGCACCTCACAACGGTGGCTCCAGGGAGCCGTGAGGCTGCGATGAAAAGTCCTGCAAAGCTGCGATTAAAAGTCCTGCATTGTCATCCAGGAGGCCGTCAATGAGGAAAGCACACCTAAGCTCTCTATTGAGTGTGGCTAAAGACAAGCTGCCAACTACACCTAGTCATGTGATCCAGAGACAGGCTACAAGCACTAAAGCCAGGAAATGTCAAATTTCTAAAAGTGGCATTTTCAATTCTGTCATTCCAAATCTGACTTTAATATAAAGGAAGATTTTTCATTACAATGCCAAAGATACCAAACATGTACCTGTTCCCATTTGGAAGTTATCCTTGTTAAATGTAATAGGGTAACCCCAATGTTATCCAACAGGAGAGGGAGGTCTTGCAATAGCGAAAAATGAATTCAAGAGTTTTTCACTGTCAGGTCATGTAAAACTTAAAATTACCTGGCTGACTTTTTATATACATTGAACCATACCTGTGGGCTGTTTAGGGATTACCCAAGGAGTAACATATGTATAAAAAAGGAAGGTTTGGGCTTGGCAAACGGTTTATTTTGCCAGGTTGAAATGGCAGCTTAAAACCACACATACAGGCTGCAGTGACATGCCTGAGACATGTTTAAAGGGTTACTTAAATGGGTGGCACAATCAGTGCTGCAGGCCCATTAGTAGTTTTAAATTACAGTGCCAAGAGTCCTAATGTCAACAAAAACTAATTGAGCAAAAAAGTGAAGGGTAAAGGCAAAATGTTTGGCGGTGACCCTGCAGAGAGGGCCAGGTCCAACATACTGGCAGTGGTTGCATGGCTGACTAAATCACTGAACAAGAGCATTGTGGAGGTTTTTTGTATAAGAGAAGACCTTTGTAACTCATAACAAAAATGAGAGCATTGGAGAGTTCATGTATTGTGGTTTATTAGAAGTCAAAAGTGGAGCTTAGGCTGGCATAGTGGTGTACCACTAAGAGCCACTCTTGTATGGACCCCAGACTTCAAACAACCAGGTTACCAGGCTGATCACCCAAATAATTGAAAAAAAGATGTACCCATTGGACGACATGACCAGACCAGAACCACTTAATTAGAGTTTGACACTTGAGCCAGTAGTCTGAATAGTCCTAACCAATGCAACTCTCTCCAGTCTACAGGGATAGGTCTCTTGTGGTGTTCTTGTTTCCCATAAACATGGATAGGCATTGGTCCTGGATGTTGTAAATGTATCTGTTTCTAATTGAAGTGGTGTACGAAGGTATACAATACATATAAGTAATGCAGTCTTTTAAATCTTCACCGACAGGTCAGCGTTGGATGGAAGGGATCTTCTTGTTCTCTTTATGAAATGGAGGCTTCCAAAGCAAACTATGTAGACTGTGATACCATGGTTCTTTTCAAAGTCTACTTGAACCGAAGGTTAAATTGGACTTTCAGTCAGCCCAGGCAAAAATAGTGATGTTCCCTTCTTGATTGACTCTCTGTGCCATGCACATTGGTCCATTTAACTTTAGAGTTTAGTGAATGTATATATACATTATAGTTAGGAAATAGAAAAATAATTAGACATTCACTGAACAAAACAAAGTTTACAAGGACATTAAAATTATGCTCAGGTTTCCCTTGTACAAAACCAGTGAAATTCAGCAGTTATAGTTACCTGAGCTAACTATAACGTACGCCCCCTCTATGCCCTGCTTATGACCTCACATATTACATCACTCATGAGATGGTCACTGACATCACTGATTACATCACTGATGACATCTCACCTGACATCACTGATGACATCATCCGCTGATCATGACTGTTTTCTTTTTGTGTGCTAAATGTACATACTAAGGTACCATAAAAGTTAAATTAGTATCATTTATGTACTACTAATGAGTGATTCCTTTTTTTACCGTAGTTTTTGTGAGTCGCTGTGTGACTATGTGTATCTGTGTGTGAGTGTGTGTCTGAGTGTACAGGTGTATAAGTGGGTGTCTGAGTAGCTGTGTAGGTGACTTAGTGGCTCTGTGAGTGGCTGTATTGCTGAGTGAGTGGGTTTGTCAGTGGATGCATGGGTGAATGAGTGAGTGGCTGTGTGAGTGGCTGTATGGGTGGGTAAGTGGGTGTGTCAGTGACTATGGGTGAGTGAGTGGCTGTTTGAGTGAGTGTTTGGTTAAGTGAGTTGGTGTGTGAGTGGCTGTATTGGGGAGAGGAGTTGGCCTAACGGCTAGGGCGGTCGACCTCGAATCTGGGGTGCAGGGTTCAAGTCTCGGCAATGACGCTGAACATCCTGTGATTCTGGGAAAATCACTTTGGGGCTTTTTTACAAGGTCCTTGCGCCACTTTTGCGACATTTTTAGCATGGGAAAAGTGATGCAAAAGTGGTGCAAGGGGCTTGTAAATCTGCCCCTTAATCTCCCCGTGCCTAACAAAAAAAAACTGAATGTGTCCTCATGTAACGCAAGTGGTGCTATGTAAAGCACTCTGATACCCGAAACCGGAAATGTAGTCCATAAAGCTGTATGATTTGGCTCTGACCGACTCGGATTCTCAGAACAGAACGGTTACCTTACATCATAATAAATTGTTTGGAAATGTTTCCGAGTAGGTCGGAAACATGGGTTCCGACATGGATTGGGAAAATCCAAATCCCGTTCGGAGCTTTTCTGACTGACATCGTAGTGAGGCCCATAATTGGTAAAGTGCCATAATGAAATTTAAGAAAAAGTGCCATTGCAGTCAATGGGTTAAAAAATCCAAAAAAGGTTCAAACTGTCTGAGAAGTTTAAATTATAAAAACCAAGAGGTAAGTGACCCATCAGTCACATTGTGAAATTCACTGTCATATACATAAGCCCAGTATGCACCCTTGAGTGTGGCTTTAGCAAAGTGGGGCATGGGTTTGTAGAAGTCCAGGATCCACCTAGAACAATTTTTGTAAGCATTTTTTTGATGTAAAGCAACCACTTTATTTTAAAACCTCGATCCAGTGAAACCACTTCCTCCATAGCTCCACAATAGTCCTCTAACTGTATAGAATATTTTTGCCTTCTCCAGTGCAATAGTGGTCTTATTTGGGCTTTGTATATTATTGAATTAAAACCCATATTTCATCTTAGTGGTATTAGAGGGGTATTAATAGGGAGATTAGTTGTAGCTCTTAGTAATTTATTCTCTGCAGTTCCCAATCTAGCAGGGTTCGAGAGGCCCCATAATTCGGCTCCGTAGAGCATACTGCCCTCAGCTTTCGCTCTGTATATCTTAAGTGCAGGTGAGATTGATCTAGTTCAAACGGCTATATATTATCTTGTGATGGCCGCAGCGTAATGGATTACATTTAGGCTGCCTGTTTCTACTTGTGGGGCCCATGACAAGTACTTTAGCCCCATAGGAGTGTTTGAAATTAGTAAAGTGTCATCAACAAAAAGTAGGAGAGGGGTTTTGCGGCCACATAGACACGAGGCATCATTTAGACCTTTTTCCCCAAAACATATCATGTCACTGAGATATATGAAAAGGAAGGTCTGGGCAAGGACCCAACCTTGTCGGACACCATTCTTAATGTAGATCGGTTCTGTCAACTCCCCACCTTGGCCCCATCTCACATGAGCATACGTATCCTAGTTCAGGCGAACCAGTCTATCCAAGATGTTAATTGGGAGCCTTTTATTCCTCAAACTATCCCATAATCGTACACTGGAAACTAGCTCAAATGTCAATCTTAAATCAACAAAAACAAGATAAAGGTGTGCATTCTGTAAAACAATGGTTTTCCAGTATATTAAAAGAAATCTAAAAACCTGATAGATCGTACTGAACCCTTTTCCAAAACCAGTCTGCAATGGAGAAAGGGCCTGATGATCTTCTATCCAATAATCACATTTTCCTAAAATGAGTCTAGCAAATACTTTTTGGGCCACATCTATTAGACTAATAGGCCTATAATTTAATGGAGATTCTCTCACACCCTTTTTGTAAATAGGCACAGTTTGAGCCACATTCCAACTGGAGGAAATATTCCCTCCTTTTAGAATGTAATTTGACAACTTATTGAAATAAGCGGCCCATAACTCTACATCAGTCAGAAATAGGTCACCGGGGACCCCATTAGGTCTGGCAGCCTTGCCAGGGACAATAGCTTTAATTGTATCCAAAGTATCCCTTATTTCCAACACCAGAAGATCTTCGGCAGAATGGATAACATCATTTTGTTGCATAACATCAGCGACCAAAAAACTTCCTGTGCTCTATACAATCAGAAGAAGCATTTGTAATGCAATAGGTCTTGTACTTGCGAGAGTTTAAGATATTAGCATTGTAAATGACAATGCCTTTAATTTGACTGTTTGATAATTAACACATAAATACAAGGCATTGTCATTTACAATGCCAATAGCTCAAATTCTTGAAAATGCGAGACCTATTTCTTTCAAAGAAGAGGCCGCCATTGTCCCTGGCTTTTTGGAAAGTGAAAGCACACATGGGGCACTGAATGTTGCAGGAAAGCATGTTGTGCCTGCAGAAGGACAAAACTCATTAAAGAAAATAGCGCTTACAGACTAAATACGACAGACCATGTAACAACAGAAGTAAAAGGGCCAGTCCTCATAGGAGGTTGCAAATGAAGACAAGGCGGTACTAAGGAGGGACTAACAAGCCTATTAACAAATAAGAAGCCAGCATTTACAAAGGACAGTAACACAAGCAAATGAAAAATATGGGCGGGAAGTGGGCGGAGCTTCAAGTCCATACTCGAATACAGCATGCCTCACAGAGCAGCGCATGCGCTGCTCAGTTTAGACCTAAAAATGGGCATGCCAAAACCCTGGCTAAATTATATCTGGCAGTAACCTAGATGAGCCTTAGTTACCATTTGCTACCAATTTCCAGAATGTTCTATCATCTTTTGTCACAACTGCCTTGTAGATGTCTTCCCATAGCTTTGCCTCCCGTTCCTTATACTCTTTCTCTAGGGTCGACCTATATTCTCTCCTTTTGATTCTAATTGGGGATGCATCACCCTGTATAAGAGCTTGTCGAAGTTCATTTCTCTTAATGGTGCACAACTTATTGTACCAAGGGCATTTGGGTTTAAGATGGGCCCTTGTCGACCTACAATTGTGCATAATGCATTTGCCTAAGATTGGAAACAAAACATAATTTATCTTGTTAGCATTATTTGTCCCACATTTGTCCCCATTTGGCAAGAGCTCATTTTACCTAGCTCCAGAAGCTCTTCCCTTAGTGCACCATCCATGAGATTCATTGTGCTTAAGTTATTAACTACACTACCTCATTTAACCCTATGCCTATCATTGGAGGGTATGAGATTCGAAGCTAATGATACAGGAACATCTGTCAAATGATAGAGCAAACCATTTAATGTGCATGAAAGGGCATTTTGGTGACTGTCGTCCTTAGAGATTATCTTGAAGTCGATCAGGTTCTTCAAAATTTGGAGCGGAATTAATATATAATCAATTATGCTTGTTTGTCCTGGATGATTAAAAGTATGTGTAGAATTGGGGTCTTAAAGTGAATGCACATTACATGCTCTCAGACCCCATGTTAAGGTAAAGAAAAGGAGCTGATATGCAGTTCCAGTTCAGCATTTTTACAGGAACAACATTCAAGTGGGTACCCCCACACTCCATTCTTTTCACTAGTTAATGAAAAGTTTCCCCTACAATACATTCCTATGAGGTGGTAAAATCACCTGCAAAGATAGCAGCATTATGAGAATCAAGGGAAGCCCTATGTTCAGCAAGACCCTGCATCACCCCAGTCTCCCCACTCCTCACACAAAACTGATAAATATGACCATCTTTGCTGGTGAGAGAAAAACCCATAATGTCATGCAAAATATAGGGAATTTTGGCACCAATATGTACTTTAGCCCAGATAAGAAGGCCAACTGACGGGCGAACCTTTCCTGTTATGTTACATACTCTGACCCATAAGGGGGGATTGGTTACCTAGGTTCCTTTGAGGAGGCACAGATGAAACTGATCAATTATATCCCCCAGGATGGAGAATCAAACTTGCCTCTAATTCCAGCAACATTCCAAGACAGGATATTGAGGGGTACGGTGCGGTTAGTGGACTCTAGAGGGAGAGTAACTAAGTTAAGAGTACCATCCCCAATTGGCTCACTGATGGGTGTATGTAATAGATCTAGAATGGGATAACACACCTCATTAGGATTAATATTAGATTCAGATATTTCGGTCATGATTATTACCCCCCAATTGCAACAGTGAGCAGCCAAAGGACGGAAGATAAAACTTGAATCATAGCCTTAGTTCCACAGGAAATTTTGTAGTCCTATATTTACCAAGCCCTCGGCCAGAACCCTCGATTTTAGCCCAAGCATAATATAGTCAAAAGCCTGCTGAATCAGAGGGAGCACAGAATCGCTTTGCTTCAGAAATGTCTGATCGAACCACTGAGTAACATTGGTGCATGCAACGCATCTGGAAGACAGACTTTTTTATAAGTGACTCTGTATCCTCATGGGTAGATTAGGGCAGTGGGGGTACCTTAGTCATACAAATCAAGGATGTTTGCATATTACCGATCTGAGCGGCCCTATCAAATCTAGTGGGACCCCTCTGAGTTTTGCTCATATGAACAGAGTCAAAAGGCTGGATCCACATGTCGTGACTTCCAAGTTTAGCTCTTGAGGGTTTTTGAACATTTCCTTTTATCGAAACTGGTCGCACAAGCTAAGTCAGATATAGATTTGCGGGCCAAAAGTGGAATATTGGCTAGTCGAGGAACAGCCACCGCTGTAAAATAGTTAGGACTCTTTTGGTTTCTTGGGACGTTCCTCTCATTAACAAGTGATAAGTAGGCAGCACATGAAGCTATTGGGGGGGGGGGGGCATTTGGAAAAAGTTTTACCAACAATAGCCTTAGCTCATCAATCTGAGCAGTCAGTAAAGTTACTTGTGACTTCAATTCGCAAACCTTGGTTTGCAGACAGCGCACCAGATAAAACGTTTGCCTATCATCATTGCTGGCATGTGTACTTATATTTGTAACCACTGTGTCTTTACAGGGCATTGGTAAGGGACATGGTTGTGTCCCTGCCTCAACCAAATTTGAAGACAATTCCAGTTGGTGGGCAGGGACAGCCAATGCAGTATATTTGTTAGTACATATTATTGATGGTGACAATGGGATCAGACTTTACTCAGAGTTTAGTAATGTAGACTCAATTGGGGGGGGGGGGATCTTCAGCAACTTTTTGGTCATCTAATCCAAGATTTGGTAAAATCGGAGCAGATGTAGAATCAGCCTGCGATATTAAAGTTTCTTTGGTTTTCCTTTTCTGCCTCTTTAAAAAAATGGAAGGAACTTTCTTCACTACTACAGGAGAGTGCATACCTGGCCCTCGACCCTCTCTCAAAAGGGATTCAACTTCTTCAATAGGATCATCAATATCCTTTAACGTTACGTTATTTGTTGAGTCACTCTTTGCTGGAAGCGGGCTGCGACTTTTCACCCTCTTTCATTGTGGGGAGTCCATTGCTTTCCATGTCCCCATATCCAGGAAAGTCCTACTAAGCATCTTTGAGACAATATATGGTTGTTTGGTTCACAACTATAAGCAAGAGTTCCTCACATCAAAACCAAAGAGGCCAAGCTCAAAGGGTCTGAATTATCTGCATAGTAATTATGTCAGAAGAAAATTTCCGCAGACGTAGCAACCACAGTTCTTACCCCCATAGAGTGTCAATAATGGGCCAACTGCGTCCCGCGCCAAGGGAAAATGAAAAGTGATATATAGAACTAGAGCGGAAATGCAGCGTTGCGGAAGGAGGCCCCGCCTCCTCAGGTGAATGCAGGGACTTGGAGTCCCCCCTCGTCCAGAGTGTCACCAATGGGCCACCTGCGTCCCTCACTGCAGGAAGATGCAAGGCGCTTTATAGCGCTAGAGCAGAAATGCATCAATGCGGAAGGCAGCCCCTCCTCCTCAGGTGGATGCTGGGACTTGGAGTCCCTACTCATCCAGAGTGTCACCTATAGGCCATGTGGGTATGTGAGACTCTGAGTGGGTATACAAGTCAGTATTAGAGGGTCTGAGTGGCTCTGTGAGTGGATATGTGAATGTCTGAGTGCTCTCTGATTTGCAGTCCCTGCTAATTTTTCTTCCTCTGTTTTGCCTTTCCTGATCATTTTTCTGCCCTCTGTTTTACCTCTTTCTGCTAATTTTTCACCTTTATTTAGCTTTCTTCTCGCTGCTCACCTCTATAGTGCCTCTTTCTGCTCTTAGATGACCTTTACTCTGCCTCTGTCTGATCATTTCTGACCTTTATTCTGCCTCTTTCTGCTCATTTATGACCTCTTCTTTTTTCCCGCGGACCGCGGAGGGGCCCTTAAGTTCACCACTTAATGAGAAAGCTGGCATTGCTACTTAATAGAGGGAGCTGCTGGAAAGACAGCTCCCTCCATGCAGGTGCAATTGTTTCAGCTCTTTCCCTGCACTCATGTCTGCATGCAGGGAAAGAGAGAAAACCTTCGCTTCCAGCAGGCGGGATCACTTTGACAGTGCCCGCCTACTTGAACCGCAGTGTTTGCTTTTACTTGGCTGGAGCTGTCAAAGCTCCCGCCAAGGAAAAGCAAACAACTATGTTCTAGGGATGGGCATCCCGGGACATATCAGGAGCTGGCCCTGGGACGTGGCAGTCCCCAGGGCTATATATGGCTCTAGGAGGGGGCCCCTCCTTTCTTGTGCACAAACCCCCCTCCCATTCTTTAAAAAACTATTTGGCCCCAGGGAGGTGGTGTTCCCTGGTCTAGGAGGGTCCTTGGGTCCCTATTTTGTGTTATTTATCCCCGGGGAGATGGTGGTCCCAAATACTTGGTGGGGTCCATGCGCCCTCCCAACAGTGTTTACTTGCCCCGGGGAGGTGTTGGTCCCTGAGGCTAATAGTGCCTGAGCAGGGGGCCCCCTCCCCATCGTCATTATTTAAATTAAGTTCTGGGGAAGTCGTGGTGCCTGGGGTTCTAAGAGCCTTAGGAGGGGGACCTGTGTGCCCCCTAATGACTGCCCCTGGGAACTGGCCTACAAGGGTGATTCCTAAAAAACAAGCGTGGAAGCCTGCTCTTGTTTTTTGTTTAGTTTTTGCCACAGATTCGCTGCTCTATCACGTTCCTGCGGCAAAAGTTTTTTTCAAAAAGTGTTTTTTAACCCTGTTGGGTTTACACGGGAACCCCAGGTCCACAGTTAGAGGGTCAGTGTATTCCTAGGCTGCCCCCTTTTCTTTTTTTAAAACATTTTTGGAGGGACTCGGCTGAAGCCAAGTCCCAAGATGGCTGCCAACACTTCCTGGTTAAAGTGTTGGAAAACAATCAGATTTCAGCACAGGGCTGTTGGATTCTCTGAGGATCTCTGCCCCCTACTTATACAAATTTGGTTTTATTTTAATTTCATAAACTACTGAACGGATTTACGGCAAATAACAAAAAGAGTTCTTTTTGGACCTAGAGCTACCTTTTTGCCAATTGTGGTGTAATTCTGTCCAGCCATTCAGACTGTAGTAATGACTAAAATCTCTTTAGGATTTAACATTGGAAAAACACTTTTTTGACCCCCTTCCCTTTGTAACGGTTCCCTCTTGAAGGATCACCCCTAAACGTTCCATGCACAACAAAAAAAATCACCGGGGCACATTTACTGGAAAATGTTATATATGTGTATATATACATACATGCGTACAGTGGAGTGTCACTATGTGGAATAGTATAGAGTGGAGTGCTGTACAATGGGGGTGAGTGCAGTGGGATAGTGTAGAGTTGATTGGTGTGCAGTGTAGTGGGGTACTGTGGAGTGTTTTAAAGTGGATAGGTGTACAGTGGAATAGCGCAGAGTGGAGTGGCATACAGTGGAGAGATATAAAGTGGAGTGGCGTACAGTGGAGTGTTCGAGAGGTGACTGCTGTAGAGTGAGGTACAGTGTAGCGGTGTACAGTGGAATAGCATAGACTGGAGTGGCATAGGTGGGGTGGTGTACACTGGAGTTCCATACAGTGGAATAGTGTACACTGGAGTGTGGTGACGTGGAGTGGCATACAGTGGAGTGACATAGAGTTGAGTTAGGTACAGTGTACTGATGTGCCGCTGAGTAGTGTAGACTGGAGTGGCGTAGAGTTGAGTGGCATACAGTGGAATGGCACATAGTGAGGTATTGTAGAGTTGAATGCTGTGCAATGGAGTGTTGTAGAGTTGGGCATGATAGAGTGTAGTGGGGTAGAATAGTGTAAACTGGGGTGGTGTGGATTGGAGTGGCATACAGTGAAATAGTGTACAATGGAGTTTTATAGACTCAAATACTGTACATTGGAGTGTTGTGGAGTGGGGCGAGGTAGAGTGTTGTGGGGTAGACTGTAGTGGCATACAGTGTTACAATGTTCTGTGGAGTGTCATACAGTGAAGTGTTCTAGAATGGAGTGGCATACAGTGGAATAGCATAAAGTGTTGTGGCATAGAGTGTAGTAGCATAGCGTAGAGTAGCATACAGTGGAGTGGCATACAGTGGAGTGGCATACAGTGTAGTGACGTAAAGTAGAATGCATATAGTAGAATAGCATAGTGTAGAGTAGCATAAAGTGGAGTGTAGTACTGTGGAATAGCATAGAGTGTAGTTTGGCAGAGTGGAATGGCGTAGAGTAGAGTGGTGTACAGTGTGGTGCTATAGAATGGAGTGATGTACAGTATAATAGTGCACAGTGTATCGCAGTTGAGTGGATTCTAGTAGAGTGGAGTGGCGTAGAATGGAGTGGCATAGAGTGGGGTGGTGTAGAATAGAGTGGCATAGAGTGGAGTGCTGTAGAGTGAAGTGAGGTAGAGTAGAGGGGCATATAGTGGAATGGCATACAGTGGAGTAGCTTACTGTTAAATAATGCATATTAGAGTGGCATAGGGTGGAGTGCATAGAGTGGAATAGCATAGAGTGGAATGTCATACAGTGGAGTGGAGAACTGGGGATTAGTGTAGAGTGTATTGAAGTATAGCGTAGTAGCGTACAGTGGAGTAGAGTGGAGTGGGTGTAATGGAGAGGCATTTGCTGGAATGGCATACAGTGGAATAGTGTGAGGTAGAGTGGAGTGGTGTACACTGGAATAGCATAGATTGGAGTAGAGTAGAATGAAGTTGTTGAGTGGAAAACTGTAGACTGGAGTGTTGTAGAGTGTAGCGAAGTACAGTGTAGTGGGGTAAACTGTAGAGGCATACAGTGGAGTAGCGTACTGTGGAGTGGTATAGAGTGGAAT
The DNA here is from genome assembly GCF_964204655.1 of Triturus cristatus. NCBI lineage: Eukaryota > Metazoa > Chordata > Amphibia > Caudata > Salamandridae > Triturus > Triturus cristatus. Next base: position 396,524,017 of record NC_140588.1, on the reverse strand, counting down.
AGATATAGTAAAGTGGCATAGAATGGGGTGTTGCACAATGGAATAGTGTTGAGTGTAGTGGAGTAGACTGGATTGGCATAGGGTGGAGTGGTGTAGAGTGGAGTGGAGTAGAATAGAGTGATGTACAGTGTAATTGTGTACAGTGCATTGCTGTACAGTGGAGTGGCATATTTTGGAGTGGCATAAAGTGAAGTGGTGTAGACTAGAGTGGCATACAGTGGAGTGGCATAGAGTGGAAAGGTGTCAAGTGCAGTGGGTTAGAGTACAGTGAAGTACAGTGGAGTAGCGTACAGTGGAGTAGCATACAGTGGAATAGCATATATTAGAGTGGCATGGAGTGGAGTGGCAAAGAGTAGAATAGCACAGAGTGGAGTGTCATACTGTGGAGTTGTGAACAGTAGAATAGTGTAGAGTAAAGTGGAGTGGAGTACACTGTACTGGGATAGAGTGGAGTGGCATACAGTGGATTAGCATAGAGTGAAATGGCGTCTAGTGGAGTTACGTAGAGTGGAGTGGTGCAGAATGTAACAGCCTAGAGTGGAGTGGCATAGAGTGGAGTGGTATAGGGTGTAGTGTTGTGCAGGTGAGTGTGGTAATTGAAACAGACATAGGGGCATATTCTCAAGAACGTGTGATAACGACCGCAAAAGTAGCTTAATGCAACTCTTCACATTGCAGTCTATCATGGGAAAATAACTCTGTGTTAACATGGTATTCTCAACACGGCGGTACCATGTGATAGACCCACAACAACGCGTCAAATGAACGCGATAAAATCAACGCAACGCCGCAAAAACGCTAAATACAAACGCAAAAATAGTAGCGATGACGCCAATCGTGATACAAAAATCTGCGAAAATCAGTCACAGGCCTGCAAATCCCACGCGTCATGCGGGAAAATGCATTATAAAAGCAACACAAAAAAAAGTAGCACCATAGATGCACCTGGACCGAGTGCAGAGGCCAACGCGAACCCCACAAGCGACACAGACCACCAGCAAGGAACCTCAGGGTCAGGGAAGGACGAGGAGAAGAGGAAGAGGAAGACAGGGCGCAGTCCGCAGGAAAACCAGATCAGCGTCACGGAGGTGACAGAACACTACCATCAACTGAACGCCAATTTGACAAACATGAATGCAGTCAGAGTGTCGAGGAGGTCAATGGAGGAGGCCAAGAGGTGCTGGCATGATGTGAAAAGCCAAACCAAGCACAAACCCGCTGCCAAAAGGAAGGCAGCAATGGCGACAGGAGGTGGGAGTACTGCGCCACAGGAGGAGCTGGAGGAAATGGAGGCCACAGTCATCAGGGTGGAGACGTTGCAAGGAGTCCGGAGTACGGACACAGCTCAAAAGGACCTGACACAACATCAACAGGGTGAGCAACGACCAGGGAATGGGGGGATGGGGGGAGATGGCCACAATGGCACGCATGCACAACGATGTGTAGCTGTGTAGCACACTGCACACCCACAATGACCCAGGGTCATGTCCCTGATCCCCGTGGCACACTGCAGCACACACACATAGCAATCACAGCACATCCCACGACAATGTGGTACAAAGTGCAACACGGACACTGCAGAACAGAGGACACAACTGGGTCTGGCCATGCGCAGAAACAGGCCAATCACATCAAACATAGCAGGAAACTGTGAGATTATAATGTACGTGTACAAGCTCACATCTGTAATGTAGTCCAAATGTCCACTGTTCCGCCTCAAATTTCAGCACCTCACAAGCAGTTACAATGTACATTGTCATACAGTCTGCATTTAAACAAGAGCAATGCGCCAACATACATGTCAACACAATGTCAACATGCATCTCCCCTTCACATTGCAGAAGGACAAACAACACCTCCAGCAGAGCAGACCAGACAACTAATCAGTGATGCTGGAGAGGACCACCACACCTCCGACACCGATGCCCTACAACAGCTCATGGACATCTTAGGCAACCCACCCCCAGAAGCAGGGCAGTCAAGCTACATAGAGGAGTCCCCAGCCCCTGCACAGACCACACAGCAGGAAGCACCCGTCACCACGGCTGTGTCCCAACACTCCACCGAGACACACATCGCATTCCAATGCCAGGTGTCAGAATGGCAAAAGTAGCTGGCTGAACAGGTGTGGGTGGGGTCAGAACTCATGGAAGCCGAGCTGGACCACATACGTGGGTGTCTAAGTCCCATCAGGGACCACCTACACCCCACAAAGGAGACCCACACTGCGATAGAGACACATGCATTTGCAGAAGTCCTGTAATGAACCATGCTAGAGCCCCGGAATTATCATTCACAAACCCCCGCCAGACCTCCGTACGACTGCCCAGTCCACTCCTCTTACGTATTGAGTGGGTGAGGACAAAGCTACATGTCAAAGGTCTTACCCGCTGCCAGCGGGGACATGGTTGCATCCGCTGTACACAGCACAATGTAATGTTGTAGGGCCTGGGGCCCTCATGCATACATTATGACCACACGGACACACGCAGATAGTTTGTGGGACTGGCTACGGGCACGTGCACCCGGCCCCTTTATTGGCAGGGTCACATGTACAGTGACGCCTGTGCTGGATGTGTGTGGGGTGAGTGTAACCCAGCCCACAAGGAGTGGTTGGTGCTGGCAACACCTACAACAGTGAATACTATTAAAACGGAAACAGAAAACACCAGCATTACAGAAACAACTGCGAAGCATCATGGTGGTAGCCAGAGCAAGTACAGAGGTCACCCATTGAGCAAACAGAAGTGTCCATGAGCTGTGGTGCACTGAGTTAGTGGCACCTGTAGTGCTGAGCAGGATATCAGGCAGATGCTGGCATCCACGACAGGTGTGAGCAACTCTGATAGTCTGACAGTAAGACTCTTTCTACTATGACAGTTGGTGTTTGGAGGTGGTCCTGGCAATGGTGGCGTGTGCCTCCTGTGGTGATGCAGCGTCCGGGCCGGTCAGGACTCGATTTGATGTGTGAGCCCTGGTGGACCGTAGTTGAGGCCGGAGGCAGCGGACAGCGCAGGGCCACAAACACATTGCGCTGATGACCCAAGGCCATCGTCTCAGAGGCCATCCAATATCTCAGCAGACAGGGTCCCTGACTTTGAGCTTCACAGAGTTAGTGGCCCCAGAAGCACTGCGGCTGGCACAGGCACACCGCCATGGGACAGTGACTTGCGGTGCAGTGAGATAGGGCCACGCGAGCTGAGCGGGTCATCATCGATGTCCAAGGTGAATGTGGCATAGGGTTGCGGGGTACAGTGGAAGGTGTCCTCCAGGGCATGATGCAGAGGGTAGAAGCCGTCCGGAAGCATCAAATGGAGGAGTGGAATGCTACTGCCTCGTTTTTGCCACCAAGTCAGTATCACCGACATGGCGATGACGACAACCCCCAGTCCATAGACTCAGTCGCCATCAAAGTTCAACCAGAAAGTGTCCATGGATGTCGGGGAACAGACTTAGTGGCACCGGAGCTGATAGGGGATGCAGTCTGCGATGAGGCCTGTACAATATCAAATCTGTCATTAATGAATCACGACTTCTGAAAGTGTGACCTACTCGACCGCAGTGTATGCCCGAGACAGCAGTCAACGTGGGCCAACCGCTGTTTAGCGAGCTCCTCCTGGAACTCTAACACAAGACGTTGAAATAGCATGTGGGGGTGACTTGTGGTTGACGGAGGTAGAAGCACCAGAGCTGAGCGGGTGTTCAGTCAGCGACGATGCTGTGTCCTGCCTGGTACGGACTGTATTGGATTGGTGTGAGGCCTGCAGGACCGCAGTGTAGGCCGAAGGCGTAGTCATCAAGGGCCCACAACACGTGTGGTTAGAATGCTATGCACAGACATGGTGGCACCACATCGAAGGGAGTATAGTGATTTAAACTCTGCATTAATGTGTGTACTCGGACATTGTATAATCAAGACTCAGTCCCAAATGTGTGACCTACTCGACCGCAGTGTAGGCCGGAGGCAGTGGTCAGCAGGGGCCCACAAGCACGTGTCGTCAGAGTTAGTGACACCAGGGCAGTTGTTGGTAGTGCTCGGTCACCTCCGTTGAGAAGATCCTTTTTTTGTCCAGACTGAAACGCGTTTTCTCTTACACCTCTCCTGGCGTGCAATGATATGAACTCTGCCATGATGAAATCAAGACTCAGTTCCAAATGTGTGACCTACTCAAGCGCAGTGTGGGCCGAGGGCAGTAATCCACGAGGTCCCATGGACACTTGGGTTGGAATGCCATACACAGACTTGGTGGCACCACATCAAAGGGAGTATAGTGACATAAAATCAGCCATAAATATGTACTCTGCCACTGTGTAATCAAGATTCAGTTCCAAATGTGTGACCTACTTGTCCGCTGTGTATGCCGGTGGAGTACGTCAACGAGAAAAGAGGACTGCGGGCCTTGCTCAAAGAGGCAGTGATGGTCTGAGCAGGCTGCCATGGTCGTGGGCCTCGGGCTTGAAGGTTGCATCGGCATGTGGTGGGCCCTCCTTGACACACGCTGGTGTCTGCAGGTGAGCAGTGAGGCCTGGCTGCGCAGGGGCTGGCAAGACAGGTTTGGGGACCAGTGGCCCGGGTACAGCAGGCGCACAGGATCACAGGCAACTCCGCCCATGACGATGGCGTTGGCCTCAGGGCGGGGTGAAATGCGCCGCCCTGGCAGAGACTTTGGGTATTCCGGAAGAGAACCACGCACAGGGCTACATGCTTTTTATTCAAACCCCTACGCTGGCCTGGCGTAAGCCGGGCCAGCCCACTCCGCTCACGCTTACAGGGGGGGACGTAACAGGCTATATTTCCGCGATCTTTTCCACTGGTTGGGGTGACATGTTTGAGTCCACTGTCCACTACACTCCATACACCAACGGTGTATGTCGACATGGATATGGATGTGGTCTGCATACTGCAGTCTGGCCATCATATCCACGCCAGACTTGGCATTGTGTACATTCTCATTCATGGGTCACTTGCCTCCTTCGCACATGCCTGGTTCCCACCTCTCCCCACAATCTACTATTGTGTGGCTCATGTGCCATGCCATTGAAGGCTCATGTACATGGCTAGCCCATGTTGCCACAGTAAGTTGTGCTGGTGTCTGGTGGGTGTATACAAAATAAACAATTGGTTCTGTCGGGTGTGGACTATTTCTTAAAACATTAGAACAATCATAGGTTGATTCACATAGAAAACAAATTTTCAAAAACAACACACATAGAGACCAAAATAGGGGGGTATTTGAAAAGTTTTATAAATTACGTAATTTATAAATCCCCACATTCAGTTTGCATGGCTGTCACGACGAAAGGTAAACTATAATTTGTGACAAGGTGACCTGTGGTGCTCAGTGCTGTGGTGAGGGTGCGTACTATATACAAAGTGACTTTTGTGACATTTCTTTTTAAAAAGGGCCAGAACGCAACGGCGATTTGAATAGTTCTGTAGACTGAATAAGTAGGTCTTAATACAGAATCTCTCAGCTGGTCCAAGAGATATATCGACGTTTCAACCCAAGGTGGCATTACTGTCTTAGTCAATGCGGGTCTTCATCAGGACAGGGACAATGGGGACAGCCTGGGGGAGTAATGTATAAGGTCAGGTGTGTTGAGGTAAGGTTGTGGTGGGTGGGCATGTTGTTGGGCATGTTGTGTGTGAGTTTGTACCACGTGCATTCCCAGTGTTGTGAGTTGCATGGTTGTGGAGTTGAGGTGTTTGGTGTGTTGATTTGGTACTTACCAACGAGCAGTGCATTTCGATGGGGCCATTCTGGTAGCGCTAGTTGATGATGGACAGTCAGTAGAAGTGGAATCATGCACACTGCCTGGGTAGTTGGCGATGACGTTGCAGGCGATTCCCCGGTGGTAAACTGTTGCCTGCACATTGATGGAATGTGTGTGCTTTCCGTTGAGGTAATTGTATGCAGTGTCACCTGGGGGCACAAGTAGGACATGTGTGCTGTCAATTGCCCCAACACGTGGTGGAATGCAGCTATGGCATATAGTCCTTGCTTGGTCTCCAGCTGTTCCTGCGCATTGTGAGGGACGTATGGGTACTGGGGTACCAGGCTGATGATGGCATCCAGGACAGGTGTGAGGGACTTGGATGGGGCTGGCTGTGAGACTCATCCGACTCTGGCGGTTGTTGGTTGGGAGGTACCAGAGGTCAACAGGTGCAGCACAGCCAGCAGCTTTGTCTGAGGTGGGTTGTTGGCTGTCCGCTGTGTTGGTGCCGTCAGCCTGTTGGGCGATTGTTAGAAATTGGATTTCTGGTTGGCTAAGGCTTGTGCCATAGTCAAATGACCTATTGGTACAGCCTAGGCCCCCAACCTGATGTTCCCTAAAGAAACCATCCAGGCCCTGAGACTGGGTTTCGGGCACCTGGAGACACGCAGTCCCACCCACTCCTTCTCCGCAGAGACAGGCCGTGAGCCCCTACACTGAGACCTAGCTGGGCTACTCTGAACCTCTTCCACCACGCTGGGCTGGAAGACACCTCAGCCACTACTTTTGGAATCACTCCCCAATGCAAGTTCCCTATCCCAGAGAACTCACACCCAATCAACCAGCAAGCTCCTTATTTCAGAGAACTCACACCATTCATCCACATACACACCCCCCAGACTAGTAAGACAGTTTCTACCGCCCCTGATTTCTCAACCTGACCACCACGTGACACAGGTACTATTACTCTGGGAACTGGGAATGGGACATTCACATTCATCCAGCGTATTACACATTCATCCCCAAACCCCTCCCAAGACTGGTAAGACAGTTTCTACCGCCCCTGATTTCTCAACCTGACCACCACGTGACACAGGTACCACTACCCCTGGAACTGGGAATGGGAATACATGCACTGGACACACATCTGCTGCCACCACTGGATCCCACCCTTACTGGTGAATCCAGAAACACATTTCCACGGAAATGACAAAAACAAATTTAGCACAATAATCCCTATACCATGTGACTATCTAAATTCAGAGTTTTGTAGTGCGGCCAGTTGCTGCTGCGGTACAGCGCAAACGCAAGTCCAAATCCCACCGCTGATCACCAATGTTAGAAATGGGATTTCTGGTTGGCTAAGGCTTGCGCCATAGTCAGGCAGAAACCACCACTCTAGTCAGGGTTGGGGAGTTACACGCCAAAGATAACCCCTGCTCACCCCCTTGGTAGCTTGGCACGAGCAGTCAGGCTTATCCCTGAGGCGATGTGTAAAGCGTTTGCGCGCGCACCCAGCAACAACACCCAAGGCCCACCACAAAAGAAACTCCACACAAGGTATTGTATAAAAATAACCTTTGTATTACCAAAACACATTAGATAAAACACACACTTTACAATGTGCCAACAGGCACGGGCAGAATTTACAAGGGATTATATGTACAGGGGACAGGGCCACATGGACCACTGTCAGGAATTAGCACTTTTTAGAAATAGCACTTAGAACATAACACAAAGTAACTGTAGAGCACAACCAGTAACTACTGGCGCAATAATGACCTCAGCGTCATCACACTAGCATCAGGTATAAAACCTATCCTGTATCCATCACAGGGGCATAAACTCATTATGCAATTTCTCCTTGGTCTAACGCATTAGACCTAACCACCTAAGTATACCTACTCTAGGGGCGTACATAACACAGGGAAGTACATTCTCCCTACCATCAACCTAAAAAGGTAAAACAACCTCCTAGGCAGAACTAACCACATTTAGAGGTATAAGACACAGGGTGCGCAAAACATGCTATATACAGTACATTTCCTAGTACCAAAAGCATGAAGACAGGGTGCGCAAAACATACTACACCGTACATTTCCTAGCACCAAAATCACATCAGAGTCCAGGTTGCGCCAGAACCTAAACGTAGCAGCTGCCCACTACTTGCTGGGCAGCTGGGGACAAGCACAGGGCCTAAACGCTGCAGCTGGCACTAAGTGCTGCGCAGCTGGGGAAGGCAAATAGCGGCAGGGGGCTCTCATTAGCCCTTCAAAACAAACTGCGCCAATCCTTGGAGCCCTCTAGGCTCTAGAACAAACTGTGCCAAACGTGGGAGCCATCTGGCTCTGGAAATCATGTCCCCTGGAGCACACTGGCTCCTGAAAACAACAGGCCCCCATAGCGTTGGAGCGCAGGGGCACCCTAAAACAAATATGTCCCCAACGTTGGAGTCCTTCTGGACTCTACACAAAGAATGCCCAGAATAGCGTTGGAGCGGCCCACTGGACACACGGGGCCGCTCTGACTCGGTGCCTCGCACCGAACACCAGGGGAATGCCTCTGAGTACCATTGGAGCCTCGTGCAGGCTCTGGAACTAAACATGATGGCCCCTTCGTTGGGGCGGCCCGCTGCTAGACGGGGCCGCCCAGGAAGTCGGCACCGGCACTGGTGCCTCTTTCTCGCCCCCCCCTTGAGTCCTCACCCACCGGGCCTCTGGGCGGGGACTCTGCTTCACCCGGTCACTCTCCTTCAGCATACGCGGGGCTTCCCTCAGCTCACGGGAGCCCCGGTATGCATTCCTCGTCTTCTGGAGTAGGTGGGCACAGCAGGGCTCTCACCATTCGTGGGGGTCCTGCTTCGCTTGCGCCGCATCCTGGCTCTTCTCCGTACTTCGGCCGCCACCGCGGGGCTCTCCCTCCAGCATGGGAGCCCCGCGTCATCACGTCGCGCCGGCCGCTTCCGTCCCTCGGCCCCGCCCACAACCAGGCGGGCCGCGGGCAGCAGCGACGATCTTCGGCAGCAATGAGGGGTAGGCTCCCTCCTACATGACCACGTACAGCGGGGTGGGCACCCGCTTATTCAAATATATAAAAAAAGAGGCGGCCATGTGGGGTGGGCACCCACTAAATAACGCTAAATGCGGGGTGGGCACCCGCGAATTTTCCCACGAAGCAAGTCACAAGCGGGGTGGGCACCCGGGAAAGCACGCATCATGGGGGAATCCCTACGCTGGGGATTCCCTCTCTCGCTCGTAGCAGCGCAACGCTGCACAGCTCCAGCTCCTCTCGCTGGGGGAATAAAGCGCTCTCCAGGCGCTATGTTCAGGACCAGAAAAGCACCTTGCTGCAGGGAAAATAAAGCGCTCCCAGGGCGCTAGGCCAGCATCAATCCTTGGCAAGGTAAAAGGAAAGTCCCAAGGGTCCAGAAGGTCCTGAAGGCATCCAGGGGGCAAGGTAGGGCCCAGGGGCCAGCACACAGGGCCCTCCAGCAGGGAGGTAGCCCCCATGGCGGTCCCTCCTGGGCCCCACCAGCAGCACGCCCCTGGTAGATTCAAGACAGAGCAAGAACATTTTGTAAGGGGACACAGCCCCTTTTTATACACAGGTTCCTTTGTCTGGGTTCAGGGTGAGGGGGAAAACCAGTCGCAGCTGGTTGGGGAGCACCCTTGATGTGCTCAGCCCCTCACTCTATTCACTGGCAGGGCTAGGGTCGTCAGTCGCACCACAGGGGGTGGAGCCAGCATTGTGTGGGGAAAGCCCTGCCCTATTCAGGTCCAAGGTGCACTCCTCCCCAGCCATCAGCATGCTAATCTCACACTCACCACTGGGGCAGACCCAACCAGACTCCTGGAGCCAGGCTCACCAGCCAGCTCCAGCCAATCACACGCCAGACACACTGCACACAGAAGTGCCCACTTCTAGAAGTGGCACTTGCACACTAGGTACATGCACACCGCACACATCATCGCGCAGCATTCAATCACATGAGTTCGCACATACCAAACTCGGGCCTGCACACCCCACGCATCAGGAACTACTAGGGACACATACATTCCCCATGCATTCCTATGGGAGGGCAGGCCTATCTCACCACATGCACTCAGAGTGCGCACGCACTTTACCCTGGGACACAGGGAAAGTGCGCAGAAACCAAAAATCACTATCCAAGTCACCAATAAAAGCAAAAAGTTTCAGGGGTGAACTTGCCAGAAGGGCCAAGTCCAACAGCGATGATGGTCAGGATGCGTAGGATGGTTGTCTTTTTGAGCCTGTAGTGGGCAATGACATTGTCTGGTGTTAGGTCTGTGAGGCTGATGCATTTCCTGAGGGTCCACTGTCTTTGTCCGTGCTGCCTCTGTGGTGGTCCAGGGGTGGTCCGGGGGGGTGGCGGCCCTGGGGGTGGTGGCGGTGGGTGTTTTGGCCCTGTTGGGGCTCCGAGCTGCATGATCAGTGGCTCCATGGCATCTGTTGGTCTTCAGGTGTGGCTGTGGTCTGGGCTCCCTTTTCTGGTGCCGGTTGTCATCCGACTGTGCACCAGGTCAGAGCAGGTGTTAATTTCCTGCTCCTAAGGCGCCTTATCGCATGTTTGTGATCTTATCACCGATCAGCTGGTCGTTGAGAATGTTGAGGTGTGGTGTTGTCGCAACTTTTTGCTCGGGAACGCCTACTCTGCATCTCATTAGCAATAGTTGCCGGGGTCATATGTGGCGAAGTTTTTTGAGGATGCTCTCGCTGGAAAACTGGTGATATGGGCTGTTCGCACCAGCTTGTGAATGGGACGATAAATTAATAGCGACTTTGGCTACGATAAGGTGCCAATAACTCGGCGATAGGTCCTTGAGAATATGCCCCGTACTGTGAAAGTGGGTTAACAGAAGTATATGTAAAAAAAAAAAAAAAGTGGCAAGAAAATATATCATTTTGGTGTAAATGATAATTTTTGGTAGTATTTGTGAATAGTGCATGTAGTTTTAAAGCTATAATTTAAAAAATACTCCGTTATATATTGTGCTGCTGTATACCACTGTAAGTTTGTGGTAGACAGCGGTACATGCGCATGATATAGCATTATGTGAATGGCCAATGGCAGTGTTTGCCAAGGGTAAAAGGCAACATGCAGTTTTCAGCACATTTGGTTGACATTCTGCGATGTTATGTGTTTCGCTGTGTTCTGGGTTAGGTTCTTAGATTTAGGTAAGTGTTAGGTTTTTTTGTGGGTATTACTGCGCTATTCTGTAGACATTTTACTGAACATTTAAATATGTTAAAAACGAAAAAAACACTGTTGTACGCTATATTTGTAAAATACAGAGTACTATTGTGAACTTTTTAACATATTTTTTTATTTAGTTTTTGGTACCACAGTTCTTTTGAGGCAGTACTGTGGTACTCCATACATTTTTTTAAATATATCGAAAGGTATAAATCATTTTCCCTATCTATTACCACTTTAATAAAGTGGTAGAGAAGGGGAAAATATCAAACTTAATACCTACCTTCATCTAAGGGAGAAATGCAAAACCCAGGCAAAGTGTAGCTAAAAACAACATGACTGCTTTTAACTTTTGAAGAGGCAGTCATTAGCCAATCACATAATAAATTGTCATCACTATGTACCAAAGTACTTCCACAAAATAATGAGAAATGCCATGAAAATACAGCAACTTCAGATATCACTAAGTTAAAATACCTTCTAACTTCAAAAATACTAACCCTACTTACCTGTAGTACCCACAAGAATTGTCAGTGCACCGTAATGTGTAATCCTGCCAAATTTCATTAACATTTGTTTAGCCATTGTGGTGAAATGGAACACATTTTGGGACTGCCTTTATTTCTTTGCTCCCCCTTGACAAATTTCTGCAAATCTTTGCATCATCTGTAAATATAGAAAAAGGAAATGGCCCGCAAAGTTTCATGGTGCTCCGTCAAACAGGGCCAACGTTTTTGGCAAGTACAAATCTGAGGAGTGTCTTTACATTGGAATCCTAACTATAACTACAGAGCGGCTTCTATAACTCTGTAATATATATATACTATAACATTGATGTATGTATGAATAAATAATTATGTGTTCACAATAGGTTGAGTCTTTTCATGTTGTTTCTATATTTTTCTGCAGTGGACTTTAATGTGAATACACAAGGTTTCATTTATGTATATAAACAAAGATTAGGATATAAATACAATTAACATGTAAATAGAGATTTAGCTTGACTAAAAAGGACATCTGAAGTATTTGTGAATTAAGGGACATAAGTAAATATTTGAATGTGCTCAGAAGGGCCCACTGTACATACTTTTCCTGCAATTAAGTTCAGTATTCAATTTTCCCTCACCTAGCTGACTATCTTGCCAGGTGCCCAGGATAACTCAATGATATTTCCTTCTGTTCTGGGTGATTAGTAAAATGTTCATCACATTATAATTGCAAGACACTTTTGAAGGTAACAATCTCACCAAACCAGAGGATTTGCCATGATAAAGGAAACAGAGAGTGCATCTTTCAGAATCATCTTGAATACAGGGAAGTTCCTGCTTTAGGCAACTGTAGTAGATGCAGGATGAATTATCTCTAATTACTCTCAACAACTCTGTCTTCTATGCACAACTTGTATCTTAGTCTGATAATCTATAGGATCTATTCAGAAAGGCAATTTTACTTATGAGTAAATCTAAATGTGTAGAGGCATGACTTTGGTGCCCAAGAACGTTGCTGCAATCTAGAGCCGCTTCGATGGCCCCATACCTATCTGTTGCCGTTCTCTGTCCGACAGCACAGTTCTTTCCCCTCCTGCCAGGCTTGTTGGGGGGAGGCCAGAGGATTGAGTTATGTCCACCTAGGGACCCAGAGAAGCACTTTCCAGCTGTGACCGCATCAAGCCACATTAAAGATGGCGGGCTGCAACTGAGCAGGCCTCCTTTGGCATGAGACGGCCTTCCGTAACCTTACATGAACCCTCTCGAGGGACAGACAGAGACCTGGGCCCACTGGCTATGACTGCTGCCTTGGCAGGGTTGGGCCATGTTGGACTGCAGCCCCCTCCCTTAGAACACCATCCTTGGTCGCTGATGCACTCGGCGGAGGTGGCTGCAGCGATACAGAGGGTGCCTGTTACCACTGTGGCACTGCAGAGAGTTTTGGACTGCAGATGGCATCATGAGGTGAAACCGCTGGTGCTGCAGCATACCCGGTTCCCTTTCTTTCTTCTCCCCTTGCCTGCAATTGGCATGGGAGGGTCCGATGACTCTGGCTCTCTGATTTTGCCACCGTCTGACTGTGCTTCTGGCCCCCCAGAGTGCCCACATCCAGCCCTGGAAGTGCCCTACCATTGCTGTGGCCCCCCTCCTTAACAAGCTGTTTTGGGGAGGGCCTGGACTTGGCCCATTGCTGCATATGCCTGGTTTGAGTCCGACCTGTCATGGGGACTGACTCTGGGACTATGCAATTGACAGGCTGGACCCCAGGCCATCTGTGCCCTCACCTGGCTCCAGGATATCCTGGCTCTTCATGCTGTCGAACCTGGGTAAGTGGGCCATAGGGGAGTGGCAATCATTCCCCCGTCTGGCCACACCAACAGACTGTCGATTGGAGATGTGACAGGACAAGTCACCCCCCTGGCACAGGTGCAGACGAAGCTCGATAGTGAAGGGGCCCCCTCCTTGTGTTTTGCCCCACTGAATACAGACCTTGATGTCATCCTTAAGGCAATTCAGTATTCTAGGGAAGCAATTGACTCCAAGGTGGGTGTGGTCTGCATGGATGTGCCCTTGATGTGTCAAGACTTCTGGAAATTCGCTGGTCAGGTGACGGAGGCTGAGACTACAGTGTCTTACAAGTGAATCCAAGGTGGGCACGGTCCACATGGATGTACCCTTGTTTTGTCAAGACTACTGGAAAGTCGCTGGTCAAGTGACAGAGGCTGAGACTACAGTGTCTTCAGTGGAGGATGATGTGACCACCCTGAAGTTGCAGGTCTCTAAACTCCTTTCCACCACGGCGTCACTAAGGGAATGAGCCGAAGATGCTGAAAACCAATCGCATAGGAACAATCTTCGATTTATGGGCTTAACCGAGAGCATTGAAACATCCAGGTCATATTGATTGCTCGAAGACTGGCTTAAGTCATGGATTCCTGCTGATTAACTGTCTCAGTGATTTGTGGTGGAGAGAGCTCACTGATCTCTGGTCCGTCTGCCCCATCCTGGGGCTCCCCCGACAATAGCCTGCTTCCTTAACCATCGATACCAGGACGCCATCCTCAGTGAAGCCAGGCTGCATTATGACTTGAGCTTCTGGACTCCAGGTTAATGAACTAAATCCCTATTGTTTCCTATGGGCAGGGATGAGAGATGCTGCTCATGGCAAACCATTATCCCAATATGCTGGCTCTCCTTTAAATAATTAGGCATATTTGTTTCCTTACTTCCAGACCTGGCCTGTGGCCTACACCTGACCCTGTTGGTGACATAATGAACAAAGATCTGCTGGGGTGGGGCACTCTACCACAGAATGCCTTGGGGCAAGTAGCTCTACTTAAAATGATGATACTGCCATTCACATTTCACACTTTTTGAAATGTTTTGCACCCAGTTCCCAGAAATTGGTTTCAGTTTCTGGGTCCAAAATTTGCCGCATTCCTCTGGGTGGGGGCCACTCACGGGTGGCATTTGTGAATGAACGGCACTTCCCATACAATGGTAGAACGGGCATGGTGGACCTTTATGGCTATTACTTAGCTCCACAACTGGCTGTTATTAATGACTGGTTTTATGAGGGATGGGACAATCCAGCTTATTGGGTGGAACTCTCCTTATTGGGAGTCAACGAGTTACAGGGCTTGCTTTATGGGACTCCGATACCTCAGCTCCTCGCCAAAAGTACAAGGGTAATGCTGCTGTGCTGGGAGGTAGCTCTCAGATTTATTGGCTGGGACCAAAGCTCACTGACTGACCCCATTGTGACAAGGGAGGTGGCTACATCACACTACTTGACTCTGGGGATTTGCAAGGTGGGACAGATTAGGCATTATCTATCATGGAGGTGTGTGGTGTGGTGTGGTGAATCTGGTGATGGCTTACAGTCATTCCGGGAAATGCAGGAGCAGTACCATGCAAATTGCAAGCATAAGTTTAGAACCTTATTGTTGTCTCCTCAATATTTCATTATTCTAAGACAGCTAACAAGGTTTCCTTAGGACCGGAATGCAATTTTATCAGTATGACACCCCACAAGTGTATTATGTTTCAAATCCCGAGTCTGTGCGGCATATTTCCTAACACCTTGCTCCTGGTTTGCAACACAAACGTTATGCAAAGAAGAAGCAAATTCTTATTTTCGGGTTTTCTTTGAAGCTCAAATTCTGTACTGCAATGGAAAGTTGGCCTAAAGTAGTACAAACTAAGCCCTACGTTGCATCACAGAGGCATAGCACCTGTGGTACATGGATGTTCCTATGCACTCATCCATGGATTTCGATACTAATCCCTCTCTACTAACTTTGGAAGTAAGGGATTTGCCTCAAACATTATGCCTCCTTGAGGTACATATAAAGTTAGGGAAAAGATTTATTTTCTCCAAAGCTTTCCAACTTTGCAATGGTGCTACACCATACAGCACACACTCAAAGTGGTAAAATATTAAACTTTGTCAAAACATAGAATTTTGTGTTGGAAGGGTACTCTTCCATTATAAAATCTATGCTTGACATCTTGCATACACCCTTTTGTGTGCATTGATACAGTCAGCACTAGAGGAGAGATCAACAGCACCATATTTCAGTAGATACGGTGTTGTTGTGCTCTCTCCTCTTCATGAAACGCAACAAAGCAACTTTTATTACAACATTGCATGAAACTTAATAAATCCAACCCTTCATTTCTCCAAACACTCATAACATATAAAGCCTCCAAGGTCGGGATAATATGTGAATCCTACACCTTGCAGTAATCATTGTCCTAAGCAACATTTCCAATACATTGATTTACACACTTGTATGACTTGTTGTCTCTGTATAGTATGTTTATGATGTAAAGTGCGCTGGCACTATACATTGTGATGAGTAGTGCTATAAAATAAATGTAAGAAAGGAGCTAAAGAGAGATGAAAGGCACCATAGGAAAGTAATAGGGAGAGAATCCTTGGATAACGAGGTCTTTGCTGGAGGGAGGGGGCATGCCAAAAAAGATTGTCGCAACAGGTGCCTCCAATGCTACAGTAGGCCCTGACCCTTGGTTTCACTATTCACAATCTCTTCAACATAGAAATTTGCTAGCAACTCATTCAGTTGCTGTTATATAATGTTGAGAGTTTATTTTCTAACTTTGGTGCGTGGGCAAGCAGCTACCAAGATTGGACTGGGTAATGCGAGGGGTATGTTAATTGTAACAAGTATGACATGGGGTACATAAAGTCACAAAAGTTCTTGAACATACAACCTATGCCTTTAAGGTTATAGACTGCTCTAACTGCAAACAGTGATTGGTGTGCACAAAACCACCCTTTAGTTTTGGTGTCTAATGTAAAGTCTGATTGTCATACTAATCAATGTAATATAGATCTGATTATTTATGTAAAGGTATCTTAAGCGAATATCCAATAGATAATAGTAAGACTCTAGGCTTGATTTATGGTACAGTAAAATTTACTGATTTTGGGCAGATAGCCTAAGACCGCCATCAAAGGAGTCACCATAGGTAGACTTAGCACTGCCATGCTGCAGTATGGTTTCAATGATCTTAACAGTAATAATTACTTCAGGAGTTATCTCGTCGGTGCCATGAGGGAAACATCCTTTACCCCAGCCGAGGTCCGTGCAGGTAACAGCAGTGGGGCGGTGGTGCCGGGTAAAGGGGGATTTTGAGGGACGATGCCGAGGGAAAATTAAATAAATAATCAATTTTCCCTCTGCATCGTCCCTCGAAATCCCCCCTTACACGGCCCCACTGCCACACCGCAGTTACCTGCATGGACCGCGGCTGTTTACCCTGTAGGCAAAATCACGACCTGCCTTCATTCCGCAGTCGCTACCCCGGCTTTGACGTTACCATGAGTTCCTTTACTATGCAAGTCATTGCAACGACTTGTATTAGGGGGCACGTTGTTGGACTGGTGTTTGATCTTAAGGCAACACCTTCCTTACTGATACACAGACTTGAGTTGGAAAAGTCCAACCCCCACCCCAGGGCAAGTCGCTGTAACGATTTGCGTGGTAATGGAACACGTGGTAACGTTGCAGTCGGGTAGTGAATGCGGAGTAAAGGCATGTGTGGGAAATGCATTTGGTGTTCCGTCATACATCCATTAAATATTTGCCACAGCGTCTGGTAATTAGGAGCATGAGATTTTATATTACATAGAATCTCTAAATTGGTCCTAATAATTGGTACAAGGTGCACAGTCAAGAACTCCAAGTACATTCATCAAATATGCGAGAACATTTCTGGACAACACTTAAATAGCAATATAAGATTTGTAAAAAGATGAATAAACACAGTTGTTCAATTTTGCTGAAAGAAGCACTGAGACAACCCCTGCAGTGTTGTCATAAGTTTCTTTGTGTCTATCCTTCTGCCAGCCACAGTTGGCTTTATCCAGTTATAACTGGAGCATTGTTGACTTATACAGCCGCCCAATGAAGTTAAAATGTATGCAGGAGAGATGCCAAAGCAAAAAATAAATACATATGAAATGTGATTACAGCAGACTATTTGGCTGTATTTAAGTGGTCCAGATGAATCAATATTTCGAAAGAGTAGATAGATTCAACAGCGCAAGAACAAGCTATTTTTGTTTTCCTGACCACATCACCCCTTCAGAATACTGCAGTTATTATTGAATTGCCGAGGGATTGTTAAATTCGAAAGTTCAACCCTACTGTATTCCGCAAATACCTAATCAGTCAAGATGTAGCATTTTGCAAAGCTAATGTTTTTCGAAACAGACTTAATTTCTGCCCAGAGCCTTGTCCGTTGTTGTTGCTGCCAACAAAGGATTTCTGGAACAGCACTGATTTAATTGTGACTTTCTTTTCAATGTCTGAATTTAAAGCTTCTCAGCAGGCGCCAGATCAAAGAAGGCTGAACAAGCATGTTTTGTAAACAAGTTATCAGCCACCCAAGGAGGCTCCTTATTAATGGTCTGCTAGGGATGACTACATACATTCGAGTACCATTAACTTCAAGAACATTGTAGAAATGATGTCAAAATGAGCTACTGTATTTTACGTTGGTCCTATGGAAAGGACGCTTGCTCCATAAATCTTGGTGGGTACCACAATACAAAAGTGAATCTTTAACAGTCTCTGAGTTTTTTTATGTTTTGCGATGGCGTCAAGTAATAATTAGGAAAGCAATATTGGGGCATTGTGGGGCAATTACCTTTGCATTTCTTTTGTCCAGAAACGTAGTGATATAAAAATTACATTAGCAATGAATGGCCAGTGAAAAAGCAATAGTTTGCTTTAGTTGATCTGGACAAATGCCAATTTGGCAAGTAAGATGTATCACGAACTTGTGCATTTGTGCAGGAAACAATTCTGTGCCTATCTTTAGGCAATTTGATGTCACTGTTTAAGGTCCATACACTTCCAATTCTTTGAGTTACTGCACGAGCGGCAGACTAGATAGCTCCGAAATAAACAAATGTCCATTGGTGTATTTTACTACCCAAAAAGATGTTCGGTGCCCATGTTCCGTTCTTGCTTCCACTGGGGTCCTTGTCACACACACTGGCTTAGACAGTGCAATCACATAAAAACAGACTCACAATTGTGCCGAGTTCATATGTTAAAGATGTGGACACGGTTGGTTTGTGCAAATGACGGTAAAAAATCACAGCAAAACTGATGCAACGTTTTCTGATCCAAGTGCAATCTAAGAACAGTGGACCAAAGATAGGATACTCACTCTCTGGGAATACATTTTATTAATATACTTTTCTCAGTGTCTTTCCTTTTCTGCCCCATACATCAAACATGTGAATAGATCAATAAATGGTAATTTGCAGTCTGACTACTACTATGATGGAACAAGTGCTATATATAAACATACTTCTTAGATTTACTTCTGTTTTGATCTGTGATTTTGTTTGTGCATCTCTGGCACATGCTCCTGGTCTATTTTGTACCACTTCCCACCCCTGCTCATCATGATTCAGTGATGGTATATATTTTGGGCACTGAATGTGGAAGATTCTTTTTCATTTCTAAGGTTCAGTATGCAGTGTTACGCAAAAGTTATTTCTTAAATTTTAAAGCATTCAAGATATCATATTAATTGATAAAGATGAAAGCTTTACAACATGTGATTTACAGAAATAAATAAAGCGTTGCCACCGAATAAGGCAGTGAATGAATGTTATGTTATCGAATTTGTAGAGCGCATGGCTGCCCCAGTGAAGGTGCGTCCCAGTGCTATATCCACAGATTTCCTGATTTACGAGGGAAGCCAAACAGAGGTTTATTCAGGGACGAGCCAGATCGTAACTGCCCTCCTGAAAACCCCATGATCCTGTACGCTACTGATAGTGCATGGGAGAGCTTTCCAAAGTGAGGAAGCTAAAGCCCGGAACATCCGACCTCCCGCCCGTGCTCTTCTAACACTGGGAACACTTAGCAGATGTTGATTAGAGGAGCAGAGGCAATGTTCTGGTACATAGGAGATGAGAAGATTGGCTAGAAGGAGAGGTGCTTGTGCATGGAAAATTCTATGAGAGATACACAAGGATTTGAAGTGAATTCTCCTTTGTACCAGAAGCAGTGCAACTTACGTATGAATTTGGAGGTAGGGCAGGATTTTTGGAGAGCAAAGAGGATCGACGCTGTGGCGTTCTGCACCCTCTGAAGATGATTTGCTTTATTAGCAACCAGGTAGAGAGAGTTGCAGTCATCCAGTCTAGAAAGGATAGTGGACTGGATAATGGTCTGGTGTGTTTGAGCATCAAAGAACCCGAGCAGTGGCTTTAGTCCACGTAGGAATCCGAAGCAGCTTCCAGCCACTGATTTTGTCTGTGCCTGAAAAGTAAGTGGACAGTCAAACCAAACACCCAGGTTTTTTACCATTTCCTTGAGGGTAGGGGTAGCTCTTAACGCGGCAGGCCACCATTGATCACTTCAAAGATGTGTGTCCCTTCCTATGAGAGAATCTTGGATTTAGTTGGCTGCCATCCATTCTGCAATGGCCATCATGTCATTTCGGAACTTGGCAATGTGTTGGTCAGAGGTGCTAGATAGAGAGATCACAAGCTGAGTATCATCAGCGTACAAGACAATGGAGAGGCCCTAGGTTTTGCAACTCCCGCCAGAGGTTGAACGTAGATATTAAATATTGTTGGGCTAAGAGCCGAGCCCTTTGGAACCCCGTGATGTGCGAACTGCACCTGCAAGCGGTAAGGAGGTGAGATTACTTAAAAGGATCTGCCAAATAGAAAAGACCCGAACTAGTTAAGAGTGGCACCCCCTAAGCCAATCTCTTGTAAATGTTGCACCAGGATTTTAAGCGATGCAGTGTCCAAAGCAGCACTAAGGTCAAGAAGAATCAAGGCAGAGGTATGGCCCTCATCCAATGAACTCTGCAGATGTTCAGTCACTGCCAGCAGAGCTGATTCAGTACTATGGTCCCGTCTGAAACCATTCTGTGCACAGTCCAGTATATTGTTGGACTCTATAAATTTGGTCAGAATGGAGCTGATGTAAGACTCTGTGACTTTAGATGCAAAAGGAAGTAGTGAGATCGGGCGGAAGCTTTCTGGTTTGAAGGCATCCAAGGTAGGCATTTTTAGCAGAGGGATGACCTTGGCATGCTTCCATGAGACTGGTACAACAGCAGTTGATAAGTTTATCAGTTCACAGAGTGTGGGTACGTTTTGGGGTAGTAACTACTAATGAACAGTGGTATAATTTTCAGGTATATTGGTGCCACTCAGGAGAATAACACATCTATTTGTACATAAATCCACTTATTTGGAAGACGGTGCTGTAAGGTGAGGAGAACCACCAACCTCCCCAAAATAGCGGACAAAGCCAACAAAATATACAAAGAAATCCTCAGCACACATCATAGGTGTATCAACAATTCGTTAAGTGCATGATGTAAGCACAAATTAAATACAAGTTATTTCAATTCTTATTTTCTTTCTTTATTCTTTTGGTCTTGCTTCAGACAGCCAACACGTGTTTCGTCGCTTGCAATGGGAAATCGTCCTGCGACTTTCTCAAGGCTATGTCCTTTTTGATAAAGACCTTTCTTTTGTGGTGATATTTCCAACCCACAAAGGGATTCGGTATCTTGCGCGACGTCAATACGGCAGTCCATGCATCTGAGGGATCCTATTTTTTCCCCAAATCTTGAGCTTGTGAGTCTGACGGTCTCGTCCCAAACGCCGCTCTCCGTGTAGCTTGAGTACGAGAAGCTACATAGAGAGCAACGTTTGGGACGAGACCGCCAGACTTACGAGCTCAAAATTTGGGACAAAATAGGATCCCTCAGATGCATGGACTGCCTTATTGACGTCGCGCAGGATACTGAATCCCTTTGTAGGTTGGAAATATCACGACAAAAGAAAAGTGTTGAGGTAGTAATTGTAGAAGCTGATTGGGTTTGAACGGATCAGCTGGTAATCTTGGTTTAATTTTATAGCAGAGAATCCTTAAAGCTTCACAAGATAGCGCTGGGAAGGAGGATAGACGAGTACCTGAGCAACTAGCATCATTGATCTGCCCTTCAATGCTAATAGTGGACGGGAAGGATTTACAGATGTCCTAAACTTTTTCAACAAATGAAATATTAACACAAAATTGTAAAGCGATCTCCTACCAAACACCAGATCCTGGAGTCAGCAATAAGCACGGCAACAAGAGACAACCTCAAGGAAGTAGTAAATAGACATTAAGGGGAGGAGAAGACTTGGGATGTCCAAAAACAGAGCAGGCCTTATACAGCATTAAGTGACAACAGCAGAAAGTTTTATAACTTCGTACACAATGCAAGAGTAGGATTTGTGTCCAGGACTGATCTCAATTTTGACTTTTCACTAATCTTAAAAGGCACAGTTCGCCCTCCAGACAGTCCTATGTGGTAAACTATATAACTAAAACAGAAACCCAGGGAAAAAGCGAGAGGAAGGTCTTCATGCACCTTATTTCCAATGCATAGTTTCTTATATAATTATTATACTCTTACTCACTGGAAGCAAGTAGAGAGGGAATCTGAAATGAACATTTGGTGTTTCACGCCATTTTACAGTACTGCCACATCATTCTACATCAAATACAAACAACTTGGATTCGGATTGCTGGTAAGTCCCAATATCATGCATTGCCATTGTGGAAGTAAGATCACATTATAGTTTTAACCTCAGTGTTGTAGATAGAAGAAAAGGGAGAACTACTTTTAAGACCAACTGGCGGAAAAAAGAAGAAACTACAGCACCAACTTGCAGAACCAGAAAAACGTCCTGGTTGATTGGAAAGGATGGATTGCAATGAGTGACATTTTTTTGTAGTATTGTCAAGGATGGTAGCCCCCTCAGGACATTGTTCCCTCTTTCTTTTAAACCCTTCAACTGGGTACCATATTTTAAGGGCTTGACCACAGACAGCTGAAGCTGTTAGTCAACCAGACCTATTGTTTCGAAAATACATTGAGTGTGTTTTTAGTTAAGCCCTTGCTCACAATATCACAATATATACATTGAATTAGCTTTTGGTCACAATTGCATGACTTTATTTTCTATCCCACTTTCCTGACCCTGATACAATCACTTTCCTCTCTATTCTTGTGCTTGTCCCACCCATGATCATTGCAGGCCCAGATTATTCTATTTTGATGAGGTGTATCCTTCCACTGCTTACTTGAGGGGACTCTTTTTCATTTTACTTTTAGCACTCTATGGAGTATGTGTTTTTTAGCTCTCTCACCCAAGTGCATCTTTTCCTTTCAAATCCTCCCAAGCTCGTACATCATTTCCCTGCCCTTCCCGTCCTGCTTGGCTTTTTCTTTTCTATTATTATATACCACACCCTATCCAGCCCATTTCTTATTCCCCTTTCGCTCTGACTGCTGCGCATGGACTTCACTTAGTGATCGCCAGGGGTCACAAACGTGACCTTGGCTTGCCCCTTGCGACCCCTGACGTCAGAGGCAGCCAGGACAGTGTATTAGATAGAGAGGAAAAACGGGGCATGTTTACCTTTACCACGGGATTTGAATGAACTGGCTGGGAGTCCTATGAAGAACATATAATCGTAGACTTTTGCAGCTCACATCATCTGGCAGTATACACATTGTTACTTTCTCCTTGAAAGGGGTGGTAAGCCATGGGGCCACAGAGTGGGGGAAGTCTGCTCGGAAATGTGTCTTTTTTAATACAGCTCTCTTGTGCTAGATGAATGATTTCTCTCCAAACTGCTCTGAGCATGAAGTAGGAGAAAAAGTAACAGAAGCCCAGTGGGATAATGCTATATAGAGAAATACACTAAACAAGCTTTTAATATTTATTTATATTGAATTGCAAAGCTGAAATCAAAATAAGAAAGCAACAATGTTTCTCTTACTAAACGTTTAACTTGAAAAGCCATGTACACAGAAAGCATGATTCCATCTCCCTTTCCAAATCGCCTTCTACTGGTTTCTTCACGTGGAGGAGGTGCATTTGTTACAAAATTGTTACAATCCAGGAATCTGCCAGTGGGTTTATGATCTGGTTTAATGAGGGAAGACCCAACCAGACCAAAGGCTGTCTCTGTGCAACCCAGTCAGAGACAGACACACTAGAGAGCAAGGAAGCAGTCAGCCTCCAACCTGCCCAGTATCTGTCCCGTGTGCCTACAGCTGCTGCTCAGTGAGAGAATGATCACTGTCTCGGACTAGAAACCAGGGGGCTCATTTATGAGCCCCTGCGTCACTTTTGCGCCACCGGTGCGTCACTTTTTGTGACGCACCAGTGGCGTAAAACATGCGCCATGATGCACCATATTTACAAAGTGACGCATCTACCTAGATGCGTCACTTTGTAAACCCCTGCGCTACATTATACCTGCGTCAGGTATAATGTATGCAGGGTGGGCGTTCCCACGTAAGTAAGCATCGTAGAAGTGACGCAGTGAAATCTACGAGATTTCACTGCGCCACTTCTAGGGTGCAAATGCGTCAATATCTTACGCCTGCCTCACAGCAGGCGTAAGACTGACGCAGGCCCTTTCACATGGGGCTTGCCCCATGTGAAAGGACACATTGCTGGAGTTGCGTCACTTTTGTGACACACTCCAGCAATGCGTCACTTTTGCGCCTACAGATACATCAGAAATACTGACGTATCTGTGACTCCTTGCGACATGATGCGTCATACTGTAAATATGACGCATCATTGGAGTCGCAGGGAGGGCGCAGTGAAAAGTGACGCATCACTGTTTTCACGCAGTGATGCGTCACTTTTCATAAATGAGGCCCCAGGGGGCTCATTTATGAGCCCCAGCGTCACTTTTGCGCCACCGGTGCGTCACTTTTTGTGACGCACCAGTGGCGTAAAACATGCGCCATGATGCGCCATATTTACAAAGTGACGCATCTACCTAGATGCGTCACTTTGTAAACCCCTGCGCTACATTATACCTGCGTCAGGTATAATGTATGCAGGGTGGGCGTTCCCACGTAAGTAAGCATCGTAGAAGTGACGCAGTGAAATCTACGAGATTTCACTGCGCCACTTCTAGGGTGCAAATGCGTCAATATCGTACGCCTGCCTCACAGCAGGCGTAAGACTGACGCAGGCCCTTTCACATGGGGCTTGCCCCATGTGAAAGGACACATTGCTGGAGTTGCGTCACTTTTGTGACACACTCCAGCAATGCGTCACTTTTGCGCCTACAGATACGTCAGAAATACTGACGTATCTGTGACTCCTTGCGACATGATGCGTCATACTGTAAATATGACGCATCATTGGAGTCGCAGGGAGGGCGCAGTGAAAAGTGACGCATCACTGTTTTCACGCAGTGATGCGTCACTTTTCATAAATGAGGCCCCAGGTGAATAAAGGGGCATGTAAAGTAGGGACATCTCAGGTCTACAAAACACTGGTAAATGTTAAACATGTGTGGCTTGGAACCTCTGGGGTTTAATCATGTATGAGCTCAATTACGGCTATATACTTAAAACATAACCAGGGAGACTGCCTGAGTTGTTTTCTTCAGTTTCCAAAGTTTTATCACCGATTTTAATCACAGCTGAAATAGTATTTTTTGTAACTCAATTCAATCGCATCTCATTGAGCCAGTTAGAACCAGAGGCAAGAATTACAGAAAAGAGGTACATCATAGGAGAAGTGTTTTACAGTAGGCGATGCATTACAGGAAAGTGGTACATTATAGGAGATGTGGTTTGCAAGAGAGGTAAGCATGTACTTTAGAGGACAGGCACTCAACTGGTGAGAAGGGTATTGCAGAAAATGTGCTTTACTGGCTGGCAAGAGGTGCTTTGCAGAAATGTGCTTTACTGTGGAGAGGTAGTGCTTTTCAGGAATAGATTTCTTTGTTTTTTAAAGACGTGCTTTACCATTTGGAGCTGTTTACGTGAGAGGAATGCTTTACTCATGAGAGAATATTTGCAGGAAAGGTACTTCGCAGGGTGTGTCTTTACAGTAGATGTATGTTACAGGATGGGATGAATTAAAGGAAACAGGTGCTTACAAGAGAAGACTGTTTTATAACATAGAGGACCTTTTCCAGAGAGAGGTTTCTTTCAGGAGAGGGCTGCTTTACACAAAAGATACTGTTTACAGGAAAGGGGCTTCACAAAGGGTGTGCTTTACAGTCATTGCACTTTACAGGATTGGCGCCCATTACAAGAGAGAGAAGTTTACAGGAGACAAGTGCTTTATAAAAAGGTGCTTTACCAAAAAGAGGTGTGCAATTTACAGTGGATGTATTTTATAGGAGTGGGATTACAGAAAAGATGTGCTTATAGGACAGGAGATGAGTGCTTTATAAGACAAAGGTTCTTCACCAAAGAGATGAGTTGTTTACAGGAAAGCTGCTTCAAATGGTGTGTGCTTTACAGTAGGTGTACTTTAAAGTATGAGGGTGCATTATAATAGTGGGGTGCACCAGAGGAGAAGGAGGCTCTCCTAGAGGCGATCCTTTAGAGGAGAGACTTGCTTTAGAGAAGGATGCTTTACTGTACAGGGATGATTGAGGGGAGCAATGTGCTTTAGTGAAGAAGTGTGTTTAACAGTACATATGTGGTTTAGATGGCAGTGGTGTTCTACAGAGTACAGGTACTTTACAGCCGAAATGTAATTTAGAAGGCAGAGGCGCTTTGCCAAAGAGGAATGCTTTACCAGAGAGAGGTGCTTCACAGCATAGATGTGCTATGAAGAGATGATAAGCACTGAAGTAGGCAATGGTATGAAAGGGAACGTGTTTAAAAAGGTAGACTCTTTAAGTAGAATGATTGTTTCAAAAGAGGGCCAATGCTTTAAAGGGGAACCTTGCACTGAAGAACAGGATAGTGTTTTGAAGAAGTGCTTTAAAGGAGAGACATACTCTGTATGACCAAGAAAGTCTTTAAATTAAATTAATGATAAAAAACATGTGTTCATATTTCACCGCACTGAAAATGAACGTTTAACCCCAAGAACTAAACATTCCTTCTGTGTACCCTAATCCACTTCGTAGCTTTTGGTAGTAATGCTAACCTTATCCTGCTTCTGGATAGATCCTCCATTCACCCCATCACTATTTAGTGTTGGTTTATCCAGAATGATCCTCTGTTGTTCATTCTGCTCCCTTCTATCCTTAAAATTGTGACAGCCTAATGTTCTGATTTGAAAACTGACGAGAATCTGTAGAAAGGACATTGTTGACTGGGATCCTTACATTACCTGCAACAACACCTACACCTCGGCGCAATTTCGAGTCAAAGTCCCCTTCTCTCCCCAGGATATACAGTGCGGCTATGCATCCAGCTGGCTTATTTTACTCCATGCTTAATTGGGTCTGCTGAATTACAGCTCAAGCTTCAAACTCATAGCCTATGTTCCTATTGTCCTCTTTACCTCCCACTTCAATAGCCTAGCTCCATTCCTAATCAAAAGCTCACTATGGTTCCACTGTTGCAGCCACGCTCTTGGATGGTAAAGAGGTCCACATACACTTTGCCAAACCCTTCAATCAATCAATCAATCAAGATATTTATAGAGCGTGCTACTCACCCGTTAGGGTCTCAAGGCGCTGGGGGGGGGGGGGCATACTGCTCGAAGAGCCAGGTCTTGAGGTGCTTCCTGAAGCTGAGATGGTCCTGTGTCAGTCGAAGGTGGGAGGGGAGGGAGTTCCAGGTCTTTGCTGCCAGGTAGGAGAAGGATCTTCCTCCGGAGGTGGCTCTGCGGATCCGTGGGACGATGGCGAGGGCGTGACTGGTGGAGCGGAGCTGGCGGGTGGGGGTGTAGAACATGAGACGGCTGTTGAGGTATTTCGGTCCCATGTTGTGGAGGGCTTTGTGTGCGTGGGTGAGCAGTCTGAACGTGATCCTCTTGTTGACGGGGAGCCAGTGGAGATTTCTTAGGTGCGTTGAGATGTGGCTGCGGCGAGGGATGTTGAAGATGAGACGCGCAGAGGCGTTTTTTATGCGCTGGAGACGGTTTTGGAGTTTGGTTGTTGTTCCAGCGTAAAGGGCGTTTCCGTAGTCCAGTCGGCTGGTGACGAGGGCCTGGGTGACTGTTCTTCTGGTTTCGGTGGGGATCCATCGAAAGATCTTCCGGAGCATGCGCAGGGTGTTGAAGCATGCGGAGGAGACGGCGTTGACTTGCTTGGTCATTGTGAGCGAGGAGTCCAGGATGAAGCCCAGGTTTCGTGCGTGGTCGGTGGGAGTTGGTGCGGCGCCCAGTGCCGAGGGCCACCAGGAGTTGTCCCATGCGGAGGAGGATTGTCCGAGGGCGAGGACCTCCATCTTATCCGAGTTGAGTTTGAGACGGCTGTGCTTCATCCAGTCTGCTACCTCTTTCATTCCTTCCTGGAAGTTTGTTTTTGCGGTGGCTGGGTCCTTGGTGAGGGAGAGTATCAGCTGGGTGTCGTCGGCGTAGGAGATGATGTTGAGCTTGTGTTTTCGTGCGATGGCGGCGAGGGGGCTCATGTAGATATTGAAGAGTGTTGGGCTCAGTGAGGATCCTTGGGGTACGCCGCAGATGATTTCGTATGCCGAGGAGCGGAAAGGGGGGAGGCGGACTTTCTGGGTTCTGCCGGTGAGAAAAGAGGTGATCCATTCTAGGGCCTTCCCCTGGAATCCCGTTTTGTTGAGGCGGTGGACTAGGGTGCGGTGGCATACGGTGTCAAAGGCTGCTGATAGGTCCAGGAGGATGAGGGCGGCTGTTTCGCCGTTGCCCATTAAGGTTCTGATGTCGTCTGTGGCTGCGATGAGGGCAGTCTCGGTGCTGTGATTTGCTCGGAATCTGGATTGGGAAGGGTCGAGCGAGTTGTTGTCCTCGAGGAAGGCGGTCAGTTGTTTGTTGACGGTCTTCTCGATGACTTTGGCCGAGAAGGGGAGGAGTGAGATGGGCCGGAAGTTCTTGAGGTCCCTGGGGTCAGCGGTGGGTTTTTTCAGAAGAGCGTTGATCTCAGCGTGCTTCCAGCTCTCCGGGAAGGTGGCTGACGTGATGGAGCTATTTATGGTGTTCCGTAGGTGGGGTGCGATGATGGTGTCGGCCTTGTTGAAGATGTGATGGGGGCAAGGGTCGGCGGGGGAGCCGGAGTGGATGGTGTTCATGATGTGGATGGTGTCTTCGCTGCTGATGGGGGTCCAGGAGTTGATGGTGGTGGTTGGGGACATCGGGCTGGTGTCCGGAGGTGGAGGCTGGGGACCGAAGCTGTCGTGTATGTCAGCAATCTTGCGGTGGAAGAACGTGGCGAGGGAGTTGCAGAGGTCTTGTGAAGGGGTAATGTCGTTGTTGTTGGTGTCTGGGTTCGAGAACTCTTTGACGATGCTGAAGAGTTCTTTGCTGTTATGGGTGTTGTTGTCTAGTCGTTCCTTGAGCGATGTCCTCTTGGTGTTCCGGATCTGCTGATGGTATTCGCGGAAGGCAGCTTTGAGGGCTGTCGTGTTGTCTGTTGTCCGTTCTTTGCGCCAGGTTTTTTCGAGAGTTCGGCAGGATTTCTTTGCAGTTTTGAGGGCGTCTGTGAACCATTCGGGTTTTCTGGTGGTGGACTTGCAGTGGGTATTCTTTAGTGGAGCGAGGTCGTCGGCGCAGTTGGTGAGCCAATGGGTGAGGTTGAGTGCTGAGATGTTGGCGTCGGGTGTGTTGGTGTCAGCAGGTGGGTTCTGGCTCAGTGATGTGGTGAGTTGGTCCGTGGTGATTTTGCTCCAGCACCTGCGGGGGATACGAAGCGTGTGTTGGTGATGGGTGGGCTATTTGCACGGAAGAATAAAATCCCTGAATCACATAACCTCCTTGGTGTGCAGTGTTTCCTTTTCTGAGGAAATTGGTGAAACATATATATATATATATATATATATATATATATATATATATATATATATATATATATATATATATATATATATATATATATATATATATATATATATATATATATATATATATATATTACCTACTGGCGGTCGCCAGTAGGTAGTTATAGTTAGGACCACGTTTCCATAGGAAATCCGCAACATTCTATTTTGAATAACTTTGGCGCCGGTCGACGAATCCTCGCGATTTTTTCAAAATAGGTGGGGCGCTACGCTCCGCTCCTACCCTGAAAGTCTCGGGGGGATTCGTCAAGCGGGGGCTGAGATAAAAGGGGGGTCCCAAAACGCGTTTTTCCCATGCATTTTTCCATAGGACCTTTAGACAGGGCTACAGCCCGAACGGCTGAACAGAATTACTAGAAATTTGGCAGAGAGGTAGTCCTCAGGTCAAGGAAGTGCCTTTTGTAGGTTTGGTGTAAATCTGCTCAGTAGATTCTGAGAAAATAGCCTTTAAATCAATATATATATCTGAGCCAGCTTACGGTGCGCTTACGGTACGCTTACCGTACGCGTACGGTGACGTGCGCGAGCGCGATTCTGATTGGCTCTTAGATCTTAGTAAACATTCGAATCGGCCGAAACCAGGAAGCGGCGGCCGCCATTTTCTCTCTCGCACTGAGAGAGATGATTAACAAACAAAGCACAAAAACATTTAAAGGGGCTGTTTTGACAGCTCCCACACACATAGCCATGTAGAGGGAGTCCCCAAAGATCCCCGAAGGCCAAAAACGGAATTTTTATTTTCTCACTAATTTCGCCGATTACGCTTACCGTACGCGTACGGTAAAGAAATATAAAAAAAAAAAAATTATCCACACTAACCCCACCCCGTGTGCAATTGGTGACCGAAGGTCACCAATTGCGCATGGCTTATAACTTAAGTAAAAAACGAAAATATTAAAAAAAAAAATATTAAAAAAAAAAATTATCCACACTCTCTCCACCCCGTGTGCAAATGGTGCCCGAAGGGCACCATTTGTGCATGGCTTATAACTACTGCGAAAAATTAAAATATTACCTTTAAAAACGAAGTGCATCATATGTCCTCCATGTGCGCACGGTGCGCGAAGCGCATCGTGCGTACATGGCCCATCTAGCGTAACATGGGCACGCGGTGCGCGTAGCGCACCGCGTGCCCACCGTGCGTGCACGGCACTAACTGCGTAAAGTGGGCGCGCGGTGCGCGAAGCACACCGCGTACTCACTGTGCGCGCACGGTGCGCGAAGCGCACCGTGCGCGCACGGAACGAACTGCGTTAAGTGGGCGCGCACGCCACGAATGGCGTAAAGTAACTTAGCATTTAAAAAACCGTACAAATTCACTGAAAAAACCATAGGTTTCACACACGTTATAGTTAGGAATTAGCATTTAAAAAACCTTGCAAATTCACTGAAAAAACCATAGGTTTCACACATGTTATAGTTAGCGGAAATTTTACTGATAAAAAAACCAATGAAATTCCCCCGTTATAGTTAGTGCAGGCAACTATAACTCACGCGACCGCAATCTTCTGCTGATGACATATGTGTCTTTATGAAAAAAAAATATTTGTAATATATGTATAGCTAAAAATGTATGGAAGAAGACATGGGTAAATAAGTGTCTAAATACAGTATTAGCATCAGCAGAAGATTGCGGTCGCGTGAGTTATAGTTGCCTGCACTAACTATAACGGGGGAATTTCATTGGTTTTTTTATCAGTAAAATTTCCGCTAACTATAACATGTGTGAAACCTATGGTTTTTTCAGTGAATATATATATATATATATATATATATATTACCTACTGGCGGTCGCCAGTAGGTAGTTATAGTTAGGACCCCTTTTCCATAGGAAATCCGCAACATTCTATTTTGGCGCCGGTCGATTAATCCTCGCGAATTTCTCAAAATAGGTGGGGCGCTACGCTCCGCTCCTACCCTGAAAGTCTCGGGGGGATTCGTCAAGCGGGGGCTGAGATAAAAGGAGGGTCCCAAAACGCGTTTTTCCCATGCATTTTTCCATAGGACCTTTAGACAGAGCTACAGCCCGAACGGCTGAACAGAATTACTAGAAATTTGGCAGAGAGGTAGTCCCTATGTCAAGGAAGTGCCTTTTGTAGGTTTGGTGTAAATCTGTTCAGTAGATTCTGAGAAAATAGCCTTTAAATCAATATATATATCTGAGCCCGCTTACGGTACGCTTACCGTACGCTTACCGTACGCGTACGGTGGCGTGCGCGAGCGCGATTCTGATTGGCTCTTAGATCTTAGTAAACATTTGAATCGGCCGAAACCAGGAAGCGGCGTCCGCCATTTTGTCTCTCGCACTGAGTGGTATTTATCAAACATGATGCCCAAAAACATGTTACGGGGCTGTTTTGACAACTCCCTCCCACATAGTCATGTTGAGGGAGTCCCCAAACATCCCCCAAGAGCAAAAACGGTTTTATTTTTTTTTCGGCAATTTCGCCGAGTACGCTTACCGTACGCTTACCGTAACCGCAATCTTCTGCTGATGACATATGTGTCTTTATAAAAAAAAATATTTGTAATATATGTATAGCTAAAAATGTATGGAAGAAGACATGGGCAAATAAGTGTCTAAATACAGTATTAGCATCAGCAGAGGATTGCGGTCGCGTGTGTTATAGTTGCCAGCACTAACTATAACGGGGCAATTTCATTGGTTTTTTATCAGTAAAATTTCCGCTAACTATAACATGTGTGAAACCTATGGTTTTTTCAGTGAATATATATATATGATATGCCATGCTATATTCGCACAGTTTACTGTAACCAGTTAAGTTATTTTTGTAACATTTTCATCATATTTTTACTATATTATGTTAGTTTCTGTTTTCTGATTTTTTGTGAGTTGTATTTGTTCCTATGTTGTATCTTATATTCATACAAAATCAATAAAATCCTTTGAAATCAAATCAAAAAATGGGGTTTGGCCCATGTGATACTGAGTAGTCAGTGTGGGCCCCTTATATACACCTGGCTTCTCATCTGTTGGTTAGTACCCTGTCGCAAGCAAGACTGCTTTTTTAATGCTTAATTACTCTCTCAGACACCTGGGGGCATATTTACAATAAGGTGGTGAAGTCTGTTGTTAAACCAAGGAGGCTAACAGCATGCTTCGTCACTTTAGAAATACAGGGCTGTACCATATTTATTAGAATATCGTGCAGCCCTGCATTTCCCCCTGCTCTGGCGCTAACTTTAGCTGCCTAGCGCCAATGCAGGCACCCTTGAACCATAGTGCAAGAGTGCATGTGTTGAGGGGGAAGATTGTTTATGTGCAGGAAGGTCCCCCTTCAAGTAATTCAAGGTAACACCTTGTTAATAAAGTTCTTTTTCAATTGAATTTATTGCATTTTTTCATAAATATTCATGATTGATATTCATAATTCCATCATTATGAAGATTTTGTCCCACTTCGTTCAATATCACTGTTTACAACGGCCCAATGCATTTCGGGCTATGGCCCTACATCAGGGGTGTGATTCCTGTTTTAGAGGAAACGTAAAGACAAAGGCATAAAGTAAAGTATCTTTTGACATCAATTGAGCAACCAATATCACAATCACATCTAACAAAATGCATGCAGTGTGATGTGTGTACAACATTTAATAATACTGAATATGTTGGTGTTGGTGTGTGTGCTTCCTGTTCAAATCAATCGCACCAAGGACGTCTCCGTGGGGTAAAGAGAAAGCTGAGAAATAACAGGTGAACGAATCGAGGTGCACACGTGCTGCTTGTCAATAACTCAGAGATAGAAAGAAATCAGAGTAATTTGTAATGCGATAGACCAATAGCATAATGTCTGGTAAATAAAAAGAGCGTGAGTGCAAAATAAAATGAAGAAAGTGCTCATGAGGTTGGGCAGAGGTGAAATAAAACAGATGTAATTCCGGTCTTATCTTACCTCTAATAAGTCGGTAAGTTACATGCCATTTGACCTCAAGGGGAAGGTCAAACTTTCTATATTGTGCCGATGGCTGTAAAAAAAGCATAAGAAGGTCATGGGAAATGCAGTCCCGAAAATGAGGACAATGCTAGGAGCGTAATCACTTACCCGAATGACAATAGGTTCGGCGTTTTCTTTGACGGTGTAGCGGATGTGTTTGGGTGCTTACCTCTTTTGAAGCCCCGCTAATACCCGGAAGTGAATACCATTGCATTACGGTAGAACTACAATAAACACTAAAGAGTGTGTATTTCGATAAAATATGAAACGAGAATGACGTGCTGGTAGTTTGACAACCGTCTGCGATACTGTGCTCAATAAAAGTGTGAGAACAGAGTAACGCGTGATGCGAGTAAAATTAAAATACAATAAAAATAGAAACAAAGGGTGTTGTGTACGCAAAGGCAAGACAGATACGTGATGCGAGTGAATGAAAAAATGGAAGGAACAAAAGAGTAGTGATAAATGAATCGGGTAGATGACATGACGTTAAACATGAGAAAGGGTGTGTTGTGTAATATATGTGTGTATGAAGATAAGATCTGGACATGAACATTGATAAAACAGTTATACTGTTGTACCTACATCAGGAGCCCACAAGGAAACTGTATGTGCATGATCATTCTGATTCCGTATCTGTTGGAGACAATAATTCTAATGGCATGTCTGGGTGAGAACAGACATGCAACCTCATCAACCTTATGAAGACAACGTTATACCAATATCTTAATTTCAAGTACCCAATATGGGTAGTCAGAACCTGATGTGTCACAAGATTATCCACCTGGTTCTAGGTTGACAAGTGTGGTACAAGAATTGTCAACAATTTTTAATACCTGTGTAGTGTTCAAAGAAAACAACTGAAATCCATTCTTTCATTAAGTCCCTTTGGGTTCACAGATTCTAAAACGTTTATCTAATGAACTTCTCGTTGTAACATGTGTCTGGTGTTGTCGCATCCCTCAATCACAGGGATTTTTTCAAGAATGCAAAAACGTAATTGGCTGATGTTATGTTGCAAGGTGTTAAAATGTACTGCCACAAGTATTTTTGGTGCGTATATTGCTTTTGTGCTTGTTCAATCGTACTGTGATTTTGCGATCTGTTTTTTCGGGCATATATAAGACCGCATTGGCACTTCAACATGTATATTACGTTTTCACTGTTGCATGTGACAGTTACTTTGAGTTTGATGCATGTTCCTTGATGTGGAAATCTGATAGTGCTTCCTTTGATGATTGCATTACAACTACCACAATTATAGCAAGGTGTGGTACCTTTGAAATTTCTTATATTGGTGTCCATTGGATGTTTCAAAATTTGTTTCAAATTCCTGGTTCTCTGATAGGCAAATCTTGGCTGTGTCTCAAAGACGCCATTAAAATCAGGTTCTGTTTTCAGCATTGGCCAATATTTTAGAATCGTTTGTTTGATTACTTGACTGCGGGTTGAAAATTTGGAGAAAAAATATACTTCTGTTCTCTGTTCCATTCATAGTTTTGGGTAACAGTAATCTCTCTTGTGTTATGTTTTCCACTTTGGTCACTGCTTCTTGCAGTATTTGTTCTGCATAGCCAAGCTCTCTAAATTTCTTGATAAAAGGGATTTGACTTTCTTTAAACAGGTCCTGTTAGATTAGATTCTCTTTAGTCGCAGTAATTGAGAAAATGGAAGGTGTTTCTTCAGAGATGGTTGGTGAAATGAAGGATAATATAATAGGTTGTTTCTATCTGTGGGTTTTGTGTATACTGTCATAGTGAGTTGTGCGTTGGTATTTGTAATGCATGTGTCTAGAAATGTGATGTGGTTAGTGTGAGAAGTTGGCCTGGTATATGCTTTCCACTACTTAAAGTAGGCACCTTTCACCAGTCCAAAAGACCCTTATTGATGATTAGGTTAAAGACAACCTTTATTGGAAGCTATCCTAGTGGTAGCTATGGAGAGCAGCCTTCAGGCTAAGTCTCGAAGGAATGTAAAGCAGCTTGGTTTACCAGATCATAACCTCCTGAATGACCAAATGAAGGGAGAACCACACAAGGTATATATAAAATATATCTATTTATTTCTAAACACTCTCTACTAACCTCTTTATGAGATTAGAGAACAAGGCACACAATATTAAAACACTAGAACGACAGTAAATAGCACAATACACAGTGGGCCCCAGGGGGAGACCAAACCATATATTAAGAAAGAGGTATAACAACCACGACTTGACTAGACACAGTGCCTAGAACACGTAGAATCGCTGGGACCTCAAGGAACCACCCAAGGTAGTGACACAGGGGACCCACGGGGGACGCGTGCAGTGTGAGAACACAGCCGCGAGCTCCGTATAATCCTATGGGAAAGTTGCGGTTGGAATTTTAAAGATTAAGGACACTTAGGAGAGGACTTTCAGCAAACCCTTTCACACTTAAAAGGTTCTAAGGCCAGCACCCATGTGAGCACCAGAGTACTTGTGTTACCTAACCCAGGGAAGCCGGGTGCATAGGTGTCAAATGGTGTCGGCAATCTTTGTTGTTTTTAATGGCGTGAGGCTGCAAAGTGCTGCTGCCGGGAAGATGAGAAGTGTCTGGAGGGATCCAAGCCTGGATCAGAGCTGAGAAGAACCTGAAAGCAGAGGGGACAGAGTCTGGGTCACTTCAGGGTGACCAGGGGCACGATAGACCAATGACCACCAATGTCGGGTGTTTCAGGTGAGATGAGGTGAAGCTTGACTCTGCAGCCACGGGGACCAGGAGATGTCGACAACAACCAAAGTCCACAGGCAAGCTGTCCCACAAAGGATGTCGAGTGCTGGGGGGTCAGTGTCCGGACTGGAGACCAACAAGCCTTGGTAACTGCAAACCATGTGGTCAGAGAAAAGATGCTTTGGTGTGGACCAGCAAGGTCCTGGGGACACTCCAAGCAATGGAAAGTCAGGACACATCTGTAGCAACCAGGAAAGCCCACTGAAAGTTAAAGTTCCCTTCTCAGGGACCCACAGGTTGACGGACCAGGGACGGCGAAGGGACCTCAAGAGGAATCACAAAATACCAGCCCACGGAAAACTCGTAGAGTGTAGGCCGGTAATCTTCAATGGAATCACTGCTCGGGGTCTGGACTACAAGTAGCCCAATTTGGGAAAGGAACGGGGCCCCTGCAAAACTGATACTAAACCAAGGCAGGGAAATAACTCAATTGGAAAAAGTGAAGAAACACCGGGCACAGTGTATATGATCTATAAAACGCATGTCAACTCTATACAAAAACATGTAGTCTAAACTAGAAATGCAATCATTAATACAAAAAAACAATGAAGTTAATTGTGAATTACTTTTTTAAAATTCTCATTTCTCTTTTTTTTAATAATATACAAAAATATTTTTTTTAATAAATAGAAAATATACATAAATACATGAACTGTCTAAATGATATTTATAACAACATATGTTCACTTCCATAGACCAAAAAAGATATATGTGTCTGATGATTTCATAGCATTCAATTCATACTAATATACATGATATAGCTTGAATACATCACTTATTATTGTTATACGTTCTATTATTTGGCTCTGCGAAGATAAGTGCTAAACATTCTAATATTGGCTGCTTGTTGACAAACAACGCGTTTGGGCTAGGCCTTCGTCAGGAATCCGCTCATTGTGGTTTGCTAAATGAAAAAATTGTTATGAACATGATTATAATCTAGAGTTACCAGTCTAAAAACGAATCTGCTAAGATTAAAAACAAAGTTAAATATAAGATGGAATTAATCTAGTCTAAGGTTCTTGTACTTTTATCAGGCAATATAACACAAATAAGACTATTAATTGCAATAAAAAATTCACTTACATAATATCTCTAAATTCTATCTACATACTAAGGTGTACATGATATAAATGGGGGAGGGGAAAGGGAGAAGATGCTGTGTAAACCAAGACTCAGCAGGAGTGTTCAAGAATGGCAATGGCAGTATTGACATCCAAACATCCCAACACCACAGTGCATAAAGTTCAGAAAAGGTTAGTGAATATAACACAATTTGATAAAGAATATATCCTAATAAAATTTGAAAATAATCCTCATGGTCAAGGTCTTAGACTCCTGGAGCCTACCTGTTAAGTTTCTTGACGTAACTATCTTCAAGTAGATATGGCTGTGGGTGACGCCTGACTCAGCTTTAAAATGACTGTATTAATTAGACAAAAAAGGGACCTAATATTAATCCCTCAGTGTTTGTATTACACAACATTAAGGTTTTTGACTCGATCTGATCTCTTTGTTGAGATATACCTTATAAAAGAAGTTTCTTTATCTCTTTGTCTGTGCTATACTGGTATTAAGTATGTAGCTGTGCCTCTATATTAGGGCTGTTCGATAGGCTTCAAACCTAATGTTAATGGTAAAAGAAAAAGAGGAGAGAACATGGCTAAATATTAAATGGTGGATGTCCACTGGGTAGTGTCAAAATTAATATCTTAACCTATAGTTACCATGCCTACTGATTAAACTTGAATCTGCACATTGCGCAGATATAGACAAAAGGATTATTACCTTTCTATAGCCATTCATGATTTCAATTTTGGATGTTTAGTTCTTCTTCAAAAACACTCTCAATGGCTCCAAGAATGGTTTGCCTAAAAGGATTAAACGGGTAAGTATGTAATCTGTATCCTAAGGGACAAATGCTCCTTATGTAGCTATGATATCCAAGATGTGTACTGACCTTATGGTAATGAAAGAGAACGTGCCACCTCAAACTTGGTTATAAGGATAGTACTGATTGAAGCTCCTTCATGATATCTCTGCATGTGTCAATAGGATAAATGACACTGGGGAACAAACGAGAGAGGGCCAATATAAGTATAAAGCACTGTACCATGATATAAACTAATATGGGCTAACTGGGTTCACTGGAAGTCATGAGCATAACAGTAAACTAAATTAGATACGATGCTCTACCTACGCATTCCACGTATGTCATGTGGTGTAATCTTGCTTAAGTGCCTCTCTCGAATCGAATGTACTTAGTTGCTATTAAATGGATTGTTAACAAAAATTATAGTATAGCGTCTCTGTTATTATATAGCTGATAAAGATGTACAGAACGCCATGGGTTGTTTAAATTGCGGATTGTTAAAAAAAATCATAGTGCAACCTCTCTGTTTTTATGTAGCTGATAAAACTATACAGAGCGCCATGGTTTGTTTAACTTGTGGCTAAAGGCTCAACCACCAATTTAGTCCTGCAGCGCTGTGAGCACCAACAGCAACGTATTATTCAAAGCGTTGATATGTTTGATAATGACGGGCACCCCCTAGCATTTACATAAATACACTCGACCTCTACACTGTGGCCGTGCCGGTATGCCGATCCCAGGGTATTGCTGAATCGACAAGGGCACGTGTCTCCAATGCTGACGCCGACCTCCCATGAACTGCGCAGACTAACGCCACCATGGCTGCTCGCTAATGCCCAACCAAACATCGGTTTTGTTAAATATTAGTTACTACAGACACGGTCATTGTGTCTTACCTTCCAGCGGCGCAGGATTCCCGTGCTCTTCTTGGAGTCAACAAACGAGCCGGGTAGGCTTGCAGCGGTTCTATTTATGTTCCCATTTCACCCATTAAGTCCTAAACAGCGTCATAGAAATGGGACTGGCTAAATCAGCTGACTGACCTCAGACATGGGCGCCATGTTGAACTACCTACATAATGCTTGAGCAGGCTGAGTTATGTAATGGAAAGTGATACTTTTCAGATGTATAAACAAGTAAGTGCCTATACGTAAACTAAAATATGACTACTGGATGTTAAGAGCACCTAATCATGTTGTCTTGCTGGGTCCCTATAATTATTAAGATCTAGTCTTATTAATTCCAATTTAGCCTTATATCTTGAACAATTACTTATCATGGCCCTATTTAAAGATCCCTGGTTCAATTACCTTGAAGATACTAATCTATTCGTTAGATGTTATGGGGTCTATATAGACTAATCCATCTTATCTGCTGAGGTAGTAACCTGGTTCCTCTTGAGTGGAAAGTGAAGGTCTATTGTCTGGTATGTTATCTCTTCATTATTTAGTTAAATGCTATTTCTGATGGCTTGATCCCAAGGTATTTCTTGGTTAAGCCCTTTCACTGATGTACCCAAAATGAAAATCCAATAAACCTCTCTTAGCTTCCTAACCTTATCTGTGGTGGTGCCCTGTTTGTGGTAAATTTTCTCCAAAATGTACCATTGCATGGCTTCAGGTGTGTGTCCTTTGTCTACATAATGTTGTACCATAGGCGCTGTTAATTTCTTAGTTCGGATCACTGATCTATGTTCTATTAGTCTGGTATTGAGAGTTCTTCCTGTTTCGCCCACATATCCCAGTTTGCATGGACATATAATTAAATAAATTACATCAGTCGATTTGCAATTATTTAAGCTCTTGGGAGATATAAGTTGACCATTGAAAGTGAGTGTGGGTGCTTCAATGGCAGTGTCACAGGATTTGCAAGTGGTGCATTTAAAATTTCCTACCACTGCTCTATTATTCTCAATACTTGTCTGTAGAAATGTATTGGTAGTTTTGATCCTAGAGTGGACTACATGATCTTTTAAACTTTTGTTGCGTCTGTACGCAAATAAAGGTTTAGGAATGGGGTTTCTTTCTGTGGACATGTCTATATTTAAGATTTGCCAACTTTGACAAACTGCCTGACGAATTCGTTCGTTAAGCATAGAATGTCGTGTGACAAAGACCAAAGAGGGATCCTTTTTATCTTTGATGTTAGTTAACAGATGCTCCCTGTCATAGAAACAGGTTCTTTTGTATGAGTCCCGTACAATCTTTTTGGGGTAGCCTCTGACCAGGAATTTGTTCTTCATGGTAACTGATTTCTCGTCAAAGTCTTTAATACTTGTGCAGTTTCGCCTAAGGCGAAAGAATTCTCCAAAGAGAATGCTGTTTTTTTGGATCGTCGGATGAAAGCTATAGTAATGAAGCAACCTATTGCTGGCAGTGGGTTTAGTATATAAATCCACTACCAGGATACCTGTGTCATGTTTGATAAGGATATCAAGGTACTCAACTTGTCCAGTGCTCATTTTGTGAGTAAAACGTATGTTATCATCACATAAGTTTATCCATTCAATAAATTCCAGAAGCTTGTCATGTGTGTCTGTCCAGATGAAGAAAACATCATCTATGAATCGTGAGCACATGGGCACAGATTCATAGAATGATGCTATCTCGTTGGATACAAATTTCTTCTCGAAAAGGGACATGTATATGTTAGCCACGGTAGGGGCACAAGATGCCCCCATGCTAACGCCCTGATTTTGTTTGTATAACTGTTTATTGAATTCAAATACATTGTCCTCTAAAACTATTTTCAAACATTCAAGGACAAAGATAGAGGGAAATTTGATTTTATAAGCATTGATGAACCAGTGGACCGCTGCTATTGCTCCTTCTATAGGGATATTACTATAAAGAGCTTCTATGTCCATGGTAACCATATATTGTGTATTGACACAAAAAGATGTGTTTTCAACTAAATTGAGAATGTGTCGTGTGTCCTGAACAAATGCAGGTGTTCTCGATACATGTGCACATAGTATAGCATCTATGTATTTGGCCAATGGCTCAGTGGCTGATCCAATGGTAGTCACTATTGGTCTCAATGGTGGATCAAGTAGCCCAAAGCACAGCCTCAGGGATTGCCAAAAAGCAAATGCTGCTGCAAATGTAAACGGTGTCCAGGGTCCCCCACAAGGGCTGCGGGTCTCAGGTTTGCTGAGAGCACTAGTCAACCTCAGGAAAGCTTGAGAACCCACCTGTTGCAAAATCTTCGGAGTCCTTCAGGGGCTGTATAGATGCAAACCGGTCAGATGCGCTTCAGGTGCCTGCCTTGCAGGAGAGTAACTCCTTTACTTCAAGGGAGATTCTTCGGTCATCCAATGTAGTGTAGATAGTTGAAGTACTTGGTTTCTGTAGCAGAGTTTCGTCCAGGTAAATCCAAAGTCCTGTAGCCAGGGGTTTCTACTTTATACCCAAGGAAGGGGTGGGACACACTCTGGGGACCCACCTATGGGAGGGTCAGGACAGAGGGGTGGCTACACCCATGTCCTTTGTCCAGTTTTGCACCAGAGCCGGGGCTGATAGTCCCTGCAACCGGTTTGAGCTGGACAATGCACAGGGGCACCAAATGTGCCCCCAGTGCAGACATCAAAGCATTCTCAGAGTGCACCCACCCAGCCCCAACACACTAAAGCCTGTCTGGGAGGTGGTCACACCTTCCTGTGACAGGAAACCTATTGTCAAGCCTTCCCCTGCTGGAGTTTTCATCCATCAGAAGGAGGGCAGACTCGTGTCTGTGGCTGGCAGCATCCATTTTGTGATGCCAGGGTCTGTGAAGTTGGTACCGGGTGTACCGGTGCTGTCATATTTCTCCCTCTAGTAGGGTGGAATCATACCTCCCACACCAGTTACTGGTGTGGAGGTATGATTCCAAGGTGTTTGACACCAAACACGACATGTTTCCATGCAGTCGTTTTAAAGTTAGCATTTGCCGCAAGGTTATAATGCACTTAAGTATATATGGTTGGCTGCATCACAAACAGCCCCGGAATGTAGGTTCCAAAGGATGCAGAGGGGCTCTGCTCATGCATGGGCACCCTCTCACATAAAACCCAGCACCCTGCCTTCAGGATTGATAAGGCCTGCCATAGGGGTGACTGATAGGTTTATATGTGCAGTGATAAGGATAGATATGGAGAACCTATATCCAAGTAAGGGGTGCATGCACCACCTTACACATGCTGCTGTAGCAGACCTGTTGTGTCATTTTGAATGGCCTCCCAAGGGTGGCATAAGACATTCTGCAGCCCCTGAGAGGCCTCTGGGGTACCTATGCCCTGGGTACATAGTATACCAAAGGGGATGATGGACGGAGCGTTTGAGCTAATCAAACCCTCACCCCCAGTCAACTGATCTGGGTACATAGTATACCATATACTAGGAACTGATAAGGGTAACACAGAATTCAATCTGGAGTGTACCTAAAGTACATGAACAACCAATTTAGGGAGATAGCAGATAGACTGGGGCCCGATTAGCAGGATCCCAGTCAAACTAAGTCAAAAACCAGCAAAACACCAGGCAAAAAGTGGGGGTAACCATGCAGTCAGATTCCACCCTCCTACAGTTAGTACTTATTGTAAATTGGAATTCAATCCATTCATCGACTCTGTTGAGGTTGGCAATCGCTTCCACAAGTTCTGGCTCGGATCCTGCCCATAATACGAATATGTCATCAATAAATCTTTTGTATGTGATGAGATGTTTCCTCCATATTTCTTGATTCAAAATGTGATCCAATTCAAAACAGTGTATGAATAAATTTGCATATGTGTGTGCGGCACAATTGCCCATGGAAGTTCCTGATGCTTGAATGTAATAATGATCTTGCCATTTAAAGTAGCTGTGGTAAAGTGTGAAGTGTAATAGTTCCATGAGGAATACCTTCAATGATTCTTCTTTGCCTCAATTGATAAAGAATGATTCTACAGCTGTAATCCCTGCATTCTACAGCTGGGCGTTAGCCACCTTGGCTTAACACCATGCTCCGCCATTTCCAAAATGCAGGGCTGCACCGTATTTACAAGGATACCTATGAAACGAGAATGACTTGCTGGTAGTTTAACAACCGGCTGCGATACTGTGCTCAATAAAAGTGTGAGAACAGAGTAACGCGTGATGCGAGTGATGCGAGTGATGCGAGTAAAATTAAAATACAATAAAAATAGAAACAAAGGGTGTTGTGTACGCAAAGGCAAGACAGATACGTGATGCGAGTGAATGAAAAAACGGAAGGAACAAAAGAGTAGTGATAAATGAATCGGGTAGATGACATGACGTTAAACATGAGAAAGGGAGTGTTGTGTGATATATGCGTGTATGAAGATAAGATCTGGACATGAAAATTGCTAAAACAGTTATACTGTTGTACCTACATCAGGAGCCCTCAAGGAAACCGTATGTACATGATCATTCTGATTCCGTATCTGTTGGAGACAATAATTCTAATGGCATGTCTGGGTGAGAACAGACATGCAAACTCATCAGCCTTATGAAGACAACGTTATATCAATATCTTAATTTCAAGTACCCAATATGGGTAGTCATAACCTGATGTGTCACAAGATTATCCACCTGGTTCTAGGTTGACAAGTGTGGTACAAGAATTGTCAACAATTTTTAATACCTGTGTAGT
Source organism: Triturus cristatus (assembly GCF_964204655.1). Taxonomy (NCBI): domain Eukaryota; kingdom Metazoa; phylum Chordata; class Amphibia; order Caudata; family Salamandridae; genus Triturus; species Triturus cristatus. The sequence continues at coordinate 396,480,567 of NC_140588.1, read as the reverse complement.
GTTCAAAGAAAACAACTGAAATCCATTCTTTTATTAAGTCCCTTTGGGTTCACAGATTCTAAAACGTTTATCTAATGAACTTCTCATTGTAACATGTGTCTGGTGTTGTCTTATCTTTGAATCACAGGGATTTGTTCAAGAATGCAAAAACTTAATTGTCTGATGTTATGTTGCAAGGTGTTAAAATGTACTGCCACAGAAGATTTGATATTTTTGGTGCGTATATTGCTTTTGTGCTTGTTCAATCGTACTGTGATTTTGCGCTCTGTTTTTTCCGACATATACAAGACCGCATTGGCACTTCAACATGTATATTACGTTTTCACTGTTGCATGTGGCATTTACTTTGAGTTTGAGACATGTTCCTTGATGTGGATATCTGATAGTGCTTCCTTTGATGATTGCATTACAACTACCACAATTATAGCAAGGTGTGGTACCTTTGAAATTTCTTATATTGGTGTCCATTGGATGTTTCAAAATTTGTTTCAAATTCCTGGTTCTCTGATAGGCAAATCTTGGCTGTGTCTCAAAGATGCCATTAAAATCAGATTCTGTTTTCAGCATTGGCCAATATTTTAGAATCGTTTGTTTGATTACTTGACAGTAGGTTGAAAATTTGGATAAAAAATATACTTCTGTTCTCTGTTCCATTCGTAGTTTTGGGTAATAGTAAACTCTCTTGTTTTATGTTTTCCACTTTGGTCACGGCTTCTTGCAGTATTTGTTCTGGATAGCCACGCTCTCTAAATTTCTTGATAAAAGTGATTTGACTTTCTTTAAACAGGTCCTGTTAGATGAGATTCTCTTTAGTCGCAGTAATTGAGAAAATGGAAGGTGTTTCTTCAGAGATGGTTGGTGAAATGAAGGATAATATAATAGGTTGTTTCTATCTGTGGGTTTTGTGTATACTGTCGTAGTGAGTTGTCCGTTGGTATTTGTAATACATGTGACTAGAAATGTGATGTGTTTATTGTGAGAAGTTGGCCTGGTATATGCTGTCCACTAGTTAAAGTGGGCACCTTGCACCAGTCCAAAAGACCCTTATTGATGATTAGGTTAAAGACAACCTTTATTGAGGCTATCCTGGTGGTAGCTATGGAGAGCAGCCTTAAGGCTAAGTCTCGAAGGAATGTAAAGCAGCTTGGTTTACCAGATTATAACCTCCTGAATGACCAAATGAAGGGAGAACCACACAAGGTATATATCAAATATATGAATTTATTTCTAAACACTCTCCACTAACCTCTTTATGAGATTAGAGAACAAGGCACACAATATTAAAACACTAGAACGACAGTAAATAGCACAACACACAGTGGGCCCCAGGGGGAGACCAAACCATATATTAAGAAAGATGTATAACAACCACGACTTGGCTAGACACAGTGCCTAGAACACTTAGAATCGCTGGGACCTCAAGGAACCACCCAAGGTAGTGACACAGGGGACCCACGGGGGACGCGTGCAGGGTGAGAACACAGCCGTGAGCTCCGATTAAACCTATGGGAAAGTCGCGGTTGGAATTTTAAAGATTAAGGACACTTAGGAGAGGACTTTGAGCAAACCCTTTCACACTTAAAAGGTTCTAAGGCCAGCACCCATGTGAGCACGGAGTACTTGTGTTACATAACCCAGTGAAGCCGGGTGCATAGGTGTCAAATGGTGTTGTGAATCTTTGTTGTTTTTAATGGCGTGACGCTGCAAAGTGCTGCTGCCGGGAAGATGAGAAGTGTCCGGAGGGATCGAAGCCTGGATCGGAGCTGAGAAGAACCTGAAAGCAGAGGGTACAGAGTCTGGGTCACTTCAGGGTGACCAGGGGCACGATAGACAAATGCCCACCAATGTCTGGTGTTTCAGGTGAGATGAGGTGAAGCTTGACTCTGCAGCCACGGGGACCAGGAGATGTCGACAACAACCAAAGTCCACAGGCAAGCAATCCCACAAAGGATGCCGTGTGCTGGGGGGTCAGTGTCTGGATTGGAGACCAACAAGCCTTGGGAACTGCAACCCATGCGGTCAGAGTAAAGATGCTTCGGTGTGGACCAGCAAGGTCCTGGGGACTGTCCAAGTGATGGAAAGTCAGAGCACATATGTAGCAACCAGGAAAGCCCACTGAAAGTTAAAGTTCCATTCTCAGGGACCCACAGGTTGACGGACCAGGGACGGCGAAGGGACCTCAAGAGGAATCACAAAATATCAGCCCACGGAACACTCGTAGTCTCGTAATCTTCAATGGAATCACTGCTCGGGGTCTGGACTACAAGTAGCCCAATTTGGGAAGGAACGGGGCCCCTGCAAAACTGATACTAAACCAAGGCAGAGAAATAACTCAATTGGAAAAAGTGAAGAAATACCGGGCACAGTGTATATGATCTATAAAACGCATATCAACTCTAGACAAAAACATGTAGTCTAAACTAGAAATTCAATCATTAATACAAAAAAACAATGAAGCTAATTGTGAATTACTTTTTTAAAATTCTTATTACTCTTTTTTTATAATATACAAAAATTCATTTTTTAATAAGTAGAAAATATACATAAATACATGAACTGTCTAAATGATATTTATAACCACATATGTTCACTTCCATAGACCAAAAAAGATATATATGTCTGATGATTTCATAGCATTCAATTCATACTAATATACATGATATAGCTTGAATACACCACTTATTATTGTTATACGTTCTATTATTTGGCTCTGCGGAGATAAGTGCTAAACATTCTAATATTGGCGGCTTGTTGACAAACAACGCGTTTCGGCTAGGCCTTCGTCAGGGATCCGCTCATTGTGGTTTGCTAAATCAAAAAATTGTTATGAACATGATTATAATCTAAAGTTACCAGTCTAAAAACGAATCTGCTAAGATTAAAAACAAAGTTAAATATAAAATTGAATTAATCTAGTCTAAGGTTCTTGTACTATTATCAGGCAATATAACACAAATAAGACTATTAATTGCAATAAAACATGCACGTACATAATATCTCTAAATTCTATCTACATACTAAGGTGTACAAGATATAAATGGGGGGAGGGGAAAGGGAGAAGATGCTGTGTAAACCAAGACTCAGCAGGAGTGTTCAAGAATGGCAATGGCAGTATTGACATCCAAACATCCCCACACCACAGTGCATAAAGTTCAGAAAAGGTAAGTGAATATAACACAATTTGATAAAGAATATATCCTAATAAAATTTGAAAATAATCCTCATGGTCAAGGTCTTAGACTCCTGGAGCCTACCTGTTAAGTTTCTTGACGTAACTATCTTCAAGTAGATATGGCTGTGGGTGACGCCTGTCTCAGCTTTAAAATGACTGTATTAATTAGACAAAAAAGGGACCTAATATTATTTCACTCAGTGTTTGTATTACACAACATTAAGGTTGTTGACTCGATCTGATCTCTTTGTTGATATATACCTTATAAAAGAAGTTTCTTTATCTCTTTGTCTGTGCTATACTGGTATTACGTATGAAGCTGTGCCTCTATATTAGGGCTGTTCGATAGGCTTCAAACCTAATGTTAATGGTAAAAGAAAAAGAGGAGAGAACATGGCTAAATACTAAATGGTGGATGTCCACTGGGTAGTGGCAAAATTAATTTCTTAACCTATAGTTACCATGCCTACTCTACTAATCAAATTTGAATCTGCACATTGCGCAGATATAGACAAAAATATTATTACCTTTCTATAGCCATTCAAGATTTCAATTTTGGATGTTTAGTTCTTCTTCACAAAAACTCTCAATGACTCCAAGAATGGTTTGCCTAAAAGGATTAAACGGGTAAGTATGTAATCTGTATCCTAAGGGACAAATGCTCCTTATGTAGCTATGATATCCAAGATGTGTACTGACGTTATGGTAATGAAAGAGAACGTGCCACCTCAAACTTGGTTATAAGGATAGTACTGATTGAAGCTCCTTCATGATATCTCTGCATGTGTCAATAGGATAAATCAGACTGGGGAACAAACGAGAGAGGGCCAATATAAGTATAAAGCACTGTACCATGATATAAACTAATATGGGCTAACTGGGTTCCCTGGAAGTCATGAGCATAACAGTAAACTAAATTAGATATGATGCTCTACCTACGCATTCCACGTATGTCATGTGGTGTAATCTTGCTTAAGTGCCTCTCTCGAATCGAATGTACTTAGTTGCTATTAAATGGATTGTTAACAAAAATTATAGTATAGCGTCTCTGTTTTTATATAGCTGATAAAGATGTACAGAACGCCATGGTTTGTTTAAATTGCGGATTGTTAACAAAAATCATGGTGCAACCTCTCTGTTTTTATGTAGCTGATAAAACTATACAGAGCGCCATGGTTTGTTTAACTTGTGGCTAAAGGCTCAACAACCGATTTAGTCCTGCAGCGCTGTGAGCACCAACAGCAACGGATTATTCAAAGCGTTGATATGTTTGATAATCATGGGCACCCCCTAGCATTTACGTAAATACACTCGACCTCTACACTGTGGCCGTGCCGGTATGCCGATCCCAAGGGAATTGCTGAATCGACAAGGGCACGTGTCTCCAATGCTGACGCCGACCTCCCATGAACTGCGCAGACTAACGCCACCATGGCTGCTCGCTAATGCCCAACCAAACATCGGTTTTGTTAAATATTAGTTACTACAGACACGGTCACTGTGTCTTACCTTCCAGCGGCGCAGGATTCCCGTGCTCTTCTTGGAGTCAACAAACGAGCCGGGTAGGCTTGCAGCGGTTCTATTTATGTTCCCATTTCAACCATTAAGTCCTAAACAGCGTCATAGAAATGGGACTGGCTAAATCAGCTGACTGACCTCAGACATGGGCGCCATCTTGAACTACCTACATAATGCCTGAGTTATGTAATGGAAAGTGATACTTTTCAGATGTATAAACAAGTAAGTGCCTATACGTAAACTAAAATATGACTACTGAATGTTAAGAGCACCTAATCATGTTGTCTTGCTGGGTCCCTATAATTATTAAGATCTAGTCTTATTAATTCCAATTTAGCCTTATATCTTGAACGATTACTTATCAAGGCCCTATTTAAAGATCCCTGGTTCAATTACCTTGAAGGTACTAATCTATTCGTTAGATGTTATGGGGTCTATATAGACTAATCCATCTTATCTGCTGAGGTAGTAACCTGGTTCCTCTTGAGTGGAAAGTGAAGGTCTATTGTCTGGTATGTTATCTCTTCATTATTTAATTAAATGCTATTTCTGATGGCTTGATCCCAAGGTATTTCTTGGTTAAGCCCTTTCACTGATGTACCCAAAATAAAAATCCAATAATCCTCTCTTAGCTTCCTAATCTTATCTGTGGTGGTGCCCTGTTTGTGGTAAATTTTCTCCAAAATGTACCATTGCATGGCTTCAGGTGCGTGTCCTTTGTCTACATAATGTTGTACCATAGGCGCTGTTAATTTCTTAGTTTGGATCGCTTATCTATGTTTTATTAGTCTGGTATTGAGAGTTCTTCCTGTTTCGCCCACATATCCCAGTTTGCATGGACATATAATTAAATAAATTACATTAGTCGATTTGCAATTATTTAAGCTCTTGGGAGATATAAGTTGACCATTGAAAGTGAGTGTGGGTGCTTCAATGGCAGTGTCACAGGATTTGCAAGTGGTGCATTTAAATTTCCTACCACTGCTCTATTAATCTCAATACTTGTCTGTAGAAATGTATTGGTAGTTTTGATCCTAGAGTGGACTACATGATCTTTTAAACTTTTGTTGCGTCTGTACGCAAATAAAGGTTTTGGAATGGGGTTTCTTTCTGTGGACATGTCTATATTTAAGATTTGCCAACTTTGACAAACTGCCTGACGAATTCGATCGTTAAGCATAGAATGTCGTGTGACAAAGACCAAAGAGAGATCCTTTTTATCTTTGATGTTAGTTAACAGATGCTGCCTGTCATAGAAACGGGCTCTTTTGAATGAGTCCCGTACAATCTTTTTGGGGTAGCCTCTGACCAGGAATTTGTTTTTCATGGTAACTGATTTCTCGTCAAAGTCTTTAATACTTGTGCAGTTTCGCCTAAGGCGTAAGAATTCCCCAAAGGGAGTGCTGTTTTTTTGGATCCTCGGATGTAAGCTATCGTAATGATGCAACCTATTGCTGGCAGTGGGTTTAGTATATAAATCCACTACCAGGATACCTGTGTCATGTTTGATAAGGATATCAAGGTACTCAACTTGTTCAGTGCTCATTTTGTGAGTAAAACGTATGTTATCATCACATAAGTTTATCCATTCAATAAATTCCAGTAGCTTGTCATGTGTGTCTGTCCAGATGAAGAAAACATTATCTATGACTCGTGAGCACATGGTCACAGATTCATAGAATGATGCTATCTCGTTGAATACAAATTTCTTCTCGAAAAGGGACATGTATATGTTAGCCACGGTACGGGCACAAGATGCCCCCATGCTAACGCCCTGATTTTGTTTGTATAACTGTTTATTGAATTCAAATACATTGTCCTCTAAAACTATTTTCAAACATTCAAGGACAAAGATAGAGGGACATTTGATTTTATAAGCATTGATGATCCAGTGGACCGCTGCTATTGCTCCTTGTATAGGGATATTACTATAAAGAGCTTCTATGTCCATGGTAACCATATATTGTGTATTGACACAAAAAGATGTGTTTTCAACTAAATTGATAATGTGTCGTGTGTCCTGAACAAATGCAGGTGTTCTAGATACATGTGCACATAGTATAGCATCTACGTATTTGGCAAATGGCTCAGTGGCTGATCCAATGGTAGTCACTATTGGTCTCAATGGTGGATCAAGTAGCCCAAAGCACAGCCTCAGGGATTGCCAAAAAGCATATGATGCTGCAAATGTGCACGGTGTCCTGGGTCCCCCACAAGGGCTGCGGGTCTCAGGTTTGCTGAGAGCACTAGTCAACCTCAGGAAAGCTTGAGAACCCACCTCCTGTGTTGCAAAGTCTTCGGAGTCCTTCAGGAGCTGTGTAGATGCAAACCGGTCAGATGCGCTTCAGGTGCCCGCCTTGCAGGAGAGTAACTACTTTACTTTAAGGGAGATTCTTCGGTCATCCAATGTAGTGTAGATAGTTGAAGTACTTGGTTTCTGTAGCAGAGTTTCGTCCAGGTAAATCCAAAGTCCTGTAGCCAGGGGTTCCTACTTTATACCCAAGGACGGGGTGGGACAAACTCTGGGGACCCACTTATGGGAGGGTCAGGACAGAGGGGTGGCTACACCCATGTCCTTTGTCCAGTTTTGCACCAGAGCAGGGGCTGATAGCCCCTGCAACCGGTTTGAGCTGGACAATGCACAAGGGCACCAAATGTGCCCCAGTGCAGACATCAAAGCATTCTCAGAGTGAACCCACCCAGTCCAATACACTAAAGCCTGTCTGGGAGGTGGTCACACCTCCCTGTGACAGGAAACCTATTGTCCAGCCTTCCCCTGCTGGAGTTTTCATCCATCAGTAGGAGGGCAGACTCGTGTCACTGGCTGGCAGCATCCATTTTGTGATGCCAGGGTCTGTGAAGTTGGTACCGGGTGTACCGGTGCGGTCATATTTCTCCCTCTAGTAGGGTGGAATCATACCTCCCACAGCAGTTACTGGTGTGGAGGTATGATTCCAAGGTGTTTGGCACCAAACACGACATGTTTCCATGCAGTCGTTTTAAAGTTAGCATTTACCGCAAGGTTATAATGCACTTAAGTATATATGGTTGGCTGCATCACAAACATCCCCGGAAGATAGGTTCCGAAGGCTGCAGAGGGGCTCTGCTCATGCATGGGCACCCTCTCACATAAAACCCAGCACCCTGCCTTCAGGATTGATAAGGCCTGCCATAGGGGTGACTGATAGGTTTTTGTATGTGCAGTGATAAGGATAGATATAGAGAACCTATATCCAAGTAAGGGGTGCATGCACCATCTTACACAGGCTGCTGTGGCAGACCTGTTGTGTCATTTTGAATGGCCTCCCAGTAGTGGCATAAGACATGGTGTAGCCCTGAGAGGCCTCTGGGGTACCTATGCCCTGGGTACATAGTACACCACATACTAGGGTCTGATAAGGGTAACCCAGAATCCAATCTGGAGCGTACCTAAAGTACATGAACAACCAATTTAGGGAGATAGCAGATACACTGGGGTCCCAATTAGCAGGATCCCAGTCAAACTAAGTCGAAAACCAGCAAAACACCAGGCAAAAAGTGGGGGTAACCATGCAGTCAGATTCCACCTTCCTACAGTTAGTACTCATTGTAAATGTGAATTCAATCCATTCATCGACTCTGTTGAGGTTGGCAATCGCCTTCCACAAGTTCTGGTTCGGATCCTGCCCATAATACGAATATGTCATCAATAAATCTTTTGTATGTGATGAGATGTTTCCTCCATATTTCTTGATTCAAAATGTGATCCAATTCAAAACAGCGGTACAAAAGGGAGAGGTGATGGACGGAGCATCAGAACCAATCAAACAAGCACATCCAGTCAACAGATCTGGGTTTGATCCATCATCGTTCTTTAGCCCACTCTGCCACCCCAGTTCAGACGTGGCCATATGCAAATCAGTCTGACCCTGTGCCTCAATGGAACAGTCCATCCCGAACTGACAAGCCATGCCTTCCCTGGACCGGAAACAAGCTTCCTAGGACCGGTTTCTAGCATTTCAGCCGTCTTCAGCCAGGCTTGCTTGAATCCAGTGGCAAAGTGAGCAAGGGACTCACGTCTGAGCATACCCTGCCAACTTATGGCGAACAAAGCGGTACATAAGGGGGTGGTGATGGACAGAGCATCAGAACCAATAAAACACTCACACCCAGTCAACAGATCTGGGTTTGATCCATCACCGTTCTTTAGCCCACTCTACCACCCCAGTTCAGACATGGCCATATGCAAATCAGTCTGACCCTGTGCCTCATGGGAACAGTCCAGCCTGAACTGCCAAGCCATGCCTTCCCTGGACCGGAAACAAGCTTCTTAGGACCGGTTTTTGGCATTTCAGCCGTCTTCAGCCAGGCTTGCTTGAATCCAGTGGCAAAGTGAGCAAGGGACTCACGTCTGAGCATACCCTGCCAACTTATGGCGAACAAAGTGGTACAAAGCAGTGAAAAGTTCATACTACAATTGCATTCAATGCAGGTTTTAGAGTAACCGTGTCTGGTGTTTCAGATTGTTCATGACATTTAAACATAAATGCTTTGCCCATGTCTAGCAGCTGCTGTCTGCACAAACACTGCTATCAAGTACATCCATGTTGTGATACCTTCAGGCATTCATAGCTGTTCACCAACAGCACTTTGCATTCTGTCTATCAAAATTGTATTGTTTTATTCTTGCCATTATAAGCATGCACTAAAATAACAGCATGCAAAATGATGTTGGATAAATATCCAGGACGGTGCCTCACATGATGTGGAGGTAAGCGGCACTTGTGTACATTGAGCCCCAACCCTGTTTTGTAAGGAGGCTTGACATGATTGCTTTCTGTGCTGTAACTCCTTTGCGAGGTAGGCAGTGCTGTGTCCTGTGCTGTACATGTTTTGTAAGGTAGACTTTTCTGCTGTTTGCAATGTACCCTCATAGTGCAACAGAGGCCTGCATTGTTCCTTACAGTGCAGTACTTGTATTTTGAGGTAGGGCTGCTCTAATGTAACTGTTTTTGTGGTGGAGGTTTGCTCTCTTGCATCTTATGCTTTGCCTGCTTTGTGAAGCAGATCAGATGTTCATAGTGTACTAGTAATATCTGAAAGAAGCATTTACTTCTATTTCTCATAGTTGTATAGGAAACATGTGCAGGTGCAATTGTACTCTTCCTCCATGTGACTGTAAAGCTTACAATGCTAGTTTGTGTTGTATGTGATGGCAGCATGCACCATTGCTCCTGAAACTGCTCTGTTGGGGGAGCTTTTGTACTATCAAAGCCTTGTTGTACGTGCACTGTGTCTATAAGAAAAGCTTGCATTACTGATGCATATATGTGAGGTAATCCTCAATACTGATCCGTGTTGTAGCGTTTTTGCGTGCATAAGAAATTTGGATTGTTGCTGGCTGTGCAGCACCTGCTCTGCGTAGAAGTGGTACTTCCACTGTTGTTGCATATGCCATACTTCTTTTCCAAAAAGAGACCTGCTCTCTTGTTGCCTTTGCTTCTGCATTCTGTTGAATGTGGGAAAAGTACTTTTTATGGCCCTCTTCAACACTTGGACCTGTACTCAGGTAGAGGGTCATAAACAACCTGGGAAAGACATGGAACTGGCAGGGCTGAGAGATCAGGGAGCGAAGATCAGCAAAGAACTCACCAAGAACCAAGATGAAAAAGAATGACAACTAATTAAATTAGACACAGGGTTGAATGGTGAAGCAAAGGAAGAAGGGGGAGAATAGAGCAAGGGACAGTAGAAGATAGAGAAAGAATGAAAGAGAGTGGGAAAGAATGAGGGAATTGAACTAAAGAGAAAGGGAAGAAAAAGAAGAGTAGAGTGAAAGAATAATAGGGAGGAGAAGAACTGGAGAAACAGAAAAGGCAAAAGGTGGAACTAAAAGGGGAGAGGATGTAGCCTTATGGCTAGAGCAGTCGACCTTGAAGCTGGGGAACCGGCCGGGTTCGAGTCTCCGCGAAGACGCTCAACAGCCTGTGATTCTGGCCAAATCACTTAATCTCCTTCTGCCTAACAAAAATCAATGTGTCCATCTGTAACGAAACTGGTGCTCATATAAAGTGCTCTGATAAATGATATCTTCGGGTCAAGTTTGCGCTATATAAAACTCAACAAAAAAACACCAAGGTGATGCAAAGCTATTTAGAAACACAATTAGGAGAAGAAAACAAATAAGAGAAAGAATGGCTAAAACAGAAAAGCTGCAGAAATAGACCTCTTTTGGTGGATTATTGGTAGGAAAGGTTAAAATAGCTGTACAGTATAATAGCTCGATGAAGGCTTCAATACTGGGTAATTAATATAAGATGCAAGTCCAAGTGTGGTGTTGTGTCTGACATTTGAGTTATTGTCTGGTATGTGGACACAATAATTGAGCTTGCTTGCACATCTGAAGATGTAACTGGGCTTATGATAGTGAAATCCTGGACGTTTGAGATTTCACGTATGCATGTCAGGTTTAATCGGACATTTACCATCATCATTGTCTAGACGTTTACATGACTAGGTTATTGATTTACCTATTACAGCTCCCTGTGTAATGTTCAGGTGGCAACTAGTTTCATTTTGTGTTGTTAACATTTAATTGATCTTGCAATTATTTATGATTTTGTCAGCTATACCACTTTCTGTGATGCCTTCATGGATAAATGGCACATAGGGTCATCAGGGTTGAAGTATGTGTAATGTCATATCCCGTGATGTCATCGGGGTCCAAGGGCATGTGATATCACTTACGCTACCCCTAGCATTTTGATGAATTGGCATCCCTGCTGCTGGGCCGCATTTCTTTTTCATTTTATCATACCAAGATGGGTGTTTCCCTTCTTGCAATGGTAAAGTTTTTTATGCACCTGCAGCGTTTCAAGTGCATTCATTTAAACTGATATTTCTTTTAAGTTAGAACATTATTTTATACATCATAGCTCAGAAACAAACGGTGTGCAAGGTTTCTAAGCAGTACTGTCTGAAAATAAAGCATAAACTCGAAGAAATATCACATTAAATGAATTCCCTTTATACTGCAGGTGCATAAAAAGAAGAGCCCGGAGCTGTGTCAGCAAAGCCCTTTCAGTGCTCTGTAGCCCACACACATGCTATTACTTTCATTCTCAAGAAGGCACATTTCTTTCAGTGGCATTTACGGCGCATAAAATGAGAGCGACATACAACATAACCCCCAAACCATACGTACTGGAATCCACTGTTCCACACAATGATTTGCCATTCAAATCCTCTTTAATGTGGGGAAACCCACGTTGTCACCCTTGATCCCATCAAAAATACTTTGTTATTGTTTTCTACACACAAATTCCACATACTTCCTTACCAAGGGGCATATTATCAAGCCAGGCGATAAAATTATCTATGGAATTCCAATTGAAGCCCATGTTAGAAGTCCTTCACATCTAACATGGGCTTCAATTGGAATTCCATAGGTCATATTATCAAGCCCATTATCAACATTTTAGCGGCAGTTTTCTGCCGCTAAAGCGGTGATAATTGTATCGCCTGGCTTGATAATATGCCCCCAAGTTCTGTTAAAGCTCCATTTTCTCTTTTAAACTATTCACAAACTTGCTATAATATCACACATTTCAGTGAAACACAACTATTTGTCTCTTGTGTCCATTGAAGGTGCTTTTAGATTTACCTCCACTAATCATTTCTTTCGTCCTACATCAGTAGTCATACAGTATGTGCCACATAGTCCGCTTGAGTATAGACAAACATTGCTTTTTTCCTTCAGTTTTAAAGCATGCCACATGGTCTTATGCGTATCATTCCAATGCGGTCCATCTGCTTCCTTTTGTCATTTGCAAACATTTAAATTTCATCTTGGAATCCCCTTACACAACCCTACCTGTCTTTAATACAATGGTACATGAAACTCTGGTAAACAAAAGCTGCAGCGGTTAGGCCAAATGGCATCATTTTCAATTGGAATAATCCTTGAGGAGTAAGGAAGCCATGAGCAATTTTAAGTCTGAGGACAAGGCAATCTGCTGTTATGCAGGAAGCAAACCCAATGTGAAAAACACCTTGGCACCCTCCACTTTGTTGGGTGACTGTCTCACAATATTGTCATCGATTGCTCTCAAGTCCACACACTACCTCAAATGTTTGCCAACTTTTCCCTCCAGGTTTTTGGCCAAACTTACTCTGATGACTCCAGCTCTTCTATAATGTGCTCTTCAATCAAATGTTTCCAATATGAATTTCAACTCTGTTGAAACATTCAAAGGCAAAGCCCTTAACTTCTACTTCACAGCTATCACCCCTTGCTTCAGCCCAATCACGTAGAAAAAACTCCTAAATGTTGCAAACCTCCCAGAAAAACCTTCTAACGAGCACCTGACCACTTGTCGCAAGAGCAGCACTTATGACTCATAATACAGTCTTTTTGTTTTATTTGTTTCTTTTATTTCCTCAGTTTGAGAGATAGCAGATCTCCCAACAGTATCTTCTTTCTTCTGCTTCAGGTACCATGAAGCCGGAACCACTGGAATGGCGCTCGCCCCTCAAAGGAAGGAGAAATGCCACAGGTAAGTGCGCAGTGTCAAATATCTTAGGGCGATTCTGTAAGGACTCTTCCATTCTGACTTCATCTTCTTAGGGGATAGTAGATAAAAGGACCAGCACTCAGTCATAAACTTGATAATGACACAATTTCTTTCCTTTGTCATAGAACGTTTTTTAGCTAGCTTGACTTTTCTCCTGGAAGGTATGGGCCAAATGTCGGAGTTTACCCATCCTAGACGTCAACTGATTTGCATAATCTAAGGGACCACTTTCTTCTTCACCTATATCTTTCTACCATACTTCTTTTGTCATTTCAAGAAGACTGTGGGGTTGTCTACCATGGAGCAATTGAATGAGGAACAACCACGGCTAATTTGAACCTGTCCCCTAATAACAAAGAGGGCAAGTTGCAGGAGCTGGTCCCAATTTTTACCTTCCCACGTGAGCATCTTTTTCAAGGTAATCTTCAGGGAACCATTGTACCTTTCCACTAGACCGTCAGTTTGTGAGTTGTAAACAGATGTTTTAATATGGGAGTGGCTCATTTTTTTGCACACCTGTATCATAAACTGGGAGACAAAAGGTGTCCCTTGATCTGTAAGGACCTCTTTGGGAAATCCTACCCTGGCAAATACCTCTACTAAGATCTCTGCTTTGTTTTTAGAGGTAGGAGCCCTTAAAGGTATGGCCTCTGGGTACCAGGTTGAATAGTCTACTATAACCAACACAAATTGGATTCCCTTACTAGATTTTTGAGAGGGCATATTGGATCCATCCCAATACGTTCAAATGGTTTTCCGATGATAGGAAGGGGTTCAAGGGGTACAGGAAGAGTTAATAAGGATTTTTCCTCTGACACACCTCATATTCCTGGCAATATTGTTCTATCGTTGCAAAAATCCCTGGCCAGTAAAAATGCCAGAGGATCTTTTTGGTCGTCTTTTGGTCCCCAGTGTGTCCCGCCAGCAAGGGTGAGGGAGCAAAGAACACAATCTGCTGCCAAGACTTGTGGGGTACTAACAGCTGGGGATTTTCCCCCACTTGACTTATTCTATACAACAACCCTCTCTTAAAAACAAACTGGGGATAACCTGGTTTGGGGATGGTTTCGTTGGCATGCGCTTCCTGCCAGGTGATCTGTGAGGTGGCTTGAGTGTGTCTGAAGTTTTTATCTATCTCCCAGGGTTCTGGGGTGAGCAGGCCATCCTGAAGGATTTCTTCTTTTTTACTTTTTTGCCTTGGTCTGCATGGTTTTGATTGGCTTAGAACATGTCCAGGAAATCATGATTATTGGCGCCTAGGATAACATCATCAGGGAGGTAATGTAGAACCCCTACTTCAATGTCTAGCACTTGGCTCTTCAAGGTGGTGACTGAGAGATGGGCTACGGGATAGGTCTTAACGTCCCCATGTACTCACCTAAAGCTTACTGATTGCCCCAGGAGGATTTGGGATGCATGGACTAAATCATCCTGTACTACGGACTGTTTACAACCAGAGTCCAATAATGCTGATATCCATCGCTCACTGATTTACAGGCTTACATATAAGCAATGTCCCAGCGCTTGTGGATAAAGTATGGATCGAGGGGCATAACTAATGTCCATGGTTTCCTCCGTAGTCTTCTTGCTAGGTCAGACTCGGGGGAAATGACACCACTCTCCAAACTCGAAACATTGTGACCCTTATGCGCAGGATTTTCTTGGCGATGAGGGTCTATTTTTTCTCATTTCTCCCATCTCTGGAGCAGGGGGAATGATAGTGGCATCTATCCATTTCCCAGGTGTAGTAGCGGGGTTGGGATCTTGAAAATGTTGTTGCAATTTCCACTGTTTGTTCAACAGTAAGCTGAGTATGTTGTGGTAACCATCTCTGGGTAGGTAAAGGGAGAGCCTCAAGATATTGTTATAAATATATCTGATTAATAATTTTCTCTTTATTGCTTTCTCTCTGCTTTAACCACTTCTTAGCAGCCATCTTCAGTTTACAAAAAGGTCTTGGGATTATATCCTAGCTCCCCCTTTTCTTTTCAAAACTTTACCTTCTACGACTTTGCATCAATACCCAGGTGGTCTAATATGACCCGCTTGATATTCTTGTAAGTGGTATTCCCATGGGCATTCGAAAATTGAGATATGGCCTTTCCATCGCCTGTTAGAAGAGGATAGAGAATCAAAGGCCATTTGTATGGAGGTCAAGCACAAGCCCTGGCAGCCCTTTCAAAATTTAACAAAATGATGTGGGAGGTTAGCTGTATTTGATCCTCTGTGACTTTGTTATGCTCTCTACTTGTGATTTCATTGCATCCCTGAAGATTCCCTGATCCACTTTCACAGATGAAATCTGTCACTTCAGGGCCCACTCGAGTTTCCTTTGCCCTTGCACCAATTGTTGCACCATGGTCTTCATTTTTTCCAATGGAGGGCTGCCCGCATTCTTCACTACATTTCGCAAGAGTTGGACTTATGACTCGTATCACAGTTGTTATGTTATTAATGTTTCTTAAAATTTCACAATTTGAGATATTGCAGCTCACGCAACAGTATCATCTTTCATCTCCTTCAGGTACATTGAAGCCAGGACCACCAGGATGGCACTCGCCCCTTAACGAAAGAAGAAATGCTACAACCTAAGTGCACAGTGTCAAATTCGTTTTTATCAATTATTTTCAGAATTTAATTTTTTGTGGAAGGCTCCATGAGGACTGACACCCATTTTGTATTTTGTTTCCTGACCCCGTCACCAAGTGCACATGAGGTATTACCAGTTGATAAGTTTTCTTTCTGGTAACCATAGGAGTCTAAAAGAAAACCTAGTTAACTTCTCTAGGAAAGCCTATGAAGTCTCTGGCGCAAGATCCGCCCTTCAAAACAAGTCAGGAGAGTTCATGAAAAAGAAAACACCCATAACTAACCAGTGCTTGTCTTGAGAAGACGCAAAGCTATTTTAGACAACTACTATTCCAAAGAATAGCAAAGTATCTCAAAACAACATGCAGGCTGTATACCCCTGTGTGACACACGTAGCGGCGTTAAGGAGTTGAAGGCCCAGGGCCCGATGTCCCCTATCACAATGCTGCTCTCGCCCTCCCACCTCTTGGACCCCCCAGGAGACAAGATCATACCTGGGTTAGCCACGCTCCTCCAGGAACGTGGCTGGACGCTTCATAATGCCAGTGGCCTCCTGGCTGTATCCCGACTCCCTCCTCATAGGTTGGCATCTCACCCTTTGTCAGTGTCTCACTCCTGATGGCATCTTGGGTCTGGTTAGACATTTTCTCATCATTCCTCTCAATGGATTCATGCTGTGGGTCCTTCCGCACAGCTCTACCCCCTTCCAGCTGTACAGGACTCTATACATAGGCCTTGACTTGTCCCACGTGGGTTCCATCAGGGTCAGGTTTAAAGGGACTGCGTCCCATTTTCTCTGGTTCCGTTTTTTTGTCATGCGTAAAGAAGAAACTAAGGGCCTCATTTACAGTCTTTTAATGCAAGGCAGCACCACAAGCCTTTCTGCTGCGCTTCCTCCATCAAAAGAAAATGGCAGGAATGCGCCGTATCTATCAGATACAGTACATTCCTGTCCTTTCCTCCTGCACAGTTGTACAAATGGCTGCCATGCACCAATACAGACACCCTTTTGTTTTAGGGGTGATTGTTTTTGTGCAGGGAGGGACACCTTCCAGGAAAAAACAATCAATGGAGGTGTTTTCCTCTTTCTATGTGTGCTACAGAATGCAACACACAAGGGAAGTGAAAAAATAAATGGAAAAACAATGTTATTTCTCCTCTTTGTGCCTCCCCTACACCACCTCTGGGGAGGCATAAGCTTTTGACGTATTCTGAGGTTTCCGAAAAATTGTCATGGGTAATAATTGTGAACACCCACCGTAATGCCCATGGCATGCCTCCCTGTCACAGGGTGAGGCAATGCAGCGACTTGCAGGGTGGCTTTACGCGGCCTTGTAGATATGGCCCTGCAGTATGAGCCGCCGGACTGTCACTAAAAGCGACATTACGGTGGCACAATAGCCTTGTAAATAAGGCCCCTAATGTCCCAGTCTCTGTTGCCTAACTTCCTGCTGTGAACAGAGAATGTTGAAATCAACACGTAAGGAGGCGTCTGTAATTACATACAGGGGAGTTCATCCACGGTATCCTCTCCCCTTAGCTCTGGACACAGGTCAGCTCGACACCACTCAATTGGTTTTCACTGACTGTCTCACCACTAGCACTTGTTTGATGCTCATGGATTAAAATAATCTATGTGGCACCAGTGGGATTAACTCCCACCTATCAGTACAATCAAGCTCATCCACTCCCTTCACAGCAACATAAAGCATAATGTTGACATCGAGATCGTTGAAAATTATATTCACTTCATAAAAACTTAACATAACTATACTCTGTTCCTTTAGGTCCTCTGCATCAATATCACATGATTCCATTTCTCTTAGGTTTATAAAATTTCCAAGTCCCCCTATAAATAATTTCTTGGTGACAACTGCCCAAGGAGACTAAGAATAAACCATCAAGGACATTTCCTGTACCCTGGATCAACACTTTACACATTGAAGGACCTCCTTTCCTGCAGAGTCCTATTTCTTGCTTTTTATCTCTCACGGATAACATAAATCCCTTCTAATTCCATATTCATCTCATATTAATGATTTAATCATTCACCACATACACTTCTCTTGATTTGGCAAACTTTTTTCCTTCCTTTTCATCTTTAAAAACTCTTGAGAAATGTCCTAACTTACCATAGTTTTTGCAGTTTTTGCGTATTGCAAAGAACATTTTAAATAACACCAAAAAAACTATACTACTTCTCTAATAATAGGTTAATCCTCTATCAAATCCCTAGCTAATTTTCATTAAACAATTATCTTCTTCCTTATAGAAACTCCTCACAATGCATACTTCATTAACCCTTCCTATTATTTTTGTCCACAGACCTTATCCACCATTCACTCTGCTCAATAGCCTTGGTAATAGCAATGACATCCTAAAAATCGGGATCTCCAAGTAACCATAAACGTTCTTAAATATTTTTGCTGCAAACATTGGGGCATTTATACAAGCCTCTTTCGCCACAGTAATGTCACTTTTAACAATATCCCTGTGGCGATAGGGTTTTTTGCCTTTGTTACAAGGCAGTGTTAAGCCTCTTAACATGGCCTAATGTCTTCTTGTAAATAAGGTTCCCTCTCACACTATACTTAGCGTGAGAGGGGTGGGAAATATGTGTTTTGCGGTGGGTGTGCCACCGCTACACCCATTGATTTTGAAGCTGGCCCCTATTTACAAGGGTGGCGTAAAAAGGAGGCTGTGCAAAACATAAGACCAGGGAAAAACTTGTCTAAACATGGCAAAACGTGGAGAAATGCTTTATTTCTCATAATTTTTGCTGTTTCAATGTGTGCTGCATTGTTCAGCACATATAGAAACAGCAAAACCCCATTGATTGTTTACGTGCAGGAATGTGATCCTTCCTGCACAGAAACAGTCATTAAAAAAATGACGATTTGCTAATTCTATGTGTGCTGCACAATACAGCACACATAGAAGTTTCAAATCACGTTTTGTGATTGTTTATATGCAGGAAGGACACCTTCCTGCACATAAACAATCATTCCCTCAACACAGGCACCTTTGCACTGTCCTGGAAGTGTGCCTACGTTGGCACAAGGCAGCTTAATTTAGCGCTAGCGCTTGGGAAAATGCAGGGATAAACCATATCTTTTTTTTGTCCTCATTCACCTCAGACTCTAATGTCTATTAATCTGGCCCATAATTCAAAACTTGTCTGAAGTCAGGTATGAGTGTTTAAATTGCCCGAAAGGTTGCATCCCTCTCAAATTGTCCGATTAAGGGCAGCTGCACGAAGTGGGAGGCCATTGCATCCAGGAGAGCTATATAGGTGTAATCATTGGGCAAGGTATATGCTCTTTTTGCATTTCATATTTCCACCCCCTCCAACTACACCCTAGCCCAATTCGATAGTAAACACCAGAATCTTTTCTTCTTGGATGTTTTCCCCAATAAGTAAATTTTGAACATGTAGAATAAGGAATCTAGCCACTCGGAGTGTTGAAATGGGGTGCCCACCACACACTTATGACAGATTTCCCTTCTTGCCAGTAAAATAGAATAGAACAGGAGATCTCTGGCAATTCCTGTAATACCCTCAGCCACTTCAAAAATAATCAGTGAAAGGCTTACCTTAACATGTAGCCCCAAAAAGCATTAAATTGTCTTACCCACGTAATCCCAAACCCTCGGGATCCTCGGGCATTGCAGAGACATATGAACACACATTGCCTTTTCTAAACCGCTTTTTCCATATTTAGCAGATCTTCCTTTTCCCATATTCGATAGTCTCTTTGGTGTTATGAGGTGGTTTCACCTTAAGAAAGCAGACTTAGCAATGGAGAATAGTTGCCAAATCTTTTGTAACTGCTACCTCGGCAAGCATCCTCCCCACAGCATTTTCAGCCAGGCTGAAATCTCCATCCGTGATCTCTCGCAGTTCCCAATACCAGATTGACACTTTTTTGTTTGCTGTAGGTTTCCCTACAAGATGTTCTTCCAGATAGTTTCCAATACCCAAGAGCGACCTCCAGCTTTGCTCCCAGCTTTTCAATTGTAGATATTAACTTTTAAAGAGTTTTCCCCCCAGCATCTTACTTAAGTCATCCCATGGTAAAAGCTTACCATCTTGAGTTAGGTCGCCCCAGGAATGCATATCCACATTCCTTATTGATAGGGCTAGTTTGTCTTTAAGGTACTCCGCGTTCCCTGGTGAATCCCAGATGGGGGCTGAATTAAAATAATAGTCTAATGTTGTCAGTTGTCTAATGCTGACCCACATTCTGGCCATTGTTTGCAATACTTTTAATGTAATCTTTTTAAACAATTTTGGGGTCCAAATTTAAATAGGAATTGGTCTGTACCCACATTGGTTCCTTTTACCATTACTGCAAACATAGTCCCTTGTTCTGATCTGTCTGCCATATTGAAAAGCATTCTGGTGTTTGTCGACTGGAAGGCCGAGGCATAGTATTGGATGTCTGGCAGGGATAACCCCCCTTTCTCCCAATTTTTTCCATGAGATTCTGATCACCTTGTATGCCCAAACAAAAGCGTTTATAGCGTTTATAGCCTACTGCACTTTGTTGGTCAGTGACTTCCCAAAATGCAGGGGAATCGTATTAAACAGGAAAGTGATTTTGGCAGTATCACAATCTTCATCAGAGGGACACGCTCAAAAATTGGTAAGGAGAGATGTATCCATCCCTTCATTACGCTTATAATTTCTCCTAAATCTTGACCCATGTTTACTTCTGGGATTTCCTCAGTGTTTTGCACAATCTTTAAACCCAAGTAGCTCATCTCTTTCTTGAGCAGCGGATTGTCTTTTCCCTGATTCCATACCATGATCTCTGTTTTCTCTGCATTTACTGCATAACCAGACTCTTTTCCAAAAACCGAGGATATCTGTTGGATAGTCGGTAAGGCCACTGCAAGATCCAAGGTGAAAACCATAAGGACCTGCATATAATGCTACCTTCTCTACCCAACCCTTGTGAGAGAAACGTGGAATATTAGCCATTCTAAGTTTATGTGCTAAAGGCTTTATATATAGATTAAACAAAAGAGGGGATAAGGGACAGCTTTGGCTTGATCCTCTGGATATTTTAAAGGATGTTTTTAAATTCCCTTTCTTTAGTATTCTTGCTGAGGGATCCTGAAATATTAATTGAATTACTCTACAAAATTTGACCCCCAGCTTGTATCTTTTTATGATAGTGGACAGGTAAGAACACTTTACCCTTTGGAATGCCTTGGTGGCATCTAAAGTTATCACTGCTAAAGGGATCGAATGAGTAGTTGCAAGATCGGTGGCCCCTATAAGGCCATACGTTAACTCATGTAGATATCATCGCTTAATAAACCCCTTCTGATTACTGTGTATTATCTCTCTGAATACTTCACTCAATCTCTCTGCCAGGACTTTTGCAAAGATTTTGTAGTCGGCGTTAAGAAGTGATATCGACCTGTATGATTCACAGCTTGCATGATCTTTCCTCGGTTTCAAAATAACTTTTACTATCGCTTCACCCCAGAATATTGGCAGCTATAAAATCTCCCAAACATTGATGTCATATATGGGATTAATACATCTCTCAGGATTTTGTATAGTTCGACTCTTATGCCTTTAGACACTGCAGCTCTACCCCCTTACTTGTCTGTATTGCCCTTCTGACCTTATCTCGAGTGAAGACCTAATTCAGGAAGATCTGTTGGTTTAGGTCAAGGGGTTTTAAACTTTCCCCTAACCAGTGGTTAACCTCTTCATCTGGGACTACTCCTTCTTCCGAATATAGATCCTCAAAGTAGCTCTTAAAGGCCTCCTCTATATCTGCCTCACTAGTCAATTTAACACCTATCTGCAAGCCCTCGATTTCCTTAATCAGATTTCTATTTTGGTCGGCTTTAATCTTCCAAGCTAACAGCTTCCCTGCTCCCTTCCCATATTTAAAATAGGCCAATTTACTATATCAAACTCTAAATTCTTCATTTAATCTTCTAGCCAACTCACCCGCTTCTGTATCTCTTATTTTTAAAGCAAACATTGCTCGTTATTTTGTGTCTAACATAAGCTTCGACTGTGGGACCCCATCCTATATTGATTTTAAGAAATTCTCCAACCTCTTATTTTAAAGAGTCCATTAATTTGATATCTGTAAGTATAGTCCAATCTAGAGTCCATTTTCTTGCTGGGAGCCTACTAGTATGTTTGATCGTTAGTGTTACTGCAGAGTGATGTGAAAGATTGGCCATTTTATATGCGATATCCAGAATATGCTCTCTCTGGTTCAGATTTACCCAATAATAGTCTATTCTGGACCTGTGCCCATATTTATTGTTGTGGAAGGAAGCATCTTGCAGACAGCTGGACCTTTCCCTCCATAAATCACAGAGAGCATATTGTTTTATCACGGTCTTCAAATACACCTGTGATTAGGGTGGTAGACATTGCTCTGCTTGTAATTGATTTGGCTAATTTCATGTCCATTATCACATTGAAATCTCCTGCTATAATTACAGGACCCAGGAACTCCAACAGATTGGTAAGCACAGCATTTATTGGCTCAATGTCATCATAATGTGGACCATAGTACCCTACTAATGTTAATAATCTATCATATATTTTAGTTTTTGCTATGATCCACCTACCACCCTTATACACAACCGTATCTAACATGTGTGCCTTTACCTGTGTTTTCACCAATATTGTCACCCCGCTTATATTCGCACTCTGATCTGTACAAACCACCTGTTGTACCCATCTCTGTTTTCTGAATAATTCAATGCACTTACTTTTCACCAGATGGGTCTCTTGTAGAATTAATATCTGT
Source organism: Triturus cristatus (assembly GCF_964204655.1). NCBI lineage: Eukaryota > Metazoa > Chordata > Amphibia > Caudata > Salamandridae > Triturus > Triturus cristatus. The sequence goes on along the minus strand of NC_140588.1, from coordinate 396,457,942 downwards.
GCCGGAGAATCCCTTAGCTAGTGCTAAATTCTATCCCTCTTCCCTTTTGTGTGTAACCCATTAACATTCCATGTTAATACCTGGGTGGACATATTCCTGCTTCAATCTCCCTGATGTCTACCTGGGCACTTATAGCTGTTCTAAGTGAATTATGGTTCACTGAGGTTTTAGATGAACTTTTAATGAATTTTTCCCTTATGCTCCCCACCCTGTGCTTTCCTCCCTGGCCCCCCACTTCCCTCCCCACCCTGGAGAACCCACCCTTGCTTCCTCCTGGACTTGATATTAGTCAGTTTTAGGCACCCCTGGCATCCACCACCAAGCAATAAAAATAAGTATATTTGTGCGACCCCCTTTTCCCCCTTAGGACAGGGCACACAGTGACCTACAACCTACTCTTATTTTCTATATCATCTCTTCCGCCCTCGTCATGCTAGGCTAACTTCCAGTCCCTCCTTTCTTAATAGCCTCCAACAGCTCATCTGTCTCTCCTTGATTCCTTAGAATGAGCATTTTGTTAGTGTGCATGACTCTTAGGGATGCAGGAAATCTAAGCTGTGCCATGGCCCTTACTTATTTTAACTCCTCTAGGTGATTTCCCTACTCCCATTATCTGTCTAGAGCAACATGAGATAGGTCTCAAAAGTCTTTCCCCCTTAGTGTCTTCATTTTTAGTGCATTTGAAGAATCTGAAATTTAAGGAGAATCTTCCAAGGCTTAACCCTTCTAAATGGATCTCTATGCACCTATTCGATATCCTTTGATATATCCTCCTCACTCTCCTCAATCTGAACATCTACCTTTATAAGTGAAACCACAAAAGCCTTTAGGTAATCACCTTCCTTCCCCTCAGGGGCATTCAAAATCCTCAAGTTATTTCTTCTACAGTTGTTTTCCAGCTGCTCCAGCTTCTCCTGCATCTCTCGATCATCACACTTTAGCGCCTGTATTTCCGCCTTACTATTACTTAAACCTTCTTTCAGCTCCCCAACAGTATTCTCAAGAGTCTGTGTTCTTATGTATAGAAGTTCTATTTTTTTTCAAGGGCCTCACAGAAGCTGCATATTTCACCTTGGTTTGCTTCTGAGGCCGCAAAACCTTTCCTGATATCCACAGTAAGTGAAGAGAACATGCCTTCTAAGGAGCTAGCTGGAGCCTATGCGTTTGTATCCTTTTCTCCTATCCCTTTTGGGGCCATATCTGATGCGGCTTTGTCCTGAGTAGGGTCACCAACTGGGGCCCTGGCTTTTTCTACAAATGTTGATATATCTTGTCTAATACTATTTAAAGTTATATCCATATTAATCCGCGCCTCTGGCTTGGATGTATTTCCCTATGCTGTCAACAGTGCGAAAGCTACTTGTCCCCCGTCCACTCTGTGACCCCTATAGCTTGTTCTCTAAGGGTCACAAAGGGGGTAACACCTTGAAAATGGACCTTAGCGAGGGAGTAATTTTTAATTACATTCTAAAACCTCATGCTTCTTCTTGGCTCTCCTCATCGACTGCAAATCCTTTAGAGGCCAGTGTTTAGGTCTACACAACTTGGGCATGGGGTACTCGTCACCCTCCATGTGTTCAGGTGCCTCAAAAAGGGGGGAATGCCCAAAGACTGTTCAGGGGGGTGCTTTTACTGTTTCCCGTTGTCTTTGAAGTGCCTTCCTCTCTCGGAGGACTTACCCAAATCCTGTTGCTCCCTACCCAAACTAACCCACCTCCATATTACGTGTTGGGCTGGTTCCAGAGTTGTCTGGTAACCAGATTTCGCCGCCTTTACGCTGCCAGTCACCACCTCCTCCTTGTTCTTCTCTCCTCAGAAATCTCTGTGGTTCCTAACTTCTCCGACTGTACTCCAGAAACTGCTGGGGCCGCGCCTGTGCTGACACTGCACACATTGACCCGGAGGAAAACTCGTGCTGCTGCCATGCGGCTCTTCCTGAGGTCTAGGGCGGCTTCAGACCAACTTGTGTTTGCGCCGTTTCGGCAACTCAGCAGCCCCTCTGTGCCCTCAACCAAGATGGTAAGGCACATTCCTCATTTACAATACTAGAGGGGGGGGTATGAAGCTCGACTGGTGGCGGGCCCCCGTCACCGCTTTAGCAACCTGCCGATATCACGGCCGCCATGTTCTCAGGTATTAGCCAGTGTAATGCCCTTCTTCCTACCGGGATGTGCGTGATCTCTCTAAATACGGCTCATTCCTGCGTTTTCCGAATGGGGGAGCATGGCATTAGCATTTTGTGCTTAACGCCACGCTCTGACATTCCCTTGTACATATGCCCCTTGTTAGACCTGGCATCTTTGGCGTGGTTACCCCTGACTTTTTGCCTCTACCTCCTGTGTTTTTTGATGCTATGCTGGATTTCGTTTTTGCTGGTTTAGATGCTTTGGGCACTTTGCCACTGCTGATCAGTGTCAAAGTGCAAGTGCTCCCTTGGTAAATTGTTATATTGATTGGTTATCCATGATTGGTATATTTGTTTCACCTGTTAGCCCCTAGTAAAGTGCACTGCGTGTGCCAGGGCTGGTGATTCAAATGCTACTAGTGGGCTGCAGCACTGATTGTGCCACCCACAGGAGCAGCGCTAAAATAATGTCTTAGGCCTGCTTGCAGTGCCTATGTGCAGTCCAGGACTGCCATGTCGACCTGGCCAGTGTACCCACTGACCAGGCCTTATCCTTCCCTTTCTGTACATTTCAGGCATCCCTATGGTGGCCCTAGGTACCCCCCTGGGCTGGGTGCAGTGTATCTGAAAGGTAGGGCATGTACTGAGGTGTGTAACATGCCCTGGTAGTGAATTACATCCATTTTCGTGTTTCACTGCTGAGAGGCTATCTTGCCCATAGGATAGAATGGGGAAGGCTGTTTACATGCCTATCTTCCCATAAGGGCAAGATAGAAAATCCAAGTTTGGGATCTCTGTGTTCAGAATTTAATTATACATCTTTTTAGCAAGATGGTTTTTAAATTCACTGTGTGAGAATAGCACTTTTTAGAAAGTAGCTATTCTCCTGTTTAACCTTCCTGTGTGCCTGTGTGCTGGTTGGCTGAAGGGTGTCATGTGATGGGCTAGGTGGCTCCAGGAGCCTGGATGAGTCAGCAGCAGGGTAAATAGGGAGATCTGCTTTAGATGGGTGGGAGGAGTAGTCCCTGGGTTTGAATAGGGCTGCCCCTGCCAACACAAAGCTGGCTCCACCCCCTGCTGGCCAGGCTGAGGACTCTGCCTCTGCTGGCATAAAGAAGGCTCCACCTCCTGCTGAGCGTCTAACGACCCTGCCCCTCACACTGAAAGGAACCAGGTGCTCCAGAGCAAAGCACACCCAGGAACCGGTTTGAGCAGGGGAATCCCCCCACTGGAACAAAGAGAGACAAAGGCTTGGAGGGGTATAAGAAGAGGACCCCAGACACCTAAAACTTTAGCTCACTTTGGAACTAAGAAGAAACCTCTGCCAAGGAGAAAGCTGAAAAGGACTGAAGAGGAGAAGACTGCCTGCTTGCTGTTTTGCTTTGCTGCCAAGGAGAGGGGAAGGACTTTGCTGTGTCCCCTTCTTTTGATTCTGATCTCCAAGGGCCTGAGAAGAGCTGGCTCCCTGTTAAGAAGTCCCAGGAACAAAAGGACTTCACCACCAGCTCCCCTGGAACTCTGCTGAGAGAGTTCTGACCTGCCTTGGAGTGTTTGCCCAGTCTTGGGGCCTCAGGAGGTCGTTTTGCTGTGTTTGGGAGCTGGGAAGCAGAAGCGTGAAAAAGAGCAACTGGTACCCAACGCATCATCCGATTGCGTGTCGCAAGAACGAGAGTGCATGGAAAATTTAATCGCGGCACCATCGCAACACGCAGGGTCCCCGCATCGCCGAGTGCGTCGAGCATCGTCCCGAAGCGTGAAGATTCCTGACATTGCGAGGGTCGTCGCAGAACCAGTTTGCGAGCCGCACCACTGCCGGTGCGTGAAAGTCTCCAGTCGCTGCGTGCGTCGACGCAGAGTCCCGTTCCGTGGCGCATCGAGAGTTGCGGCGCCGGAAGGCAACGCTGTGCCATGCATCGCACCACATCGAAGAGTGCCGCATCGAACCTGTGCGTGAAGCTTCCCCCTAAGAAACCTACGTAACGAAAGCCAAAGTCATCGCATCCTCCCCTTACAGATCGGAGCCGGCGCATCCACCTCTGCTGCGTGAAGCAGGGCTGCTGCAAAGCCTCCCCAGGATCTCAGGAGTATCGCATCGCCTTTGCCATCTTCCTTGTCATAGCTTTTGGGAACCTTATCGCAACTACAGGTACTGTTGGGCACGAAAGTGTCGCATTTTGTGCATTGAGAGTCGCATTGTGCAAGACACTGACTTTTACATCCTGGAGTACTTTCTGCAAGCTCTTGAACTATCTTTAAAGTAACCTTTTTGAATTATAGGTTGGTTTGTCTGTAGTATTTGGTCTTGTGAAGTTTTAAGTAAAGATACCTTATTTTTCTAAAACTGGTGTGGAGTAAATCTGTGGTGTTTTCACTGTGTTACTGTGAGTGTTGGTACAAATACTTTACACATTGCCTTTGATAGCCTAGACTGCTCAGGCCAAGCTACCTAGAGGGTGAGCAGGGGTTATCTTAACAGTGTATCCCCCTTACCCTGACTAGAAGCAAGGGTCCCTACTTGGACAGTGGTACCTACCCTGCCAACTAGAGACCCCCAGATCTAACATTGGTGGTCAGCGGTGGGATTGAACTTGTATTTGTACTTGACCCACAGTAATTGGTGTACATCACTAGTTTAAGTGCAGACCAATAGACAACCACATACTGTATTATTTTTGATCTCTATTTTTGAGTAACTCTTCAAGAGCATCATGTCTCAGGGGGCAACAAGTGAGAAGGCAGAAGTGGAGTTTTCCATTGCGGATTTGTATTCGTACGGAGTGGTAGCACTCAAGCAATTCTGCAAAGACCGTGGTTGCCCCTTTAAAAGCGGAGCTAGAAAGGATGAGCTCCAAAAAGTCTTGAAGGCCTGGTGGGAGGCCCAAGAGGAGGATGATGCAGATGAAGAGGATGGTTTTGTTCCCCAAGATCTGCCCGTGGGCAGAGCAGTCTCAAGGGCTGGCAGCTCCCATTCCAGTAGGGGGCTCACTCCAGAGGAGTTGGAGGAGAATCAAAGGGTGAGAAACCATGAATTGGAAATAATGAAAATGAAGCAATCAGACAAGGCGGCGGAGGAGAGCAAGAATGCCCATGCCTTGGAGGAGAAGAAATTGCTTCTGGCTCATGAAGTGAGCATGAGAGAACTGGACATCAAGGCCAAGCAGGTGGAGTCCGGTTCAAATGGTGGCAGCGCACAGCCAGTGCAGGGGGTTAAAGTATATATCCCCAAAGATTTAGTACAGAATTACAATAGGAGTGAGGATATCTATGCATGGTTTACATCATATGAAATTGCATTGAGAATGAATGGTGTGCCTGAACAGCATTGGGGGGCGGGCCTGTGGAAACATTTTGAGGCTTCTGGGAGGAGTGCTCTAGAGCCCTTAGAATTAGCAGGTGCCATGACCTACCCCAATATGAAGGAGGCCTTATGTCTCAGGTATGGACTTACTCCAGAACAGTATAGACTGCAGTTTAGTAACTCCAAGAAGAAAGTGTCTGAGACGTGGATGGAGTGTGTGAATCTGTACTCGCGGGCACTGGAAGGTTGGATGAAGGGCAGCAAGGTAACTGATTATAAGGGGTTGTTACATTTAATTAGTTGGGAGCACTTGAGTAGTCTATGTGTTCCAGAGCTGCGCCAGCATCTTTTAGACAGCAAGCTGACGGACCCCATTGAGGAGGCGGACCGCGTGACCAGTACCAGGGTCCACAGAGGAATTGTGGGTACCATTGCCAAAGGTGGGCAGGGTCCCCAGCAGAAGAGTGGGGGGGACAAGGGTAACCAAAAGGAGTTCTCCCAAGGGCCCCAAAACAGTTCCCAGGGTAACCAGTCCCAGCCCCCCAAGTCAAAACCCAAACCAACCTGGCCCCCTAAGGGCAGGTCGGATAACAAGGGTCCCATTAGGTGTTATCACTGTCAGGAAGTGGGTCACAAGTCTCCTGTGTGTCCCAAGAAATCCCAGGCACCCTCTGGTGTTCCAACCCCGGGTATAGCTAGTGTAGCTTTTGGTGGGGATTTAATTTCTAGCGATTTGGAGGGATTAGCAGTTATGTCCCTTGTCTCTTTAGGAGACACAGAGATGGTCCAGGAAACCCCTGTCCCTGATAACACTAAGAAGTACAGGCAGTGGGTGACCATCAATGGGAGGAGGGTGGAGGCTCTCAGGGACACTGGAGCCAGTGTGACTACGGTCAGGTGTCAGTGGGTCCCTGAGGAGCTGATCATTCCAGACGTACTTCACCCAGTAGTGTCAGCTGACAACTCTGTGCGCCTTTGCAAGGTGGCACATATTCCCTTTGAGTGGGGGTGGGTCTCAGGTCCTCTCAGAGTTGTTGTGAGTCCATCCATGCCAGTAGACTGTCTGCTAGGTAATGACCTGGAGAGTTCCCCATGGAGGGAGGTGGAACGCCAGACTCATTTGTAGATGTTGGGTTTGCCTGAGTGGGTCTGTGTGACCACCTGGTCCATGGCAGCCAGACAGGGTTGTGAAGCAGACCTGGAGCCTGAAACAGTGGCCCAGGTCCCTGCCAGAAAGAGGAAGGGCAAGGGGCGTGGTGCGTCCACCCCCACTGTTCCCACGGTCCAGGAAGGAGCAGAACCTGCGGGGGATGCCCTGGAGCCTACAGGGGAACAGGTAGCTGAGCTGGGAGACATACCTGAGCTGACCCATTGGCAGCAAGAGGGTGGTCCCTCCAGAGAGGAGTTCTGCCAAGCGCAGAAAGCATGCCCTACTCTTGAAGGTCTGCGGCACCAGGCTGCAGACCAGGCAGCAGGTGCTGATCCGAAGAACTTTTTTCTCTACTGGGAGAATGACTTGTTGTACAGTGAGCCTAGGTTTGCTGAGCCCAGTGGATCACGTACCCTGGTGGTACCCGCAGGGTTCAGAGACTTCCTACTGGGTCTGGCTCACGACGTGCCGCTTGCAGGACATCTCGGGCAGGACAAGACCCGACAAAGGCTTTCCACCCACTTTTACTGGCCCGGGATGAAGACGGACGTCGCTTCCTTTTGTAAATCATGCCAGACTTGCCAGGCAAGTGGCAAGGCTGGAGGAAAATGCAAAGGCCCTCTCCAGCCTTTTCCGGTAGTGAGCACCCCTTTCGAGCGGGTGGGAATAGATATTGTGGGGCCACTGGACCCCAGGACCGCCTTAGGCAACAGGTTCATCCTGGTCCTGGTGGATCATGCCACCCGGTACCCGGAGGCTATCCCTCTCAGGACAACCACAGCCCCGGTGGTGGGCCGTGCGTTGATGGGGATCTTTTCCCGTGTGGGTTTCCCCAAAGAGGTGGTATCTGACCGGGGTACCAACTTCATCTCCAGGTATATGAAGTCTCTGTGGGAGGAGTGTGGGGTAACTTATAAGTTCACCACTCCTTACCACCCTCAAGGAAATGGGTTGGTTGAAAGGTTCAACCGGACCCTGAAGGGCATGATCATGGGGCTGACGGAGCCCATGAGACGGAAGTGGGACGTCTTTTTGCCATGCCTATTATTTGCCTACAGGGAGGTACCACAAAAGTCTCTGGGGTTCAGTCCCTTTGAGCTTTTGTACGGGCACCCTGTTAGAGGACCTCTCAGTCTGGTGAAGGAGGGTTGGGAGAAATCCCCTGGGAAAACCCCCAGGATGTTTTCAGCTATGTGCTGGCCATCCGCAACCAGACACAGCGCTTCCGGGCCCTCGCTCAGGCGAACCTGGAAGCTAGCCAGGATGAGATGAAGAGGTGGTATGACCAGCATACCACTCTGATGGAATTTCAACCTGGGCAGATGGTGTGGGTGATGGCGCCAGTGGAGCCTTGCGTGCTCCAAGACAAGTGGACTGGGCCATATGAGGTGGTGGAGCGCAAGAGTGAGGTGACCTACCTGGTCAACTTGCGATCTCCCAGGAACCCCATGAGGGTCCTACACGTGAACCGCCTCAAACCCCATTTTGAGAGGTCTGAAATAACAATGCTACTTGCTACAGATGCAGGGATGGAGGAGGATAGCGATCCTCTTCCTGACCTCCTGGAAGCTAAGGAGCAAGATGGGTCAGTGGATGGAGTGGTCCTCTCGCCCACCCTGACCCCAGAACAGCAGAGGGACTGTCGCCATGTGCTGGGTCAGTTTGCATCTCTGTTCTCCCTGACCCCCGGTATCACCAACTGGTGTGTCCATGACGTGGACACGGGAGATAGCATGCCTGTGAAACAGAAGTTTTATTGGGTGGCTGACAAGGTCAGGGCCAGCATCAAGAAGGAGGTTTCTAAGATGTTGGAGCTAGGGGTGATTGAGCCCTCCAGCAGCCCCTGGGCTAGCCCAGTGGTACTTGTACCGAAAGCTGCTGTGCCAGGTGCCACTCCAGAACTTAGGTTTTGTGTGGACTACCGTGGGCTCAATGCTGTCACGAAGACTGACGCACACCCCATCCCCAGAGCTGATGAGCTCGTGGATCGGTTGGGAGCTGCCAACTACCTCAGTACGTTTGATTTAACTTCTGGGTACTGGCAGATTGCCTTAACTGATGGGGCCAAGGAGAGGTCTGCGTTTTCAACGCCAGAGGGGCACTTCCAGTTCCGTGTCATGCCCTTTGGGTTGAAGAACGCCCCTGCCACATTCCAGAGACTGGTCAACCAGGTACTGTCCGGGCTGGAGCAATTCAGCGCCGCATATCTGGATGACATTGCTGTGTTCAGCTCCACTTGGGAAGAACACTTGCAACACCTCTGCGCAGTGTTGAAGGCTCTGCATAGTGCAGGCCTCACTATCCAGGCCAGTAAGTGCCAGATAGGGCAGGGTTCGGTGGTGTATTTGGGACACCAGGTAGGAAGCGGCCAGGTGGCGCCCCTACAAGCCAAGATAGATACCATCCGGGCTTGGGAACCCCCCAAAACCCAGACAGCGGTGAGAGCCTTCTTAGGACTCACCGGGTACTATCGCCGTTTTGTCAAGGGGTATGGCACCATTGTTGCTCCCTTGACAGAACTAACTTCCAAGAAGTTACCGAGGAAAGTGATTTGGACCAGTGCCTGCCAAGAAGCTTTTGATGCCCTGAAGGAGGCCATGTGTACAGCACCTGTACTCAAGGCGCCTGACTTCTCCAAGGAATTCATAGTGCAGACAGACGCTTCTGAGCATGGAGTGGGAGCGGTGCTCTCACAATTAAATGATGAGGACTTGGACCAACCTGTAGCTTTCATTAGTAGGAGGCTACTTCCCAGGGAACAGAGGTGGAGTGCGATTGAAAGGGAAGCTTTTGCTGTGGTCTTGGCGCTGAAGAAGCTGAGGCCCTACTTGTTTGGGACTCACTTCCGGGTTCAGACGGACCACAGGCCCCTCAGATGGTTGATGCAGATGAGGGGTGAGAATCCTAAGCTGTTGAGGTGGTCCATTTCCCTACAGGGGATGGACTTTACGGTGGAACACCGCCCCGGTACAGAACACGCCAACGCTGATGGTCTGTCCAGGTTTTTCCGCCTTAGCGATGAGAACTCCCAAGAGGGTGGGTAGTTCTCCCCACTTTCAGCTGGAGGGGACACGCGTTAGACCTGGCATCTTTGGCGTGGTTACCCCTGACTTTTTGCCTCTACCTCCGGTGTTTTTTGATGCTATGCTGGATTTCGTTTTTGCTGGTTTAGATGCTTTGGGCACTTTGCCACTGCTGATCAGTGTCAAAGTGCAAGTGCTCCCTTGGTAAATTGTTATATTGATTGGTTATCCATGATTGGTATATTTGTTTCACCTGTTAGCCCCTAGTAAAGTGCACTGCGTGTGCCAGGGCTGGTGATTCAAATGCTACTAGTGGGCTGCAGCACTGATTGTGCCACCCACAGGAGTAGCGCTAAAATAATGTCTTAGGCCTGCTTGCAGTGCCTATGTGCAGTCCAGGACTGCCATGTCGACCTGGCCAGTGTACTCACTGACCAGGCCTTATCCTTCCCTTTCTGTACATGTCAGGCATCCCTATGGTGGCCCTAGGTACCCCCCTGGGCTGGGTGCAGTGTATCTGAAAGGTAGGGCATGTACTGAGGTGTGTAACATGCCCTGGTAGTGAATTACAGCAATTTTCGTTTTTCACTGCTGAGAGGCTATCTTGCCCATAGGATAGAATGGGGAAGGCTGTTTACATGCCTATCTTCCCATAAGGGCAAGATAGAAAATCCAAGTTTGGTATCTCTGTGTTCAGAATTTAATTATACATCTTTTTAGCAAGATGGTTTTTAAATTCACTGTGTGAGAATAGCACTTTTTAGAAAGTAGCTATTCTCCTGTTTAACCTTCCTGTGTGCCTGTGTGCTGGTTGGCTGAAGGGTGTCATGTGATGGGCTAGGTGGCTCCAGGAGCCTGGATGAGTCAGCAGCAGGGTGAATAGGGAGATCTGCTTTAGATGGGTGGGAGGAGTAGTCCCTGGGTTTGAATAGGGCTGCCCCTGCCAACACAAAGCTGGCTCCACCCCCTGCTGGCCAGGCTGAGGACTCTGCCTCTGCTGGCACAAAGAAGGCTCCACCTCCTGCTGAGCGTCTAACGACCCTGCCCCTCACTCTGAAAGGCACCAGGTGCTCCAGAGCAGAGCACACCCAGGAACCGGTTTGAGCAGGGGAATCCCCCCACTGGAACAAAGAGAGACAAAGGCTTGGAGGGGTATAAGAAAAGGACCCCAGACACCTAAAACTTTAGATCACTTTGGAACTAAGAAGAAACCTCTGCCAAGGAGAAAGCTGAAAAGGACTGAAGAGGAGAAGACTGCCTGCTTGCTGTTTTGCTTTGCTGCCAAGGAGAGGGGAAGGACTTTGCTGTGTCCCCTTCTTTTGATTCTGATCTCCAAGGGCCTGAGAAGAGCTGGCTCCCTGTTAAGAAGTCCCAGGAACAAAAGGACTTCACCACCAGCTCCCCTGGAACTCTGCTGAGAGAGTTCTGACCTGCCTTGGAGTGTTTGCCCAGTCTTGGGGCCTCAGGAGGTCGTTTTGCTGTGTTTGGGAGCTGGGAAGCAGAAGCGTGAAAAAGAGCAACTGGTACCCAACGCATCATCCGATTGCGTGTCGCAAGAACGAGAGTGCATGGAAAATTTAATCGCGGCACCATCGCAACATGCAGGGTCCCCGCATCGCCGAGTGCGTCGAGCATCGTCCCGAAGCGTGAAGATTCCTGACATTGCGAGGGTCGTCGCAGAACCAGTTTGCGAGCCGCACCACTGCCGGTGCGTGAAAGTCTCCAGTCGCTGCGTGCGTCGACGCAGAGTCCCGTTCCGTGGCGCATCGAGAGTTGCGGCGCCGGAAGGCAACGCTGCGCCACGCATCGCACTACATCAAAGAGTGTTGCATCGAACCTGTGCGTGAAGCTTCCCCCTAAGAAACCTACGCAACGAAAGCCAAAGTCATCGCATCCTCCCCTTACAGATCGGAGCCGGCGCATCCACCTCTGCTGCGTGAAGCAGGGCTGCTGCAAAGCCTCCCCAGGATCTCAGGAGTATCGCATCGACTTTGCCATCTTCCTTGTTATAGCTTTTGGGAACCTTATCGCAACTACAGGTACTGTTGGGCACGAAAGTGTCGCATTTTGTGCATTGAGAGTCGCATTGTGCAAGACACTGACTTTTACATCCTGGAGTACTTTCTGCAAGCTCTTGAACTATCTTTAAAGTAACCTTTTTGAATTATATGTTGGTTTGTCTGTAGTATTTGGTCTTGTGAAGTTTTAAGTAAAGATACCTTATTTTTCTAAAACTGGTGTGGAGTAAATCTGTGGTGTTTTCACTGTGTTACTGTGAGTGTTGGTACAAATACTTTACACATTGCCTTTGATAGCCTAGACTGCTCAGGCCAAGCTACCTAGAGGGTGAGCAGGGGTTATCTTAACAGTGTATCCCCCTTACCCTGACTAGAAGCAAGGGTCCCTACTTGGACAGTGGTACCTACCCTGCCAACTAGAGACCCCCAGATCTAACACCCCTTTACCTGTTATTTGATCTCTTATTATCGAACTAGAAGCAGTTAACAAATAATCCAGGGCATGAGCATGAAATGTGTAATTTTCTCATGTTGTACTCACACTAGGTTTAAACAATGTCTTCATCATTCTTAAAGCTTCATTGAATTCAGTTACATCCCCCTCCCTACCTGTGGTACAATAACTATTGGTATCACATAGACACCCCTCTCCTCCTAAACCCAGCATGTGCAAAATAATGTTTTTACATATTTCAACAGCCATTTTATTTCCTTCAATTGCACACATAAAGGTGATAAATTCCTCTTTTCAGCTTCTCCATGGTATGTGAGGCTTTCCTTTGGTTTGCAGAAGCCTGACGGGGGGGGGGGGGGGGGAATCAAAGTGCATTCTGCATCCATCCCTTTCCCGAAATTGTGTAGACATGTACTAGACACTGACAAAAAGCAGTCCTTGTAAATGTAGAGTCATAAACAAAGCAGAAAATTCCTCATACTTGTGAAAACCCATTTTCAATCCAGTATGGGCATGCACTTATAATCTGTGTGCAAATAACAGGAGACACAGCAAAGATACTTCAGAGATGCAAGGATTTATTTAAAGCAAAAGGTATTTAAATATTCCCAAAGGCGACAAAATAGGAGGATTATGCCAATGACCTACTCTCACCCAGTAGTCTTAGCACCTCCACATCCTGCAATACTTGACAAAATTTGAGATCAGTGACTGTTCCTGCTGAAAAATTAGAGAAGGACACTCTTTAACGACAGGAAAAGCCAACATAGTGCATACCACTGTAAAGATGAAAATATGGCTAGAATTATTTGGCTCACCAGTGAACAATTCATTCAGCCGGCATGATCAATGAGATAAAACAGAGGGTTCCGGGAATTTTTGGTACCAACTCTGGTGCAAGTTTGGATTGGTTGTACTGAGGTCCAAGGTCACTCATTGTCAAATTCAATTAATTTTATCCATGACTCACCAGCATAGTTCAACAGAGAGAATAGCGAGCATGATAGAGCACACGGGAGAGTCAGTGCTTTTTGAGAGTGATGCCACTCAAATTTGAAAAGGAAAGAAGTACATTGCCAAGGGGAAGTGAGGTAGAAAGGATAATTACGATGTAACAATACAGGATGTTGCAGTGTCAAGACGCATGCACATGTATCATGGCCTGTATGCATTGATATGTCCTGATGCACGTATGTGCATATGTTATGAAACCAACATTGATGAATGCATCATTACACTCGGTGGCCATAATGGAACTGGTCCTCTTTAGAAGAAACCCATTTCAAGATTGCTGCACATGCATGTGCATATGTGGAAGTGCAGAGTATTGGTTCAGCTTGTAGCTCGGTCCTGCTTAGGAAAATTACTGAGTTGCTTGTAGCTTGACCTTTGCAGCATGAGCAGAGACCAAAAGCAGTGGCATGAGCAAACACGAAGAATGTGGTTATAGCATTGAGGAAAGATCAGCAGAAATTAAAGATCGTGCTAGAACATCAGGCCCAGGAAATAGGGAAGAAAGGGGCCTAGCGGGGAAACAGAAATGCCCTTTCTGAAAAAGCATGCCATGGCCTAGAACATAGGGCCGTATTGGAATTTGGTCAGGAGTATGACATGCAAATAACCCCATAATGTATATCTCGATTTCTAAATATGTGAAGGATGTGCTGTTGACATGTTCGTGTAAAATGCCTCATTCTCTGTGCATCAATGATAATTAATATAATGCTTGATTAGATGGTGAACAGTGTCTTTAGCCATACATCTACAGCAATACTTGTATTGCAAAATATGACTGCAGGATTCATGCTGATAGGCTGTGTAAAGGTCACATGTATTTCATTGAGAGTTGTTAGGCCTAGCATCCTTGGTGCAGTTTCCCCTGACCTTTTGCCTTCTGACCTATTTTGCTGATTTCATTTTTGCTGGCTTTAGGATTCTGGTGACTTTACCACTACTAACCAGAGCTAAAGTGCATGTGTTCTGTAGCATTGGCTTATCTGCAATTGGTATGTTTAATTTACTTAAAATACCCTAGTAAAGTGCACTATATGTGCCCAGGGCTTGTAAATTAAATGCTACTAATGGGCCTGCAGCACTGATTGCGCCACCCAATTCAGTAGCCCTTTAAGCATGGCTCAAGCCTGCCATTGCAGAGCTAATGTGTGCAGGTTTAAATTGCTATTTTAACCGGGCAAGTTAACCTGCTTGCCATGCCCAAACCTTCCTTTTTATTACATGTAAGTTACCCCTAAGATAGGCCAGGAGGTAGCCCCATTGGCAGGGTGTAGAGTATTTAAAAAGTAGGACAAGTACTTTTAATTTTTACATGTCCTGGTAGTGAAATACTCTTAAGTTTGTTTTTCTCTAGAGCAACGCCTATCCCTTCTATAGGTTAACATTGGAATCCCCTTAAACATCTTTTAAGTGTAATTTCCAATTGAGAGCAGATAGCAATTTGAGTTTGGTGTCTCTGGACTCGCAATTTAAAATTACAACTTTTGGTGAAGTTGGATTTTAAATTGTAAGTCTGAAAAGGCTCCTTTTAGAAAGTTGACATTGTCTTTACTATCTTACTTCAAAGGCACATTTGGGTATCAGTACTGGACCCCTGACACCATCAAATGAGGACTCTACTGGAAGCGAGGACATTCTGCCTGAAAAAAGAGCTGCTGTGCAGTAAGAGGGACTGCCACTTTGCTACCTGCATTGCTGTGTTGGCCAGCTGCCTGCTGATTGCTGTGCTACAGGAGGAACTGCCACTTTGCAACTTGCTCCACCGTGTTGGCCTGCTGCTTCTTGCCTGGGAGTGTGTAATTTGGGGCAAAAATGCCTACATGAGAAATCAGGAGAAAAATGCAAGCGACTCCTGTCTGCTACTGGTCCTATTTTGTTGCATTTAGCTATATCCTCTTGTTATGTTTCATATAGGTACCCCAATATAGGCTCAGGTGGTCACCTAACCGTTCACCTATATTCTCCCCTACCATTACACTACATAATTGTTCTTGGGACTGACCTTTCACCTAGTGACAGTATTGCTTACAGGACCTAGGGTTTTCCCCTGAAAACTAGCCTCATCCATCATGCATGAGGATTCTTGGAAACTCAGCAGGCCTACCATCTCCTAACTATATATAAGGGTCATTCCTTCCATCATCCTAAGTCTGACATGAAAACAGAAGGTAGAACCCCTGAGGGTAACACTTTGGGTATATAAACACCATATCTTGCTGGGGTAGGCAGAGGAGAAAAAGGACTTCCATGCTGACACACTGATGCGAGGCGCTGAGGTTCCTGCTTGCAGACACTCCAGCTCGGAGTAGTCTGACATCCCTCGCGGGGTGACCCTCTCGAGACCAAGAATGGGTCCCACAGACTTGCACTTCATGTAATGGGGTTGACTTTATCCTAGAAGGATTCTTGGCTCTACACCTACATACAGGCTAGGTACATTTAGGTATATCTAGTTAGTGTCACATCGTAGGAGTCCGCATTATTACTGTCATTGCGTTTGCTTTGTTTGCTCTAAGTTGGCAGGGTATGCCCAGACGTGGGTCCCTTGCTCACTTTGCCACTGGATTAAAGCTAGCCTGACTGATGAGGGCTCTTAGCCTGAAACCGGTCCCAGGATGCTTGTTTCTGGTCCAGGGAAGACATGGCTTGGCAGTTTGGGCTGGACTGTTTCCATGAGGCACAGGGTCAAGACTGATTTGCATATAGCTGTATCTGAACTGGGGTGGCAAAGTGAGCCAAAAAATGATGATGGATTCAACCCAGATCTGTGATGGGGCGTGAGTGTATGAAAAGTTTAACACTCTGTCCATCATCTCCTTGTGTTTGCTTTGTTCGCCCTAAGATGGCAGGATATGCGCAGACGTGGGTCCCTTGCTCACTTTGCCACTGGATTCAAGCTAGCCTGGCTGCTGAGGGCTGTTAGCCCGAAACCGGTCCCAGGATGCTTGTTTCTGGTCCAGGGAAGACATGGCTTTGCAGTTCGGGCTGGACTGTTTCCATGAGGCACAGGGTCAATACCGATTTGCATATAGCTGTGTCTGAACTGGGGTGGCAAAGTGAGCTAAAGAATGATGATGGATTCAACCCAGATCTGTGACTGGGGGTGAGTGTCTGAAACTTTTCAACGCTCTGTCCATCATCTCCTTGTGTTTACTTTGTTCGCCCTAAGTTGGCAGGGTGTGCCCAGATTTAGGTCCCTTGCTCACTTTGCCAGTGGATTCAAGCTAGCCTGGCTGATGAGGGCTGTTAGCCTGAAACCGGTCCCAAAATGTTTGTTTCTGGTCCAGGGAAGACATGGCTTGGTCAGTTTGGGCTGGGCTGTTTCCATGAGGCACAGGGGCAAAACTGATTTGCATATAGCTGTGTCTGAACTGGGGTGGCAAAGTGAGCTAAAGAATGATGATGGCTTCAACCCAGATCTGTGACTGGGGGTGAGTGTCTGAAAAGTTTCAGCGCTCCATCCATCATCTTCTTGTGTTTGCTTTGTTCACCCTAAGTTGGCAGGGTATGCCTAGACGTGGGTCCCTTGCTCACTTTGCCACTGGATTCATGCTGGCCTGGCTGATTAGGGCTGTTAGCCCAAAACCGGTTCCAACATGCTTGTTTCTGGTCCAGGGAAGACATGGCTTGGCAGTTCAGGCTGGACTGTTCCCGTGAGGCACAGGGGCAAAACTGATTTGCATATAGCTGTGTCTGAACTGGGGTGGCAAAGTGAGCTAAAGAATGATGATGGCTTCAACCCAGATCTGTGACTGGGGGTGAGTATTAAAGACACTAAGAACCCTGGGGTCTAGAGGTATCAAAAGAAAGATGAAAAAGGTGATGTGTGAAAAAGAAACAAAAGCCCAATTCACCTAGTGAGAGGGCACTCCCTTTAGGAACGTAATCCCTCACTCACCCTAGGTGACATGCTTCATCATATGGGATTCTCCTCCCAGAGAAAAAACCTAGTTTCTCTGGGGGCTACAACCCCCTCTATGAGAGGGAGGAGCTCAGGGATGTTTTGATTTTGCACTAAATGGTGGACTAAATCCACATATGAAGAGCTGGGTGTGAGTGGGGGGTGCAGTGCTAATGAAATAATAGTGCAGTAAGAGTGTATTAAAACTAGTCACGGGACGGTAAGGAAGAATCTCTTAGGACCACCGTACCGATGCTAGATTAAAAATGTGAGAACCACTAGTTCAATATAACCAATGGTATAATGCATAAGACAATGGTCGACATGTTTCAGCCTGGGCGCCTAGTTAGTCTCGGCTTTCATCAGGACCTAGTTAGCTACTGCAAAAAGGAAAGAATAGTATCAGAACTACGCAACAAAGGATACCGTAAACACCCCAAAGTTGCTTGTCGGGTGTGCGTCTCCTTTATAATGCAAACATCACCTAGACAAAAGAGAATCAGTGTAAGACAAGTTGGTCACAATTGCTAAGTGAAAAAAATATATGAATGTGGTAACTTAAAGCATTGGCCACTCACCTGTGAAAACTGGGCGGAAAATTGACCTCCACCTGGCGACCGCTCAGGAAGGAACACCGCTCTGAAAGAAGATGTAAGACTACTGAAGAGTGGGGTACTTACATATCATGAGCGAGTGGGATAAACATGTGAGCTGATCAACTAATAACGAGGGAGACTGACAAAATCAATGGATGCACGATGTGCTAATAAATACAAAAAATTGGTTCACCAAAAAGATAGAACCATAACAAGACCACCACATATCCTGTTAGATTGGGTATGGTGAGTCTAAACAAAGAGCAGAGAAGCTCGAAGTAACTGTGCTTCGTATACAGCGATGCCATGACGAATGACCAGACATGCCAAAAAAGGGTTGTGGAGTTACCGCCTTCATGAAAACATAATGTGAACTAGAAAAGAAGGACGGTGTGCGCACAGCATTAGAGGTTATCACAAGAGCCTACCTCTCCGTCGGGGAACCGGGCCGGAATGAGCCTGCAGCCGGAGGTCCCGTGGGGCTCGACGGAGTTAGGTTAAGACGAAATGTGTCATCAAATATGGGCCAATCAGGGGACCCGTTTCTTAAAAAACGAATGGGGAGAACCAATCGATGGTGTTCTACCGCCCGTGTGCCAGTTGCCACGGAGACCGGTAAGCAGCTGACGGTTGGAATCAAGCTGTCAGAAAAATGTGGGAATGCGCGCCACGAGTAATTAAGGGAGAAGGTGACAGCGCTCATTAGCAGTGTGTGTAAGTTAAGCAGTAAGGGAAACTAAAGGCGTAACACTGCCACAGTAACGCATAATGTTCGCGATGGACAAAAACAAAATATGTTCATGCTGAAGATTCATTAATGAAACCAAAGCGGAGACGAGCTAGTTGAAACGACACTAGCTTCAAAAGGAGAATCGCTCCGTGAGTGCAAGCTCACATCGGGAAATTTATGTGAAACTGATGCTATGGCAACAAATAATACAGACAGGCGGAACCTAGTTAAAAAAGCACTAATTCCGCTGATAAAATCGTAGCAAAATAATAACTAAACAGAGAGGTGCTCTGATGTCAAAAACTATCGATATCCGAAAAAACCAAGACAGCAGAAGACTGTCAGGAGGGAGTAAATAAAGTCAGTGTTGACTGGCAGCCTGGAAGAGTATGATCTGTGGCATGTAAATGGTAGCCCAACAAAGAAATGTGTAAAGCAGCAATAATTAATGAAGTATACCTTATAGGTAATGCCCATATGCACAGTGTGAAAGATGGGCCCAAAGAGTGAACAGATGCCGCAAAATTACAAGGACAGCCATGGAATAACGTCATTAAGTCCTTGAACATGCGTCTTCAGCTTGTACACCCACCTTTGCTCACGTTTAAACAGAAAAGAAGAGCAATCTGTCAGATGGGGTGGTATGAAAGGTTTGTCAAGGATGGTCCAGTGTAGGTCATTGGGAACATGATTGACCGCCAAAAAATGGTTGGTAAGTTTGGTAGAGGAACGACCACACCGTATAGTACTTTTGTGTTCCAAAATACGGGTTTTAATTCGACGGGTGGTCATTCCAACGTATCTTAACCCGCACGGGCAAGTTATCAGGTAGATCAAATTAGAGCTGTTGCAGTTGCTGTGGCTTCTGAGAGTCCACGGTCTGCCAGTGCCAATGTCTATCTCTTTGGTTACAGAAGTGTGGCTGCATGCCGCACAAGAACCACATGGGTAGTGGCCCACAACCGGTGGTAGACCCCACAGAGTATGTTGAGTGCCTGTTTGGTTGGTGCGAGGGCGAGTATGGACCAATTGATCTCTGATGTTACTGCTGCGTTTAAACGCAAAAAGAGGTCTAGGCAACCCTACATTACCTATGTTCAGTATTTTCCAATTTGACAATACGATTTTTTTGATTTGATTGGAGAATTGACAATAGGTGTGTACACAGGTTAGCCTGCTCTCAGATGTATTGGGGACCTTAGGTGCTAAAAGAGTCTCACGATTGTTATTCGCGGCGCGTTTGGACGCTCTGCGGATCAAATGTTTAGGATAATGTCTAGCCAGTAGTTGTTTGGATAGATTACTCGCATGTTCATTGTATTTGACTTGTCAGTTGAGGAGCAATTCCTTTAGAGGCGCAGAAACTGGCCAAAAGGCAGATTGTCCCGCAATGCCCGCGGGTGAAAGCTATCATACTTCAAAAGAGCGTTCACCGCCATGGGTTTCCTGTATAGCTCAGTACTCAGGCCACCATCAAAAGGAGTTATCAAAATGTCAAGAAAGGGTAGCTGAGTCTTGGAGTACTCACAGGTAAAATTCAAAAAGGGATCACAATTGTTAAGCCAATTCTTAAAAGCCATTTTTGTATGGATTGTTGGTACTAAACACATGTTGTTCCTCAAAAACGTGAACATACAGATTCGCCAGGCTGGGAGCAAAAATGCTCCCCATTGAAGTGCCTGACACGTGGGCATTTTGGCCACAAGTGGACGTAAGAGTTCTTACGTCCACTTGTGGCCAAAATGCCCACGTACCTCAAGGACACCAAGGACATCCTGATCCTACTCAAAGACTTGTCTTTTGATTGTGAAACAGAATTCTTAGTCTCATTAGATGTAGAGTCATTGTATACATGCATTCCGCAGGATGAGACTTTAGATGTCATCGAATCTCTCCTGTTGGCCAATCCACCAGACTCCATCACTCCTGTTTCATTCATAATGTCATGTGCGAAGCTAGCCATGAAAGAGAATTTTTTTCAATTTGAGGAACAGCTGTTCCTGCAGGTGTCAGGCACTTCAATGGGGAGCATTTTTGCTCCCAGCCTGGCGAATCTGTATGTTCACGTTTTTGAGGAACAACATGTGTTTAGTACCAACAATCCATACAAAAATCAAATAAGGATATGGAAGAGGTACATAGACGACGTGTTCGTACTATGGCATGGACCACCATCCTCATTATTGGCTTTTAAGAATTGGCTTAACAATTGTGATCCCTTTTTGAATTTTACCTGTGAGTACTCCAAGACTCAGCTACCCTTTCTTGACATTTTGATAACTCCTTTTGATGGTGGCCTGAGTACTGAGCTATACAGGAAACCCATGGCGGTGAACGCTCTTTTGAAGTATGATAGCTTTCACCCGCGGGCATTGCGGGACAATCTGCCTTTTGGCCAGTTTCTGCGCCTCAAAAGGAATTGCTCCTCAACTGACAAATACAATGAACATGCGAGTAATCTATCCAAACAACTACTGGCTAGACATTATCCTAAACATTTGATCCGCAGAGCGTCCAAACGCGCCGCGAATAACAATCGTGAGACTCTTTTAGCACCTAAGGTCCCCAATACATCTGAGAGCAGGCTAACCTGTGTACACACCTATTGTCAATTCTCCAATCAAATCAAAAAAATCATATTGTCAAATTGGAAAATACTGAACATAGGTAATGTAGGGTTGCCTAGACCTCTTTTTGCGTTTAAACGCAGCAGTAACATCAGAGATCAATTGGTCCATACTCGCCCTCGCACCAACCAAACAGGCACTCAACATACTCTGTGGGGTCTACCACCGGTTGTGGGCCACTACCCATGTGGTTCTTGAGCGGCATGCAGCCACACTTCTGTAACCAAAGAGATAGACATTGGCACTGGCAGACCGTGGACTCTCAGAAGCCACAGCAACTGCAACAGCTCTAATTTGATCTACCTGATAACTTGCCCGTGCGGGTTAAGATACGTTGGAATGACCACCCGTCGAATTAAAACCCATATTTTGGAACACAAAAGTACTATACGGTGTGGTTGTTCCTCTACCAAACTTACCAACCATTTTTTGGCGGTCAATCATGTTCCCAATGACCTACACTGGTCCGTCCTTGACAAACCTTTCATACCACCCCATCTGACAGATTGCTCTTCTTTTCTGTTTAAACGTGAGCAAAGGTGGGTGTACAAGCTGAAGACGCATGTTCAAGGACTTAATGACGATATTCCATGGCTGTCCTTGTAATTTTGCGGCATCTGTTCACTCTTTGGGCCCATCTTTCACACTGTGCATATGGGCATTACCTATAAGGTATACTTCATTAATTATTGCTGCTTTACACATTTCTTTGTTGGGCTACCATTTACATGCCACAGATCATACTCTTCCAGGCTGCCAGTCAACACTGACTTTATTTACTCCCTCCTGACAGTCTTCTGCTGTCTTGGTTTTTTCGGATATCGATAGTTTTTGACATCAGAGCACCTCCCTGTTTAGTTATTATTTTGCTACGATTTTATCAGCGGAATTAGTGCTTTTTTAACTAGGTTCCGCCTGTCTGTATTATTTGTTGCCATAGCATCAGCTTCACATAAATTTCCCGATGTGAGCTTGCACTCACGGAGCGATTCTCCTTTTGAAGCTAGTGTCGTTTCAACTAGCTCGTCTCCGCTTTGGTTTCATTAATGAATCTTCAGCATGAACATATTTTGTTTTTGTCCATCGCGAACATTATGCGTTACTGTGGCAGTGTTACGCCTTTAGTTTCCCTTACTGCTTAACTTACACACACTGCTAATGAGCGCTGTCACCTTCTCCCTTAATTACTCGTGGCGCGCATTCCCACATTTTTCTGACAGCTTGATTCCAACCGTCAGCTGCTTACCGGTCTCCGTGGCAACTGGCACACGGGCGGTAGAACACCATCGATTGGTTCTCCCCATTCGTTTTTTAAGAAACGGGTCCCCTGATTGGCCCATATTTGATGATACATTTCGTCTTAACCTAACTCCTTCGAGCCCCACGGGACCTCCGGCTGCAGGCTCATTCCGGCCCGGTTCCCCGACGGAGAGGTAGGCTCTTGTGATAACCTCTAATGCTGTGCGCACACCGTCCTTCTTTTCTAGTTCACATTATGTTTTCATGAAGGCGGTAACTCCACAACCCTTTTTTGGCATGTCTGGTCATTCGTCATGGCATCGCTGTATACGAAGCACAGTTACTTCGAGCTTCTCTGCTCTTTGTTTAGACTCACCATACCCAATCTAACAGGATATGTGGTGGTCTTGTTATGGTTCTATCTTTTTGGTGAACCAATTTTTTGTATTTATTAGCACATCGTGCATCCATTGATTTTGTCAGTCTCCCTCGTTATTAGTTGATCAGCTCACATGTTTATCCCACTCGCTCATGATATGTAAGTACCCCACTCTTCAGTAGTCTTACATCTTCTTTCAGAGCGGTGTTCCTTCCTGAGCGGTCGCCAGGTGGAGGTCAATTTTCCGCCCAGTTTTCACGGGTGAGTGGCCAATGCTTTAAGTTACCACATTCATATATTTTTTTCACTTAGAAATTGTGACCAACTTGTCTTACACTGATTCTCTTTTGTCTAGGTGATGTTTGCATTATAAAGGAGACGCACACCCGACAAGCAACTTTGGGGTGTTTACGGTATCCTTTGTTGCGTAGTTCTGATACTATTCTTTCCTTTTTGCAGTAGCTAACTAGGTCCTGATGAAAGCCGAGCCTAACTAGGCGCCCAGGCTGAAACATGTCGACCATTGTCTTATGCATTATACCATTGGTTATATTGAACTAGTGGTTCTCACATTTTTAATCTAGCATCGGTACGGTGGTCCTAAGAGATTCTTCCTTACCGTCCCGTGACTAGTTTTAATACACTCTTACTGCACTAATATTTCATTAGCACTGCACCCCCCACTCACACCCAGCTCTTCATATGTGGATTTAGTCCACCATTTAGTGCAAAATCAAAACATCCCTGAGCTCCTCCCTCTCATAGAGGGGGTTGTAGCCCCCAGAGAAACTAGGATTTTTCTCTGGGAGGAGAATCCCATATGATGAAGCATGTCACCTAGGGTGAGTGAGGGATTACGTTCCTAAAGGGAGTGCCCTCTCACTAGGTGAATTGGGCTTTTGTTTCTTTTTCACACATCACCTTTTTCATCTTTCTTTTGATACCTCTAGACCCCAGGGTTCTTAGTGTCTTTAATACTTTATTTGGGGATATAATCCTGTGTGGTCTCAAAAATGTTCCCTTTGACCCTCCGGTATCTAACCGTTTTGTAACAGACTGGGGGTGAGTGTCTGAAATGTTTCAGCACTCCGTCCATCATCTCCTTGTGCTTGCTTTGTTCGCCCTAAGTTGGCAGGGTATGCCCAGACATGGGTCCCTTACTTACTTTGCCACTGGATTCAAGCTAGCCTGGCTGATGAGGGCTGTTAGTCTGAAACCAGTCCCAGGATGCTTGTTTCTAGTCCAGGGAAGACATGGCTTGGCAGTTTGGGATGGACTGTTCCCATGAGGCACAGGGTCAAGACTGATTGGCATATGGCTGTGTCTTAACTTGGGTGGCAAAGTGAGATAAAGAATGATGATGGATTCAACCCAGATCTGTGACTCGGGGTGAGTGTCTAAAAAGTTTCAGCGCTTCGTCCATCATCTCCTTGTGTTTGCTTTGTTCGCCCTAAGTTGGCAGGGTATGCCCAGACGTGGGTCCCTTGCTCACTTTGCCACTGGATTCAAGCTAGCCTGGCTGATGAGGGCCGTTAGCCCGAAACCGGTCCCAGGATGCTTGTTTCTGGTCCACGGAAGACATAGCTTTGCAGTTCGGGATGGACTGTTCCCATGAGGCACAGGGTCAAGACTGATTTGCATATAGCTGTGTCTGAAATGGGGTGGCAAAGTGAGATAAAAAATGATGATGGATTCAACCCAGATCTGTGACCGGGGGTGAGTGTCTAAAAAGTTTCAGCGCTCCATCCATCATCTCCTTGTGTTTGCTTTGTTCGCCCTAATGGTTGTTTCAGCACACCTATTTTACACTAGAATGACGATGGTTCAATAAATACTTATTGAAAACTTCCCCACCGTTTTATTCTGTGTATCTGTCTGAGACAAAGTGAGCACAAGTGACTTATCAAAAAGTATCACACCGTTTCCACGATCCCTGATGGGACAGAGTTGTCATGTTCGATAGATGCCAAGAACAATTCTCTCCTTGGTAAAAGGGGTTTCTAGTGCACTGTGAGTTTGCTGGTATGCAGGCAAACATACTGGGTTGGGGTGTCTGGAATCAGTCTGGACACCAATGTCACAGTCTATGTTCTCTAAACATGCTGATCCTATATAGGTTTAAAGGAACTACATGACATTGCGCCGCCAACGTTGGTTTGATACTTATTTAGCGGTTGAATCTGAGTAGTTCAGTCGTGCTATTACTATTGTGTATAAAACCTTATCTCAGTTTCCTTGAAACATTTCCTTCTTCAAAATAATGGCTGACAAAGTCGCCAGCTTGCCAGCACAATGTGCTGCAGCTTGGGAGGAAGAACAGGAAGGAGTAATCAACATTTCAGAAAATGTCAGAACTGCCCATACTTTAAAAATAACACACTATGGAGTCACATCTAGGGGTGGGACAGTAACATTTGTGATTGAGTCACACAAATCATATAGAACAGAGGTATTCTATTCATGGGTTACATTCCCTCAGGCAGATGCACAATCAAATACATTTCCTTCTTACACTGAAGATGAAACACCAAATGAATTCTATCCGTATGAGGACATTGAAGTTCCACTCACCTACCAGGAGCACATAAACTGGTTTAAAGGCGCCCTCCCACACACAAAAGAAAAAGTGAGACTCAGTCCGCTTGGAAGAGATAGAGCAACTTGGCCAGTCTTAGCCACTTACAAACCGCATCCAGACATTGACACAATTAGGGGTGGGCGGAATTTGTGTAATCGTGCTATGCAAAGCTCCGAGAAACGGTAAAAAATCTCTGCGAGCACGCAAAAGTTCCGCGAACATGCGGAATTGCTTGTTCCGCCAGTTCACAATGCTTTTTTCCTGTTCGCGAACTCTACATTTTGAAAGCGCGAACAAGCAAAAAATTCCGCAAAGCAGCGGATCGCAGAATTTTTGGCAATTCCGCGTTCTTCGTCAAACGCAAAATTACCCAAATTCCACAAAAACGGAATTTACTGCCCAGGCCTAGACACAATGCCAGTAGCAGACTTACATCCTCTTCATAAAGAAATAATAAAACATTACTGAAACCTGATACAGTTCACGATGAGAACACTCACACTTCAGCCAGCAAGGGCTACATCTACAGGACTAATTCAGGGATCTACAACAACAAAAAAACACCACAAACGCTATACGCCATTATGGGTAAAATGCCCACTAGACGTGAGCAAATGCCTTTCTGGATAGTTAAAAAAATAACACAGCTAGAGGGAGTATTTCACACACAGGCCCTCAAGAAAAACAAAGAATGCTAACAATCTGCTTGCCAATGGGTATAGCTCCCCAGATAGAGAATTGTACCTCTTGGGATACAGTTTTCGCTGCCATATGTACCAGAACTGACAGTATCCCTTCATTAGCAGTAATCCCAGATGTATTAAGACAAATACAGAATAAGTATGGAGCAGAACCTGCCCTGAATTTAGGAATGAAATTATTGGGTAGTGTTACCCAGGTATCAGCTATTATATTAGCAAACATAAAAGGGGAGGCAGCAGCAGTGGCAATACGCCAACACCTGAGGGATTTCACACCTTTACAACAGGAACGTTAATTACCTAAAATTATTGAAGACACCTATGCTGACTTAGGTATAGATAGTTTGGGAGCTAGAGCAACAAAACCTCAACTCATGTGTGGTCTTGAAAAAGAGAACACCAAGCAAGCACCTGATTCTTCTAAGAAGAAATGGGATAACAATAAAAACAAAAGAATAGAAGGGATAGATCACGATCCAAGAGTGGGTCTCCTCAACAAGAACCCTTCGAAAGGAGGTACAACCTTAGGAATCGTGATAACATTAGAAAACCTGACAGGTTTCAGGATACTGATACACGTTCCTTCCATTCCTTTCAGGGTTCATCAAAAAACTCCCAAGAGGGAAGGAGGGTCAGAGCACAGACAAGAAGAGTGTACAAAGTCCGGAGACATGCAACGGCTACAGACTATACTTCAAAAAAAGAAGAGAAACTAAAATCAAAACCTCAATTTAAAAATAAGAAAGTAGCATGTCTTAAGGTTAGACATGCGCAGAATAATAAGGACTCAACTTCTGAACAGAGAATGGGATCTGACGATGCTAGACAGCGCAGCAGAAGTAACAATAGCTCGCCAGAGCCTGATGGAATTTTGGGTGACAGCAGAGTTGAATGAACATATCGCAGTGGAAACACCTGATACAAGGGTAAGTGTCCCACATAGGTTACATGAAATAACACTCAAAATGGAGGGGGACAAACCCCTAAAAATTAAAGGTCTCTTTTGGGAGAGTCTGACATACGGCTATGACATCCTTTTTAGTTGAAAAAGATTGGCCGTCTGAAATTGTTATGGAGTGCCCAAAGGGTGAAACGGTAATTTCACCAGCTTTTTCCAACCTCGTTCCAATATACTTAAAACATACATACTCGCAGGAGTGGGCAGTAGCAGTTGCTCTCGCATTAAATCGCAACCATGTTGGGTGGGATGCTGAGTCACCTCACCATGCAATCCCAGTAAAAACTACGTCAACTCCACAGAGACAGTACCCAATAAAACAAGAAGTGAAACAACAGGTCAGGGAGATCTTAGATCAACTTGAATACCAAGGTGTAACTGAAACTTGCACCTCTTCAATGAATAATCTTTTGTTTCCCATAATGAAACCTGATAATTCATACAGTCTAGTTTTAGACTACAGACATCTGTACACTTGCACTAAAACATCGGCAGTACAAAATGCACACAGTGCCGCATTAATGAATAACAAATATAAAACAACATTAGATATCTCAAATTGATTTTTCTGCCAAAATATAGTGCCTGAGAGCATGTATTTGACAGAATTCTCATCGCTAGGTTCTCAGCTTCAATTTTGTGGACTCCTCAAGGGGTAAAAGAATAGCCCTGGGTTGTTCTCCGCTAGGGTAACAGAATTGCTTCAGAATCTGGACGAAGAAGCATTGTCCTATGTAGATGAAATTTAACTGTCAGATGATGATTTAAAGGAAAACTTGACCATGTTGAGCAGCATAATTTTGGGGTTCAGCTCTGAGGGCTACAAATACAACTTTAAAAAATCAAAATAGCCCACCTCAATGTCCTATTTTTGGGATATGAGTTATCAAGTGAAGGGAAAGGCCTGGCAGCAAACTTTTTAGAAAAGTGTGCGCTGCTCCAACCTCCTAAATCATTGAAAAATGCACAATGGATATTGGGATTTAAAATTTTTGGCAGAATATACATTTTAGATTACGCAGAAAAAGTGCAACCTTTCTACGATCTAATAAGACCTGATTTTTCAGTTAGGGATTGGACACAGGAACAAACAGATATCCTTCGTTCCCTACAAGCTGACATGATAGTATCAAAACACTTGTAGACCCGCGTGAATGTCCGCAACCTGGTGATCCGTGTTATAGCTGGTCAATCTGAGTCCACTTACCTAACCTTCAATGAAGGCAAAACAGTACCCATAGCATATAATTCACAGCTGTACACTAACGCAGAAATGCCTTTTGTTTCTACAGAAAAAATTCGGACAGCTGTACAGACTGCTGTAGTGATAGAAAGAGCACTGGCTCAGGGTTAACGAATGACTGTTGTGACTCCGGTACCAGCCCTAGAGGCTATTACAAAACCAAATGTTCTGAATGCTAAAGCTTTACATCCAAAATGGATACAATGGGCTAATATCTATCACTGCAAAAGATGTGGAGTACAGATACACTTAAAACACAAGCATTTCTGCAATATGAACAAGAATATTCTCTCCCGAATGAAATAATGCCTCTAGATTGTTATGAATACATTATTTACACTGACGGTTCTGCTCAGCCGGCCGTAGGAAGTAAACAGCAATATAGCACCACGTATGCGATTGTAAAGGGTCGTATGCAGAAAGGCAAGTTCCATCCAAGCAGTAAGAAAACACAGTCTCTATGAGACTGCACGGCACAGCTGGCAGAATTAAAAGCCCTGGTACTGGCACTAATAAATATGGATCGAGAATTCCCCACACTGATTGTGTGCGATTCTTTTTATTGTGTCCAGTCATACAATGTGTATCTTCACTACTGGGGTCAAAATGGGTTTGAAGACTCAAAAGGTGGCACAATTAAGCATAAAATGCTATGGGAACAAGTAGCTGAGTTGAAAAATTAACTACCAAGAGCTCACGTGATACACACGCTGAGTCATCAACGTTATGGCGTTCATGTTGAAGGGAATTCATTGGCGGATGAAGCCGCAAAAACGAGAATAGACGGACAGATAATGGTAGCTGTCATTGCTTCACGCAAAAACAGCACAGCCTTACCGAAAGGCTTTTCACTCAAGTACTCCTACAAGCTAGATGCAAATAACATTCCGTATGCTCAAATTCCAGGAGTGGGGGACAGAGTAATACCAAACATGGATCGCAGATTAGGTTTAATTCTAGCTGCACACGAGGGTCTAGGTTTTGCACATTCAGGAGTTACCGCAACGGTTTCTTTATTGAAACAACGCCATTGGGGGCCAGGACTAACTAAACAGACAAAGAATTTTGTCTTAAAGTGCGAAATCTGTCAGCAGATGAAGGGTTTGACCATAGCACGTTCAGTGCAGACACCATTACTAATATCAGACAGACCACTCGCTTGTGTTTATGTGGTCCACTGAGGCCACCTAAAATCGTATGGGGTTTACAAGTTTATCTTGGTGGATTCATGCTCTAGATTCCTATGGGTGTGGTCTAAGCGCTCAGCTGACGTTCAAACTGTTATAACAGATTTGCCAGTCTTTATAGGGAAATACGCAGTTGGCACATTACATTCTGACCGTGGCCCCGCGTTTAGCTCTAGGGCTTACAAGTAAGCCATGGAAGGTTTGGGTGTTGCATTGCAGTACTACTCTCGGTACCATCCAGAGGGAAATATGGTTGTGGAGAGGAAAAACTGAGACTTAAAGCAATCTTTAACAGCAAGGGTATTAGGTTTGGGTGGTAGTTGGGTCAATCACTTATACGGGGTCCAAACAACCCTTAACATTGTGCAAAGAAGTTCCCTAGGAAGTGTCACTCCTTACGCGGTCCTATTTGGGACGAGCATTTGGGTACCTGCTCTCGATTGTGAAAGCAAAGTGGTGGATAAAAAACCATTTTACATCAATAAACGTTTGCCTGTTTTACAGGATCTCAATGAATTCCAGGCACTATAAAGCAACGTGCAAGTAAAACGCACCGCCACTGGGGAAGTCAAATCAGTCACGGCAAGACCTGCCTGGATCCCAAAAGTCGGGGATCTGGCCAGAGAAAAGATTGTGGACAAAACAAATTGAGCCATCATACAGAAAGCCAGACCCTGTCTTCGCTGTCGAAGGAACAAGAACAGTACCCCTTCCGCCTCTTGCCGGAAAAAAAGAAAAGAGATTCATCTCCATTGATCTGGTCAAAACACACTATGTGGCCAATACTGAATAGTAGGTCTTGGGGGCTCCTGGGTAGCCGATGCTCTCCTCCAGCTACCATTCAGGAAGTACAGACAGAAAGACTCACAACACTTGAAGTGTCACCAATACTAAGTAATGGAATTTCCAACAATTGAATAGAACTCGTTACTCTGGAAAACAGAACTTCAAAACACAATTGAGGATTATATTAAAATTTGATTTATAGATTATTTAATAACACTAATTGCTTTGGTTAACAGTTCTGTATAACTACTGTTGTGAGGAGTAGCCTCGTAACTTTTTATTGTCCCCTATATGTGTACACAGGGTGGTTTGTGAGATTATCCTCCTGAACCTACCACCCTACGACTCCACTAAAGTTTTTACCATTGTCCAAAACTAATCTTATTCCTAGAGCCATAACAGCAAGTGTACCTCTTGTGTGACCTTTTTGGTATTTTTTTCTTTGTAATTGCACATATATTGCACATGCACTTTAATGAGGACAACTAATCTGGAAATGTGTCGCTGTAGACTGCTTTAAGAAATACAACAATGAGGTGTATGCTTTTCTGTAAGAACTTTTTTAAATTAAATGTATTGTATTGTGTATATACTTTCATGGTCATATCGACCGAAATAAAGTTTAACTGAACTGAACAACTAAAGACAAATTTCAAATCGGCCTACCACCGATATCTACATCAATATTCCTCTACAAGAGACGTCTGCTAGTTCAACAAAAACTGCTGACCTACCAAAAATAGATTGAACAGCATCTGGCTACTACATCGATTTTGATACCTTCTCTCTGGATCCCAGTGAACCTGAAACAACACCAGCTCCAGTTTCCCATAAGCAACAACTTCATGATTTCTACACTTTTCTTAAAAAGACTTACCTAGTATCACCTTGGCTCCAGCTCTGCATAAAAACTGGAATACTGTTTTTTATTTTCTGGATTGGCCTAGTGTCTGTCTTTTGCTTACTCATGAATGGAAATTATCTCCCAGAACGCTCTGCAGTATCAAATGTGAACTTGGTCCTGAAACCTCACACATCTTTTCATCGTGAACAAAGAGACCTGTCCTTCCTGAACATTACAGCATTACAGCTGTTCCAATTCCTGATGGTATAGTACGGGACAAGGTTGATTATGATGTATTTGGTCCCACTTAACTTTTAAAAATACCTCATGTATTTAAATTTCTCTAAATGATATCATTACCTCCAGTACATTTTCTGATGATTGGGATTTTTTAAACTGTAAATAATATGTTGTCTGATTTAGAACAATCTGCTGATTTTTTTTTGTGTTCAAAATATTTTATTAGGATTTTTTGTAGACATGACAAACAAAAACGGATACAATGTTGGTATATGTAATAAAATATTATTACTAATAAAATATTTCCTTAATAATATCCATATACCAAAAATGTTAACCATTGTCATAAAAGCAGTCAAATGATAAAAGTTGAAAAAAAGGGAACAAACGAGGCTTCTCCTCACAACAGTAGTTATACATAACTGTTAACCGAAGCAATTAGTGTTATTAAATGTTCTATAAATACATTTTAATATAATCCTCAATTGGTTTCCATAAGTGTTAAAAAGACGAAGTATTTTCTAATGGTCCCTTGTAAGAGAATTGAGCACCAGATCTAATAAAAATAAGATATGACCACCATGCATGGATTGATATTGTTTCTGATGATTTCCAATTGGAAGTAATGGATTTAATAGTAATGGAGATAAGGAGATAAAGTTTAGAATAAGGTGGATGATAGAACATAAGATTTACCAACAAGTATGCTATAAGTGAGAGTCTCAGAAATAAGAAGTATTTTAACAATAATATCCCAAACATCTTCCAGAATCGAACTATTACATTACATTCGAAAAGCATATGTTTCAAGGTACCATCATAACATTTGCAGTTCCAACAAAGTGGGGTGTCTATAAGTTTATCCTTAAATAATTTATAAGGAGTCCATAGACAATTTAACAAAATAAAGACGTTGGTTTGGGATAATGTTACAGGACACCAACCTGAGATATTGATAGACCAAATTTGTCCCAATTCGTTTAATGCAAGATTCAAGGAAAGTTCTGTATTCAAAAACGTGGATAAAAAGGTAAGGTTAGTAGCATTTGTACAATGAAATTGTTTATAAAATTTTGAGACAGTATGTTGGGAAGCAGAAAAAGCTTTAATACAACTTACCGAATCTGGAGTCTTAATTTGGGGTAGCATAATTAGAAAGGTGTTAAGCAATGTGTTACAAAGAAGTTCATATTTAGTTGCTTCGGTATTGGGTAACATGAATCTGGCTTATAGTTCAGCAAAAGATAGAAAAGCAGTATCTTCATCAATATTCTGGAGAAAGAAAATACCGGCCGAAATCCATAATTTCCAAAATGCAATTGTACGATTATATTTTAGTGTAGGATTATGCCAAAGGGAAATCATCGTTGAGTCTGATATATGTGATGAAAAGGAAGCGTCAAAATCAGCAATAATCAGTTTAGTGGACGCAACGATGGGGGAAGATTTAAGAAGTTTATTTGAGTTAGACATGGATAGACGTGATGGGAGAGGAAATGGTGATATGAAATTGCGCTCAATCATTAACCATTATGGGGAAAAAATAGGGTCCAAGCACGAGAACAAAAAGTGAGCCCTGTTTTAAAATAAATTCTTTATGGTACTGGAAAAAATCAGGCATGCCAAATCCTCCATTCAGCTTAGATAGCTTAAGTTTAGTTTAAGCGATATGAGGGGTGTTGTTATTGCATATACATTTAGAAATTTTCTCTAAACTGAGAGTGGCAATTGAATAGGGATCATAGATAAGGTATAGAAAATAATTGGAACTAATACCATTTTAATGGTTTTAAGTTTCCCCCAACATAAGTGCAGAGTGAACCATTGACAATTTTTTTCTGTGATTTTGGTAAATAAAGGAAGTGCAAAGAGTATACCTAAATATTTAATGCTCCCTTTTTGCCAAATAATATCAGTATTGTCTAGTACTGAGGGTGTACAATGCACATCTAGGGGAAAAAAATCTGTTTTATGAGTATTCAGAGTGTAACCAGAAACAGAGGAATAATGACGTATGACTTCTAAAACTACCGGCATAGATGTAGTTGGGTTACTAAGATATACTAAGACATCATCCGCATTGGCAGACGTTTTAAGGCTAACATCAGCTAACATAATTCCTTCATTATCAACAGAATTCCGAATGTGTGAGAGAAAAGGTTCCATTGCCAATAAAAAAAGAAGAGGTGACAATGGGCAACGTTGTGGGGTTCCACTATAAAAAGAAAAGGGATTTGAAAATTGACCATTAATAAATAGTCGGGCTGAAGGGGAGCCATATTAAGTTAATATCATTTTTATAAAACTATTACCAAAATTAAAAGATGAGAAAGTTTGAAAAAGAAATTGCCAGTGAACCTTATTGAACGCTTTCTCCGCATCTAAGGCTAGTAAACCAGGAGAGGTAAGGGTAGATGCCTTATCAATGACATAAAAAAGG
The DNA here is from genome assembly GCF_964204655.1 of Triturus cristatus. Taxonomy (NCBI): domain Eukaryota; kingdom Metazoa; phylum Chordata; class Amphibia; order Caudata; family Salamandridae; genus Triturus; species Triturus cristatus. The sequence goes on along the minus strand of NC_140588.1, from coordinate 396,424,411 downwards.
AGTCTTGTATTATTGACAGAGAAACGTTTTGCCTTAAACCAGATTGATCTATATGAATAAGGGATGACAAAACTCTAGCTAATCTGGTGGCAAGGATTGTTGCAATAACTTTACAATCCTGGTTGATCAGAGAAATAGAACGATAATTTGAAACTTTGGTATGGTCTTCATCTGGTTTAGGTAAGACTACAATTAATGCCTCCTTAAAAGAGCCACCAAGCATACCAGATTGAGCAAATGTAGTGAATAGATGAAGCAGGTGAGGAATGAGAGTGTCAGCAAAGGTTTTATAAAATTCTGCAGGAATACCATCAGGGCCAGGAGATTTTTTTTTTTTTTTTTTGAAAGACCTTTATTGTTATGCTTCCCAATACACAGCTTTGGCCTTCAACCACTCGGGCCGGCCGCATAATTGTATGCATGCACTTTGTCGTATCTAACACAGCCCAGTGCCGTCAACCCGGGGGTACGGCGGCGATAGAAGGTGCAAGCGTATCACCGGTTAGAGAAGGATAATGCAGGACTCATTTTCTCTGTGTACAGCCATAAACAAGCGGAGAACACCACAATGGCGCCGGGCGCCTAACGATCAACTACTCCCCCCCCCAACTCCCCTAAAACCAGTCACCACTCGAACAGCATAAATACTCCGTACCCATGGGCGACCGCGGCACCCACTTTCCAGCCCCAGGAGCAACAAAAATCGTTGGGAGTCCTATATAGCCCCTGCGCCGTCCTGCTCGACGGCAGGCGGCTCGCAAATGCCCGCCCTGAAGTCATTCCATTTGGACCATACTTCCCCCCACTTCCGGGGGCACCCTCTTGCTATATATACAGTCTTTTCTCGCAGCATGCACCAGTCCATGTTGCCGTGCCAGTCCGACAGTTTTGGTGGAGTAGGGCTTCCCCAGAGTCTGGCAATGTTCCTTTTCGCCACCATTTGACCAAGCGTCACCCAGAGCCTTCCCTTTGGTGGCAGGTCTGTTGGCTCCCATATGTTAAGGAGACACCTCTTGGCCTCCGGGCGAATTTCCACCTCCCATACCTCCTCCATACACTGTACCACCCTTCTCCAATAACGTTGAATCTTAGGGCAGTCCCACAACACGTGGAAAAAGGTACCCGTACCCCCACATCCCCTTCTACAAAGTACTGTGTCCGCCCTACCCATTTTGTGTAGCCTAGTACAGGAGATATAGATTCTATGTAAAAGCTTGAGTTGGATCAGGCGCAGTCGGGTAGATATCGCGACCTCCCTGGGGGAGGCTAAAGCATAGAGCCATTCCTCGTCGTCTATCTCCAGCCCGTCAGCGACCCACTTTTCTCTAAGGGGCAGAAGCAGATCAGGGGGGTTGTTAATTAGTTTTTTGTATGTGAGGGTTATGGCGTGTTCTGGGAGATGCCCATCCAGTAACCTATCTTCCAGCGGGGAGGCTTGCGGTGGCTTAGTTTCCGGTGGAATATTGGCCTGTAGGGAGTGCCGCACCTGCAGGTATCTAAAGTATTCAGTGTGTGCCAGCTCATATGTGTCTTGCAGTTGGGCGAACGTGCGGATCCCCGTGGGGCCCCAGATGTCTCTGATTTGGGAGATGCCGATCAAGTCCCAGTTCCGGAAGCCCTTGGTGCGTCCAAGATTGCCCAGTTTTTCAGACGCCCAGAGTGGCGTGGCTAGCGTTAGGACTCCCGCCCATCCGAGCTTCCTCTGAGCAATGTGCCAGACCTGTACCGAGTGAAGTGTAGGGCCAGTGAGATTATGTGTACCTCGTTTGGAGTAGAGTGCTCTCTCATAGTTCCCTCCGGGAAGCAGCCACCTATCCATACCGAAGGCTGGGTCTTTCCCGTCGCCGTATGTCCCGTGATTGATCGCTGTGAGATGAGCCGCCCAGTAATATTTACGAATGTCAGGGAGGGCAATACCGCCATCGTACCACCCCAATGTGAGTTTAGTCAACGAGATTCGGGGCGACCCTGCCCACAGGAGGTCCCGCAGCGCAGCCTCTATCGCCGCAAAGTAGGCGTTGGGGACTAAGTCGGGATAGTTTTGTAGCGCATAGAGGAACCGTGGCAACCCCAGCATCTTGAATAAGGCTGCCCGGCCCAACAAAGACAGTGGCAGGCACTGCCAGGCCTTGGCCTCCCTCTGCAGTCGAACCAACGGTGGCCTGAGGTTGCGCTCGTACAACAGGGTCTTGTCAGTCGTGATGAATATTCCCAAGTACCGGAACCCGTCCTCCACCACCCTAATAGGGCACGTATCAGGAAGCCTCGGGGGGTTGCCCCGCAAGACGTAAAGATGTGATTTGGCCCAATTGATCCGGAAGTCAGAGTTACGCCCGAAACTAGCAAATATGTCGAGTGCCACAATGAGCGACCTGCGCGGCCTGCAAAGGTACAAGAGAATGTCGGCCAGGAGATTTTTATGCGATTGTATAGCTAATAAAAGTTCATCTGCTGTGATAGGGTTATCTAATTTAATTTTATCAAGTTGGGAGAATTGAGGTAAATTGGCCGAGGTTAAAAATGTATCAATAATTTGAGAATCTAAAAGGTTCGGGCTACTGTACAAAGAATAGGAATTCTTCAATAATGTCTGGAGTAGATACAGCAACAGTACCATTGTGCCTATGAATAGCATGAATTTGATTTTTATCTTTCTTGATACTGAGATAATTAGCTATGGGTTTTCCTGACTTGTTGGCGTTAAAAGCAAATTTAGCTCTCTGGTTTCCAATATGTATACCAGCTCTCTTACTCAACAAGGAATTATACTCGTATCTAAATTTTTGCAGTGTGGTTTTAAGGAACAAATCTTTTTATTTGATTTTGGAAAAATAAAGAAGAAAAGCAGTCCTGTGACAATACACTGCTTTATGCCTACAACCTCTCAGGCCGGCAACGAATAGATAGCATATAAATCGTAGATGCACAGCTTGATGCCTACAACCCGGAGGCTGGCAGCGTTTTCGGGACCATCTCTATTTACAAAAAGAAGAACATATGGTGTGAACAGAAAAGGAAAATTACCCCACTCATCCCCTAGCAACCAAAAGAAAGGAAAACAGGGGGTCCTGCACCAAAAGCAAAGGAAAACTGCGGATTAGTAGATCCTCCCAACCCACTTTTCTCCATCAAAATTCTGCCCTTTCATCTAAGGGATGCGCTCACCCCTTCGTACTCTGGGATCAGGTGCAAAATTGTAAAATATTTAGGGCACCTCACCGCCCTGAATTCTTTTGACAGCAGTTGAATGAAAGGGGCCCATAAGTCTGAATCCGTTTCACCTTTGTGGTCTTGCACCAGCGACATGCGCTCCATCACTAGGGTCAGCCATAATCTATGTAGCCATGCTGTGTGGTCAGGTACCACCGACGCACCCCAATGTACCAAGATTGCTTGCCTTGCGGCTAATAAAGCTAAATCCATTTGCCTGCCCCTTATTGACCGTAGAGGGAAAGTCAAAACGTTAGGGAGTCCTAACAATGTGTAGACGGGAAAGCGTGGAATTTCTGTCTTGAATGCCCTATCAATGTCATTTAGCACTTCCTCCCAGAATCTTCCCAGTCTCGGGCAATGCAAAAGTAGATGTCCTGGAGAGCCAGCCAGCCGCCACCCCCTCCAGGGTTGCTCTGTGTGGTTTTTGTCCCACCCGTGTATGCGGGCTGGTGTGAAGTACCAGTATGAGGCAACCTTGAAAGCTGACTCCATTTCTGCTGTGTTATGGGCAGTGTGGTGGGTCCTGTAGTGTATTTTCTCCCATTCCTTGTCCGAATAGATCTTGCCCAGTTCTGCTTCTCAGCGTAGCTGGCCCTTAGTGCGCTCTCCTTTCTGCGCTGCCGACAGCATTTTGTATAATTCCGATACCAGGTGTTTGTTGTCATTTTTACAAATGGGCTATCTCTCAAACGGTCTCATTTGGAGGTAGTGAAACTCATCAGTCTGAGGGAGATCGTCATCTAAGCGTAATTGTGGAAAAGGTATTATGCCCTGTTCATCAAATAGCGAGCTGACCCGCTTGCATCCCGCTTCCCTCCACTTTTGAAAAGTTGTGGATTTACTGCCTGGGGCAAAGTCAGGGTTGTCCACTATTGGTGACATCGGCGAGGGGAACGTAGTCAGGTCTCACTTGAGCACCACCGTGTCCCATACCTTTAACGTCGCTGCCATGATGGGGGAAGAGTAAAGTCCCCATGCCATCAATTTAAGCAGTAGCCAGATCGTCCGCCATATATTTACAGCCGTCAATGCATGGTCCATAAAGGTCCAATGTTTCTTGGAGAACGGGCGGTTCCACTCCACAATATAGCAGAAATGTGAGGCCTGTAGGTATCTGTGTACTAGTGGCATGCCTGTCCCTCCCTCTCCTTTGGGTAGCACCATCTGGAATATAGGGAAGTGCAGTTTCTAAGCTCCCCAGACAAACATATTGATCGCCAGCTGCGGGGAGGGCAAGGGCATTGTCTGGAATACATACAGAATTCACAGCAATACTGTCTATTTAACTGCCAAAATACATCCAAACCAGGCCAGTTTCAGTTTAGTCCACCCATCTGGATCTCGTCATTTGATCCACTAACGTCGAGAGGTTCAGGCTCAACATCTGTGGGATCAGGGGAGCCAGCCGAATGCCCAGGTAAGTTATTGGTTGCGTAGCCCAATGTAGTGGGAACCTTCCATGAGAGAGCTCTACGTGTGCCTGGGGTACAAAAAGATTAAGGACCTGGGATTTTCTCAAATTAACCTTGAATCCTGAGATCTCCCCAAAGGCTTCTAACTCCTGCAAGAAGACGGGCCAGCGACTGGAGCGGCTCTGCTAGTGATAGAATCACGTCATCGGTGTAGAGGCTTATCTTGTGGGTATTGCCACCTAAACGGAGTCCCTTTATTTGCGGGTGGACACGGATCCGCTGCGCAAAAGGCTCCATACAGAGTGCATACAGGAGGGGAGACAGTGGGCACCCCTGCCCGTCCCCCGTTTAATCCGGAAAGGCATTGACGACACCCCGTTGACTCTGACGAAGGCCTTTGGTGATTGATAGACGCACCCTATCCATTTTATGAAGCATTCGCCAAAGCCAAAGCCCCGGAGGGTGGAGAACAGATATTTCCAGCTCACTTTATCGAACTCCTTCTCCGCGTCCACCGAAAGGAACAGAGCCTCCCTCCGGGATCTATGGATACTATCCATTAGATGTAGTAGTCATTTTGTATTATCACCCCCTGGCACGTAGGGATAAACCCTGCCTGGTCCAGGTCTACCAGACCTGCCATCATCGGGTTCAGGCGAGATGCTAAAATCCCAGTGTAGATTTTTGTATCTAGGTTAAGTAGTGAAATCGGGCAGTAGGAGCCGCATAGACTTGGGTCTCTCTGTGGTTTAAGGATGACCGAGATTGTGGCCTCCGTCATGGATTCGGAGACTGTACCGCTCTCATGGAAGGAGTTAAAGAGGCACATCAGGATCGGTGCTATCTCCATGCAAAAGGTTTTGTAGAACAAGGCAGGAAACCTGTCTTGGCCAGGGGATTTATTCAGTTTCAGCCTAGCGATGGCTGATGTGACCTCCTCTGGTCATGTAGGCACTTCGAGCTGCAACGCCTGATTTTCAGGGAGCCGAGTGAATTTGCTGGCATCAAGATATATGCTTTCGTCCATATGCCCTATATGTTTGGCCGAGTATAGCAGCTGATAGAACTGCCGAAATGTGCCGGCGATTTGAGAGTCAGCGTGCACTTCTTCTCCTGAGTGTTTCTTAATCGAGGCTATAGTGGCAGCCATGGTTTTGGCACGGAGGTGTTGCGCCAGCGTTCTACTGCATTTCTCACTGATTAGGTAAAACTTGTGTCGCAGTCGGAGTAGTGCGTATTCTGCCCTGTCGAAGTCAAGGTGCCTGAGCAAAAGTATCTTCCTCTCCAGCTCCCTCCACACCCTCGGGGCCCGTGCACTTATATATGGCCTCTAGTTCGCTCACTTCCTGTTCAATACCTTGCAGCGACTCGTGCCGCTTCCTGTTCTCTGAAGAGGAAATTTCTATCAACTCCCCCCTCACTACCAGCTTCAGTGTCTCCCATAACGCCGCCAGTGGTGTCTCTGCTTTGTCGTTATGTTGCAAATAGTCTGCAATCTTCGTGCGGAGACCCTGAACTACTCTAGGGGACTGCAGCAGATCCTATTGTAAGTACCAGCGCCTGTGAACGTGGAGGTGAGTGTCTGATTGTATGGTGATCATGATCAGTGTGTGTTCCGACAGGGAGCGTGGGTCTATAATGGTGTCCCGGACCCTATGCATCAACGTTGTGGAGACCAAAAGGTGGTCAAGTCACGCGTAGGATTTATGAGCAGTGGAGTAGTGGGTATAGGCCCAACTAGTAGGGTGGCATTGCCGCCATACATCATGTAGCCCAGTGTCTGTGAGCCACTGTTTCCCCACCATGAAAAGCCCCCCTCTTGCCTCACCCTCCAACAGGAGCGGGCCATAGCCTTGTCCATGACCAGGTTGAGGTCTCCACCCACCAGAATCGCAGCGTCTTGTGAGGCCAGGCTCACTGATAAGTGCCGGACAAGAAAGGGCTCCTGCTGCATGTTTGGTGAGTATATGTTGACCAGCGTAATAAGAGTGGCTCCCCATTGCAGCCTAAGGGCTAGCACACTCCCTTTTACTTCATATAGGGTAGATAGGACCTTCTCTTTGAACTTTGCTCCCAACAAAATGGCAACTCAATTTTTCTTAGCAGTGCCTGAGGACCAGTATTGATAGGGGAATCGTCGGGATCGCGTCCGGGCCGTATCTCTGGACAGTAGATGGGTCTCCTGCAGCATACAAATGTCCCCTTCAGAGCTTTCTAATAAGGAGAGGATGGCGGAGCGTTTTACCAGGTGATTAAGGCCTCTTACGTTGAGGCTAACAACTTTGAGATCACTACCCATAATCAATAGTGAGTAGTAAGTGAAGCACTGTCGCAGCTTCTGTGACTAAGAGGCCCGTGGTGGCGTGCATGGGGGTCTGGATAAAGAACCCTCGTGTGTAAGTGACTTGAGGGGTGGTGCATGGAGCCCAAAAGAAAATAAACCCCAAGAACAGAACCATTATGTATTTTACAGTTACAAGAAAAACCTAACGCAAGGGTGCGTAAATGACAAAAGTTCGTCCTAGGATTGTATATATGGTGGCAATTGCCCAGAACGGACCTCGAGAGTCCAACAATGACGGTCCTCCGGCACTGCCGTCATGATCAGCATATTCTAATGTTACCTTATATTCAGGCGGGGAACGAGTGGACCGGGCTGGTGGTCAACGAGGAGAGTACCGCTTCTCTTTCTTTTGCCATGGTGGCCGTATCTGGCCTGTGGGCAGAGGACTGCTTACCCACCATCTGCCACTGATCTGATCCGTCTCGGTTTCTGTTTGGGGAGTTTTACTCGCTTTCCAGGGAGTCCGGTGGCTGCAGTCCCAGAACTACTTTGGCCTCTTGCAACGATCTGAGCTGTCTCAGCTTGCCCTTGTGCCTAAAGATGATGCAAAAAAGGATGCCCACAAGCGTAGGCAATTCCTTTCTCCCTCAGGTGAAGGGTAATGGGGCGGAACGTCCTCCTTTTGAACAGTGTTGCTGCAGCAAGATCCTGGAAGAGCGTGGGAGAGTGTCCTCTAAATTGCAAAGGATGCATGTCTCTAGCCTTCCGAATGATAAGCTCCTTTAGCTGGAAGTTGTGCACGCATGCCAAGATATCTGGCAGCGGGGCCGACCAGTGGCGCGGCAGCCCCACATGGTGAACTCGGTCGATCTGGATCTCTGTGGCGTATTCCGGCCCCAACACTTGGCGAAAGAGGGCCTGGATGAATTTCCGGATGTCTTCTCCTCCGCCCTGGATTTCACTCCATGCACATGTTATTGTGGCGGGACCAGTTCTCCAGGTCCGCCGCATGCCCCTGAAGCTCAATGTGCTGCTCTTTAAGCTTGAGTATCTCCTGCTGCATCATCTCTATTTCCTCGTTGCGTCCTGGATCATGTTCCTCCAGTGTCGCCACGCAGTCTCCAATCTCTGCCACATCCCGCCTCACTTCCTTGAGGTCTGCTTCCAGCTGGCCCTTAAGCTCTTCAGGTCTTCGCCCAAAGTGTTGAAGAGTGCCGTCATAAAGGCCTTCGTCGCCGGGGAATCAGCCCCCTCCTGTCAACCAGTAGGCCCATCTTCCTCTTGGCTGGCGGTGCAGGTGGTCCCCTGTAAAGCTTGTTCCAAGAGCATCTCCTTCACTGATCGCCCTTTTTTGAGTCTGGTGCTTGCCATTTGTTCTCTTTACTTGTTCCTAGCTCTCTGGGTGTGGCTCTATGCTCGGTGCCCTGGACAGCCAAGGTAGGTACGTTCTCTCTCTTCCGGACTGCTTTGAATGCATCCGGGTGTCCCCTTCCCAGTACCAGGCAAGGTGCGACATCCAATACTGCTGTTCTAGGGGACGGCCTCTCACTCTCTAATTCTCTGTGCAGCTTTATACTCTTTTCTGTGGGCCCCTCTGGCTGGCCGTCCGGATGTCATGTGTTATCAGGCAGGCCTTGTCCCCGGGGGGAGAGACGCACACTGCACCGCAAAGCTGGCAGTCGCTATTTTCTGTGGGCGAATCTCTGGGGTGTCTTTCGCCCTTTAGCTGCTGCTGGTGCCGCAGACGGGCACTCTACCCGAGAACACCCCCAGCAGTGCTGGGACCTGGGGCCACACTGCTGATGCCCGCCCTCCGCACTCACCAGTCTACCCTCGGGGGCCGTAGGTATTGCCCGTCTTGGTGGTGTTCACTGCCGGGCCTCCAAGACCGCAGGTCGGGCTTCTCTCTGTACCCGCAGCTATCTCGGTGCTCCAAGCCGCACCTCCTGGCTGGGGCTGGACGTAGCGCTGTCATAGGCAGGGAGTCCTGCTTCAGGTGCAAAGGGCACTCCCTTCTCAGGTCCGCAGTTCCCGGCCGTACGCTGCTCTCGGCAGGCCTGCGTAGGGTTCCGGCATTCCTCAGTGCAGTCACCTCCACTGTGTCCAGGGGTGCAGAGCGGGCACCTGGCTGCTTTGGAGAGTGGTCAGGACACCATACTGTCATCACTCAGTGTCCCGATGGCCCAGCGTGAGTCACCTTTTGTGTCTGTCATGTCTGTAGTCGGAGGAGACAGCCGCAGGCCGCAGCCTGAAGCAGCAGGCCGCAGACCTTCAGCCCTCACCGGGGGAATTACAGCGTTTGCTCACGAGTCTGCAGTCCAAACGTCTCTCAAATGGACCCGATCGTGTGCCGAACTCTATTCCTTGTCCCCACAGCCTGAGATGCTGCTGGATTATGTGCTGAAGCACCGCTATTGTTGCAGCGAGGCTGGAGGGACCGCAAAACACGTCCTACACAGCTGCGATCTTGGCCACGCCCCTGCAGTGTGGTTTTAAAACAAGATTCTGTGAAAAGATAAACAATCGTTTGAATTTTGCAATCTGTTTTTCAAGGTGTAACAATTTGGTGTTCAACAATTTATTTTCATGTGCCATTATAGAAATATTAATTCCTCTTAAATAAGCTTTAAAAGCATCCCATTTGACAAGAGGGGCGGTAACATCATCAAGGTTATGCAAAAAATATTCATGAATAGCTTTTAAAATGGTATCTTTATGAGTATCATGAAGAACAACATCAACATTCATGCGCCAACGGAAATGAGAAACTGAAAAATTACCTGTTTGTAAATGGAGCAAAATTATTGCATGGTCTGAGATTTCAATATTACCAATGGTAGGTCGGGTTATAGTTTTCACTAAATCTCTAGACACCAATAAATAATCAAATCGTGAGTGAGAGCTATGTGGATTGGAGAAAAAAGTGAATTCCTTTTGAGTGGGGAAATGTAGTCTCCAGTTGTCAACCAATTTGGTGTTTTGAGAGAATGAAACGCTTTAAGAGGAGTATATTTGGTGGAGGATAGTCTATCTAAAAGAGGGTCACTAATCAAATTAAAATCACCCCCCAATATTAAGGAAACTTTCCCAAGTTAGAGAATCTCAGAAGTAATATTAGACCAAAAGTTAGGGTCATCTGCTGTTGGCCCATAGATATTAAATAGGTGTAAAATCATGTCTCCAATTTTAACTTTGACTAAAAGAAATCTACCAACTGAATCAGGTTTTTTGTCTAGGACCTGTAGCTGAAGAGTTTTTGAGAACAGAATAACCACACCATTCTTTTTACCTTGGCCAAACCATTTCTTTTGCATGTATGTTAAAATGGTATCATCGACATGGGTTTCTTGTAGCAAACAAATATCAGCTTTTTGCCTATGTAAATTAATCTAAAATCTTTAATCTTTTAACTGGATGACGTAAACCTTTGACATTGAGTGAAACTATTTTAACCTTAGGAGGACAATTCATGGTTTATGAGGTGAAAAGAAGGAAAATAGAAAAAGAGTGGAGGAGTTACATATAAAACAGAAATAGTAGAAGAAACCAGAGGAGTAGCCAATAGATATGGAGGACAGAAAAGCAAATAGACAAATATATTTACAAAATAGGAAGAAACATACATATACAATGAGGAGACACAAATGTGCATCCAAGAAGAAATAAAGGATGAGGATAGTCCACCAGTACTAATAGGACTATCATAATAAGAACAGGAATTACTTAAGACCTGGATGTTTTAATGAGTACTTTTTATATGTTGTCTGCTACCCAGGCGCCGAGTGATCCCCTTGGGGATAATTCGCTGCGCAATACCAATGTTAATAATAATATTACTAGCTAACCAATAAATATACCTGCGAGTTATCATAGCAGTAATAAATCACAAAGTGGAAGTACTAATAGAATGACTTCAGGTTAGGGAGTCATGTGTATACATTGAATGAGGAGAGTGGTTGTCTTGAAACGCTTGGAGGTCTTCAGGACGATGAAAGGATTTGAAGATGTCACCTTTCTAAAGACGTTTTGCGGATCAATCGAAGAGTCCATATTTGAAGCCAGAATCTTAGTCGTGGTCTCATCACTCCTGAATCTCTTTGCATCGCAACCGTTTCTTTGGCAAAGTCTTGATGGATGAAAATTTTCGAGCCATTGACAAGGAGAGAAGGAATCTCACAAGCTGCCTTACTGATAAGAACAAGGTGATGGTGGTGTGAAACCTTGAAGATGACTTGCCTTTGTTTAGTTTGACCTGGTTTACGGTGAGATGGAATACAACGAGCTTTATCAATTTCAAATTTTTCTGAGAACTTCACATTCAACTAATTAGGTAGCAGATTCTCTAACTAAAGTCTGCAAGCATTGCCTTCAACATCTTCAAGTAAGTTAAAAATGCGTAAGTTATTTTCCTATTCCTGTTCTCCAATTCAAGTAATCTAGTATTTATGAAGGGTATTTTTTTAACCATTGGCAATATGTTATCTGTTTTGGTTATAACAACTTGCAGCTTGATCTCATTGTCTGCAACCTTCATTGATAGACTGGCCATGTATTTCCGCAAATTTCCATGGTAATATTGTCAGTATTTGATCTGACAGCTTTTAATTCCTTCAAGATAGTAATATGGGAGGGTTCTGATTAATCGACCATTTTTTACTTCAGGGGATGAGAAACAGTTTATTTACATTTATTTGCTGTAGATTTATTTTCCATTCTCAATAAAATAATTAAACGCAGGCAAAATTGTCAAAATTACAGTAAAAGTTAAGAAAAGCAATTCAAACCGGTGCAGCAGCTAAAACTAGCAGTGGGAGAAAACCAAGGCCGAAGCCGCGCCCTCTCTTGATGTCGAACTCTGCCTTTCTGACGGGAATTCTGGAGCAGGCTGAGGGAAGTCTCAGTGGAAAGGAAACTGCAGCTCGAGAAGGTCCAGAGTCGTCGAATTCGCTTGAAAAGCTTCTTAAATGCTCTTCTTAGGATAGGTGAGTGATATTAGTAGCAGGAAATGTCAAAATCCTATATTTTCAGCATAATTAACCTCGTCAATTAGACAGGTGAGCCAGAGCTAACTAGCGAGCCGCCATCTTGGCTCGCGCGTCTCCACTCCACCGCATTTTCAAGCATTGAAATGTTAGAAGACACATCAGACTATAATACTATGTACTGTTACCAACATTATCGTCATCACTTTTTACACAAATGCAGTATCCCACGGAATTTTTTCACATACCACCAATGGGAACATTGCCTAACACCACCAAAAGGTAGTTCGAAAACGTTTGCACAGAAATGTTCTTATTTTTCAGGGTTTAACACTTCTGACCCGACCTCATATTTCTATAAGGTTGCACCTACAACTGCACAGAAAAATATGCTAACTAACACCAAACAGATTAACTCTGCATCCTTTATTTCCGAACTGTCTGAACGGGGTTTCAACTTATGGAAAGACACGATAGACATACAATCAGTCTGGGGTTCAAAGAAATGGTAAGTTCAGGGAACAGAAGCACTATTTAGATTGTGCCTCATACCACAGCAGATAATATTTCTGAATGAAACTGTGCAACAGACTTCCTGTCTTGGACAAGCCAAGAACAAGGATTAGAACATACCTTGGATTCCCACACCTTCACATATCAATTTTACATCATGTGGAGGGGATGCAATAGATGACATCATGCAGGTCAATACTTCAGACCCCAATTGAAAGGGATGGTTAGTTTGACCCACAGACACAAACAGATGTCAATCAAGATTCAAAGGTACAACCGATAGGCCGGACCAACAATATGTACAAAGAGAATATCCCGGGGTGGTGACATCATACAGTGTTGGGAAGTTGTGCCTCGATTGGCTAAAAACCTCGACACTGTCCAAGGTGAACCAGCACTTATCCTTATTCACAGATGAGGTGGATCTAAGGGAGTTTCTATTACGTTCCCAAAAGCCACTCCAGAACATTTCTTATGTGCTGTTTATAATGAAATATGGAAAATCTCTCAACAAGAAGCCGCAGAGAGACTCTGTGAAATCGATAGGATTAACCTAGAGAAAGCATTAGCTGTAGTCGATAATGGTATGACTACATTAACATACAGGATCTATTTGCTGGGCAACATTGTATCTTCTTCTATAGATACACTAGAAGAGGACTTGTCCATACTAGAACACGGACAATCTCAACTACGTTCTATTATGTTATTAAGTTGGACGTTGCAATCACTGCGCACTGTTTGTGTGCCTTGGCGATTTACCAACAGTACATCCCTATTTTCTGCATACAATCTAACTAAGAAGCAGATAGTAATGGCACAAAAGGGAGCAACATATACAATGCTGCATATTGAAAAACTGGACCAATTACCTTTTACTGTGGCAGAGTCACCATCCACAGAAAGGTTAATCCATGGCCATAAAACATTACCGGTCACAACTTTCCAGTTTCAGTATTGCCTAGAACAACAGGCGGGCAGATATGAAGCGATGGGTAGGGAATTCATCAAGGAATATTGGGAATTGCCATACAAGATGCAAGAGTGGGTACATGGAAGTGTTTGTAAGCAGTACGAACTGCGAGAACGCTTTAAGTGGATCTCTAATATGCCAGGATATCATTCTTCACGGGACCTGTAATGGTTCAATTGCAAACTTATCCTGTCATTTGAAAGGGTCCCCAGCTGCTGTGATTAATCCGGAGTTCAGGTTACTTTCAAATGGGAGTTACTTGATTCTGAATGATCAAGGTTGTTGTGGGATGCTCCTGGGAATCACATATCTTGTCACTGTAAGCTCCAGGGTTACTTGCTGTATGCAGGTATTGTGTCCACCGACCCATACAGTCAGGGAGGCACCTTTATGGCCTTCATTGAATGTTTCCTTTATACGGTTTGATACTCAGAGTCGAATGAAAGCCATGCTTTTACAGAAAACTGTGCCCTTAACCTCCGCCCAAGACTCTTGTGATCTTCAGGTCGCAAGGTCCTCAGCTGAGATACTGGCACTAGTACGAACAAACTGCCCTTTCCATTTCACAGAAATGGTACAACCTGTCTTTAACATGTCTGATACAACGGGTATAGTACTCCTATTTAAGACCATAGGTTCCAGACTGTTAAGAACCTTTCAGACAATCTTCGTAGTTATTCCCAACTTCATATACATTCTTTGTTTGGAAGCATTTTTGGAGGGCTTCCGCTGATCTTGTTCCTATAGCAGGTATCCTGATTGTCATTTTTCTGCTACACAATGGATGTCCCAGTCACCAAGGAGATGGAAAAAACGCTCTCGGAGCGCCAATACAGTGATCGCATGGTACTCCATTTGGGCGTACCTCACCTTCGCAAACTTAGTGAATCTTGGCTCCCATCATTTAGACCAGTCTGGAATGACTGTATTCTGTCTGTCTTCCGATGCCTGCTCTGGGGATAAGAATGCGTGTTGGATCTCTGTCTAACACTTCCATCAGTTGCACCACCGGACGTTGATGCTTTACTGGACCCAATAACGGCCCAAGTTCTGCTGTGTCCTCAGCATATTCCAATGTTGATGTCTGCATTCTTAGAGCCACCACAGGATGCTTCAGCTCCTGCTGGAATGGATACAGGCTCCTCAACAAATACTCAGGCTTTAAATGTCACACAAGCATCCCCAGCAGCGGCAATGGAGAATACGGAGGAACATCTGTGCCTGATTGACCTGATCTGCAAGGTGTTGCAGGCAACAGTGATATTGCGTCTCCCAGCCAAGACACATAAACATTTGGTTCATCGTGTGCTGGGGAAAATTCAGCTTTTCCATAAACAACCAAATTTGGAATTTTAAACAATAGACCGTTTTGGCTGAGCTGCATGGCTTTCAGTCACTCATAAGTGTTCAAAGTATATATACGAACAAATTCTAGTAAAGACTTCTATCGCTTAAACTATAATCTTAGCATTTGTTTTTCGAATTTTTTTATTTTTTATACTGTTTTTATGTATTTATTGAATTCTTTGTGTGCAACGCCTACAAATGTGTTAGAATTTTTAGTATGTCGTCCAGTCGGATGAGGAGTGGGTGTTATGCTTCATATAGGTACCCCAATATAGGCTCAGGTAGTCACCTAACCTTTCACCTATATTCTCTCCTACCATTACACTACACAACGGTTCTCGGGACTGACCTTTTACCTAGTTACAGTACTGCTCACAGGACATTGGGTTTTTCCCTGAAAACTAGCCTTGTTCATTATGCATGAGGATTCTTGACCACCATCTCCTGCATAATAGCTATGTATAAGGTTCATCCCTTCCGTCATCCTAAATACGACATGACACAGCAAGGTAGAACACCTGAGGGTAACACTTTGGGTATATAAACACCATATCTTGCTGGGGTAGGCAGAGGAGAAAAGGGACTTCCGTGCTGATACACTGACGCGAGCCACTGAGGTTCCTACATGCAGACACTCCAACTCGCAGTGGTCTGACATCCCTCACGGGGTGTCCATCTCGAGACCCAGATGGGGTCCCATAGTCTCTTACTTTAGGTAACCGGGTTGACTTTTTCCTAGAGGGTTCCTGGCTCTGTACCTACATACATGCTAGGTACACTTAGGAACATCGAGTTAGGGTTGCATCGTAGGAGTATGCATTATTACTGTTATGTATTTTTATACCCGACTGTATTCCATCTTTTAACATTATGGTAGGAATCTACCATCCTTTTACTCTGTTGGTGCTTATAATCATGTATATTTGTTTCTGTCTAATAGTTATTTCAGCACACCTTACACTAGAATGACAATGGTTCAATAAATACTTTTTGAAAACGTCTCCACCATTTTATTCTGTGTATCTCTCTGAGACAAAGTGAGCACGAGTGACTGAGCGAAAAGTATCGCACATGTTTCCACGATCCCTGATGGGACAGAGCTGTCATGTTCGATAGTTGCCAAGAACTATTCTCTCCTTGGTAAGTGGGGTTTCTAGTGGCACCGTGAGCTATATGGTATACAGGCGAACATACTAGGTGGGGGTGTCTGGAATCAGTCTGGAAACCAGTCCCACAGTCTATGTTGTTGAAACGCGCAGATCCTATATAGGTTTATTGGAATTACACAACACTCTCAGTGTAAAATGCTTTTAGACAGGTAGGTGAATATTTTACACTAAGAAAGTAGCTCAAAATGCAGAGTTACATTCCTCACGCAATTCAGCATAATTTTGCTTGAATTACACTACAGCAAATTACGTGAGCAATGCCCACTTTCACTCATTTTCTAGCTAGAAAATTAATACTGAGATTGTTTTCAAAGATGACAATGGAGATGAAATGATAAATTCAATTGAAAAATACTGAGATCTTAATACAGAAAATGGATCCTGACAAGTAAATAGTTGGCTCACCTTTAAGGCTTTCATCAATGGTATAACAATTTTGATAAATTCACACAAATATAAACACTTTAGTTCTATAATCACTAAATCAGAAAAACAAATTGCCAAATATGAATGATTATTTATTTCCTCTAATAATAAAGCTTCTAGAATGAAGTTACAAAATATTTGCAATAAATATGATCCATTACTTAGTAAATGAGCAGGCCTGCAAATATATAATAATGAATTGAAACATTATTTCAGTTCAAATAAATTGCAGTCATTAAAATACATGGGAAAGATAGGAAACTATTATTCCCAACCACATATAATATTGATGAATTTCAAACCTTTTATTCTACTCAATTATTCTAAATGTCATACCACTCATGAAATAGATATATTTTGAAATCCTGTAATTTGCCTATATTAACTCAAATGACAAACAAATGTTGAAATCCTAAATATTGATGACATTAAAATTGCTATTAATTCACTCATACCAGAAAAATACATTGGAACCAATGTCTTACCAGCAGAGTTTTTTTTACCTACTTGTTACCACATCTCTTCAAATTATTTACAGTAGTTAGTACAACTGATGTAGGACCTGGATCATTTTCAGATACACAAATTGTTGCTTTACCAAAGCCTGACAAAGATCATACCATGGAGTCTAAATATCATGCTATGTCTCTGATAAAACAAAAGTGCAAGGTTTATGCGAACATTTTTGCAGATTATCAAAAATATTGAGTACTAATATTCACTCAGACTGATCTGGTGGTGTCATACAAAACAGAAAATAGGCAAACAACTCCAGGCTTATACACCTTGTTTTAAGAACTCCTCTGTTCACTCCCCTACATTTTTCTGTGCTTACCTGAGCAAGATGCAGAAAAAACATTTGAAAGTTATTTGGAGATTCTTATTTCAGGTTACGGTAACCTTTCATTTTGGCCCTAATTTTATAAAAATGTTTGCTGCCCTTTATATATAACCCTGTACCAGGATTTTTTTTACATGGTATATCTTTTTGAAAGAACTATTGTTGGTTATCCTTTATCACACCTTCTCTTTTTAATAGCTATTGAGACTTTAGTTCGGGTTTAACAGAAGAAGAATAAAGTAATAAGCGCTTGATTTAGATCTCGGTAGACTGGCCACTCCATCACAACGCTGACGGATATCCCATCCACCACAATTTAAATCTCATTATGGCGAGATGCAGGACACTTCCAATTTGCCAGTCATAAATTGCGTCTTTTTGCGACTTGCAAATTGTAATTTACAACAGTATCTCAGACACTGTTTCGATTCCCAATAGGACCACAAATTGCCTACCTCTTTTAATATTCATGAGGCAGGTGCAACTTGCGACCCCATTGGGAATGGCTAGCACTCCCAGGGATGGTGGTCTGCTGGGCTCTGCAGACCACCATGTCTGTGACTGCTTTGTAAATAAAGCAGCTTAGTTTTTTCAAATGCAGCCGTTTTCTTTAAAGGAAAGAGGATGCATTTAAAAAAGAAAAAAGAAACGTTACTGTTGGGACCACTGCCTGCTCTTAAAAAATATTTTCAATGCCATTCACAAAGGGGAAGGGTTCCGCCAGGGACCCCTCCCCGTTTGCGAGTGGCTTACCACCCATTTGAAATTGGTGGTAAACTGCAAGTGTTTTGCGGCTGCAATTGCGGCCGCAAAACAATCTTCCATTGAAGTGCGAGCTGCTATTAGGAAGGGACGCCCTTGGAATGCCCCTTCCTAATAGCGAGTCACAAACCCTATTTTGCGAGTCGGTAACATGCTACCGACTCGCAAAATAGGGTTAGTAAATAGGGCATATCTATTTTGCTGATTACTCGTTTGCGACCGGCCCTATATTTCCATGGGATTTATATTTTGGTGGACGAGATATCTGTCCCCATTGTGACGGAGGAACCGGTTAGCAGAGATCTTAATCAAGCCCTAAATCTTACAACATTCTGCTTATGCTGATGATGTTTATGTACTCATTCTGATCCTGATAACTGTCTCCTTATTATTTATATTTAATAGCTTGTTATTATAAAGTTTCGGAAGAAATCCTTGTCATCAATTTGGGTGAATGTTCAGTATAAAGCTGATATGTTTAATAATATCAATATAATTTGATGTTGCAAAAGTTTCAAATATCTTGCCATTCTACTTTTAAACTCTATTAAAGCATCTTGGATCTTAATCATGATGTTACGGTTTGTAAATATAAAAAAATATTGATAAATTGTCATCTTTTAATTGAAAGTTGGTGAGAGAAAACGGAATCTATTAAAATGGTCATTATCCTGTAAATACTACAACACAATCCCTTGCACACGCTAAACAGTATATATAAAACGTAGGTAATAAGTGAGAGCAAACTTGACCCATAGCTCAATCTCGTAACACAAATTGTTTATTCTTCACGTGGTCAAATTAAATAAAGTCTTAGCCATCATGTTTTGCTGCTGTAAGCCGCAACCTCTTGAGGGCTAAAGTGTTCTCGGCACAGATTCTTAGGGGTCATTAGGATGGCGGGCAGACTTTAGTGTAACGATTGCTGACCAGCGGAAAAGGGGCGGACGGGCTTCCCGTCCGCCGCGATACCCATCGCCATCGTAATATGGCGGTGGGTAATTCAGGTTACAATGGCGTGATTATTACCACTGCCCGCACGGTGGAGGCGGACGTTACGTCATCGTAATCAGCCCCTGAGTTTCGGTTATAATGTGTTCAAGATACAAGGCGTCCCTGGCTGAGGGACCCTTCATGTCATTCCTAGTGTTAGTATCAGGTTCTGGTACACGTTTCTTTGCACCCTTCATGTATTGGTAATGGACCGAATCCTCAATAATGGGCATGTGGTACATTATTGTAATTTCCACATAATATTTCACAACAGAATCAAGACTGCAATCCCTGTTAATATGAGTTTGCAATCCAAACGGGTCACGGGTCACGGGTCAAAAAGTAGATGACTGGTGACTAATGAGTATAAATATGCAGCAAAATACGACAAAACATGTGTTGGCTAACACTTTATTTCATTTGGCCACATGAAGAACAAACAATTTGTGTTACTAGATCCAGCTACGGATCAAGATTGCTCTCACTTATTACCTATGTTTTACATATACTGTTTAGCGTGTGCAAGGGATTGTGTTGTTGTTTTGCTTAGTGGTTCTGCCACAATTAAGGTAGAAGGGTGGTCTCCCTACCCCTTTTTGCACCGCTCACATAATACAGACACAAGTACACTATCTGCGTACTGCCTAGGAGAGCCATTACCCTACGTCAACACCCTCCAGTAACTACTGTCTGTTATATCTATGCTTCCTCTGCAAATATAATGAATTTTATAAGAAGAATAGACTGGATTATTTCTAACTTTATTTGTAATATCAAAACACTAATAATTACATATAATGAGCTTAAAGATGATAAAGCTCCAGCAGGTATATAATTAATAGATTTTTATCAATACCCCAAGACACTCCTAATTAGATATGGTTCATTACTGTTTCAGAAAATTGATCCTAGAATATCTCCTAAATGGGTCTGAATTGAGCAGAATATATTCAACCTATTTCTGTTGAAGATTTTATTGGCTGTTTTCAATCCCGACAAAGTCATTCAATCTTCACCAATACTCAAAACAACCAAGTTGCCACTTCCTGAACTGGATTATTGTTCCATTAAATGCTATAAGAAGATTTCCTTATGGCATAACCATTCTATCAAACCTAACAATAATATGAAATGTTGGAAACTTTTAATTGAAGAAAAACTTTTCTAGTTGCATGATGTCTGTCAATGTGCCATGTCTTTCTCTTTTTTTAGAGTTAAATCCATCTTTTGCATGACAATTAGTCTGCTTTCAGATCACGCTGCAGCATGGAACCGCTTCCATATACATCATAGGCAATGATCTCTGGATCATTGAAGATTACACCTGCCTCATGCTGGACCTCTCAGCTGCTTTGATACAGTCGACCAGTTCATCCTCATACACACACCTGTGTCTCAAATGTGGTTCACCTCCAGTTCTTCTGTCTTTCCAACTAACATCAGTTTGTTCACATGTGCAGGTTTAGGTCATAAAAGATCTCTATCACCTGGGGAGTTCCCCAGGATTCCATACAGTCTCCTGTCACCTTAAACTTCTAAATGAAGCAACTTGGTGCTCTACTCAAAGATAGCAGCATCAAGATTCGACAATATATTAATGATACACAAGTCTGTTTGAAAGTCTCTTCTGCTTCAGACATCCAAAGCCTCAAACACTGCTTGCATATCATTCAGACCTGGACATCCAGTGCCTACCTGAAGTTCAATTCAACCAAGCCAGAATTACTCTAATATGCCAAAAACAACAGACCAGATACAGTACAAACCTGGCTTAATATGAACCTTGATGTCTATGAAAGCCAACTTTCTCCAAATGCCAAGTCACTTGGATTCACCATGGACACCAACCTCACACCAAAGAATCACATTGCCCAAAACACAAAGGCAGCCTGGTACCAGCTGTCTCTTTTAAAGAAAGTCAAATTCTTTATTCCAAAAACCAACTTCAGAAATTCTATTAAAGCCCTCTTTTTCTTTTATCTTAATGGTAGTAATGCCCTACTCCATAGCCTCCCAGACTCCGAACCGGCACCCTTTAGGGGCATTCTATGCAGCTCATCCAGGGTTTGAAGAAATATCATCACATCACCCCTAATTTGGTTGAACTCAATTAGCTACAATTTCTATCTTCAAAATCAAATGCATCCTTTACAAAGCCATCACTACAAGCACCCCTTCTTATCTTGCTGACAAGCGGATCATATTTGGTGGTTCTCTGCATACCTACAAGCAAGACCCCATCACACTGCAAAAAGCGTAAAAAAGAAAAACATGACAAAATGCCTTTTCCATCTATGCACTCAGGATCTGGAACAGCATTCCCCTATCTACAGCACTGTCCCAAAGTAGCTCTAATTTAGGAAAGAGTTGAAGGCTCACTTTTGTAAAAAACACTAATCACAATGCATTAACCATCCCCAACCCAGCTTCCTCTCTTCTTGTTAAAGTTTTGCTCGTCTTTGACCATGTACAGCACTTTGCTGCCATTTGGCTAGGATTGCACTATAAAAATTTCATATACATACGTATGTTAATACGTACAACCTTCTAATGACCACTAATTTGTAGCTCTGTGTAATACAATATGGGTTCTTAGCACTTTCACCAAAGCTTTCCTTGCAGTAAAAACTCCAGAAGTAGATGTGTGGTATCTATAATTTATAAAGGAAACTTCATAAAACAAGTAACTCAATCAATCAATCAAGGATTTATAAAGTGTGTGAAATCATCCATAAGGGTCTTGAGGCACTGGAGTAGATAACTGCTTTCTGGCGATGTGTTCATTCAAACAGCCAGGTGTTGAGTCCTTTCTTGAATTCCCAGATCAATGGGGCGGTCCTGAGGTTCAGGGAAGGTTGTTCCAAGTTTTGGGTGCCAAGTGTGCGTAAGGGGCATCCAGCACCGTTGCTTCAGTGGATCCGGCGGGGTGTCTGTGAGGAAAAGGGAGGTGGATCAAAGGTGTTTGGTTGGTTGGTGGAAAGTCATGTGTTTGTTGATGTATGCAGATCTGTCGTTGTGCAGGGCTTTGTATGTGTGGGTCAACATTTTGAACTGGCCTCTCTTCTAGATCGCAAGCCAGTGTATCTTCTTGAGGTGCTGTGTGATATGGGTCCATCTGAGGAGGTTGAGAGTGAGTCTTGTGACTGAGGTCGTATTGTATTTTTATTTATGTTTTATAGAGCACAATATGCCCTTAGGCGTCAAAGTGCTAAAACATCTAAAAGAAGCGATCCCCGAGAAGGAGTAGCTCAAGGGTGGGAAAACAGCCACATATTCAATTGCTTATGGAAGGCCATATGAGATTCTAAGTTGGCTGAAGAGGCAGTGTATTGTCTGCAGTCTCTTCAAGAGGAGTTTGGTGATTCCTACGTAGAGTGTGTTCCTGTAGTGCAGACTGCTGGTGACAAAGGCCTGCGCGATGGTCCTTCTTGTGTTGACTGGGAGCCACATGAAGATCTTGCAGAGCATGCATGGGGTGTGGAAGCGGGTAGATTAGACTGTGTTTTTGTGTTTCTGCATAGATAGCTTGCTGTCCAAGAAGATGCCTAGGTTGCAGGCATGGTCTGTTGGGGCGGGGATGGGCTGATTTCAGCAGACCACCATGCATCGTTCAATGGCAGGGTGTTGTTCCCAAAGATGAGGACTTCCATCTTGTCCTTGCTGAGATTGAGAGAGTTGTTCTTCATCCAGTCGGCAATGTTCATCACACATCCGCGGAAGTTGGCTCTGGTGGTGGAGGGTTCTTCTGACAACAAGGTAATGAGCAGGTTGTTTTTGGCATAGGAGATGATGTTAGTCTGTGTGATGTAACGGCTTTGGCCAGGGGGGGTCATGTACGTGTTGAAGAGGGTGGGGCTGAGGGACGATCCTTGGGGAATGCTGCAGATGATCTTCTTGGGTTCCAAGATGAATGGTGGGAGATGGATGCTCTGGGTTCTCCCAGTGAGTTTTGAGGTGATCCATTTGAGGGCATCTCCCTGGATTCCGATGTGGTGGAGTCTGTTGATCAAGATGTGATGGGAGACTGTGCTGAAAACAGATGACAGGTCCAGGAGGATGAGGGCTGCTGTTTCGATGTGGTCCAGGAGGGCCCTGATGTTGTCGGTGGCTGCCATCAGGACTGTCTCTGTGCTGTGGTTGGCTTGGAATCTGAATTGTGAGAGGTCCAGGAAGTTGTTGCATTCCATGTGTTCGGTGAGTTGCTGCCTTCTCGAGAACCTTCGCTGGTAAGGGGAACAGGGAGATGGGCCAGTAGTTCTACCATTTTGCTGGGTCGGTGGATGGTTTCTTCTTGAGAACTTCAGTGTTTTTCCAATCCTCAGGAAGAGACGCCGAGGTGATGGAGGTGTCCAGGACTTTCTTGAGCTCGTCACCGATTGTATTGCTCCCGAGGTTGAAGATGTGGTTGGGACAGGAGTCCGTGGGTGCTCCTAAGAGCATGGACCACTGCACAGAGTAACTCAAACTTACCCTCTATTAGAAATTTCTAGACTATTGAATTTTCTATATCATTGACTGTAGAAGATTGGAAACAAACATCAGCTTTCAAAATGTCAGGTTGGCCTCCTGTCTCTTTGTACTAGTCGCACTTGGTTGTTTTATATAACTGCTTTTGGACTTCATGTACATACAATATTTAAAGCCAAACCTTTAATCAGTGTATTATGTTGGTGTTAGAAATGGGATTTCTGGTTGGCTAAGGCTTGCGCCAAAGTCAGGCAGAAACCACCACTCTAGTCAGGGCAAGGAAGTTACATGCCAAAGATAACCCCTGCTCACCCCCTTGGTAGCTTGGCACAAGCAGTCAGGCTTATCTCTGAGGCAATGTGTAAAGCGTTTGCGCGCCCACCCAGCAACAACACCCAAGGCCCACCACAAAGGAAACTCCACACAAGGTATTATATAAAAATACCCTTTGTATTATACCAAAACACATTAGATAAAAACACACACTTTACAATGTGCCAACAGGCACGGGCAGAATTTACAAGGGATTATATATACAGGGGACAGGGCCACATGGACCACTGTCAGGAATTAGCACTTTGTAGAAATAGCACTTAGAACGTAGGAATAATACATTAGAAAATAGCACATACAATCACTGTAGCACTAAATAGAAAATGTAGCACACAACCAGTAACTACTGGTAACAAGTAAGTACCACCTACGCAACCCTAACCACCTTAAGAAAATATTACGCAGGGAATCAGGACCTCACTAGCACAACCTGTGTTAGGGAGAAAACAACCACCTAAGTATCACAATACCTGTAGGGGTAAAAGCACATTACACATGATGCCTAAAAGCACATTCAGAGGTGTAGGTTAAGAACAAATAACGCAAAACTCACATTAGCCACCACCTGTGGCAGTCCCTAGGCTAACCGGCCTCGTAGGGGGGCTAGGACGCCCTGTGTCACAAAGTCAGGGCTGGGCTGCACAGGCTGCGCAAGCCAAAACGCGGAGGGGCCCAACCTAAACGGTGCAGCTGCCCACTAAGTGCTGGGCAGCTGTAGAAAGGGGCCTGGGCACCACGGTGCCTTTGGAACACAAATCGCAGTCACGTGGGCCCCTCTGGGCTCTAGACAATTGAAATGCCCCCTAGTGCCTTCGTGGCTCTAAACCACCAATGCGCCGTCGTGGGAGTCCCTCTGGACTCTGGGCAACCAATAATGCACCACGTGGTCGGAGCCTCGGGGCTCAAGAAACAATGCCCCCAACCGTTGGAGTCCCACGCGGGGGACTCGTGAGCCTCGCAGGCTCTTTAAACAAATCGTGGCCCCGGAGTCCCTCTGGACTCTAACAAAATGTCGCCCCCAAAGTTGGAGTGTCTAGCGCTCTAAATACTCATGCCCCCTTGGAGCCTCACGGGGGCTCTGCAATGAATGGGGGGGGGCGCTCAAAGAATAGGCCGGTCTGGGACCGGCACCCACCGCGCAGGTACGGAGTCCCCCAGCCCTTCCCTACTCACCGGGCTGTTCTCCGGGGACTCCGCTCCTCTCGTGGCCGGTCCGCCGGAAGGCGGCTTCTCTCCTCAGGGCCCCGGGGCGCAGGGTAGGCTCCTGCCTGCTCCGGGGCTTGTAATGCAACGCGAGTCCTCAGTGGGAGGCGGGGTAGGATCCCGCCCTCCTACTTCCGGTCCTGGGTGTCCCGGAGGCCCGCCCTTGTCCTGCCTGACTTCCTGGCCGTCCCGGCCCGGGCTGCAGCGGTGATTTTCGTCGTCTCCACAGCGGCGATGAGGGGTGGGCTCCCTCGAATATTAAATCGGGACAAAACGACACAGATGCAGGGGGGCACCTGCTAGTTCCCAATAAAACAACAATTGAGGTGGGCACTCGATATCGGCAATGTCCCTGTGAGGGTGGGCACCTGCCAGGGGACTTCAGAATCGGAAAAGACGGAGCAAACGCCGGGTGGGCACCGGCTTTCAGAATTAAAGCGCTCCGAGCACTAAAGGCAAATAACAGCGCTGCCAGGCGCTTAGGGATGCAAATAAAGCGCTCCCAGCGCTTTAAGAAGGATAATAACAAAGTCCAGCAAAAAGTCTCCCCTGCACACAGCAAGGCAGGGGTGGGGGGCAAGGCTGGACCCAGAGCCAGCTCACTGGGCCTCCAGGCAGGGAGGTAGTCCAAGTGGCGGTCCTCTGGTCCAGCAGCAGCAGCAGCAGCCCCCCTCAGGTAGGATCCTGGCAGAGAACTACTCTGTTGGGACGCAGCCCCATTTTTATACACCTTTTCCCTTTGTTCTGGGTTCAGGGTGAGGGGAAAAACCAGTCGCAGCTGGTTGGGGAGCACCTTTGATGTGCTCAGCCCCTCACTCTATTCACTGGCAGGGCTAGGGTCATTAGTCGCACCACAGGGGGCGGAGCCAGCATTGTGTGGGGAAAGCCCTGCCCTATTCAGGTCCAAGGTGCACTCCTCCCCAGCCATCAGCATGCTAATCTCACACTCACCACTGGGGCAGACCCAACCAGACACCTGGAGCCAGGCTCACCAGCCAGCTCCAGCCAATCACACGCCAGACACACTTTACACTAATATGCCAACTCCTAGAAGTGGCACTTCCGCACATGACATAATCAGGCATTATATATCATTGCGAAGCATTCGATCACACGAGTCTACACATACCAAACTCGAGCCTGCACACCCCACACATCAGGAACTACCAGGGACACATACATTCCCCATGCATTCCTATGGGAGGGCAGGCCTATCTCACCACATGCACTCAGAGGGCGCACGCACTTTACCCTTGGACACAGGGAAAGTGCACAGAAACCAAAAACCACTATCACCAAGTCACCAATAAAAGCAAAAAAAGTTCAGGGGTGAACCTGCCAGAAGGGCCAAGTCCAACACAACCCCCTTCCAGCCAAAACGCAGGGCAGACCAATCACCACCGTGATGGACTTCCCTGCTTGGGGCGATAGAACACGGACGCGGGCCCGCAACTGCAGGGACACCCTCCGGTTCTACGCCACGGTGAACCCATGGAATTCCTTCTAAAACCACTGTCTGGACCAACTGGGCTACCCCACTGGTACTCCCAAGCTGTCCGCGGCCAAGACCAGGCCCTAGGCCACCCAGGTGCCACCGGTCCTTGCCTAATCACAGAGTGGGGGGTAGTAACCCCTGGCACATAACGGCCATTCTCCACTCTTCCTGTCTGCAACACAGGACTAGACTGCCACTGGTTCTCCAGCCTAGGGTCTACACCCTCAGGCAGACCAGGAGTCTCAAGAAAGGCTCTCCTCCCCCTACCTCTTCTCCTAGGGTTCCTCCTCCTCCGGCGAGGGATACACCCAGAACGCCATTCCAACCCAGAGTTTAACCCCTCAGGTTGCACCGGGGTCAGAGGTGGGCCCTCCCACCCTCTGCACCCCCTTCCAGAACCCTGCTCCCTACCAACTGGGGCGGTACCTCTGGAAGAAGAACCGGTCGGGACGCTGGTTACAGACGTCCCACCCTTCAGGTCAGGCTGATCCCGAACCTGGCCTTCCAACCTCCGGCCTAGAACCTTTGGTGGAATAATCGCCTGGCACTCCAATACTTCTGGGGATTTACAATCCACCCCCCTGAGGCTCACAAACGACACATATGTCGAGTGACTGTCTGTCTGGCGCTGATATCCCATCCCCTGTCCACCTGACAGTGCGCAGAGATCCCCCAGAACAGAAGTGGTGTCACCCTGGTCACTACACGGGATCCTAGCCCAACTGGGTAGTCCCTGACCCACCGGCTCTTCCACTGGGGAACTCATCCCCCAATCACTCCTCACGCTGGACTCCTGTACCCTCCCTACCGGAGCGGCACTGCCAGACTCTAGAACCACAGGAGCCCTGTTTACAGGCGCTCCAGGTCCTCTACTCACTAAGAGATCTTCCTCAAGTGAACTAACAGGACAGCCTAGGTCCCCAACCTGGTGTTCCCTCAAGAAACCATCCAAGTCCTGAGGCAGGGTTTCGTGCGTCTGGGGACCCTCGGTCACCCTCTCACTCCTGCTCCACTGAGCCAGGCAGTGAGCCCCTACACCCTCCTCGCTATCCTGGGACCTAGCTGGGCTACACTGAGCCTCCTCCACCACGCTGGGCTGGAGGATCTCTGACCCACTATTGTTGGAATCACTCACTAATGACACTAGAGAACCTCTGGCCCTTTCCCAGCGGTCTGCTTCCTCTGCAAGTTCCCATGGACAAAGAGAGCCATACCTCAACAGGTGTTGGCGCAACCCTGGCGAACAACTACGGAGCATCTGCTCTTTGATAACCAGACTATACAGTTTATCAAAATCATCTTCTGTGGTAACTCTTACCCAATCAAACAGTGCATCATCACATTCCCCCAAAAACTCCTCCCAAGAATGGTGAGACAGCTTCCTACTGCCCCTGAACTTCAACCTATACTCCTCCTCTCGGGAACAAGGTACCACACTCGGGGAACTGGGAATGGGACTCTCTGTACTGCACTTTATATCGCTGCCACCCCTGGACTCCACCCTCACTGGGGAATCCAGAAAACTACCACTGTGCTCAGGGGACAGGGAAAGGGATGGGGCTCTATCTCCTACGCTGGACCCAGCAAGGGACTCCCTACCTACGGGGTCCTCACTCTCTACTGGCGTCCAGGTACTGTCATCTTCTTCTGAATCTTCAGGGCTCCCCACAGACCCACCACCCTCCAGGTGTGAGGCCCAGGCCCTTTCTTCCTCACTGCGCTCACGTTCCCATTCATCTGCTTGCCATCCGATCATGTGGTTCCTCAGTTCGTACACAGTGTCTGACTCTCTCACCCCTATGTCTCTCTCTCTACAGAACCTTTCCAACTCCTGCATACTGTAATAAACTAGATCACTGAGATCGAAAGCAGGCTCCATTCTGGCAGACGTTCTAGAGAAAAGATCACACAGGGAACCTAGGGGTCTGAGCTTAACACAGGAGCACACAATTCACAAAAAGGATTCAGCAAGCTCTCTATCCCAGAGAACTCACACTCACTTGCCTAGTGTCACACACCATTCATCCACACACAACCCTCCCCTCGGACTGGTAAGGCAGTTTCTACCACCCCTGATTCCTCAACCTGACCACAAGTGACACAGGTACCAAACTCTGGGCGCAGGGCGGGGAACAAATGTACTGGACACTATTATGCTGCCACCACTGGATCCCACCCTCTGGTGAATCCAGAAAACACAATGCACTTAGGGGGATGATCTACCCTCCCGAGCTAGGGACACCTAACTCATAGTGCACAAGAAACACATTTCCAAAGAAATGACATTTAAAAACAAACTTAAAACAATAATCCCTATACCATGTGATTATCTAAATGCAGAGTTTTGTAGTGCGGCCAGTTGCTGCTGCGGTACAGCGCAAACGCAAGTCCAAATCCCACCGCTGATCACCAATGTTAGAAATGGGATTTCTGGTTGGCTAAGGCTTGCGCCAAAGTCAGGCAGAAACCACCACTCTAGTCAGGGCAAGGAAGTTACACGCCAAAGATAACCCCTGCTCACCCCCTTGGTAGCTTGGCACGAGCAGTCAGGCTTATCTCTGAGGCAATGTGTAAAGCGTTTGCGCGCGCACCCAGCAACAACACCCAAGGCCCACCACAAAGGAAACTCCACACAAGGTATTATATCAAAATAGCCTTTGTATTATACCAAAACACATTAGATAAAAACACACACTTTACAATGTGCCAACAGGCACGGGCAGAATTTACAAGGGATTATATATACAGGGGACAGGGCCACATGGACCACTGTCAGGAATTAGCACTTTGTAGAAATAGCACTTAGAACGTAGGAATAATACTTTAGAACATAGCACATACAATCACTGTAGCACTAAATAGAAAATGTAGCACACAACCAGTAACTACTGGTAACAAGTAAGTACCACCTACGCAACCCTAACCACCTTAGGAAAAAATTACGCAGGGAATCAGGACCTCACTAGCACCACCTGTGTTAGGGAGAAAACAACCACCTAAGTATCACAATACCTGTAGGGGTAAAAGCACATTACACATGACGCCTAAAAGCACATTCAGAGGTGTAGGTTAAGAACAAATAACGCAAAACTCACATTAGCCACCACCTATGGCAGTCCCTAGGCCAACTGGCCTCGTAGGGGGGCTAGGACGCCCTGTGTCACAAAGTCAGGGCTGGGCTGCGCAAGCTGCGCAAGCCAAAACGCGGAGGGGCCCAACCTAAACGGTGCAGCTGCCCACTAAGTGCTGGGCAGCTGTAGAAAGGGGCCTGGGCACCACGGTGCCTTTGGAACACAAATCGCAGTCACGTGGGCCCCTCTGGGCTCTAGACAATTGAAATGCCCCCTAGTGCCTTCATGGCTCTAAACCACCAATGCGCCGTCGTGGGAGTCCCTCTGGACTCTGGGCAACCAATAATGCACCACGTGGTCGGAGCCTCGGGGCTCAATAAACAATGCCCCCAACCGTTGGAGTCCCACGCGGGGGACTCGTGAGCCTCGCGGGCTCTTTAAACAAATCGTGGCCCCGGAGTCCCTCTGGACTCTAACAAAATGTCGCCCCCAAAGTTGGAGCGTCTAGCGCTCTACATACTCATGCCCCCTTGGAGCCTCACGGGGGCTCTGCAATGAATGGGGGGCCGCTCAAAGAATAGGCCGGTCTGGGACCGGCACCCACCGCGCAGGTACGGAGTCCCCCAGCCCTTCCCTA
Source organism: Triturus cristatus (assembly GCF_964204655.1). Lineage (NCBI taxonomy): Eukaryota > Metazoa > Chordata > Amphibia > Caudata > Salamandridae > Triturus > Triturus cristatus. Next base: position 396,394,290 of record NC_140588.1, on the reverse strand, counting down.
CTCACTGGGCTGTTCTCCGGGAACTCCGCTCCTCTCCTGGCCGGTCCGCCGGAAGGCGGCTTCTCTCCTCAGGGTCCCGGGGTGCAGGGTAGGCTCCTGCCTGCTCCGGGGCTTGTAATGCAACGCGAGTCCTCGGTGGGAGGCGGGGTAGGCTCCCGCCCTCCTACTTCCGGTCCTGGGTGTCCCGGAGGCCCGCCCTTGTCCTGCCTGACTTCCTGGCCGTCCCGGCCCAGGCTGCAGCAGTGATTTTCGTTGTCTCCACAGCGGCGATGAGGGGTGGGCTCCCTCGAATTATAAATCGGGACAAAACGACACAGATGCAGGGGGGCACCTGCTAGTTCCCAATAAAACAACAATCGAGGTGGGCACTCGATATCGGCAATGTCCCAGGCAGGGTGGGCACCTGCCAGGGGACTTCAGAATCGGAAAAGACGGAGCAAACGCCGGGTGGGCACCGGCTTTCAGAATTAAAGCGCTCCGAGTGCTAAAGGCAAATAACAGCGCTTCCAGGCGCTTAGGGATGCAAATAAAGCGCTCCCAGCGCTTTAAGAAGGATAATAACAAAGTCCAGCAAAAAGTCTCCCCTGCTCACAGCAAGGCAGGGGTGGGGGCCAAGGCTGGACCCAGAGCCAGCTCACTGTGCCTTCAGGCAGGGAGGTAGTCCAAGTGGCTTTCCTCTGGTCCAGCAGCAGCAGCAGCAGCCCCCCTCAGGTAGGATCCTGGCAGAGAACAACTCTGTGGGGACGCAGCCCCATTTTTATACACCTTTTCCCTTTGTTCTGGGTTCAGGGTGAGGGGAAAAACCAGTCGCAGCTGGTTGGGGAGCACCCTTGATGTGCTCAGCCCCTCACTCTATTCACTGGCAGGGCTAGGGTCATTAGTCGCACCACAGGGGGCGGAGCCAGCATTGTGTGGGGAAAGCCCTGCCCTATTCAGGTCCAAGATGCACTCCTCCCCAGCCATCAGCATGCTAATCTCACACTCACCATTGGGGCAGACCCAACCAGACACCTGGAGCCAGGCTCACCAGCCAGCTCCAGCCAATCACACGCCAGACACACTTTACACTAATATGCCAACTCCTACAAGTGGCACTTCCGCACATGACATAATCACGCATTATATATCATTGCGAAGCATTCGATCACACGAGTCCACACATACCAAACTCGAGCCTGCACACCCCACGCATCAGGAACTACCAGGGACACATACATTCCCCATGCATTCCTATGGGAGGGCAGGCCTATCTCACCACATGCACTCAGAGGGCGCACGCACTTTACCCTGGGACACAGGGAAAGTGCGCATAAACCAAAAACCACTATCACCAAGTCACCAATAAAAGCAAAAAAAGTTCAGGGGTGAACCTGCCAGAAGGGCCAAGTCCAACAGTTGGTATTGCAAATTGAATGACACTTCTTTAAAACATTTACTATTTGATTGCTATGTCATTTTTACCTTTTGGTCTAAAGTTTGGATAACGATAACTAACGGACTCTCTATTTCAGATATTTTATCATATGACTTGGTCATATGCAAATCATCCATCTGATATGTTTGTTGTCTGTTCCTGATAAGAAATTGCTTAACGTTTTAGCATTGTCTACTTTCAAATCAATTTCATCTAATTGGTAAACTATAAACGCGACAATATCTCAGCCTCATGGCATCATATAAAGGTGTTGAAGACAAGAAAGGAGATGGAGGGCTGACTATAATATTGATGAAAAAGTTAAATATATGCTCTGCCTCGCTAGCTATAAGACTCTTATCGCCAAGGAAAAGGCCAACTATTTAGTGGTAAGATTAAAGAAGCAAAGTATTCCAGCGAGTCACCATGCTTACCATGGACTCGTCCAAGAATCTCTACCCCAAGAGTTGATCATTTGTTAACTCTCTAGTCAACTTTTTTCTGCATGAGGTGGAAATTATATATAATAAATTTACATCCTCCACCTCATCTACCTCCAATGACAGACCTTCCATACCTCCCGTTGTGCAGAAAATTCTAAAGAGTTCAACTCACTATTTTTAGAGGTGGTCACCAATCTACTGAGCTCCACATCATCTGGCTGCCCCCAGGCCCACTGTAGTTCAAGGGTGAATGAGCTGGTAGCAAAGAACATCACCCCTCTGCTCTAAGCCATTTTTCATCACATGGTCCTATCTGGGTATTTCCCTTCCATTTGGAAGAAAGCCTCTGTGCCCCTGTTGCTAAAGAAATCTCCCTTGGATACTAAGGATCCAATCCGCTTCTGCCCCATTTCATGTCTACTTTGTATGCAAAAATAGTCAAGAACATCATGAACATCCAACTCATTGAGCACATCCAATCAAACAGCCTTTTTGGAGACCACTTAGTTTAGCTTCCGTAGCGGCCATTGCACAAAGACTGCCCTGCTCCAGTCTACTGAGGAGATCACGCTGATGCTCAATCAGGGTGGTGGTGCTTCTCTCATCTTGCTTGATATCTCGGCAGCCTTTGGCACGGTCGATCCCTGGCTGTTGCTGGATTGTCTAGCTAATACCAGGGTCACTGACTCAGCCTGAAATCTGCTGAAATCTTTCCTCTCAGAGTACAAGCAATCGGTGCAGCTAAAATAGCTTGTCTCACACTCCTTCTCTCATCCTTTCAGGGTCCTCAGGAGTCCTTGCTTAATCTGAAACCTTTTAATGCCTATGTCATCCCTTTGGCCGACCTCATCCAATTCTTCAGTTTCTCCTTATCCTCTTACACAGACGACACCCAAAGTGTTGTCTCCTTAGCTCACGATGAGATAGGCTCAGGATCCAGATTTTGTGAATTTATGTACGTAGTCAACAGCTGGATGGACAAAAATTGCTAAAAAATGGATTCAGACAAAACTGAAGTAATGCTTTTCGGTGCCTAATCCTCTTTCTGGACCCCGTCATGCTGACCACAAGGCATGGGCCCACTACCTATGTCTGTCAGAAAGACCCACAATCTCCTCATTGATGATAAACTGGGCTACACTGACCAAGTCAATGCGGTGACTTACTCTGCCAACTAGAACCCTAAAAAGATACTTTCTTACATTCCTGCTTATCTTCAGAAAACTCTTATCACTTTACTGGTGATGGCTAAATTGGGCTATTACAACAGCCTTTCCGTCAATGCTCACCAATACATTCTGAATAAACTGCAACCATTGCAGAAAGCAGCAGCTAGACTACTTTTGAAAATCCCAAAATACCGGTCTGTGTCTAATGCATTCAGGAAACTCCACTGGCTCCCCATTAGACAGAGGATTACCTCCAAGTCACTGTGCATTGCTTACAAGGTACTTCATGGCATTGGCCTGGAATTTCTCCAACAGAATTTCACCTGGTACTCCCCAGGCGGGACCTTACGCACAACCACTGCCAAGCTCGCAGTTGTCTCTAGGTTCAAGCGAGCAACCTGTGGAGGCAGATGTTTTGTGGTGGGAGCCACAAAAGCCTGGTGTACACTTTCGCCATACGTTATGAATTCCTCCAGTTTACTGGCTATCAAGAAACAGCCAAATACCTGGCTTTTTAACTCCTCTTAGTCCCCCAGTCGTTTTTCCCCTTAGTGCTCTCCATTGCCTTTTAGCTAGCGCCAAGATACCTCTGGGTATTTGCTGCACTTCAGAAAACCTAATAACATACCATAAATTTACTCTATGCTCTTGCTTGCAGGGTTTGGATTACGTTTATTGTTAAAACTCATAAAACTTTACTTTCTATCAACTGGTTTGAAAACAACTTGAAGATCATACCTGCAACTCTTCATGATTATTATTTCTTGTTTTTGCAATGTTTTATGCTTGACCAATGTTAATGTATGTACATCTCTGATACTATATTGGTAGTTCAGTTGTATTGTTTATTTATCTAACACATTTCAGTGGTGAAGTACTTAAAGGTCTGTCTTTAATGGCTGATTACCTTTTGTAATAATTAACAAGTATCTTTTCTGGATGTTATTTTTTTGTATACCTGTAGTTATAAATTCAATACAACATTTTTAATAAAAAAGGGAAAAAGGGAAGGGCTGGAACACATGCAGGAAGGCCATTGCACATCTTTACAGTGGAGATTATCCCCAGCCAAAGCATACACAAATTGTGCCATTTGTGAAGTCCTTCTAGGGAGTTCTTGGATGTATGGGACAATTGACAAGTTATAATTTGACAATGAAGTGAGTAATATGAATCCCCAAATATTTGACTTATTGATAAATATACTGGAACCGGTGTAACTCCATCAGTTGCGAATCTTCCATATTGGTCCTGTTCCTCTGCCTTGTTGCAGGGGTTCTGGACATACACAGAACTATGTGCAGGAAAATGGGACCTCGGTGTATAGGGGCTAAGCCTTTCCACCACCTTAGTGCCCCTGAACTCAGGATCGACTAGCTATAGTGTCTCACTCGCTCTCCTACACACTCATGAAGAAGCAAATAATTAGACACCCCAGAACACAACACTCCCGATCTCTCAGGAATCGCAGTAGCAAGACACACCTTTTCGCTCACTCTCTTGTACATGTCCACAATAAGAACTGACCAAAACACGAATATAGTTTAAAATGTTTATTTTAACTATCGTGCTCCAAAGCGCAGTATTCAAGCCACAACCAGCAGTAAAATGCATTCAACTAATACAGTTAGCATTGCAGCAAGGCCATATATCATAAAGGGAGATGTCATCATATAAAGACAGTAGATAAAGGTCTATAAGATCTAACCACCCTCCCCTTGGTAAGAAGAAGTATTATTATATAATAGGAGATTTCTGGGCTTTGTCAGCAGACACCATATCTTAGTGCCTAGGTGGTATGTCTACATCTTATATCCCAATCAGTTCCAACCACCGCAGTTTCCAATGATGGGTTGGAATCCTGGTTTTGTTCCGATGCCTCCCTTCCAATCCAATACGTTCCGCCCTCCTTTTTTAGGCAGAGGCAGGCGAGGACGAGGGCGAAGGAGGGGAAACAACCAGGTACATTGGGAACAGGAGGAGGGGACAGGGCACAACACACGCAGCAAAGCAGGAACCAGCAACCAGAGAGTTTAGTCCTGAATCTATCTTCACATACTTTGACACAGACAGAAAGTGAAGTACTTGAGAAAGGACTGGGCTTTGTGCCCACTGCACGGCTGGATCGCTTTCGATTACACTGTGAATTATCTGATTTTTTTAGAAAATTAAAACTGAAATTTTTCTTTGAGAACAATAAATCAGATGTCCCTGCAGATCATCTCAGTGACACAACTTTACGTCTAAAATCCACATTCACACCTCCCCCACATTTGGTTCCAGCGGGGATCATTGCATTTGAACAAGCTGTTTTTAATGATGTAGAAGCGTTTCAAGACCAAGGAGCCTATAAAAACATGAGTGCCCTTGAATTTCAAGCTCTCCAATCATTGCAAACCAATCCATCTATTGTGATAAAACCAGCTGATAAGGGGGGAGGTATTGTCATTCAGAATGTTGGAGATTATGATTCAGAATGTAGACGTCTTCTAGATAATCGGAAGAACTATACCCCTCTCACTACCGACCCCTCTCCAGATTTGAAAATCACAATATGCAATCTTGTTGAACATGCTGAAAGCAGTGGATTCATTAGCAAGCATGAAGCAGATTTTATGACTAAAGGGAAAGGTGTGATTCCATACTTCTACACACTGCCGAAGATCCACAAAAATAAATCACCACCTCCGGGCCGCCCAATTGTATCGGGCATAGGCTCCCTTTTGGAACCTCTCTCGATTTTTTGTGACTTCTTCTTGAAACTTATAATCCAGGACACCCCCACATATCTTAGAGACACCAAAAGTTTTTTGGCTTCCTTACAAGATCTGAGAGTAGACCATCATAATACCATTCTTGTCTCTCTGGATATTGAGAGCCTTTACACGAGCATTCCCCAGGACGACACCATCAAGGTCATTGGGGAAGCTTTGGACTCTATTACCTGGTCCTTTCAGACCCCGAAGGGTTTCATCATTCATTGTGCCACCTTGGCACTTAAGAAAAACTTTTTTGAATATCAAGGTGCTCTGTACCTACAGTCCACCGGTACTTCGATGGGCAGCACTTTTGCGCCCAGTGTGGCAGGACTTTATGTTTCAAATTTTGAACAAAAATTCATTCTGAGTCAAGATAACCCCTTTTTTCTTTACCTCTCCTACTGGAAGAGGTATATTGATGATATTTTTATCATCTGGGAGGGTCCGGAGAGCATTCTACTTGAATTTTTGACATGGATCAACACTTGTGATCCCCACTTGCTGTTCACTCATACTTTCCATGATCAGGAAATGATTTTTCTGGATGTAACTGTGACTAAAACTGAGGGAGCACTTGTGATCAAAACTCATTACAAACCGACAGCCAAAAATAATCTCTTGGCCTTTTCCAGTTTTCATCCTCGGCCATTACGGGAAAACCTCCCTTATGGCCAGTATTTGCGAATCAGACGCAATTGTAGCCATGTGGAGGATTTTCGTAAACAATCAAAAGATCTTACGTTTAAATTGAAACAGAGAGGCTATCCTGACACTATCTTGAATAAGAGCTGCAAACGAGCAAGAAATCAACCTAGAGAGATCCTTTTACAAGATTCTCCTAGACAGCTCACTGAGATTCCACTAACGTGTGTGACCACTTTTAATACTGCTTCCAATGCCATCTCTAAATCGATTAAGAAACATTGGCGTATTTTGGAAAGTAACAGTATTAAGTGGGACAAACCTCTATTTTCTTACAGGAAGGCTAGGAGCATCAAGGACTCACTAGTTCATACGAGACCGAGAACTTGTAATAAACCAACCACTGTCTCAGTTCTAGACACCTGGGGTCTGCCACCTATTCTTGGTCATTACCCCTGTGGGTCCTGCAGCATCTGTCATCTCACGTCCCCCACAAAGACTTTATCTCTGGAAACCGGGAAAACCTGGATTCAACGCAGCCATACGAATTGCAATACTACAGATGTGATCTATCTAATTACATGCCCATGTAATTTAAAATATGTGGGCATGACTACAAGAAAGATCAAATTACGGATTGGTGAACGCCGGAGTAATGTCCGATGTAAAAGAAGCGCAACTAAATTAACTGAGCACTTCCTGCGTCAGAATCATTCTGCAGATGATCTACAATGGACCATTATCGAACAGGTGAAATCAACTTCACTGTTCGAAAAGGAACAACGCTGGGTCTATAGGTTATCAACACATCTGTCAGGACTCAACGACAATATCCCTTGGGGCACAGTGCTGAGACGCTAAAACAAGAGCCTTCATGTACAAATTAAATACCCGTTTACATCTGAGTGGTGTTGTGCTCTCATTTTTGACCTAGGGGCCTTTTCTGTATTTATGGCCGCTTTGGATCTTTGGTCACCTGTGGTAATTTGCAAATCATAAATTCTGAGGAGCAGTTTGCTCACGTCCCATATATAAATTTGGCAAAATAGGGGGTTTTTTTTGTCACGAAATCCATTATTTTGAGGAGTCTCTGGGCGAATGAATCGATGAAAGAAATGGTCATCCGTGGAAATGACTTTGAGTAACAGAGGGGAGTCGACAGAAGTGGTGTTTACCACCTTTGTTGATTTGCCGATGTACAACTATTTTTGTTGAATAAAGCTTTAGGTTGAAGTGAGCCTTTAGCGCTCTAGCCTTTCCAGAGGATTGCAGCCATGTAGTCCCTCTTCACTGTCTCAACTTCAGAGGCGTGTGGGAAAGACTTACACATTCACTTCCGGTTCGGCAGCGGCTGACTATCTGCATTTAAACACGAGCCCGCCATTACGCATTTACCTCCGGGCTCGGCGGACCTTTTAGGTGCAGACTGCTGGCTGTGGACTTGGATGATGTAAGTACTAACTTTTCAATAAATGCGATCCCTAAAAATCACGCGATACGGAATAATGTGGCAAACAATCTGTGTGAGGGACGGTGTGTTGCTACATCTAACGCTTGCCCCGCATTGCTCTCCTTCTGTTGCCACAGTTGTTCTGTAGTCCCGCAATCCGCCTTCTTGCCCAAGGAGCGCACACCCACTTTCTTATACGTAAGCTACCAGTGTTTCTTTTTATCATTTCGTATTTTTGCTTTCCTTCCTTGAAGGTGTAAAGCATTTTTAACAGTGCCTACGATACATGTGATCTCTATTAATACTATAAATCATGTTTTGCCAGAGTATTGACCAAATTGTTAAAATACTCTATCTATATATTGTTTGAGTATATGGATTTTGGCATGTTTACAAATTTTGTAATCACATTTATTTTGTTGTTCTGATTGCAACATAGAAATGGCTATAAGTTTACATAGACTATGTTAATAATGTGGGGACTAATTCAGTCTCTTCTGCTTGGTTTCATGTATATCTGATGAATATAAGGCAACTATTATGTCTGTCAACTTAATGAAATACACTTTCTTCCAGAAATACGAGGTCTGTTTCCAGAACAGTGGGAAACCTCTACTGGAACCGTGAGTCTATCGGTTCTTTGCACCTGAGGTTAGGGTAGGCCTTAGCGAGCCTACACCGCCAAGGTGCCTTTCTCTGTTGTATAATTAGGTCCTGATGAAAGCTTAGTGAACAAACATTTGATAAGCTGAAACATGTCGACCGCTTGACCACCCATAGGATAAATCTGACCAAATTAATGTCAGTAGCAATTATCCTTCACAGTTTTTAACATATTCCTGTCTCGTCACTATTAAAAATGTTTTGGTGTACGATACATGATTTACAAAAAATCTTTTTTCCCTTTCACTTATTCCACACTTATCACTTCACTTTATTCTAGTCTGAAATTGTTGCTCCGCCTTAATTTCAAGCGTTGAAGCACACCAGAGGTGCACAAGGCTACTCTGGATAAAACCCCATGATGAAGCATGTCACCAACTATGTTGGTGAGTGAGGGTTTTATTTTTCATCAGATGGATTCTGTTTCCTTCACACCTCTCCCAAGCACATAGTGAATCATTGTATATTCGATTTTTTTATTGCGTCACGCTCTTTTGTTGTTGTTATATTGTTTTTGGGGGACCAAGAGTGTGGACATACCCTCTCTCTCTTGTTGTTTATCGTGGTATTTAGGCAGCGCACAGCTGCGAGAGACTCTTTGATTTAAGTGTAGTTTGATCACATTTTTTCTATAATCCAACCGGCACCGAAATGGAAAACACGGGGCTTACGTATACAGATGCTGAGGTTGATGCCCTCTTGGCAGATTCTTCCCTTTTCGCTGACTCCTCAATAGCACAAACAATTTCCCAGACTAGTGAGTGGGACAAATTAACCGAACAAAAACGATGCCGGATTCGTACCATTTTACATGGTACCATATTAACTGAGTACCTACGAAACAATGTGGCACCAAAGGGCCTTTTAGTCACCAATGCTCCACGGATTTTTCTCGAAGATCCAGTTTTTCGTAGGGATTGGGCCCAGATCGCGTGGCACTGTACCCGCGACTGGCTTGTCCTAATCATTAAAACAGCCCTCAGACTCTCAGAAGCACTTATGGTAGAAATACAACTAACAGAAACGCATTTTCGTACAACACTGACCGGGTACAAAAAGAAACTGGATGAGCTTAACAAAGAAATGAACGAATATAAAGACACTTTAACACAATCTAAGGCTCAAAAATTTCAAAAAGATCTGAAACGTTTCTCGTTTATTAAAGTATATCCCTACGCTGATCCTGATTATGTCCCTCCAACTGACAGGAATGATCAGGCAGATACCACAGATGACAACGATTCCTTTTCAAGTGGTTCTAGCAATGAGAGCACAAGATCTAGACAGCGAGGTAGAGGGAAGAATAGACCCTACCAATACCAACCTAATTGGCAACCCTTTCCTAACCAAATGAATTCAGGCTATCCCAATCAGTTCCAACCACCGCAGTTTCCAATGATGGGTTGGAATCCTGGTTTTGTTCCGATGCCTCCCTTCCAATCCAATACGTTCCGCCCTCCTTTTTTAGGCAGAGGCAGGCGAGGACGAGGGCGAAGGAGGGGAAACAACCAGGTACATTGGGAACAGGAGGAGGGGACAGGGCACAACACACGCAGCAAAGCAGGAACCAGCAACCAGAGAGTTTAGTCCTGAATCTATCTTCACATACTTTGACACAGACAGAAAGTGAAGTACTTGAGAAAGGACTGGGCTTTGTGCCCACTGCACGGCTGGATCGCTTTCGATTACACTGTGAATTATCTGATTTTTTTAGAAAATTAAAACTGAAATTTTTCTTTGAGAACAATAAATCAGATGTCCCTGCAGATCATCTCAGTGACACAACTTTACGTCTAAAATCCACATTCACACCTCCCCCACATTTGGTTCCAGCGGGGATCATTGCATTTGAACAAGCTGTTTTTAATGATGTAGAAGCGTTTCAAGACCAAGGAGCCTATAAAAACATGAGTGCCCTTGAATTTCAAGCTCTCCAATCATTGCAAACCAATCCATCTATTGTGATAAAACCAGCTGATAAGGGGGGAGGTATTGTCATTCAGAATGTTGGAGATTATGATTCAGAATGTAGACGTCTTCTAGATAATCGGAAGAACTATACCCCTCTCACTACCGACCCCTCTCCAGATTTGAAAATCACAATATGCAATCTTGTTGAACATGCTGAAAGCAGTGGATTCATTAGCAAGCATGAAGCAGATTTTATGACTAAAGGGAAAGGTGTGATTCCATACTTCTACACACTGCCGAAGATCCACAAAAATAAATCACCACCTCCGGGCCGCCCAATTGTATCGGGCATAGGCTCCCTTTTGGAACCTCTCTCGATTTTTTGTGACTTCTTCTTGAAACCTATAATCCAGGACACCCCCACATATCTTAGAGACACCAAAAGTTTTTTGGCTTCCTTACAAGATCTGAGAGTAGACCATCATAATACCATTCTTGTCTCTCTGGATATTGAGAGCCTTTACACAAGCATTCCCCAGGACGACACCATCAAGGTCATTGGGGAAGCTTTGGACTCTATTACCTGGTCCTTTCAGACCCCGAAGGGTTTCATCATTGATTGTGCCACCTTGGCACTTAAGAAAAACTTTTTTGAATATCAAGGTGCTCTGTACCTACAGTCCACCGGTACTTCGATGGGCAGCACTTTTGCGCCCAGTGTGGCAGGACTTTATGTTTCAAATTTTGAACAAAAATTCATTCTGAGTCAAGATAACCCCTTTTTTCTTTACCTCTCCTACTGGAAGAGGTATATTGATGATATTTTTATCATCTGGGAGGGTCCGGAGAGCATTCTACTTGAATTTTTGACATGGATCAACACTTGTGATCCCCACTTGCTGTTCACTCATACTTTCCATGATCAGGAAATGATTTTTCTGGATGTAACTGTGACTAAAACTGAGGGAGCACTTGTGATCAAAACTCATTACAAACCGACAGCCAAAAATAATCTCTTGGCCTTTTCCAGTTTTCATCCTCGGCCATTACGGGAAAACCTCCCTTATGGCCAGTATTTGCGAATCAGACGCAATTGTAGCCATGTGGAGGATTTTCGTAAACAATCAAAAGATCTTACGTTTAAATTGAAACAGAGAGGCTATCCTGACACTATCTTGAATAAGAGCTGCAAACGAGCAAGAAATCAACCTAGAGAGATCCTTTTACAAGATTCTCCTAGACAGCTCACTGAGATTCCACTAACGTGTGTGACCACTTTTAATACTGCTTCCAATGCCATCTCTAAATCGATTAAGAAACATTGGCGTATTTTGGAAAGTAACAGTATTAAGTGGGACAAACCTCTATTTTCTTACAGGAAGGCTAGGAGCATCAAGGACTCACTAGTTCATACGAGACCGAGAACTTGTAATAAACCAACCACTGTCTCAGTTCTAGACACCTGGGGTCTGCCACCTATTCTTGGTCATTACCCCTGTGGGTCCTGCAGCATCTGTCATCTCACGTCCCCCACAAAGACTTTATCTCTGGAAACCGGGAAAACCTGGATTCAACGCAGCCATACGAATTGCAATACTACAGATGTGATCTATCTAATTACATGCCCATGTAATTTAAAATATGTGGGCATGACTACAAGAAAGATCAAATTACGGATTGGTGAACGCCGGAGTAATGTCCGATGTAAAAGAAGCGCAACTAAATTAACTGAGCACTTCCTGCGTCAGAATCATTCTGCAGATGATCTACAATGGACCATTATCGAACAGGTGAAATCAACTTCACTGTTCGAAAAGGAACAACGCTGGGTCTATAGGTTATCAACACATCTGTCAGGACTCAACGACAATATCCCTTGGGGCACAGTGCTGAGACGCTAAAACAAGAGCCTTCATGTACAAATTAAATACCCGTTTACATCTGAGTGGTGTTGTGCTCTCATTTTTGACCTAGGGGCCTTTTCTGTATTTATGGCCGCTTTGGATCTTTGGTCACCTGTGGTAATTTGCAAATCATAAATTCTGAGGAGCAGTTTGCTCACGTCCCATATATAAATTTGGCAAAATAGGGGGTTTTTTTTGTCACGAAATCCATTATTTTGAGGAGTCTCTGGGCGAATGAATCGATGAAAGAAATGGTCATCCGTGGAAATGACTTTGAGTAACAGAGGGGAGTCGACAGAAGTGGTGTTTACCACCTTTGTTGATTTGCCGATGTACAACTATTTTTGTTGAATAAAGCTTTAGGTTGAAGTGAGCCTTTAGCGCTCTAGCCTTTCCAGAGGATTGCAGCCATGTAGTCCCTCTTCACTGTCTCAACTTCAGAGGCGTGTGGGAAAGACTTACACATTCACTTCCGGTTCGGCAGCGGCTGACTATCTGCATTTAAACACGAGCCCGCCATTACGCATTTACCTCCGGGCTCGGCGGACCTTTTAGGTGCAGACTGCTGGCTGTGGACTTGGATGATGTAAGTACTAACTTTTCAATAAATGCGATCCCTAAAAATCACGCGATACGGAATAATGTGGCAAACAATCTGTGTGAGGGACGGTGTGTTGCTACATCTAACGCTTGCCCCGCATTGCTCTCCTTCTGTTGCCACAGTTGTTCTGTAGTCCCGCAATCCGCCTTCTTGCCCAAGGAGCGCACACCCACTTTCTTATACGTAAGCTACCAGTGTTTCTTTTTATCATTTCGTATTTTTGCTTTCCTTCCTTGAAGGTGTAAAGCATTTTTAACAGTGCCTACGATACATGTGATCTCTATTAATACTATAAATCATGTTTTGCCAGAGTATTGACCAAATTGTTAAAATACTCTATCTATATATTGTTTGAGTATATGGATTTTGGCATGTTTACAAATTTTGTAATCACATTTATTTTGTTGTTCTGATTGCAACATAGAAATGGCTATAAGTTTACATAGACTATGTTAATAATGTGGGGACTAATTCAGTCTCTTCTGCTTGGTTTCATGTATATCTGATGAATATAAGGCAACTATTATGTCTGTCAACTTAATGAAATACACTTTCTTCCAGAAATACGAGGTCTGTTTCCAGAACAGTGGGAAACCTCTACTGGAACCGTGAGTCTATCGGTTCTTTGCACCTGAGGTTAGGGTAGGCCTTAGCGAGCCTACACCGCCAAGGTGCCTTTCTCTGTTGTATAATTAGGTCCTGATGAAAGCTTAGTGAACAAACATTTGATAAGCTGAAACATGTCGACCGCTTGACCACCCATAGGATAAATCTGACCAAATTAATGTCAGTAGCAATTATCCTTCACAGTTTTTAACATATTCCTGTCTCGTCACTATTAAAAATGTTTTGGTGTACGATACATGATTTAAAAAAAATCTTTTTTCCCTTTCACTTATTCCACACTTATCACTTCACTTTATTCTAGTCTGAAATTGTTGCTCCGCCTTAATTTCAAGCGTTGAAGCACACCAGAGGTGCACAAGGCTACTCTGGATAAAACCCCATGATGAAGCATGTCACCAACTATGTTGGTGAGTGAGGGTTTTATTTTTCATCAGATGGATTCTGTTTCCTTCACACCTCTCCCAAGCACATAGTGAATCATTGTATATTCGATTTTTTTATTGCGTCACGCTCTTTTGTTGTTGTTATATTGTTTTTGGGGGACCAAGAGTGTGGACATACCCTCTCTCTCTTGTTGTTTATCGTGGTATTTAGGCAGCGCACAGCTGCGAGAGACTCTTTGATTTAAGTGTAGTTTGATCACATTTTTTCTATAATCCAACCGGCACCGAAATGGAAAACACGGGGCTTACGTATACAGATGCTGAGGTTGATGCCCTCTTGGCAGATTCTTCCCTTTTCGCTGACTCCTCAATAGCACAAACAATTTCCCAGACTAGTGAGTGGGACAAATTAACTGAACAAAAACGATGCCGGATTCGTACCATTTTACATGGTACCATATTAACTGAGTACCTACGAAACAATGTGGCACCAAAGGGCCTTTTGGTCACCAATGCTCCACGGATTTTTCTCGAAGATCCAGTTTTTCGTAGGGATTGGGCCCAGATCGCGTGGCACTGTACCCGCGACTGGCTTGTCCTAATCATTAAAACAGCCCTCAGACTCTCAGAAGCACTTATGGTAGAAATACAACTAACAGAAACGCATTTTCGTACAACACTGACCGGGTACAAAAAGAAACTGGATGAGCTTAACAAAGAAATGAACGAATATAAAGACACTTTAACACAATCTAAGGCTCAAAAATTTCAAAAAGATCTGAAACGTTTCTCGTTTATTAAAGTATATCCCTACGCTGATCCTGATTATGTCCCTCCAACTGACAGGAATGATCAGGCAGATACCACAGATGACAACGATTCCTTTTCAAGTGGTTCTAGCAATGAGAGCACAAGATCTAGACAGCGAGGTAGAGGGAAGAATAGACCCTACCAATACCAACCTAATTGGCAACCCTTTCCTAACCAAATGAATTCAGGCTATCCCAATCAGTTCCAACCACCGCAGTTTCCAATGATGGGTTGGAATCCTGGTTTTGTTCCGATGCCTCCCTTCCAATCCAATACGTTCCGCCCTCCTTTTTTAGGCAGAGGCAGGCGAGGACGAGGGCGAAGGAGGGGAAACAACCAGGTACATTGGGAACAGGAGGAGGGGACAGGGCACAACACACGCAGCAAAGCAGGAACCAGCAACCAGAGAGTTTAGTCCTGAATCTATCTTCACATACTTTGACACAGACAGAAAGTGAAGTACTTGAGAAAGGACTGGGCTTTGTGCCCACTGCACGGCTGGATCGCTTTCGATTACACTGTGAATTATCTGATTTTTTTAGAAAATTAAAACTGAAATTTTTCTTTGAGAACAATAAATCAGATGTCCCTGCAGATCATCTCAGTGACACAACTTTACGTCTAAAATCCACATTCACACCTCCCCCACATTTGGTTCCAGCGGGGATCATTGCATTTGAACAAGCTGTTTTTAATGATGTAGAAGCGTTTCAAGACCAAGGAGCCTATAAAAACATGAGTGCCCTTGAATTTCAAGCTCTCCAATCATTGCAAACCAATCCATCTATTGTGATAAAACCAGCTGATAAGGGGGGAGGTATTGTCATTCAGAATGTTGGAGATTATGATTCAGAATGTAGACGTCTTCTAGATAATCGGAAGAACTATACCCCTCTCACTACCGACCCCTCTCCAGATTTGAAAATCACAATATGCAATCTTGTTGAACATGCTGAAAGCAGTGGATTCATTAGCAAGCATGAAGCAGATTTTATGACTAAAGGGAAAGGTGTGATTCCATACTTCTACACACTGCCGAAGATCCACAAAAATAAATCACCACCTCCGGGCCGCCCAATTGTATCGAGCATAGGCTCCCTTTTGGAACCTCTCTCGATTTTTTGTGACTTCTTCTTGAAACCTATAATCCAGGACACCCCCACATATCTTAGAGACACCAAAAGTTTTTTGGCTTCCTTACAAGATCTGAGAGTAGACCATCATAATACCATTCTTGTCTCTCTGGATATTGAGAGCCTTTACACAAGCATTCCCCAGGACGACACCATCAAGGTCATTGGGGAAGCTTTGGACTCTATTACCTGGTCCTTTCAGACCCCGAAGGGTTTCATCATTGATTGTGCCACCTTGGCACTTAAGAAAAACTTTTTTGAATATCAAGGTGCTCTGTACCTAAGTCCACCGGTACTTCGATGGGCAGCACTTTTGCGCCCAGTGTGGCAGGACTTTATGTTTCAAATTTTGAACAAAAATTCATTCTGAGTCAAGATAACCCCTTTTTTCTTTACCTCTCCTACTGGAAGAGGTATATTGATGATATTTTTATCATCTGGGAGGGTCCGGAGAGCATTCTACTTGAATTTTTGACATGGATCAACACTTGTGATCCCCACTTGCTGTTCACTCATACTTTCCATGATCAGGAAATGATTTTTCTGGATGTAACTGTGACTAAAACTGAGGGAGCACTTGTGACCAAAACTCATTACAAACCGACAGCCAAAAATAATCTCTTGGCCTTTTCCAGTTTTCATCCTCGGCCATTACGGGAAAACCTCCCTTATGGCCAGTATTTGCGAATCAGACGCAATTGTAGCCATGTGGAGGATTTTCGTAAACAATCAAAAGATCTTACGTTTAAATTGAAACAGAGAGGCTATCCTGACACTATCTTGAATAAGAGCTGCAAACGAGCAAGAAATCAACCTAGAGAGATCCTTTTACAAGATTCTCCTAGACAGCTCACTGAGATTCCACTAACGTGTGTGACCACTTTTAATACTGCTTCCAATGCCAGCTCTAAATCGATTAAGAAACATTGGCGTATTTTGGAAAGTAACAGTATTAAGTGGGACAAACCTCTATTTTCTTACAGGAAGGCTAGGAGCATCAAGGACTCACTAGTTCATACGAGACCGAGAACTTGTAATAAACCAACCACTGTCTCAGTTCTAGACACCTGGGGTCTGCCACCTATTCTTGGTCATTACCCCTGTGGGTCCTGCAGCATCTGTCATCTCACGTCCCCCACAAAGACTTTATCTCTGGAAACCGGGAAAACCTGGATTCAACGCAGCCATACGAATTGCAATACTACAGATGTGATCTATCTAATTACATGCCCATGTAATTTAAAATATGTGGGCATGACTACAAGAAAGATCAAATTACCGATTGGGGAACACCAGAGTAATGTCCGATGTAAAAGAAGCGCAACTAAATTAACTGAGCACTTCCTGCGTCAGAATCATTCTGCAGATGATCTACAATGGACCATTATCGAACAGGTGAAATCAACTTCACTGTTCGAAAAGGAACAACGCTGGGTCTATAGGTTATCAACACATCTGTCAGGACTCAACGACAATATCCCTTGGGGCACAGTGCTGAGACGCTAAAACAAGAGCCTTCATGTACAAATTAAATACCCGTTTACATCTGAGTGGTGTTGTGCTCTCATTTTTGACCTAGGGGCCTATTCTGTATTTATGGCCGCTTTGGATCTTTGGTCACCTGTGGTAATTTGCAAATCATAAATTCTGAGGAGCAGTTTGCTCACGTCCCATATATAAATTTGGCAAAATAGGGTTTTTGTTTTGTCACGAAATCCATTATTTTGAGGAGTCTCTGGGCGAATGAATCGATGAAAGAAATGGTCATCCGTGGAAATGACTTTGAGTAACAGAGGGGGGTCGACAGAAGTGGTGTTTACCACCTTTGTTGATTTGCCGATGTACGACTATTTTTGTTGAATAAAGCTTTAGGTTGAAGTGAGCCTTTAGCGCTCTAGCCTTTCCAGAGGATTGCAGCCATGTAGTCCCTCTTCACTGTCTCAACTTCAGAGGCGTGTGGGAAAGACTTACACATTCACTTCCGGTTCGGCAGCGGCTGACTATCTGCATTTAAACACGAGCCCGCTATTACGCATTTACCTCCGGGCTCGTCGGACCTTTTAGGTGCAGACTGCTGGCTGTGGACTGGATGATGTAAGTACTAACTTTTCAATAAATGCGATCCCTAAAAATCACGCGATACGGAATAATGTGGCAAACAATCTGTGTGAGGGACGGTGTGTTGCTACATCTAACGCTTGCCCCGCATTTCTCTCCTTCTGTTGCCACAGTTGTTCTGTAGTCCCGCAATCCGCCTTCTTGCCCAAGGAGCGCACACCCACTTTCTTATACGTAAGCTACCAGTGTTTCTTTTTATCATTTCGTATTTTTGCTTTCCTTCCTTGAAGGTGTAAAGCATTTTTAACAGTGCCTACGATACATGTGATCTCTATTAATACTATAAATCATGTTTTGCCAGAGTATTGACCAAATTGTTAAAATACTCTATCTATATATTGTTTGAGTATATGGATTTTGGCATGTTTACAAATTTTGTAATCACATTTATTTTGTTGTTCTGATTGCAACATAGAAATGGCTATAAGTTTACATAGACTATGTTAATAATGTGGGGACTAATTCAGTCTCTTCTGCTTGGTTTCATGTATATCTGATGAATATAAGGCAACTATTATGTCTGTCAACTTAATGAAATACACTTTCTTCCAGAAATACGAGGTCTGTTTCCAGAACAGTGGGAGACCTCTACTGGAACCGTGAGTCTATCGGTTCTTTGCACCTGAGGTTAGGGTAGGCCTTAGCGAGCCTACACCGCCAAGGTGCCTTTCTCTGTTGTATAATTAGGTCCTGATGAAAGCTTAGTGAACAAACATTTGATAAGCTGAAACATGTCGACCGCTTGACCACCCATAGGATAAATCTGACCAAATTAATGTCAGTAGCAATTATCCTTCACAGTTTTTAACATATTCCTGTCTCGTCACTATTAAAAATGTTTTGGTGTACGATACATGATTTTTAAAAAATCTTTTTTCCCTTTCACTTATTCCACACTTATCACTTCACTTTATTCTAGTCTGAAATTGTTGCTCCGCCTTAATTTCAAGCGTTGAAGCACACCAGAGGTGCACAAGGCTACTCTGGATAAAACCCCATGATGAAGCATGTCACCAACTATGTTGGTGAGTGAGGGTTTTATTTTTCATCAGATGGATTCTGTTTCCTTCACACCTCTCCCAAGCACATAGTGAATCATTGTATATTCGATTTTTTTATTGCGTCACGCTCTTTTGTTGTTGTTATATTGTTTTTGGGGGACCAAGAGTGTGGACATACCCTCTCTCTCTTGTTGTTTATCGTGGTACATCTTATAAACCACATTGGTCTTCATCCTGGAAAGCTCTCTCTCCAAGTGTGTGTTACCTAAACATGCATCCCCATGATATCAAAGTACGAGTTTCCATCCACAGCTGTGTTACTATGTTTTGTCTAGGTGCTAGGGACTGACCTGAACAGAATAACAAGGGGCATTGTTTATCGACCTTGGTCGCAGTGTTCAGACTAAACTCTAGGTACAGGCAGGGAACGAGCAAAGCAGACAGCTCTCATGTGAAAGGAATAAATATAGTGTTGAAAAAATAACGCTGTGTAGTAACGTGGGCAAAAGCAGCATCATGGCTGCCGGGCTCATGCTAACTTTGCGATGTCGACAATGTCCCTATCCGCCACTGGACAGCTTCAGATCAGCGGTCACTGTATTCACCATCATCATCATCATAATCTTTATCTGGTTTATAAAAGTAATCCATAAAAGATAACAGCAGTACACCATTAAGGCTTCATATATGCTATAAACGTTTCTATAATTGAACAGCACCAGATAAGAAGTTAGCCACATACAAACAAATCTTCAAAGTAGAAGATGTCGAAGAATGCAGCTGAAGGTTCCTGTCATGCCAGATCGGCTAAAGAAAGTTTAGTTTCATATGTGTTTGAACTAAGTAGGTTGGCTAGGCTTAGTTTGGGCCTGGGCAAAATTTTAATTACGCTGGAGTAATAGGAGTAATATTAATAATTCTGCATTACTCGATGTTGGACCTGGCCCTTTTTGCGGGGTTATGCCAAACGTTTTACCTTCCTCCTGAATTTCTTTCTAACCTGTTTTTGTTGGTTTTAGGACTCTGGGCACTTTCCCACTGCTTACCAGTGCTAAAGTGCCACCCACATGAGTAGCCCTGCAAACTTGTTTCAGACCTGCCACTGCAGTGTCTGTGTGTGTGTGTAGTTTTAAGCTGCAATATTGACCAGGCAAGTGAACCCACTTGCCAATTCCAAACCTTCCCTTTTACTACATGTATGTCACCCCTAAGGTAGGCCCAAGGCAGCCCTATGGGCAGGGTGTAGTGTATTTTAAAGGTAGGACAAGTACTTGTGTGTTTTACATGTCGTAATAGTGATATACTGTTAATTTAGTTTTTCACTATTGCAAGGACTCTCTTTCCCATGGAGTAACATAGGGATTGCCTTGAAATATCTTTTAATTTCCCATTGGGAGCAGATAGAGATTTGAAGTTTGGAGTCTCTGAACTCAAAATTTAAAAATACATATTTCAATAAAGTTGGTTTTTAAACTGCGTTATTCGAAAATGCCACTTTTAGAAAGTGGGCATTTTCTCGATTAACAGTTCTGTGCCTCTGCCTGTCTGTAGAATACAAGTCTGGGTTGGCTGATTGTTGGGCACTTGTGCATTCATTATGGACAGTCAAACAAAGGTAGCTGAGGTGTGCCTTGCATATCCTGATGGGCCATCACCAGACTGATGGGCCTTACTGAGCTAGAGTGGTGGGAGGAATTGTTACTGACACCTGAATAGGGCTGTGCCTGTCTTCACACAAAGCTGTGTCCACCTCCTGTAGAAAGCTGGCTCTGTATATACTATACCAAAGTAAGGTATAGTGTGTACAGAGTCCAGTGGATCCCTGGAGGCTTACAGAGGCTTAAGTAGAAAATACTAAAAGCTCTATTTGTGATAGTGTTGTGGAGCAGTTAGGCTTATCAGAGGGCTGTGTTAAGCAATTGTTTTACACACTCAGGTGAGAAATGATTACACACACTCAAAGACTGAATCCAGGGCCAATTGTTTTGTATACAAAGTTCTTACTTTGTTATTTTATTTTTGAACCAAGAGGAACTAAGATAAGTAACAGTTTTAAGAGAAGTAATACTTTTCAAAATGCAGTGGGAATCGTGTTGCAAGACAGTATATATGCTTTACAGTGAGAGGAATACTTGCAGTAGAATACAATAGGAGAAAAAGCAATGCAATCCTATGGGAGGAAAATACGCATAGGCATTAACAGGTAAGTACACAACTTACTCTTCCAGTATTCCGGGGTTTGGACCAACACTCAGCAAGGTTCAGTTTAAGGTAAGTACTGCACCACCTGTGGCACTGAGGTGGCTGGGTGCAGAGGTCACTCGGCCCAGTGTTAGTTAATTGAGACTGGGGGCACCCACGAGAGGTGCTGGTTGCAGGTAGGTACCATCAGTTTCAGGGCACAGGACCTGGGGGTTAAGGTGGGCACAGAGGGGCCACAAGGCAGCACCAAAGCTACACCATGAGTGGAACAGGGGTGGCCAGGTGCAGGGTGCAAATCAGCGCCGGGCACCCAATTGAAACGAATGGAAGAGCTCTGTCGCACAAAGAGGCAGCAGGCTCGCACCAGAAGGCTGGATGAAGGAGAACACCGGCTGGATAGGTAAGTTGGGTTGCAGGGCAAGGCCTGGGCACCATTGGCTGGGTTCCCCAATGTTGTGGGCTGAGGATGCTGCGGTGCCTTTTGGTGTTGGATTTTCATTACCGAAGTCGGTCGTGGTCCCGGTTGGGGGAACCCATCGTGTTGAGGCTGCAGGCAACTCTGTGGGGTCAAGGAGAGGTCAGCCACCAATGAAGTCGAGGTTTGGATCGCTGGGGAGATGTCACTGGACAGGTAAGCCACTCAGTCTCAGGCCGGGGCGTCAGGTGCAGAGTAGGCTGGGGTAGGGGGCTCGCCCGGATCACCAGTCCATTAAGTTGGAGGTTTTCTGGACAGGGCTGCTGTCCTCAGGAGATCTGGTCTTTGTTGAAGATTGGCAGTCTTCCTGGGGTTCTTGGAAGTCACTGGCCTCAAGAGAGGCGTTGTCTTCTTTGCAGACTCTTCAAGCTGGAGACAGACCAGTAGGGCTGGGGCCAAGTCAGTTATCGTCTTCTACCTTTGCTGCACCGTGTTTTCACTGTCCTTTTTCTTAGGTCACAGGAATGTGAGATCAAGGTTCAGGGGTGCCCTAATCTGAATTTAGGAGTGTTAAAGGTGCTGGCAGCCAATGGGCTACTTGCCTTTAGGATGACTACATCCTTTGTATGCCATCTCCCTCTGTGAAGGGGGCATCTCCTAACCTGTTTGGATAGAATCCTTCCATTCAAGATGGAGGCTCTCCTAAGGAAGGGGTCACCTTAGGCCAGAGCACCTTAAGGGTGGTCCTGGCATAGGGAGGACACACCTCTTCTGAGTACTAATTCTTCCGGTGACCTTGCTGCCAAACATAGGGCTTGGTCAAGGGGTGGCATCTCCACTAGCTTGAGAGGCCCTGGCTAGCATATCAAAGGGCGGGAAGCCTTTGATGCTCACTCCCCTGAATGCTTTTCCTGCTTACTGGTTGGTGAGAAGCACCTCCACCTCATGCAGCCTTTGTTCCTGACCCACAAGAGCACAAGGGCTCCCACCTCAGGGGACAGAAATGTCTCTGTGTTGCAGGCTGGTGCAGACCAGTCAGCTGGACACTAGGAAGTAGGTCGTTTTTCAGGGGGCATCTCTAAGATGCCATCTGAGTGCATTTTACAATAAATCCCACACTGGCATCAGTTTGATGATAAACTTCTCAATATTTAGTAAAGCCACCATGGAGCTTTTGAGTTTGTAATGACAATCTCCCAGCCCATGTATTCAATATGGTTTCACTGCACTTTAAATGTCTAGGAATTGATTTAGACACTGTAGGGGCATAATGCTCCTGCAGCTATGCCCTCACCTGTGGTGTAGTGCACCCTGCCTTAGGGCTGTGAGGCCTGCTTAAGTGGTGGCTTTCCTATGCCACAGGCAGTGGTTGTGGACATGGCACACAGGGATGTGTGACATGTCAACTCTTAGGTTTTGTCTGCACCAAAAGACACTGTCTTCAGTGGCAGGGTGTATGTGTTTGATGAGGGGTCTCTGACGGGTGGCACAATACATGCTGCAGCCCTTATAGACCCTCTCTGGTCACAAGGCCCTTGGTACCAGTGGTATATTTTGCAATGGACTTAGATGTGGGCCAGAGGTGTGCCAATTGTGAAAACATTGGGAACGTTTTGGGAAAGACACAGGCCCGGGAAACCGGATTGGGAGGGACCCAGGGCACACTCAATCAAAGTGCATCAGAAATCTAGCAGTGTGTGGGGGGGTATTACAACAGAAACCCACTTTCCTATCTCCCCCATGTAGTGTGCCTGGAGCCAGGTCAGGGAAAGGCAGGGTCTTGTGCACCACAAAGACTTTCCTTTGACATTTGCCTACTCTAAAGGCATAAAGGTGTATACGTATTGGACCTCTGACACCCCAAAATCAGAACACTTCTGGTCTGAGGACATTCTGCCAGGAAGAAGAGCTGGATGCTGTAGGGGGGACTGCCACTCTGCCTGTTGCTTTGTTGTGCTGGCCTGCTGCTTCTGTCTTGGGAGTGAAAGGACTGGACTTTGCTTTCTGTATTCTGCTTCCAAGGTTCTCCAAAGGTTGTGAGTTGAGCTTGCCTCCTGTTAAGATGTCTCTAGGCCATCAAAGGCTTCACCTGCCAGTGCCTGGGCTCCTCTGCTGAGAGTCTTGACTTGGCAAGTGATGCCACATCTGGGTCCTGGGCCCTTGGAAGTGAAATCTGGTACTCCTAAAGAGAAAATCCACGCATCGACTCTCAGCTCCTGTTTTATCGACGCTGCCTGCCCTGAAGCGTGGTTTCCACTTGGCATTTCGACCACTGCTTTCACCACAGGCCCCAGCTTGCCATCAGAGCATGTCAAGAGAAATGCCACAGCATGAGTTTCGAGCCCTTTGTCACAGGCACTCCGATGCAGCATTTGCTTTGCGGCTGTGGAATCAAAGCAGCGCCTGTTTTGCCACTGTTGCATCGATGCAACACGTCTGGAGTTTTGAAGCATTGTCCCTGGGTGCCGATTCTTAATCGACACCACCGTAAGGAACTAAGACCAAGTTTACGAAAATCGATGCATCACCTCCCCTTCCAATATGGAACCATCACCTTCCCTGACGGTAAGGAACCAACGCATCTCCTCACCTGGCAGTAGGGAACCAACGCATCACCTCCTCTGTATAGTAAGGAACTGATGCATCGTTTGCTTTTCCTTCACCTCACCTCCTCTGCACCTGGCACAGCCTTTGACTTTTGATGCATCTATGGTACTTTGCGCAAAAACAAACGCATCTATTGCTTTCTATGGACTAAACCTGCTTAACCTTTTAACAGGGATATTTTGACATGCAAACGTTGGATTTTTGTCATTTTGCTATTGTAAATATTGGCTTTTTTTCTCAACTGGTTTGGACACCTTTTTTAGTGTTTTCACTGTGTTACTGTGTGTATGTACAAATGCTTTACACGTTGCCTTTGGGATAAGCCTGACTGCTCATGCCAAGCTATCAAGGGAGTGAGCAGAGGTTATTTTAGACATGTGTCTCCCTTACCCTGACTGGAGTGAGGGTCCCTACTTGCACAGGGCGCAAACCACTTCCAACTAGAGACCCCATTCCTAATGCTCTTGTGTTGCAAAATTCCTAAAATTATGCGATTACTACTCGCATAATTCAAGGTAATTTGGGGCAAATATCCCGACCGCAAGAGCACAGGAATGGAACGTGAGCAGCTGTTGGCAGCTGCTATTCATGTTCTGTTGCATATAGTGCCTTTTTCTGAATGAACCATGCATACTTGGGCCTATTTTGGATGTGAGGGTGCAATTTGCACTAAGAAAATAGCTCTAAATACAGGGTTACACTCCTTAAGGAATGTCACATACTCTTGTGTAATTTTGCTGCAGTTTCACGTAATAACGATACAGCAAATTATACAAGTTATGAACACCCGAGTTTAGTTTTATGTGCCATTTTTTGTTTGTAGAAGTATCAGTTACCATGTATCATAATAGGTTAGTATATGTTTGCTGTACATGTGTAGGAAATGTAAACCTCACTTTGATTATTTTTGGAATAGTAGAGGGCCTGGTGGAGTGAAGTGGTTATACAAGAAAGCTACTTTTCTATCTCATTGTGCTCGTAACAAGATAATTCTGTAGAAAATGGGTGAGCGATATGCCTCCCCTTTATTCAGAGTGGCAGGATGCACTCTGTTATATAACATATATGTTTTGATTGCCATTGATGGGATGGACAGGGGGGGACAGGGGCTAATAGGGCGGTAACCCAAGGAGCATATATCATGTTCAATGATTACACCTTTACAGCTCTCCTTGCTGCGTATAAAATGCAGCTAACTAAGTCGGATATCATGAGAGAGACGCAGCCTCCATAGTCTAATATTTACCCACACATAATCCAAGGGCACAAATCAAAAAAGGTTGGGAGACAGATTGGAGTCTGAGGTGAATGAGGACAAAAAAGTGCAGGACATTAATATGGATGCATATTTACTAATTGGTGTGTATTTTGGGGTTTGTATTGAAGTTGCGGTTTCCAGACACAGTACATGAATTGATATTTTAGTTATTTTTACAATTGTAATAATTTAATGTTACATGTACAGAAATGTTTCTCTTTGAAGGTGTATTTATTCACACTTTTGTATGTTTTTTTACAAGGACAATGTGTTGGAACATTTTGTGTCCTACGTATTACTAACATCTTCTATTTTCACTTTGCGCGTTTAAAAAATGATTAATCAGATTCTCCAGAGTACCAATGTTTTAAATGGAGCTTTATCTTTGCAACTTTTTGTGAAAACGTATTTTTGCATTTTTTGGGGTGATGTACTTTTTGGATGACCTGCTCTGGGGGCATGTCAAGCTTGAATTTTCTACTGCATCCAAACTGTGGCTACTGTCATTTATTGTATTAACATTTTACTGCTGTGTGCAGTTTTATATATATGTACATATGTAGGCCTTAAAGTCCACATTGTAGGGTGTATTTAAAAGTGGTACGTGTAAGGATTTCATGTTCCTACAGTGACAATCTCCCAAAAGCTATTTTCAGTGGCTAAAACTGTAACTGTTTCTGTGAGACAACTTAAGTACAATTAAAACACTATTTTATTACCTTTGGTTAGAGTAAGCTACAAAGTTGATTAAACTACTGTTTTTAGTATTTCCAAAAATATAATTCAGTTGGAAAGTTACTTTTAGAAAGTTAGATTTTCCCTGACGCATGCTTCAGTGAACTAATTATCACTAGCCAGCCTGCAGCTGCCCTCCCTGTCAGTGCTGTCCCCTTGCTGAGGAGTGAAAACATGAAAAAATACATGATCCTTTTGACCTGAAGACCACTGTGTTTTCTCTCAGGAAAGGCATTTGGGGAGTTTCCAAGACCTACAGTAACTTAAAACGGTTAAGGATGAAGCATGCCCATTCATAGTGAGACCTGGAAAAGAGGGGTGCTTTGATCACAGGGTCAACATAGCTAGCCTATCTCTATTTCAGCAAAAATTGGAGATGGCTTCAGAATCAGTTTGGTGTGGTTGAGGAGGCAAGCCCTGCTCATTTCCCAGACACAACACTGGCTGGGTCACCAGTCTTGTCCAGAAAGGTGCTGCCATCATGAAAAACTAATTTTCAACTCATTTATCCACAATGTCCTACTTTAAATATAGTCTTCACCAATGTAATTGTTTCATACACCCTTGCCTTGCTTGCCCAAGTGACAAAATAATCTCTTAGACATGATCTCGACTAAATTAAGTAATTTTTGCTTTTGGTTAAGAACGTTTTTTGGAGTCCATAGTGGCATTTAATTCGTGCCGTAACGGAATCCTATGTGAAGTCTCCAGTGGCTTGTTGATGTCGACATCCTCTAAATCACGAAATCTGTTTTCTAATATGTTGATCATGCCAAGGCTTTCAGCTTCTTTTGATTTGTTTAATAAGGGATGTGTTGTCTACCTCATCAATTTTTGAGTCCCCTGCTTTCACTCAGAGTCTGGGTTGCACAGGTTTGTGCTACCTAGTTTTCTCCACTGACCACGTGGCTTTATTCCAAACTTTAGCCAGCCTTTACTTGGCAACTGTTAGTGTCAAAACTCACCTTAAAGAGTTGAGTCCATTCATCTTACTTTTAATGGTATCAGAAGATCCAAAATTCTGTCTCAGGCCATGTTAATCAGAGGCTGCAGAATCAGTGCAGACACTGTTGTGTTGGGTCTGCAATGGATGTGTGGAAGAGTCATATTGCTGGCCATCTTGAATTGGGAACACCTGATAGAAGTACCCTTGAAAACAGAGGTTATGTTTTCCAATTTCAAGAAGACACTCATGCTCTGCCTCCTTTGCTGCTTGATCACTATTACAATTCTTGAACCAAAGATACTGTGGGTATTGGTGGGTTCTATTCAGATACATGAAGTTCATACCTGGCTCCCATTTCTTATGCACACTTTTAGTGCTGTTTGTTTCACAATCAGATTTTGGCATTTTTTGATCTGTTTACGATGTCATCTGTTTACTATATTTATCATCTTTACAGACCATTCTTAGACCTATATTCATTCTAGAAACTCAAAGTAGCACACCGGGGAAGTCCTGTGGTTTCTTACTATTGGTGAGTGCTGTATCATTTCTTTTGGATTTGCTGGGTATCAATGAGTCTTTTTTATATAGATATTTGAGCTTCTGTGTTTCTGACTTTTTCAGGAGTATTATGTTGCTCTGCCTTGCTACTCTAGTTTCATTGTTTCCCTGTGACACCTTCACATTATTGTTGTTATTTCTGAATGTTGAACACTTCTGAAGACCTGAAATGCCAAAAGCCATTGAAAGTGTTAGTCAATAAGCCATTTGAGCCATCCTTTAGAACCTAACATTGACTTTATTTTTAAGCTACGAATAATAGTGGTCATTTTAAAATAACCATACATTTCCTCTAGCTACTGTTAATTTTTTTCTGGTCTTTTCTACGAGGGATATACATTGCAACTATTGATATTTCTCCACTGGGGCCATAGCTTCTGATTCTACAAATGATCATTGCTTCTCCATCTTGTTATTGTCTCTCTTGCCTTCTTGAGTGGCAACATTTTTGGTCCTTTCTGTGGCAGCAGAGTTGGTTAAAGAGGGTCAGACCAATTCTGGAGGAAGACTAAATAGCTGACAGTCACTACCCTGCAGTAGGTTTTGGTTGGAGGAACAGCTAGGTTAGTATCTTCTTTGTTTTTGCACACCTTTAATCTCCAACTAATTTTGATCTTTTTACTGCCACCTCACATCCAGTGGTATGGCTTGTAAATGTGGAATGAGATCCAGTATTAATACTAGAGCAAAGGAATCTTCTTAAAGTTTACTAAAAATGTTGACAGCTTCTACGTATGGAGTAGTTCCTCTTTGCAGATCTTTTTATTTCCTCAGAAATTCCTCTCATACCAATCATAACGAATTGGATTATTAACCTCGTGGAGTGCATCAGATGATCTCTTATAAAGGTCTGTAACCCAGCATTCAACAATTTCAAAGCAATTTTTAGTGAAGAATCATGGGCTTGCCCATGGTAGCTGTGGCACACAATAACAAACTTCATTCACAATTCTGCAAAGTATCATAGAAACACTAAAACAATACTAAAGTTGTAAAAGGAAACAGATTAAATTGACAAACAAATTAAGTAGAACAAAGAAAAATGTCATTATTAAGACAACTTGAAAATTACAAAATCAGTTCTGGAAGTCAGAAATTATAGATTTTAAAGAAAATAGTGTAGCATATATATATAAAATATAGAAGGCCAAAGTTGTTGATGTGGGTGACAAGATACTGGTAAACTTTGAGGTTCACTCCATGGAGACCTAGTTGGTTAAAGCCTGGAGATTTATCTCTATTAACAGTTTCACCTTCTCACTTAGTTGCTTTTCTTTGCATAAAAATCTTTTTGGGGGAAAGGAGGGAACCTTTGAATCCTGTGGAGGGCTTAACAAGGTCAGAGACATTGAAATTAGGGTCCTGTTGATGCTTTGAGTTTTGGCTCAAGAAGCTTTAAGGACTGCAACAGCAAGCGCATGTCTCCCCTAAAGTTACCCTTCAGAACAGAGGCAAAAGACCAGTGCAGGTGAACATTTAGGACCTTAAATATATATCTCAGCAGACGGATTACTCCGTCAAAACAGTGTCGGATATCCCGTCTGCCACAATATAAATCCCATAGAATGTATTGGGATATATATTTTGCCGTCCGTCGAGATCTAAATCAGGGTCTTAGTTAGCAATCACCAAAAGACACCAACGGATGTCTAGGAAGTAGAAGCAAAATAGGAGATGGTTTAGAAGTGGAAAGCGGTTTGCAGAGCAGAGGAAGATGATAGATTAAAGAGAGGAACAATGGAAGAAGGAGTAGCAAGCAGTGTGGACAAGGGTTGCCAAGGAGACCAAGTAAAGTGGAGGAAGGAGAAGAGAACAGGGTAGAGAATTACAGCTCATTTCAAAGTGTTGGTCTTGCCTGTGTAAAGAGTTGGAGGTCTGTTTGCCCAGGTATCATCCTCAGACCAATCTCATTAATTGATGCCACAGTAAATGTTTTGGGCAGGGTCCTTCTTGTATGCCTGGAATGTCCAACACACAATATGGTTTTAGAAGGGGGCGGGGTACAAATGAACAGTGTCCTAAAGTATGCTTAATCATTAATAAGCATGTTAGGTCCATGAAGAGCTCTATTCATCTATCCTTCATGGACTTATCTAGCACCTTCGATACTGTCAACCCAGATAAACTATAGGCAGTGATGGAAGGCATGGGTGCTGAAAAAGCCTTAGTAACCTTCCTCAGTATGCTTCATTCCAGCACAACGGTCACTATAAGATATGATAGTAAAGGGGTGAAAACTCAACCAATCATTTCAATGGAGGTAGTTGGGCAAGGATGTATTTTAGCCCCTTTTTTATTTTTTATTTGCACAAATAGGCTGGAAGCTTTCTTATTAAATAGGGAACCTGATTTCCCAAAAATAGACAACACTACTGTTCCTCTTTTATATTATGCAGATGATACAGTTTTATTAGCAAAGACAGCCATGAGCTTACAGAGATCTCTTGATGCTTTTACTGATTTTATGACCTCTTTTGACTTAAAAGTTAATTTTATCAAATCATACATAATGGTATGTTGCCCTAAAACCACTAAATCTAAATCTTTTAGTGTCCAAGGGAAGAAGATAGACAAGGTTAACAATTTTTCATACCTGGGCAATCTATATAATAATCAGCTGAAATGGAAACCACTTTTAATTACCAGAGCGCAACAGGCAAGTAGAGCTGTGGATACATTATTTTGTTTTGCCAGCAAACTAGGGCACAAGCCTGTGAAGGAATTAATTACCCTTTACAGAGCTACATGTCTCCCTATTCCCACACATGGGGCGGGGGTTTGGGGCCATGATAAAAACCATCAGCTCGTAGTAATTGAAAATAAATGTATTAAAAGATTATCGATACTACCGAAAAGTGCTCCTACCCTATTTTGCCATACAGAATTGGACTTAGAGTTCATTGAAGACCGTATACACAGTGCCCCCTTGCTTCCATGGGTTAAGATGATTTAATGTTTTCAAGAGATCATCAAAGACTGCTTAAAACCAAATAATGTTTTAAAGATTCCCTGGTTTCATTATCTGAGGAGAAAATGTCAGGAGATAGGTCTTGAACACTTTTTTGAAAACACTGAAAGTATTCCTCCAAATGCCGAGATCATTATTAAAGAGGTGTATGGCACTAAGGGAAACATGCGTAATTCTCAGCATCATGGTAATATGGGAAAGCCTTGCCCATTACCCGCCCCTCTAACTTTTTCTATTTAACTTTTTCTATCAACTCTCAGCTCCAAATTGATTTAACAAGGTTTTGTTTATGCACTGTGCACTTTCTGCTGGCATTTCCATGCCAAGGAAGGTGATCAGACAGGCTTATGTCTTGTCCATGTGATAATTCCTTAAGTCAAAGCACTACGCACTTTGTATTATTTTGCACTTTGTATAAATCGATGAGAATTAGATTCTTATTGTCATTATTAAAACACATTGTTCGTAAATTGACAGTTTTATGTTTTTACAGTCATTGGCAACCGCTGAAATATGCCCTGCAATAGTTAATAATATAAGGGGTTCTATTGTGATTAGGAAGCACTATGAGTAAAATTGTATGAAGACCATTAGGACAACAGTTTGCTCCTAAACTGAATTTTATGAAAAGAATGACATGGTATAGCTGGAACTTTATGATTAGTTTTAGATTGTATTGTGGTTTTTTTTGATGAATAGTATTTTATATTGTGATGCTATTAATCTTTTTATAGTTTTCGCAACTGAAATAAAGTTATTTTGACTTGACTTGACAGATGATCAGACTGAAAGATTTAAACAGTGTGTTGAACAGCATCTCAGATGTCAAACTTTAGCATAGCAGGATGATTGAAGCAAGTCTTTGTGGTTGGCAGAGTTAACATATAGCAACCTTTGTCAGATTTACAAACATTTGCTCTGGTCACAAAAGTGATGCAAACTGGTGCAAATATTTTTTCTTGTATATACGTACCAGTTCAAACTTGTTTTGTGCTGAAAAATTGCCTCAAAGTAGGAGGGGTATGGCCAAGATGGCGGTCGAGTCAGACGGAAATTAGCTGAGCTCTGCGCTGGCCCACCTCGATTCCTGCATTAATCCTAGCCATTGTGCTGCTCACTAACCTGAATGAGCTTGCCCAGGTGCCTGGCCAAAGTGGGACACCCACCTGGGCAGGGTGGTGCTTGCCTCCCGTCAGTGGGAGCCAAGAGGTAAAAATGTTGTCATGAGCAACGGAGTCCGTGAACTTGATCCCCCTGTGTTTGGACTTTTGACCCCAGAACCTCACTGGGGTGGGTCTCGGACTGGTGCTACCCCTTCTGCCCCGTGGAGAGACAGACAATTGCCAGGGGTGAACCAGTGTGAGGGGTGCTTGGCTAGCTGCTTGAGGCTGCAGTGTCTCCCCAGTGGACGGCTAGGGACAAAGCTGGGGTTTTCCATAAGGAGGTGACCGAGTCCCGTGTCGCCTCCAAGGGAATGACGTGGAGACTCAATCATGCAGAAAATCGAGCACGTAGGAACAATCTCCCAAGTCTTAGATGCTGAGATCTCATTAGAAGAAATCCACAAAGCTGTAACCAAACTCAAACCTAACAAGACCCCAGGCCCCAACGGGATTCCTGCTGATTTTTATTAAAATGTATCTAGATCTCTTGGAACGCTATTTCATGGCCATGTTCCTGGAGGCATATCAGACAGAGGCTCTCCCTCCTGACCTCATTTGTGCGACTATTGTATGAAATGAAATGAAATGAAATGAAATTTATAACCGCGCAACTAAGCCCGAAGGCATCAAGGCGCCTAATCAAAAAAAAATCATAAAAAGGCAGAATCAAATCTAAGGGTATGCATTGGCAAATAGCCACGTCTTAAGGGCCTTCCTAAAAACAAGCATGGAGAGAAGAGATTTGATTTCCAAAGGCAGAAAATTCCACAACTTAGGGGCCAGAGTTGAGAAGGCTCTGCCACCCCACTTAACTCTACGGATCCGGGGGACTGATAGCAGGGATTTATTGGCAGATCGGAGGGTTCTGGAAGGAGTATAAGGGACCAACAGGTTCATTAAACCTCCGGACCTATTTGTGGCCAAAGCCCTGTAGATCAAGGACAGGGACTTAAAGGAAATCCTGGCCTCAATTGGAAACCAGTGTAGAGTCCTTCTGGCAGCCTGAGCAGAGGCCCGTTTAGGCAAGTCCAGTACAAGCTTGGCAGCAGCATTCTGCACCATTTGAAGTCGCATTAACAGGCCCTTGTTAATGCCTAGATAAAGGGCATTACAATAATCAAGTCTGGAGCCTATCAATGCCAAGACAATTTGTTTCCTAGCTTGAAGGGACAGATAATGTCTGATCTTCCGTAGGATGTTTATAAGGCCCCAACAGGTAGAGATGGTCCTCTTTACTTGCTGGTCCATCCCCAGGAAGGGGTCAATCAAGACTCCTAAATTTTTCGCCAGGGTCGTCGGAGTAGGACACACACCCATAGAGGAAGGCCTCCAGTCCGCCGACCATATATCCTCCTTTCCACCAAACACCAGAATCTCTGTCTTTTCCCCATTAAGCTTCAATGAATTACAGATCATCCATTGAGCAACTGCCTTCATACAATTCCTAAAATTGGAGGCAGCAGAGATGGCAGGTTGGGCGAAAGACAGCAATATCTGTGTATCATCAGCGTAGGAGATTACCTCCATCCCAAAAGATCTAATAAGCCTGGCAAGTGGGGTCACATAGATGTTAAAGAGGGTCGGACTTAATGCCGACCCCTGAGGGACCCCACAATGCACAGGAAGGGATGGAGACAAGAACTCCCCCAGCTTTACTCTCTGTTCCCTCTGATTCAGGAAAGATGCCAGCAGACTAAGTGCAGGCCCCTCCACCCCTATCTCTCTCAGCCTAGATGTTAGGACTGAGGGAGACAGGGTGTCAAAAGCAGCCGAGAGATCCAACAGGATAAGGAGAGTAGTCAGACCCTTATCTACTCTGGTGCGGATGTTATCAAGCACAATAGTAAGGGCAGTTTCGGTACTGTGCTCTCTCCTAAATCCATGCTGCGAGTGGTCTAACCGATCAAAGGTTTCCAGAAAGCCTGCAAGATGCTGGTTTAGATGAATTTCCAGCATCTTAGCAGGAGCTGGGAGCAGCGAAATGGGGCGGAAGTTTTTAAGAACACCCGGATCTAGTGTAGATTTTTTTAATAGGGGTTTAACCACCGCTTTCTTCCATTGAGAAGGGTAAATCCCGTCCTTCATTGCCCTGTTCATAATACCCAATAAGGGAGGCAAGAAACAATCCTTACATTGTTTAAGAAGTTTCAGAGGGCAGGGGTCTAGAGGGGATCCCGACCTAATCTTAGACAAGAGGACTTCGAGTTCCAATAAGGAGAGGGATGGAAAACTGGACAAACACCCTGGTTACACCTCCTCGGATGGTGGTGACAGAGTGGCAGGAGTGCATGAAGAGGTAGATAAAGTTACCTTTTGAAGCTCTAATGCTGAATGAATATCCACAATCTTAGAATTAAAGAATTGGGCAATATCATTACAGAGCTGCTGTGAACTGACCACCGGATCAGGCGTCTTTAATGATATAAGCGTGTCTACGATATTAAAGAGATCTTTCGGTGAGGAGAGAGAGGAAGTAAGAGAGGTGAAATACTCTTGTTTAATTCTTATTACCTCCTTCTTATATTTCTTTAGAAGGATTTTATGACTATCCCTCTCACGCAAATCCCAGCTAGTCCTCCAGAGACGTTCCTGTCTCCGTAAACCCTGCCTGAGAAGTCTTAATGATTCAGAGAACCATGGGGCCGAGGGGGTTTTTCTAGCAGAATAGCGCAATGTGGCCGGTGCCAGTTCATCAAGAACTGTTTTAATACCGTTCTCCATCCTCTCTACTGCAGAGGTTACATCCTCCCCTGGGGAGATCAATAACCCCGATAGTCTAGGGGCGAGCACTTTGTTAGTTAGGTTTTTTAAATTACGTCTCGGTTCCATCTTGCTAGACTCATTACCCTTACTGCTGACCAAAGCAGTCGTTAAAACCAAAGGGATCGCATAGTGGTCAGACCATGAGAGAGGGAAGGGCATCTCAGTAGCCAACCGGGTGTCATTGGAAAATACCCCATCAAGTGTATGACCAGCCTTATGGGTAGGACCTTTAACTAACTGTGTCATCCCACACCCAGAGAAGATATCCAGTAGGGATAGAGTTTCAGTAGACTCCAGGTTTTCCAAATGGAAATTTACATCCCCGAGAACAGTGAAGTGGTCACAGCCAAAATGTGACTCTAAGATGTTAAGCACTTGATGGCCAAAATCGATTTTAGTACCCGGGGGTCTATAAATGAGAAAGCCCTTAAACGGCACTCCATATGATCCATTAATGGAGAACTGAAGAGCCTGAAATGAATCTTGAAAGTCCTCTAAGGGAGTAATATGGCAGGACAGATGGTCCCTATATAGGATACCAATCCCTCCCCCCATCCGACCCACTCTATCCATCCTCACTAGAGTGTAGCCTTCCGGAAGTGCCTCAACCAGATCCGGACCTGAGGAATCCTTAGCCCAGGTTTCAGTTATGAAAACCCAATCAGGGACTCTGGCCAGTACAAAATCCTTGAAGGCAAGATTATTTTTAATTAAGGACCTTGCATTTAGAAGAAACCCCTTATCGCTCCTCGGACTAGTTCCTGGCTTAGGACTCGAAGCTACAACAAGGGGAACCGACCCCCAAATAGAAGACCGAAAGCAGTGGCAGCTGGGGGAGTTTAAGAGCCCTTCCGGGACGTATCCGTGATGACACGGGAGTTTGGACGGCTTCAGAGTGATTAACTCCTGCCTCGAGTAGCCAATCCCCGTAGTCACCCGGTCGTTGTGTACTGTCAATCCGCCATCCAGACCGTCCTTAGCGCGGACGGGCGCAGACGGGCTGGACTCTGGCGTGACTCCGGCGTCACTACAGCACACACGCCGCGCGCACACGCTGCGCGTCTACATGTGGGATGTATATAGGGCTCTAATCAGGACCACCTGACAGCTGGAGCGCTACGTCGCGTCTGTTCCTGACAGCGTCCCCTATCCAAGATGGCGCCGAAAATGCAGGAGAAGGGCGCAAAATGCGCTGGGGGTAGCCCGCTAAAGCAGCGATGAGGGACCAATTTAAAGTGAAGGTGAGAGTGACCTATTAAAAACAGGGGAGAATGACCAAATAATTAAAACAAAAATACAAAATAGGGTACTTTTAAAAATGCAATCAGCGCCTAAATATCAAAGCGCAGCGCTTAGAATTGAGCAGCCTTGAACTGCTATCCTGCCTTTCAAAGCCCCTTATGTAAACTTTCCCCGGTAATTGCCTCTGACCAGGACCACCTGACAGCTGGAGCGCTACGTCGCGTCTGTTCCTGACAGCGTCCCCTATCCAAGATGGCGCCGAAAATGCAGGAGAAGGGCGCAAAACGCGCTGGGGGTAGCCCGCTAAAGCAGCGGTGAGGGCCCAATTTAAAGTGAAGGTGAGAGTGACCTATTAAAAACAGGGGAGAATGACCAAATAATTAAAACAAAAATACAAAATAGGGTACTTTTAAAAATGCAATCCGCGCCTAAATATCAAAGCGCAGCGCTTAGAATTGAGCAGCCTTGAACTGCTATCCTGCCTTTCAAAGCCCCTTATGTAAACTTTCCCCGGTAATTGCCTCTGACCAGGACCACCTGACAGCTGGAGCGCTACGTCGCGTCTGTTCCTGACAGCGTCCCCTATCCAAGATGGCGCCGAAAATGCAGGAGAAGGGCGCAAAACGCGCTGGGGGTAGCCCGCTAAAGCAGCGTTGAGGGCCCAATTTAAAGTGAAGGTGAGAGTGACCTATTAAAAACAGGGGAGAATGACCAAATAATTAAAACAAAAATACAAATACAAAAGGATGGTAAGCCCAGGGAGCAGTGTGGATCCTATTGTCTGATTTCCCTGTTGTATATAGAGCTCAAGATACTGGCCATGATCCTGGCCACCAGACTTGAACAATTCCTCACACCTTTGATACATCAGGACCAATCGGGCTTTATGCATGGATGATCTAACCAGCATAATCTAAGTAGAGCACACAATTTGTTAAATGCAATAAAGGACAGACCTGACCTGTATGTCCTGTTAGCACTCGACACAAAAAAAGCATTTAATGCGGTGCACTGGCCCTTCTTAGAACTTACGTATCTGGGGATTTTTCTGACTTTGCAGAAGGAAGGAAGTTTTAAGCGAAACCTAGGACAGGTTATGTGTATTTGCCCGGAAGAGATGGAGAGAAGGAGAGAGGGCAAGGTTTGCCCATTACACTGCTCAGGAGGGCGCTATGTTTAAAAGGGTGTTGCTGCCTAAATTACTCTATGTCCTCCAACACATATACTATCCTATCCCACAGGAGACGTTCTCTATGATATTGCACTGTTCTCCTCCTTCCAGAATGACTATGGAATACACAAAAATCAATTCCTTAAATATGCCCAAGATTACATGCATGGAGGACAGAAGGGCTCCGGGAGGAAGGTATACCAGACTTTGCACAACTAGAAGGGATGGAGAACCTGGGAAAAGGCATGATTTCCTCTACCTTTAGAACCCTTACTACCACAAACCAGCTAACCTGAAGGGCCAAAGAGAGAGGTAGGAGGCAGATGTGGGAAACAAGGAGGATATCGATTGGGATGTGGGCTTGATGCACCCAAGAGAGGCCGCAATTAAGATACAGCTCAGGCTTGTCCAATTTAAAATGCTCCGTGGAGTGTACTACGCTATGGGGAGGGCCCCCGACCTTCACAGCCTGAGATGTGGCAAGGTAGAGGGTTCCTTTTTTCACACGCTCTGGAGTTTTCCCAATGTACAGTCCTACTGGAGTGCCATTATGAGAGAACTTAGTGCCATATTCTCACTATCTCTTCCCTTGGACCCCAAGTTTCTTATTTTGGGTATCCCCAACAATGTTGATTTGCCCCATGTCAAATTGCTGTTCTGCAACTTCAGTCTAGCGGTGCCAAAGAAAGACGTGGCACGCCATTGGGGATTGTGGGAAATGTCCCACACTACAGGAGTGGAAGAGGGGGATAAATATGTATATGATGGCAGAGAAGGTCACATACTCTAGCAGAGGCTGCCCACAAAAATTCCAGAACTTCTGGGGCAAGTGGATAGCGTATTATTCCTTTGAAGAGGTGCTGGAAGAAGTAATACTGGATCGAGAGGGGGCAGAGAAAAAGCCATTGGGTTAATGTCCGCTAATATTTTTGTCTGATGTTCGATATGCTTGTTTACCACTATGCTAATGTTGGGCCTTCTCAGATTTTAGGGGAAGTGAGGGGGAGTTGTGGGGGTGTGGGTTGTGCATTGTCATTGTTTTGGACACACAATTCATGGGAATTTGCTGCACCTCTGTGACCTAATATTGTTGCAGGGATTCTGCTTATGCACAGAACTATGCATAGGAAACCAGGACCTCAGTGAATTGTGGTGTACCAAAAACTCACCTCAGAACCCAGAACCCCTTATCCGACCAGCATCAGTGTCCCATTCGTTATCCGAGTTTTATCTCGGCGGTCCCAATGTATAGACAGCCCAGAACAAGCGACTTAGTGTATTCTCAGGAATGGTGGGAATCAGAAATACCTGTTCGTAATTATTCTCATATCAGTCCACAACAGAATAAACAGAGACACGGTAAAGTTTAAAGAGTTTATTTTATAAACCTCGTGTCCTAAGATGCAGTACTTTGGCTAACATAAGCAGACAAATGATTAAAATCAAAACCATCAGCATAGTTACAATACCATAGAAAATGAAAGGAGTAATCATAATAAAAAGGCAGTGGATGACAGCCACCTTCCTTTCGCTAGTAAACTAATATTATTATTATTAGACTAATAAAAGGTCTCTAGGCTTGAATGGGGAACCCCATACCGTAAAGATCAGCTTAGTGGAATCACATCACAGGATCAGCTAGACTCTGCTCCTGGGAAAGCTCTTCTTCCGAATGTGTCTAAAGCATGCAGCCTGTAATATTAAAAGCTCTCGACTTTCAGGTATTTGCAGCTGCGTGCGTGTTATGGCTAAATAGTGGGCCGATCAACCTGAACCCAACAACATGCACCGTCTAACGACCCAGACTGTTTCTTTACACAATGTTCAGACCAAGGTCGCAGCTCACTGTTAGGTATGTGAACAACAGACAGTTCTCATGTGAAGCAAAGGCGAGCAAGCATTTCTTAATTAATAACATGTAACTACAGTGTCGTGTGCAAAAGCAGCAAAAGTGGCAAGATGGCTTTTTAACATCTAACGCGGTCGTGCTAACTTAGCATTGGACGTATATAACTAGCAGTCTTCACTACACCCCCCCCTTGATCGGACCACTAACCAGTAGGGGCGCAATTTCAAGAACGCAGAGTTCAAGTTCGATAGAACGGAACTAAGGGCACAAATTGTGTATCCATATAAGGTAAGTGTAAAAGTTTGAAGGAAAAAAAAAGGAGAAAAAAAAACCATTTAAAGGGGAAATAAATATCATCGATGGATGTTCAACGAAAGGAAAAAAACAAAAAGGCATTTCACAGGAATTTTGGATGACCTCCAAGTTAATCCATCAAGGTATAAGCACAATAAGTTGCAACAGCTTCCAAGAGGAAATCATTGGAACGTTCTGCAAAATTATCTGCCATCCAACTCAGCAAGGGGAAGGAACACACATGTTCCTCGACAACCAGAGCCTCTAGTACCATCAGAGGACAACTGGCGTGTTCTTCAAGATAACTTCTCGCCAAGAATTCAGCTCCAGCCGTTCCGATGTCCCAATTCCCTAGGACTCCATGTGCTGCTCCACAGGCCATAATCCTGACACCAGAACAGTCCAACTCATGAGCCACTAAGGGGCTCATTAGCCGATCATAATCCGGGGCAGGAGACACCGAGTTCGACAAGCACAAATCCAGAGCCCATTGGAACAGATACTCTAGGCAATGAAAGACAGGCTGCACGCAAGTAAAGTAGGGAAACCGGAAGGACAATCCATAGGCTATGCTTAGAGTTGCCAGTGGTAAAGTTCCATAGTATTCAAGCATCCGGTTATGAAGATGGAGCAGCCGGGACATGCTGTCGTGTGACGCAAGTTGTGCATCCATAGCGTAGTACGCAGATCAACAAAAGTACCCCAGCTACGAGGGCGAGAATCAAAGGGAGACCTCCGAAGACGCTGGAAAAAATAGAATGAAAAAATGCCGGGCTCACACCAAAAATAGTTTGAAAGGAGGTCACGAGGCCGGAGCCCACAATTTTGAAAAAATGTGCCAGGCCACTTGTTGACGAGGCATTAAAGATAGTCTGAATCAGGGCCCCAAAATGAAGTGGGAGATCAGTATTCAAAAGCGCTTGCACCTCTGTGTGCGTGTTTGCTACGTAAAGGACAAATGTTTCCCGGGATGAAGTCAACGCGACTTCTTTTTGAGACAATAGAGCCCTTATTCTGCTCATCTTGTTGAACTCTGCTTTCAAGGTTGGAATGGAAGGCCAGATGGATACATCGAGCCGTCCATGCGGGGGTGGGAAAAGGACGTTATTACAGCAGACTACTCTCTGTGATACAGTCAATATGTAGGGAACTCCCACTAACATCCCACAGCAAGCTTCATTATTTAATAGCAAACAACTACCGTTAGCAAGCAGCGTAAAAGACGGTGTTATAACTGGCACCGGGATCCCTTTCAGGACGCAAGCTAAATTAGGAGCGTGCAAATTACATGCACCATGCAATTGAATGTTCCTACACACCACAGAGTGATCCGGAGTGGAAGTGCACTCTTCACCTTTTAAGTAAATCTCTTTTCCGTCCCTCACGCATCTGTACGTGAATGGGAGTGACCAAACTTCGTGCAGGAAGGCAGTACCCAGTTTTTCATATCTGCCAAGGGCATAATGTTTCATGCACGAACTGAACTTAAACAGGGGGAACGGTAATGTGATGGATAAGCCACACGGCGGAGTTTAATTCGGCAACAGAGAAAGGTAAAGGTTCTAATTTTTCAATGTGCAGCAATGAGTATGTCGCATCTTTCATGGACATGAACTGTTGTTTTGCAGTTAAATTAAATGGAAGGAACAAAGATGAAGTATTCATGTAATCCCAAGGGACTTTCCCAGCCTTTAACGTTTGCAATGTCCATGCAAACTGCATAATAGAACGCAATTGATTTTGACCATGATACAAAACAGACAAATCATCCTGCACAATGTCAACCACAGATGAAACAATATTATCTAAGGTATAAATTCTGGAAGACAGGGTGTTAATGCTATTATCTATTACAGCCAATTCTTTCTCCATATTGGCTTGATCAATAGCTCGTAATCTGGATGCAGCTTCAATCTGTGATAGCTTCCAAACTTCGTTGTTAACAGCATATACCCATCTTTTGGACCTGCCAACCGCAGGACCCTTAACAAAATCATTCAAATCTATTTTGTTGTTCAATTGTGATAAATGAAGTTTAACAGATGCTAAGGTGGAATGTTGCAGCCAAGATTGGCATAACTTCCCTACTGAGTAGGTAGTTACAGTGTGAGAAGATTCAAAACGGGGGTCTACACGAACTTGTGTATACCCTGGTGCCAAATCCAGAAACCGATGTTGACAGGAATCTGAGCTCGTTTGCCATATTAACCACCCTTCCGGATTCAATTCGGAAATATTGAAGGATGTGTTGGAAATGTATGACTGCAACGTAGCAAGGGACGGATCCGTATGATTATCCCAATTAGGATAAGCACCCGGAGTGGAGGGAGAATTTAATTTTTAGAAGTAGCCAATCCAAAACAGGTGGTCTGAAAAATTGAGGAATTCAAAAATAACATGTGGTTCGGGATGAGGCAGGCACGATGCAAAGCTTCTGTTCCCTGTACCTGCCATGGTTTGGAACCCCAAACCGATTTAAGATCTATAGTAGCTTTCCACAGATCATAGCCTCCGATTGCAAACTCGTCCATAAAATAAAAGGAGGCCGGATTCGACACACTGAAATCAGAAAAATATGTGAATTTGTCCACTAACGTGGTGGAGCTGCCCAGCCTAGGAGCTGGACAGTGTT
Organism: Triturus cristatus; assembly: GCF_964204655.1. Lineage (NCBI taxonomy): Eukaryota > Metazoa > Chordata > Amphibia > Caudata > Salamandridae > Triturus > Triturus cristatus. The sequence goes on along the minus strand of NC_140588.1, from coordinate 396,352,456 downwards.
CCCATTGCGTATAATTTACAAAATTTCTAAACGTATTTGCTTTGTGTAGGAAATGCGTGCCATAATGTTGATAGCAAAATTGCTCATCATAATTAGCAGTATCCAAATACAAATCCTCAGCATCAAACGCAGCATAATATTTCAAATCAGAAAACAGTGCTTCTATGGCTTGAACATCCCAATCATCCGAGCGGATGTTTTGCTTAACTACATCACCCATAGACACACGAAATACATTTGGCACATTGATTACTTCAGTGGGACCATGAATTTGAAATTTAACAGCATCCCAAGCGATCCCATCCAGTACAGTCCAGGCAGTAATGTTCACAAAAGTCTGGTCCCTTTTCATAATATGTGATGAGGAGTGGGGGGCCAAAGTTCCATCAATTAGTCTAATTGTAGATCTTTCTTTCAGGTAGTGTCCATTTATAAGTCTAAAAAACACAACCACAAATCCAATGGACATAAACAGAAAAATACATATGAGCACCAGCCAAATGTAAGTCCAAGGGGGAATTAAAAAATGTCTTTTAAACCAGACAGCAAAAATTGAAACTTTTGATGGGGCAACAGAAGTCATTGAATTAGTGTCAAAGGAGTAGCGCGACTGGTTAACTGTGGCGGAGTGTAAAACAGGCAACGGGACATCCGCAGGATAAACATACTCAATATCTTCAGATAGACCACCAGCTGTCGGTGGCAATAAAGGACCAGTAACTGTATACATCTCGACGGCAACATCGGGCAAGGTGGTAGAAGCTGGGGCCACAACAGAATTTCTCAGCATTGCAGGGCAAGAAACCGCTGGAGTCATACTAAGAAGAATCGGCCACTCGCTGTAGCTTGACATTGTCAATAGAGATGTACCTGTTATCCTTGCGACCAGGAAGTGGAGGTAAAATGACTGTACGTGTACCCTGTACTCCAAGCACCGGGACTGGTGCATGATAAGAGGGGCCGAACTCCTTCTTGTTCTCCACCTTCTCACGGACCAGATCACCAACTCGAGGAAGCCAGCCGACTACCGGAATCTGAAGCGCAGCATCAGATGTGGAGGGCACGTGTTCCTTCACTAGACTGTCTCTGGCTTCTTGTAGATTCTGCAATACAGCACAGTGATCATCTACGTCAAAGGGTGCGGCCGATGCCGCCATGTCTAGACCATCAAGGTCCGGGACAAACATTTGTATGCCAAAGAGCATCATGTATGGGGTCCGTCCACCCAGAGACCTTCTAGGGAGATTATTAAGGGCACGTTGTACGTCATACAAGTGGGCTAGCCAGTTCCGGCCAGTACCTAAAACCCTAGATGTCAAAGATTGCATTAAGTCACGGTTCATTCGCTCCACCTTACTATTACCCTCAGGTTGGTATGGAGACGAAAATTAGACTTGAACCCCCAAATTTCCCATGGCTTCTTTGTACGCCTTAGAGGCGAACTCAGGGCCCTGATCAGAATGAAAGGTACCACATGAAAAACTTCCAACAAAGACACGCAAATCCTTGATGACAGTGCAGACATCAGCACTCCTTTATGGCAATACCCACAGAAAACGTGTGCACGAATCCACTGCAACCAAGATGTATTTGTACGCAGTATCAGAGGTGAATGGACCACAATGATCTACATAAACACACCCCAGTGGTTTATTAGATATGTACAACTGAGTCTGCGGTGGCCCCGCCGCAGTTGAAGGTTTTATCTGCTGGCAAATGTCACAATTAAGAACATAAGCGCAAGCTTGTTTATATAAACCGCACCACCAGTAACGTTGTTGTAACAGAGATACAGTAGCTGCAACGCCGGCATGGGCACACGCCATGCCCTCGTGAGCCGCTAATATAAAAGATGGTCTGCAGTCCGCGTTGGGAATCAATCTGTCACCAACGTCGTTAATCCTCACTAACGGGACGTTATCAGGACTTAAGCGATAATGGTAACGAGAAGGGAAACCTCTCGGGTATTTTGTTCCCTTCTCTGTAGCAGAAATAGCTGCCAAGATGTCATCATCGATCTTACTTCGTGATCTTGTAACTGCTGCTACTAAGTATGTCGCCACTGCTGTTTTTGCTGCCTCGTCAGCTAGGCTGTTGCCGGCAGCATGGACACCAACTCGTTGGTGACCAAGAGTGTGAATAACATTCACGAGAGGCAGATGTTCTTTAAGTTCTGCCACTCGAACCCAAAGCGTTTTATGCTTAATTGTGCTACCTTTGGAATCACGGTAGTCATTTTGAGACCAAAAATGTAGATTGTCGTTGTAAGATTGAAAACAATAAAACGAGTCACTTACTATAAGAGTAGTGACTCGAGGATCAGCAAACTCCAGTGCAATCACCAGAGCCCGAAGGTCCGCCAACTGTGCTGTACAATCACCCAATGACTGCGTATGCACGACATCAGATTGGAATTCACCATTCACGAAAATACTGACCACAATTGCGTAGGCCGCTGAATAGGCATGCTTCGATCCAGTCGCCGGTTGCGCAGAACCGTCAGTGTAAATGACACAATGGTAATCCTCGAGCGGGCGCAAAGACAGAGGAGCTGGATGAACAAATTCATACTGTAAGAACTCCTGAGTCTGTAGAGCTGCGTCAAAGATATATCTGACGTCGGGCGATGTCAAGGAAGTGGCCCATTGTATCCACCGTGGATGCAAAGCTTTAGAATTTGGTACACTTGCTTTCGTCACCGCCTCAAGGGCAGATATGGTGTGACTACCAACATGCGTTTTCCTTGCGATAGCGCTCGTTCTTTCAGAATCGCCATCTGCACCGCTGTCAAAACTTTCTCAACAGCGGAAAATCGCAGTTCAGCCGAAGTGTACAGGTGTGATTTGTAGGCAATGGGGACGGTGTCGCCCTCATTGAACGTTAAGTATATGAAACCCACTGCGCCTGGCACAATTCTTATGACCAGGTTAGTGTGGTTATCACGCGTCAGTAAGTATTTTGAAGCAAGAAGGTCAGCTTGCAAAGATTGCAATATAGCTGAATGCTCCGGCAGCCAGCATGATTTGGAAAAAGTAGGTTGTACCAAGGCATAAAGCGACTTGATACGCTGGGCATAATCAGGAATGTACGTTCTACCAAAATTCAGAAAACCCAGCAAAGATTGTAATTTCTTCAGTGTCGTAGGAAGTGCGGAGCCAATCCTCGACCTTCATTGTTGAGTTCGTATCCCAAAAACAACACAGTATATTCCGCAATGTGAGACTTCGCAAAGTTGAATTTGTATCCGAAGTCTGCAAACAAAACAATAATGCGATCAACGCGACACAGATGCGGCCACAACTCGTCATCTGTGAGATAAATATCATCCACATACGAGTACGCATCAGGGTTAATGCTCTCTAACAGAGAGACTACACGAGCGGCAAAGACACCAGGGCTGTTCTTATAGCCCATCGGTAATCTTTGGAAATGTTTTTGTTTGCCGCCCGATGTGAATGCTGTCCATTCACTACTTAGAGAGGACATGTCAAGTGTGGTTTTTAACCGTTTTCTCACGAGACTATCGACGAGAGCCGAACTGTGGGTATTCTGTACTGCGCGTGTCCGGCAATGAGAGTTTAAATGTCGGTAATCCAAAACCAGGCGGTACGACCCATCAGGCTTCGTCACAGTGAATAAAGGATTATTCATTGGTGACACACTTTTCAATAACACCTTGATATTCCAATTGTTCAAGGATAGCCGCGACGTGAGGTCTTGCTTCGCAACGCATGGGATATTGGGGTTGTGGCTGGGGCGAGGACCGCCAGAGACGTTTTAATGCATGGGCAAAGTGGGCTCTGGCCCAGGGCCCCAGCCTATTAGGGGGCCCCCTCAGAGTCAGCTCCGTTCTCCAGAGTTTTGCCCTAATGACCTTGAATATTTCTTAAACAGTTTGTTTTAAATACTGTTTTCCTTTATTTTATTTTTTATGTACCTGATGTGTGAGAGTCTAGTACAGCCAGTTTGCAGAGAAATGTTGTGTTTATGTTTCATGCAATATACATAAAAAAAGTTTCTTTTATATCAAAACAAGGCCTAACATATAAGAAATGGGAGGGCGTCACAGAGATTATTTGCAGTAATATTGGTGAGCTGCTGCTGTGTTACGATATTGAAAACACACATAACTATACCTGAATATTAGATGTAAACACATTTAGGGCCTTATTTATGAGAAGTGATGCATCGCTGTGTGAAAACAGGGATGCGTCACTTCTTAGTGCGCCCTGCTTGCGACATGATGGATGTGTCATATTTAGTGTATGACGCATCATGTCGCAAGGAGTTACAGATACGTCAGTTAAGCCTCTCAGATTTTCACCTAAAAGGTCGGCTACTGGTTGGTATACGCCTGGATTACGTGTGGAGAAAAGTGCCTGTAAAAAACTGGAGCGGATTTGGCGACGCTCACATAATGAGCAAGCTAAAACTACTTATAAAGCAGCTATGGCAACCTATCATAAAAATGTTAAACTGGCCTGTAAAACCCACATTGCAGAAACTTTAGAACGGGCAGGTAACAATGCCAGGATGCTTTTTCAAATTGTACACGATTTTACCAACCCCAAATCCTGCCAGACCAGGGTTTGTTTTTCCCAGACATTATGTGATGATATCTCCTCCTTTTTTGTACAAACATTGAGAGAATTTATAAAAATATCATCCTCTCTAATACTCTTACTCCTATTCCTGCGGAGATCATATTACACACCAATAGTGAAGGACCTCGTCTGACTACATTTCCTGCTATTACCATCACAGAAGTGCAAACTCTTCTGGAATGCACCAGATCTGGATCCCCTCTGGACACGATCCCTGCTAAAATCTCCTCTAGATTTGCGGCTCAGCTGGCGCCCCCATTTTGCTCTATAATTAATACTTCTTTAAAATCTGCTTGTCTTCCTCAAAGGTGGAAACACGCACAAATTCTTCCCATCCGCAAATACTCTAACATCTCTCCTGAGGAATTGTCAAACTATCGCCCGATTTCGTTGCTCCCTCTACAGAGCAAGATCATGGAGAAGCATATCAACAAGCACTTATCTGCTTATCTTGAGTCTTCTGGTGCTTTGGATGTTTCTCAGTCAGGCTTTCGTGCTAAGCATAGCACCGAGACTGCCTTGGTGGAGGTGATGGGTAATATCAGAATGGCTCTGGATCAAGGTCAAGCGGCACTTCTGGTGCTGCTTGACCTTTCAGCAGCATTCGATACCATTTCCCACCAAGTTCTCTTGCATAGATTATTAGAGCTTGGCATCAACGGATCTGCACTGAGCTGGCTGTCAGATTTCTTGTCCAACCGTACTCAGGCAGTGTCAATGGGTCCTTTTATATCTGCTCGTTCACTGGTTACCAGAGGCGTCCCGCAGGGCTCATGTTTGAGCCCTACCTTATTTAATATCTATGTGACGCCCCTGGCTAAACTGATGAGGGACTTGGGGTTCAACCCCATCTCCTACGCAGATGATACTCAACTCCTCCTCACCTTCAACAAAAGGAGATCAGATATACAAACCATCTTTGCTCAGGGTATGATGGCTATTGCCTCCTGGATGAAAACCAACTATCTCCAGTTAAACTCTGAGAAATCTGAGATTCTGCTGTTCGGAGGTGCTGACATCTGTTGGTCACCCAGTTGGTGGCCGGAGGAGCTGGGTAAAGCCCCTGCACCTAAAGAGGTAGTTAAAAATCTGAGCATTAAGCTTGATAAAACACTTACTTTGCAGACCCATGTTAATTCAATTGCTGGGTCTTGCTATCACATTCTAAGTTTACTTAGAAGAGTTTTCCCGCTGCTTCCATTTTCTACCAGGAAGACTCTAATTCAGGCTTTGCTCATGAGCAAGATTGAATATTGTAATGCTCTTCTTCTCTCTGCTCATGCTGCCTCACTGGACAAATTACAGGTTATTCAAAATACTGCTGTTCGACTGGTAACGGATTCTCTGGCCAGAACCCCCTCTCTGCCTTTATTGCATGAATTACATTGGTTGCCAATTCGTAAAAGAGTGCAATTTAAAACATGTTGCATGATTTTCAAGGCTCTAAATGAGCTTAGCCCTTGCTATCTAACTAGGAAACTGAAGGTATATAATCCTATATCCTCACTTAGATCAGGATCAAAAAAACTTCTCTCTGTTCCCAGAATAAATAAAGCCCGTTCTGGTGGCAGGGCCTTTTCGTATTTGGCTCCTTTGTTTTGGAACAGCCTTCCCCAATATCTTCGCATGGAAATGTCCCTTCTCCGTTTTAGAAAGCTGATGAAAACATACCTCTTCTAGTTCAAGATAGTCCGCTGTTGCAAGCGCAGAGATACCCTGTGGGGTGATTCAGCGCTATATAAAATTATAAAATCAAATCAAATCAGATCAAATCTGTAGGCGCAGAACTGATGCATTGCTGGGGTGTGTCCGAAAATAGATACAACTCCTGCAATGTGTCTTTTTACATGGGGCAAGCCCCATGTGAAAGGGCCTGCATCAGTCTTAAGCCTGCTGTGAGGCAGTTGTTAGATATTGACGCAATGGCGTCCTAGAAGTGGTGCACTGAGTTCTCATAGATTTCAATGCGCCACTTCTACAAGGCTTTTTGCGGGAAAACACCCACCCTGCATACATTATGCCTGGCGCAGGTATAATGTGATGCAGGGGTTTACAAAGTAACGCATCTGCCTAGACAGTGGCCAGTTAACTTTTGTGAAGTGTCTGGTAGAGCACTGCACGACCATGTGCGGCAATTTTAGAAACTTTTAATCCGCTTGAGCTGGAAACTGACTTTTTTTCCTCAAATCTGATAACTATTGAGGAGACACAAGACTATGAAGTGTGTGAGGCATATTTCGTATACACATGAAAATTCGCCAGCCACACAATTACGTTTTTGTAGTGGCCATGATTATAAAATCCTTTTTGCCCACTCCTCGACACAGGATTCCGAATTCTAAAGCTAATGCGGACAAGCACAATAAATGTTCACCCAGTATTGAGATCAGTTTTTGGATGGGGCAAACTGTACAAATGTCTGCAAAGGATTAAGAAGTTGTAAAAGAAAGTGCGTAGAGTCATGCCAGTGTGCATATTGCACTTGCCTGCTCAGTAGAGTAGTTTCTGTATGGAAGTGGTAACCTCTGTTCCCTACCCGTTTCAGGCGAGCTCTCTCACTCTGTTCTATGATGTTCATTTCAAGTACCCATTGAATATGTATTAAACATTTCCCACACTATGAGTATATTTACAAATTGTCTTTCAGCTGCACAGCATGTACTAAATGAAATAAAACAACAAATAACAAACACACTTTACATAAGAGAGCTATCACACTGCCTTTTGGCAAGGTTTTTTATTTTTTACTAACTTGGTGATATGGAAGTGAAGTCATTTCAAAATAATCTTTTAACAGTGAATGTGTGGGGGAAAATGGCAGAGGCCGATAACCCTCTCTGCTCAAATATAGTGATTTGAAGGTCATGAGTTCGAAGCTCAGCAAGGTAGATGACTTTTGAAAACAATGAAAAATGCACCATTAAAGTCTGTAAAAGTAATGTAGCCTATAGTGCTTAGAAGTGGGAGATGTGCGGTGTAATGCCCTAAGTACCAGTAGTAATGCTACTGCCTGCGACCAGAAAGGCGAAAATGGAGAATCTCCCCCTAGGCCGTCATATGCTAGAGGCGCAATCTCGAGATCTCTCGGATCACATTCTACACCCTGCAGCCCCGGTGCGTGCAGTTCCTAAGCAACTGCCATTGAAAGGGCAAACGCGTCACGAGGAAGCAATCCGGCAGTGCAAGGTGAGGCTGAAAGAAAACGTGTGCTGTTTACCTTACTTAATTACACTGGCTTTTTAGGCAGTCGCACCGTCAACGTGGCACCTTCGGCAACATCACGGGCAAATTAACTTCCGCCCTCTGTGTCCCAATGGATGGTGCTCAGACAAATACTGCCCCAAAAAAAGGACCGTACCTCAAGTGGGCGTGAAACTAATAGGTGCCAACATGTAAACTTACTAACTGCCGAAACAGGACACTTATACATGCTGAAGATACGAGTGCTAATATATATGAAAAGAAACAAATCATAAAAAAATAAATAGAAGCGGACTACTGGACACAAAGTATTTTTACACACCAAGTCATTGGCCCCAAAGAGATAATTTAGCACAATATTCAGATACGATTAGTGGACGTGTTCAGAGGTTCCGTTAGAGTAATGATTCCAGTATTCAGCACTTTAGCGCTGATTGTCGCGAACAAAGAAAGTCGGCAGGATTCAACATTCTACTGCATAATTAGTACTGTTCTCCGTACAGTATGAGAGGACGCAGCACAGTGAGACAGTGAAAGGGAACTGGAGAGAATGGGAAAATGAAAGAGCTCGAGAAAGAGGCATTGATAGTGACAGAAAAGGGACGTACTAAGAGACAATAAAAAAAGACCGACAAAGCATGCTGTGGCAGGGGCGGGGGAGCGCATTCCAGGCGGGAGAGCGGACCCTTTGAAGTCTGATGCTGAGGCTGTGGCTACATGTGCACGCGGCAGTGGGCTGAAGCGCTTCCCCAAACGGATTGCATGGCAGCACGATGCACGTGATTGTGCGAGTGCTCGCCATGCAATCCACTTGGGAGCACTTTGAAATGCCCCTTACTAGAGTCTCGCATAGCGATTGCGTAAACGCAATAGCTAGGCGAGACCTAAAAAGCACAGAGTAATTCAGCCGTACATATACAATTTCAAAAGTATTAAAAACCGAGTAGCAGGGCAGGAAACACTGAATCCTACCGCTGTCACCTGCGAGCATCCATTTACATCCAGAATATATAGGCTAATGCCTATGATGCAAACTGGATCGCTAACGCAGCTGGGGAAGCAGAAACTGCGTGGGAAACAGGGGCTCAAATTGGATCATAAATTCAAAGCTGTTCTGAACAGGGGCCCCCAAAATATGTTTGGCCCAGGGTCCCCAAAATCCTTAAGATGTCCCTGAGGACCGCAATGGAATCTCATGGCTGGGGGACAATTTATCCCAGCCTACCTGATTACGATACAAAGCTGGTGCTAGCACCAGAGCCCACTCCTCGGCGAACTTCTTAGCTTGGTCCTTTGGCACTGTGTGCGCAAAGGACAGGAGGATCATCTCCTCCCCTCTAGGAGCATCTAAAATGAAAGCTGAGGGGCAATCCGCCTCTGCCAATAGAATATCATACGAAGAGGTCAGATTATCCCAAAAAATCCCTTGAATCGTGCGTTGTATGTCACCTTCAATTAAAAGTACTATATTATATAGTCTGTCAGGGGGAGCCAATCTAGTGTTAGCAGTTTCTACAGTTATGAACGTATCAGTTGCTGTCGCCACCAGATATGGACGCAGTGCTTGTCTGACTACTGTAACTTCCGCCGCGCTGTCGAGCAGCGTTAGTGCCCATGTCAGGTTCTGAAGCTGCGTCTGCACTATCTGTGGCATACCTCGCTGTCAGCGCAGCAACTTTCTTCTTCTGAAACGGGGGTCGTTGACGTGCAGACTCGTCCTGCTTGCCTTTGCCGTCAGTCTGACGGGGTTGCTCACGACCTTGGGCACCCCGTCCTTTCCCACGGTCTCCGCCACCGGACTGTGAAGCTGATGTTTCCTGTGAAGAACGAGGAGAACGTTGTTCAGAAACCTGAAACCTATCAGGTGACTTAATACTAGATCGATCGCGCAGATCATATGTGCGTTCACTAGACGACTGTACGTGTGAGGCAGGACCAGACCCCTGTTTCTGTTGCTGCTTCCCCTGTTTCTTTGCTCGCCAATTTTGTTGAGGAAAATTAGGGCGTTCGTCTTTACTAGACGAGCTCACCTTAGTTTGCTGTACTATATCAGGAATTATCACAGTTGGTTTAACACCTAAGGCACTGCGGCCTATGGTCCTATAGGCTTCCGCAATTATTTTAGCGAACTCCTTAGGCCTGTCGAGTTCGCCCACGCGGTCCAGCTTAATAGCTACTTGGAACTGCATGGCATCGCCTTTGAGGTTGCCCATTACCATGGAAGCAACCACATCGAACACCCCGACAAGCCTCATTCCCAATTCAACAGCAGCCTCCGCCCCGTGATTCTCTTGAACACGTTTAATGACGGAGGGTAGTACAGACATAGACGGAGTGCCGAAGCACTTCGAGTAGGTCGCGGCAAAGACCTTGCCCCAGTTTACGCAATCGGCCATATCTGGGAGCAAGTCTTTCGGCAAACTAATGGTGAGAATCCTGTGTTTCTCCACAGGAGAGGTATGCGGAAAAACCGCCTCCAGTTGGTCAAATTTCTCAGCAAGCCAATAAGGCAAATCATCCTTATTTTGGGGGCGCTTGCCCATCACCGAATTAACCATAACAGGACTAATAACCACCGCGTGGTGGTCTGTTGGTTGTCCCGCAACAGCAGGTGCCCCCACCTGCACGTTGCGTGACACGTACTGCACTAAAGCCCTATGAACTGTACTCAGGGCTGTGTGTAGTACCCGCAACTCAGCCACCGCCACCGTGAGATAGCGGGGACACACCGTGAGATAGCGGGGATGAGGCGTAAAGCCGGCCAGCACCGGCCATGTGGCCCCTGCAATCGACAACGGGCCCATTCTAGCCGGTGCAACCGCATGGGGAAGGGCGGCATTAAACCAAATGGTATGCTGCCAGGCAGAAATAGGAATTTCTTGTGTCCTGTACGGCGTATAGACTGCAGGAAGCTGCGTGGGAGTAAAGGAATGAAACGTATCATCGTCTACATCCACCGCCGGAAAAGTCACCCAAGAGTAAAACAACTCATACGGGTAAGACGCATCAGCGCTCACCACAAAAATAACAGCCATCCCATCATCCGGCACCCCATACGTGTCAAATGACGGCGCAGAGGTGCACGACTATGTGCGGCAATGTCAATCGACATAAGGACACACCAAAGAGTATCAACAACATCAACAGTAGCACTGGGGTTCAGAAAAAAAAACTTTTTAATGATCAAGCTTGAAAGAACCTATTAGTCGAGACACAAGTAGCTTAAACCCGTCACTCCCGTTAACCGGAAACAAGAGTGAGGGTGTTGTGGACTAATATAAGCACTACTAAGGCGTTTCAAATCAATCGACCAAACGTTAGGTGCGCCATGTTGCAGGGATTCTGCTTATGCACAGAACTATGCACAGGAAACCAGGACCTCAGTGAATTGTGGTGTACCAAAAACTCACCTCAGAACCCAGAACCCCTAATCCGACCAGCATCAGTGTCCCATTCGTTATCCGCGTTTTATCTCGGCGGTCCCAATGTATAGACAATCCAGAACAAGCGACTTAGTGTATTCTCATGAATGGTGGGAATCAGAAATACCTGTTCGTAATTATTCTCATATCAGTCCACAACAGAATAAACAGAGACACTGTAAAGTTTAAAGAGTTTATTTTATAAACCTCGTGTCCTAAGATGCAGTACTTTGGCTAACATAAGCAGACAAATGATTAAAATCAAAACCATCAGCATAGTTACAATACCATAGAAAATGAAAGGAGTAATCATAATAAAATGACAGTGGATGACAGCCACCTTCCTTTCGCTAGTAAACTAATATTATTATTATTAGACTAATAAAAGGTCTCTAGGCTTGAATGGGGAACCCCATACCGTAAAGATCAGCTTAGTGGAATCACATCACAGGATCAGCTAGACTCTGCTCCTGGGAAAGCTCTTCTTCCGAATGTGTCTAAAGCATGCAGCCTGTAATATTAAAAGCACTCGACTTTCAGGTATTTGCAGCAGCGTGCGTATTATGGCTAAATAGTGGGCCGATCAACCTGAACCCAACAACATGCACCGTCTAACGACCCAGACTGTTTCTTTACACAATGTTCAGACCAAGGTCGCAGCTCACTGTTAGGGATGTGAACAACAGACAGTTCTCATGTGAAGCAAAGGCGAGCAAGCATTTCTTAATTAATCACATGTAACTACAGTGTCGTGTTGAAAAGCATCAAAAGTGGCAAGATGGCTTTTTAACATCTAACGCGGTTGTGCTAACTTAGCATTGTACGTATATAACTAGCAGTCTTCACTACAATATTTGTCCCTGTGATATATTTCATGTAAAAAGCAAAATAAAAAGTTTTTTTTTAAAGAAAATTTCCTGCACGTAACCTAAAGTCGTGCTTTGCATTAGTCTGCCTCGAGAAGGCGTTCCATGGGTGGTACATGGGCAATCACCGATGGTTTTTTATGTTAAAAAAAAACGATTTACTAACAATAGTAGATAGGGTTTTGCATCAAAAATTAACTCCACTCAGAAGCAGGTGTTAGAAAAGGAGAAATGATTTAATTTCTTACTTTGCATGAGTGCTGCGCTGTTCAACACACATCTGAAGTGGGAAAAGCTTCCAAATGTATCTAGGCACAGTATTTTGTTCTCTGTGGGTACCCTTCCAGTAAAAGCCTGATGCTACACATCACACACACACACCTTTTCCCTATGATGCAAAGGTGTGTGCATGGAGCTAGGCAGCTTAATTGAGCTGCAGTACTAGAGATAGACCAGGACAGTGCATACCTGTAGAGATGGTGCTTTGCTACTCTCTCCCTGTCACGGAACAGAGTGCAGCAACTTTGGTTGCTATGCTGCATTCCGTGACACGTTTCAAAATTTAGGCCAAAGCAATTTTCTATTTGGACTTCACCCTTGTTTTGTATGTTTGGTCATCTTCCTAGAATATTTCTTGTGGGTCAGACTGTGTCAGACCCTGTTCCCCCAGTGCTAGTACATTTAACTGAGTTAATTGAGATCAAGGGGTCTGCCCAAGAGACTTTGAAAAATAGCTAAAGACACTCATTAAGGATATGCTGATCAGAAGAGACGAATCATACCTCAGTATATTGTAGTGGAGAACATGAGATCGTTTACAAAAAATTTGCATTTGAAAGGCTCTAAATTCCAGCCTAAATTTATGGGACCATTTGTAATGGAGTACATTGTAAATCCAGTTGCAGATTGAAACTGCCTCAGTCTATGAAGAACATCAATTTTCACATTTGTGTTAAATCATTGCCCTGCAAAAACCATGTCTTGCTTCACATCTTATGCCAATCTCAGTTGAGTTTAATTCAGATGAGTATGAGGTACATACAATTTTGGATGCAAGAGTTGTATGAGGGAAATTGCAATAATTGGTGGATTGGATTGCTTTTTTTCCTGAAGAAATATGGGAACAGGGACTTGCTGGCAGCTTCTTGCTTGACTTTATTTCTCTGAAACCCAAACAGGGAGCCACAAATACATCGTACATTTGTTTACTACTGTGAGGGCTGGAAAAGCTACTCTTTTGTCAGGTTCCATTTAACTCTCTGGAAATAAAACCTAATAGATGTACCTCAAATTAATATACTCCCAAAGTAAGTTCAGCTGTAGGAGAACTACCTAGAAACAGGAGACGTCTCATGTGAGCTGTATTGTGGTAAGTCAAATGTTGACTAGGTGTCCCTGTTATTCACATCCTTGGTATCAAACTGCTGGGCATTGGTAAGTTGGACAGTATGGCGAGGCACAGCAACACTACATGCCAGCTACCCCTGCGACAGTTCTCCTGCCCTGCTTGCCCACAGTTTGCTACCCTCTGCTGCCTGTTTAACTGCTACCCTCTGTTTGTCTTTTCTGCTCATTTATCAGCCCTTGGTTTTGCCCTCCTATGCTCTGTTTTGCCTTTTTTGCACGTTTTTTCTGCCCTCTGTTGTGTCATTTTTTTGCACTCTCTTTTGCTTTTTCTGCCTCTTCTGCTTGCTTTTCTGCTCTCTGTTTTGCCTTTCATGTTCATTTCTCTGCCCTCTCTTTTGCCTTTTCTGCTTAGCTTTCTGCCCTCTTGTTTGCCAACTTCTACTGTTTTACCTTTTGTCTGCTCATTTCTTCTCACCATTTCCCTCCTCCTGCCACCCAGTGCACCACCCTCCCCTAGGACCAACTTAATGGAGGCTGTAGCAGAGCCTCATTGAGCAGGTCCTCGTTCCAGCTCCCTCTGCAACAGTTCTCCTGTCCAGCTTGCCCACAGTCTGCTACCCTCTGCTGCCTGTCTCCCTGCTGCCCTCTGTTTGTGCCTACCCTGCTCAATTCTTGCTCTGTTTTGCCTTTTCTACCTGTTTTTCTGCCTTCTGTTTTGCCTTCTTGCTTGATCCTATGCACTCCATTATGCATTTCCTGCTCATTTTTCTGCCATCCGTTTTGCCCTCCTATGCTTGTTTTGCCTTTTCTGCTTTTTTTTCTGCCCTCTGTTTTGCATTTTCTGCTCTTTTCTTGCTCTGTTTTGCCTTTTCTGCTCATTTTTCTGCCATCCGTTTTGCCCTCCTATGCTTGTTTTGCCTTTTCTGCTTTTTTTTCTGCCCTCTGTTTTGCATTTTCTGCTCTTTTCTTGCTCTGTTTTGCCTTTTCTGCTATTTTTTCTGCCCACTGTTTTGCCTGTTTCTGCTCATTTCTTCCCTTGTCCTGCCATCTCCTCAAAACCTGTCACAAGCAGAGCTGGCACGACAGAAACCCCGAACCCCAGTGCCCAGATATTCCCGGGGGTGACAGTGAGGCACTGTACAAATGCTATTTGATTGATTGAGCTTCAAATATTTATGTTCAACACCTGGTGCAAGACCTCTTTGTAAGATATGTTGAAAACTCTTCACTGTCTGGATGGGGGCTGGAAGTGCCATTTACGTTCATGTCAGGTTTATGTGCCAAGAGGCAGAACTTAGAGATGGTCTATGGTGAGGGCCTTCCACCTAAGGAAAGGTCGGTACAGAGTGTAAGTACTGACGGGACTCAGTCAGCATGCATGTTAGGAATGCACCACATGGGAGAGCATCAGCACTGAACCGCATTTGTCAGTGGGATCCAGAATCTTGTTTGTCTTGATAGACATGGGCCAACTTTGATCTACAGGTATAACTTTGCCCTTACTGGGCAATTTGTGCTCCAATAGTGCTGTAGGTGGTCCTCACTACATGGATGTTGGTTTTAAAGTGTCAAGGCCTCTAGGTCCCTAAGGACTGCGAAAGAGGTATCCTGATGTGTGTTTTGAAAACGAACTTTGAACTGTTTTTGCTAATTTGTCTGACTTTCAAAACTGTAATTTTACATATTTTACTAAACTTCCAGTCACAGAACAGTATTGATTCGAAAAGAGCGTTTCATAAGTAGACAACAATCAATGAACAAGTGTATAAGATTTTAGAATCCCAGTACGCATATATATTGCTAAGTGTGGTGAATCACAAGATGCTAATCCTGTTCTATGTTTTCAGTTTATCTCCCACAAAACAGCGTCAAAACAGTGACACAGCTTGAGGTACTAATTCTAACATAGGGAGAGGTGCACATATGTCTATTTAGGGTTAGCTTTCAGGAATTTCCAGTAACCCAGTATCCTGTAAAACCATAAAGATTCTACTATACAGACATATTACTAAAGTATATAATTTCATAATTACAGCTATGCTCATTGTTTAAATAAAAAGTTACTGAAGATGTACCCTTCTCTTGCAGAGATCCAATACAACCTGCAGTCTTCCTTAACACCAGAAGCATCTGGAGTCCTTGAGGCTGACTTCCGTGGCATCGAAACCCTCGGTTGTTCATGCTAATTTAATTCAGACCACTTACTCCATTCAACCTTATTTGACATTACAGATTAGCACGTATCACAGAATGTTGTTAACAAGATTTAGACTTGACTCTTTTTTTAGGCTAGTATCCTTCCCCAAGAGAAACAGCTGGGAGAAGGTTTCCACTCCCTGTCCGTGTGATGAAGTGTCAACTCAGTCAAATTTACACACTATTCTGTTCTGTAAATTTCATCACCCACACAGGAGGGTCTGGTTACTTCCAGTATTAAAGAGTTGGGGACTAAGACAGTGTCGACCGGCGATGCTACGCCTTCAAAGCCTAGATTCCGAATTGACCTGTTATCTTGTCCTTAACTTCCTAAAATGTATTCTGAAACATAGGAATAATTTGTAAGCAGCGGTTTAATCCCAGTATCTGTAGATGAATTGAATCTTTGTAAATTCTTGGTTTTAACTATTTGAGCTGATAATTGTTTAGTTTTAATTTTCATTATTCTCTAATCTATGTGCGATGTTGTATTTGTAACTGCTCTTTTATGGGTTTTTTTAATTGTAAAAACCGAATAAAGAATTTAATATTATTATTATTATGGGAAAGTATCACACACTGTGTCACTTTATCATGGCTGAACTAACCCATTATGCGAGAGTACAGAAAATGTCCCAGTTACAGCTGCATTTGTGTTAGCATAATTGGGTCAGGATAATTTCTATATATTATATCGATGTGACCAATGAGCATCTCTCTGTAAATGTCGAATGAATTACAAGTTGCTTACCACAACATCCTATTCTGGTATTACGTCTAACCAAACACGCAAATCGGTTCAGATTAAAATGGATCAAATACTTAAATCTCCACCCTGATGTGGGAACAGTATGCATCAGTAGATCTCTATATGCATATTTACCAATGTTGATACGCCCATTTAAAGCATATTCAAGTGATCCAATGACATGAAACAGGATTCGAATGGCAGACAGCTAAAGTCATTTCACAATAAAATTTTGACGCAATAATTGTCTAACAACAAAATTCAGTTAAACATTCTTAATAGCTGGGACTGATGATTTTATTGTTTCAAATGAACTGAATCAAAACAATGTGGATGAAACTCTGAATTCTACTTGTATTAAAACATTTCTAACATTTCCATCTATTGTGTGGCGTATACTAGCTCTATAACAGGTAGGAGCACAAAGTAGAAAAACACTCCAAACAGAATGCAAGATTTAATAAGTGATTGAGGAACAAAAACCGTTTTACATTTTATTGTGAAAATCGCACATAAGTGGTGTTCTGATTGCTGAGGAGCATGAAGAAGTACCGTATGGAAGAAGAAATATGCAGAGGATCTCTTAGCCGCCTTTCAATGGGGCACTGCACAGGAAAAGGAATTATTTAAAATTTTAAATGCCATGTCACATGGGATGGGCTCAGTGACCCACTGAAAAGTCAAATCCAATCAGTCTTTTAGGGTTGCCAAACTGAACATGTCAATTTTCATGCAATGAATATCAATGGAAATTATATACATATGTATTGGTCATTCAGAAGATCTGACTGTTTTTCACTGCTCGGTCAGTCAGGAGCCAGCCTTATTTGCCAATATTCAAGACAGAAAGATTCAAGCAGACTTCTTGTTGTGTACAAAACAAGTATCATAATAAGTAGCAAATACAAAATTAGTAACAAAAATAAGTAACAATAAGTTCGTTGCTAAGAGAGTTTAGTAAAAAACAGTCTGGCACATTTCATGATTAAATGAATATCTTAGAAAACAGTGCATATTTATTTCCATACCATTAAATCATTGCAATAAAAGCCTCTCTTTTATCTTTGGCAAAGAAATTGTTTAGACTTGAAAAACAGATTGGAAAATACAGTTAGCCCTTTAAAATGTGCATTTACATTTTTCTTTTTCTAGTTGGCCCACAGCTGCCTAAATATGTAACAACGTTGGAGGACACAATAATCGTAATGCCTGGTAATTTCGCTATGTTGACACAATGCTTCCTGGCAACCTCGTCGTTCATCACCTGTGCTGGCTTTTCAGAGAAGTGTAGCATTTCATTTTCCTGGCAAATCAAGTCATTTGTCAGCTCCTCTTTACTTATGTTAGCACGTAACGCGAGTTCTCCTTGCTTACTGATTCTGCTATACACCCAGATGCTTCTTGTGACTGTGCAGCAAAGTTTATGAACACCTGGAAGACATTAGACACAGTGAATATTCAGATGCAAAGCCTCATATATTAGTTTAATTGTCACTGAGCAGCAGGCTTCTTCACAACAAAGCTATCATTTAGCAGAGGGGTAATAGTATCTTTGTATTTATCTTTTGTATCTCTGTGATTTATAACACTCAAATGAACATTTGTTATGAGTTTGTAAATGCTCACTTCAAAGGTAAAATATTTCGCTACAGCATCATCTGCTATTCTTGCCAAGAGTGTAGCTGTCTTCCTGATTTTAAATATACCCTTGTTTCCAATAAGCCTTGTTGTTTTTATAGAAAATAAGAATACACTACCTACATTGCTATATCAACATTAAGATTCCCTGACGTTTTATTTTGCTCACCATGCCATTTAGTCATGACCCTGCTCCCATTGGAACAGTCCAGCCCAAACTGCCACGCCAGGACCCCCTGGACTGGAAACAAGCATCTTTGTACCAGTTCCAGGGTTTCACCCCTCATCAGCCAGGCTAACTTGACTCCAGTGGCATCGAGAGCACTGGACCCACTTCTCGAAATACCCATCCCAGTCGGGGTGACATTTGTAAAAAGAACAATTGACGGACAGAATGTTGGACAATGTCAAATATTCACCACAGTACAGATATCTGGGCCTAAATCCATCGTTTTTGTTGCTCCAAATGCCATTCCAGTTTAAACCCAGCCATATGCAAATCAGTCTCGACCTTGCTCCCCATAGGAACAGTCAGAACCGAACTGCTAATCCAGGTCCTCCCTGGGCTGGAAACAAGCATCCTGGGACCACTTTCAGGGTTTCACCCCTCATCAGCCATGCTATCTTGACTCCAGTGGCACGGAGAGCATGAGTGTTCTCAGTAATGTAAAGCAAGTTGCCAACACTGTGGACATTTTGGAAATAAAACATAAATTTAAAACCCAGGTTTTCTAGCTTATTCTGGGGTGTGTACTGGGCTACCCAGCTCTGTTGGCCACCAGGCATGCTTGGGCTTGCTGAAGATTAGAATTGCTGTTTCCTCAGAGTTTAACTTCAAGCATCTGGTCTTCATACAATTTAAAACTTTGACAATACAGCCTTTGAAGATTTCTTCTGTAATAATAATGTTGCAAGACATGGAAACTATTATCTGAGTGTCATCAGCATAGGAAATGTTAAACCTACACAAATGAACCAAGTTATCTAATGGGCCAGTGTAATCTTTATAATGACGTATGGCTCAAAGAGAAGTCCTTTGATTTTCCTACTTATGCAGCTATAATACCCTAAGGGCCGGATGTAAGACACGTTTTTGCATGCGCAAATGGGTTTGCGAACCCGTTTGCGCGTGCAAAAACATCATGGGCCATGTACAAAGCCTATTTGGTGAGTCGCAATTTATTTGCAATTCGCTAAATAGGTTGTGCAACTCACTATTTGGAAGGGGCGTTCCCTTCCAAATAGCGAGTCTCAAAACCATGTACTAATGTTTTGTGACCCCATTGGGAATCGCAAACAGTGTTAAACACACTGTTGTACATTTTATTTTGCACGTCACAATTAGTCGCAAATTGCGAGGTACAAAATAAAATGGTGGTACATCTGACCCTAAGCCTCTTCTGTGGCAGATATGATCATATTAGCTCTTACTCGTAAGGCACATCTTCTACCATGCCCATGACCTCTTGCCAGAGTGTTAGTTTGATATCTCATAGTAGTTACACAATGAAACATGCAATGAAAGTCAAAATTAAACTGACAGATGTACGCCATGAAAAGGCAACATCTGTGATATTTTATATCCCAAGATTGCTAATGTACCCTTAATATGTGCCTTATATACCTATCGGGCTAGGTGCATAATATATAAACATTGACAATGGGAAATATATGCTCTAACAGTGAAAAGTAACGTAAATCAATTTTCGATGTTGCATTTTTCAGGAACAGAGATGGTTATAAAGCATACCCTTTTCTTCTCCAAGCATAGGAAAATATTAGAGCATTCTTTTTTACTAGTGAAAGTATATCTTTGATCATTTTGTAAAAAAAGGTAACTTTAGAAAAGTGTACTTTGTGCTGCTTGAGATACATTGGCTCAACCCAGCCCCAGAGACTGAATGCACATCTTTGACTGACTTGTTACCAACCCGATTCTTGGAAGACAATAGTGTGGCCTTTGACAGCAGTAAGGTAAGGGTCTGTGTCAGTTAGTGGTCATTTGGCAAAGATTAACCATATGGGAGAGGGACAGGACCAGTGGACAGAACAAAGGACTTACTAATCAGGTCTTCTGATTGGAACTACAGCGCTTCATTGCTAGGGTTCCCCTGGACTCTCCAACTCAAGCAGAAAGTAAAACCAGTTCCAGTGCTGACAGAGGGGAGGACATCTCATTTACATAAGAGAATGGCTAAAGGGAGGGCCGGAAGGTGTGCCACTGGAAGAAGGCTGGGGCAATTTGGTTGTGAGACTTTGGGACGGTTCGCAATAAACTGACAACAAAGTGCTGAAAAGAGATTAGGGAATTCTGAGATAAAGTAGCAAGGATTATTTGTAGGGAATAGTTACATCACTGGCTAGTGCACAGGGTAAGATTGGCACTCACCACCACCTTCTCAAAACATTCCTGGAGCTAGAAAGAAATATACTGAAGGATGTGGCCTTTACCTGGAAGAAGGCTGGGGTAATTATGGTTGAGGGACCTTGGGAAGATTTGCAATAAACTGAGAAAGAAGTGCTGAAAAGGGATGTGGGAATTCTGAGATAAAGTAGCCAGGATTGCTTGTAGGTAATTGTTAAATAACTGAATAGTGCACAGGGTAAGATTGGAACTCATCACCTCCTCCTCAAAACATTCTTGTCCCTAGTAAGAAATATCCTGAAGGATGTGGCCTCTGCTTGACTGCTGTAAGATGAAGACTCAAGGGCAACAGATCCCTGCTGGCATTCAGGGACTAGACTTGCTCTCCAAGTGATTGGGCTCCTGTTACCTTCTACAGGGATACAATAAGCGTATGTCCTCGTGATAATAAGAAGTAGCTGGTGACCTCTGAGGAATGGACCCTGTAGGATCCCTGGCTGGAGAAAAGGCTTGGTGTGTAGAATCCTTTCAGGAAACAAGAGGGCTATAGGAGTGACTATAATGAAGTTCCCAGCAGGAGAAAAGTGGGGATTAATAATGTTTTTTTCTGTCTCTGGAGCACACAGTGCTTAGTCTTTCCCAGAAACAACTCATGCTTAGAGGCAAGAAAGTCATGTTTGTCCTGTTTGGAGTTTTTTGATGCACTGAAAACAGGTTCAGTTGGACCTAACAGAAAATGGTATCCGGACTCATGGAGCCTGTCCCAGTAACAGCTTCTACCCTTTCCCTACTGGTGGATTTTGAGAACCAAAAAAGTGCCAATATCCAAAGTTAAGCCTTGGGCTGAGTGAGATGGAAAATATACCAGCAGTAAAGCAGTGAAGCAAACTAGCTATGAAATCTAGCTTTGTGCCACTTGGAGCTTTTATCACCAAAACCATCAACAGGAGCTTAACAATAGTGTGTATGACTTAGCAGGTCCCCTCGGTAGCTTGCCTTGCCCCACTGGAGGACCATGAGTGAGCTCCAATAAGTCACTAAGACCTTATTTAGAGTTTGACCGATATTATTCCAGGGGGGGGCCTTAGTGGCGGATTGACATTAGGAGGTACTCCACCCTGGCAGATTTTGTAATCTGTACTGATGTGGATGTTAAATGGAAAATTTGCAGAACATGACATTTTACCTTGATATATTTAAGCACACTTGTAGAAATTACCTGTTCAAGAGTTGTTTCGCTTATGGAGTAATGTTCAATTTGAAGAAGATGCTTGTTGGTTTCCAAAGTTTTGAACAATTCAGCTAAACAGCCTTTTCTTTGTGGCACTCGATACTCCAGAAGATTAAGGTGTTGTTCCTTTATTTTTATCCATCAACATAAAAGACGTTTTAATTAGACATGTTTAGAGAACAATTGTTCAAAGTGGTTGCTTAAAAGTAAGATTTTAAGAAATTCGCTCTTAGTGCATAATGATACTCAAAAATGAATTAAATAAACTGTCAAACTAAGCAGGAAATATAGCTTTAGATCACAAAAGAAACAAAACAAAAACATGCTACAACCATGTTAGAAATTACCATCTTTTGCGTAGTATCTGCGTGGTATACCCCCAGATTTTTGCCTTCTCTTATTGAACCCATTTATGTTGACTCTATGTTGCTGCACACTGCACTCCTGCTAACCAGTGGTAAAGAGCTTGTGCTCTCCCTTTTAAGCATAATAATATTGCCATATACCTAACTGGCACATTTAATTTACACATATGTCCCTAGTATATTGTAATATAGGCACCTAGAGCTTGTAAATGAAATGCCACATGTGGGCTGCACTCATTGTGCCACACACTAAAGTAGCACTGTAAAGAATGTCTCCAGGCCTGCCCTTGCAGCCAGAGGGCATGATACACAAAGGGCCTCCGCACTCATGGCGGAGACCCTGCAGTAATGGGGGAGTCTCCGCACTTAGGGCAGCATCTCTGCAATAAGAATTCTCATGAGACTGCCCAACAACTGTGGGGCGTCTGCCAGGAGTGCGGCGGCCCATTGTGAATCAGGCCCTGTGGCTGCAAGGGTAGGCCTGGAAACATGTTTTAAAGAGCTATTTTAGTGGGTGGCACTTTTTTAAAACCATGCACACTGCCCTATTGGCATTTAGGGCCTACCATAGTGGTGACATATAGGTGTTAAAAACGAAGGTTTAGGCATGGCAAAAGATTTATTTTGCCAGGGCGAATTGGCAGTTTAAAACTGGACACGCAGAGCCTGATTCTAAAAGGCCTCTGTACTTGTGGCAGGGGCCCGTAGTCATGGGGGAGTCTCTGCACTCATGGCAGAATTTAGGAAATGAGAATTGTCTAGTTCCATTGCCTTGGTCAATGTGTGTCTACATAAGGAGTAGGAAAATATCAGGTCAAAAACGCAGGGCTGGAACACATGAATTGTGCTGGTGTCTATAGCTTCTCACTGGCCGTAGTACACATTTACACCCACAATAATGCAACATTGATATTTGCACTAACTGACAAGCACAGCAGCATTGCACCAGCTGGGTGGTGAAGATGTGGTTAAAAGATTTCCTGACACCTATGTATTTTGGTATTTTTCTACATTCCTAATCCTTACTTGTATTAGGTTAATGCATACAGTGTACTCTCACAGTTATGCACATGATAAGCTGTTGTGTCCTTACATATGTAAATGCTGAGCAAGGTGCTCTCTGGTCTACATCCCAAATAGACTTTCTCAAGTACAACGACTGTTGTACATTGAACAGGTTTTGAAAACTCAATAGAACAAAGACTGTTTTCGCCTTATCATACTGAGACATCTCTGAAGAAGGTGTTGTGTCATTGCAAACCAAACCATTACTTTTACACCCATTTTATATTATCAGATCATAGGTCCTGAAAATCAAAATCTCTCTAACCATGGCAACAAAATTCAGAAACATAACACATTTTAAAGATTATCCACTGGCTACAATGAAAATGACTGTCCTTAATCAAAACCCTGCTTGGTGTTTCCAAGTGCTACAAAAAAGTGATTTGCTTTCATATTAATAACTTTCTGTTTGAACTCAGGTTTAGACTGAAAGTCAGGGCAGTGAGGTATTCTCATTCATAGTCTATCATTTTAAAATAGATTTTCAATGACACTAAGAATGGAGCAGGGTTATTTGCCATTTTGAAAATTACTTCACAATTCACAAGTGAAGGTGAGTGGGGAGATGGACATCAGATTGCAATGCAAAGGGGGGTTCGAAGGGAACTGGACACATCTCAGGAAGGAGATGAGGCTGAAAGGGGAATCAATAAGAGTAGGGCTGGGAGCCTGGAATTAACTTTCTAATGGATATATCACTGTGACAGACAAAAGTGTGAACTCTTGTCCCTCCCATGAACTATGTTGTGGGACAATCAGCTTTGGAGTCTCGGATGCTGTGACAGACAGCCTTTCAAAGGGGAAGAACAAAAAGGAAAATGTAAATTTCAAAAGAAGCAGAACCCCCAACATAATACTTTAAAGACTCAGACCCTATATGACATTTTGTGTTTAGAAATGGACTGTAAGAAGGGAAGGTTGAGACCCCAAAATGTGTCATCTGTCAGGCTCTATGAGAAGGGGAGGCTCTGCAAGATTTCTTCCTGTGACCAGGACTAGAAGCCAAGGTCTGCTACTATCCCTGCTGGGTGAGGGGACATCACCCAGGGACACCAAGACCACTTGCCGTGGAGCACCAGCACCTGCCTGATTACCAAGATCACTGTGCCCTGTGTGGGAGAGGAGAGCATTGGAGGCAGCGAAGCCTAGTGGGAAACCCTACCAAGAGGGCTCCCTGAGTGAGGTGTGAGGAAACAGCTGTGTATTGATTGGTTTGTTGCCTGTATGCAGTGCTTACTCGCCTACCCCCATATGCCAGGAGAAGGCCACTATGGATTGATCTGTGTGCTAAACCAATACCTAAGCATTTTGGTGACAGAGGCCAGATGGAACTTGTAACCACAGAGGTGGAGGTGATTGGACCAGAGGAGTCTGAGCTCGATTTGTAAAGTGCCTCACCAACCCTGTATGCCAGGAATGGCTGTACCTAAGCTACCAGGAAGTTTGGGCAGTTACCCAAGAAAGGACTGAGGCAGGGTTTGGTGGGTCAAGCGTGCACACCATGAACTGACCCCTCAGGACTTTGGAGGACACAGAGAAGGACGTTGCACCCTTGCTGGGTTCCAGTCAGACCTGAAGGACCAGATTCCCTCGCCCCATGTAGAAAGGATTGACTTACTGCAGCCTGGAGCATATCCGATACCTGACAAGTTCTGGAAGATAGTCCGAACCTACTGAGTACTGTTGTGTGTACATTGAGCAGCCTGGCTTCTCCAAACAGGATCACAACTCTTGTGTGCCTGTGGTAAGGGCATGTCCCATAAAGCTGAATGGTCCATGCTGCAGGAGCAGATAAGCCTTGAACTAGGTCTGTTGGGTCCTGGAGGACTTGCTGCAGATAGTGCTGGGCTAATTCTTAGATTTCTTAAAGTGCCAAAGGGGAACAAACTCCTGAGCGCAGCCTAGTATAAGGCATTCCCTGGATAAAGCCACCAATGAATGGGAAATAAATCCAACCAAATTACAAGGAAGAGGGTGGGACAGTTGTCTGAACAACGCTGGAGACCCAACCTCAAGGGGAATGTGTTGCTGCTAATGAATCTCGTTATTCCTTTGTATTGTATAGAGTTAGAAATAAAACACTTATTTTTCTTATGAAAGCAAGTATTTGACTAGACATTGATTTATTGACAATACTGTGTGCACTTTGAGTTATGTGTCATGTTCATTGAACTGTATCTACACTTCCCCTACGAGGGAGCCTTTGACTGCTCCACTACTTCTACCACTGAGATTCAAGTGCGGAACGGATACTTGGCCCAGTTGCTCAGGATCCATACTAAGTTGCGCCCTGGGACATCAGAAGTTAAAGGCCTCAACCACCACAGTTGGGCTTTGACTCGGAGATTTAGTCACTAAGAATTCCAGGAACATAGAAGAGCTCCTCTCAGTGGTTAAGAGGACACGGACCTCTGGTAAAGTGCTTAGCAGAATTGTAAAGAGTAACATTCCTAAAGACATCAGGGATGCTCCTCACAGGGCCTATATTGGGTTTGTTTGACTGACAACCATAATAATGTTCAGAACAAAATGGAGAGAAAGGGATTCTCACAATTGGTGAACATTGGAGGGGGTTACTCCCAGTCCCCTAATCAATATAGTATCAAACGAAAATAGGGAGTACTCCCAATCGACAGAGAAACTGTCTATAGAATATTGGCACGTGGAGCGAAAGAAGAAATAATCTTTCTTAAGAAGACCTCTCACTCACCAACCTGGTTGGTGACATGCTTCATCATCGAGATCCCACCCAGATAGCCGAGTGCCATCCGGGTGTGCTGCGACACCTGACTACAGTGGAGCGGGTTTTTTTTGGATGAAGGTAAAAAGTGAATTTAGATCAAAATTGGCCAGATTTAACCCAATTGAAAATAGTTTTATTCCAGGGTAATTTGGACAATAGTTAAAAAGTAGTGAAGATACCAAAAAAGGTTAAATTGACCTACGGTATCTAATAATCCAAAAAAGGAAGTGAAAAAATTAAAGGTCTACATGTTTCAACCATCTGTTGCTATTGCTTAGGTTTTCGTCAGGACCATACAACGTGACCTGGGTGGTGCACACTCACTAAGGTGTGCCCTGCCCTCGGTCAGTGATTGAAACCTAACCCGCTACTCACAGTTAGGAAAACCTTTCTTCAAGTCGTCGAAAGGAAAAATCTGTAGTGAAAAACAAACGAACATAGGACAAACATATAAAACATATAATCGTCACTCTATTCGCTGAATCAGTGCTCATACTTGTTGCCAATAGAATTTGGTGTGCGTAACACAGTCGTGCAGCACTAAGCGGACCTCACCAATGGTGAGGGTATGGACTCACACAATCAAAAGCAAATTTAATAGAAGCGGTCTGAAGTCACACACCTTAATTAGTAGTGAACATGAGCCATACACATCTATTCCATACCCACTCATACGAATCTCAAAGGAGTGGGCGTCAAAGTACTCTAATAAGAGTACAACTGTACTAGTGCACCAGTGTAACCAGGGGTAAAACGGGAAATATCCCGATAGCCCTGGTTAAAGTGAACCCACTTGAAACTAAAATATAGTGGTGGGTAAAAAACACAACCTCACTCGAAGCGGTGGGCGTGCCGCTAAAACGAAGTGACTATCCAGAACGCTTAGCATGGTGGAAATCTAAAAAGTGAAATAAACCAACGTTCAAAATTGAAGGAGGGAGAGGGCAAGTGTGCTTACTTAGAGAGCGGTGTTTGCGCACCTCATGGGAGACGTGATCACACAATTTGTAATTTCCAAATCTAGATAGAGAAAATATAGCGGTGTCCAGCGGGCTTGGAAAGCCCCTGTGTTACCATCGTACTCACTCAGAAATTCAAAACTGCCCGCGTTTCTACCTAGTGGTGATCAATCAAGTTCCCGGTGGAATAGCAGAGACCCGGTCGGAGCCTCTCTTTGAAGACGGTAATTCCGGGTCACGTGGGGAGACGCTGGCGTGCAAGCCATGTGAGCTACGTGAGTACGCAATGACAGGGAAGTGGTGGAATAATAAAGTTCAACTAGCTCCTTCTACGATAAAAAAGGGGTTAACTTCTACGTTACGAAAAAACTCCTTTGGAAGAAATACGAAGGGTGAAATGAAACAAAGTTAGATGTCAATGAAGCTATTCACTGACACATTCAGAACACCTCCGTTATATGGCTAAACACTTATATGGTCTGGAGGTGCTGCCCAACCTTATCAACATTAACCTACTCGAAATAGATTCTGGCTATGATGGAAAAGGTTTAGAATAAACGCTGGCGTGCTGGCTATGTGATTTACGTGAGCACGCAATGACAAGGAAGTGGTGAAATAATAAAGTTCAACTCGCTCCTTCCATGATAAAAGAAGGAGTAACTTCTTATGTTACGGGATAAAACTCCTATGAAAGAAATGCGAAGGGTGAAATGGATCACAGTTAGATGTCAATAAAGCTGATCACTGACATGTTCGAAATACCTCCGTTATATGGCTCAACACTTATATGATCTAGAAGTGCTGCCCAATCTTATCACCATTAACGTACTCTAAATGGATTCTGGCTATGATGAATAAGGTTTAGAATAAAACGGTATGGAACAGCCAGGTTTTTAACAACAGATGAACAGGACACTGAAGGGATAAGTCAATGTAACCATGTGGAGAGTACATACTCATCTTGTCAATACTGTGTTCCAAGGAATATTTTCATTAAGGCCATTGGTGTGAGTTGATAGCCTATAAACCCACCTTTGCTCCTTTTCAAACAGCCTCTGTTGTACATTGCAACCAGATTTTATTTGTTCAATGATAGTCCATCGCATATCATTTGTAGTGTGGTTTTTTTCAAGGAAATGTTCAGTTAGCTTAGTCGTGACCCTTTTGCATCTGATGTTCCTACGATGCTCGCAAATTCTCTGTTTTATCTTCCTTGTTGTCATGCCAACATATCTTAGGTTGCACGGGCATTTAATCAGGTAGACCACGTTGGTACTATTGCAATTCGTGTGTATCCTTTGGGTCCAAGTTTTGCCTTGTTCCAAATCCAAAGTTTTAGTGTTACTGGTCAAATGGCAGACACTGCGGTTACCACAAGAATAGTGGCCTACAACGTCTGGCAGTCCCCAAGCATTCAGTACAGTTGGTGGGTTCGCCTTCCCAGTTGTTATTGGGCGGGTGTTCACCAAAGTATCTTTTAGGCTCCTTGCTTTTTTGAACGAGAATAGGGGCTTTTCCCAATGCAGGTTGCCAGTGTTATTGACCAATGCTTGTTAATAGACTTCGTCATCATGTTAGATGCTGTATTGTATGTCGTTACACAAGTTAGGGGAATTTCACTTCCTGGGAGATTTTTATCTTCCAAAAGAATTTCTCTCGGTTGATTCCTTGCTCGCTTTTGGCACTTCTGGATAATTCTTTCTGGATAACCTCTTTCAGTAAGTTTGTGTGTCAGATCCAAGGCCTGACTCCGATAATCAATGGTCTTACTGCAATTCCTGCGTAGTCTCAAAAACTGACCATATGGTAAATTCTCCCTCAGGGCTCTGGGGTGAAAGCTCTCAAATCTTAACAGATTGTTCTTTGCACTTGGTTTATGATAAATCTTAGTTTCCAAGCGGCCATTCTCTTTCGTGATAACCACATCTAGAAAGATCATCGTCTGGGGGTCCACATTGTGTGTGAACCTGAGGTTGTTATCACAGGTGTTAATCCAGTGTAGAAATTCAATTAGGGTTTCTCTCGGTCCTTGTCAAATGGCAAGGACATCATCTATATATCTCTTCCAAAAAATGATATGTGACCGAAAGGGATTGTGATTTGTCAATATGTACTTAGTTTCAAAATCAAAGACATAGAGCCCCGCTACACTAGGAGCGAAAGTGCTTCCCATCGAAGTGCCCCCTATCTGTAGGAACAGACTCCCCTCAAATTCAAAGAAGTTCTTTTTGAGAGCTAGTCTGGCACATTCTAGTATGAAACTTTTAGGTGTTCTATATGTCCATGTTGCCATATCCAGGGCTCTTCTCAGTACTTCCAGGGTGTCATCTTGTGGGATGCTAGTATAGAGACTTTCAATGTCTAGGCTAACCAAGATCGTATCTTCATCCACTGTTAAACCCTTGAGCAATTTCAGTAGGCTTTTCCTTTCGACGACTTGAAGAAAGGTTTTCCTAACCGTGAGTAGCGGGTTAGGTTTCAATCACTGACCGAGGGCAGGGACCATACAACGTGACCCAGGTCACGTTGTATGGTCCTGACGAAAACCTAAGCAATAGCTACAGATGGTTGAAACATGTAGACCTTTAATTTTTTCACTTCCTTTTTTGGATTATTAGATACCGTAGGTCAATTTAACCTTTTTTGGTATCTTCACTACTTTTTAACTATTGTCCAAATTACCCTGAAATAAAACTATTTTCAATTGGGTTAAATCTGGCCAATTTTTATCTAAATTCACTATTCACCTTCATCCAAAAAAAACCCGCTCCACTGTAGTCAGGTGTCGCAGCACACCCGGATGGCACTCGGCTATCTGGGTGGGACCTCGATGATGAAGCATGTCACCAACCAGGTTGGTGAGTGAGAGGTCTTCTTAAGAAAGATTATTTCTTCTTTCGCTCCACGTGCCAATATTCTATAGACAGTTTCTCTGTCGATTGGGAGTATTCCCTATTTTTGTTTGAAACCATAATAATGTGTCAACCACCCCAAGATGTCCCTTGATGTCAGTCTTTAGAACCTCCTAGTCACCTTTACCTTCTACCTAAAGCCCACAGTGAAGAAGATATTTTTGTTTCAAATGGTAGAGAATTAAATTGTTTAGGAGCCTATACAGAAAAAGAGCACCCTGTTTTGTTAACAGATATTATTAGGTGACTTGGATTGTAAACATTTACTTTGACTGGTTTCAAAGTTGTTAGGTATGACATTTTTGGAGAATAGATAATGAGAAGTGAAACCATTTCTTTGGGAGTCTGAGATATGATCGTTTCGACTGCATATGGCTTCAACAGCCATCACTGATGTCCACCTGGATAGATCTCATCCCCCCCTTGCCCAGTCAGCAATACATCGGGCGGCTAGAAGTAGACGGGACTGGCAGACTGCGTGGGGGTTGGAAGACACATGGCGGGAGCATCACTCGACGGAAAGGGACTACTCCTTTTATTCCACCCCGCACGAGCTGCATGTGCGCCTGGATAGCATATTGTGCTCTTCAGACGTACAAGCTCTGATTCGCCATAGCGAATATCTGGCGAAAACCATATCGGACCACAACCCCTGTTTGGTTATAGCACAATGGAGCAGGCAGCGTCAAGCGATACCCACCTGGCGCATAAACCCACGGATGCTGGAGGACTCTGTCTTCCAAGCGGAGGTTCGCGATGGAATAACAAATTATTTTGCAGAGAAAACGGGGACAGCGTCGCGGAGAGCATGGGAATAGGACTCGTTCAAGGCGGTCATCAGAGGGATAAGTATTTCCTCCACGTCTGGGGTCCGGAAAACAATATTGGGAGACATAGAGAAGGCGGACACCACGCTGTGCACAACGGAAAGGGCCCATCACACGGGGGAGAAATCCCACGATGAGGTGGTTGCTGCGCGCGAGCGAATGACAGTGCAAGTGGAACGGCTCCGCTGTTTTGATTACAAGGCATACCTCACCAGAGCACATGCAGAAAGGGACAAAGTTGGATCACTCTTGGCCTGGCTGGCGAGCCCCACCGCGCGCGGCTCCCCCATACTCTCTCTGACCACCGGGGAGGGAACAGTGGTGTACTCTCAGAGAGAGATCAATGATCAGTTCCTGACATATTACACCGCCCTGTACACTAACACCATGCGGGACGCTCCCGGGGAATTGGAGGAGTTCCTGGCAACGGCCCGACTACCGAGACTGGATCCAACCTGCGAGGAGGAGTTGGGAGGCGACATATCGCTAGGTGAGATCCGAACGGCGATCAAACATATGGCTCGTAGGAAAACTCCGGGGACGGACGGGCTTCCCGTGGAATTCTACGCAGCCTACGTGGAATTGCTTGCCCCGCAATTACAATCCGTCTACAGGGAAGCCTGGAAGGAAGGACAATTGCTCGCTTCCACGCGCGAGGCACTGGTTATACCTCTCCTGAAAAAAGGAGGGGACCCGGGTGCCTGGACGGCCTACCGCCCACTCTCCATGCTAACAGGGGACTATAAGATCTTGAGCAAAATTTTAGCCACGCGGCTGTTGGATCATATGACCACTCTGATACACCCCGACCAGGCTGGGTTCATCCCTCGACGTAACACGTCGACGTGTATCCGGCGCCTGCTGCGGGTTATGGAGGTGGACTGCACTGAATACCCTGCCGCCTTGACACTATCTGTAGATATTGAAAAAGCCTTTGATAGTGTGGAGTGGCCTTACTTGTTTAGGGTCCTGCAGGAGTTCGGACTGGGGGATGGGTTTGTGCGATGGACAAGATTGCTATACACCAACTCTGTGGCTAGGGTGCGGACGGGGACCACAATATCAGCTCCCTATCCAGTGCGACGGGGAACAAGACAGGGCTGCTCGTTATCCCCCTTGCTGTTTGCCTTGGCTTTTGAGCCCCTGGCGTCTCATGCAAGAATGGGACGCGCCTATGCCGGACTAATATTAAGGGGGGAAATCCATTATATTTCCCTTTACGCGGATTATTTATTGCTATTCCTGGCTGACGCGGATGGGACCCTCCGGGGCGCCAAGGCTCTACTCAAGGACTTTGTTCAATTGTCGGGCCTGAAAGTTAACTGGGGCAAGATTTGTGTATACCCCATAACACAGCATGGGCGGACTCCCCCCTCCCTGGGAACAATACGCTGTGAGGACAGTTGTCTGCCGTATCTGGGAGTACACATTTATCACACCCAGCACGGTCTGTTGGAAGGGAACGTGGGTAGGGCAATCAGGGGCCTGGTTGGCAGTATCGGATTCTGGAGCACCCTTCCGCTCTCGGTGGCGGGGAGGGTGGCGTTACTGAAGATGGTGGCGCTCCCACGCCTGTTGTATTTTTTCCGTACGCTCCCTATTTGGGTACCGGCGTCGCTATTCAGCAAGCTCACGGCCATGGTTACGGGCTTTACCTGGGGAACTGGCAGGAGGCGGGTGGCGCTGGCCACCCTACGACGGCCCAGAGCTGAGGGTGCCCATTGCAAAAAATGGGGTTTTCCCAAAAGGCAGGGACCTGGGAATAGAATTAGTACAACAAACAATGGTCCTGACTCAATACTTCACAAATCAGTAATGTGTCATCTCGTTACATTTGGAGCTGAATTACATTTATCATAGCTCAAGAAACTAAATTTGAGGCGATACAACATCCACCATTTGATTAAGCGATATTTATTTATTTACAACAATTCGTATAAAAGTTCGGCGCATGGTTGCTCCAGAGGGAACGTGCATAAGGTAAGGGTGCTGAGAAGTGAGTGTGTGAAGAGAAAGTTCTCAAGGGGCAATAGAAGAATTAAGATAAGTTACAAATTAGACGGTTTACAATTCACCGTACAAGGTGTCCTGGTCACGTATCAATAAATAAAGTCACAATGTTGAGTACAGAATCCAATTCATATTTTAGCACGTAGGGTAAGAGACGTGTACCAGGCTCATTCGTAAGGGGGTGTCGACGTTTCGACCCGTCTTAGGGTACTGCGGTAATTTGATGCCTTGACCATGCGGGTCTTCTTCAGGACAACAAGGAAGGAGGGGCAACCTGACGGAGTCCTCAACTTGACTTGGGGGTCTAAAAAGGGGGGGGGGGAGGTGTAAGTTAGATGATCAGGATGTTGCATAGCTAATTTAATTAACACCTGCCAGAGCGGGTGTATGCTTACCTAGCGTGAATCCAGGAAAGGTTCAACCATGAATCAATAGTGGCAATAATTCAAAAACCATGTGTGTGGTCCACAGACACTGGAACTGAAATTAAACAGAATTGGACAGTGTGAGGGCCAAGTCCCCATAGTCAATCTATCGGACCATGTGCTCACTCCCAATGAACAGGAAATTCTCTCCAAAGGTCTCTCATTTGTCCCCACATGTATGCCCAATGATTTCAACTTAAAACTAGAATTACATCAATTCTTTAGGAAAATCCGGCTGAAACAGTTTTTCCTCAAAACTCCTTATAAACCTGTGTTCTCTGGCAGTGGCCTCCGACCTCCATCCAAGTTTAATCCCCCAACACACACTGTACCACATAAAATACTGGCTTATGAACAAGTGGTGATGAGGGATGTGGGTACTGCCCTCTCTAAACGACAATATGTTAGTTATAACATAACCAAAGAGGAACGGAATGCTTTAGAATCTTTGAGGACAAATGGCAATATTGTAATCAAACCCGCTGATAAGGGGGGTGCCATTGTCCTGCAGAATACAGAGGACTATAAGAAGGAGATCCAGTCACAATTAACTGTGGAAGGCAACTACTCTAGACTTAGAAAAGATCCCACGCAGGACATAGGGAAGTTGATAAGTAAAGTCACAAAAGATGGCCTGGATGAGGGTTTTTTGAGTAAACTGGAGTACAAATATTTAAATAATAAACATCCCAGATTACCCACCATCTACACCCTCCCCAAAATACACAAGCGGATGAAAGACCCTCCGGGAAGACCAATAGTTTCCGGTTGCGGGTCGATTCTGGAGCCCCTATGCAAATATATCAATGTCTTCTTGAAACCCCTAGCCGAGAACACTGCCACCTATTTAAGGGACTCCATGCAGACCATTCAATTAGTGGATGATTACCCTTTTGACTCCAACGCCCAAATACTTGCGACCATGGACATATCTGCCTTATATACCAACATCCCCCAACTCCAGGCATTGATATGTATGGAACAGGCCCTTGACACGAGACCGGCCCCACACCCAGTTCCCACAGAATTCATTATCAAACTCCTTGAGATTGCAATGACCAGGAATTATTTTAACTTTCAGGGACAGTTTTTCAATCAAACAAAGGGCGTAGCAATGGGGGCTAGCTTTGCGCCGAATCTGGCCATTGTTTATATGAGTAACTATGAACAACTATATGTCCTTAGCGATCTCAACCCTTATAGGGCGAAGATTGAACTCTGGCGACGATATATTGATGACGTGTTCATCATTTGGCGTGGGGATGTGGAGGACCTTCAAAGATTCCATCAGTGGCTTAATACATGTTCGACCGATATACAATTCACCATGGAATACAGTAGAGAAAAGATCAATTTCCTTGACATCCTTATAATATCTGAGCAGGGCAAACTCCACACGAATCTCTACAGAAAAAGCAGTGAAAGGAACACTCTACTTCGTTACTCGAGCCACCATCCTCGTAACCTCAGAGACAACTTACCCTTTGGACAGTTCCTGAGGTTACGTAGGAATTGCTCAAAGAAAGAAGACTTTTTTGATGAGTCTGCCGGACTTCTAGCACGGCTGGTGGAACGTGGCTACCCTATAAGGCTCCTTAAAAAAGCCCGAAAAAGGGCATGGCACAACCACAGGGAATTTCTTTTGATCCCTAAGTCTAAGGAGATCCTTAAGGAAGATCGCTTAGTATGTGTCACGACATTTTGTACAAAGAGCAATGAGATCAAAAAGATAGTCAATAAACATTGGCACCTAGTGTCCGACGAATTGGGTAACACACCAATCCCCTTACATGCATTCAAGAAAGGGAAAAACATACGAGATCAATTGGTCAAATCGTTACTACCTATGCCCCCAATATCGGTCAGACCACTTTATGGGATGTTCCGTCTCCCACGGGACACCATAAATGTGGTTCCTGCAAAGCTTGCCCTTTGACCAAAGAAATGAATGCGTTTACACACCATGAAAAGGTACACACACTGAAGGGTTTCAGTAATTGCAACTCATCGGGCGTCATATACGCACTTGTTTGCCCGTGTGACTTCATGTATGTGGGACAGACAACTCAAAAATTTAAGTGTCGCATCCTTCAGCACTGCAGCCGTATACGCTGTAAAACAGTGGGAGCACCCTTGGTTGACCATTTTACGAAGTTTGGCCATGCAGCTGACAGTTTAAAATGGTGGGTTCTTGAAAAGATCAAACCTAATCCCAGGGGAGGGGATTTCAGTATCACACTTAACAGAAGGGAATGCAGATGGATAGACTCCTTGGACACTATCCATAGAGGATTGAACGAGTTGGAGGAGATTAATAGACAGATTTCCATTATGAGTACTGGGTAGTATATCCTTGGCATTAATCTCTCACCACTGGTATATTATTCATGACGACAACTGATGTACACTGTGAAATGTGGCCTGTTTGCTAATCCACTGCTTCATGTACACTGAAATGTGGCCTGTTCTGCTAATCTACTGCCCCTAATCCCAACCGGTCTACACTGTACAAATTGGCCCTTACATTGACTGCCTATGTTATGTTTAACTGTACGTATGTTTATATTGTATATACGTTGGAACTATTGTTCTATTGTCTGTTAGGTTATATTCATTCATTGTAAGTTTGGAAATGTTGTTACTTCATGAACTGTATATTCATTATATCGGATCCATTGTTGCATGACAGTAATCGGTAAGACTGTGTGCCGATTAATCTATTGAACTCGGAATACTGCCTTTGTTTGTTTTTAAATCATCATTCCAATTGTGTCCAACCCCTGGTACTATAGATTATGATCCATAGATAGACATCACAAACCCCGTTGGAACTACAGATGTATTGCCCCGGTGAGTCTTTCTACTCTGACTCTCTTAACGACGCACCGTCACGACGTGCACGGTTACCCGGTGCGCTTCATATACTCAGAGCGCATGCGCCCCCGGTTCCTCCGGTTGAGACGCCACGGGAACACGCTCTGCATTAGATGCAGGTAAGAACGCTGGGAGACCTTTTAAGTTCTTAGCTCACGACGCTGGCCAACTGGTACCCATATCATTCACCTTGGTTTCCCCTTAGAACGGCCAGCGGCCTGCAAATGAGATGCCGTAATTGAATCCCGGTTCCCTAGGACACGCTGCCGAACGGATTGAGTCCGCGTTACAGAACGGCCCTTGTCCGGGATTTGTGATGCCCAAACTGGTTCCCTGTGATACACTGCTGAACGGATTGAGTCTGCGTTGCAGGTATTGTGAATTTTTATTCAATCTTATGCCCCCATCCGCGCATCTGAGCGAATAGATCGCCGACTTGGCCCTCACACTGTCCAATTCTGTTTAATTTCAGTTCCAGTGTCTGTGGACCACACACATGGTTTTTGAATTATTGCCACTATTGATTCATGGTTGAACCTTTCCTGGATTCACGCTAGGTAAGCATACACCCGCTCTGGCAGGTGTTAATTAAATTAGCTATGCACATCCTGATCATCTAACTTACACCCCCCCCCCCCCTTTTTAGACCCCCAAGTCAAGTTGAGGACTCCGTCAGGTTGCCCCTCCTTCCTTGTTGTCCTGAAGAAGACCCGCATGGTCAAGGCATCAAATTACCGCAGTACCCTAAGACGGGTCGAAACGTCGACACCCCCTTACGAATGAGCCTGGTACACGTCTCTTACCCTACGTGCTAAAATATGAATTGGATTCTGTACTGAAAATTGTGACTTTATTTATTGATACGTGACCAGGACACCTTGTACGGTGAATTGTAAACCGTCTAATTTGTAACTTATCTTAATTCTTCTATTGCCCCTTGAGAACTTTCTCTTCACACACTCACTTCTCAGCACCCTTACCTTATGCACGTTCCCTCTGGAGCAACCATGCGCCGAACTTTTATACGAATTGTTGTAAATAAATAAATATCGCTTAATCAAATGGTGGATGTTGTATCGCCTCAAATTTAGTTTCTTGAGCTATGATAAATGTAATTCAGCTCCAAATGTAACGAGATGACACATTACTGATTTGTGAAGTATTGAGTCAGAACAGAGCTGAGGGTGGGCTGGCAGTACCCGACTTCGTGTGATATTATCTGGCTGCCCAGTTACAATGGCTCACGCTGGCGGTGGCTAGGGAGTTTAGAGGCCCGGAAGGCCCACAGGGCAGACTGATCCCGCGCCATGTGGTTTCCTTTATTGTCTTCCAACAACGACTCGATTTGTCACAATTAACTCTTGAAGAGCGAACGCTCCGGCTGTGTTGGGACCGAAGCCTACGGAAGGCCGGCATTGCTCACCCTTACGCCCCAGAGATCCCATTAGGCATGTGCACGGCCCTCCCGCATGGAGGGGATTGGTCGGGATTGGCTAACTGGGAAGGCCTCGAGGTACAGATGGTGGGGGACCTATACCTAAATGGAGTGCTTCAGCCATTCCAGGAGCTACAGGACTCCTTTGGGATCCCGAGGGGAGACTATCTACTCCACGCAGCCCTGGTGGCAGGTCTCCAGAAGCACTGGAACGCGGGACTATCGGAACCCCAGACGGCTGCAGGATGTCAATATGTGGTCATGGCAGCGGGCACAATTAAGGCCATTACGTGCCTATACCGGAGACTGACGACAGAACACCTAGCCCCTTTGAACGCTCTAAAGGACAAATGGGAAATGGATATTGGGAAACCTATCCCTGCACTGACGTGGCCCAAGCTACAGAGACGGGCCTGGAAGAGCACACGTAATGCCCGGTTTCAATTGGTGCAGTACTTCACCTTGCATAGGGCATACTTGACGCCAGCTAAATTATTTAAGTATTTCGGGGGCCCTACACCGCAATGCCCTCGGTGTGGGAAGGAGGGGGCTGACTTCAAACACATGTTCTGGTCCTGTGGGTCACTAAGTCGCTACTGGGAAGAGGTTATTGATTGCTTAAACCAGGTGACAGGGCGGGACCTGGAGGTGGAATTGGGAGTTTGTTTGCAGCTATGGTTTCCCCACACTCCGCGCACAAAAATTACGAGCAAGTTTTGCGATTTAGGGCTAGTTATGGCCAAAAGAGAAATCACCCTGCACTGGAAATCGAGAGTTGGTCCCAGCTTTGCAAGATGGAGAGCGACTTTCACCAAATGGGCATGTAGTGAGGGCATGTTCAGGCTACAGTTAGCACTGCGGGGGAACCATGAAAAGGCGCTGGACATGGCACGTGCATGGGAGGCACTAGTGGTTGAGCTCCAAGGGTGGGTAACGGATGAAGTAGGGGACGATGATACAGTGGAGCAGCCTGCGGAAGCGCAGTAATAGAGATGTACCAGGTAGAAGACAAGCGATGGAACGAGTACACCACTTTTACTTACAGAACTGAGCCTGACTATTGAAGTGGGGAGTAGCCCACAACCAACAACACAGCAACTTAAAAAGAGAGAACCGTCCTTGTACCTTGTATTATGGCACACTGACATGGGGGGGGAGGGTGAATATGCATATAGGAGTGCTGATGGGTGAAGAATATCTGGATGACAGCGAATTAGATCATATAACACATTGATTTCTGGAAGTCGGATATGTCCATCAGCATGAGGGTAATTAACGAAAGGTAATTGTAACTGAAAATATGCAATAAAAATTGTTTTTGCAAAAAAAAATATGGCTTCAACAGCCATGTCCAGAGCAAATGACACTGTACTATTAATTTATAGGGACACCTATAAGGAGGGAAATGCAATTGTTGAGGTACAAACTAACCTCTAGCCCCAGGCTTAGGGCATGATTCATTTATTTACAGTTGGCCAGGAGAGGCCATCCTACTCTCCCTGTATGGTATCATAAAGCTACCCATCCAAAACTCGAAAGGTTGGGTGGTAACTTATCTTACAATGAGACATGCCATTCTCCAATGGCTGATATTATACTCTCTGGTGATAGGCCACCCAACAATTGTCCACTCGTCGGTTTCTAGTTTTTGTTATACTCTAAAGCTTGGCTATCCTTCTCTCTAATTTATTATCATCCACTATCCAGTGCCAGGATTTTTCTTGATGCTTTATTACAACGTGACACCCATTTGTGTTTTTTCTAGGTTTTAACCAATTCGTCCATTCACTTCACCTTTGTACTCATCTTGATTTGTTTACCTATCAGCAACATAATGTATCTCGCTAAAGACTACGCTTTATCGCTATGTCTCTCTTTTATGCCTCTTGTTTTTTCCAGTCCTTGGTACCATCCTTCTTATTTAATTCTTTGAGGTTTATGCAGTCAGTTACAATTATGAGTTACAATTGCCTTGTGCATAGCCAAATCTCCTATTGCTATGTGTCTTTTTTGCTTATTGGCCCCCTCACTTGCACAATGTTCTCTGAATCAGAGACCTCTCGTGTGATGCTCTTTAGCTTGGAGTCCTTTCACACAATTTTCCATTTCCATGTTACTTCTCGCATGATGTGCCCTGGACGGTGTACATGACTGGTGTTATATGTTCCTACGGCTGTTTTTCTGTTGTTATTTTGACCCAGTTCTCCTTCGCTGTCATTTGCAGTACTGACGTGATGCATTGCCTCAGGTTGCACAGTAAAGATGCTGCCAAAAGGAAGCGGATGTCCTACATACCAGACATGGCATATTAACGTTCTTGTGTTTTTTTCTTTACATGTGATGGAGACAGTGATGGGAGACAGTAATAAATGATATTTGTATATTATACTGGCCTCCATGTCCTTTATAAATGTTTACTTTTGCTATGCGCTAAAGCTGGGAAAATCAACATTTCCGATTACTTTGACTGCTACTGGATTTCTTTGAAAAATAAACTTTACAGATAAGCACCTACAATTTATGTTACAATATTGGTTTATGTAGGTTTTACTGTAGCAAGCATGGTGTCTTTGTGTACAAAGAAAGGTTACTTGTATGGTTTACAGGGGAGATCTTGAATAGAGATAACATAAAAAGTAATCATGTTAACTAAAGAAGACACCAAGCACTCTCAGGCACTGCACCCTCTACTAGGCAAGCCAAGGTCACATTTTATTCACATTTAGTTAGTGTTCTACAGCCTACATACAGACCGATGTTTTGCAAACATGTTGACCTTTGGTTGACTGCATGAAAAAACCTGAGGCGTACAAAGTGAATCACGCGAAAGAAAGCCTAGGATACATTGGTTTTTCATTTCATTGTTTGCTAAGTAGGAAATTCTATTTTCATTTGGCCATAGTAAAATAAAAAAATGTCACCATATTAAAATGTAAACATGCCTGAATTAATAAACAGAATATTTCTGCTTGCACAGGAAGTAGGAATTAGGGCCTGAATTAGATCTCGGCGGACGGGTAACTCCGTCACAATGGTGACGGTTGCCCTGTCCACTGAAATATAAATCCCATTACAGCCTGTGGGATTTATATTTCTGAGGATGGGATATCCATCACCGTTGTGACGGAGTAATTCTACTGGAAACTTCTAAATCATCTTGGCAGACAGGTTACTCTGTCACAAAGGTGATAGATGTCTCTTTGCCGAAATAGAAAAACTATTATATCCTATAGGATTTAGATTTCGGCGGACAAGATATCTGTCACCGTTGTTATGGAGTAACTCATCCGCCAAGATCTAAGTCAGGCTCTGAATATGAAAAAAAGTTAATAAAATTATGGAAAAAAAAAGAACACGAAAAGTTAATGTGAATCAGATTATGATTCAGTCACTGTAAAGCAAAAGGGCCTTTTGGTTGATAATGTGCTGCTGATGGCAAATTGGAGTTACACACAAGGTTGCAGGAGAAATCTTATTGACCACAATTTCAAACCTCCTGTCAAAATGGTCTAAGAACCCTGCTACAGACCCGAGGTTTCACTGGTGCAAGGATCTGCAACCCTTAATCCTACTAGGTCATCCAAAAGGCTGGAGCTGCCAGACCTAGTTAAAAAGTCAGGATAAGAAGTCCAGACAGAATTTATTTATCAAATGGAGAAAATATATATTCTCTTCCCTCATCTTGGTGGTAAGCATCAGGCATGAAAGCATAGTGTTATAGTCAGTTCCAGGCAAAATCACTCCTTTTAGTGATTCAAAAATAGTATGCTATAGAGTAAACCAGTTATCTATTCATTCGTCCCTTAGGTGCTGGCCTTCTTGGTCATTATTTCCAGCACATAGTCCACTAGATCGGACATGTTTTCCTTGAACATCACGCAATGGACTTTTCACAAACAAACTTCAAACGGCCTTAAATGCTCTGCTTTTCGTGTAGCACTTTCTTTTAATGGGAACAACAGGCATTTAATCGGATATCCTGTGTCCCTCTCAAAGGCTCTTAAAGTCTTCTTCTTACTCATGTTTTTCCTGCCATTTTTGAATCTTTCTGTAAGCTAGTTGGTTTAGGAAGGCTATGGGTGGAAAGCATATAAGTTACCTCAAATTCACCCATGCCACATCATTTGTGTGTATGTAGACATGAGGTTTGTTCTATAATCTATGACTACCTACTTGGGAAATCTACCCATGTAAAAATATTCAGCACGGCACTGGGCACTCCATGGGCAGTGCCTGCCGTCTTAGGCACGCCTTCACAGTACGTGGTGGCATGATTAACCACCACCAGAAAAGAACACTTCCCTGAGCAGTTCTTAGAATATTGTCTATCCCAACCCTCTCAAAGGGAGTCACAGTCAGTGGAAGATGAATTAGGGGTGACTTACAGCTCCCCATGGCTTGCCACAGGCTTGGTAGGTTACACAGAAAAAGAGCACGTCTTTGCTTTGGCTACCATCTTGTGCCAGTACAAAAATCCCACCAGCTTGCTCTTGGTCATTTTAAGGTGCCCAGCTAAAGTGATACAGGAGACAATTTGAAAAGGAACTCTCTAAATCACTAATATGCTCCTAATCACCTAGAGCATCCCAGAAGGCTGCATCTTCTCAATAGATGGTGAACAGCCTGCATGTTCTCCTTCATCCTTTGCTTTACGTCCCCACTAAAAGCTAAAGAATGTGGGAAACTATCTCTGGTATTTAAAGCAATATTCTTGGACTGGTCTCTCTACAACTTGCAACTTGTGAGAGTAGGTTCCT
Source organism: Triturus cristatus (assembly GCF_964204655.1). NCBI lineage: Eukaryota > Metazoa > Chordata > Amphibia > Caudata > Salamandridae > Triturus > Triturus cristatus. The sequence goes on along the minus strand of NC_140588.1, from coordinate 396,310,466 downwards.
CTTGATCCTTAGGCACCTCCCTGGCAGGCTTTTTTTCTTAGGCACTTAGGGCCGGATATAAGACTCTATCAATTTGCAAGTTGCAAATTTGCGACTCGCAAATAGGAATTTACAACAGTGTCTAAGACACTGTGATTCCTAATGGGGTCACAAATTGCCTGCCTCATTAATTTTTATGAGGCAGATGTAATTTGCGACCCAATTAGGAATGGCTAGCACTCCCAGGGATGGTGGCCTGCTGGGGTCAGCAAACCACCATGTCTGTAACTTCTTTGTAAATAAAGCACTTTTTTTTAAATGCAGGCTGTTGGGACCACTGCCTGCTCGTAAAAAATATTTTCGCACACATTCACATAGCGGAAGGGGACCCCTTCCCATTTGCGAGTGGCTTCCCACCTATTTGAAGTAGGTGGTAAACTATGAGTGTTTTGAGTGTTGTGACGCCCCGTCCTAATTGCGAGTGGCAAACCCTATTTTGAGAGTTGGTAATAAGCTGATTTCCTGTTTGAAAACTGCAAAATGTGGTAGTACATCTGGCTATTAGTCTATTTTTTCAGGATCTACACCCCGGAAACTCCTCCAAGTTGCTACCTCAGCTTTGCTAGGCATAATATCCAGCTTGGGCAGCCCTAACAATTCACTGTGTATGTAATTTCCTAACAAACAGAAGGATTTGACAATTACCTTCTTCTGGACAGTGACCTTGAATGCCACGGTTACTATTACATAACATAACCACAATGGGGTTACCATGTATCCCTCAGAACCTGGGTATATATTAGACAAAGCTACAATAGTTCCGTCGGGGTTAGAGCAAGAATATATTTACAATGCAGAATTAATCAAAGGTGGTTGCTTAGTATATGACATAAATGTACCAATCATTTAGATTAACTAGAGCATACAAATTCAGAAAAGAAGGAACACAAAGATAATATTAATATGCAGCACTCTTTAGTAGATGCATGTAGTAGTATTTTATTCAAAAGAATTGAAGTTCCCATGGATATTTATAAACTTATACAGGGCTGTCAAAGCCAGAAAAATGGAAAATGGCAGTTGACAAGAGATGTAGTGACATTAGGTGCTCCGTGATCGTGGTGCAGTGAATATATGCAAAGTGAAACAGCATATATACAATTGGTCAGAGAAAACACATTATCTCTGGTAGCTAGCGTAATGGCTTAGTGACTTGGACCAGGAGATTTAAGACTGAACCCAGAATAGCCGTCGACGTTTCGACCCAGACAACGCTTAGTTAAGATGTCATACAAAACACAAAACAGTCACTAATGCAAAATCAGCTTAAGTAACATTACTATCTTTCATCCTGCCATGTAGGGCTTTCAAAGAAGCATCACCTAATCCTTCCAGGTCTAGTGACAGAGTTTGCAAAAATTATGTAAAATAACAAAACCTATGGAAAATGCAAAACCTGCTATAGATATATTAGCACAATCGCTTCTATTTGGACATCAGGATGCATTTGACACCAAAAATAAAGCACAAAAACACAAGTGTCATGCAGAACATCCACTCATGTTCAGGAAATATTCCTATGCTTCTGAATTGATATTGTGTGGCGTTATTCTTCCACATGGCATACTTTCGAGAATTTCACGTGACAAGCGTTAAGGGAAATTCACAAAATTATGCAAGGTTATAAGTAAATTTCACCCAGGCACAGCAAAGAACTTTATTTGTAGTGGCATTGGCTTTCTATAATGGAAAAGAGGCTACAGTGGGAATGAGAGCTGTGAATGAGCTGCAATCCATCTAATTCACAAAGATAAAGTGTTTTTGTTATTAGTCTCTGGATCACTCTTTATAGCAACAGGCAAGACTGATGTCAGAGAAAATATATATAGCAGATACAAAAGTATTAACTGCTAGGTCCAACCAGATTAGTTAAAGAAATATATATGTGAGGAGAAAACTGTTACAAAAATAATAACTAGATAAATGGAGCAAACGTTAAAAGACCACAAACATCCTCCCTGGGAAAATCATTAGAAAAAAACATGCAATGTTGCTATATTGGTATGTAAAGCATGTAAAAAAGTTCTAGAGAAGATACACATATTTGATGACTTGCAAGTGACATTGGAGACATTGGAGAGGTAAAATGGTAGGGCCTGCTAAAAGGTTTACTTTCAAGCTAGGCACGCCTGAACGTTGAAGCTGTTAAAGAGCACCACAAGACTGGAATTGTGGGTGGAGCAGGTATTCTGTAGCTTCAAGCCTCCCTCCAAAAAGGTTGTGTCTGTTTTGGGTAGGAGTCCCCCTTGTTCTAGCTCTTAAGAGATGAAAATGCAAACTTCTCTGCAGATATTCCTGGGGCACCTTTACCTTGGCAGAAACTCCTTAGATCTTCAGGACTGGTTCCTCCCAGCACAATTGACTGTTTTCAGTGGTTTCCAGCAAATATAGCTTTGGATCCCCAGCACTATGTCAAGTTGGAATTGGTCTGAGTGCTGGAGCCGGTAGGATCCATTTTGGGATTTCCTTGGTTTAGCACTGGACAAGATGGAGGTCACAATATCTTCCCCAAGACAATGGTCAAGTGAATGGCCTGCATTCCTGTGCCCCAAGGGTGCAGAAGTAGACAAAGAAGGGAAATGGATGGAGACAGCACTACCTTTAGAAATTCAATAAAGTCCTTATTAGCAAAGGACTGCTTATTAGTTCTTCCTAAGCACTGTCATGTGTACGATTATAGGATGAAAGGTGAGACTACAGTTTCTGTTGTTCAAGGTGAGAAAGCTTCTAGGCATGGCCTGTTCTTTTGTCTGTCTCAGATTACTGCTAGCCAGGCAAAAATAACTCGCATTTTATTATGCTTATGTTTTGAGTTCTCATGCATGGAGACAGCCAGCCCCTTACTTGTTTTATCACTTTGCGAAAAGGCTGTGCCTGGAAATTACATTTAAAAGGAAATCAGCCCAAACCTGTTCTGAAAACATAGACAGTGGTCATGGCCAGCCTCACAGCATTATAGGCCCCTAGGCAAGGCAGTGCACTGGGCCCTGCCTACAAAACCTCTCACAGGAATAAAAAGGTTTAATAGAAAATCAGTGTTAAATTCTGGTCTGCATGGGGTCCCTATGCTTGTGGGCCCCCCGGGAAACTGCCTAGTGTGCCCATGCATTAAAAGGGCACTGACAGTGGTTCCACACCGCCTGCCTGGTATATGTGTATAAAAATTGGGATCCAAACCACCCTCAAGGTTGTGCCCCCAGACATGACCTGATAGGGGCAAATAATGTGTGTATGCCTTTAGAAGGCACTCAGTGAAGGTCAGAGACAATATATTATATCCTCAAACTGATAAAACAATTGTAGGCAATAAGTGCAAATTGAATCTCAATTAATCTAAATTCACTACTGTTTTTTTCAAGATAGATTTCCAGTATTAAGTAAGTTTGTTTTTTGGATGTTTAATATCACTCTTTACTGTTTTAAGTTTAAATACTTCAACTCATTAAAAATATTGCCTTCTGAAGGGTGCTAGACAACACAACAATTTGAAATTGGATTTTATGTTTAGGTGTACGTGGGGAATAATATTTCTCTCTTCCACACCCACATCTGCACCTGGTACAGTTTTAGATGAGCATCAACAACAAACAGCGGAGCCAAAGAGAGAAATTGAGGACAACGGGGGGCCCTCCACTCCACTCGTATAGAATCAGAACACAAAAATTGCCCCACTCTCCAACATCCCATCAGGAACTCTTGATTGTTAAAGGGCTCCTCAAATACTTTCTGACTATAAGGGCCAGTACAACTCGGCTGTGTATTAGAGGATCCCTGCACATCAAAGGCTGAACTACCAGAGGGCCAAGCATGGTAATTTGGAACCCAAAAAAACAGTGCTCCATAATAACAGGACATACAGGACACGGGCTGTCTGCATATAATCAGAGCACGTGTTTGTGGGCTATTTATCATGTAGTAGCCACTGCAGAGACCATAAACACCAGCAGTAGAGTAAAAAACAAATTGAAAATGCCACACAAAATATGCACTGCCTTACACATATCATTCAATTTTCAAATATATTTCTCTGTGACTCTTTTTGGTGTTATAATACTACCTCATATTGACAGCTCTCTGAATAATTAAAGCATACGTCAGCAAACAGCACATACAATATATGCTTACAGTATGAAATTCCAAATGAACAGAAACATTTAGATTGATACCCTGCTGCTGGTGCCAAATTGTTTCTTCAACATCCAGACTCTGGAAGGCCATTAACAACCAATAACACGATTCCACATTCTGGAATCCTATGAATACAGAATGAATTGCGCTTCAACAGGGGCTTTTCTCTAAAACAGCATAATGCTATAAAAGACCATGGTCGCTGGGTCAGGTAAGCGATGCGCTGAGAGTCTGACAGTAACATTATGTTTCCCTTACTCTAGGCTATGCACAGTAGAAATAAATTAGCCAGCTTTGCTCAGGTCAGCTTGATTATGTGCAAATGAATGAGCCTGGTCCAGACAGGTTCTGTTTCGAGGAAAGCTTCTGGTATCAATTTAGCAAACCAGCAGCAAACAGCAGACAAGTCAGCTTCGAGAGCTGATTTCCAGCAGAGGATTTATTTCCCAACACTATTTTTCCATATAGTTTATTTGGAATATGTTTTCTTTGCACCTACCCAATTAACTGAATCTGAGATGGTTTACAATGGAAACAACCTCAAGCCTTCTCTAGAAGCTCACATAATACTTCTCAAAGCTTCAACACCTTAGCTTGAGCTGTTTTTCACAAGAAGGTGGCTGTTTGAGAAACATCTTGATTAACATGTTCCCAGACCCATTTCCTCCTGCAACCAATGTAGCACTTAATGTAAGCTCGACTTATATAAATGATATGTAAAAATCCCTAGATCAGTTAATCAAAATTAAATCAACATTTTGGAAGGCAATGCATCACTGATGGAAAGGACAGCATCATTCCTACCTTAAAAAGTGTCCCTGGAAAGTGTAGTTTGAGGCAGTCTGAAACAGCAGTGGAAGAATTGGCATCTTTGGTGAGCCACACTTTCACAGAATAGCCGTCTCCAAACCTAGGGAAGAGCAATCATACATTCATGACAGGCAACAAACACAAAGTAATTGCCAGCTAAGCACCTGATTACATGATCCACACAAATCATAGAAGAAAATGGTGTAACCATTTTTTGGGTCTATCGCAAAGTATGTGTGCATTGCATTTTGCATCCATTCTCAAGTTGCACCCCCCGAAATGTGAATTACTTACATGATTTGAACCCACCTGGGGTGTATAGAAACTGGAATTGTTCATAGTCGCACCTCTGTCATGAGGTAGGATTCACCTGCCACAAATCACGAGTGCAAACTCCCTTTCGGATGCAATGTGACCAGCGGTCGAAGAGCATTAGAAGAAAGGATGGGAACTGTGATACTGCATGCAATGAGCAGGGTCAGTGGGGGTGGGGTAAAAGGTGTGGCAAAAAAACTAATTTCTGCAAGTTTTTCGTGTTTTTCACCTTCAGGCAGCTACATCTAAAATAATGTGCAGCTTAAATGAAAAATAAATAGGTACAAAATGAACCCTCTATTAGGTAATGCACTGCAGAGGTATGTGTTTAACCAAAGAGATACAGAATTAAATCTTATTTGAAGCAGTGGAGAATAGTGAGGGGTGTTTTTAGTGCCACAAGGTCACAGTCTGTGACAGAAATCACTGTGAATATGTAAATCATTATTTTAAATTTGCATTACACACAGTATAAGATACACTGATAGAAAATCAGCAAAAACAATTTAAGACATAATGGGGATTGCAAAATATAGATTTGGGAATGGGCTAAGTTTATAATTACTCTTATCATTTAAGGGGATAAAAAGGATATCAGCATAACAGTTGGATGATTTTTCTCGAGTTGAAGTCACAATACGACAACAGTCTGTGTTGCAAGAACATGTCTCCAGATTGTTTGAATCAAGAAACTAACAAATTGTAAAATGTCTGATTTGGGGAAGAATTGTTGTCATGTACGTGTCAATAGAAATATTAAAAACTATTAAAAAAACTGTTCCGGTATGGTTGTCTTTTTACAAAAAGTAGTGGAACTGTATATTGTAAATCAAAAACGTATTGGCATGCCGTGGCCCCAGATCGTGTCCATTTCGACCTCTGCATGTGCCCCTGACATCGTACTCTGAGAAAACCTCAGGGGGCCTCATTTACAACCCCATTGCACCGCTGGTTCATCACTTTTTTAGACCAACCGGCGGCCCAGTGAGCCTGCTCATACTTACAAGGACACATAAAGTCACCCTGCCTGACATTCATGCCCTTGTAAATATGGGGTCTTTTAACACATTACTCTGCATAAAAGGGGTACTCCATGGGTGTGCTGTGGGTGTTCCCACCAGGCCTTGTATACAAAGGTGTGCTGAGAATCAACAGGTTTATTTCATTTTTTGAAAAATAGTATGAATAGGGGAGACCTTTCTCTTCTCTTAGTGTTAGTGGGGTTTTAAACTTTTAATTTCAAGAATGTTTATTCAAAATAGACAGTGTGAAAAGTTGCAGTTGTAAAGAGGAAATAGGGTACAATGATGTGTAATGATGCGTAATAATCATAGGTAGTTGAATATATAACCTGGGTACATGTTGGACCTGGCCCTTTTTGCAGGATTGTACACAAACATTTTTCCTTCTCCTGTATCTTTTTCCAACCTATTTTTGTTGTCTCTAGGACTCTTGGCACTTTACCCCTGCCATTCAGTACTAAAATGCATGTGCTCTCTCCTTTGAACTTTGTATGATTGGCTTAGACCTGTTTGGCATATTGAATTTACCTGCAAGTATCTTGTACAGTGGTATCCCATATCCCTGGGGCTGGTAAATTAAATGCTACAAGTGGGCCTTCAGCGCTGCTTGTGCCACCCACAGAAGTATCCTTTCAAACCTGTGTCTCAGGCCTGCCACTGCAGGGCCTGCACATGCAGTTTACTGCCATGGTGACTTAACATTTAAAGTTACTTGCCAAGCCTGAAACTCCCCTTTTACTACATGTATGTCACCCCTAAGATAGGCCCTATGTAGCCCTATGGGCAGGGTGCTGTGTAGGTAAAAAGTAGGACATGTGCCTTCATTGTGTGGCATGTCCTGGTAGTGACAAACAGCCTTTTTGGTTTCTCACTGCTGTGAGGCTAGCTCCTCTCATAGGTTTGCATTTGGAATTCCCTGATATGTTTTTCAGTGGTGTTTCTGATCTGAAAGGAGTAGCGTTGCCAGGTTTGGTATGTTTTAAATAGTGGTGATAAATCCTCATGAAAAAAAAATGATATAAAAGTGCTCAAATAATGTGCAAAATTTGTATTTCATGGAATCTGCTGTCATTTCATGGAATTACACAAACAAATTATAAGAATTCCGCACACCCCTAGAAATTATGTGGAATGGAAAATTAAATGTAAGAAAATAAATATGGCAAAAGAAAAGTGTGATATTTACATGTGATGTACTACTAATCATAATCACCAAATAGCAGTGCATAAGTTAAATTCAATGTTAATACACAATACTTCCTAACATCCTTAATGCATCAGAAAATCCATTCTACAATATTTTATAGAGGAAAACAACAGGCACACTTGCATAACATAGTTATTGTGATTCTGTCTCACTGCACAAATATATCCCCTTTAGGTCTGTTTATGGCTAAATACCTTTTTTTTTACCTTTCATTATAACCTACGCATGGACAATGTTATTTCAGCAATACATAGATCTGTCTGTTAGAGAGATTTATGACATATAATATCAGTACTGAGCCCCTTTATATTACATTGGATGCATTAAAAGCTTAAATCAGAGGCGCATCTATTAAATCTGTCATCAGCAAAAATAGGAGTACAGATACAGGATCGCAGTGACCTTGCTGCATTGATGTCCCTTAAGATTGAACATGCAAAGGCAATTTATTCTTCCACAGGTAACGAGAGAGATATTTGTTTTATTATGATTGCATGCTGGACTTGCATCAATCGACATTCTTGTGGAAAGGCTGACTCTACCTATTTGTTGTATAAAAGTTTGGATTTTGATACAGGGAATTGATAGTCCACATTCTTGCTTTTAAAAATCAAAGAGAAATCAGCTCCTTCCCTATTAGCATACATGATCATGGTGGTAATGTTACTCAGACTTCTGATATTCTCTTTTTTAGGGAATATTTTTATTAAGGTTTTCATGGATGGTTAAGAACAATCAAGTAATAATCCACAAATGATCATGTAGTTCACATAATTTGTTCTTCTTAAACAACAAGAACGCAGAACAACAAAACCCGCCTCCCCCACCCACTAGACTTCTGTTATTCTTAAGAAATTTCAGCATTTTTATCAATTATTATGTATCGAAGATTTAGAGTATCCTGCTGAAGAATTAGAAAGATACATCTGCCAAATTTCCATTCCATTGCTTAATACTGAGGAAATTAATGTGTTAAATGAAGAATTTTTCTTTCAGGATTTTACTGCTATTGAAACTCTATCAATAGGTAAGGATTCAGGCGAAGATAAGATACAATACCCCCCTCTCCCAATTTTATAAAAAAAACTTTTCTGACACACTAGCTGCTATTATAGTACAAATTGCTTAGGGGTTTGATAAAGGTTGTGAAACCCACAGTTCTTGAAAGTAAGCTAATATTGCAGTATTCTTAAAAAAGCAAACTTTTTGAGTGTGTATCATTTCAGCGCTAAAACATATTCCAAGGTTCCTGCCTTTCAGTTATCAGGGGTGATTGAACAATGTGTTACCTGCAGCAACAAGCATGGCTTTTTTCCCCACATGACACAACAGTTTATGTTAATAATGTAATTTCCTTGTTTGATGCTGTCTATGCTCCTCAAAGATAAAACCCCATTTGAGCAGGTGTCATGGAGTATTTTGTAGGCTGTTATTGGCAACATGGGACTTCATGGTATGCTTGCTCGATGGACAAGCATGAGAACTACACAGAAAAATGTGTTGCATTACAGGGTTAAATAAACTAGCCCTTCTGCAGGCATTATCCCCCAATAAAAATGCCACACGGAGACCGAGGAAAATCACCCCTTATCTAAAAACACACGGTCGCCCGTCTTTCCGAGGTATCCGGGTTAACCGGTGAGGTCAAAGCGGCCGAGAGCAGAAAGACAGGCTTCTGGTGAGACGTGTCGGCAGCATGCTGCTCCACCCAGCGTGCATGTCAGCATCTGCCTGGGACTTATATTCGTCTTGAAACACTACATTCATTCCCTCAACGGATTCGGAGCAGGCAGGTCTCATTTAGAGCTATTTATGACCGTGTGTTTTTAGATAAGGGGTGATTTTCCTCGGTCCCCGTGTGGCATTTTTATTGGGGGATAATGAAACCAAATACGCTTCTGAAGCACGTCCGCCCACAGAAGGGCTAGTTTATTTAACCCTGTAATGCAACTGATTTTTAGGTCTCGTCTGAGACAGCGCTTTAGCGCTGCTCTGGCGAGACTTATAGTAAGCGAGTTTTGGAAGTGCAAACAGTGCTTTTCAGGCCTCCAAATACAGTGCATGTGCCCTGGGCGCGCGCACCATTTGGCAGCCTGAAAAGCACTGCCTGATCACTTGCTTTGATGTCCTCAGTGAGCCACTGAGGACATCAAAGTGCACACCATTTGCCACCCCCTTGTTTTTTCCTTTGATCCCTATCTTTCCCTTCCTCAATCTCACCCTCTCCCTGCCTTTTACAACTGCGGCCCGCACCACTGCGCCCGCCCCCACTCCCCCCTCCCACTCCCTCCTCGTCAGCTTCAGTGCGCTCTTGTTCTGTGCCACTCGTTTTTCCTCGTTTTTTGTGCCTTTCTGCCCTCTGTTCCACTCGTTTTCCCTCTTTTTGTGCCTTTCTGTCCTCTGTTACACTCGTTTTCCCTCTTTTTTTGTTCCTTTCTGCCCTCTGCTCCTCTCGTTTTTGTGCCCTTCTGCCCTCTGTTCCACTCGTTTTTGTGCCCTTCTGCCCTCTGTTCCACTCGTTTTTGTGCCCTTCTGCCCTCTGTTCCATTCGTTTTTTGTGTGCCTTTCTGCCCTCTGCTCCTCTCGTCTTTTGTGCCCTTCTGCGCCACTCTTTTTTGTGCCTTTCTGCCCTCTGTGCCACTCGTTTTCCACTCTTTTTTTGTGCCTTTCTGTCCTCTGTTCCACTCGTTTCCCTCTTTTTTTTTGTGCCTTTCTGCCCTCTGTTCCACTCGTTTTTTTGTGCCCTTCTGCCCCACTCGTTTTTCGTGCCTTTCTGCCCTCTGTTCCTTTCGTTTTTCTGTACCGGCTTGTGTGGAAACGCATATAATTGGGTGAGTATCTGTGCTTTTATCTGTGTATGCTTATTTTGCTTGCATACCACTTGGTGAATATCTGAGAGTGTGGGTTTGTGTGCCTTTTTGAGCTAACCAGGGACATTTCCACCTTAAAGATCAGGGAAAATATTTTAATCAAGAAATATTTCCATGGTTTGTCAAATGTCCTGGGCATACGCTGGTTCAGTGAATATAAAAATGTGTGTGCATTGCAATGTTTGTGCAATTATATGCATTTAACAACAAATACATAGACAAAAAGAATGCTCTACAAATAGCAGAACAGTTGCTGCGTAATTGTGCACCGTTTCACACCAAGAACATATCAAATTAACTGCTTGTCTCCAAGCCACGCCCTTAGCTTCGCCCCTTCTGTTACATTTAGTTAGTGCCTGCATTTATTTTTTTTTCCATTTAAAGCACTGATGCTTCCAAGTACATAATTCTCCATTAGTCTGTACACGTTTGCCTAGATCTCTGAATAATAATAGGTTCAATAACTCGAAAGAGAAAAATATACAAGAACAGTATTTCTTACGAAACGTCCCTAAACCTATAAAAATTAGCAGAAAAGAAGTTGGTCATTTAAAGAAGCAGCGAGTGCTTTCCTAAGAAGAGCTCTTCAGGAACCAGCCAGCGCCACGTTGACTGCAAGCTTACATGTTTACGTAGGACCACGTTCCCAGAACAGATGGCTGGCTTGTCTTTACCCACGCAGAGGAAAGGAAATTAGGGCTGCACACAGAACAAGCATTTGCAATGCAATAGGTCTCGCATTTGCAAAAGTTTAAGCTATTGGCATTGTTCATGACAATGCCTTTTTTAATCTATTTTATAAAACAAACACATAATGGCATTTATTTATCATTTACAAAGCCAATAGCTAGTGTTGCATTATTATTAGCAATGCCAGCTGCTCACACTTTTATAATGCTAAACCTATTGCATTGCAAATGCTTGTTCTGTGTAGTTCCCATGCTTGTCCGGATTTGTTCTATTAATGATGTCATTGTCGCACCCTGTGTCGGAGGTTTATTTTGTACACTATGTTAGTTTTTTCAAATACACTATAATGAGCATCTACCTTTTTGGCTATACAGACCATCTGTTAAGGAATCTCACGTTTTTAGGTTGTTGGCCATCCCTCACTCGGGGCTCTTTTTTTTAGCTTGCCCAAGTTATAAATACAAGGCACATCATCTTCCATGTTCAGATATTGGTACTATCTAGTTTAGTAGTATTGCACCCCATGTACAGGCATGTGACTCTGTAGCACAAGCACTCTGTGTATTCAACAGTTAGTTGTTGGTAAACATTTTTTAATTTACCAGTGGGAACCACCTGTCAATCGGATGCACAGGCATTTGATTTTGGAGCACACCTTATATTGGGTTAACAAGCTATTTGTATTTACAACAGCAAGGTGTTGTTAAACATTTTTGCATTTAATGTTGTTAACCACCCGTCATTCTGATGTTGCCCTTCACTTTTCCCTTTATCGCTAGATTCATCTCGCCAAAGCGTGTAGTACACTGACCCACGTTTAACTATCTAACAGCGTACGTGCACACTTGGCCGTACCTTACGTGACACATAGTAAGTACCGCGGCACCAGTGGGCCATCCAGCCTCCATCCTGATTGTTTTGTTCTGTTCTCTATTGTAAGTGTAATTTGCATCTGTGTTCCTCTCTGGCCATAGGAGCTGGACCAAGCCCACTAACGTCCAGCTGTCCAGCCGCAATTCATGTGCTGTTGAATATCGAGGTAATTCCTCTACTTGATTTTAAGCATCCTCTATCCACTTGTCAAACCACTTTCCCATAATGCATAGTATTCATTTGCCTCTAGGTGCCTCTTGGCTACACAGTCCTGATGAAGACCCCACCCTAATGTTGAAATTAACTTGAATCTTCCAAGGGGTCGAAACGTTGACTACGATACCTACACAAGCACCAACAACTGAGAAATTATATCAGTGTCCTTTCTATGCTATGTGATAAGATAGGAACAGTAGACCTATGCCAGGCCAGGATTGGTATCATTATGTGAATTTGATGCACACATATCACACAACCTTTCCCTTGTCCACCGTCCTCACTTTACCACTTTACCCTGCATAAATCCTTCCCTTCACCTGCACTAGACCACCTTGTGTAATTAAGCAATCTAATAAGAGGGAAGAGCAACTGCGTTGCCACACCAGGAGTATACTTGTTTCTCAATTGTAATAAATTGCATTCAATGCAGAACAAACTTAAGTGGTAGTGCGAATGCTGTTTTCTATTTTTGTCTGCTCTTAAAAATGTTGCTACTGCGAACATCTGTTTGTGTTACCTTACACAATGAGGGCCATTGGTCCTTTGGAGGTGAAGGCTGAGAGATTTGGTAGGATATCAGGTTATTAATTAAACATAGCCAAAACTCCAAAAATTGCCAAGTATAAGGTGACAGCACTGATGATAGAATAGAATCTGAAACAATGTATCAGGGGCCAGATGTACAACCGTTTTTTGCGGTCCCAATGGGGCATTTGGCCCGTTTGCTACTGCAAAAAACGGATGCACAATGTACTAACCCTATTTTGCGAGGTGCTAATTTATTAGCGACTCGCAACATAGGGTTAGCAACTCGCTATAAGGAAGGTGCATGCCAAGGTATCCCTTCCCAACAGCGAGTGCAAATGCCATGTATAAGTGTTCTGCAATCGCATTTGCGGTCGCAAAAAACTCGCAGTTTACCACCTGGTTCAAGTAGGTGGTAAACGATTCGCAAACAGGAAGGGGTCCACAGGAGACCCTTTTTCTTTGGTGAATGGATGCGCAAATATTTTTCAAGAGCAGGCAGTGTTCCCAGGGACCACTGCCTGGCCTTGAAAAATGAATCTGAAAAGTTTCCTTTTTCATTTTTTTAAAAATGACTTCTTTATTGACAAAGCAGTCCCAGAAATGGTAGTCTGCTGGCCCCAGCAGGCCACTAAGCCCTAGGAGTGCTAACCATTCCCAATTGGGTCGCAAATTGCGACAGCCTCATAAATATTCATGAGGCATGCACTTTGTGACCCCATTGGGATTCGCAAACAGTGCTGTTGTACATTGAATTTTGTGAGTCGCAAAACTCAATTGTCATACATCTGGCCCCTGGTATATTATTCACCTTAACTACGAAATGTTTCATAAACAATACATCAATCAATTCCATTAATTGACATCATCTTCCCATAAGCATGGTTGGGCAATGCAATATCAGAAAAATGAACATTCTCCCCAAATTATGAATCCTTTTTGATCCATTGCTTTTTTAGTCCCCAGCTCTTTATTTTATGTATTGTGGTTGCCATTTCCAGTTTCCCTTGGGGTTAAATGAGAGCCAGAAAAGCAATTTGATTTTAGTAAGCTGCCTCTGCATAAAGGTGCTTGAACCCTCCCCAAATTCAAGTTTTAATTTTGGGCTGCAGTGGGTCAGTGCCTACATTGTCATCTATTTGATGTTGGTGACGATCAATTCGTAAAGAAGAGTCTTTGGTCTGACACTAGATGTTGCCTCCTTAAAGTTGCAAATCTCAATTACTTCAACCGTGTGTACTTCATGGTTATCAGAACTGATCAATATAGTTGGCTTGTGTGCTGCAAGTTGTTTAATGTTCCTAAATTGAATCAGTGCACACCACTCTGGGGAGTATGCTTACTGCCTGATATTACTATGTGATTCAGTTACCAAGGGATTATCCGTGGCTGAACCTCTTTTCTCACAAGGATCACTTTGAACATTCACTGATCCTGCAGTTTCAAATAGTTAATTAAAGAACATGGTTTTATTTGCAAATGCAGCCCCTTAAAATGTGGGACAAATCGATCTGTTAGAATTGTTGGATATTGATTAAAGACTATATGATAATCATGTTCACTGTTGATAATAGGGTTGATACTTTCGTATGTAAATAGGCCAAGGAGCCTGGCCTTTAGATATATTTGCATGACATTATGAATGCTAAAATTACAAATCTCTAAAATAGTAAATAGGCTATATCTAACTTCAGACAGGTTGTTCAAGTGGAAAATTAGACGTTCTTCATATGTTTGTGTCCTGCCACGCTGCGATCCGTGGAATTTTTTGCTTGTTCGCGCTTTTAAAATGCATGTTCATGAGATATTTCTCCCCGAGCACGCAAACAGCGTTCGTGAACAAGCATCGCTAACGGGCGGAACAAGCAATTCTCCATGTTCGCAGAGGTTTTGCGTGCTTGCAGAAATTTGTTACCGTTTCGCGGAGCTTTGCGTAGCGCAACTACGCAAATTCCGCCCACCCCTAGTATTTATGAGCCATTTTTATAGCACATACCTAGCAAAAAGGCAGCAGAGAGCTAAAGATTTAAAATATTTATCACTTTTGAAGGCTCTGCATTGCGTGTGACCATTGCAAATGGTGGTGCTATATGTTATACTATTATAAAGTTTAATCTGCTGTCGCTTATAATAAAGACATAATTGGTATAAAGCTATAATTCAAAATTTGGATCATATATTCATGGATCTCTCGCAAATAAATAAATATCTTCGTTTATGGCTGATTCTAAATGAAACAATGAGATGTTATAAACCATACATCGAGACCTTCGGAATTTAAGCCAGTATTGATTACATTAGTTTGGTGAGTGGTTATTGCTCAAGAGAAGGAAAGGGCGAGGATGTGGAGGCATATTTTTGGTTAAGGTTGGGATCACGGACGTTGAGGTTGACATTTGACTTAAAGGGGAATACTGTTTTTTCATCCATAACGAATTGACCAATTTGCAACTAAATTGTGGGAAGGAGCGTGAAAAATGTGAGCTAGCAGTGTACCAAATTTTATGAATTCTGAAACTGCTGGGAGAGATTCGTAAGATTATCCATCGTTCTTTGCCTTTTCTTGGCTTGGTGTAATGTATCCGTTTGTTTTTGATACATAAGCATACATGTAACTACTGTTGCCAGATTGACCTCACATCTCGTATCAGTCTAAAAGTGTGTATGAGATTTATAAATATGAAGACATAATTGTTAGTGGTTGCATTGGCATTTGCATCAATTGACTATGGAGAACACTTGCACGTCCAGTATTTATTCCAATAATATATTTCGTTGTTCCCACTCCTATGTTCCCAAAAAGCATTGTACTTATATGTAAATAGCCCACAGGGTTACAGTAGCGGCTGGCAGGGAATGAGTGTGGAGAGAGGGTGGAACGGGTTGGCGGGAGGAGGGGTGACAAATTAAAAAACGAAAAACAAATACCACTTACCTCATCTGTCGGTCCCGTCTTTCCTCCGCTTCTCCGATGACTCCAGCGAGTCCTGGAACCCGGAAGCTCCCAGGCTCCCCTATAGCCAATCACAATGCTGCAATGCAGCATTGTGATTGGTCTGAGCGCCGTGGATCAGCGCTCAGATGAGGTCTGGGGGACTGGGGGCCTGGGCATGTTCCCCACCAGGCTGTGTAATGCAGCCTGGTGGGGAAAATGCCGAGTGCTTGTGACTGTTTGGCTGGCCGGAGCCGGCCAGCCAAGCAGTCATGGGACCTTAAAATGTGAAAAACACTTCTCCCCCGTACCACAAGCCCCACCCCTAACATAGCCCCGAACCTGCAAAAATAAAATTATAATAACTATGTTATCATCATTTTATTTTTCCTACTTGCAGAGCAGTGGGCCGAAGCTCCTCCACCTTAGCGGAGGATACGTCCCTGCATGGCTAACAAATGTCCTGCGATATGACATTTTTTCCTTTTCAGAGAGAGATGTAGAGAGAGAGCACAAGAGAGATTGATGGAGCAAAGGTTGGCAGGGACAGGGAGACAGGGACAGTGGAATGGGGAAGAGTTGACAAACCCATAGTTGTACAAGAAGACAGAGAAAAAGGTAGAGTGAGACAAGGGAAAGAAGACAGAGGCAAATGGACAATGGGACAGGGACAAAGGAATGCGGATAAGTGAACAAGAGCAAGGGATCTAAGACAGAAGGACAATAAAAGGGAGGGACAGACAAAGGGACATGAAGAGAGACAGCAATAAAGAGAAGGATGGGGACAGGGCGATTAAGAAGGTTGAAGGAGAGAGAGGGATCAGGTCAAGGGGACAGAGAAAGCGAAAGAGACAGAAATAGAGACAAGGACATTGAGAGTGACAGAGAGGGGCTAATAGTGAGAACAACAATTAGAGAGGGACAGAAGGAGAGATGACAGAGAGAGGGCCAAAATGACAAAGAGAGTGGCAGTGGAACAGTGCAATGAACAGTGGTAAGGGAATAGAGGGACAAGACGGCAAAGCTATATATAAATATGATGAATAACAAAAAATGTAGTGTTTAGCTCATGCTTCAATACATTACTCATAAGTTGGATACAAACACCAAGTCACTAGATCATTCTTTTTTAATGAATATTTTTATTGGCCTTTTTTTATGTAGTTTACATATGTTCCACACATTGAAGGTAACTGAACAACAGTGCATATAATTTTCTCCCTTTCCACAATACATGGGGCAAACAGTCATATATACTACACTTCATCTTAGCCACAAGACACCATGTACTATATTCATTACAGTGGGCCTCGTATACAACAGTTGATGGCCCGTAATGAAACAAACAAATGATCAATAACAAAGGTCATCACGGCCAAATCTAGTCATAATACATGACCAAGCACTCCATGGGCTGGAGCCTTGGCAGGAACCTGTGGGAAACTGGTACTATTGCTGCACTGCCTGTTTATTCATGACATGTTGTATGTACCCAGATTCTGGTGGGTGTACTTGTAGGCCAATATCATGTGGCACATCTGCTAGAGTTGGGCTATCAGTTTGTTTTTTGGCTGTTAGTTTGAAGCTTCACTAGTGTAGAAGAGGCCTCCAGGGCCCAACAACGAAGGGGCCTGCCATCGGTTTTGGCCTGTACCGCTGACAGCAGTCTTTCCCATCATTCAAGTGCTGTAGTACTGTGTTGACCTCTCATTCAGGGCCAGACTGGCAGCCCAAAGCAGCCCTGGCAATTTTCCCAGACCAGTCCCTAGTAAAGCACTGCCTGGCCCTGCGAAGCTGGAAAAGCTTGCTTGCAGCTTCTGTTACTGGGGGCTGATATTGCAGCAGTGCTGCAAAACCAGCCCCCACAGCTGCAGAACTGGCCCCCACCCTTCCAACCTCCCAGGGAAATGCCCGATGCCTGATGTCTGCAAGGGCCAGTGCTCTCATTGTGCCCTTATGCATCACTCTCTCGGCCCTGGTCCATTTCTCCAAATCCTTTAGCCACTCCCCAATATCTGGAGATTGTCATGCCTTCCACAACATAGCTATGCCGCGTTTAGCCAGGACAAGACCAAGGTTGATAAACCTGGATGCTCGTTTGTGTTTCATGGGGTGTGGTAATAGATCCAGCAGGCACGTCTTAATGTTATGATATGTCTGTCTGCCTATGAGTTCCTACAGCGTTGTCTTAATGTGCATCCAGTTTCGTGTTCTCGGATCACATGACCACACCACGTGCATATGTCCGCACTTTGCGATTGGCAGTTGAGGCAAGTATTGGGTAATCCAGGGTACATCTTGGAGTCAAGTTTGTCTGGTGTAAGTAATTGAATTGGGTGTACTTGAAGTATGGGTTTCTCATCACGGTTTTGGTGTATCGCAAAATCTTTTCCCAGTCATTGTCACCAAACTCCCCATTAAGTGACTTTTCCCATTTTCACTTGACAAGGCCAAGGTTCCTGTATGGTGAAGCAGAAATCGATCCTTGAAGGAAAGCTAGCCAACAGTCTTGAGAGACTTTAGGCTAGGTCTAGTTAAAAATATGTGAAATCACAGCGATTTCATGGTAAACACTAAAAGAAACAAGAAACACCTTCAGACACACAATTACAGAGGCCTTCATGCTACCAGACACACACACTCACATACAGGCAGGCACACACACACACACACTGACACCCACATTTGCAAACAGTCATACACATTGAGACTCCAATTTAATCTAACACACACTGACATGCACACACACACAAACTGAGACATGCAATTACACAGATGTTCACACTAACAAACATCCACATATGCACATACAGATAAGCTCATATGCACACTAACACACACACAAATGAAACATGGACAGCACACACAATGACACAGACTTTCGCTAACAGATAGTAAAAAACACCCATATATGCTACACACGCACACACTCATAGACACACACACACACCATATGATCATCAGACTCACTGTCAAATAAAAATACACCCACCATTACATGCCCATGCAATTGCCATCATGTGAATTCTAACAGTCATGAGAAGTGTACATATCTGTCATCAGTCGATCTCACATACATCTTAAATCAGCCACACACTGAGAGATGGCCACATGCCCATCATTAAACTCAAAGTACCAGCCAACCAAACACACCACGAGACCCCTATACATATCTTTAGATGCCCCCACATCCATCATCACATGCCCACACCTCCCACCATCACACACTGACAAGCCCACCATCTGACTCCCCCTAAACCCACTATCAGGCACCAAAACCCACAGTACAAGATGTCTACATGCACACCATTAGACACCTAAACACAGCAGACACCCACACATATCAGAGAGCCATTCAAGTCATCACACACCAAAGCATGCTTTTAGTCACACATACATGTCATCAGACACCTGTACACGATTAGACAATAAGAATTATTTTTTGCCTGAGTCTACACAGTCCATTTGTCCAATTCTATCCTCTGGGTGCCTGTACTGACAACCAACTCTTCACTGTATGAGTAAGCAATAAAATGTGAGCCACCACAGCACACTGTGACAACTGTGCAAGCTGAAGGAGAATAGAGGTGTAGGATCCTGGAAACCTGACTTAACCTGTTCGAAGCTCAGTAGCAGATGTCTGATGTAACACTCCTCCATGGCCTGAGACAAGTGACGTCTGTCCAAGTTCCTTGTTTGCAATTGCAAGCAGGGAATAAGCCATTTGTCTGCTCTTCCAGGTCTCATTCACAATCACAAATATGAGAAAAGGGAAGACCTGGTGCTACTGGTCTGCAACCACACTCGGAGTAGTGATCTGGATACCAGGGCAGATGTTAGTTGCTCTTTCCACCTGGACCAGCACAAATTTGCAGCCAAAAAGGCCTGGGACATGTATCTACTAGCCCAGCACCCTGTTCCTAAATAGAGCATATGAAAAAGACCCAAGACAGCTGGCCTTACACACTGTTTGCAGTAGCTACCGGGCCACCAGTGGAAATTCGCAGGTGCTCTCTAAAAACAAGAAAATTCCCTAAAAAGTAACTGAAATTGATGGGAAGTTAAGATGTGAGTTTGAGTCCTGTTCGATGGGCTTTGAAGTGGCTGTAGATTAAATCATTCTTCATTTATTGAATCTCCCCAGATCTATGTCTGCCAATAGTTAGAGACACCAATTTTAAAAACAAATGAATCACATTGGTTGAAGGAAAGCTTTCTTCTGTTGACTAACGGGTTCAGAGACCCAAGATCAGGAATAGGATTCTAATTAATTTGGTTGGTTGGCCACAACAGAAAAGGTTCTAAACAATTTCTCACATTTGCAGAGGTCAACCCATGTTAACACAAAAGAAAAACAGATGGGGTATAGTGGACTAGTGGGAACATGCTCTGATCATCAAAAACTCCCAATCTTTCTCTTTTAATCTGTTTTCACCAAAGGGTCCATCAACCATCAGTGGACTGATTGCTGAACAGTGCTTTGGGTACAGGTATAGCTGCAGACCAAGCCTTGTGCCAACCACAGCAGTACACGGCTGAAGGCCACATGCAATGGTTGTTTACTGTACAATGGGATGGGCAAATGGTATGAGCACTGGCTAGCACTGAGGCCAGACCTCACTGTGAATTGTTAAGGGTCATATGCTGCAGGGATTGGCCGAATGATAGATTATTCGGAGGGCAAGGCTGCTTTCCAGGCCTTATGACCACCTACCTATTTTCATGACTAGTAGTGGATGAATGCACAGGAGATCGGCCTCATGACCCAGACACCATCCAATTTAGCCGAATGGAGCTATTTGTATGGTTGTTTTCATCAGTTGCAATTGAAAGGGTTTGAGTCTAGGCACCTCGAACAAAAGGTTCTCTGGCTTCGTGTACCATGTAATACCTCCAATAGCCACCAGTACGTCCTAACAAAAAAGTAGGCAGTTTGGAATACATCCACCAAAATGGATTGCAGACTCCTCTGCCTCGCAGCATCTCAGACTTTGGTCGTTAGTGCAGTGTGTATCTTTTTGAGTCTCTCTATCTCCTTCTGCTTGCGGCTTCTGTCATACATTTGTACATTAGTTTTTTTTTTGGGGTGATTTGTTTTTTCTCCGTTTGGAGCTTAGACTTTTCAGTTCTATAAAGTAATTCTTAATTTCGTTTTTCGTTTGTTACACATTAAATATGTGATGTCAGTGAGTTCTAACATGTACAAATGAGCATAGATTTTTGGTTTATGCATCATAGTTTCATTGGGGCAAGGATGTCTATGGTGAGTTCTATTCAGAGGACCTAAGAATAAAATAACTCTTCACTGTCATTTGCACGGTCACTGATGGGGTAGGTTGTCCATAAGTGAATTTCCTTAGTCTGCAGTCTTTGAAAAAAACAACATTTTTGAGTGGCAGGTTGCTGTTGATTGTGATAGGCAATCAATTTGTGATGAATATAGAACAGAAAAGCAAAGTGGTCTGACCAATTCAGTTGTATTGGTGACTGGCATTCGAGGGATGACAGATAGTTGATAATTAGATCAAGATTATTTCCCATAATTTGTGCTGGTTCTTTTGAGTTCCTTGTCTTTTCGAATATTCATTGAAGAACGATCAGTGCTGCTGTCTTGGTTTTTAGTTGATGAGTCTTCTGAGATGTTGAAGTCCTTAAAGTAGTTGTTGTTGATGTGATTGATTCAAATTTGGAAATCTTGCTATTTTTGAGAGTCCTGTACATATAATTGAAGCTGACAGTTTTATTTTTAAACATTGTAGCTACTTTTCTTAACAAGTTGTACTTACTCAAAAGTTCTCATTGCCCTGCAGTTTCAAGGAAACCTCAAACCTTATCCACTCAATGTCTTGGATGTCTCTTTACACGTGTACATTTCTCAATTTCGGCAAGATTCTTAAGCAGTCTGGTGGCCCATGGCTTTGGAGTGGGTTCCTTCTATTTTCAAATCTAACAGTATTGCCAGCCAGTAAATTGCTTTCATTGTGCTTAAAAAAACATTTAATTTGAACGAATTTTGACAAAAAGACTGTTTTCCATATGCCATACGAGAGTACTAAAGCTTGTTGCAAACGGTTATACTGGTTGTTAAAGGCCCTGAACCTATGTCATAGGTCCGAGTCGTGGGCAAGGACCTATAATGAGGGAGAGGACCTTTAACAATTGATAATGACTGAGGGGTAAAGAGCTAGAATGTTATTAGGCCGTCACTAGGGATTAAGGGCCTCATTTACAAGCCCCTTGAGCCACTGGAGCATCACTTTTTGCGACCCTCCTGTGGCACTGTGTCCTGCTCCACATTTCCAAGGGAGCGTTATGCCACTTTGTGTGGCTTACCGCAGCATTCTAAATACGGTTCTCTTTGACGCAGATTTCTGTGTTAAAAGGGCATGCACTGGGTGTTGCTGTGGGCATTCCCAGCAACACCCATGGGTTTTTGACACTTTCCCAGATTTACAAGGAATCGTATATTTGACACAGTGCCAAAAACGTACGCCTCCCCATAGGGTGCAACATATATATAAAGACTGAAAAACAAGGTGAAATATATGTCTTTCTCCTTATTTTTTAGGTCTCGCTGAGCCCAGAGCATGCGCTGGGTCGGAGAGACATTTTGTATGTGGGATTTTCAAAGTGCTGCTGCCTGGCCTAGCGCTTGCGTTCACGCGATCGTGCACACGCGCAGCCGGCCGCCAGTAGCACTTTGAAAACTGTGCTTTAGCGTGTTATCGTGATCCTTCTTCGCTTTCAGAGCGATCGCAATGACTTTCGCTTTTATGGCCGCGTGGCGTTACTTTTACTGCTACGCGGCCAATGCTTGTTTTTTACCGAGATCAAACGCACGGAATAAAACAAAGCACGGCCACGTAAAAAATTTCATCTGCCAAAAATAACAAGCGAGTAAACGTTTAGTCTTTGATGTCGACCGCGGCTATTCACAATAATGCCCTGGACATGCAAGGTCTTCGTTCTGCCCGTCACAATTCCATGTCACCGGTCATTACAAAAGCTATTTCTGAGCTCATCCCCGCCATAACCCGCTCCATTCAGAAACATATGGGAAAATACATTAAATAACCAGTGCAGATCACTGCCTTAGTCCTACAGTCGGCACAGATCGGATTGCATTACACGGTTATTTTTTTATGCACTGGGAGATTAGACTTTAAGCGCACGATGAGCCGGCGCCCTGACTCTCACCAGGTTCCCCAGCTCCGACGTTTAGGCCACATAACGAGTCCCAGTTGTCACTGAGCGTGAAATGCTAAACTAATATTGGTAATGGTGTCTGCGCGTAATACAATTACTACTGGTACTGTTGTCTTTGATACCATCAGTGATGTGTTCTCGTTTAGTTCTCTAGCACCGACACTGGCATGTTAGGAAAGATGCCGCAATAATGCGAGTGCCTGTACTATCCTAGGGTACTGGGCTGCAGTTCTGAGGTATTAATGTGGCTTTTGGAGTATCGCCTATTGCACGGGATTGTTGGTAATGTGTTTAAAGATGCAGCAGTAGTCAGCATGGATGTTGAGACCGTGGTAGTGTGTACTGCACTTAGCTTAAACACAGGAGTTAAGGCAGATTAACGCTTGCGCTGTAAGCAAACAGCACGTCTCTAGGCACTGGCCACTGCTACACTTTTCTAGAAGCGTGTAGTGTAAGGCTGTTTCCTGTTGATTGTCCCCCTGGTTCCGTTCCACCACTCCATTTTCATTTTCGACTAGTGAAGTAGGTTTTCCACCTTCAGTGGTATTTCAGTGCAGTGGACTCTGTCTCCACTCGCAACCAAGTCACTTACGTGAAAACGGATGTCCCATTGCAGGCTGTTGTACGTAATGTTATATTAAAAGTTGTCCACAGCCTCACCCTGATGACCTCAGAGGGTTGGCGTCCACATTTGCATCAGGTAATGCGTAATCGTGTTTGCAGTAGTCATAGCAGAAGATCACGTTGTACTGTAGACGATGCCTGTGTTTCTATCGGGAACCAAGACTGCAATCGTTAGGTAAGCAGTAAGACTTTGTCATACGATGTCCCTGTGAAAAATTAACGCATGTGTCAGCGTGATTATATACTTTCAGCTCCCATGTTCTGAGTATCTCATAGCCCAACTGCTTGTTCCAAAGGTGCATACATGCCCTGGTGTAGGGAAGAGCAGCAATGCCAAACCAAATAGACTAGCTGGTGGGTATTTGATGGCCAGGAGATCCAATTATTTTTTTCCAGTTTTGTTTCTTATATAGGTCGCCTGGCATTGCTGCTTTGGGTGTTTCATCAATTCACGTTCCCATTGCCAGGAGATGTGCTCGCTTTCGTAAAAAGTGCGATATTACCATGGGTGACGGTTTACCAAATGGTGAGATGTAGTTGATGCGACACCCTGGACCCTTTCAGATCCAGTCCTGTTACATAATTGCCTCCTAGTCACCCCCCCCCCTTCTCCCCCCCATGCAACAGTTGATGTTGTTGCAACAAGGATATTGTACTGCATAACTAAATACTTATAAGGTCCCAAAAGCGAGACCTATTGGCTATGCCAATGCTTGTTGCTCTTTTTATGTGTGCTGCATTCTGCAGCACACATGGAAGGAGCAAAACGCCATTAATGGTCTCCCTTCCTGCCCAACAGCAAGCATCCCTGCAAAATAGGTACCCTTGCACCATGGTGCACATTTGTCTGCATTGGCGCATGGCTTCAGTGTGTGCACCAGCGCAAGGGTGAGTAAATCAATGCTCTTTATAAATACGGCGCACTCCTGCACATTGACAATGACACAGCTCGGCACAGCAAAATTGCTTGGGGCACCGCGCTGTGCCATTATTTTGTAAATATGCCCCTATATATTTAATACTAAAATGCAGAAAACAGAAAGTCACACTTTAGAACATTGGAGAAGAAGTCCTAATTTCCTAACACTATAAATCGGTGTTTACATTAAAAATATCTCAGATTATAAATAACACTGAAACAATGTAACATTTACTGTTCAAGGTAAGATTTAAAATGGTCAGCCAGCCTGCTGAAAAATGGAATGGAGTAGGAGTTTACAGTCCTCTCACGCTTCAGTGTGAAGCAATTTCAAGAAAATAGCAGCAAGAAAGCAAATGAAGCTTAGGAGGAGGATGGTTACACTGCCAAAAGGAGCGGAACACAGAGTCAGGAATGCAAATGAGGAGAAAGGAAAACGTTCTGCTCAAACAAATGCACTAAAGTAAATGAGATGGAAATGTGTGGTGGATTCAGGGCTGTTGTGAGTGCAGAGAGCCAATGCAAATTAGAGTCATGGTGAACTGGGAGACCGCATGTAATAATAAGGTTATGGACTGAAGTGGCGGTCTGTGCTGTGGAAATATCATTAGCCAACCTAGCAGGTGGTTTACAAGGTAAACAGTTTGTGTTGGGCTTCTGAAATGGCAGCATTTTTCCTTTGCGCTTAAGTGGGGTCAGGGGAGCGCGTGAAACTTGAAAGGAAACTCAACAAGAATAAACGGGAATGTTACATGGCTCCCAGTGGCTAGAGGCTGCAATAGAAGTCTGTTTTGCTTGTTTCCTCTGTCTCCTTCTCAAGGAAGAGACTGATGAAAACCTTGCAGGCCTGCGCAATTCGTGAGATTAACTGCCTCATTACAGAGGCATGCTAATACGGTATTTAGGCATGTGTAAGTGTAAAATATCATGTAAATTACGCGTAAAAATTACCTGCGAAATCGTGAAACAGAATTTTGCACTCTCTCGGTTGAAAATGCATGAAATGGCTAAGGCTAGTGCAAAGAACAAACTGGCGCTGTGACGTAAGTTCCAGGGAAAAAAGATGTAAGCATTTTGCTATATAAAATACTTTTTGAGGGTGTTAGAAATGGGGGTCCCTAGCTGGCAGTAGTATACACCCTGTCAAAGTAAGGACCCTTCCTTCTAGTTGGGATAAGGGGATTACATACCCAAGATAACCCCTGCTCACCCCCTTGGTAGCTTGGCACGAACACTCAGGCCTATCTCAGAAGCAATGTGTAAAGTATTTGTACATAACACACACAGTAACACAGTGAAAACTCCACAAATGGACACCATACCAGTTTAGAAAAAGAAAGTTCTTTATCTAAAGCAAACAAGACCAAAAAGACAAAAATCCAACATACACAACTCAAAATATAACTTTTAAAGATTTCAAGCAATTCTGTCCATAGCGAACTATGGATGTGTGATGTTAACTCCACAAAGTGCAAAAACAACTCCGCCGTGCAACGCGGAGTTTCGCGAGCAGCAGAGTGCATTAGATAAATGCCATTTGTGGGGATTTTCAGTGCCAGGTGCTTGTCCGCACTGTGCAATCATCACAAACGGCACCATGCACAGCACAAGCGGGCTCTGCTTCCTTTCTGCCGCTAGACTAGATTTTAACTTGAGTGGCAGCTTTCTCAATGCAAACAGACGATTTCTCAACACAAGCGGAAGCAGGCATACGCACTGCTTGCAATGAGAGATCTGACCGCCCACATTGAGAAATCTCCCCAGGAGGTTGATTTTCCATGCTCAAGCTCGCCAACTTGATGTTGATGATCGCAAACGAGGAAAAATTGCGCCGGAATGTGGATTTTCCTCGCTCGCCAACTTGACGTTGGAGAACACGAGCCAAGAAAAAACTCTGCTCTGCAACATGAAGCGAAGCAGAGTTTTTCTGAACTCAGCGAGCTCCGCGAAACGTGGAGTGCGAAAAACTCTGCGAGCGGAGCGGAGTTCACCGCCCAGGCTTAATTTCTACACAAAGTACCTCAGATGTGTCAAAAACCACAGGGCAAAAAAGATGCAGAGGAGAAAAGCATCAGAAAACACAGTGATGCACCAGATCCTGAGTCCTTGGGGAGGCGATGCGACAGTTCTGCTGCACACAAGTAAACTAATGCATCGAATCTGGACTGTAGGGGGAAGTGATGCGTCAATTCCAAGATGACTTTGTTTTGTGGGGGCTGTGTCAGAAAAATTTTGTGCACAGGGTGATTAGTGGTTGTGGTTTATTAGTATCATGGAATTTAAAACACAATTTTTTTTTTATCTGATTTTGATAATATAATGGTATATTTCCATTAGGCTGGCTGCCACATGTTCAAAAAGAGAAATAAAATTATCTTCTGAATGATCTACAGCGACTGCTTTGGAAACTTCTTCATTAAGATGATGAAATGGTTATGTTTGAGTGTTTAGACACACATTGGATTACAGTAACATTTATATGGTGTGCTTCTGTGTCTTGCTTTGATATGTCCTAATGATGGCACACTGCACCAGCACACATTACGAAACATTCCTTGGGCTGGACCTGGATCCATTTATGACTCATGAATAGAAGCTGGAGCCAGAATTTAGCTCGGTGGTGAGCACAATATTTAGTTTGCTTTTAGAGGCATGTACATTTCCATCTTGAGACACTTCTTCGAAGAAGATTCCATTCTGCTGGATTTAGCTTCTAAATGGGATGCAAGCTCTTTGAATCTAGCAGTCAATGCACTAGCAATATGCCAGCAGCACTGTTGTATACATTTTTTTCCCTCAGCCCGGGAACAAGCTGTCACTAAGTCCTCATGGATAGCAGAACATGTACTTGCAGCAGAATCCTTGATAGAGCTCTTGGATCCACCAAAGAGTCCTTTGAAGTGTTGCCTTAAATGTCCTTTTGCTAGTGAGGTGCAGATCTTCAAATCCATTTTGCACGCTGGTAGGTGCTCTGTCAGGCTGTGGTCAGAGCATGTTTGCCCGTCCAAGTCAATGATTATGCCTGTGAAGCAGATATCAAGCAAATTTAGTATTGCAGCTCCATCCTACAGTCCTTCCTATAGACCTGGCTTGTATCGGTGCATACACATCAGAAGAAGAAGGCTCTTGTGCTGGAGGTTTAGCCAGGTGCTAAATACTCTCTAGGCACCCAACTATTTATGCCATGTCACTGTGTAACCTGTGGCATGGCACGATAAGCATAAAAGCACATGACAGACTTAGCAGACACATATTAAGGTGAATTCCATAAGGATTAAGTCCAAATGAAAATGCTCATTTGTGCATGCCTGCACCCCTTAGTTGGTAAGGATTTTCTTGCCCTGTCCTGTGCCCTTTTCTTGATGTTTGAAGCACTTCACACTTAACTCTTTATAAACTCTTTTACACAAAGAAAACCTAGGCTAAATTGTTATCCTTTTTTAGGACATGTTGGGGTTTCAAAACCAAACCAGGGATTGTGAATTCCTCAAGAAGTAACAGAGAAGTCATCAAAATATAGCACCATTTTTGATTTGTTTGGAAAAATAGGGAAAACTACTGTTCAAGAGAGTGTATGTTTTTTTCTAAATATTGCATCAGCTAAGGGTTAGCTGTGCTATGATCACCTTCTCCCCAGCTTTCAGGAACAATCATGGTTTAAAAAAACTATTTGTGCCACAGAGTTTGCATTTTTGTAAGTGGTACTCCATTTTTATTACTTGTTGTGGTTTCCCATTACTTTTAAAAACTAGACAAAATTCCAAAATGGCACATGGTTTGCCCCAAAAAATAAATCTTGAAATCAAAAATAGTTTTACAAGATAGGAAAAAATTGAAATAGCAGACATTGTTTTCATCTGTCATGTTTGCCCCAATAGCCCTTTACAAATGAATGTACCGTTACATCTGCCAGACCCCTCTGGCCTCCTGGTCTGGTTTGTTGGTTGTCCAAAAACACACGGTTTCCAGGGCCTAAAACTGGGCTGAAGTTTATAATGTTTTTTTCACTGTACACTGATTATGTGTCAATTCAAATTGCAAACTCTAAGGAATGATGAAGGCAACCTATGTGTTTCTGAATTGTGCACAAGTCACTGAGTCTAGGAGCAGTACTGATTTGTACAACTTTAAATTTGGGGTTACACATACTACCAAGTGATACAGAGGGCATATTACTAAATGTGTCCCTTCTCGCAAACTGGCTTAGAAGCCAAAAATGGAGTGGAAATTCAATAAATAATAACAAATGTTCTGCTATTCGGTTTTCCTACACTTCTCCCAAACAATAAAACCCCATTTGAGTGGGTCTGACTAGTGCCTGTGGCAGGAAAAGCCCAAAAACACAACACAGAAACATGAATTTTATTGCCATCAAAACGGAACAATTTTGGCAATCTGGGTAGCAGCAGCATTTGGGCCCAGGTTTGGCTGACACCCAGAGACCCCTACTAAACTCAGACATGTCTGGAAACTAGACACCCGGAGTTGTCTAGGATCATGTGACCTGCATAAATTCTACTATATTTCCTTACCCATATTCGTGTGAAAACCTCAAAATTTAGCTAACATAAAGTATTTTCCTCATGTTTCCATGCAGAAACTTTCTGGAATCTGTGGCTTCCACAAAATTTCTGCCACCCAGATTTCTCACACTTGTCTTGATAAAAACAGTACTCTTCTTGTGTGGCTGGGCATAGTACCATACAAAGTCAAAATTGTCTTCGTATGGTCCCTGCTTTGATCTAATCCTGTCGTGGATGCTAGACCCAGCCACAGAAGTAGGATACCATTTTTACAAGGGCAGGGTTGGACATGCTGGGAGGTAGGAATGTTATGGCTCTCCACAGATAGTGGATATTTCTCTATTTTAAATGTAAAGAAAATGTGTTATGTTAGCCAAAGCTTGATGTTAACAGTGCATTCTATGTAAGAAAACTTAGTGGGATCCAACAAGCTAAACCGCCCTGGATTCGCTTGTGTCTCTAGGTTTCAGAAATGCCCAGGGTTTGTAGGATTTAATGGTTGCCAGTTGACCCAATGCTTCAATAGTGCAACTATTCTCTACTGAAAGTGAGTTGAAGCTGGAATTCCCCCCCCCCTCTCTGTCGGCCCACGTGTCAATACCATCCCCAAAAGAATCCAAATGTCCTGTACTTTTCTATGAGGATGCTCTAAGCCAGAGAGGAGCACAGAGACTGTTGTGGCTTTAGTGATGGGGGTGTGGCCTGGTGTCAGGATGGCCCAGCACAAAACCTGTTGTCTCTTTTGCAGAGATACCGGTTCTGCACAGATCTGTGCTGGAGGGTAGAGCTATGCCCCTCTGAGCACCCATCAAAGTTAGGCGCAGTCTGCCTTTCCTTTTGTTTATCGTGCCTTCAGCACTGCATGTCACAGTAAACAACAAATAATCATTCTTGGGATGCGAGGAAAACTTTTCCCTTGCGGCCTTCTAGTATGAGCACCAGATGATTTTGCTTCTGCCTTGTGGCTGATGAACCGTTCATCTCAGCCACACAAGAGAGGTAGTGGAAGTGACGTTCTAAAGTGGTAAAATCAGATCCATTGGTTTTGTACGACTTTTTGGTTCAATCCCATATACTAGCATCTCAGCTTTGCAACTGTACGACAAATAACTACTAGGTTCAAAAAGCAGGTGTGAAAGGCATCAAACCTGGTTTGTTGGATCACACCCACAAAGGGGTTTGGAAAGCCTGTGATTCTTACTGCAAGTATTCATTGCCAGTCTGTTTTTTAACTACTCAGAAAGAGCAAAGATGTTGAGGGTACTCTTCTATAGCACAAAGAAGAAGAACCAGAAGCAGTTGATGTCAGAGTTCAGCATGTATGTACAAGCACATACCTCCCTCCCCCTCATAGGTAACAACAGTGCAATGATCCCTCACAGGCTACAGAGCACAGCACAGGCTACCACAGTAGAAAATCTCAAGGTAGCAGCAGTTAAATGTCCTCATAGAGATTGGTTACAGCAGGAGCAGAAGCAGTAAAAGCTTCCTCACATACATGCATCATGGGCAGCAGCAGTGCAAGCTTCTGTCCCACAGTTATGGTGCAGTGGGTACAGATAGCCATACACAATCATGTACATGCACCCAATCCCTTATGGTGGGTCAGGCATTGTCAGGTACAGTATGTAAGGTACAGGGGTCACATGCAGAAGCAGGAAGCACAGAGGGTATTCATGGCAGGAGGAGAACAGGCATTTGGGGGATGTGCAGACGAGGCATGGAAGAAGAAAGGCAGATACAGCCAGAGGCAAGAAAAAGCACAAGCAAAACGAGCCTACGGTCGGGGGTAGCTGGGGCGTGGTACAGAAGGAAGATGGGAAACAGCAAGAGGGAAACAGGCTGAAGAAACGGGTTAGTAGTGGAAGTTAGAAGTACAGACACAGGCAGGAGGATATGTAGGTAATACGAGAGAAGGAAAGGAACAAAGAGGATGTGGGAAAGAGGCTGATATTGAACCAATATATTGTGAAGACACCACTGTTGAGACCTTGACTGAGGCACTATGTCCTGTTCTGAAGGCCACATCCAGCGTTCTATGTCACTTTGCGGGGAATTACATCAGAAGTTCCCGATTTTGAGCACCTGTATTTTTAAATGTGTGACTAGGGATAACTAAGTGATTAAATGAATGAATAAATGGATGGATAGACGAGCGAATCAATGAGTGCATGAATGGGTGAATTGTGGGTATGTCACTAAGTAAATAAGTGCCTTTTTCATCAAGCACAGGGTTGAACCATGAGTATTGCTTTGATAATGGTGTCCATTTGAAGCCATGAATGAACTACCAGTCATTAGGCAACCCATTCGTACTTCACAACCTCATAGCACAGTAAATCAGACTCTTTTGGGGTTAGTCAGTTCATGTGAGGGCTCTTGTTCATGTTAGGGTACTCGAGGGTGTGGTGGAGCCCGTTCAAGGAAACAGTGTCTGGGAGCGACTCTTGGAAAGCCGTAACCACGGGATGAAACTCAGAAAGGAAAGTTGCACACTGCAAATGACAGATGAAAGATTCCTTTCAGGGCACTATATTTCTGAAAGAACAGCATTAAAAGCACTGCACACTTCAGGCAGCCAATGTGAGTCTTGGGGCGGTTAGGCCTCAAAGTCAGATGAAAATTCAGTGTTTTGAAGGTCATGAGTTTGAGCCCCAGCAAGGCATCCTCGGTGTCTCATCCTTTTTAGGTAGGTGACTTGAATAGCATAAACTAAGCAATAGCCATCTTTATTATTTATAGTGCTTAGGAATAGAGTACATGAAGTATTTAGCGCTATGGAAAAAAAGACAAGAAGGCCTGGAAACGTCCTACAAGTGGAAACATTAACACCCAGATTCACTAGAAATCATGCAATGCAGGGCAACGAGTAAAGTTGCTGTGCCTCAATGAGTGGACAGAAGAGAGCAGAAAAGTGCCATAGCTAAAATTTGGCCCCGTTTTGGCACACCTTAAGAAAGCCATGTGTCATTACAGACACCTTTGCGCCATAGTGAAAGTGTCTGCATTGTGGTAAGCTTAGTTTTTGCACTGGAAGGTGTCCCTTCATGCACAAAAACTATGATATTAGGTGTTTCCCTTTCTGCATGCGTGCTGTAGAATGCAGCACACATGCAGAAAGAAAACAAGACGCAATTAAAAAATGTATCTTTGTTATACCTGGCGCAAAGAGGTGCAGACTTTTGCACAAATCCCGCTACAGCTCTTTGCAGAGAGGGATTTGTGTCAAAACCCATGGGTGGTTGCATGAGAACGCCCATGCACCTCCCATGCAAAGTCTCCTTGACATACAGTAACTCTAGGTAGTGTCTTGCACAGCTTTGCATTACTTTTGGTTACAGTCCAACGTAAATTACGATTTGCGTTGGATTGTATGTACCAACACAAACACTTTGCATCAGTTTTACATTCAAAACATAACACAAACTAAAAGCAAAGTCTTTATAAATCTGGGTCCAAATGTATTTGAACTGTTATATTCATCACTTTGGTAGACACTCAGGGACGGATGAACAAAGGGCGTTCGCACTTGTGGCGGGGGCTCTGCGATCGTGGAGAGATCTCTCATTGCAGTCACTCATTGAAGAGGTCCAGCGATAAATGCGGGGTCCCTGCCACAACTGCTGGTCCTCTGCCACGAGTGCGGAAGCCCTTTGTGAATCAGCCCGCTAAGCCTGAGCATATGGATTTTAAAAGCTCTGCGGTCGTGGAGGGATTTCTCACTGCAGTCACTCATTGCAGAGGTCCAGCGACAAATGCGGGGTCCCTGCCACAACCACTGGTCCTCTGCCAAGAGCGCGGAAGCCCTTTGTGAATAAGCCCGCTAAACCTGAGCACGTGGATTTTAAAAGCTCAGCAGTCGTGGAGGGATTTCTCACTGCAGTCACTCATTGCAGAGGTCCAGCGACAAATGCGTGGCCCCTGCCACAACGCCTGGTCCTCTGCCACGAGTGCGGAAGCCCTTTGTGAATCAGCCCGCTAAACCTGAGCACGTGGATTTTAAAAGCTCTGCGGTCGTGGAGGGATCTCTCACTGCAATCACTCACTGCAGAGGTCCAGTGACAAATGTGGGGCCCCTGCCACAAGCGCTGCTCCTCTGCCACGAGTGCGGAAGCCCTTTGTGAATCAGCCCGCTAAACCTGAGCACGTGGATTATAAAGTACCCATATTATTGTCATGATTTTGAAGCTTCCACATACACACACTCGGGTGACTGATTCGTACATTACACAAAATAACCATCAGGAAACTGCACTGCGCGGTACAAATGAGGGACATCAGAAGATAAAATATGTGCATAGTTCGCTGATATAAAAACACAATTAGCGACCTAGCATTTGTGGCTCAACCGAACTGCAAAATTATTTCTTATTATGAAACCGAGGAAATCAGCAGAACAACATATGGGAAAGGAAATGCAAACATCTGCTCAAATGTAATTTTCCATAGGTGAGTGAGAACGGTGCAGATCATTAGGTGTAATGATATCACCTAAGTGAATCCTTGATCCATGCAACAGAAATAGAGCAAGAAGGCTGTTAGTGTGGATGCATAAATAATGGAGAGCCGAAAGTGATTTGCCTGTCATTCATTAGCAGTAATAGCCCCGGTACTGTGATTAATAGCCAGTAACTCGATTATATGATAATGCTTCATCCTTCAAAATATAATGACAGGAAGGTTCTCTCCAAATAAAGCGTTGAGCTAAAGGTTTGATTGTCATAACATAATTCAAATCTGCGTGATGAGTATGTCACAAGAATTGCAGATGATCTTGGTGGAGCATGTTAGTGGATGGTGGCACCAGTACAAATTAATCTGACAATCAAAGGACCGAAGAGCAAAAGTCATATTTTAAAAAGGAAATCAAATAGCAGCACCTCCAATAACATTTTTATAAGCAGTGGAATGTTCCACATTTTCTATGGACAGACAAAGAACCCATGTGAAGGGAATGCTTAATTGATGTTTTGGTCCTAAAAAATGTTGACCCGTTTTCTGAAACACCTGTATTGAAGATATTTGGGTTGAATTGCTGGCATGGATTCAAATGGAAAATTGAATGTGCTTTTGTAGAGGTGCATGGGACAGCTAGTGGTTTGAGGATTACAGTAAAATTATATAAATCACTCGAAACACTTTACAGAAATGCATGAATGTATTGCTACATTGTTGGTAATGGCCCTTTTTGCGGGGTTGCCCTGAATTTTTTGCCTTCTTCCTCCGCTGTTTTTGACATTAGTTTTTGCTGATTTTAGGATTCTGGGCACTTTACCTCTGAGTTGACAATTTAATTTGGAAATCCCCAAATGAACTGTATAAGGGTTTCTTAATGTGACAAGCGGAAAGGACATTATGTAAAACTGTCTTGCTATCCTCATGTTAAAGGGATACATTGTCTGTCTAGATAATGAATTTGAATGTTTTTTTATCTAGCTCATAATATTTTCTGGATTATCAATGTCTTTTTTACTGTTTATTTAATTTTGAGATATCTTTGTACATTGTTGTGTTCAATTGTGTTCTGGAAAGATTAGGTTTTTTTCAGACTTTAGGTAACATGTTTGTAATGAATTCTCTCAAACATAATGATTTGATAAATTTAAAAAAAACACTGGATTAATGTGCATATTGTGTTGTTTGAAAAAAGCATTGATTTATGGCCAGGCGGGGTCCCATTATACATTGTATATTGTATTGATCCCTCCCCACGTTGTAGTCCTGACTGGATCAGACCCCATTGTAGTTTGATCTGCAGGTTTTGGGGCATCCGTGATTGCTCGGCACGCTCTGCTGCAGACTCTGTAAACCGTAGCCCACAGTCTGAGTTTCTGGGAGCCTCACTGGCTCAAGTAAATCTCGTCCGACTTAGGTTTAGCACCCTATGGCAGCTCTGGTGATGCGCTGGGGCTGCAGAGGTGAGCTCTCATCTGGGGGCCTGGGGTGATTGTTGTTTTAGGTGATGGATGTACATTTTGTCTAGAGCAGTGAATGGCAGCAATATTACGTAGAGGAGCTAGACATTTTGGGTAGCTTCTACAGTCTCCCAGCAATGTTAAAGTAGGATTAAGGTGCCACAGTATTTTTTGTTTCGTGGGGCATCGCTAATTGAAAGGTTTTGTTGGCATAGTT
The DNA here is from genome assembly GCF_964204655.1 of Triturus cristatus. Taxonomy (NCBI): domain Eukaryota; kingdom Metazoa; phylum Chordata; class Amphibia; order Caudata; family Salamandridae; genus Triturus; species Triturus cristatus. The sequence goes on along the minus strand of NC_140588.1, from coordinate 396,275,432 downwards.
GCATGTTGGAGGAGGAGCTGTATTTGCAGCACAGTGTCTAGTTGTGGCCTTTGTAGTGCAGCAACAGACCTGACTGTCTGCTCCAGGGGGCTCAATGGAGGCTGGGGATTCTGAATAATTGTTAGGACAGGGCGTGGTGGTGGTTCTTGTTGCTTCGTTCTTTTGTGCATACGATCCACCGTCAGAAGATATTTTTGTGTTTGTTCTGCATACCATAGAATACTTTGGGCCACAGATAATGGCAGAAGCTTGGTGGACAGCATCTCTGTTTGTGTTTAGGCCCAGGGACAGGGTGCCAGATGGTGCAAGGAGAAGTCCAATCTTACAAGAGAGGAGGTTGATTTGGTGGCATTTATGAGTGGGATGGATGCCATCGATAATATTGTGGCCCTTCTATAACCACAAACACCTGGGGGCCAGACCAGTAAACCGGAGGCTGCTACAGAGAGGGCTAGGCAACCTGGGGTGGCACCCAGGGTGGCATTCCCCATTGTTATGAAGCGAGGGACCTGCTAAGGGGGTAAGTGATGGTAAAGGGCCAACTGGCGAGGGGGGTGCAACTTCTGAGAGCCCCTCGCAGACTCCGCCAGTGACCAGTACCAACAATGTTGTCACACAGAGGGAGATTTCGGCTGTGATGGTGCCAACAGCGAGTGGCAACATTGTCCAGAATGGAAATAGTTGCATGGTGATTGGGGTTACACTTTCGTGTAATGTGGCCAAACCTGACCTGGTGACCAATCTGGCAAGTTTCCTGCTTTGGCCAACATGGCCGAGAGTGATAACGTTGAGAGGGCCAGGAGATTGGTGGCTCACCTTGGTGGTTTGGGAAGGTGAGCAAGCTCAGGCAGGCATTGCTCCTGCGATAGGGGCTGGCAGGTCATCCCAAGTTGGTCAAGCAATGCATGCAGCCCAGGAGATAGCTCTTGGTTCTACCCCAGGGGCCAGCTGCATGCCCCAAATGGTGGTTATAGGTAGGGAGGCATCATTGCTAAACAATGGGCTGAGGGATGTCCGGACAGAGCATGACCAGTTAAGCAGACAGGTTTAATTGCAGATTAAGGAAATCTTTGAAGGTGAGTTATGTTGACATGTGTGAACTGATTGTGCATAGTTGCTATGATAAGGCGTTTCAAAGAATTAAGGCCAATAGACACACGCTTGCATGGGGCCAGATAGATATAAACACATGGTTGGGCATTATGAAGGTGCATGGCTTTGAGGCCGCCCCTAGCCAGCTCTTTCGGGCAGGCATAGGGCCAAGCAGCAGCCCAAGTATTGGGGGGTAGGGCTCCTGTTGGGATTTAAAAACAAAATCATGTACCAGACACCTGGGGGCGTGAAAGTTTAAGAATTGCTGTTCATTCCGAAGTTTGTCATCTCACCAGAGACAAATGTTGGGACAGAGGTGCTAAAAAGCAGGAATGACCATACTCTTATGATTAAGGCTCCCTCCCGGTTAATTGGCAGGCAGTGGTGTCATGGTTGAATGTTCATGCTAACCCCACGGCAGCACAGGTGTCACTTACTGCAAGAATCAACAGTCTCTCAGGTCCAATCACAGCATCGCCAGGGCTAAGATTCTCAAGGAAATTAACCTGGGGAGGGTGGCAGGCCCCTACATGGCTGTCCCGTTTGAGAATTTGTAATGCTCTACACTGGGGGTTGTTCCTAAGAAAGAGCCAGGGGAGTACAGATTGATACAAAACCCTTCTGCACCCAAAAAAAAGACAGTGAATGAGGCAATTGATGGGACCTTATGCTCTGTTGGGTATGCCTGTATTGATCAGGCAATCAGGATGTTGCAGGTGCTGGGGACACTGTTTGCAAAACATGATATTGAATCCACTTTTCAACTGCTTCCTTTGCACATGGATGATTTCCACTTGCTGGGTTTCCAGTTTAAAGGCTCCTTTTACATTGACAAATGTATGCCCATGGACTGCTCAGTCTCCTATGCATACTTCGAAAAGTTCAACACTTTTCTGCAGTGGGTCGTTAGGCAGATGTCTGGGCATCAGTAGGTGTTGCATTACTTGGAGGACGTCCTGTTTTTGGACCCTCTCAATATGGAGAATGTACAATGGCACTGCAATCTTTTCAGGACTTGATTTGGATTTTTGTGGTGCCACTACCGCAGGGTAAAACCTGGGGTCTGGACACAACTATCAAATTCCTTGGTATTGAGTCAAGCTGGTGAATCTTGGATCCCCAAGGGAAATGTTGCTGCTTTTCCCAAGCCCTGAGGGACTGTTTGGGGCCTAAGAAAGTGAGGCTACATCAGTTGCAGGTAGTGGTCGAGCAGCTGAATTTCACTCTTTGCAATATCCCCATGGGCTGCCCATTCTCCAGGTCAATTGCTGAGGCCATGTCGGACCTGAAAGAGAAACAGCACTATACTAGGTTATCATCAGATTTGCGCCTGGACATGAGGATATGAAAGGCATTTTTGTTGGGCTTCAATGGGAGAGTAGTGTGGCCTAGCTCCACCAGGTCTAATGAAGAAATAGGGCTGTTTGCAGATGCAGCAGGCAGTGAAGTTTTAGGTGCCATTCTTGGTCTAGATTGGTGCGCTCAGCAATGATTTAAGGAGTGGTTGGATTACAATTTGGAGTCCAATATTGGTTTTCTCGAACTGTTCCCCAACCTAGTGGCCCTCACGGTCTGGGTGGAACAATGCCATAACCAGTCAGTGGTGTTCTGGTCGGACAACATTTCAGTAATGGAGTACATCAATCAACAGGCAGCCAGGTGCGAAATTATCCTTCGCTTCTTGAAAGAAATTGTGTTGCTGTGCTTACAACTGAATGTCATCTTTAAAGCTTAACATGCCCTGGTGTACTGAACAATGCAGCATATGCTTTGTCTTATTTTAAGATGCAGGCCCTCGTTTTAAGATGCAGGCCTTCAGGTATCATCACCCAGGAGTAGCGGAGGTCCCAACACCATTTCGGGGTAGCGGCTTGGTGCCCCGGTTTACCAGAACTTGTGGCAGCCAGCTTAACGCCGAGGACAAGGCGTGCCTATGAGAGGGCATTCAGCGTGTACTGCAAGTTCTCAGGGAGCATACGGAGGAGCATTGGTTTTACTCCTGAGGCAGTCTTAGCATCACTTGGGTCCCTGAGGGGTGAGGGGCAAATAGTCTCATATGCTAGATGACACATCGCTGTAATATCCTTCTTTGCAATGATCCTGGGGCACAGCCATGGGACTAAGGCTTTTCTGGTTCTGAGGGCATTGAAGGGTTGGCAACACTTGGAGGGAGCTAAACCAGACACCAGGCGCCCCATCAACACGGTCCGGCTCGCAGCTCTCATGTCCAACCTGGGGAGCATCACAAGCTCATCACCATGCGTAAAGCTTGTAAAAGGCTGGAGCGAGCTTGGAGACGGGACTATGACCCGATTCTGAAGGGGGGTTTTCAGGCAGCCATTAAGAAGTATCACAGAGCTATTCAGACTAAACAGGCAGCATATTTTGCAGACGAGATCAGGAACATTAGCAACCCCTCTAAAAGCATTTTCTCGATACTGAAAGATCTTAAATCATCGGCGGGCCCTACTGCACCTTCGATATCGTCGGATGAGCAATGTCCGTCTCTTGCCTCCTTCTTTGTTAAGAAGGTGTAAAATATCTATAAGACCTTTCCTCAAGCTGCCATGTGTCCTGTTCCCATGTCTAAATCTTGTCCTACGTGCACTCTGGCTGCTTTCCTGATGATTTCTCAGGGCGAGTTGTGCGTGCTCTGCAGCAAGGTCAAATCAGGTTCCCTGGCTGACCCCCTTAAGCCTGAACAATTTATGAAGTTATTACCTGTGCTCCTCACACCTTTGGGCCAGGTGATTAACCTGTCCCTATCTACAGCAGTTGTCCCCAGGACTTGGAAACAGACTAGGGTAGTCCCATTTAAAAAGAAACCTAACCTCGACATAGCTAAACCAGAGAACTTTCGTCCCATCTCTCTTCTGCCCTGGGTCTCCAAGCTCTCTGAGACCTACATTAACGCTATCTTGACTGAATGTCTGGAGGATAACAACATACTGGACCCCTCCCAAAATGGTTTTCATCCAGGCCACAGCATAGAGTCCACTCTCCTAGCTGTGACCGAGCATTTAAGAGGGGCCCTAGATGTACTTCGGCACTGATTTTATTGGATCTCAGTGCCGCGTTTGACACGGTCTCCCACCAGATCCTCCTGCAGCGGTTGGAGGAGGTGGGCATTGTGGATTCTGCCCTGGATTGGTTTGCCTCCTTTCTCGCTGAGAGGACCTTCCAGGTAACAGCCCCCCATTTGCTTCCACGTGTCATACTACCAAACATGGGGTGCCACAGGGCACTGCTTTAAGACCCACACTTTTCAATCTATATGTCCAACCACTAGCAGTGGTGGCCAAGAGTAGAGGGCTCACAGCAGTATCATATGCAGATGATACACAGTCGGTAGTCGCACTCTGACAACTTTGTGCGGGACGCTTGCAAGTTTCGGAGCGACCTCGAGGCTGTCGCTGAGTGGATGACTGCCAACTGTCTCCAGCTCAATGCCAGCAGGTCTGAGGTCTTGCTGGTAGGGAAAGACTCTGAGCTGTGGAGTGAACGTTGGTGGCCGGCCACCTTCGGTTGTGCACCTGTCCCCATACAGGTTGTAAAAAATCTAGGGATTTTGAGTGGACTCTGCCCTTAGCTTTCAGACTCAGACCAAGAAAGTGTCAGGGACCTGTTTTGGAATACTGCGAGGGCTCAAACCGCTGTTGTGATTTTTCGACTCATGCATCAGGCAGGTTATCGTACAGGCCTCCATCTTGTCGAGACTGGACTACAATAGTTTGCTCTATCTGGGGACAAACAAGATGGAAATTCTGAGATTGCAAAGGGTCCAAAATGCAGCTGCCAGGACTCTTCTTGGCCAGCCTAGAACTTTCTCTACAATGAGTGCTATATGCCGGCTACACTGGCTGCCTGTGGCCAAAAGCGTAGTGTTTAAGTCTCTCTGCATTGCTTTTAAAGTTTTAAATTTCTCTTCACCAGGCATTTTGGCCAACTTGCTTGCATCCTATACTCCCGTCCACCAACTTCGGTCTATGGGGCTGAATATGGCAGTTGTTCCTCGGGTGTGGAGGGCGCGTGACGGTGGGCATTCCTTTTGTACTTTGTCTGCCAAACTTTGGAACACGCTACCTATACACATCCGCAGTATGAATAACTATCTGGTTTTTCACAAGGCAATCAAAATGTACCTCTTCCCTCTGTTGTAGGCTTTCCCCCATGTCAGTTGCTTTGCAGTTTTCTGCTTTCAGCCTTGGGACGCCCCTTTGCTGGAACAGCTATGCGCTTTATAAAATGTTATAACATAGCATATGCCTTTTAAGAGCTGCTTTTGCCCTGGCATTTTATGATGCATTAAGGGTCAGTGAGCTGGTGGCCAAAAAATAGGGATGGGACTGGGGGTCTGCAATATGCAGACGTGCATTAGCCAAATGGTTACCTGGCAATAACAATCACCCGCTCAAAGACCAGCCAGATAGAGAGAGGTTAGCACATTCCGCTCCACAGGGCTCCAGGTAAGGAATGCTGCCTCTTGGCGAATCTGGAGGCATTTTTGGCTCACTGTACTCAGGAGCCCAAGGGTCCCCTGTGGGTACATGCGGAAGGTACACCACTCACTAGGTTTCAATACTATAGGGTGTTGGACTGAGCCCTCAAGGTAGTGGGTTTGAATATGACCGAGTATGACTCTCATTACTTTAGAAATGGGGCCGCTACTGCTGCAGCAGATATGGGGCTGGCTGGGCCCTCAGTGCAAAGTATTGGCAAGTGGAGGCCGGACTGTTATAAGCGCTATGTAAGATTGAATTAATTGTAGCTGCACTAATCAAATGCGTCTCTCCTAACCCCTCCCTCTTTTTTCTCTTCTTCTGTTGACACATGTGAACAGCGTGAAGAGTCGGGCCACTGGATACCTTGGCACTTCCTGTCCAAAGTGGGAGCAAATGGGGTTACAAACGTGCTGATTTTGGGCCCCTCATACATGAGATGAATGGAGGCTTTTTATTCTGCAGGCCAGAGCAGAGGCAGGGGGAATTGATTTTTTTGGGGTCTAGGGTGTTTGCGCCTGGCTTACCTTCAGGACTTTTTTGGACAAACTCTTGTACCAGAAGTGTACGCACCCAGGGAATCTTGGCTGCAATGATCTGACCGAGATTAGTAGGAGACCCTTGTTCAAGTTGATTATCTTAGCGATGGCCTAGCTTGGGAGGACGTTGGCAGACACTGTACTGGCATGGTTAAGCATTGTTCCCAGGCTGGATTGGAGAGCTGGTAGGTCGGTGAAGGCTCTCAATGATTTTGTTAAGCGGTGAACAATAAGATTGGTAAGTTGTTCAAGTCTGCAAGGTTCTCATCAATAGCTCATGATTGTATCAAGGGTGGGCGTTTTTTGTTGCAGGATGGTGTTCATCTGTTGAAAGGGGGTTATAAACTGGTTCTTGAAGATTTATTGGCTTGGTTGTTATATCGCCCGCATAATGGTGGGTGGAAAACTGTAGGTGAACAATGCTGGCCTGTGCCAGGTGATGTTATGATTAGTGTGACAGTTATCTTCTTAGACCAAAGTGACAGCAGGATTACAGTGTCTTACAGAGGGTTCTGGCTCCAAGTATAGAGGTTCCAGCAGTGTGGTGGCGGTGGCTGGGGGCGGTCACTGACCCCCAGTCCTTACCTGGCAATCACCCGCACAGGCACAGTGTGCACACGCTAGCACACACCCCTGGGAGGGAGGAAGTTGGTTGCAGAAGACGCCCGATATAGGTATCCTGGCAGGCAGATGGGCCCCTGGCACAGAAACATCCTGGCAGGGGAGGTCAGTGGGTGGGTGCCGCCCATAAGGAGGAACCCACCCAGGTCCTGATTTACTTGATACAGGGGTCTAGAAGGAGGGGACTATGCTACCATTCATGATCTCACTCGTCAAATATATGATTGTGTAGGATGCACAGGAACAACTTTATCTAGGGATAGGAAACTCCAGTGTATTAGTGACTTTGTTACAGTTAGGATGTGATCTCTGTAAGCAATGCTGTAAAACTGTGGGTTACTGTGCATATTAACTGCTTAAAGGTTCTGTTTTTGAATAATGTGTGGAAATAAATACAGCCAGGGGTCTTTTGACCACTAACCCAATGCCTCTTGTGTTATTATCTTGCCATTATCTGATGGGTATTGGTTTTTTGGGTGGGAAGTGGGGGTCGGAGGATAGGGTTACAAAGGGGCATCGGCAACTGCTTGGCCAAATTACAAAACACCAAGGTACACTGCACATCTTTTATTTTAGAAGCGCAGAGAGGTAGGGTAAAATCACTGCAAATGTATGTGAATTCCCCATAACCTTGTATAGTGGTTAAGATGTAGATAAATAAATAAATAAATAAGTAGAGGTGCCCAAAATGTTTCCGAGAGTTCTGCCATCCACTACCCCAGAGGCTTTTCCACTGGAGCAATCTACTTTTCCCACTGGGTCTGCTTCCAACATTTGCTCCTCCTGCTGCCTGCATGCTCAGTGATCTAAGTCAAAGAGTAGCAAGGAAGCAAGCTTAGCTTGCTAGCGAGATCGCATTTCTGACAGGAAAGATCAGCGAGGTTCTGACACTCTGAAAAGTTTGAAAACAATAGGGTAAAATAGTGCATTTAACAGCCCATTTTTACTTACAATTGTTAAAAAACAATAGGCTCTGACATGCTTCTCTGTAAGACCACTTGTGAAATATTACAATACTTTCATGGTCCAGTTTGAGGAGGGGAACAAAGGCTTGGGTATGGTTCACAGTTCGATATACAAGCGAAATATGTTTGTGAGAAGTTGGCCTGGCATATGCTGGTCACTAGTTATAGTGGCCACCTTGTACCAGTCCAATTCGACTCTTATGGTAGATAGGTTTAAGACAACCTTTTAAAGAAAGCTATCTTAGTGGTAGCTGTGGAGAGCAGCCTTCAGGCTAAGTCTCAGAGGAATGTAAAGCAGCTTGTTTTACCTTATAATCTCTTGAAATACCAAATGAAAGGACACCACAAAGGTATATATATCAAATATATATGTATTTATTACTAGACACACTCTACTAATCTCTTTATGAGATTAGAAGCCAGGCACACATTCAAATGTCAACGTTTCACAATAAATTAAGCACAAATATGGCTGGAGCCCTAGGGGCGTACAAGACCATATAATAAAAAAATGGTATAACAATGTCGACTTGCAAAATGACAAGGCCTAGGGCCTGGGGAATCGCTGGGGCGTCACTACTGCAGTGTTAGCAGGTAAGTAATAGGCCCACGGGAGACGCGTGCAGTGTGTGAACACAGCCGCGGGTTCCCTATTGATTATAATGGTGCAAGTCGCGGTTTGATTTTTAAAGTTTTAGGGTATTTTGAGGAAGTCTACAAGCAAGCCACTTACAAGGTAAGAGCTTCGAGGGCCAACACACACTAGTGCACTGGAGTGAACGAGTTACCTCACCCAGGGAAGCCGGGTGCATAGGTGTCTTTTGGTGTCGGGTCGCGTCGCTGTTTTCTATGGAGACCAAAGAAGACTTGCTGCTTGCGTCGACTGAAGAAGTGTCCGGTGGAATCCAAGGGTGGATTCACGATGTAGAAGACCTAAAAATTGAGGGGACAGTGTTCAAAGTCACTTGCCAGTGACCGGTGGCCAGCAAGATGGATGACCACAGATGTCGTGTGATTTCAGGTCATCGATGGTGTTTTGACTCTTCACTCACGAGGTCCAGGAAGGATCAACAATGACCAGCAGCTGGCTTCGGAGTGTCCCACAATGTCTGCAGCTGATGGCAGTGTAGGCAACCAGATTGTAGCCAACAAGCCTTGGCAACTGCAAGTCTTGTGTTGACTGAAGAAAGTCGGTGGTGCAAACCAGCAAGGTTTGATGGACTCACTCAGCAAGGGTGAGTGAGGGCAAGCCTGGAGCAACCAGAGGAGACCTTTTAGTTCATGAGAAAGTCTTTGGGGGACCCACTAGCCAATGGGAAAGTGATCGCAAAGATGCCTCTTCAGGAAATGCTTCACAGGAGCCCACGGTCACTCAGGACAGGGTAGGCCACTGAGTTTTGGTGCAAGACCTACTGGAGGCTTGGGCCACAGATGGTCCAATGCACAAGTTTGTAGAATGTTGTTTAGGGTTTGCACTTGACAATAGTGCATGGGCCCCGGGTATTGCTGTTCCTCATCACTCGTGGGATCCACTCGCCACAGCTTTGCTGGGGACTCACAATGGCCATCCAGAAGTCAGGAAATCCACTTCTGGGGCAGCAGAGACTTCGAACTCCGGCGGGAGTGGGAAAGTTTGCAACCGTTGATTAAGGTTTTTGGTGCCTGCCAAGCAGGGGAGTCACTCCTTGACTCCAAGGGAGATTCTTCTGTCTTCCAAAGGTAGTGGAACGTCGAAGGGCCAGGATTCTTCTTTGTAGAGCATCGTCCAGGGTTATCTGCTTTGCAATGGCAATGCTTGCTATCTTATAGCGAAGATAGGGGAGGGACTAGCTCTATGACCACTCCTCTAGGAGGGTCAGGGTAGGGGGTGGTTACACCCACTTCCCTTTGTCCAGTTTCACACCAGAGCAGGGACAGGTAGCCCCTGAACCAGTTTGAGCTGGCATATACACAGAGGAGCCTACTGCTCCCCCAGTGCAGGACTTCAAAGCACTCTAGGAGTGCACCCACCCAGCTCCAATACACTAAATCCTATCTGGAAGGTGGTGACACCTCCCTGTGACAGGATGCCTTTTGTTGGGCTTCCTCCACTGCAAGTTTCAGACAGCAGCAGGAGGGCAGCCCAGTGTCTGTGCTGGTGGCATCCATTTTGTGATGCCAGGGCTCAATAGGATTGCTATCGTTTTACATGTCGTCCCCTCTAGAAGGGTGGGATCATGCTCCCACATCATGGACTGAGGTGGGGGTATGTTTCCAAGTTGTTTGACACAAAACACGACATGTTTTGATGCAGTCATTCCAAAGTTAGCATTTTAATGCACTTAAGAGTATATGGTTTAACCGCATCCACAAACAGCCATAGAGAATAGACTCTGGAAGCTGCAGAGGGGCCCTGCTCGCGCAGAGGCACCCCCTCACATTGTAAACCACGCACCCTGCCCTCAGGATTTATAGGGCCTGCCATAGGGGTGGCTGATAGATTTATATGTGTGTGTATGGTGAGATATAGGAACCTATATCTCTGTGAGGAGTGCTAACACTACCTCACACAGGCTGCAGTAGCAGGCCTGTGGTGTAAGATTGAGAATGCTTCCCAGGGGTGGCATAATTCATGCTGCAGCCCCTGGTAGGCCTGTGAAGTGCCTATGCCCTAGGTACCTAAGGTACCATATACAAGGGGCTCATAAGGTACCACAGTATCCAATCACTAGTGCATCTAATATGCACACCAAGTCGTTTAGAGAGAACAGAGAGACTGGGGCCCTGATTAGCAGGGACCCAGCCAGACTATAGCCAGTAACCAGTGTATTCATCAGAAAAAAAAATGGGGGCAACATAAGTGCAGATACTACTCTACTACAATGTTGATGACTGTTTGTTCGAGCAGTTAGGGCCAACGCAGATAGTTGGCCCGTCTCTTCATATTAATTTTCTGGCTTCCCCATCTCTAAGCAGATTTTTTTTTTACTTTGCATTAGGACACCAGGAATGACAAGCAAATGGTGTGAATCAACATTGCTCTGTGAGTAAACCAGCGCTGCTGATTTTATTTTTATAGGTTAGTGCTGTTGCAGAGCATTTACTTTTCATTGCTGTTACACTAATGTAAAATAAATGTTCTATAACAGTACTGCTCTGTACATAAACAGAGCATTTTATCAGCCAATGGAATGCACACATGCTCACCTATTGCATCTTTGATTGAGGTGGTAGAAAATAATTCATAGATGTTCCTCTTCTCTTACAAAGTGTAGTGGTACCAGTCAACTGTCTTCTTTCACTTGGAGTGGGCGGCAACCACAATGATGTGGGGCAGCAGCAGCCTTCAGGCCAAGATGGGGTAGGGTGGGTGGCCACTTGAGAAAGCCCCTGGCATGCCTGCTAGTAAAGCAAATGCTGGGACACCGCTCTGCACTTCAACAGAGCAGCTTCTTCTGCCAGACAGTAACACCAAGGTCACTCTCAGCCTCCATCCATGATGGACCTTTTGTGGAGACCCTATGCTGCTTACCTCAGTGTGCCTGTGCCTGCTGAACACAAAAATTACAGCTTAGCAGTATGTGCACATTGTAATACATGAAATACACAAACATAGTTGGTAGATAAAAAGCTTGAATTAATCTCACCACTGGCAATTATTCAGGCACCATCTATGTCCATCGTTATTTTTCACACCACACCACCTGCCATATGCAAACCAGTCTTGACTCACTTCAACAGGAACAGTCCAGCCCAAACTGCCAGATGAAGTCGTCCCTGAACCCGGTGCACCAGCAACCCAAGACAGGTTTTGTCCTTTTTAGGGCTCATCAGTTGGGTATATCTTGGTTCCCGTGGCACGGTATGCACAGGACCCACTTAGGGCTTCACAGTGAAGTATGAAAAACTGTGATCTATAAAATGCTTGAATCATTCTCAGGCTCTGGCAATTACTTGGTACCACATCCCAATCCATCATTATTTTGCATATTACACTACTTCAGTTTGGACCGAGTCATATGCAAATCAGTCTTAACCCTGCTCCTGTACGAACAGTCGACCTGAACTGCCAGGCTAGGTCTTCCCTGAACTGAAGCACAAGCAACCCAAGACTGATTTTACCCTTATTACGACTCATCAGTCGGGTATAGCTTGGTTCCAATGGCACAGTGTGCACGGGAACCACCTCAAGGCATACTTGTTACACTTATTGTAGTGCATGAGTCAGTGCATGGGTGACACTCCCATGATGAAGTGATGTCATCATGTGTCCCCCATATGTCAGCAGTGTGCTGTGCTAAGAAATGCCTGGGACTGGGCAGAACGCAGGCTTGTAAGGACAGGTAGATGGACAGTCAGCGGTGAAGACATTTTTAACTGACTTAGCTTAGCTGACCTGTGGGACCCCAAAACATTTTGTGTGGAGCCCACTGCCACCCTCCCAGCACAAACTAACCAGTTGTGCATCACATTCACCTTGCTCACACCCATGAAAACACCCACTTCCACACTTCCGACTGTATCTTAAGCCGAAGAAAATGTGCTGGTGTTACAGATTCTCTGCAGTGTTAACTGACAGCTACATAGGCTGAAATCTGTAACTCCTAACTTTGTAAATCACGATTATAATTTTGAGTAGGCAGATGCTATTTTTGTCATATGTGATTTGCATAAATGCGTGCATGCTATTTTGTTACCCTGCGATGGACTGTGGAAGAAGTACAAAAAAACCTAATTTCAAATACAATCCTTAAACTCCTATCACGTTGAAAATGGTCTCAAGCGTCTTTCAAAAATAAAAATAAAAGGAAGAAATAAAAATGCTTTTTTGAAGCGATTATTTCAGAAATCAAACATAACATATCTTGTGTGAAGTTGAGTAAAGGGAAGGCAATAGGCTCTGGGGTTCAGTTGAGGATCTTGGGATCCCTCAAATCAGAAGCAAACTGATGCAATTTTAGCATCACTATGGGCTTGCTCCATCCATTCGATGAGCATCAATTTGAACATAATAAAAAAGCAATTCATTTAAAGCTTCTGTCTAAACTAATGAAATCGAAAAATACACACTTGTGCTCTCATTTAATTTGGCTTTAACATGAGGTGAGTGCACTGTAACCGGATGACCTTACATTTATCGAATTTAATGGAATTAAAATGATCGTCTATCATGATGATGTGATACCCTTGCAAGATCTTTGGGAGAGGCTTCTTGACTCATCTGATCCAATTATTCTGGCTGGCGACTTTAATGTAGTGTTGAACAAAATATTAGATAGGTCTATATGTAGTAAAGCTTTGACCAACCCTAATATGTTTAGATTAATCAAACAAATTATGGAACATCTAGGGTTGCTTGATATTTGGAGATGGAAAGCAGGTGAGAAAAAGGACTTTACTTTCTTTAACAAAAAGTATAGACACCAGTCCAGAATAGATTTCTTTTTGGTGGATTGTAAGATCAAAGATGAGGTACAGCAGATTGAGCATATAGGTGCCCATTTGTCAGATCACTCGGCAGTAATGCTCACACTAGAGATCAGGGAGGTTATGGTTCAATCTAGATGGACCTTAGACCGCACAATTCTACTGGAGGAGGAGGTGATACAAACTTTCAAAAAAGAAACAGAAGACTTTTTTTAGATCAACTGGGGATCAGCGGCCCCTGGTATTACTTGGGATGCTTATAAGGCGTTTTTGAGGGGGAGGCTAGGGGCCTTGGGGGCTGAGAAAAGGAGAAAATATTATAAAGAAGTAACAACGCAGGAGAAAAAGATTCGTTCTTTAGAAAAAGAATTAAGAAACCCTGGCATAGACGAGCAGATGAGGATTAGTATGCTCCAAGAACTGCTACAACAGAAGGCTAATGTGTCCATGATAATTCAAGAAAGGGTAAGAAAGAGATGGGAAGCTAGTCAAATGGCACATTTTGAATATAGTGAAGGGTGTGGGAAACTCCTAGCTTGGAAAGCAAAGAAAGAACAACTGAGAAATAGGGTTGAGGGAATCATTTGTGTACAAACAGGCAGGCTAGTTGAGGACAGTGAAGGTATTAAGCAAGCTTTCCATAATCACTTCAATAAAGTATATCAGGAAGACCTTAAGCCATCTAAAGATACCCTCAGTAAATGGGTAAGGTCAGGTATGGATAATTCCTTGCCAAGGGAAAAAGCGGATCTTCTAAATGGTAAAATAAAAGTTCAGGAAGTGGGAAATATAATGGCACATTTAAAGAAGGGGAAGGCTCCAGGGCCAGATGGCATCCCACAAGAGGTGTATAAAATCTTGGCGGATACCTTAGCTCCCATCTTAACTAAAATGTTTAATGATTTGTACATTGAACATAAGGTCATGCCAGCCTCCTGGATGGAAGCCACGATAGCCCTGATATAGAAACCCGGAAAATGTTCAAAAAAATGTGACTCGTATCGTCCCATCTCCCTATTGAACAGTGACTATAAGATATATACGAAGATTCTGGCGGATAGGTTAAACGGGCTGATGGTGGATTTAACTCATGATGATCAAAAAGGCTTTAAGCGGGGGAGGTTTTTGAAAGACTTGACCTTCTCACTCATTGCCACGATCGACCTAGCATCTACGTACAATCTGCCTTTAGCCCTGGTGGCCTTAGATGCTACCAAAGCTTTCGACAGGGTAAATTGGATATATCTGATGGAAGTGACTACATCCCTGAACTTAGGTATACATTTTAGCAACGCTTTGGCTGGTCTATATCAAGCTCCTCAGGCTCGAATTCTAATTAATGGCTCCTTGTCTCAACCAGTAAAGATCTCAAGAGGAACGAGGCAGGGGTGCCCTCTATCGCCCTTGCTTTTCAACTTATATATAGAGCCTCTGGCAAGGAAGATCAGAGATGATCTCGAAATTCAGCCTTTTAGATGTGCTGGTTGGGAGAAAAAACTGGGGCTTTATGCAGATGATGTAGTGATCCTCTCTTCAAACATTAGGGAAACCTGGCCGCGTTTAATGGCCTTAACAACGGATTTTGGGAAGGCCTGAGGTTATGAGGTTAATGAAGAAAAATCCGAAGTTATGACCTGGAATATAGAGGAGACACATGGGAAGGACGAGATAAGATATTTGGGAGTAATGATACCACAAGACATTGATAAGATAGCAAAGCTTAATTTTGACAAAGTTCGGAAGGAAATTGTTAAACTTTTAAAATCTTGGTCCCACCTTCAATTAACAATCTTCGGAAGATGTAACTTGATCAAAATGGTAATTCTCCCAAAGCTTACTTTTCTATTTGATGCAATACCTCTACCTTTTAAAACGCTTTGGCTCAAGAATCTACAAGGAGACTTAGGTCCTTTTATATGGGCAAGTAAAGGACCAAGAATAGCTTGGAAGAAGCTACGAAGAAGGCTGGAGAAAGGAGGAATTGCTTTACCAGATCTCCTCTTTTACTCTTGGGCTTTTCTCTTGAAGAATGGCAAGTATCTCTTTAACGTACCTAATTCCTTAATTGCAGGTGGTTTGTGGTATACCATAGCAAACCTAGAACCAGGTGGGAAGGAAGGTTTCATCTTTAAATATGCCGACCCCAAATTCTTTAAAAAGGTTAGGTTGAAGATTTTGAGAGGGCTTGCAGAGACTTGGTACAACGTGAGAAGAACCTTGAAAATTCCTTACCACAGTCTTTTAGCCCCTATTTGGGACAGTCCCGGCTCCCCAGAGTGGACAAAAGATAGCTTGGCCAAGCCCCTGTCACAAGGTGGTCTTAGACAATGGGACCAGCTAATAATGGATGGAAGACTTATCTCTTGGGAGAGTTGTAGTCAGATCACAAATTATAGTCTCTCCAGATTTAAATACATGCAAATTCAGAGTTGGTTCGCTGATCCACGGACAAAAATAGGGGAACAGAATGAGTTAGAGTTTCAACTTAAGCTGCAACTACGTCGAAAAAAGGAGGTGGCGTTGATCTACTGGTTATTGGTGGAAGCTGAAGATGGAGATTTTACGCTTCCAATGGAGTTGTGGGGAAAATACTTGCCGGAATCATCGCTGGAAAAATACTGGCAAGTATCTATGGCTATGCTTTTTTAAATCAGTTAAGCCCGCGCACCTGAGAAGAAACCATCTCTTTTCCATACACTGAGCATATTGGTCACCTTTGAAGTTGTCAAAGTTTGGGGGAAGAGGAGAAGTTCCTTGTCCAAAATGTGATAAAACGAAGGCAGATGACGTCCACATGTTTTTAGAATGTGTAGAGCTGCAAACCTATTGGAATGAAGTGACTGAGATGTTATCCCTAATGCTTAAGCTGCAAGTTAAGGTAAGCGTCTTATTTGTCATATTTGGGCAATTGGAGCCTGAAGTAAAATCTACTAAAGATCAGGCGAGACTTATTTTTTACATTGCACTGCTTGCACGAAGAGAAATCTGTAAATTATGGGTGTCCCCTCTCTCCCCAAATATGGATAACCTGCTACAGTCTATTAAGTATATAGTTACTCTAGATGGAAAGAGCACAAGAAATGTAAATTTTTGGCTCCCCTTTACTGAATGGTGTAATAACTTAAATAATAAGAGATAATTCTTTCAAATGGTCCTATGATTATGCCTACCAGCCTCGCTAAGCATTCGGGATTATGGTATATGTGTCTTGGTTTCTGCCTGGCGGAAAATGAGAAAAAAGGAGAGTGGCTAAAGGGACACGTTTCCTTTTTGTATTTTTACACATACATACCCGTTTTGCGTAATGCAAAAAGCATAAAAAGGGCAGAGGCGTCAGGTACGCATCGAAATGTGCAAAAGAGGAAGATCGTTTGTTTTATCTTCCCAATAAAGAGGCTTATGAGGACTAAAAAAAAAAAAAAATAACATATCTTGTGTGAAGTTGAGTAAAGGGAAGGCAATAGGCTCTGGGGTTCAGTTGAGGATCTTGGGATCCCTCAAATCAGAAGCAAACTGATGCAATTTTAGCATCACTATGGGCTTGCTCCATCCATTCGATGAGCATCAATTTGAACATAATAAAAAAGCAATTCATTTAAAGCTTCTGTCTAAACTTATGAAATCGAAAAATACACACTTGTGCTCTCATTTAATTTGGCTTTAACATGAGGTGAGTGCACTGTAACCGGATGACCTCACATTTATCGAATTTAACGGAATTAAAATGATCGTCTATCATGGCATTAGAAATGTCAAAATATTGCATCCGAGAATACATAAAAAATCTAACAGATGACAGCAGCTTTTCAGTTATGGTAATTTCTACACAGATGAATGCATTTGCTCAATTTATTCCATATTTTAAAATATACACTGCATATTTGTGAGATTACCTCGTGTTCCAAGTATATTAATGTGATTAACAAATTGGCTCTTGCTCTCTGACATATTAATGTAATTGACTTTAATATCTGTGACGGAGATCCCTCCTCCATTTTATCCCCGAATTTCTTAGATCCTTGTAATTCATTAGTCCCTCAACAACTAGTCAAGGGCTCTACTCACTATGGCAGTCATACTCTTGGCTTAATTGTCACAAATTCCACTCGCTGTTACTTCTCAAAACCTCTTGACTTATTGTGGTCTGACCATAAAAGTGTTGTAATTACATTCTGATAGGGTGGGAGACTTCCGATTTTGTACGCCAAAAAAAGCTTGATTTTGGCTGTTACCTGCCTGAAATTGTCTTTGTTTTCATGGGGAAAATGAAATATTTTGTTTTTAAAAATGTCCCTCTTTCTTGTTTGATAATGTTGGCATCCACACGCCAGCGGCATTCACATTACTGTGAAGCCATGGGCTTGTAGGCCATGGGTTAAGCTCAGGCTCTAGAAAGAAAACCGCCCTGCTTTGGAAATCTCACTTCCAGGTGCCCCTTACTATATTGACATGATGCACCCTTCATTGACAACTGGCTTTCATTAGAAGGTCCATCACTAACACAAATCTGTTCCAAACCAACTCTGGATTCGGAATCCTTCGGAACTAATTTCTGTTAAGAGAGAATTGAAAGAAGCAAAACGAATTTGGAGAGAAACTCCAAAGAGGCTACATTAAAATATATAGCCTATATCAACAATTATAAAAAATCTTATTAAACAGAGGTGCATTAGCTATTGTGCTCATCAGACCCCTGCATCCTCAAATACCACAAAAACTGCATTTTCTCTTGTAAAAACTTAGCTTCTCCAGAGGCCGATAGATCTCAACTAGCGGCGTCTCAAAAACTGAGTGAAAACCTCTCAAGTTTTTCCCACAATAAAATGCATAAGGCAGACTTACTTTGGAGAAACATCTCTCTGTGTTATACCCACAGACAAATACGAATGTTATACCTGTGCCTGACAAGCCATCTTCAAATAACACAGGGGCTTTTTCGACAGCTGCTACCGATCAAGTATTCTCGAAAATCCATCAAATTTCCTCTTGACCCTTTCTCTCCTAAATACTTGGCTTTGTCTACTACCTCCCACACCCGTCTTAATCTGTCTTTTTAATTTGCAGACGTCCCTTTAGTGTGGAACAGAGCTTTTATCAGCACTTTCAAAAAACAATCTTGATACTATAATATTATAGAATTTCCGAACAATCTCATTGTTGTTTTTTACTGGTAAATTTGCTGAAAGCTTTGTTCACATTCAGCTGAGAAAATGTATGGAAGTATAAGATATCAGTGATCATGTTTAAACTGAATTATGTTCCTCTTACAGCATGGGAGCTTGTAGTAATCACACTGAGGCAGGTAAATGTGAGAACAGTATGTTTATTGACTGTCCATCTCCACAGCTTCCAAGGACAACAAACAACTGCCCCTTTGTATTCAAATCATAGCATTCTATCACTATGACAGTGACATCATAGGCTGTAGTAAATAAATCAATAGACATGAAATACATGCACTAGAAAAACTACAAAGCTGTTCCTGTTTCAGTTCATGATTGAATTCATAAGATCTTGAATAATAACGGTGCAGGTGTACTAATACAAATATTGCACGAAATATCTTCCACCTTAAACACAAAGTCCAAACGCACATTAATCCAACATTTGGAGAATGCTGCGTAGGAGAATGTGCTTTAAAATGGCTGCCTTCATTTTTGAGAACAGACAAATCTCAAGCAGTATCTCTTGCCTCTTTCACACTGGACTATAAAGTGATGGACGGGGATGCCTCAGGAGTCGACTTTCAGTCCCACTTTGTTTATATCTAGGTCAATTTCTTTAGTTGCACTAATTTGCTTTTATGGGGTTACCTTTTATTCGTCCGTTGAAAATTGTTCGACTGGATGGTTCCAACAAAGACAATTTTGGCAATCTCAGAGACTGCCTACGCTTGGTTATATATGGAAAGACCATAAATCCCCTTTGCCTAAATGTAGATAAAAAAGTGACTACTTTTTGGCAACCCTGTGTGTTTGTTACCATGATGGTGGCCCATCGAAGTGGGACCACCAACATCTTGGTGGACAGTTCAAAGAATCTGGTAATCACCTTTGAATTAAACTTTCTTTTAAAAAATCTGAACCATAAACTATCATCTAACTGTTTTCAATCAATCAATCAGAGGCATTTATAACGCGCACTACTCACCCGGAGGGTCTCAAGGCGCTTGGGGGGGGGGGTGTCCGCTACTGCTCGAACAACCAGGTCTTGAGCTTCTTCCTGAAGGAGAGGTGGTCTTGGGTCAGGCGTAGGTCGGTCGGTAGGGCGTTCCAAGTCTTGGCGGCCAGTTGGGAGAAGGATCTTCCTCCTGTTGTCGCTCTGTGGATGCGGGGGACGGCGGCGGGGCATGACTGGTCGAGCGGAGGTGGCGTTTGGGAGCGTAGAAGTTGAGGCGGCTGTTGAGGTAGGTCGGGCCTTGGTTGTGTAGGGCTTTGTGCGCGTGGGTGAGGAGCCGGAAGGTGATTCTTTTGTTGATCGGGAGCCAGTGCAGGTCTCTCAGGTGTCTGGAGATGTGGCTTCGTCTGGGGACGTCGAGGATGAGTCTCGCCGAGGCGTTCTGGATCCGCTGGAGTCTCTTCTGGAGCTTGGCGGTGGTACCGGCGTAGAGGGCGTTGCCGTAGTCCAGTCGACTGGTGACGAGGGCCTGGGTGACCGTCTTCCTGGTCTCGGTGGGGATCCACCGGAAGATCTTCCGTAGCATGCGCAGGATGTTGAAACAGGACGAGGAGACGGCGTTGACTTGTCTGGTCATGGAGAGGGAGGAGTCCAGGATGAAGCCCAGGTTGCGTGCGTGGTCTGTCGGTTTGGGTGCGTTGCCCAGGGCAGGGGGCCACCAGGAGTCGTCCCAGGCGGAGGGTGAGGAGCCCAGGATGAGGACTTCCGTCTTGTCTGTGTTCAGTTTCAGGCGGCTGGTCGTCATCCACTCGGCCACGTTTTTCATCCCTTCGTGTAGGTTGGCTCTGGCGGTGGCGGGGTCGTTGGTCAGGGAGAGGATCAGCTGGGTGTCATCGGCGTAGGAGATGATGTTCAGGTTGTGTTGGCGTGCGATGGCCGCAAGGGGGCTCATGTAGACATTGAAGAGGGTGGGGCTGAGCGAGGAGCCCTGAGGGACGCCGCAGATGACTTCCGTGGCTTCTGATCTGAACGGGGGCAGGCGGACTCTCTGTGTCCTTCCGGTGAGGAAGGAGATGATCCATTCCAGTGCCTTCTCCTCGATTCCGACGTTGCTGAGGTGCTGCACTAGGGTGCGGTGGCAGACAGTGTCGAATGCCGCGGAGAGGTCCAGGAGGATGAGGGCCGCTGTTTCTCCTTTGTCCAGCAGGGTTCAGATGTCGTCGGTGGCAGCGATGAGGGCGGTCTCGGTGCTGTGGTTGGCCCGGAAGCCTGACTGGGATGGGTCGAGGGAACCAGTCGTCTCGAGGAAGGCTGCCAGTTGCTTGTTGACGGTCTTCTCGATGACTTTGGCTGGAAACGGGAGGAGCGAGATGGGGCGGTAGTTCTTGAGTTCGGTGGGGTCCGCCGTTGGTTTCTTTAGTAGAGCGCTGAGTTTGGCGTGCTTCCAGCTCTCAGGGAAGGTGGCGGTGTCGAGGGAGGTGTTGATGATGTCCCGCAGGTGGGGTGCGATGACAGCGTCGGCCTTGTTGAAGATGTGGTGAGGGCAGGGGTCGGTTGGGGATCCGGAGTGGATGGAGTTCATCGTGCTGATGGTGTCTTCGAGGTTGATCGGTGTGCAGGCGTTGAGGGTGGTGGTGGGGGGCGTTGGTTTGGTCATGGGGAGCGTTGGTTGTGTTCTGAAGCTGTTGTGTATGTCAGCGATCTTGTTGTGGAAGTAGGAGGCGAGGGAGTTGCAGAGGTCTTGCGATGGGGTGATGTCGTTGGTTCCGGCGTTGGGGTTGGAGAGCTCTCTGACGATGTTGAAGAGTTCCTTGCTGTTGTGTGCGTTGTTGTCCAGCCGGTCCTTGAATGATGTTTTCTTGGTGGTGTGGATCAGTTGATGGTGCATTCGGGTGGCGAGCTTGAGGGTAGTCATGTTGTCCGGCGTTGGGTCTCTTCTCCAGGCTTTCTCGAGGGCACGGCAGTTCTTCTTGGAGATCTTGAGTTCGTTGGTGAACCACGGGGCCTTCTTGCTTCCGGGTCTGCTGGGCGGGGTCCTCAGAGGGGCGAGCTCGTCCGCGCAGGTGGAGATCCATTTCGTGAGGTTGTCGGCGGCTTGGCTGGGGTTCGGTGAGCTGGCGGGAGGGTGCTGGCTCAGGGATGCGGCGAGTTGTTCGGCTGTGATCTTGTTCCAGCTTCTTCGTGCAGCCTGTTGCTGGTGGTGGTGGACCGTGGTTCTTTTGAAGGTGAAGTGGATGCAGCTGTGGTCCGTCCAGTGGAGTCCAGTGGCGTGGCTGAAGGAGATGTCTTTGCTGGACGAGAAGACGGCGTCGAGTGTGTGTCCGGCGAGGTGGGTGGGGGTGGTCACCAGCTGCTTGAGTCCGAGGGTGGCGAGGTTGTCAAGCAGGGTGGTGGTGTTGCGGTCGTTGTTGTTCTCCAGGTGGAAGTTGATGTCCCCGAGGAGGATGTAGTCAGCGGAGGGGAGGGCGTGCGGGCTGATGAAGTCGGCGATGTCTTCGCTGAATTGAGTGCGTGGTCCCGGGGGTCGGTAGATCAGGGTGCCTCTGAGGGTGGTCTTGGGGTCGGTGTGGATCTGGAAGTGCAGGTGTTTGGCGGTTGTCAGGGTGTCGTCGGCGTTGGTCGAGATACGGATGGTGTCCCTGTGGATGATGGCGATGCCTCCTCCAGTCTGGTTGTCGCGGTCTCTCCGGATGATCTTGTAGCCCTCTGGGATGGCGATGGCGATGTCGGGCGCTGAGGAGTCGTTCATCCAGGTTTCCGTGAGGAAGGCAACGTCAGGAGCTGTGGTGTCGAGGAGGTTCCAGAGTTGAACGGCGTGTCTGTGGACGGAGCGGGTGTTGAGCAGGATGCACTTGAGGTGGTTGCTGCTGGTGTTCCGTTTGGTGGGTGCTGAAGCAGTGCAGGTCCGGATGCAGGAGAACTTGCAGGACTGGCAGGTGAAGGGTCCGTGGGTGCGTCTCGGAGTGGCTCGGTAGCACCCGGGGGTTCGGCCGGTGTTGAGTGCGTTGAGGGTGGCGGCATCGTAAGTCCGGCGGGTGGGGTGGCCTCTGCGGGGGCCAGGGGTCCTGGCGCTGGGCGCGGTCCATGTGCGGACGGGCGCAGACGGGCTTACCTTTGGCGCACCTTCGGCGCTCAATCGGTGCTCCCGCTGCGCGCGTCCGCTGTGCGGTCGCTCTGGGGGCGTCATAAGAGGGGAGCCGGGAGGGAGGGTCTGCGGGGAGGCGGGAAGCGCGGGACCCAATCGGCGGGCGGGGGGGCGGGGTCTCGTTGGTAGCGGCGGGAAACCTGGGGGCTCGGCGGCGGCTCTGAGGTGGCTGGGGCGCCGCTCGGCGGCCCTGTGGCGGCTGGGGCGGCGCTCGGCGGCCCTGTGGTGGCTCAGGCAGCAGGTGGCAACAGGAGGCTCAGCAGGTAAGGAGCAGGCGGGAGGTGTGGGGGCGACCAGGCCGAGGGCGCTGTGGGCGCAGTGGTCACTCTACAAGCTACATTCCCTTCACTGGCTCTCAATTAAGAGCAGCTGTATGTTTAGAGCCTTGGTTTTGTGTTACAAATCCGTTTATCACCTTCTAGCTTACACTTGGGGCCTCATTGCGATGTCCGACTGCCATCGTATGGGGCAGGTGTCCGACCGACTATTTGTCAGTGGTTCCACCTGTGCGATTAGAATGTGACCACCGTGCAGGCAGTTGGAAAACTGCTTTTTCCATTGCAGCTTGTGCAGTTCTCAAACATCCACGCACTTATGTGTAAGCCTGGGCGTAGTGGGGCTACGTGGAGCAGCGCGTAGTGTGCCCAAATCTACGCACACTCGCGTGCTCCGCGTTGCCCCACTACGCGCCGCCCGCCTCCCGCCCACCCTCCTTTTAAAATAATATCATGCATGATAAAATAATTAAATGTAAAGACTTACCTGCAGAGGAAGAGGGAGCCCCGAAGATGCCGCGCTGCCGGTAAGTCTTTACATTTAATTATTTTATCACGCATGATATTATTTTAAAAGGAGGGCGGGCGGGAGGCGGGTGGCGGGTGGCAGGCAGCTACGGTTCGCCCTGGCGTGTGCATAGCGCTGCCTGCTTCGCCTACTTTGAAAACTGCGAAGCAGGCAGCGCTACGTACACTACGTGGGCGAAGCGTAGTATAACCCCCAGGGTTAACTATGTGTTGCCTGGCACACGGTGCATGGATGTTTGAGGGGCACCACATATGGCCCCCTGGGCCCACTGCAGCAGTGGCCCACTGGGGATGGGGTCTCTGCTAGGGGCCCCCAAAGTCCCATTCCGTCTGTCTTAACATGGCGGTCAAACTACCATGTAAAGGCAGAGGGAAAAGGGTCATCATAATCCCTTTGCTGTGCCTCCTCAGGCACCACCCCCCATTGTAGGGATTATGCGCCGACCGATGCTCCAATAGGCTCCTTGAGCCTGCCGGAAGCGTCCGTCGGTCCCTCCGCCCGATGAGCTCCGCCCGACCGCTACATGATGCGGCAGTCAGATTGCAGCCACAGATGTCAGACGGACCGCCACCGACGGCCTGTCTGAGGTGATCTACCTGACATCATAAACATTTGGGTCCATACTGTCAGGGAACATGCTTTCTGAGTTTGTACCACTAAGTCACGGAAAAACAGCTGCCCAAACTTAGAGACCTTCTGGACTGAGTCCTTACGAAAGGTCTGAAAACGCTTTTATTTAATCCTTATTAATTCACTCTTGCAGTGTATCCCTCAGCCTCTTCCATTGTTATTCCACACTCGTTCTCTCAGACCAGGATGCACCATGGGTAGCTGTTTGCAATATATAAATTAAATAAATTGCTTGTTTTACCATGATTTGCCTGCCGACTCAAAATGAGGGCCTCAGAATAGACCTAGGGGACCATTCTCCTTAGAATACTTTAGTCTAATTATCTTTTCTGCATAAAACAGGGCACATATGGCTTCTACTCCGGAACAACAAATACACAGCCAAAGACATCTGAGTATGTTAATTCAGGACTTTGAATAAAATGCTAATCTCTTCTTTATGAGGTCTACACGTGTTTCTTTACTTTGCTTTTCTACAATTGTTTTGGCTGCTTTTATGTTTTTGACTTTGAACGTACGTTTTCACCGCATGCCATTCATGTCTTTCTGAAGGGCGCAATGGTGGTCCGATTTTAATTAACTGCAGTTCTGCGGGTACTGGGTGCAAACAAATATTTTCATTACATTCTTTTTAATAATGAGAACACCAAATCCTGACATTTTTGTCTTCTATCTTTTCAGCATCCAGAACCTAAGTCTTATAATTAGTGCAATATCTATTGCTTTAATCCTTCTTTCCTGCAGTGGACAGAAGATGAGTTAAGGTTTAAATAACAAAGTGAAAATGTATGCACTGTTTAGGTGGTGCCTGTGGCAAAGGACAGCACAGCTTTTCACTGGATTGTCATAACACTGAGGAACGGCAGCAGGCTGCCCACTGCAGGGCGTAGGTTTAAACTGTTATGAGATTTAATCATTGTTTGTAATTTGCATCTTATAAATAAAGAGAGAGTGGTCTGATTTTCTAAATACTTGTATGTTGCTATATACCTCATGAAAAAGGTGAAGAAAAAGAAACAAGTAAGCAACAGATAAGAGATGGTTAGAAATGCACATGCAAGCGCCTCTTACTTTCTCTAGTTAGCCATCCAGTCCATCATTCATAGGTTTCGACTGCACAGCTCTTGCACTGTGCTTGCGAAATCTATTGTATTCAATATGTCTTAAAAGGGGCTTACATCCCGCCTTCTCTTCCTATTTTTGCTCTGTGCTTGCGAAATCTATTGTATTCAATATGTCTTAAAAGGGGCTTACATCCCGCCTTCTCTTCCTATTTTTGCTCTGTGCTTGCGAAATCTATTGTATTCAATATATCTTAAAAGGGGCTTACATCCCACCTTCTCTTCCTATTTTGCCATGTGCTTGTCACTTTAGTTTTCCTTTCTTTCTACTGGTTGACCATCATATTTCCTTTACCAATGCTTGGTTCTTTTGGATGTGCATCTCTGTTTCTGTTTCCCAAGGTCTGATCATTCATTCTCATCAGCCTCTCATCTGCTTTGATGGCTGGAACTACTTTCGCGGATGCATCTGAAGAATTCTTTTCATGGCAGCATGCCTGCCTATATTTCTCCTACATTTTCATTTTTCACTTAACTTTCCCTGTCTCGCACACTAAACTTTCTCTAGCTGCAACACCTGAAACTCCATTCCTCTTTTTATACAATGCGTTTACCAATGCTTGGCAAAAACAATTGCATTTAGCAATGCTTGTTACCTCTGTGTGTCCCTGCACCTCACGGGGTCCCAGTAGTCAGCGGAGCATCTCTGTGGGAGTCTGCTCCTTCTCCTCCTCACTGACAGGCTCGGGACACAGCCAAACTCCCAGAGTCCAGAATCAAAACAAGCATTTGCAATGCAATAGGTCTGGCATTTGTGGGAGTTTTGAGCTATTGGCATTGTAAATGATAATGCCTTTTATTTATGTGTTGTTTTTAAAACAGATAAATAAAAGGCCTTGTCATGTTCAATGCCAATAGATTAAACTCTCGCAAATGCAAGACCTATTGCATTGTAAATGCTTTTTTTTCTTGGAGGCAATTGAGGGTTAGAAAGTTAAGAGATGAGATGGTGGAGAGGGCCTTTCAGGTGCTCGAAGCAGCTTCACAGTAATTAACTCTCATGAACATTTTTCGAAAATAAAGGCACAGACTGAAAGACTTTATTGCCCACAGCTATTGGAGCCCATGTGGGAACATTAACTTGGCCAGAGGTTGAAGGAGTCTGAAAAGAAAAGCAGTTTGATGCCCCCTCTGCCGGGCTCAGATATTCTAAGGTTCTTTAGCTCACCTTAATGAAGCACCCTGCTCAGAGCAGCTGCAACATGTGCTGCTTCTGATGGCCTGGTAGGGCCTCCAGTTGACTTTTGTGAAGCAACGAAGTGTCTTTCCTACACTAGTACAATGAGAGCCGCTCAGTGCCGACAGTGCTTTAGTGAGAGACAGTCCACCCCCTGCTTTAGTGAAGACGCTGTGTAGTGTTTTAGTGAGGGGCATTGTGCAGTGCTGTAGTGAGGGATGCTGGGCAGTGCTTTACTAAAGGACGCTGTGTAGTGCTGTAGTGAGGGGCATTGTGCAGTGCTGTAGTGAGGGATGCTGGGCAGTGATTTACTAAAGGACGCTGTGTAGTGCTTTAGTGAGGGACACTGTGCAGTGCTTTAATGAGGGACGCTGCATGTTACTTTATTGAGTAAGACAGTTCCGTAGCTTAGTGAGGGGCACAGTGTAGTGCTTCAGTGAGGTAAACAGTGCAGTGCTCTAGTGAGGGACGCTGTACGGATCTGGTGAGGAATGCTGGGTAGTGCTTTAGTGAGGGACACTAGGCAGTGCTTTACTGAGGGACACTGTGCCGTGTTGTAGTGAGGGACAGTGTGCAGTGCTCTAGTGAGAGATGGACACTACGAAGTGCTTTAGGGAGGAACAGCCTGCAGTGCTTTAGTTAGTTGACCCTATGTAGTGGTTTCCCAAAAATTAAAATTTACGATTTTGCAGCAAGTTTATGTATTAAGAGAGGTCTGTGTGCATTTGTTAGATTCGCCACCTCTTTAGCAGCATCCTGCATAGGTTTAAAACATTGCAATTTGGAGCAGGATTCTGGATTACATAAAATGTACTTTCGTATTTGCTAAAAAGGAACCTGACCACGAAGTGACTCGAACCCTCAATTCTTTGATCGAAAGTCAGACGCCTTAACCATCAGGGTACATAGTCAGGAGGGAAAGAATGGATCATGTTTCATGTTCCGTTTTTGTTTTGGGTGTTGAGGGGTGGGCAGTATGGAAGCAGTTGATGTTAACGCACGCTCTCTGCAGGTGTGGACTTTATTTGGCAATTAAACTATACAGTTCTTCATCACAACTCTGTCATTACTTAATACAAAGTGCTTGTACTGTGACCCTTGTCCTTTGAAGAGGTAGAGCCAGTAACACTAAAAAAGTGTTACATTGCAAAAAGTACGCAATGGTAGAGTGGTGATTATGCAACAGTCCATTGTATTGCTCTGTTTTCTAACATATGGCCTCAGCAGTAACTCATGCACTGCAAACAGCCTCTAAACGGCATTTTTTTTTACATATAATTACCGACTCACAAAGTCAGCTGGTCATCTTTCAGTGCTTTGTGTCTGCTAGAGCAGATGCAAATTATTGAAAGCTTTCCATGTAAGAGGCAAGGAAGGATAGCTTGAAAGAGATTTGCCTTCAGCATGCCCTTGTGATAGATTGAGAGTTGTAGGGAATCACAATGTTGATAATGCAGGGGGGAGCTGAGAAACTTACCTGGACAGCCTGCATAACTCCGGTCCACGCCATTGCTGCTACTGCCACCGCCAAGAGTCAAACGGTGCCAGAGTCAGCGTCGCCGCCCCGGGACTCCATCTCCCGGCAGCACTAGCGGCGGCGCGCTCATTGAACGCAGCGCCAGCGCCAGGAGGGGCACATAAGAACAGCTGAGGGCGGCAGAGCGGGGGGGAGCTGAGAAACTTACCTGGACAGCCTGCATAACTCCGGTCCACGCCATTGCTGCTACCGCCACCGCCAAGAGTCAAATGGTGCCAGAGTCAGCGTCGCCGCCCCGGGACTCCATCTCCCGGCAGCACTAGCGGCGGCGCGCTCATTGAACGCAGCGCCAGCGCCTGGAGGCGCACATAAGAACAGCTGAGGGCCGCGTCGCGGGACGCGCGCGGGACGTGCCGGGCGAAGCCCGGGACAAGGGCGGGACCGTCTGTGGCCGTCCGAGGCCGGAGGAGGCTGGGCTGGGCCACCCCCCTAATAACTACTACTTATTGTAAGTACCCGTATCATACCTCTCCATTATAAGCACCTGTCATAAATGGCTGCTAGAAGGGGCGCGAAAGCCACACCCATAGGGATGGTAGCTGGGACATTGGATCAATTTATAACGAGGGCATCATCGGTGTTGGAGCACGAAATTGAAATGACGCAACGCCGTCTGTCCCAAGACCCGGTCTTCTTAAGAAGATCTTCTCTGGGCCCTGCTGCTCATGTAAGCTCACCTGTCTCCATACAACCAAATCTAGCTATTGCGGATCTTCCATCTAACTCATATAATATTGGGTCTAGCACAGGTGCCCAGGTTGATGGCCTAACGCAACCATCATGTGAACAGCCCATTAATTTAACTGCGGCCCAAATTGAATTGAGTTTAAACAATGCTAAGGAGTTAAGACCCAAGGAGGGAGCTATTCCAAAGAAGAGGAAGGCTGATACCTCGTCACGGGGTAGAAAACCAAAACAACCTAAACCCATCACTAAACTGCCACCCCGGACTACGGTACTTTTGGAGTCTTGCTCCCCTGAGACCACAATAGATTGCCCTGCTGAGAATGGCAGTCTATCCGCAAATTTATGCTCCCTGGATTTACATTTATTGGTGGGAAAACTGAGTCTGGCTTTATCCTCTCTTATTCAGCCTGTGGAGCAAAAGTTGCAATATTTAGATGACAGACTTGGGAAAAGGGAGGCTTTGCTTGTGGAAAATATGGGCCTTAGGAAAGACTTTCTTGCCATTCAAGCTCAAGTTAAAGCCCTAGCCCTATCAACCAACGTCCCATACCTACAACACAAGTTACCACACACCACTGCAAAGGATCAACCTTCAATGCCTACCACACTGGGATTGACTTTGGGCCCATCTACTATTGGCCCAAAAAATAGCTCCAATCCCGTGGATAAGGTACATCCCTCCCAACCCCTGCAATTGGTAAATTCTGCAAATTCTGCTATTTCAGGGAAGGAGTATGCTGCAGGAAATATCATCTCCCAAGACTTACCATGCATCAATCTACCGCCGGATTGCGCCCCATATGTTGCCATTTTAGCGGAGGTCCCAGAGCTCCCGAGTAATAAAACAGAATCATATGAGGAACTTAGAAATAAGACCATGCATTGGTTGAACATTCATAGACCCTTACCTAGATCTATTTATAGCAAAATCTTGTTTGTTAGAAGGGTGAGGTGGGTGGGTTGTAGATCTAAAAATGCGGGAGGGGATTGTGTTATTATCAATCTTGAGGACCATAGGGCAGTTGACCACATATGCAGTTGGCAACAGTCAAGTTCTAATACAATGATTAAACCATGGAGGTTAGACCATTTTTATTCAACAGATTATGTTTATTCTCCTCCCGACTACGGGAGGTTTGATTTGAGGTCACAGCAAGAGGACCCTTGGCACCATGTACCTAGAAGTAGGGGTGGTCAACCTAGGGGGGAACAGATGGGAGTCCCGCTAAGCAATCGTTACAGCCTGCTCGACCAAGTAGATTGACTCCCTGTGTCGCCTAGCCGTTCTCTGCCCTACCAAACTAATGCTTTTAAAAAGGATGAAGTTTTGAGGATCTCTAGGAAGAAGCATCTGGAGGTGGCAAAAGCCGCAACTAAACCCATACCATTTATAGAGGTTGGACTGATGGTTAAGGAGAATCTCCCCACAATAGATGGGGAGTTAGGGGTTGACTTATCCACCTCTATGATTGCTAATTGTACATTGGTGCCACAATCCCAGTCTGCCAGTGCACATGCAGATTTACATTTAGTTGGTTCTGGGACTCACGGCTTCGCCGGGTCCCGCCATGAGGGTAGTCTGGGAATTGAACAGCCAAAAACAAAAGGGTCCTTAAAAATGTTATCTTGGAACATAGCGGGCCTTGTATCTAATCTAGATATTCCGGACTGGTGCACTTTTGTGGATTCCCATGGGATTTGTTTATTTCAGGAAACATGGGCAATAGGTCCCACCCATAGAGTTGGGTATGTAACTTTTGCGGAACCCGCAGTAAAAGGTGCAAGAGGCAGACCGTCAGGGGGGCTGTGTATTTGGATAGGCATCCACCTTGGATTCACGCTGAAAAGACTAGAGACAAACAGCCCTGATCTCACGTGCATCCTGATGTCTCATAAAAGAACACCCAAGCTGGCCTTGATTAATATCTATTCGCGGCCAGTAAAACCTGGTGGAATATCTGACACCTTGGATTTGTTATCTGCCCTACTGCACACATTGGGGGGTGACGTAGTGTTGTTGATTGGAGGTGACCTCAACTGTCACTTTGAACCATTGCATGGGGTCCCCACAATCACCAAGGCCGAAGATGAAATATGGTCTGTCTAACCCCCAATCGCCTATCCCGCAAAAAATTGGTCAGTCCTAGTCCTTCAACTGACCTCCCTTACCTATACATTCTCCCTCAGAGCCTGCAATGGTCACTTTAAGAGTGACACCCCTGCTCAATACACCTATAACGGCATGGGGCATACATCAGTGATAGACTACTTCTTGGTGAGCCTGACATCCTGGTCAAAAATCCTAGATTTTACCGTTTGTCGGCGCACCGAAAGTGATCACAATCCTTTGATAATCGAGATGGATTTTCAACTAACCTGTGGGGACAGTGCTATAACCAGTTCCCCTAGTTGCGATCTAAGACTAGAGCAAGGTGGGAGAAGAATTCGATGGGCAGCCGCGAAATCTTCTACTGAAACAATGTCAAATCTATATAGAAATGTAATCCCCCTGCTCGAAAAGGCAAATTCTGCCACTAGCGATTCTTTTATCATTGATATGTCTGCAATCACTGATATTCATAGTGAAATGGTCACCCTATTAAAGGATACCTTTTATAAAGCAGGTTCTGTTAAATCTAAACCATGTCTTGGTAACAACCCATGGTTCAATAGAGGATGTAGGGACGCAAAATCTGCACTATTACTGGCTATAAGCCAAGGTAATAGACAGTGCATTATTCAGGCTAGACAAGTATACAAGAAATTGCTAAATAGTGCAAAATCTGAATGGGAGGCTGACCGTTGGGCAGCCATTTCATCTGCCCTTGTGGCAAAGGATTCGAGGTCCTTCTGGAACCTTGTCCACACTGGGAATTCAGAAGGAAGATCTGCAATCATTCCAAATATATCTGAGGTAGCTTGGTCCATTTATTTTAAAGACCTTTACTCTCTCTTTCCTTCTTGCACTAGTGAAGCTCCTCAGAGTCCCTTGGCTCCGAATCCTACATGGACAGTGCAATTATTCACACTGGAGGAAGTAAAGTTGGCTATACTTAGGATCCAGCCCAATAAAGCACCGGGTCTTGATCGAATCCCCGGTGATTTATACAGAGACGAACCAACAGTTTGGGGCCCCTATCTTCTGGTTCTATTTAATGCAATATTGCAGGGGTTACCTTTGCCTAGTACTTGGCTTGGGGCGGAGATTATGCCAATATATAAGAAGGGCTCTCCACTCCAACCCTCTAATTACAGGCCGATTAGCCTTATTGATGTTACACAAAAAATCTATGCCAGGGTACTGTTACAACGCTTGGAGACCTGGTCTAGTGATAACAACATTTTGACGCCGCTCCAGGCGGGATTCAGGGCGAAAACTTGAACAATTGACCAACTATTCCGGTTACAAGTGATATACTGGAAGCACGTGACCCTGGAAGGGGGCAGTCTTTATCTTACATTCGTCGATTTAAAATCTGCTTTTGACATGGTGGATAGGAAACAACTATGGTCCATTCTATTAACAATGGGGGTTCCACCTTATCTATGCCACCAGCTCAAAACTTTACACGTTGGTACCTTTGCGAGAGTACGCTTTGGTAAACAAGGCCAGCTAACTGGAGCCTTCCCGATTGAGAAAGGTGTCAGGCAGGGCTGTGTCCTTGCTCCGACTTTATTTTCTCTTTTTCTCAACGGGCTTATCGAAGATCTCTTAGCCAAAAATGATATAGACTCCCCCAAATTGGGTGCCCGTAGATTTCCCGCCTTAATGTTTGCGGATGACACGCTTTTGCTCTCAAAATCTCCAATGGGGATGCAGCGCGTGTTAGATCAATTCTCCAATTTTTGTACCAAAAGAAATCTGGTGGTTAACATAAATAAGACTAAGTACATGGTTTTTAACGCAAATACTGTTAACTGTCCCCACCCAATGACGGATGGCAGACCCCTTGAAAGGGTCCCAACCTTTGAATATTTGGGTTTGACTCTAAACGACAAAATGGGTTGGGGTCCACAAGTGGTTAAGGCCAATTTAAGACTAACCCAAGCAGCAGGGGGAATCCTTTAAGTACAGAAGAACTGTACCCTTAAAATAATTAGTGCCCCGCTTGAAATTTTTAAAGTGCAAGCTAGGGCTTCATCTCTCTATGGGGCAGAACTCTGGGGACACACACCAGTAAGTAACCTATCTATAACTGAAAACAACTTTCTAAGACAACTACTGGACTTGCCAAAAAGCACTCCTTTAGTCCCGCTAAGATTTGATTTAAATGTTTGCCCAATTGCAGACGCTATTGCCGTTCGACCATTACTCTTTTGAAAGCGTCTTTGGAGCACTCCTGAGCTGGTGAACTATAAGGAGGAGCTTAAAGTTGTCATGGCTTCAATTGGTTCTGGTAGGATTCCTTGGCTAGCATTCGTTAAACAGTCACTTATATTGACTGGTTTTGAGGAACTCTGGTTTAACCCTGAAGTCTCCTGCCCAGTTATCTCTAAGAAAACCATGATAAGTGCTGTTAAAGAAACTAACTTAAGGAATCTGTTCCGCTCAGTAAAATCCTCAAGCTTAACTGATATTTTTTTGGATGTAAAGTCCTTTTATAGCTTTGAGTTTGCAATTGATTTAATTCAACCAACATTAGCAAAGAAGCTTTATTTACAATTTAGATACGGCACATTGCCTTTTTTTCACAATATTGATAGGTGGAAAGGGAGAGCGGTACGCCCCTGCCCCGGTTGCCACAAAGAGGATGAAACCCCGGTTCATGTTATCCTATTCTGTCCAGCTTACGCTCACATTAGGAAGAAATGGATAATTCAGTTATGTAAGAACTTGGGCATAAGACAATATTTGGCCTTTTTTAGGATACTAAAAACAGACACTGATCCAGTAATTGTCTTCGCAGTAGCTAAATATCTACATTCAATGTGGATAGCACGAAGGAACTTGATTAATAATGTTGTTTTAACTTAAGAGCAAGTAAAATGAACTCTGAGAGAGCAGAAATATTTTTTTTTTTTTTTTTTTTTATTGGAATAATACTGCTATGTCAATTTTTAGATTTTGGAACTATTTAAATTTTTAAAGGAACAAATGTCTAACAACCATGTAACAATCTGAGACTATATGTATGAAATGGATTGCTCGATTTGCTGTTTTGTGTTTTTTTTATGTGCTTTTATGGTAAATTTAACCGCAGTAAAGCCTAAATGAATGAATGATAATGCAGGATGCAAGTTGGGATTTACAATATCACTTTGGTACAATGACATTTTCATTCAGCGTCGTACTTTGCCCAACAATTTCTAACGTATGCATTTCAAACATGGTGACAAGTTGCATACTTTTATCTAGAAACAACACAAAATATTTAATCGCTATCTTTCTTTGTTTAGCCAACACTTTCAATATTTTATAGGGCCTTTATTTATTTTTCTCTGCCTCAGTGCATTTGTTCTTGTGTTGGGATCGAACTTCTTTTTTTGTGTCATAATTTTTATTTGGAACAGTACCATACAGCATATGCACAGTGCTGAACAAAGAGTGTATAAACAATAAGTAATACAATGGAAGTTGTTAGGGAGGGGGGAAGGAGAGGGTACAGGGAAGAGGTATGTGACATATAGGACTGATAAAACCAATATTCCCAGTTTTGAGTATCCCCCTAGGTATCAAGTGTCAAAGAGCCATCGGACAAGAGACACACTTAGAGATGGGGAAGGAGTTGGGGTCCAGACAGCCAGTCGCTATAGGGGAGGGAGGGGTGCATCCTTAACCAGGTGGTGTGGACAACAGTATCGGGGGGCACTTACTGGAGAAGGGGTAGAACCTCGTGGTATCGGGCCAGTGTGTTCCATAGCCCACCGTCGAGAGAGGAAGGATGAGTTCCCCACAAGAATGCATAAAGGGTGGTGGCATTTGCGGCGGTGGTTCCCCAAATTGTGGGGGTCCACATACCTACGTGTCCGGGAGAAGTGGAGGGGAGGGGGCTGTGGGGAAGAGTCGGTATGAGGGAAGGGGGACATGGTGGAGGGAATCAGGGTAATGGGGGTGGCCAGGCAGTAGGTGGGGGGATGTGGGTGTCGAGGCCGGGGCACCCCAGGGCCTCCCAAGGGTACATCAAGATCATACATCTTTTAACTAATATTTGCTAACTTTTTCAGATGCATTTAAAGAAATGTTTTTGGGACAGTGCACATGGCTACATTTCTTTGCTTATACAACCCTCCTTTTTTTCATTGGGCTTTTCTTTAACTTTCCCTATCTGTACATGTTTGTTCATGTACTTTCACTTATCTTTCTTGTGTGTCCAACAATTTAGAACATCTAAGCTTGTCCTGTGCTTTTAAGCCATGTATCTTCTAACTTTTACCTAACCTTAGTGCTGTTTAAAGAACACATTTTACGACTTTTTTATCGTTGCCACACAGGAATACATTTATCGTAGCACACACTGGTACATTACTTTGTTTCTTACATACTTTAAGTATTGTATTGGGCATTTAATTAGCTTTCCCGGCCTGCACACATATGTTTGTGTACTTGTGTTAATATTTGATGTTTGTCCAATATTTTCTTACATATGAGCTTTTCCGGCATGCACGGCTACATTTCTTTGTTGATCAGAGACTTTTAGTATTTCATTGGCCTCACAAAAAATTCAGACTTTCAGTAACTTATATTGTACAACTATTCATCAAGCTACAACTTACAACAAAAAAAATTATCATTAATCACATAGGCGAAACCTAATGCATTTACCAATACTTGTTTTAGTTTGCGATACGACAGAAGGATATCAACCTGTGCAACTAAGGGAAATGTTTTTAATTGGGTTGGAGATCTATGTTTGGCTGGCAGTAGCCCTGCAAAGAACGGTCTAATATATTTACATTTCTTACCATGCCAGGGAAATTTTGAAGTGCTCCCCCCATATGATGAGGTGGCACTTTTGTTGAAAGTGAGTGCTGGTTGTTCAGCTATGTCATGGCGGCTTTCAGGGCATTTTTTATGCACTTTGGAAACAAACCCAGGGGTTTGTTTCTGAAACACATAAGTCACTGCCAAGTCACACATTGAGTTGTATACTTGCACTTAGGGATCATTGATGATTTCCCTACCCAAAACAATGCAGACGTGCAGTGAAATGCCCACCTAAAAACAGATTGGCCCATCCGAAACTGTAAACCTGGCAGCACTATAGCAAATGGGTTGCCGGAATGGGTTTCTGATTGTGGATGCACACAACTGAAAACCACAAGTTCGATAGAATGGGACAGCTGCTGATTTCCAGTGGATGTTCAGATCTCATTAAATAGTGACAGTCCAGCTGGAGTTACTAGGCTACATTCCATCTGCACAAAAAACCTCAGACACTTTTTGTCAATATACTGTTCCAAATAGGAAAATCCATAAATTGGCATAAAATGTACTATCTCAAACATGTTGGTAGTGCATAAAAGTGAAAATCTTACTATTTGAAAGTGTTGTTTGGATCTCATTCAAATTTCCTCAGAGCCCCTCCATTGTTCACAGTTGGTTGGCCTTCTTGACACTTTAGCTTACTAGCCTCTTATTTGATTGCATGTGTGAGCTTTGCTTTTCTTTTGTTAGCCTGTCTTCCTCTTGAGCATGTAGGAATTACTCTGATTACTCTGATAGGTATTTGGTACTACTTTTTTCTTTTTAACTAAGCAATCTGATTTGATATGTGCATTTATAAAGCACACTAATGCCCAGGGGCGTCTGGGTGCTGATACCAGAGAGTCCAGCGATTTCCTGAAAGATAGCTGTGTAGGGCTATTCTTTATGTCGACTGGGAGCAAGTTCCTTGTCTTGATTGTCCCTAACAGAAAGCTTCTTCCGCCCAGCGAGCTTTCTTGAACCTAGGCATATAAGTGTACTATGTGCATTCCTTAGACTTCTGGAAGGAATGTACCAGTTTAGATCTTTCTTCAAGAATTGAGGACCAGTCTGTGCAGTGCTTTGAAAGCCAGGCATTGGGATTTAAACTTGATCCTCTTGTCCGCTGGAGCGTTCTTAGACGGTGGGAGACAGGCTGGGACTTAGAAATATCCAGCAGTAATCTAGCTGCCGCATTTTGAAGATGCTGCAACCTCTGTAGGTGCTGCGATTGGATACCCATGTACAAAGCGTTACCATAGTCCAGGCTAGACAAGGCTAATGCTGTAACCAGTGTTTTTAGAGAATCTGGTAGGACAAAAGGGCGAATTTTCCCGATGATTTTTAGGATGAAAGAAATGGTTGAGGTGAGGGTACTGATCTGATTTTTAAGTGTCAGTTTGTCATCAAAAATGAAACCTAGGTTTTTCACCTTTTGTACTGGAACTGGGACATCACCCAAGCTGAGCGGCCACCATCTAGGTGACCAAAAGGATGTGTCAGAACCTAACAGCAGAACCTCCGTCTTTCCACCGTTCAATTTTAGGCAGTTAGATGGCATCCACAGGTTTACCTGCGTCATGCAGCTATTAAAACGCTCGGCTTTCTCTTCAACGTTGCTTGAAACTAACACCACTAACTGGCTGTCGTCATCGTATGAGTGTGAGTGTTTATCTACTGGCTTCCTTGTGTGCTACCCTGCCCCTTCCCATCTCTGTGTTGCTCTCTCTCGCAGTGTGCTTCTCTGGCCCCCCACTGCTCTATCTCGCCATGTGAGTCTGCACACCCAACTCTGTGTTGCTCTGTCTTACTGTGTGTTGCTCTGCACCACATCCCCAGTATTTGTGTTGCTTTGTCTCACCATGTGCTTCTACGCAAACCCCACCACACTCATTACCCCATCTCAGGATTGCTCTGCCATCTGTATGCTTCTCTACCCCTCCAGTGTTGGTTCTGTCCCTCGTGTTGCTTCTCAGTCACTGTACTGCTCTGTCTTACTGTGTGCTTCTGCACTCACCCTGTCTCTGTGTTGCTCTGCCTCTTTGTGTCACTGTGTTTCCCTGTGTTGTTTTGTCTCGCTATGTGCCCCTCTCAAGTTGTTTCCATCTCCTGCGTTGTTCCCCCATTTTGCTTCCGTGCCCAACCCCAGCTTTGTATTTTTTTCCGATAAAAATAAAAATAACCAAATCATTCTGTAGGCACGCACATCCATGGTGTGCATGTGCACCTACAAACAGATGAGGCCATCTGCATCAATTTTTTGTTTGTTTTATTCTTAAACCTTGCAGCACAGCAAATGGGATTCTTTGCTGCATGACTAAAACTTATTTGCCAAGCCAGCAGGTCACAAAGGAAGACGTATTGGCTTTGCCAGTGCTTGCTTCCTAGTGTGGTATTACCATCATAATATGAAGGTCAGAGGGCAGTATTAGGGCTAACCTGCTGTGCCTGTGTTGCAAAACCTTCCAACCTCCTTTCGATGTGATGGAAAATTCGAGAGTAAAAATATTTTCGCACAATTTTAAATGTAAAATTGGGAGAAATTACCTTAATGGCTGTCTTCAGATTTAACACCTATGAGCCCGATTCCGATGTTAGGAAAGCCTTCTGGACGACTCTGGGGGGGGGGGGGGGGGGGGGTGGCTTTCCGAAGGACTCGGATCTGTCGACTCTGAGTGAGCGATTTCAATGTGTATGGACGACTTAGTACACGACTCGTGTGGAGTCCCATTGTCTTCAATGGGAGTCTGTGTTCAGAACACAAACACAGGCTCCCATTGGTAAAAGGCGGGGTCAGGGAAAACCGTGCACCCTGTTGTGGGCACCCCATGGTGCCTGCCACACTGTGCTGGTGTGAAAGAGGGGTCCCTTGGGTACCCCCACGGGCACCATCCGGAGGCCTCCGGATGTAGGGGGACCTGCTACAGGCCCCAAAAGTACAACTACGACAGCTGTTACATGTCGGATAGCTGTCAGAGTCGTGCATTGTAATCACTCGTTGAGAATACAATGCTATTGGGCTGTCCGAATCGGATCCGGATGACGTCACGATTCCGAACGACGTTGGGACCGAGTCAGACAGCCCGGACGCAATTAGAGCATTGTAATTGTTCATTTGGAAACTCGCCGAATCGTTTGGAAACATAGCTTCCGAAGCCGATTCGTTAAGTCTTGATGCCGAATCGAACCCTATGTTGGAAAAAGGGCTATACTTCCTCTGTGTGCTGTACGGCATACCGGTAAATTATGTTTTCAACGATAAAAAAAAAATCCAGGATAGAAAAATTATGATGAAAGAGACAGCAGTCGTTTCACAGAACCACTCACAAATAAATGGCTGTGCACTTGATGGCATTACGTATTTCCTGTACCTGTTTTTGATATGCTGAGGTGAGCCAAGACACTTAAAGCTTCCATTCACCATGATAGCGAGTCTTGAGCAGAGGGCCTCGCACTCTTCCATGCTGGATAATCAAAAGAAAAAAATACAGAAGTTAAAATATTATTGACCCTAACCCTAAGTTGTGCAAGGAGCAATTGGTCTTCACCTTGTTCGTTTCAAATCACCATGCATACAACAGGTCTTAGTGAAGCTGAAAGTGTGTGACTGGCACTTGGCATCACTCGTGATCAAACATGAATACACTCGTCTGTGGAAATTACACCATTTAACACGCATATTCGAACTGTGAAGTACATGCTTTTCATCGCCATGTGATAGATTTTACTTAAATACAATAGAGAGATTATCATACATTTCACAAAGTTTGTGTACAACAATGTACTGCATAATCGTGAAGAAAAGAGTAGCAGGTCGACGAAACGCCCTCCACTTTAAGCCTTTTCCAAAATGGAATTTATTGAGGGAGTGAGACTGGCACTCGTTTAGGGCAACCCCTCTACCCCGATTGAATTTGGAAAACATTTTGACCAAATGGTGCATGTTAAACTTTAATTCTTAAACAACAAATTCCAAAAAGGTAGCCTTGTAGCAGGTAGTTCTGTCTTGAGACTAATGAAATATTTTATATTTCACAAGGACTCCCAGCTGTGGATTCTCTTCCCAGGGATGTTGAATAAGTCACTCCTAAATAAGGTTTTGAAAAAATAGGGACTCATTGTTCAATTCAAATTCATTTTGTGAAATAAGGTGGCTAAAAACCTATATGTTTTACATGCAGTTGTGAAGGGGAACCGATGCACTCGAAACGGCTAATTCTTTTATTCATCCATCCATCCACCCAACCATCCATCCATCATCCCTTCTTTCTCTCCATCTTTTTTCCAATCATACATCCATTTCTTCTTTCCCCTTCTTCCTTTCTCTTCGTCCCTTCTTCCTTCTTTCCCTCCCTCCCTCCTTCCCCCTCCCTTCCTTCATTTCTTCCTTCCTTTCCTCATCCACCTACGCATCCTTCCTTCTCTCACCCTTTTTTCTCATCCTTCCATCCTTCTTCCCTTTTCTCCACCCCTCTTTGTCTTTTCCAACCACCCATCCATCTTTCCTTCTTCCCCCACCCATTCATTCATCTGTCCTTCACTCAATCCATTCTTGTTTGTATCCAACTTCCCATCCATCTATCCATCCATCCATCCATCCCTTTCCTCATTTTTCTTTTTACCCCCTCCTCTTCTGTGCATCTAACCACCAGCTCTATTAGTGGTATTTATGAGCATCTGTTTGAAGACCAGCATTTCGGATTACAGTCAGAGCAGAAATAAACAAAAAATCAATAACAATTTATTTTAAACACAACTTCCTTGTGTCATCCCCCAGCCCCCCCCCCCCCGCCCGCTTAAGTGGCCATTCATAATACCCTGGTCGTGAATAATGAAAGTGTATATACCACATACTGTTTACATACAGCCTAGGAACAATCATATCTAATAAATCGATATTACAAAACCAGGTTTTTTAAGTTATGTTTGAAACACTCTAGGAAATGAATTATTTGAGGATTCCAAACACAATCTTGGTGTTCTCTTTTCCTAACAAAAGCACCACAACAGGGCAATGAAGAGAAGGTGAGTCAAGCAGTTCAACAAGGTTTGTAAAATGGGACCATTGTTCACTTCATCTCCCCAGATGTAGGAGAAACATGTAAAATATCTGATATATCATCAGATAATGTTTACACTTATGAGGAACCCAAAACACAAAGTCACTGTTTGGAAATGCATTACTCATGGATGCACAAGAGAACAAAGCAGAGAGAAATATAATAACAATAAGTTAACCACTATATTTTGAGGGTCCTGCAAACTAGCAACAGGAACATTGACTTGATATTGGAAAAGCTACATGAGAAAGATGAAGGTCTGGTATCCTGCTTCCGCTTGAACTCAAAGCTCTGGAAGTTGTTTTCAAGGGGGCAGAGATGCTGGCTTCTTAAAGTACACAAGGAAATTTAGGGCACGAGGGCACCTTGGAGAAAGGAATCAGCAATCTGTGTGAGACTGGACTTTTAACTGTGGACCCTGACGAAGCCAGGGAGGAGAATCCTGACTTTCGTTGGACCCCTGGCTTCAATCTCACAGATTCCCTTATAAATGTGGCTGATGTCCTGTTCACCGTATTACGAGTGCATTATACGCGATGCTGGTGAATGACAAGTATATTGTAAGATGTGTATTTTGTGTCAAAAATATCATCACTAAAAAAATTTTGTGAAGTAGAAAATCTAAGGTAAGAACGCTACTTTTATATATAACATCGTTTTTAAGAATATTGTTGTATTTAATATTATTTAATATTTAATATAGTTGTAATAAAAAAGAATAAATATATGTGAGTTAGCATATTTAATGCCAGTATTAGTAGTAGTATAATTATTATAATTTCTTTAAATATTTGTATTTTAGTAGTGGGTTGCTGGGTTTGTAGTGGAATAGGGTGAGCAGTTATTTAAGTTATATTTATTAAATTAATATTTATGTTATTTAAATGTTTAATTGATAAGTTATTGGGTGCTTGTTTAAATGGATTATTTATTAGGTATATTATTCGTTTAATTTGGATTGTGTATTAATTGATTGATCAATGTATTAATTTATGTAGTATTTTAATTTTAATATTGTTCTAGATATTATTTTTCTAGGTGTGTTTGTCTTTTTGGGTCATGGGGGAGAAGTGAATTGTACTTAAATTAATTTAAATACTTAATTTATTTGCTAATATATATGTATTTTTATTTAAATTTAAATTTTCTTTTTATTTCTATAATATAAGATTAAGCATGCCGGGTGTGGCATATGCCAACCTCTGATTATCATGACTGTTGACAACCCAAGACATCTGGCAGCCCTCTCGGACATACACTGCCTTCTTTGGCATTTTGTTCACTTACTTGCTATAATGGTGTCCATCTGTGGTGTACTCATGGTCACGCGTGGCATACTAGCAGCATGGCAGCCTTTACCAAGCACCATTGAAACAACAATGTCTCTGGTATCATGGTGGTCATACCTTGCCTAATGGTAGACTTGGATATCATATTGGGATTCTTTGGCATAATGGTTCCCATATGTATTAGACTGTTGACACGCTTAGCATACTGGTGCCCCCATGCATAATGGCTACATTAAAATAAAGTTAACCATGCTTAATACAATTTTGTTATTCTTGACACAGCTGTGAAGCAGTATCTACCACTATGTGGCGATTAACTAAAAACACGGTAAGAGGATGTTTTTTGGACCAAAAGCGTATCTTCTATAAACGAACATCTTGTATTTTCTTTAGAGCACAGGTAACTTTTAATAAGGAATGAAATTTATATATATAAAAAATTTAAAAAAATGTTTTTCAAAAATCGACACATTTTGGGACAATATTGTTTGTTTTCCCAACATATATTGACATAGATTCATGACACACCAATACAGCAATCTGATATCGCAGTCACCAGGATTCATTATCTAAGGGATCTGTCTGCTCTATAAACCAGTGAAGTGCTTATAAACTGAGCAGTAGCTGTCGTGCTTATCTCATGAAAATCATGATATCCGTGTATATTTAAAGTGTTCATCCTGCCTCTTAGAACTACATTTTTAATTGTAACACTTGAATGGGAATCACATCCTAGGTTGTGGTTACTTCCAATTTAGCCGGAATTCTTGTATTCTGAAGTGAGGTGCGCCTGCGGTAGGAGGGGGCTGTGGTATTTTCAATTCTGAAAGTGCACATGATGACAGGAGTGTGATGGTGGGGCTGGCAACAATGTATCACAGGCAAGGGAAGCATGATAATGGATTCACAATTCAGAAGGGCGAGGTGCAAGTTCTGTGCAGGAACCATCACTGCGAGATGGGCAGGACATAGAGGGGCATATTTACAAGGGCCGTGCATCATACTTTCACCATGCAACCTGGTACATGCACAGCGCAAAGCTCCAAGTCATTTGTATGAAATCACTCAAAGCCACTTTGCGTGGCTTTGAATGGCTTCATGAATATGGAGTAATGCAACGCGGCGCAAATTGCTGCAATGCATTTCTCTGTGCAAGGGAGGCATTCCATGGGCGTTGCAGTGGTTCTGCTAGACCTGGATTTTTTTGCAGGTTTATCTCCAAACTTTTTGCCCTTTGCCTGCTATTTTACTGACCCTGCTTCTGTTGGTGTTAGGGCTCTGGGCACTTTACCACTGCTGATCAGTGATAAAGTGAATATGCTCTCTGTGTAAATTGTGACTATGATTGGTTATCCATGATTGGCATATTTGATTTACTGGTAAGTCCCTAGTAAAGTGCATTGTGTGTGCCCAGGGGCTGTAAATCAAATGCTACTAGTGGGCATTCAGCACTGGCTGTGCCATCCACATGAGTAGCCATGTAAATGTGTCTCAGAACTGTCAGTGCAGTGTCTGCATGCTCAGTTTTTAAACTGCCATGTCGGCCTGGCTAGTACATCCACTTGCCAGACCCTAACCTTCTCTTTTCGTACATGCAAGGCACTCCTAAAATAGGCCCAAGGCAGCCCTGTGGGCAGGGTACAGTGTATGTGGAAGGTAGAACATGTACTGGTGTGTTTTACATGTCCTGATAGTGAAATACTGTCCATTTTGTTTTTCACTATTGAAAGACTGTCTGTCCGATAGGTTAACATGGGAGCCGCTTTGTAACATCTTACATATGTACCTTTCCATTGGGACAAGATGGAGAAATTGAGTTTAGGCTCTCTGAACTCAGAATTTAATAACACACCTTTTACTGAATGTGGTTTTTAAGTTGTGTGTTTGAAAATGCCACCTTTAGAAAGCTGACATTTTCTTGCTTCACCATTCTGTATGCCTCTGCCTGTTTGTGTATTCACCGTCTGGGTTTGGAGTTACAGGAGCTGAGGAGGTGCATTCACTCTAGATGGCCACAAGGGGGGTTGGGCATGTGTCCTGCCTTTCCTGAGAGACTCATCACCAGGCTGAATAGACCTTTTTGCATTTAGAGTGGTGGGAGGAGTTTTCACTAGCACCTGAATAGGCTGTGCCTCCTTTGCACAATGCTGTCTCCACCCCCTGTGGTCAAGCTGGACCAGGAAGACCAGAACTGTTTTCTACTGAGCTCAGGGACTCTGAAACAAAGACTACAATAAGAAATAGTGGAATAGGTATTGGACCTAAAACTCCAGACTTTTAGATTACTTCTGGAATAAAGAGGAACCTCTGCCAAGGAGAAGAGCTGAAGACGTGCATGTGGGAGCACAGCCTCTTTGCTGTGTGTTGGCCTGCAGTTGCTGCTTCTGCCAAGGAGAGGGAAAAGACTGGACTTTGCTGTGTTCCTGCTTGTGCAGTCCCTCCAAGGGTGTGTGTATGCTTGCCTCCTGTCCTGAAGTTTCAGGGACACAAGCACTTCCCCTGCAGCATCCTTGAACTTCATTGCTGGGAGTTCTGGCCTGCCTTGTGCTGCCAAATCCAATTCTGGGCCCTAGGAGGTTGTTCTTGCTGCAAAGATCTACAGAGATTTGAAGAAACTTGCAAAATCAATGTTTC
This sequence comes from Triturus cristatus, assembly GCF_964204655.1. Classification (NCBI taxonomy): domain Eukaryota; kingdom Metazoa; phylum Chordata; class Amphibia; order Caudata; family Salamandridae; genus Triturus; species Triturus cristatus. The sequence goes on along the minus strand of NC_140588.1, from coordinate 396,231,205 downwards.
GCTCATCTATCGGCTGTTTCATTTGTCTCTACACTGCCGTGCATGAGAAAATCCTGATGCAGAGCCCCTTGCTGTTGAAGAAATCAATGCAGCACTTGCCCGTGGCCCGGAAAACCACTGCACGCCGAGTCCTTGGCATCCATCTCCAAAGCCCATGATCACCGGACCAACTCCAATGTAGGTCCTGCTATGGGGTTATAGAAGCAACACATCGTTGGACCGTGGTTGAAAAAAACGACACAGTGTTGACCTCCAGCGCATCTGGATTTCCACGCATTGCGCCTGGGTGCCAAATCTACACCCAGGCTGGGGTTGCAGAAGGAAACCGAAGCATCACCTCCCTGCACAATAAGAAACCGATGCATCGCCTCCTCTCCAGTGAGGAACAGATGCATCACCTCACCTACATGGCACTGAGGACCCGACACATCACCTCCCCTGGAGCAGGGAATCGATGCATCACCTTCCCTGTGCATAAGGAACTGACACATCACCTTCCCTGTGCTCATTTTGCCTGTGATTTGTGACACATCCCAAGATACTTTGGACAGAACTGTTTTTACCTTCTAAAAATCATATTTTGATATCTGTATTTTGTCGTTTTAGTCTTGTTTGGTTTGAATAAAGGTTCTTCATTTTTCTAAACTGGTGTGGGATCCATTTGTGGTGTTTTCACAGTGTTACTGTGAGTTATAAAAATACTTTACACATTGCCTCTGTAGTTTAGCCTGACTGCTGTGTGCAAAGCTACCAATGGGTGAGCACACGCAAGCTTAGGTGTTTACTTTTCTCATCCTGACTGGACAGGGTGTTTACCACTGCCAACTAGAGACCCCCAATTGTCACAGGGTCATACAGTGCATCACCACTACCGACCAAACCACCAAACCCTTAGAACATCTCAGTTTCAAGCTCCCACACAGACAACAAAACCATTAGAGGCACCTCTGCATACCGACACCCAGGCCCGTATCCCTGCTTCTGCAACATGATCACAGACTTCATTATGCGCCTAGCTGTAGACTCCAAGGACTACGTCTTCCCCGGCAACTTAAATTTACACATCGATGACCCTGACAGGAACTACACAGCACACCTCCGCAACAATATGGGCACCCTTGGATTGACCTAGATCATCCACAACCTTACACACACCACAGGACACATGCTTTTCCCCATTTTCACCTCCAGCTACTGCGTCAGATACAGCCACATCACAGAGCTCACATGGGCCGATTATTCCAACATCCACTTCAGCATCTCCAGCCCCTGCACGGCCATTCTCAAGATGACCACGGAGGTGGAACAAAATCTCAGAGGTCAGCTGGATGGACACTCATCCCCTCCAACCCTGCCACCACCACCAACCTTGAACAGGGAGTGGAGAACTTCAACGCCAGAATCACCAATTGCGCCGACAACATCATCCCCATTAAAAGTTAACATCCAGAGAAATTCCTCCAAGAAGGCCAGCTGATACACCCAGGAACTCAGAACAGTGAAACAAGACAGAAAATAGCTGGAACGGAGATGGCACGTGGTCGCCCTCCCCTTTAAAATACATAAGGCTCTGGGGTCTCCATGGAGTAATCAATCAAACAGTGCATGTAAAGCATAGCTTATAACCCTTGAGGGTATCCAGGCACTGGGTTGCTGGGTATAGTCGAAGAACCAGGTCTTGAGTCTCTTCCTGAAGTCAGTCAGTGAGGATGATGTTCGGAGGGGGTGGGGGATGGTGTTCCAGGATCTGGAGGTGAGGTGGGAGAAGGAGCACCTACCACTGTGGCTACCACGGAATGTGCTGGGTCTGTGCAAGGGCGAGGGAGGTGGAGTGGAGGATTCTGTATGGTTGGTGGAAGTTCAGGCAGTGCTTCAAGCATGCAGGTCCTTGGTTGTGGAGGGATGTGTAGGCCTGTGGCAGTACCTTTAATTGACATCTTTACTGGACAGGGAGCTAGTGGAGGTTTCTCAGGTGGTGGGAGGTGTGGGACCATTTCGACAAGTTGGAGATCAGTCTGGCAGCTGAGTTCTGCATTGTCTGGAGCCTTCTCATGAGTTAGGTGGTGGTTCGCTCATTCAGTGGGTTGCTGTGGTCCAGCCAGCTGGTGATTAGGGCTTTGTGTGACTGTTTTGCTCATGTTGATGGGGAGGCATTTGAAGATTCTTCGGAGTAAGCACTGAGTGTGAAAGTAGGTGGTGGAGACTGAGTAGATCTTTCATTTCATGATGAGTTTGCTGTCCAGGATGATACCAAGGTTGTGGGCATGGTCTTTTGGTGTGGAAGTGTGTCTGAGTTTGGCGAGCCACCAGGTTTCGTTCCAGAGGGAGGTGTGGTTGCCAAATATAAACACTTCATTCTTGTCAGTGTTGAGCTTCAGACAATTGTCATTCATCCAGTCTGCCACATTCTTCATGCAGTTGTTGAAGTTGATCTTGGTGGTGGTGGGGTCTGCTCAGAGAGAAAGGATGAGCTGGGCACCACTGGCATAGGATATGATGTTTAGATCATGGGTTTTGACAATGTCAGCTAGAGGTGCAGTGTAAGTGTTGAAGAGAGTGGGGCTGAGGGATGAACCTTGAGGGATGCCGCAGATGGTGCTCATGTGTTCCAAGGTGAAGGGAGGTTGGTGGATTCTCTGCGTTTGTCCAGTGAGGGATGATGCTATCCTTCTGAGTGCATCTCCCTTGATTACGATCCGTTGCAGTCTCTGGAAGAGTGAGTGGAGCGATACGGTGTTGAAAGCTGTAGAGAGCTCAAGGAGGATCAGGGCCACAAATTCTTCCTTGTCGAGTAGGGCACAGACATCAACAGTGGAGGCGATGAGGGCGTCTCGGTGTTGTGGTTGGTGCAGAAGCCGGATTAGAAGGCATCTAGCAGGTTGTTCCGCTCCAGGTGTTTGTCAAGCTGCTGGTTGATGACCTTATCCAGGATTTTGGCAGGTGTAGTGTATAGAGAATAGTGTGCGGAAGACATTGTGATGCAAAATCGTTAACTAACTTAGGCAACATTAATGAGTGAAAATGCATGCAGAAAGCCCGTGTACCACATAGTGCTAGCAGAAAATCTTGTGGCGCTTGTTTTGCTATTTCTACTAAACAAAAGTAATGTGCTGCCAAGCTGCCTTATTTATGGTACCAGGCCACGTTGAGCTAGTGATGTCTGCTTTTCGACATTCCATAGACATAGCTATCTGCGAAGAAGCTCTGTTTATAGTACACTGGGGCAGCCAGGTGGATTGTGGAATAGACATACCATTGAGGATGTATTGACCCAGAGAGGGCCCGGGAGGATAATTGATGAGTACCAGAGAGAGCAAAGTTGTAAATACTGATAACAGCGCCGAACATGCGAGAAGGGAACTAAATGTGGTGTAAGCCCAAATGTAGTATATAAAAGGGAGTTGCCCTTGCCTCAGTGGAGTTCACAGATGGAGTCATGCAGAGCTGCTGTCAGCCCGAAGTAGCTGCTCCCCCAATTGTGCTGTTACCATAGAGGGTTTTAGAGAGGTTGGAACAGGCTTCCCGGCATTGTGGAAAGTTACATTCCAGGAGAAGATGAAAGGCCTAAACCTATTGCCCTATCCTGACATGTTAATTTCTTATTAGTGTGACTTTAATTAGCTGCATTGCAATTGATTTAAGACTGCATTTCATCGTCACTGTGGACGCATGGCACTGTACACATAGATACATATATTAGATGTGACCATTTTGCTATTGTTAGCTGAAAGGTTGTGTATGTTTCACCATCACTGCACCAGTATTGTACTGTCTACCATTGTTAGGTTATTTTCTCCTGCGCAATAGAATTAACCTTGGGATTTTGGTTTACTGCATTGTTACCTGTCCCGTATTTGCACCATTACATTATAAATGCACATGCAACTATTTATCTTAGTTATGTCGCAATGAGTGTGCTAGCATTATGCAGTATGCTCATATACAGTTCTGTGATTGTTTTGGCATCGTTAAGCTATTAAGTTAAGCACAAGGGGTGAAAGGCTAAACTTTCCTGTGCTGCTCACAGTTACAAAACTACTTTTGTGCTTTGACCCACTGCATTGTGAGTGATCTCTCTTTGTTTCTTTCTTGCTCTATTATTGTACCGATGTTGCATTTTAAATATATAAAACCATTCTGCCACTATACAACTATCATTGCTTTTACATGTATCCATTTTAATTCTTTAATTAAAAATTAAATTGTATCTACTATTTGTGTGAGTTGCTCGTTGCTGTGTGCCCTTAATGATTTGTACTTGATTGACGTTGCTTGAGTTGGTTGCCAGCTGCCAGACCAATGCAGCAGTGGAAGGGGAGCAGCGAGATGTGGTGGTAGTTCTGGAGTTCGCTCGGGTCAGCGGAGGGTTTCCTGAGGAGAGGTCTGACTTCTGCATGTTTTTATGCGCTGGAAAAGGTGGCTGTGGAGATGAATGTGTTAAAGATGGTGATAAGTTGGTGGCTTATCTCATTACTTCCTAGGTTGAAGAGGCGGTGGGGGCATGGGTCAGTGGGTGCTCCAGAGTGGATGGAGTTCATGATGGCTGTGGTGTTCGATGTGGTGAGCTGTTTTCATGCAGTGAGTTGCTGGACAGGGTAGGCTTCCATTGGGGCAAGGAGTTTGGGGAGCTCGGTGGGTTGGAGCTCGAAGTTTCTGTAGATGGTAGATATCATGTTGTGAAAGTGACCTGCTAGCGTGTTGCAGAGTTCCTTTGAAGGGGGAATTGTGTTCTTGGTGGCTGTTGGGCATGAGAATTCTCTGAAGAGTTCCTTGGTATGGTTGGCACATGCCTTGATGCGGTCTGCAAGGGTGTCCTTTTTTGCATCTTTGAATCGCTGGTGGTATTTGTTGATGGCTGACTTGAAGGTGGTTCTGTCTGTAGTGCCTCTACATTTTCTCTCCAGTTGCTCGCAGCTGTGATTCAATGTGATGAGTTCTGGTGTGTACCAGCTGGCTTGTTTGGTGGATCTGCGGGTTTTGGATGTTTTAATGGGGGCGACTAGGTCAGCGGCATTAGGGATCCAGGTGTTGAATTTCTGGACTGCTTGTTTCAGGTTAATTGTGGCATCAGGCTGGGTGGTGTTAAGGGTGTCCGGTATGGGTTTGTGTCACTTTGCTCCATCTAAGGAAAGAGGTGTTGGGGGGTTGGAGGAGGTGTGCGGTTATTCTGAGATGGTGAAGTGGACAATCGAGTGGTCAGTCCAGGTGAATTCTGTAGCTTGGCTCTATTTAACTCTATTGCTGGATGTGAAGATAGGGTTCAATATGTGTTGTGATCTGTGTGTGAGGTCTGTAACCAGCTGGGTGAGGCTGATGTTGTTCATTCCTTCCAGGAGGAAGGCAGAGTTAATGTCTGTGGGGTCATCCAGATGGAAGTTGAGGTCTCAGAGGAAGAGGTAGTGCTTGGATTTGATGGCAAGTGGGACAATGAAGTCTGTCATGGCTTCCTATAGGCCGGTGCATAGTCCTGGTGGTCTGTAGGCGAAAGTGCCTTTGATGGTTGTTTTGTCTTCGGTGTGTATTTGGAAATTGCGGTGTTCCATAATTGATGTGGTGTTGTCTTTCGTGATGTTGCAGTAGATTGTTTCTTTGTGGATGATGGCGATACCTCCTCTGTTATTTCAAGGTGTAGTCTCAGTGTGTCATCCTGTAGCCATTGGGCATTGCGGTGGCGATTTCGGGGTGGAGGAGGTGGTGAGCCAGGTCTCTATGGCATGTTTGCAGGGAGATCTCACATTGATCAGGTGGCATGGGAGTGGTTCAGGGGTGGTGTCAGTCAGAGGTGTGAGAGTGGTGTAGGTTTCTGAGGGTGGGTTGTCCAATTTTGCAGGTGAAGAGATAGCGGTGGCAGGTGAACAGTTCTGCTGTGAAACGCAGGGATGTGAGGCTGCACTTGCTGCAGTGTCCAGGGTCCAGACCAGGGCTTGGAGTTCTGTGGTGGAGTGCCTGTGGGTGTCCGGAAGGCTAGGGTTCCTGACTCTGGGCGCGGTTCAGGAGCAGATAGGTGCAGATCGGCTTGACTTTGGAATGCCCGCTGCGAGCATCAGCTGTGCAACCATGCCACGACCTCCATTAAGTAGGTCCTGGGATGGGGGAAGAGCACTGGGTGGCAGGAGGCGCGAGAGCGGTAAACGGCAGGAAAAGGAGCGAGGCGGTCCGAGATAGAGTTAGTTTAATCAGCACAAATAAATACAGCACTAATAAATCAGCACAAACTGGAAAAAAGTTGGTGACAATAATCCAGAACAACATGACCAAGTGTGTTCATGTCAATCTAAGACACAGAGCCAACAATCTGAGCTAGTAGTTACCAGGTGGGCAGTAGAGAGCTGCAAGGGGTTAAGGCAGCAGCATCAGGGAGACCTGTCGTGCCTAGCAACAAGGGAGCGTGTCTGAGACCTGCCCAACAGAGCCCCACTCCGGCTTCAATTAAGTAGGTTATGGGAGGGGAAGGAGTGGTGGATATTGGGAGCTGCAGTTCTGGTAAATGCGAGAAAAAGAGCGAGGCAGGAACAATTCCATGAAATGGCGTGTGAAAGTGTTAATTAAATCAGCAAAAATTAAAACAGCTCAACGGAATCAGCACAAACAAGCACAGACTGGACAAAAACTGGTGGCAACAACGCAACCAGCAGTGTATATGTCAATCTAAGACACAGTGCCGAAGATAAGAGGTTGCAGAGGCTCAGGGAGGGGGGCCAAGCTGACTCTCACCCCTTTTTTAAAAATGGCCTGTACCCCCTCCCTTTAATATATATGTTTTCACACAGGGGATGGGGTACCTGGGCCCGAAGGTCAACCCTATGCTGCACACGGTAAAGACTGTGGGTGGTGTGGGGTTGGCAGCCTGATGGGGGTTTGGCACAGGGCCTAGCGGCAGGCATGTGATCAACCCCCGGCTGCACATGGCCAAAGGCTGCCTGCGGGGAGTTGGAAGTAGGACCTGGCTGCAACACAGACCCTGTGGCTAACCCCACAACACTCACTAGCAAAGGACATGCACAGCATGGGGTTGTCTGCCTCCAGGTGACTGTCCACGGCCAACTCTAAGCTGCACATAATGAAAGTCTGTGTACAGCGAGATTGGCTGCCTGCAGGGGTGTCGGCTTCCTCCAGGTGGGTTGGCCAGAGTTACTAGCCACAGGCCAGGCCCTGTTGCCAACCCCCTGCTTTGCATGGTCGAAAGCCATGTACAGCGTGGGGTTGTCTGCCTGTGGGACCATCCCCCCATCATGCACAGCCTAAGGCCGTGGGCAAGGGAAAAGTTGTTTTTACATCTTGAAATAAAATATTCCTTTATGATAAAAAAAAACCTGACAAATTCGCAGAAAAAACAAAGTTTTAAGTAACGTTATAGTTAGGTGTGATAAAAGATTTGTTTTGGTTAAAAAAACAAACCCTTGTGAAATTCACTGAAAAAGCCAAAAGTTAACCTCTTCCGTGCTCATGACGTCTCCCGGTGCGGACGACGGCCGGGAGACGTCATGACCACGCCCGCGATCGGAATGGCAGCACTGCGGGAGCGCTGCGGCGGAATTTGCGCCGCAGCGAAGAGGTTAAAGTAACGTTAAAGTTTGGTGACTATGTCAGTGACATGATTAATGTTTTGAACTAACAGAAATTCACGTGTTATAGTTAGCAGAGCTAACTATAACTTATACCCCCACCATTCACTGATTATGTTCTCACATAGTACATCACTAATGACATGTTCTATGACATCACTGATCAGTGTGTTAGTTTGTTTTATAGTTTACATAGTGAACGGTAGTTACCACCCTCTTGGGCCATTAAAGGCCCAGGGAGGGGGACCATATGGCCACCCCCCTAAAAAAAACATTTTCCCTTGGGGATGGGGGTCACAGGTGCTGAATACAGCTCGGGCAGGTATGGCCCCACCCCACCATATTAATAAATCAGGCCCCAGGGTTTTGGGTCCCAGGACTGAATACAGCTCGGGGGGGGAACGTGCCCCCTGCCCTATTAAACAATGCCCGCCCCGTCCAAAATGGTATTCTTCTTTTTTCAACAATCAAGCAGGTGTCCCACTGGATTGCAGCACAAATTGCAGATTTTTTTTTATTTTAGCCCCAGAGAGGGGTGCTTCTGGGCACCCTCCATGAGACCTAGAAGGGCAGGGTATCACTATCCTGCCCCCTTATATAATTATTTTTCTTAAAGTTCAGGACAGGGGGGGACTAAGTCCCATAATCCTGCAATGGCAGCCACCAACATTATTCTAGTGTTGCTGGCAGCCAATCGGGGCACTTCTAACTCCCAGGAGAGAAAAGGCCCAAGGGCAAAAAGCTCTCTGGCCCAAATAAAATGCTCTATTTGTTAAAATCAGGCTTGAGGGACTCAGGGGAGAGTCACCTAAACCCAACCATTTGGATATACAAATATTTTTAAACTTTAATTTCTTAAAAATTGCATGACATATTTACACCAAATCACACAAAGCACAATTTGCGGAGCAAGATCTAGCTTCCTGCCAAATTTGGTGTAATTAAGCTTAACGGTTTTTGCAGTAGCGCTACTTCTTAAAGAAGTCTATGCAAAATGCATGGGTATTTCGTGTTTTGGGACCCCCCTTTCTTCTCGGCTCCCTCTTGACGGATCACCCCTAAACTTTCCATGCACAAACTAGGCAAAAAAAGAGCATTATTTTGGAAAGTTTTGTGGAAAGTTGTTAGCAAAACAAAATATTCATTTCCCATTGAAACTCTGACTTTACTATAATTACCCAGTTATATATATAGGGTCTTTATGATAATACATTTAATATATATTAAAACAAATCGAAATAATGTTAAATACATATTTTTGTTATATGTTCTCTGGCTTTACTATAAATACCCAGTTATAAATATAGGGTCTTCATGGTAATACATTTAATATATTAAAATAAATCAAAATACTGTCAACTACATATTTTTGTTATATATATATATATTAATGTGGTGTGTGTGTGTGTGTGTATATATATATATATATAATCATCATCATCAGAAAAGCTTTATGCGGTTACAATAAAAAACATAAAAGCATGCATAACATACAGCAAATACACACTTGGATAAGAACCATGCAAATAGTTAAAATAATTCAAATACATAGATAATCAACAGTTCAAACAGCTGTGCACAACTACAGTCAATCCCTCGGGCTGCTAGAGATAATGTCTCTTGCCAGCCCTGAGAATATGCAAGTAACCGGGGCAACAGATTTGTTTTTTAAATATCTTTCATTGGTTTTATTAACAAAAAATACACAAACAATCGGCAGACTAAATTTAGCTAAAGATCAGACATGGTTGCATATGGAATTCCATTAAGGCTACAAAGCAATTATGGGAAACAGCACCCACCACAGAGAGAGTCCTCAGGGAGACAATGGGTCATCATCAGGAGGGGCAGTAGGTGCAACACAGATATCTCCCATATATGAGTTCCACTTGGCCCACACACTGGACCATTTTTGGGGGCATCCTCTTGCCACATAATCAGTTTTCTCTTGAAACATACACCAATACAGGTTACGTTTCCACGCTGCAACAGTTGGGGGTGTTGGCGCTCCCCATAATTGAGCAATGTCTCTTTTGGCCACTGTGGCACCAAGTGTAACCCACAGCCTCTCCGCCCCAACCAAATCAGTGGGCTCCCACACATTGAGTAGACATCTTCTAACCTCAGGGCGGATGGGTTTGTGCAGGACTTCACTCATGACACCATGGATTCCTCTCCAAAATCTCTGAATTTGCTCACATTCCCAGAGAATATGCATAAATGTGGCCACCTGTCCGCATTGACGCCTACAATTAATGTTTTCACCATGCCCCTAACGGGCCAGCTACGGTCCCGTGATGTAGATCCGGTGGAGAATTTTCAGTTGTATCAGACGGAGACGTGCAGAGATCGCCACCTCCCTGGGGGAGGCCACCGCTTCTCTCCAGTCCTCACCATCTAATAAGAGGCCGTCCGCCTCCCACGACTCACGCAATTTAATTAGAGGATCTGGTGTGTTGTTAACAAGTTTTATGTAGGTCAAGGAGATAGCTTTCTGAGGAAGCAGCCTGTCCAGTAACCTATCCTCCAGTGGGGAGGAGTCAGGAAGGGGGGAATCCTTACTGATGGCGGTTTTAAGGCATGACGGATCTGTAGGTAACAAAATAATTCTGTATCCGCAAGTTCATACTGTTGCTTCAGCTGGCTAAAACTGAGCATATGACCCTTCACCCACAGGTCAGGGCAACAGATTTAACCTAAATTTCATCAGCAGGAATCGAGCATGGGTTGGTTTTCAATAACAGAGACTCGCCTCAACACCCTCTGGAGAGCCACAGGTTCTCTCCCTAGTAGTCTGTGTCTTAAAAAATTGTCCCTAACCCAACCACACTCTGCCTTTATAATATTTTCAGGACATGTTAATAGATCCCCCTTTCTACATTCTGAAAATATACCTTGATGTGCTTAAGTCATGGAATTTGCAAGCAAAATCAAGGGATAATCAGTCCTGCAATGCTGCTCTATTTAATGTGCTTCTTTAGTCCAGATATCAACCCTACATAAAAGGGGGCAAAGAGCTATGATATCAGTAAGATAACTTACCCCCAGTTCTTTGTGCACTATGTAGGAGGGGTACTCTGGGGGCATATAGAAAACGTCTCAAAAATGTATTTTCAGCCACCTACAAAAAGACAAGCTTTATATAGCCCCATATAGCACTCTCATAGGTTGGTTTGGGGACATTTTTAGCAAGGTAAACTTGTAGAAGGGCACTAATCGGCTTTCTACCCAATCTAGAAGTAAATTTCCAGACTGCAGTGTTAGTCCTAGCAAGATCAGACAGTTTCCCAGTTAGCAAAGGACTCCAGTGTAAATCAGCATCGAACAAGACACCCAGGTAAGGGAAGTCTTTAACCCCCATAAGGTTCTGTGTACTTATCTTGAACGTTTGTGTCTTTGTTTTATTTGGGCCAATTAACATCACATGAGTCTTGCTGATTTTGGTACTGAGATCTTGCACTTCCATAAAACCTACAAATGCATTTATAAAGGCTTGCAAACCCCCGGCGGTTTTAGCCATTGGTACGGTGCTATCCGCATAGAGCAGGACAGGCAGGGAACGACCTTTTACTTGCTGACAGTGTATTTCCCCTATAACAAAATGTGTACAAATTTGTTTATATATAAGGTGAATAGAAAGGGGGGCATGCTACACCCATGACTGACACCATGCTTAGTTTTAAAGCTAGCTGTGCAGTTGGAATCAGAAGTATATCTGACTGATGCCACAGTGAGGTCATGGAAATCCCTCAAGAAAAAAACGATGTCCTGGTCAACCCCCACGTCCAAGATTATTCTCCAAAGTTTGTCACAAATAACCCGGTCAAAGGCCAAGGTTAAATCCATGAAGGCCAACTGTATAGATCCCTTTCAAGCCACTGTGTATTTATTCAAAATTAGACAGAGATTCAAAAACTGGTCAATAGCTGATCTTCCAGGTCTGAAGCGAGATTAAAGATCACATAATATGTTAAGATCCCATGATCAGGCAGTTATTCTATCCACCAAGACAGGGGGTCTTGGTGGATAGAATAACCCCTGGGACTTTAACCACAGCAAGGAGATAGGTCTATTACACAACAAACTATCCCTGTCTCCTTTTTTTTAATACTGGTACAATAATTGTGGAAGCCTAGGAGAAGGGGAGCCTTACTTCACAGAGGCATTCAAACATTAGTTAAGACAACACTGGTGCTTGCAGCTCTTCAAAATAGCTCTCTACTTGCTCCTTGGACACACCCTCCTTCTCTGTGTATAGGGCCTGAAAGAACTCGTAAAGGCTCCCTCTAGCTCCCCTTCCTCACACTTAGGCACCCCTTGTCCTTCCACCCTAATGGCTGGAATTGTATTCCGGCTCTGCTCTGTTTTAAATTTCCAAGTCAAAATTTTGCCGCAACCCTCCCCATATTCATAGTGCGCAAGCTCGCTTGCCTCCCACCTCTTTCTGACTATCCCCTCCAGCAGGCAGGATAGCTCTTCCTTTTTCACCTTCATTTCCTCCTCGAGCAAGTTTACGCCCTGGGCCCCTTGTCCCTGCCTCTGCTTCTTAACCAGCCCTTCCAGTTGTTCCAACCTAGCCTCCAGGGATCCTATTTTAATCTTGCTTAAAGGCAGCCATACCAATCAATCTCGCCCTTAAGACGGCCTTATATGCATCCCAAACTGTTTGTGGCGCAGTACTCATATCATTTATATGAAACTATTCCCTAGTTAGCTCCTTCAGCTGCACCCCCAATTGATGGTTCAATAAAAGGGCTCTATCCAATGTCCATCTTGGGGTGAGGGCCCTAACTCCCACCTTAAGTTCCAAACGGACCGCTGAATGGTCTGACAGGTGCGCTGGCAGATGCTCCCCTTGCTAACCATCCTGTTCTCTCCTTTAGCCACCAAAAAGTAGTCAATTTTTGAGGCATGACCATGTCTCATATTCTTAAAAGTGTACTTTTGGTGGTCCACCCCTTTCTCGGTCCACACATCTTGTAGTCAAAAGTCCTGCATACAACACCTGAGTACAGATCTCATTTGGGGTAAGTAAGACAGCATAGGTGGTTTTAAAGTTGGGCATCTATCCTTCCAACGGTCTAATAGAAGTTTAAATCACCTGCCAAGATGAGCCGTAAAATCTAGCAATTGATTATACAGGGACTGTAATGGTGAGGGGTCATCCATATTCGGCCCATAATAACCAGCGATGACATATGGCTTCCCCTGAATTTTAGCTTTAATAGCCACCCATCTCCCCCCGGGGTCCGAAAAAGGTTCCGATATTACCACTTTCGCTGCTTTCTTGAAAATGATGGCTACTCCCTCTAACTCCGCAGTTTTGATTAGTAAATATTGAGGCATCCACCCATTTTGACTTTTTTATCATCTCTTCCCATTTCGCCTTTAACAAGTGTGTTTCTTGCAAGATAATAATCTCTCTATCTACAACTTGCAGGTACTCTAATGTCTTCTATCTCCTCTTCCTTACCTTCAGCCCATTGACATTCCAAGATAATATTCTAACCATTTTTTAAATTGAAAGTTGGTGTGTTCCAGGATCTTGCACTCTCCCTCCATCTACAGTTGCTCTAAACCATAAACTTGGATATATTTTTTCTTTTTTTCCCTAACTGCTCCCAACACCCCTGTGAAAAATTGTGTATTAAAAATTATGTGAGCTCCCCCCCCAGGCCCCGCTGGAAAGCCCTTCCATCTTTCCTTGGGCGGAACATGTTCGCCCATTGGAGACCCTGCCTGCTCTGGACCTGACTCCGTCTTACATCTATTGTGTCCTAATCTGATTTATAAAAAGTTTCACTTCTGCTGGGTTTCTAAAGTTGTGCATCTTATTTTGCCACATTACTCTTAGGGATGCAGGGAAACGTATTTGCGCTGTTGTCCCTAGTGATTTCAGGTCCTGAATACATTTTCCTAGCTCCCACTGGCGATCCTGGGTAACCCTAGAGATGTCGGAGCGGATCCTAAATGATCAATCATCTTTTTGTAACTGCCTGCTGTTAACTCCTCAGCTAGTATCCTCTCTTTCAGGGAGAAGGATTGAAAATTAATAAGAATCTTCTGTGGGTTCTTCCTTGCCCCAGTATTCCTGAAGGGATCCCTATGAGCTCTTTGTATATATTTCTCCAAACCCAATGGGTCCAACTCTGGAATAAACTCACAGAGCAGTTTCACTAGGAATCTTTTCACATTTTCACCTTCCTTCCCCTCTGGGATATTTAATAATCTCAAGTTATTCCTTCTGGCTTTATTTTCCAAAGACTCCATCTTGTCCCTAAGATCATTCTCCCTTGATTTTAGTGTTTTTATCTCCTCGCGATTTGCCTCGACCTCTTTGCCAAGATCTGACGAGACCTCCACTGCGGCCACTCGATTCATCAAGGTAGTCATTTTCTCCTCCAATACCTCACAAGAGTCCTACATTTTGCCCTGGTTTCTCTCTGAGATGGCAAATTTCGCTCTCATCACCAAAAACATGGCCCCCATCAGTTTCTCTATCCCGGCATTTGGTTCAACTTCTTTGGGTGTTTGTTGACCAGAACATGCACCAGCTGAAATATTAGAGTTGTTTCGATCTGGGGTCAAGAGTTTTATCCCGGCCTTAGCTTGTATGCTGACCTGGTTATATGACTCCGGGGTCAAAGACTCTACCTGAGTCGTCTCCTGCGACATTTTCTCGTCACTTATCGCCAGGATCTGAAACCTGTTACTGAGCACAATTCATCGTCCCCACCTGTCCCCTGTAGCTCACTTACGAGGCAGGCACCGAGACAGGCACCGTTCCCAATGATGATAGTGCCCAAGCGTCGCACTCCAGGAGGGGAGAAGGTAACTTAGCTTGCACCTTAAAAAAGGAGCGCAGAGATGGTGTAGTTTTAGGTTTAGAGACCTTACCCTTCTCTCTAGATGGGGCTGATAACGGTCGGAATAGGGGTTAGCATACCCTCTCCTTTTCTTCTGCGTAGTGCACACCAGTTGAAGGGTAGTGCTTTTATTTGGAGAGGTAGAGGGGGGGATGCCTAGTCTCCTTGTTCTTAAACAGTAGCTTATACCCAGCTTAAAGTCTCCTTCCTTCTGCTGAGAGGGTCAAACAACTTCCACCTTTTCTTTTTCCTGGCTCCTTTGATCCTCTCCTTCCTTTCCTTATCAGCAAGTACAGCCTGCAAGCCTCTTTTACCCTCCGGACACTTACCGGTGTCATGCGTGCCGGCCCTGCTTTCCCTGTGGTGAAATGGACTGCAACTTCCCTGCGTGATTTTCGTCCTCCTTAGCCAGGCTCTTGTGCTGGCTCTGCTGCGGTGTTACTCTGGAGGGGCTCTCCCCGGAAGCAAAACCTCCCCACAGCTCTCCTAGACCGCCTTGTGTTCGCATCTGCCTCCGCCCAGCGAATAGAGCCTTCCGGGAGCACAACCTCTGTAGACCCACGCATTCACTCCAATATCCGGGTCTTTCGCCTGCAAGGACGCCAAGATGGTAAGCTCTTTACCAGGAGATTCGTCATTTTTAAGTTTGTTGCCCCCGTAGTATCGGCTGAGTCACCTTCACAACCCTCGCAGTGAAATAGCTATTGCGTGCGCATATCCCGCTAGATCCCCAGAGCAGGCAGGGAGCTCCCGACCAGACCTCTTAACAGACCATTCTGTTCTCCTACACAGGGCAGGGCTTGAATTCCCTCGTAGAATAGATTGAGGGAGTTTGACGTATGTCTCTCCATTCATTCTGCTCATGACAGATGGCCCACCAGACTCATTAAATGTTATTCAATGCAGGCCATGAGCTATGTTTGGGGCTGAAGCAGCGACAGGTCTAGCGGGCGCTTGCGTGGATACTACATCCCTGAGTGGAGCCTGTTTGCCCAATCTGTCGGTAAGCCCCCCTGATGTGATTAATGGTGGAGTGGATGACTTAGATGTGGCACATTCTATTTGGTCTTTAATCGGCTGATCGATCTTGTCTAAACATAAAGAAACAGGCTCCAAGAGTTCTGTTATCAGCTTCTCAATCTTCAGATAAAAAACCTTCAAAAAGGGTTTGCAAGCTGACGAAACACCCGGCCTGATCTGCTTCACTGGGCGGATGTCCTGCTTTCTAACAAGGGGATAAATCGCGCTGTCTAGGCCCTCTTTTCTCCTTTCTCTTTGTCTTAGGGGTCTATGGGATAATTTCAGGTGAAAACAGGGGCCACTTAATGACTGCTTGTATTTGAACGGGCCATGATTGCGTGGCTCGGAACTTGCATCCTGTTCTGTGTGAGTCATAATGGAAGCAGGGCCAGAGTCAGAAGTAGGAACATCTTTGGGGTTCATTAAGAAGGTAAAACCATGAATCTGTACAGGAGAGGCCAACTCCTCCTCTACATTTACAATTTGTTCAGACAGTGCGGCCACGGTTGAGAACAGGTAAGGTAGGATGGGATTCCTTCTTGAATTCCACAAGAAGCTGAAGACTTGAGTCTTCAGGGAAGCCCACCAGGGCTAGACTCCCTAATTTGCTACAGAGTCAGGATACTAGGGGTGTGCGAATAATTCCGTTCTGTCTGCGGAGTTTGCTGAGTTTTGCCCACACTCTGAGTTCTGCTTGGAAAACAGAATTCGGCAAAACTCTGCTAACCATCGTGTGGTGGTGTTTTTTCTTGCACGTGGCTCGCAAACGTTAACTTGGCATGAGCAAGAATTTTCATCCTCATGCATTATTTTAAGGTGCTAGAACACCTCCCGGTGGGATTTCTCAATGCAGGCAGTCGTGTCAGGTTACGACCGTTCGTGTTGTGAAAGCAGAAAATCTACTATAGAAGTAGAAAGAAGCAGTGCCTTCTGGCGTGCTGATTCATGCTGTTCCTGGCTCTAAAAATCAGTGCGAACAGTGAGATGTGCCAAATTCTGCCCACTAGTAGAACTCTACAGAATCTCGCAGAGTTTTTATGTAACTTTGGAGAATTCTACGGATGTGAAACTCCGCAAGTTCCACCCACCCCTACAGGATACCTTTACTGGTGATCAGCACACTCTAA
Source organism: Triturus cristatus (assembly GCF_964204655.1). Lineage (NCBI taxonomy): Eukaryota > Metazoa > Chordata > Amphibia > Caudata > Salamandridae > Triturus > Triturus cristatus. Next base: position 396,214,627 of record NC_140588.1, on the reverse strand, counting down.
AAATACAGCTACCATAACATTGTAAGAAAGTACCTCTTTTGTCATGGTTACCCTCCACTTTTTGCCTGACTCTGATGCATGTTTGATTGAGTGTTAACCGGGTTCCTGCCAACCAGGTTCCCCGTGCCTGTGTTCTTTCCCAAAACAGTACCTTTGTTTTAACGATTGGCATACCTCTAGCTCATTTATAAGTCCCTTGTAAAAAGGGACCAGTGGTACCAAGAGCCTTGTGACCAGAGGGGGTCTTTAAGGGTTGCAGCATGAAATATGCCACCCTAAAAGGACCCCTCACCAACCACATGCACACTGCCACTGCAGCCTGCGTGTTTTGATGCAGATAAAAGTGAAGATTCGACCTGGCACACCTCCCTGTGTGCCAGGCCTACCCACACTGCAAGAGGCATAGGTAAGTCACCACTACAGCAGGCCTTACAGCCTTAAGGCAGGGTGCACTATACCTCATGTGAGGGCATAATTGCATGAACAGATGTACTCCTATAGAGGCTAAGTCAATTCTTAGACATTATAAGTGCAAAGTGCAAGTGCAAAGACTGAAGGGACAACGACAACAGGAGAGGTGGATTTGAGCGAAGCGGCGGCTCTCAAGGTTATGAGGGGAGCGGCCTAAAAACAAGACTAAGGAGAGGACCAACCTTGCTACAGGGAGTAATCGGGAGCACAATATTATCGGACAGGGTGGCAAAGCTGACAGGAACCCTGGGGAGCTGAAACTACAGGCTTCGACCGCACACACAGACGAGGACCCATTTTGCGCACTCACGAAGCCCTTGGCGACGCTCTGCTGACGCCAACAAAACTGCAGTCACCTACCATGGAATAGGTGCAGCTGTAACCCCCTAAGCCTGGGGGGGGGGGTGTCTTTGGTACAGCGCCGAACAGGTGAACACAGCACCCTGTTGCCACAGGGGCATAAAGCCAAAGATATTTAGGCGCTATCCATACTGGGAACACTGAACTAAAGAGCGATCCAGCAGCGAGCGATACTAGGCTGCAAGGCACATCCTACACTATTACCGATGAAGCTGCGGTGATCCCGATTGCCATTTCGTGTCCCTTTGCTTGAGGATCAACTCAACCTCCCTTTTCTTCGCAAAGGTACAATGTTTCACTGCTGATATGCATAACGATCTTGGCGTTCCGGTGATCATTGTTTAATGCCGCCTGACCTTAAGATGGCGAACATATAAGAAGTTCGGGGAGCGCTTCACCTTCCCCTGCGGGGCTGCGTGGTAGAATCTTACAATCTTAATTCTTGATACTGTGCCTGATATTCTTAAGGTGGGTGCTATTGTAAAGTCGTTCTCATCGACACTGCGATTCTCATAAGTGCTGAGCCTGACCTTAAGATGATGCCCGTGTTTTAGAACACAGCATACTTAATGAGTGATATGCTCGGCTGTAACTGTTTCATGGCTGTCACTATTCTATTGCGAATGCTATACCTGTTGATAATAAGGAGCGCTTCATTGTAATAGCTGACTTCTTCACCATGACGATCTTTTTGAAAGCAGTGCCTGTCCCTAAAATGGCGCCCAGGACTCAGTTCTTAACACATTCAATCAGTGATATGGCCCTGAAACGCTGACCGGAGCCTGTTTACCCTGTGCGCAGAGTGAGCTTTGACCAGCTGAGGAGAGATGGAGGTTGAGGCGGTCGGCGCCTCCCAGTAACACCGGAACTGGTGCAGGTGATGGCTCTATGACGATGCCTCCTTGGCAGAATCCTTATATTTTATAATGACTGCGGTGATCGTGCAACATGGCCGATGCCCGGTGGAGCTGTTTAGGCAGCTATAGGGGAGATTGGCTTTGGTTTTAACTCCCTGGCCGTCACCTACCCAGCTGGACACTGGACATTGTTTTTTTCCCTCGTTTCTCCACTGTGTCTCTATAACCTCCCCCACCTTCTCCCTCCGTGATCCTGTAGCTGCCTCCCCTTCCTGCCTTCCCTTCCTTTATCTTTTTTTTTCCAACACCCTTCTCTCAACCCCTCTGACTTCACCCAACCCCATGCTCCAAGTGTCTCGTTTCTTATTATCTTATGCAATGGTAACTGATGTAACTCTGTACAACTGTTCTCATGTAAAGCACTCTGATCATGTAAAGCACTCTGATACCTCCGGGTATATCCAGTGCTATAGAAAACTCTTCAAATAAATAAATAAATAAAGTGAAGCAGTACTGAGTACATTGGCTGGGAGCTCATCACTATCAGTTCCACAGCTCCATGATGGCTTGACCAAATCCCCAAATGTTTGGTACCAAACATCTCAGCCTGCTATCTCTAGATATGTTTTTGACCCACTGAGGTGGTAGACTTTTTGCTTTCGTGGGTCAGAAACAAAATGTTGTGGGTCAGAAACAAAGCCTGGCTGGAGGTGCTTCACACCTACCCGCAAGTAGGAACAGCATTGAAAGGCGGTGAGCCTCAAATGCTTCCCATCCTTTGATATGCTGACCGGCAAGTGGAGATGCCTGCCCCCGACTAAGCCTGACTTTTGGAGGCAAGGTCAGCGGGAAAATTAGTAAGCAGGAGAGATTTGTCCCCTCTCAGCCAGGACCACCCCTAAGGTGTCCTGAGCTGAAGAGACGCCCTCCTTTGTGAATCCTCTATATTGTTTTGGAGAACTCTAGCCAATAGGGTTAGGGATATGCCCCCTCCCCAGAGGGAGTGGACATACAAAGGGTGTAGTCTCCCTAAAGGTAAGAAGCCCATTGGCTACTACCTTCTGACCACTGTAACAACCCTTTAACTAGTATTTAGGGGCCCCCCTGAACCTTGTGCTTCAGATTACCTAAGACCATTGAAGAAGAAAAAGACAAAGAAGAGCCTGCAGCAGCGAAGACTGAAGACATCTACTAACTTGGCCCCTGCCCTATCGGCCTGTCTGCAGACCAGTGACCTGGGAGGACTGCTGCCTTCTTAAATGACTGCTAATTTTCAAGTGGCCCACCAGTCCAGCAAAGGTTCCCCAGCGATTTAGAGCAAGAGGCCACTGTGGGTTGACCCCTGCCAGACTCTAGGTCGACATCTGCCTCCTCTGCATGACAGCCACCACCCAACCATGAACTGCACAAGTAAGCTGATTTCTGACGCTGAAGGACACCACTGCACCCAAAGCCCCTGGGCATTAGAGACATCAACCAATGAGGTCCCAATCCCCCAGCACATCCCAAATTACCTGTGCAGCTGTAGGTTTTTTCGTCCAGCCTCCTGGCTTGAGCCTGCACTCTTTTTCCATCTTCAAGATTCTCCATTTGTTTGCATTGGGCACCCGCGCTGTGTTGGCACTCTGCATCTGGCTGTCGCTGGGGGTGTAACTTTGGTACTGCCTTGTGTTGCCCCACCACCCCCGGTTACCCTAACCCCCGGAGACTGGATTACCAAACAAATCTAAGTCTACTAAAGTAGTACCACTTTAATTGTCTCCTTTCTCAACTGGATAACATTGGCACCAGGACCCGAGTTGATTTCTGCACCAGGCCGTCCCACTGCCTCTGGTGTTGCAATGAGGTCCCTTACCTGAACCTTGCCTAGTACTGATTCTTCATCCAAAATCTCACTATCGTAAATCGTTTACTTACCTGCATATTGAGGATTGTGCTTACTCGGATAACATTGTTTTGCTTGAAAAACTCACAAAGTGTCCACTTTTTACATTGGAAAATAGTGATATTGGCTACTACCTTCTGACCACTGTAACACCCCTAAAACTAGTATTTTTGGTTCTAAGAAATAAATATACAAAAAGTGATACTTTTACAAACCATTGGTCTCGGATTTAGTCATTCAGTGTTTTTAATCATTTCTTGCCTCTGTGTGCACAATAAATGCTCAGCACTGCTTTCTGATAAACCTAACTGCTCGCCCACACTACCACAAAAGAGAGCGTTAGTGTGATCTACTTTAGCTCCTGTAAAGCCTCTGGGGATCCACTAGTCTCTGTGCACACTATTGCTTATTTTGGTACAGAGCCAGCTTCCTACAAACATAACATAACATAGATTAACATTCCTTCTAAATCTTTTGCTCGGAGATCAGCTCCACTGCCCCTTCTGCAATAGCACTGCCACCTACTGCTGGAGAATGTGAGTTTGTTCACTTAACTCAGAGGTAGGAACTTGAGGAATGGAGGGAGTGTTTTGATGGAAAGAAGGGGCATAGCTCCGTTCTACAATTTGTACGATACACTCCGCCGTCGTGATGGCCAGCCAGGCCTCTAGATGAAGCGGCACCCTTCCTCCCACAGGACGCTCATGCTCCCGCAATGGGAAACTAAAGCCTCTTCACAGATGGTGCAGAGGAGGAAGACGAGGAAAAGGGCTGCTTGCTCATCCTGTCCTTAGATCTGCCATGACATCTGTGCTGTCATAGGAACTAGATTGGCTGCTGGATGGACTGAAAAGGTCGATGGTGTCAAAATGGCGAACCTTTTGAGTTACCACGAATTCTGCAGTACTACATGATGAACTGACAGACAGGGAATGTGGACCACAAGGAACAGGCTGCAGTCTCAAGGGCTGAGATAGTTTTGTCGCCGAAGAGACAAGACTGCTCAAAAAGCATGTACATTAAACTTGCCTGGACCTCCACCAACAAGCCCACAGAGTAAAGTTGTCTCCTCAGCACTGCAGAAGAACCCCATAGTCCTGGCCACTGAATCCATGGTGTCCAGGCCTGCTCTGAGGATCTGCTTCAGAGCATCCTGTGCTACCCTGACCAACTGTTCTTTTACGTTTCTGGGAAGCTTTGCATCACCATCTGAGCCATCTCCATCAGTGCCTGGGTGCATTTGTCCAGTAAACAGGTGGCATTCATAGACCTAAGCATCTGATTTCCTGCAGCAAAAACTTCCTTCGCCATTACCTCCAATGTTTTCATTCCCTAGGGAAAGAGACTGGGGATGGGACAATAGGGAAAGAGTCTAGATTGTAACTCGCACATGATGAAGATTGCACCGCCAGCCTTTCTAGAAAAGGATTAGCAGATGAGAAATCTGGAGCCCCAGGTGCCAGTCAATAGCGGAGAGTAATCTACCTGCTTGCTGATAGTGCTGAAGTAGGCTTGGCTCAGACTGTCTTGAGGGTTTCCAGTTGCACCTTGCTAAATGGAAGCATTGACTCTGAGGATGCAGAGATTGCTTGGATGATCTCTGTCAGGAGATGCAACTACTACAGCAAAAGAAACCAAGTAATCAGCTATGGCTGTATCGGTGGAAAGGAGCAAATTGAAAGTCTGATTCATGTCATCATGATCATCGCCAGGAACTTTGGAGATGCTAGAAGAAGGTTTGGCACCAGAGCAGCATCTGGATGTGGAGCTGTTTTACCTGCACCTTTTTTTTTTTTATAATTGTCTTTTTTTCTTTGACAATTTAGAAGAGGGTGATGACCTTAGCTTTGGTCTTTAACTGGAGTACAACCGTTGCAGAGTCCAGCACTCATCACCCGTAGGTACCATGAATAACTTTGCATCCTTCCACTTTATGGCTTTTGCATGGATACGGCTGCATTGATCACACAAGAAGGAAGTCATGCTTGGGCCACAAGCAATGCATGTAGACCTCGCGAGTGTCCAAAATGAACGTCTGTCCATTGCAGACCCGAGAGGGCATAAACGCAATTTTTTGGGCGGGGTGACATCTTGCTTAATACTGCAAAAAAAAAAAATTCAAGAAAATTCGACACGGAAAGCAGCTCCAGGTCCCGGTTGAAAACTGGGGAAAAAACCAAACTGAGAAAAGGGCGCCAAGGTGGTACAATATGGCTCAGATAACAAAAAGTCAGAAATGATACCTAATGCTGAGACGGAGTTGAACATCACCTAAAGGTGCCGGAGAACTAAAAACAACATTTCCAGATCCAGTCCTGGGGATATTTACAAGGTGAGGAATATGCAGGTAGAAGTATCCATCAGAACTATGCTCCTGCACATACAACGCGGGTGAAGACCAAACTACAGATGTGATAAGTTAAGATTAAACACACGCCTTGATCTTACAGCATAGAAACTGTTATCAAAGTAATATTAGAACAACAAGATACCTGTGTGATGTTAAGACTGCAGCACACCCATCCTGTACTTCCTTTAGGATCGTTTTCCAGAGGTATCTCTTCGAGCAGGGGTCCATTCCAGAGCTAGGCTCATCCTGTAAAATGTCGCAAAAACATATATTTTTCAGAGAGCAGTACAATGGGCCCGTGTATTAGTTTTGTGCTTCGGACTAACCTCGTCAGGGAAAGCAACAAAAGTAACACTCCTTTACAATAAAAATCATTTAACTTATTGTAAGCCACACCGTCCAAGATTAATAAGTGCACCTGTAGGCCACCAGTGGCATTTTGCTTTTTAACATTCTTTTGTCATTTGCTAACCTTTTTTTAATTCTTTTTGTTCTTTCAATTTTTTCTCTATTTGTTTTGTATTTTCCCTTTTTACTATTGCGACTAATATTACTATTTCTATGTTGGCAAATTCAACTTCGTTTATCTCCTTTGCAATCAGCGTATACGTAATCTATTTGTATACAATAATGCCAGATCTAAACTAGAGATTGGATTTTTTTAAACGTTGATTTCTGAAGGATAAACAAAATCGCTTCGCAAAATCAAAACATGTATTTTGCATTTGAACAATGTACCATCTGAATCTATGGCATATATAATAAATAGTGGGTGGGAAGTGGAAACTTGAATAAAACTGTCTTCTCAGAGGAAGTTTAGTTTAAGCCCGTTCAACACAGAGGTCAAAAGAAATATGGGGCATATCAGCAAGGCGAGGCGATAGAATTATCGCCGCTTTTGCTGCCGTTTTCAGCAGAAAAGCGGCGATAATTTTATCGCCTAATTAGCAAGCTCACGCTAACGCGTGAAAACTTGCGTTAGCGTAGGGGTTCCTAACGCCCATCTTTGCATCTCTAATGAGATGCAAAGTGGGCGTTCCTGACCTGACATGACAGGAGAAATGTCGCTAAGCGACATTTCTCCTGTCATCAAGCCCCACGCTATGAAGTATAGCGGCAAGAAAAGTAGCGATAACCCCTGTTATCGCTACTTTCCTTACGCCTGCTTCAGGACTGACTTAGCCATGATATCCTATGGAAGGTGGATATCATGGCTAAGTTTGTGAGGCCCTATCATCAAGCTAACGCCACATTGCGTGAGATTATCGCTGGGTTTCCAGCGATAATCTCACATTAGGCAGTTAGCGTGAGGATTTTTATCGCTTTTGTGATAAGCGCTGCTAATAGCACGCTATCTCAGCGATAAAAATCCACGCTAGCCGGCGAAAATTATTCTAGCGCTAAGTGTGCTTAGCGATAATTATTGCCGGTTGTTGCTGATATGCCCCTATGTTTGCCATCAGACATGTCGTTTTGCTTTCCGGTAGCCCATACCGAGTTATGTCGTGATTCCTTTCTGTGTATTTTGCACACCGTCATGAAGGAGCTATGCACCTGTTTTTTTTAAACCTATTGCTTTGGCTACAGCACATGATAACTGTGAGTTGCATAATTCTGTCTGGAAATCGCAGCATCCAAGCTGTGTGGCATCTATGCATGCTGATTTCTTAACTAATTTGGTCATTGCTCCGTTCGGTGGCTGTGTGCATGCATAGTCAGGGTTCATGATCGGGAAAGCTGTGAAACATTGCACCCAGGGACGGACTTGGAACCCAAAGCAGCCCTGGCAAATTTTGTCAGACCATCCCCCATACGATGCATAGTGAGCGAGTGCAGCGAGCGAGCCTGACCACTAGGGCTTGGGTGGATTCTCTCCCAAGAAAATGTGGGTAAAATGGTGCATTCTACAACACATTGTTCATTATATATTCAATTGTATTAGTTTTTAAAGCATAGTAGATGATGAACCCACAGTGCACCAGGATATGGCTCTTCAATGAGTCCCTCACTATTATGCTCCAACAGTGTCTCTCATTTCTCCATAGCCCCTCTTTCATGAGTATTGGATTTGTTTTATGGAGCCGCTCATACCAGTGTAAGGTGTTGGAGCATTTTATATCACACACATACAGAGACAATGAACCATATGCGTGTAAATCAGTGTATAGAAAAAGTTACATTAAACAAAGAGGAATATAAAGTGTAGGATTCATGCAATCCATACTGGTAGGCATTGGTCTTGGGAAGCACAAATTCAGGATTCAGAACGTAACACAGTGGATATAGTTGACTTTATAATAAGAATTTGTTTCTACCAAAACTAAACCTTTTTAGCAAAATTAGGATACTGAGAGACTGGGAAAAAACATAACTTTCTAACCTAGATTACGATTGCAATATATGAACGGCACAGTGACAAAAGGAATTCTGTGACAAAAGCAGAAACCCACTGAGCTATGCACAGAACATACTGTTCTGTGATCTGCATAGTGCACTCTCTTTACAGCCGACATATTAACTGCTGCACTACCTTATGTGAGTCAAATCTGCCCCTGACAAAACTCTGATCCCTCTACAGCCAGTACATTATTCACTAAAGTTATCTTGGCCCGTTTATTGTTGCTTGAAAACTGATGGATATACAAGGAACTCTGCAGTGCTTTTGAAACTGCTGCTCTGCTACAAAACAGGCCCCCAGTAACAAAAGCGACTCCATACCCTTCCAACCTCCCAGGGAAATGCCTGATTCCCAGTCCAGCCAGTACGGCATTGATTGCAACTGACACAATAATTAAAATAGGGCATTACTCAAGTTTGGAGGGGTCCCAAATAAGGCAACTGAAATCAGTGTACGGGTTGGGGACATCAACATTTAAGCAAGTCATTTACACATGTATCATTAGGCGGGTATGAGACCAAGTGAGAATTCCTTAAATTGGAGTAAGGGCTTAGATGAGGTTGGCCCAGGGTGCAAAACCTAAATATGGACATTTGACATGACTTCAAGAGAGGTAGCTCGAAGTTCCAGGATCTCACCAGCATGTCTAATCCTACTGCAAATTAAGCACTTTCACTATTGGGAGACTAAATGGTGAAACCAACCCTATATTTCATTGTAAAATGGGGCAAATCATCCCCATCATCACCATTGTCATTATCAGGAGGTGGAAAACTTATCTCCGAATCGGAGCCAAAAGATGATGGAGCCTCTGAGGGCAGCTCTTGGCAGAGAAAGTGCCTTGTTTGATTCATATCATACGTTAATTGGCTGTGTTGAAGTTAAGTCAAGGCATGACCTCTTTAGGGGTCGAGATGGATTTGGCTCGGGGTTGGACACTGGAGTCAGGAAAGGCTCAACCTCCAGCACCAGCTGAATGTGTGTTGTTATCCCGCATTCTTTTTCTCCGCAGGGAATCACAAAACGGTTGTTACAACGACCGCGTTGTGATTCCGCATACCATTACTCAGCAAGTCGGAACAACGACTTGCGGAGGGGGGGTGCTGGATGTTGGAATAGTATAATTTACTATTCCAACTCCAGTCTGTGCTGACAATAGGGAAGGTGTTGGATTTTAAAGCCAACACCCCCCCCCCCGCCCCGCAAGTCATTGTTCCGACTTGCGGAGTAATGGTATGCGAAATCACAACGCGGTCGTTGTAACAACCGCTTTGTGATTCCCTGCAGTTAAAAAGATTTGTGGTAAACGTTGTTTACCACACCAGCTATATCTGGACTGGTTCCAATGAAGAAGGGATTGGCGCATCCCTTAGAGCTGGAGAGGAAGTTGGCACCGGAACTGATGTTGAACCCAAGGTAGGTATGAGGGGGTCATACAGCACGTATAATGGACCCATCAATGGTAATCTGACTGGCGGCCCTTGCAGATTCTTGTGGCTCAAAGGATCCCCAGAGGGAGACGGAAGAGTGCCTAAAATGTGCAATGTTAGACCTGGCATCCTTAGTGTGGTTCTCCTGACATTTTGCCTTCTGACCTCCTGTTTTGCTGACTTCATTTTTTCTGGCTTTAAGATTCTGGGCATGTTACCACTGCTAAAAAGTGCTAAAGTGCATGTGCTCTGTACTCAAAACATGGTAACATCGGCATAAACACAATTGGCATATTTAATTTACTTATAAAATCCCTAGTAAAGTGCAGTATATGTGCCAGGGGGCAGTTAATTAAATGCAACTAGTGGGCCTGCAGCACTGATCGTGCCACCCACTTCAGTAGCTCTTTAAAAATGGCTCAGGGCCTGCCACTGCAGAGCCTGTGTTTGCAGTTTCAACTGTCATTTTGACCTAGCAGGTTAACCTACTTGTGAGGCCCAAACCTTCCTATTTATTACATATACGTCAACCCTAAAGCAGCCATAGGCAGCCCTATGGGCAGGGTGCAGGGTATTTAAAAGGTAGGACATGTACTTTGGGGTTTTACATATCCTGGTAGTGACAAACTGCTAAATTCGATTCTCACTACTGCTAGGCCTATCTCTCTCATAGATTAACATTGGGATTGCCTTGAAACATCTTTTAAGTGTATTTTCCAAGTGGGAAGACTTAGAGATTTGGAGTTTGGTGTCTCTGGACTCCCAACTTAAAATCACCAGTTACGGAGAAGTCGGATTTAAAATTGCAAGTCTGAAAATGCCACTTTAGAAAGTTTGCATTTTCTTACTTTAACAATTCTGTGCCTTTGAGTGCCTCTGAACACATGTCTGGGTTGAGTGACATTTGGGTTTGTGCATTCCCTCTAGACAGTCACAGAAAGGGAGCTGGGCCCTCACTAAGCTGATGGACCTTCCTGAGGTAGATTGGGAGGGAGGAGCTGACAAGTGCACCTGTTTAGGGTTGTGCCTGTCCACACACAAAGAGTTGCATACCCCTCCCGTAGTGAGTCTGAGCCGGGGCAGGAAGGCGGGGACTCTGTGATTTTCAAACGCCTCTTTGAACTCAAAGCCACGTCAAAGGCCCACTGTGGTATAAGCACTGGACCTCTGACACCATAAGAAGAGAACTTTGCTGGAACCAAGGACATTCTGCTTGGAAGCAGAGCTGCAGTGCTGCAGGAAGGACTGCCACTTTGCTAACTGCTTTGCTGTGTTGATCTGCTGCCTGCTGATTGCTGTACTGTAGGATGGACTGCCACTTTACTACCTGCTCTGCTGTGTTGGTCGGCTGCTTCTTGCCTGGGAGTGAGAAGAACTGGTACTTTTTATAAGATAAGAAGGGCACTCCCTTTGTTTGAAAAAGTTATTAGGTATATTTAAAACAAACTAATTTGGTGTGCTACTCAGGCCGGCACGCTGTCTGAACATGCCTGAAACAATTGCTACCTTAATGCAAGTTCAACAAAACTTGCCCTCTGAGCACCATAACCTGATAGCTGATGCTAAATCATATATCATAAAATTATCCTACCAATTCATCTTAATCAACCACATAGATGAAAACAAAAAACAGCCTGAAGAGTTTTGCCCAATATCACAATACATATGAAACATTTATTAAGTTGAAGTCACAAAAATAACTTGATTGTAGTCTGAATCATAGTGATGATAACAAATCAGTGCCGATCCAAGGACATCCCTGCAGGGCTTAATGATGACACGGGACCCGGCTGCGATTTTCGACGATTACGCAGCACTGATCCAAGGGCTTGACTGCAAGGCTCGACTTTGATGCATTGATCTGACTGAGTAAATTGGGACTGACGCAGTGAGTCCTCAACACTAAAACGTACTCAATACATGGTAGTTTTACAGCAGACTCTAAGTGAGTCCTTTAGCCGGCCTGCCCTCCATTATGGTCAGCCTGGAACTTTGGATTTACCCCGCTATAGTACGACCTCAAGTAACTTTTTAGTGCTATTGACTTCTTAGCACTGTTTTGGGATTTAATGTTAAAAAATTCATATCTCAAGTTCTACTTATTGGATTTTTGTTGTTTTAGTCATGTTTTCCACAGATAAATATTCTCTTTTTTTCTACTGGTGTAATCCTTTTCTGGTGTTTTCACTGTGTTACTGTCATTTAAGTATTGCACAAATGCTTTGTACATTGCCTCTTAAGTTAAGTCTGACTGCTCTGTGCCAAGCTACTACATGATGAGCACTAGTTCATTTAGGTTGTGTATCTGACTTACCTTGACTCAGACTGTGGTACCTACTTGCACAGGGTGCAAACTTCCGCTGACTACAGACCCAATTTCCAACGTGCAACAAGGTCTCCTAAAAAGACCTCAACCTACTGAGGCATTACAGATGGCTCCAGAAATTGGGAGCATAGGTTGAGCAGTAGTAGAATCAGCTCTCTAATCAGGGATCATGATCTATTGCAAACTTAATGCCCTCCTGACTCCTTTTTAGAGTGGCAGGGTGGAGTTGAGTCCTGCTTTGACTTCCTATGCATCTTCTTCAAGTTGCACTTCAACTTACTGGATGACTTAGACGACAAGAAGAACTGTTGCAGGAATAGCCTCGAGAACCGGAATGGGTTGGTGCCTTCGACAGTGGGGGAACCTCCCAAAGTCCTTAAGTATTTTGCAATGTACCGCTTTGCTTCACGGTTCCAGATAGATTTTGGGTGCATGAGACTACATTACTTGTGCTACATGGAGTTGTGCCCAAACACCAGAGGCACACATTGTGTGGGTCTATCACCCACATCAGCTTCTAACACTCACTGCATGGTTTGAATCCTATTTTCTTTGGTGGGGACATAATTCACTTGCACACTGGAAAAAAATGCTAAAGAATTCATCAACCCAAGAAACACGCGAGTTTGAGCTGTTGGCATTGTAAATGACAATGCCTTTTATTTATGTTTTGGGTTTTAAAACATAAATAAAAGGTATTGTCATTTACAATACTAATAGCTTAAACTCTCGCAAATGCAAGACTTTTGCATTGTAATAAAGGGCCTCCTCAATCACTTGTTAGATTGTAATTATCAGAGGAAGAGACTGGCCTGCGATGTCTTCAAAGTAGTGATAAATAGTGCTGCGAAGAAGATGTGTAAGTGCTGTAAATTACACAGACACAAAGTGTGAAGTGAGAGTTACATATGATCCCACCTATAAACACTAACAAAGCACTCCAACACCTTTCGCTCTGTGATTACACTGTTGCAGCACAGAAGGAATATGGGGAGGGGGGGCTATTTCCTGCCCTTTCTGTGATTTGAGTGTGCAGTGTGACATTGCATAACGTCATAGCTATCTTTGGCCTAATAAAAACACTCCAGCTGTAGTAGGGTCCTGGCTTCACCTCCTGGGGCAGGGCGGGCTGTGCTTTATGGTAGGCATGGAGGGAGGGAGAGATGGTCTCTGCTGACGCTCCGGCCTCGTACAGTGCCTCGTACAGAGGTGCTGAGGTGGTGGTATTGGTGGTGGAATTGGTGGTGGTGGTATTGGTGGTGCCGGTATTGGTGGTGCTGGTATTGGTGATGGTGGTGGTATTGGTGGCGGTATTGGTATTGGTGGTGGTGGTATTGGTATTGGTGGTGGTGGCACTGGTGGTGGGGTATTGGTGGTGGTGGTATTGGTGGCGGTATTGGTATTGGTGGTGGTATTGGTGGTGGGATATTGGTGGGAGCATTGGTGGTGGTGGCATTGGTGGTGGTAATGGTATTGGTGGTGGTATTGGTATTGGTGGTGGTGGTATTGGTGGTGATGGTGGTGGTATTGGTGGTATTGGCAGCGGTGGTATTGGTGGTGTGGGTGGGATGGGTGGTGGTGGTATTGTTGGTGGTGGTATTGATGGTGGTGATATTGGTGGTGGTATTTGTGGTGGTGGTATTGGTGTTGCTATTAGTGGTGGTGTTGGTTTTAGTGGTGGTATTGGTGGTGGTGGTATTGGTGGTGATGGTGGTATTGGTGGTGGCGATACTGGTGGTGGTATTGGTGGTGGTGGTATTGGTGGTGGTATTGGTATTGATGGTGGTGGTATTGGTGGTGGTGGTATTGGTGGCAATGGTGGTATTGGTGGTGGCATTGGTGGTTTTGGTGGTATTGGTGGTGTTATTGATGGTGGAGGTGGTGTTGGTGTTGGTGGTGGTGGGGGTATTGGTGGTGGTGGTGGTATTGATGGTGGTGGTGGTATCGGTGGTGGTGATATTGGTGGTGGTACTAGTGGCAGTATTCATGGTGGTGGTATATTTGGTGGTGGTGATGGTATTGATGGTGGTAGTATTGGTGGTGGTTTTATTGGTGGTGGGGGTGTTGTTGTTGTTAATAAAACAGGCTTTGAAAATAACCTGACAGGTGGCTTTAGTACAGATGACATGTAACGCAGATGTGCTGTTGTCAGCTTCAGCCCATTAGCAAACGATTACCTGCTACCTGGAATTCACATTCCTTAATTCGCGAATTATTTCTAAATCCACTTTCACTGGGGGGTTTGAAACAGACACGAGATAATGCCGGGTTAAAGTGATTGAAATCGGGCGCCCTTGTTACGGGGCGGCCGTGCTGCTTAATAAAACACCAGCGGTTGTCCAGCCTGCAGTAAGAGAAACTCAATAAAGTAAATAGTGCTTACAGACTAAATAACAGGTCTCGTGTAACAACCGAAGTAAAGTGGCCAGTAGCCATGGGAGGTCACAAATGAAGACAAGGCCGTACTAAGGAGGGCCTAACAAGCCTATTAACGAATTTGAAGGCAGCATTTACAAAAGACAATAACACAAGCCAATGAAAAATATAGGAGGAGAGTGGGCGCGGCTTCTCTCTCATACTCTACTACAGTGGTCTTGGAGAGCATGCGTGCTGCCGCTAGGCTCGACCTAAAAAAGAGTGGCGCTCTGTCTGGATCTGCGTACAAAGATGGTGAAAAAAGCACCTGATGTTGATGAACAGGGGTGGTGCTTATATGCAGCTTTGCACCATCACTTCTGGGGTAGAGAATGGGACCAACCAGCGGAGCTGGAACACTGCTCTGAATGTTTCTGGACCCTGGGGAATGTTCTAAAGGTGAAGAATCTGCAGTTCGAAAAATCCATCAGGAAAGCTCTACTGAATTTAGCATGAAACTTGCTTGACATAATGGATAATACGTCAATCGGTTTAATTCAGGCATGACAGGTAGTCAAATGTTTTTATAGATTATTATGAAATTGAAATTTGTAATTAAAAAAGCAAAAATAGTGCCACAAAATTCCAAAAGATAGTCACATTTGGCTGAACGAGGCATCAAGTTAAGTGATAACATCATCGTTGTTTATGGGATTTGTCTTCTCTTAGGTCTAGGACTGTTAGAACATTTGCATACCATGGTCCTGTTTGGGAAAAAACATGCTGGTTTAAAATGCTAATGCTTTAATGGTGAACAAACATAATTCCGTCTGGGCAATACGTGCGGTTTTTGGTATTTTATATGTACATCCCAACGTCTTTCATTGCTGAAATGTGCAAAAGAGACATTGATAACCCCAAGAAACCTGCTGAATATTTATCTCAGAATATGAATTAAAGCTGCATTAACTTAAACAGTAATCTTCCTGTATGCTCATAAAATGTCAAATGCACTTTCTCACCCTGTGAATACTCTGGGAACGCGTTACCTTTGTGCACATCACATTTGCAACTATCGGTTTAATGAACAGTCTGTTTTTCAAATTATTTAAAAAGAAAACTTCAGGGACTGCAGCATAAAAATAGAAGTATGCGAGCAAATCCCTAGGTGTTTCGAACCCTGTGAGCATGAAGAAAGACCATTAGTATGAATAAATTGCAATTTTTGCATTATACTTTCCTGGTCTGAGGAATATAGACTCATGTATGAAGAATATTAATGTAAGAAAAAATGCATTAAGGCACATTGGGAAGAAAATTATGCATTGTGTGAATATTTGGCACTTAGAGCATTGGTTATGCATTAAGCTGTGCCGAAGAATTTAAAGTTCAAGCTACACTTCATTGGAAGGCAGGAATAGCAGTAACACATATGTAATGCTTTGTGCTTGCATGGGGGCATATTATCAAGCCTGGCGATAAAAGTATCGCCGCTTTAGCGGCAGAAAACTGCCGTTAAAACGGCGATAATGGTCTTGATAATATGCTCTATGGAATTCCAATTGAAGCTCTGGTTAGATGATAAAGACATCTAACCTGAGCTTCAATTGGAATTCAATAGAGCATATTATCAAGCCCATTATCGCCGTTTTAGCGGCAGTTTTCTGCCGCTAAAGCGGCGATAATTTTATCGCCAGGCTTGAAAATATGCCCCCTCGTCTCTCCTACATTTACACAAACAGTTCTAGTGGAAAATGATCAGAGAGAAATGCACATACAAATATATATACAAACTCTAAAGAACACTTGAAAGAAATGCCGTGAGTCATGGCGGAGTGAAGAATGATTGTCATTTCAGACTAGGAGTAGATTGTTTACTGTCCCTTACCCATTACCTTGGACATAATATATTCTAAATGTCACTGCCTGGTTGAGAAGCCTTTCGCGGAAGTGTTAAGGCCCTCAAAGCCCAGGACCCAATGGCTTCTCAAATGGCCACCTGTCACACTGTTAGGAACAAAACAAACCTTTTCGTTCTCTGATCACATAAGCACATCTTCATGAGTGCATAAAGTGTTGTACCTTGCCATTAGAGCTATCCTGATAATTTTTTCGGTATTTACTGTCATACTCTCAATATTTATTCTGTTATTTAAGGAAGAAGCAATTTTTCTTCAAACTGGGGGAGAGCAAGATCTTTGACAAATCTTATGGATATCCTCGGTCAACAAATATAGATTTATCTGGCCATAACTTCCATGTTTCAGAATAAGTAAAAGCATAGAAAATCGTTTGACAAAGTTGAGAGATAATCTGTGCGTGAATCTAAGTCCAGACAAAGGCACCCACTAGGCAAGTACTACTCAGACCCCAGAAACACCAAACAAACCAAATGTAAACACAAACTAAAAGCTTTTTAAGACTGAATACCAAGAGGATACAGAAAAACCTGGCTGGTCACCTGTATCTAGCTACACCAATGAACTCCTACCTCACTTATTACCATCATCAAATAGTATTCCCTTATCAAGTTTTGTCATCCTTTCCCCATTCCATCATAAAACGAATTTCGCTGCGCGCGCCGCATCGCCAAGTGCGATGCACCACGCAACGAAATTCGTTTTATTTATTTGTTTGTGTACTTACCTCTGTGCGGCCGTATTCTGGATTTTACTACCCCCCGCCCCACGTCAGCGCCCGGCAGCACTACCACCACGGGCCGCTACTGAAACACTAGCAATTCAATCAGTGGTTCCCAAGTTAAGACACTTCAAAATAGGCATGGAAAATCACAGTGATAGAAATGGATTTGCTTCCATTAGGACGATCACAGGAATGTTCATGAGGATTGCCGGAAAGAAGCACTTGTGATTGCTCCCTTCGTTGGGGGTCTCACAAGACCAAAGTGATCCTGGCAGGTAAAGGTTGTGTACTGTGTGGGCATCGACTACCCCAATGAGGAATTGGCCAAGGGTCCCTAGGGACCGGTATGCAGTAAAATAGTTGCACGCAAACAGACAAGGATGAGCAACAATGAGCCGGCGCACAGGCTGTATGATCTCAGAGGACCTCGGGGTCCTGACCCCGGGCACAGGACCTATCATACTCAGAGTGTTCCTGTGTAACAGGGGACCCTCGTGTTGACAAAGTGGTGCAGCACTGGGCGTGCTGAATTGCCCTTGGTGGTTTGGGGTGGCAGACGAGGTCAAGCTGATCTCTTCCTGCAGGCGTACAGCACTGTGAGGTTGTCATGGGGAAACCTGGTTACCACATCAATGCATCAGGAGGGTTTCCCTCAGTTCTGCCGCATCAGCTTGTGCTTGGCAGTGATGGTTATATCACAGGACTCGAGAGAGCACCGGGTACTGGCAAAGTGCAGCGCTCAATCTTGGGAGACAAAGTCCTTCCCTTCTGCAGACTGGGACCCGTGAACACTGTGTCACTGGAACCAAGCTGTACCTGGCTGATGAGCCCATAGCAAGGGAGAACCTGGTCCTGGGCTGCTTGTGTTCCGGTTCAAGGAGGACTTGGCTTGGCAGTTCGGGATGGACTGTTCCCACCAGAGCATGGCTGTTTGACCTGGCATCCTTGATTTGGTTTCCAACTAACCTATTGCCTTCAGACCTGATGTTTTTGCTGACTTGCAGTCCAAGTAATTACTAGTAGCTGAGATTAATTCAAGCTTTCCATCCATCACTTTTTCTATACTTTTATATGTTGGCATAAGTGGGACAAGTATGCCCAGTCATAGACTCCCTGCACACTGTGTCACTGGAACGAAGCTGTACCCGGCTGATTAACCCATAACAAGGGCAAAACTGGTCTTGGATTGTTGTGTGCCACTACAGTGAGGACCTATAATGATTGCAAATAGCTGGGTCTTAACTGAGGTGGCATGGCATGCAATATAATGCTGGCTTGGGAAGCAGCCTGGGTAATTACCAGTGGCTGTGATTAATTCAAGTATTCCATCCATCACCTTTTCGTCTACTTTAGTGTATTGCCTTAAGTTGGACAGGTATGCCCAGATGTGGGTCCTGTGCACACTGTGCCACTGGAACCAAGTTGATCCCAGCTAATGAGACCATAACTTGGACAAAACCATCCTGAGTTGATTCTATAACTGTTCATGGAGGACCTGGCTTGGCTGTTCTGACTGGACTGTCCCAATTGGAGCAGAGTCAATACTGATTTGCATATAGCTGGGGAGGCATGGTGTGCAAAATAACAATGAATTGGTCTGGGTCAGAGTAATTACCAGTGGCTGAGATTAATCAAGCATTCCAGCCATAACTTTTTTGTTTACTTTAGTGTTCCGCTTACCCGTTGCATGCAGTTGTAGACTCTCTTTAACATGTTATCCTTTGAGTGTTTCCAATATAATTAAGCAAAATTAAAACTAGAGCCAAAACAGTAACCAATTCATGCATATAAATGAACACTCTCCAATATAACAATGTTTTCGGTTTTTGGTTTTATTCTCAACTTCTGAATTGGGGTAATATCACCTTTTCATAGTAGAGTCAAGGGGGATGGTCCAACCCACACTCCACAGGATGATGACAGGCCTTCTCTTTGCCTGGGTGAAGTTGTATGTGTCCCATTCTGCGGGAGTTAAGCAGCATAAATGATGGGCTTCTCCCCCTCAGGAAACTAGCTCCAAATGAATCCTGTGGTTTGAAGCTCACTTGCATTGTCAGCACATACCACATTGCGGGAGTCAAGCAACGCTTTTATAGCAAGAATCCAAGAGCTCCTCCTCCCTCAGGCAATTGGCTCCAAATATCTCCTCTTCCTTGCAACACCACAGATAAAATCTGATCCAATTCTGATAGCACTGTAATACATCTGGACCCACTACTGATGTACTTTATGCAACTACCACCAAATGTGCATTAATTTACCAATTTATTGCCAAACTTGTTCATTATTGCTCCGTAGCTAGTATTATTATTTCTTGAACATTAAACTTAGTAATAGTCATGACCTTCAAGAAGAACATAAACATATGAGTCTGGTGATCCAGGAAAATTTTGAAGCAAAATTAATAATCTTCCATTTCTGCCAAAACATTTGAACAAGGTAGTGATTAGTCAGCTCCAAGCACATATGGAGAATAAAATATTTGAATTCATAGCAGACTTCATTCCTGGTTGGGGCAAAGAATCATCACTCTTTAAAGTCCGGACAACCTATGCTATGTGATGGCCTCATAATGTTGGATCTAGCAGAGGTTCTCAATGCAGTCAATCATGATATCCTGATTAGCAGATTGAAGGAGTCTGTTAAAGGACGTTGTGTACCAGAGCAGGGAAAATCCGTCCTGATTAATTGTTTATGGTGTAGCCTTTTCAACATTCTGAAGCCAGGCCCTTATCCTTTACATTGCTTCAGCTTTACTGCGGACGCTCCACCCCTAATTAATTAAGGAGGGTCAATTGGCAGGAAAGGGAGAATACGGATCTTTTACACTTGTTAGAAATGGGGGTCTCTCGTTGTCAGTGGTTTGCACACTGTCCAAGTAGGGGCCCTCTCTCTAGTCAGGGTAAGGGGATTACTCAGCTAAGATAACCCCTGCTCCCCCCTTGGTAGCTTGGCACGAGCAGTAAGGCTTATCTCAGAGGTAATGTATAAAGCATTTGTACATACACACACTGTAATACAGTGAAAACACAACAAAACACACCAGTTATAAAAACAACCAATATTAATCAGAATAAAACAAGAACAAAACAACA
Source organism: Triturus cristatus (assembly GCF_964204655.1). NCBI lineage: Eukaryota > Metazoa > Chordata > Amphibia > Caudata > Salamandridae > Triturus > Triturus cristatus. The sequence continues at coordinate 396,194,457 of NC_140588.1, read as the reverse complement.
AAAATCCAGCATACACAAGTAAAGATATCACATTTCAAAGTTAAAATAAGTTCAGTCCCCAGAGATCCATGGATGCAGTTATCTTAGCACAAAGTACCTGGAATGCATCAAAAGTAAAGACGAAAACAGGCACATGGGAGGTGAGGCACCGGAAGAGCCAAGGAACGCGTAGGTTGCTTCCTCCCAATGGAGGTGATGCATCATTTCCTTACTGTCAGGGGAGGTGATGTGTTCATCTCCGGACATGCAGCCTCGATTCCTTTCTACTGGGCTGTGTCAATGAAGAACTTGGTACCCATGGAAGATGCGCCAAAAATCCAGACATGCTGTGTCTATTTGGTGGTGGCTAAGCAGGTGCTGCTTCAATTTCACAGCCACACAGCAAGTCCCGCTTTGGAGTGAGATTTGGCACCACTCAGCAAGTCAAGATTCTCAGCAGAAGAGCCCAGGCACTGGTGGGTGGTCTTTGATCACCCTGAGACTTCTTAACAGGAGGCAAGCATGCACCAGTCCTGGGAGAGCCTTGGAAAGCAGGATGAAGAAAGCAAAGTCCAGTCCTTTCACTCCCAGGACAGAAGCAGCAAGCAGCTGGCCAGCACAACAAAAGTAACCAGCAGAGAGTCAGCATTTCTAGAGTATCAAGCTCTTCTTCCTGGCAGTGTGCCCTCTTAGTCCAGAATTGTACCAATGTTATGGTGTTACAGCGCCAGTGCATATACCAATTACTGACTTTGAAGTTGGAAAATTTCAAACTAAAGTCTTTGTAGTGCACAAGACCCTGACTTTCCCTGACCTGGCTCCCGACACACTACAGGGGGGTGGAGACAGCTTTGTGCAAGGACAGGCATCGCCCTATCCAGGTGTCAGTGACAACACTTTCCACCACTCTAGTTCAGGAAGACTCATCAGCCTGGTGAAGGGCCATCAGGATATGGAGGGCACTCCTCAGCTACCTTTGTGTGACTGTCTAGAGTGAATTCACAAACAGCTCAACTGTCACCCTCCCTCAGGCGTGGATTCCACCGGCAGGCAGAGGTATAGAATGGTAAAGCAAGAAAAATGCCCACTTTCTTAAAGTGGCATTTTCAAACATGCAATTTAAAAACCAATTTCACTAAAAGATGTATTTTTAAATTGTGAGTTCAGGGACCCCAAATTCCAACTCTCTATCTCTTCCCAATTGGTAGTTACACTCATACGAATTAGCAGTATTTCACTATCAGGACATGTAAAATACACCTAGTGCATGTCCTACCTTTTAAATACACTGCGCCCTGCCCATGGGGCTACTTTGGGCCTACCTTAGGGGTGCCTCACATGTAGTACATGGGAAGGTTTGAGCCTGGAAGTGATTGTGCTTGCCAGGTCGGCATGACAGTTCAGAACTGCACACATAGACACGCAGTGGCAGATCTGAGACATTGTTGCAGGGCTACTCCTGTGGGTGGCACAGCCAGTGCTGCAGGCCCACGAGTAGCATTTAAATTACAGGCCCTGAGCACACACTGTGCACTGTACTAAGGACTTACCAGTAAATCATATTTGCTAATTGTTAGACCTGGCACATTGGCGTGGGTCTCCCTTCAATTTTTTGCTGTTGCCGCATATGTTTTTGCTGGTGTTAGTTGCTCAGGGCACTGTCCCACTGCTGTCCAGTGCCACAGTGCAAGTGCTCCTTTTGTAAATTGATGTATGATTTGTGATTCCATGTTTGGTTGGTTTGGTTTACCTGTCAGACCCTAGTACAGTGCACCAGGAGTGCCCAGGGCTTGTAAATCCAAATACTGCTGGTGGGCTTGCAGCACTGGTTGTGCCACCCACAGAAGCAGCCTGTAAAAGTGTGTCTAAGGTCTGCCATTGCAGAGCCTGTGTGCAGTCTGGTACTGTCATGCTGACTGGGCAAGTGCACCCACTTGCCAGTCCCTAAACCATCCCTTTTCTTCATTTCAGCTAACTCTATGGTAGGCCCAATGACAGGGTGCATTGTAAGGATAAGGTAGAACATGTCCTGGTGTGTGTGGCATGTTCTAATAGTGAATTACAGACATTTTCGTTTTTCACTATTGCAAGGCTACCTGTTCTCCATAGATCAGAATGGGCAGTTTAGTTATTACATTTTATAATCTTAACTGACTCAGAGAACATGGTAGAAATTCGAATTTAGTATGCCTGAACTCAGGATGATAAAATATACCTTTTAGTGAAGTTGGTTTTAACATTCTGTGTTTGAAAATGCCACTTTTAGAAAGTAGGCATTTTCTTGTCTAACCATTCAAACCTGCCTCTGCTAGGCTGTGTATTCCTTTGTTTGGAGTTTGAGTGACAGGGCTGGGGAATTCCAGGAGACAGGGTGGGGTGCCCCAGTGGTAAATAGAGAGATCTGCATCTAGATGGGTGGGAGGAGTTGTACCTGGGACCTGAATAGGGCTGTGCCTGCCTTCCACAATGCTGGCTCCACTGCCTGGGGAGCGGCTGATGTCTCTGCCCTGCACAGTGAATGAAGAGAAGGAATCCTGTCAACAAAGTGCTCCAGGGCTGTACTTGCCTTCCACAATGCTGGCTCCACCTCCTGTGGGGCGGCTGATGTTTCTGCCCTACACTGGGAAAGGAAAGGAGAAGTCTGGTAAACAGAGTGCTCAGGAACTGGTTTGGACTGGATAAAGGCCCCTCTGCCTTCAGAGGACAAAGGATTTCTGGGTATAAATATTGGGACCCTGATCCCAAGAATTTAGATCACTTTGGTAAAACAAGAAGAACCTCTGCTGAGGGAGGAACCAGAAGAACCTGAGGAGGAAACTATCCCTGAACCTGGGGGATTGGCCTGCAGTGGTTGCCTTACTGCCAAAGAGAGGAGAAAGGAACTTTGTGTGTACTTTTGCTCAACTTGTGAAGGATCTCCAAGGGCTTGGAAAAGAGCTTGCCTCCTGCTGAAGTCTCAGGAACAACAGACTTCACCCCCGGCTCTCCAGAGTTCTTTGGAAGTGCCTTCTGTTGTTGTTGGGCCTTCTGAGGGACTGCGTGTCACAAGGAGCTGGAAGCGCGACTCAAGAAGGAGAAGCGTGCTGCCGTCGGAGCTGTTGTCGTCGCATCTCGTAAAGTGTGTCGCCGCTGCAGCATCGCATCGAGTGGAAGCATCTCGCATCATCCAGGAAGTGTCTCGCAACGCCGAAGAAGCATGTCGCCATCGCAGCCATCGTAGCTGACGCATAGCGCCGCATCAAGAGAAGAGTCTTGCATCGAGGAAGAAGCGTGTCGCCATCGCAGCCATCGTAGTTGTCGCATTGCACTGCATCAAGAAAAGCGCCTCGCATCCACGGAGAAGCGTGCCGCCGTCGGAGCTGCTGTCGTCGCATCGCATAAAGGGGTGTCACCGCTGCAACACCGCATCGAGCGGAAGCGTCTTGCAAACGTCGGAGAAGAGTGCCGCTGCCAAGGCCGCTGTCGTCGCATCGCGTAAAGTGTGTCGCCGCTGCAGCTGAAGCATCGAGTCGAGTCTTCTCGCAACATCGGAGAATCATGCCGCATCTGGAAGATCTTCACGTCTTTATTTCTTTGCACCCAAAACTTCATCGCATTAACATCATTGCGACACATTCGTTGCTCTGCGTGTCGCATCTAAAAGGTACATTGACTTAAAGTGTCGCCTCTAAGAACTTAAGAGAACTAAGCAAAATTCTACCATCTAAAGTAACAGTATTGTGTGTTTTTGTCGTTTAATGGTCTTGTGGTAAATCTATATAAAGAATACTTATTTTTAATATAAAACCTGGGTGGTGTCCATTTGTAGTGTTGTCACTGGGTTACTGTATGTGTTCACAAATGCTTTACACACTGCCTCTGAGATAAGCCTGTCTGCTCGTGCCAAGCTACCAAGGGGGTGAGCTGGGGTTATTATAGGAGTGTACCCCCTTACCCTGACTAGAGGCGAGGGTCCCTATTTGCCACAAGTGCATACCTGTACCAACTAGAGACCCCCAAGTCTAACACTAATCATGGATAAAGCAATCACCAAGACAATTTGATTATGGAGTACTTGCACTTTAGCACTGGTCAACAGTGGTAAAGTGCCCAGACTTCTAAAACCAGCAAAAACGAAATGCAGCACACAGTCAAACACAGGTCAGAAGCAAAAAAGACAGGAGAGAAACACACCAAAGATGCCAGGCCTAGCAATACTCATTTAAGACCATTAAGAAAACATGAACAGCAAGGACTGTCCAGTTCTCAGTATTTGAAGATGTATTCAAATAATAGTATTATTACAGAAAGCAAAGCTCATCAGAGTTAAGTGAATTGGCATATAAACAAATCATAATAAATGAGATAATGCAATGTTCCTTTAAGAAATGAAACACACGTACACAGAGATGTGCTGTGGCATCTGGTAAATAATCAAATTAATAGTAAATAGTAAAAAACAGAAGGGACCATGGACATTTGACCCGCTCTGAGCAACAAGCAGCTGTCTAGCAGAAAAATTAAGACAATCTCTAAAGTCGGTAAAATATATCGCTCTTCCCCAAAAAGCATGTATTTTTATAATGTGTGCAAACACAAAAATTCATAGGAAGATTTTACATAAACAGTCAGCACTAAAATGTAAATTGGTCAGCACCAATCAAATTATTAATTTCAAAATAAGACCAACTTGTACATTATTTAATGGGCTGTTAAATACATAATTTGGGACACAGAAGAAATTATACTTTTTATTAAAGAACATAAAACAAAGAAGTTGCTTCTGCACATTCATAACAACGAAGTTTAGGTCATAACATTGCAAAACTACATATTCACGTTTGAATTTTGATAAATTTATGAAGGCAAAATAAGCACATTAATGAAAGTAGCTCATGCACACCAAGTAAACATGCACTTTTGTGCAATGTGACAAGAACTCTTATTGCGACCTAGTTATGCTTACTAAATCACACCTATCTTATACACTATTTTCTAAATAAATAATTCACTTCTACAATATTTTCATCACAGTTTTAATGCGCATCTCTGGTCTCTGATGTATTTGCTTTCCTGAACAACACTCAAGTTCTCCTGAAGGTCATGCCAGACGTCTTTCACCAAATGTCTCATCATATTATCTGGCAAGAGGAATACACATTACCCAAAGCATTGCCTATGATGGAGATACAGGATGGAGGAAGTAACTCTGCCTTTTCCAGGCCCTACGGTGAGGAATCAAGGTATTATTGTGGACGCACCTTAACTTTTAATACCAAGAAAACCATGAGAGTTAAAAGAGGCTATTTGAAGTTTCTCAAGTGACCATTTTTTTATCATCAGAAGGTCCTAAAAATCCAGATGAAAATACTAATACTTGCACATTTCGATTCTGCCAAGGGCTTTTCTAAGTGTATGTTACTGTATTTGATGAATTTGATGAAGACATGGGAGCGACACTAGAATATGGCAATGGATATGGGCACACTGTTGAGGTGTGTTCCTTCCAATAAGTACATCAAGGGTTTGAAGAAACAATCCATTTATTTAAGAGGAAGCATCCAAGGTAAGGAGCCCATTGAACATCGTCCACCCAGTTCTGCTGTTCCAAGATCACTGCCTAACACAAAACTGTCTTTCAAGGCAGGAACTTTGAACCTGGAACACACTCGGAAGATGCACTCAAGTTAACATACAAAAGAAAGAACATCAAGTGCAGAATACAGAATATAGGAAAACATGATATCACAATAAGAATACACACCTCCCCCCTTAATAATATACAGAAACCAAAATGTTTTTTTTACATAATAAATGTATCCAAGTAACCAGGTTTTTTCAAATGTCTACGACTTCTTGTAGTGTAATGTCACACAGCAATGCTCTCACCACTGACAGCACCACCCGGCATGGTGACCTCTGTGCCCTGATTAAGATTTAGGTTGACCCCACCACAGCTTTCATCAAGACTGGTGACATTAAAATCCAGCAAGGCGTTACTTCTGTTGAAACCTACTCTCTGCAAGTCATCTTTGTTGTTACCCAATGAATGTGGCTGAGCGTGACCTGTGGAACCATATTCCACCCACAACAGACTGTACAGGGGTAATAGCAAATTCCTAGGAAGTTGCAACTTACTCCTTACAACAAAGCATTGAAAATCCTTTAATGTTACCAAATTACACAGAAAATGCAAAATGGAGAAACCACAGTTGCACTATGAGTGGCATTGTGATATGTAGACTTTTTCTTTGAACAAACTCTTTCACATTCTCACCACAAGATACTGCAGTCTGGATACCCTCCTTGAGTAGGTGGTTGGCCCTCTCAAAGGCACTGTTAGCTCGTGGCAAGTACAAAGCAATACTGTAATGGTCGATGTCTTTCTTTTAAAAAAAAAAAAAATTCCATCCTTTCTGAAAGCAATTGGGACCCATTATCCATTATAAGTTACTCAGGATAACCTTCCAGGGTAAAGATCTTTACTAGGAAATGTTATACCAACATGTGTGATAGTTTCAGCCACAAAATAATAAAAAAATTGACTTGAGCTTTATTAAGTGTTTAGACCTCTTTGGTAAAGACGACATAGGTCCAGCGAAATCAAGTGGGCATTTTTATTGGACATTATACACTCTAGACATGCATCCACAAATCGGTCCACATCTGTGTCCATGTATGGACACCAAAAACAAGACCGCTGGGTTTTCTTAATAGATGTAGACCCTAAATGTCCCCTATGCACTAAATCCATAATGTTTACTCTCAAATATTTAGGTACCACACATTTCACTGCACGTAGAATTATGCCTGTCTCGGCTGTAAGCTGGTTAGGGAGCTGACTAAAACAATACAAGTCTCCTTTTGAATGGTAATCATGTGGCCACCCTTTATTTAATATCTCATTTTCCTGACATGCCTTATTCCACTCTTGCTCTGAAACAATGCCCTGAAAGCTATCTACCACATATGGGCTACCCATTATGTATTAATTATCTAACAGCTATTCCCTAAGTGATCTGCTATTGTCCTGAACCAGACGATGAAATAAACAGTCTGCTCTAGCGTTGTTACTACCAGGAATATATCTAATAAGGAAATTATACTCCTGCAGCTTGGACAAGATCCTAGTAAGTCTTGGCGATGCTGAAGATGTGCCTTCATCTCCTAACAGATCAATTAAAGGGTTTGCATAGCATAAATTGTGTACCCCACACGTAGGTTCTAAATTTCTCAATTGCCTATGTACAGGCAAGTGTTTCTCTTTCAATGGTACTATACTGTCTTTCTACATGAGACAACCCCGGAGGCAAGAGCAATAGTGGCCTCCATATTGTCAACACACTGGCATAAAATAGCACCTAGGTCCACCGCACTTGCATCAACCGTTATTATGCATTGTTAATTACTGATCTAAGATTTTAATGCTGGAACTTTAGTTAATATTTCCTTGATTGCTACAAATACTTTCTGTTCATCAGATCCGAACACAGGTTTTTCATTTTTCCTGAGCATCTTTTTAAGCGGATCCATTAGAATGGCATAACCACAGAAAACTTAGAATTATACTAGGAGGTGACATGTGCGTTTACCAGGTCTTCCTTGAGTTTAACTCGATTAACTGTATTGCAGTTTCCAAGGTACGCAACGCTGTTGGTGACAAATTTGCATTTGTCCTTAGACACAGTCATACTATGCTTGCCCAAAATGTGAAGTACTTTGTCCAAAATACAATTATGTTCACAGACAGTTTTGGTAAAGGTAAGAGTATCATCCTTAAAAGCAAACACACCAGGTACGTCCTTGAAGAGAGTAAACATTAGTCTTTGGAATACGCTTGCTGCACTTACAATGCAAGGCATTATAACAACTTGCTTTAGGGAATGTGGTGTTGGACTGGTATTAGATTTTAAGTCCAACACCTCCCATACTGATACACCAACTGGAGGTGGAATAGTAATTTAAACTATTCCAAAGTCCAGCGCTTCCATAAAGCAAGTCGTTGTAATGACTTGCGCTGCGATGGAACTCATGGTAACGAAAAGGTTGTGGTATTGACTGCGTTGTTAAGCCACACGTGGTTTTGGCTTGCGTGGTAACAGATGCTATTCTTTAGAAATGATTTGCTCAATACTATCTTCTTTGGACTCAAGTGACATGACTGGAACACATGTGCCAAGTCTTAAAACAATACCCAGTCTTTTTTGATCAATCCAGCCTATAATATCCCTGCCATTTACAGCAACATACATTTTTGTGAAAATCTTCGTGCCTGAAAAATGCAAGATATCTTCAAATAACAATTATCTAAATCTTAGGCTCTCAATAGCACTTATGTCAGCTTTTTTAAGTAAAGTCTTGCACCAATGTACCCTGAAAGAATATTCAGATAACATGGTAACAGGTGAACCGGAGTCCGCCATGACTCTAATATCAACATCTCCTATTTTACCATTGAAATATGGACAGTTCTTTCTATCAACTAAAGCAACCTCATCATTTCCAGATACCCCATTCGTCAGCTGTCCATTCCCCTCTTGTTGATTAGTACCTACATTTAAAATTGCCATCGTTTTCATCTCTTCTTCAACTTACGTATACTGTTGTTCTACCTCTGGAACACATTTACTTTAACTGTTGCACTCTTCTTGCATACTTTTATGGAATGATCCACTTTCTTGCATTTACTACATCTTTTCCCAAGAGCTAGGTTACTAGGATTATTTGCCATATGACTGTGAGAACCGCATCTACAACACACAGCTGACTATACATTTTTGAATTTGTGAGTATCCTATAACTTTTTAACCGCATTTACACTTGTACTTTGCAATCCCCCAGAGGCACCAGACAATGCTTTTATAGATTCCAAAGATTGCTCTATGCCCTTAGCGGTCAGCTGCATACCACATACTGATCAATACTTTCATCAGCTGCTAGTTTACGTGACTAAAAATGTAATCTTTCAAACAATGCTAGGTTTATAAGAAAAATGTAAAGCCAATCGATCTTCAGCTTCAACAAACAGCACACCCTGATTTTTCTTCAGGAGAATGAATTCTCATTCAGATTATCAAATACTTTCCGTCCCTCAGTCGCAAGACAGTTATAAAGGGTAGCAGACTTCCTGGTAGCACTGTAATTATTCCCAGCAACAGCGACAAAATAGTTTCCGAATACTCACACCCAGTATTTCCACTCCACTTTAGGCTTTCCAGGTGTGGCCAAGAAGTGAGGAGGCGGTTGCACATTCCCACTTCCTGACATAATGCTAATCAGAAGCCTCAAATAAATGCCAAGTTTAGAAGTACTGTAAGTATATATTGAAAATGTTACCACTATAGAATTGCCGGCCTTCCAAAATCCAATACAAAAAGTGTGTCAAAGCAAAGGAAATACCATGCGCTTTAATAAAGCAGCCCCTGCACAGTTATAACTGTAACTGAACAGCAGTGACTAAAGGGATGCTAGTGTGTCATGAGGATTAACCTTCAGGCACTCATGTAACTTCTGTGATACACGTAGAGCTGCGCACAAACTGGATCCAATGCGCACGATTGAAAAACCTAGTTGCCAGGAAATGGTATTGTTGTTGAGCAGCGCATGCACACTGGCTCCAAAGCGCATGCTCCAAGAACTTGGTTGCCAGAAAACAGAATAAACTTTGCTGCGTGCACAGCGCAGCATGTGCACATCATAGCACATGTCGAGCTGCACGCACACTGCCAGAATCCCACTTAGATGCAGGTTGGTTGTCAAGCAACTGTGATGAATGTGTACTGGTGAATACACTCATGAGTGCAGCAGAACCACTTGGACAATCACGGCGCCTCTGGGGTGACGTCACGTCGGCTCCCCAATGAACTTCAAAAAGTGTACAAAGGTTGGCAAAATCAATCAGCAGCGTGTTCACAACCTAATCCGGAATAATTGCTGAAGGAGCTTGAGATCCAGATAGAGGCGCCGTGGAAAAAATCAGCTGTCAAAAGACTCAGTGAGAAAATGAATACTTCAAATAAATACTTCAGCTGTCCCAGTCATTGTCAATATGTTGAGGTGAGTTCCGTCCAATGAGTACATGAAGGGTTTGAGGAAACAACCCATTTATGTAAGAGGAAGTATCCAAGGTAAGGAGCCCATCAACCAGCGTCCACCCAGTTCTGCTGTTCCAAGATAACTGCCTGACGGACAACCGTCCTCCAAGGCAAGAACTTACAACTTGGGAAAATGCTTGAAAGATACACTCAAGTTAACATACAAAAGAAAGAACATCAAGTTCAGAATACAGAATATAGAAAAACATAAAATATCACAATAAGGATACCACACGCACACATCACTCATTGGTGAACAGCCTGCATTGGTCCCCGGTCATGGAACATACAATTTCAAACCCAATGCATTTCCCTTTGGGCTAATGATAACATACTACTACCATCGATCCAGAGAACATTAACGATGTACCAGTCAGGACAGGTGCTCCGCTTAGCATCAGTTGACTTACTGTTCCCAGCTCCCAGAAAGTGCAACTTGACAGAAACCCATTTTCTGTGTTGGACCCAGGATTGTTTAAGAGGCTCCCAGAAGAAACCCAGACCATTCAAAGCATTAGGTTGAAGACTCAAATCTTTCCAGCATAGTTATGTCCCAGACAGACCAGTTGAACCAAACAGCAGTAATGAGGATACAATAGCCCTTATGTCAGCTTTTTTTAAGTAAAGTATTGCACCAATGTAGCCTAAAAGAATATTTAGATACTATGGTAACGAGTGAACCAGAGTCCACCATGACTAATATCAACATTTCCTATTTTAACATTGCAATATGGACCATTCTTCCTAGCAACTAAAGCAACCTCATCATTTCCAGATACCCCATTGGTCAGCTGATGAGATGCTGGCAGGATAGATTAGAGTCCGGATTCACAAAGGTAAAGTGAGACGAAAGTCTAACTTTACGACTTTTGATATTCACAAAGGGCATTTACTACTCGTAAATGCCCTTCGTGAATACAAAAAGTTGAACTTTTCTACTTTTGGTATTCCCAAAGGGCATTTACGAGTAGTAAATGCTCTTTGTAAATACTGAAAGTTGTAAAGTTAGACTTTCGTCTCACCTTACCTTTGTGAATCGGGCCCTACCTTTATGAACCAGCACACAAATAACATTCAATTGAATGAAGAGGGCAGGCTCATACTGGGTAGCTCATCATCAAAGCCCTACCTTTCATTTCCTTCCTCAATCCCCACTCACCTCCACCAGCCAATAGATACTTATATATACTTATTTATGTTTTTTAGGTTGTTTATTTTTTTGTTTTTTTCATAGTTTTGACATGGAGCTGCTTAACCACATGTTGACAGTGTGCTTCACGTTTCAGATTAAATTGGATGGATGTTACATCCGATACTTTTTGCTCTAACAAGTTACAAACCAACTCTGAATTTATTTGTATATATTTAAGTGGAAACAATATTTTCCAGCCATGAAAAGGCGCCAGGCCTGCATGCCACAATGGGGCAAAACACATGTGGGCTGGTTGTTTTCTGATGCAAAGAAACAATCACATCATCTCCGATTTCTAATTTTCACTTAATTGATGAATGTCTTTTATATTTTTATTATTCATTAAGTACAAAAGAAATTGGATGAAACAACAACAATATCATTTCTTTAATTTCAGTGTAAACTTTCCCTAATCTTGACAAATCTTAATATAATTCCTTGTCAGCTTTACAACTAAATACTGTGCCTGCTGCATACATTTAACGTCTATGTTTATGTCCTAAATCTGCTCCAAATTCTCCTCTTCTCCTATAATATTAGTAGCACAGTGGCTGGTTAGGGGATACCGATAAGAAAATAGTTTGCATGCAGTTGAATTTTAATATTAGCACTGTTGTAACCGCGGAACCTGATGTGTCAATACAATTAATTGAATACATGGCTTCATGAAGCACATACATGACTGGGCACGGTGGACACCACTACTTCGTACCTCACATAATTTAGAAATATTAATAGCGGTAACCATTTCCAGTAGAGCTTGTGGTTGTGTGTATAAGACTTTACATCATTCAATAAATTGTTTTGGAATATTCAAAGAATGATCACTCCAACCTGATCAAAAGCCTTTTCAGCATCATCTAGTGGCTTCTGAGCTTGTGAAGATGTATTACTACTAGCCCAATCCAGCATGGCCACAGCTATACTGGTGTGTTCTACTTTCCCTCGACAAGCAGTACATCTTGTTGTTTTGATAAAACAAGCAAATTGGTGATCCAGTTCACCAATGCTTCCAGAATACTGCCATTGCATTTGGCATTTGCATTGAGTAATAAAATTGACAACAAGATATTATGCCATTTTCAGCATTACCAAGCTTTGGAAAAATAATATGCTTTTCAAAGACCTACATGATGTAGGTGACCATTCCCCCTCTCTAGATACCTGAGAATAACATGAACATGTAAGGTGTCAATAATTAAGTTTAAAAAAGAGTGGTACAACTCCACTAGATGAGAATCTAAATCTATGGGTTTTATTTTTGGGAACACCCCATGCCATCAATCTGATAGGATAAGGTGTGTATAGCTCTATGTTATCATTTTACTTCAAAAGGACATACTGGGGCTGTTCCTTTTTGGCATGTGGTTGCTCTAAAAAAAAATGCATGAAGATCCTTTGTGTGGGCTGGTATTTTATAAGTGTCACTCTTCCTCTAAAATGAGGTTCCCAACAGAAGCCAAAGATAACCTGGCAGGTTTTTTTTTAGTTTTTAGTCTGCCCAAGACTTTCATCAATGCCATTCTGTTATGGACAGCTGTCGCAGCTGTTGCACCGGAGAGGGAGCTGAGGCCCAGTGCTCCTATTGTGCTGGGTGAGGCTAACATTTGTGGGCAATTCAAAATTGCACCTTATAAAGATGACAGGGAGGTACAAAAGAATATATCCAAAGCGGGGTACAGAGTTCCTCAAGTACTAGAAGGGGGAGATGCGGTTGGTAAATGGAAGGTTCGCTCACCAAGGTATGTTGGTAAAAACAAGGAGCCAGAGGGATTCCTTAAGGTGGAACTAATGCTCTCACACACCCAGCAAGCTAGGTGTCATGCTTCATCATATGAGCATTGCCCCTCGTCAAGTCGGCGCTGCAATCCTTGACGGGCACCCGAAACCGGGGCTCTTTATCGGGGATCTTTTGTTCCTGCCGATTTATGCTTGAGTGTGAGGGGCCTAGTAAGATAAATGTAGCAGAAGAAGGAAGTGTGTAATAAAAAGGGTTGGTCAGTCCTAACAGTACTTTATTCAAAAGGTAGACCACCCTATTAAAATGTGTAGAGTGGCTAAATGCTAGAAGTAAGGTGTCTAGGCGTGAAGCTCTACTCTAAATTGATCGACATGTTTCTTGCCATGTTAGTCAGAAGGATCTTAGGCAATTCATCAGGATCAGGAGCTGTCTACATAAAAAATGGTGATGTGTACTCTACATACCACGTCCGATGCTGCGACCTGTGAAGATGAAGTAACAACATCAACGGTAAAAACAATGGCATCTCTACCTTGAGTACATAATGTCAACAATGGTGTTTACACACAGCACCGTGTATAAAGTGACGATAAAAAACTGCTTCAAGGTGCGCTATTTCAAAGGAAAAGTGAACAATAAGTGAAGGGGGTGATTTGGTGTATTAGAACTACTAATACGTTAAAGCCGTTCTCAATGGTAAATAAGGTTCACTCACCTAATACATTGACTAAATACGCTCGCAACGGAGCTGGCGGCTTTAAAGGACACCGATTGGGTCCTAGGGTAAAAAGAGGGAGGGGGAGGGCAGGGGAGAGAGAAAAAGGGACAACTACTGACAATCAAGGAACAAATCAAGGAGCGAGCGAGGTTGTACCTCTAGGTGAGTTCTTATGATCATATCGTAAAAGTTGTCGACCTTGGAATCAGAACACATCTCATTTGTTACTTAGCTAAAATTGTCGAATCTAGTGACTGGCATGATCAGTTTCATACAGGCAGTCGCCAATCAAATTCACTCGACCACTTGAAAATATAATGAATGACAAGGGAACAGAACCTAAGCCGTACTCACCAGCGCTAACGAGCGCTTCACTTTCAGACCTACCCAAGCCGCCAGTGTCCGGGGTGGTAATGGACAGCTGCCGCTACCGTAGAGATATACGGCAAGAAGTGGGTGTGAGCCTGACGTGATGACGTCTCCTCACGTAGCGTGATGACTAGTCTGGTTGCTAGGAGACCCAATTAGACGCTAGTGCGTGTCTCTATGGCGTCCCAGTGTTAAACACTATTGGTTGCTGAATATGTAGTTATAGACGTCCCGCGATAGTCTTTATCGACAGTGTTGAAAAAAGGAGGGGGGGCCTATGTGGAGGACTGAAAGGTAGGCAATCGATTCTACTTGTAGTAGTGATCTATACACTGACTTGTTTGTGTCATGGTGGTAATGGACAGCTGCCGCTACCGTGGAGATATACGGCAAGAAGTGGGTGTGAGCCTGACGTGATGACGTCTCCTCACGTAGCGTGATGACTAGTCTGGTTGCTAGGAGACCCAATCAGACGCTAGTGCGTGTCTCTATGGCGTCCCAGTGTTAAACACTATTGGTTGCTGAATATGTAGTTATAGACGTCCCGCGATAGTCTTTATCGACAGTGTTGAAAAAGGGAGGGGGAGCCTATGTGGAGGACTGAAAGGTAGGCAATCGATTCTACTTGTAGTAGTGATCTATACACTGACTTGTTTGTGTCATGCTGTCGCTAAAGCTAACATCTATATGTTTGGTGGATCGCACTCAACAAAGAGCTAGTTTGCGATACGTAAAAAATGTGTATGGCAGTGTCTGTGATTCACTGATAGTATGGGCATGATTACTAGCAGTCCACTGTTAGAATACATCGACTTGTCACAGACCACGCAGTTGAGTGTCTAGTTTATGGGAGAGCACTCCAAGGGATATCATCATTGAGTCCGATGGTGTCACATGACAGTCTATGCACCCATCTTTGTTCTACTCTAAACAGGGCATTTTTGGAAATGTGAGTGTGGGATTCTAGAATAACCCAATGTAATGAGTCGGGAGAATGGTGTGATTCCAAAAAATGCCTATAGAGTTTGGTTGTGGTGCGTTGGCAACGTATGTTGCTCCTGTGTTCTATTATACGGGTTTTGACTGTTCGCATAGTCATGCCTACGTATTTTAACCCACATGGGCACGTGATCAAATAAATGCATTGTTTGGTATTGCAATTGGTATGTTTCTTAATGTGCCATTTGAAGTTGGTGAGTAACGTGACCTCCTTTGTGATTGTGGTTAAGTCACAGACGGTGCAAGTACCGCATGGAAAATGGCCATGGACTGGGGGTAGACCCCAAAGAGTGGTCTGTGTTGGAATAACCTTTTTCTTAGGTCTAGTGTGAATTAGCATGTCTCGGAGGTTGCTTGTTCTCTTATAAGCAAATCTGGGTCTTGGTATCTGAAGATCTCCTGTATTGCGAATCCCCCAGTGTTTCAAAATGGTTTTCTTAGTCCTTGCTGAATTAGGTGTAAATGATGTAACACATGTCATGATGTCCTCAGGCGGTTTGTGGTGTACCTCTAGCAAGGACTCTCTAGGATTATTGAGGGCCCTTTTCATAGAGTCTCTTACTACTTTATGAGGATAGCCTCTAGTCTTGAGGTTAGTGGCTAAGAAGGTTGCTTCTTCTTTGTAATCTTTAGTCGTGGTACAGTTACGTCTGATACGTAAGAATTGGCCAACAAGGAGGTTGTCTCGAAGGGCTTTGGGATGGTAGCTTTGATATAAAAGAAGACTGTTACGATCAGTGGGTTTCTTAAATAAGCTGGTTGAAAGCTGTCCCTCTGTTAGTCTGATGTTAAGGTCCAGAAAAGCAACTAGTGTGTCCGAGATCGTGTGGGAAAACTTAAGAAAAGGATTCTGTTGGTTTATCCACTGTACGAAGGTTCTACAAGTGTCAGTGGAGCCTTTCCAGAAGATTAAAATGTCATCAATGAACCGTTTCCAGAGAACAAGATGTTGTCGAAACGGGTTCCGGTCAGTATTGATGATTTTTGCCTCAAAGGCTGCCATATAAAGGCAGGCTAGACTAGGAGCAAAGGTGCTCCCCATCGAAGTTCCTTGACATTGATGGAATAATTGCCCCTGACATTCAAAGAAGTTTTCGGTCAGTGCTATGGAAGCCAAGTCCATTATGAATGTGACCGGAGTAGGGGAAGACCATTCCAATGAATTTAAAGCCATCTCTACTGCTGTGAGGGTGTCACCCTGAGGAATATTCGTGTAGAGGGCCTCCACGTCTAGGGTTATTAGTAGATCAATGCAAGTAGGGTCTTCTATTGAGTCAATTGTTCTAAGGATGTCTGTTGTGTCTCTGATAAAAGATGGTATTTGTCTCACCAGAGGTTGGAGAAAATGGTCCACAAATTTGGATAAAGGCTCAAGGATGGAGCCAATCCCTGACACTATGGGTCTCCCTGGGACCGGACTAGTACCCTTGGTTATTTTAGGCAAGGTGTAGAAGTAGGGGGTCTTTGGTTCTACGGCGTTTAGGAATGTTGCCTCTTTTTTACTTATCCACCCATTGGCAAGTGCCTCGTTAACTAATATCGAGATGGTATTAGCGAGTCGAGGTGTGGGATCAACAGAGATAAGGGTATAGTACCTATCATTGTTTAATTGACGTTTGCATTCAATGTCATAGTCTTCTCTAGCCTGGATCACAGTAGCCCCACCCTTGTCCGCCTGTTTGATGATAATCGAATCATCATCAGCCAGAGTGTTTGCTGCTTGTAGTTCTTTCCTAGATAGGTTGTGGAAAGAGGTTGGTGAGGGAGTAAGGGCCAAATCCTTCAGTACCGCTTTCTCAAAGGTTAAGATCTCAACCGGTACCATGGCATTGTGGGGTGTAAAAGTAGAGGGGATGCTCAACCCTGAGTCATCCTCCTGTTGGACAGGTTTGTCTAAGAAATATACCTGCAATCTTATTTTGCGGAACAATTTCTGAACCTCACAGACATCTCTAAACTTGTCAGTATTCGGGGTAGGTACAAAGCCTAGCCCCTTCTGTAGTAGTGATGTTTCTAGGTCAGATAGACCACGTTGTGATAAGTTGACCACTAGTCCTTCTTGTTCTGGGTTTTGCTCCTGGTGTTCATCCCTCCCATGGGGGGGTCCTGCCAGTGGACCTGTTTTTGGGCGCCTCTTCTGTTGCGACCTCTTCCTCTGCCCCAGCCTCTGTCTAAAAAAGGGGGGCCGTTGTTAAAAAATTGCGGGTGCCCTTGTTGAAATGGTTGATACTGCCAGAAGGGGGGTGGAGGAGGACCTGGGAATAAAGGAGGCCCCTGAAAAGTGGGGACATTATAGTTGTAATTGGCACGTTGGTTACGTCGGCCAATGTTAGGGCCCCAACTTCCCGTGCTGGAATTACTATCAGAAGAACTTCTCCTGTCCGAGTTGTCATCGGAGGTACAAAAGAATGTCATAAATATTTAGCTGCAGGGAAACGAATTGGCTTTGGAACTCATCAAACAGTTTTTAAAGTGTTTTCTGAAAACAATATCAACCTTTAGAAAAGTAACTCTTATGACATATAAAAATACAATCTGCTAATTTCTCCAATCAGCCATGTGTCTTGTGAACAAAATTTCGGTTTCATTAAAACCAAATTTAAGTAATGGGACTGTATCTGTTTCTACTTCTAGCGCAGCATCCCACAATAAGATGACATGCAGCCCATGATACCTTAACAAACATGCAAACGGGACCAAATACCATTCACATAATCCAGCGGCTGCAAGGTATAAGGACAGCTGACATAATTCATTTAGATTTTTTGAGGTAAATGACTGTTAGACCTGGCATCTTTGGCGCGGTTTCCCCAGATTTTTTGCCTCTACCTCCTGTATTTTTGATGCTGTGCTGGATTTCGTTTTTGCTGGTTTAGATGCCTTGGGCACTTTGCCACTGCTGATCAGTGTCAAAGTGCAAGTGCTCCCTAGGTAAATTGTTATATTGATTGGTTATCCATGATTGGTATATTTGTTTCACCTGTCAGCCCCTAGTAAAGTGCACTGAGTGTGCCAGGGCTGGTGATTCAAATGCTACTAGTGGGCCTACAGCACTGATTGTGCCACCCACAGGAGTAGCCCTAAAATGGTGTCACAGGCCTGCCACCGCAGTGCCTGGGTGCAGTTGCTAACTGCCGTGCTGACCTGACCAGTGTCCACACTGGCCAGGCCTAACCCTTCCCTTTCTGTACACCTTGGACACCCCTATGGAAGTCCCTAGGTACCCCCCTGGGCAGGGTGCAGTGTATGCGAGCATGTATTGGTGTAGGTGACATGCTCTGGTAGTGAATTACAGCCATTTTCGTTTTTCACTATTGAAAGCCTATCTTGCCCATAGGCTATAATGGGGAATGCTGAGTATAATGTTTACCTGCATATCTTCCCATAGGAGCAAGATAGAAAATTAAAGTCTGGTATCCCTGAACTCAGAATTTAATAACACATCTTTTAGGAAAGATGTTTTTTAAATCCTGTGTGTTAAAACAGCACTTTTAGAAAGTGGCTGTTTCCTTCGCTGCCGTTTCTGTGTGCCTGGGCCTGTTTGTGAATTGACTGTCTGGTTTGTGAGTGACAGGGACAGGGGTGGCTCCCAGAGGTTGAATGAGTCAGCCCAGGGCTGAATAGGGAAATTCCCCTGTAGATGGCTGGGAGGAGTAGCACCTGGGCCTGAATAGGGCTGTGTATGCCTTCCACAATGCTGGCTCCACCCCCTGCGGGGCGGCTGACGACCCTGCCCCTCTCTCTCAAAGGAAAGAAGAAACCAAGTAAACAGAGTGCTCCAGGACTGGCCAGAACTGGTTCTGACTAGGCCAAGGTCCCTCTGCCTTCAGAAGACAAAGGATTTTGGGGTATAAGTATTGGGACCAGACTACAAAAAATTAGATCATCCTGGAATCAAGAAGGAACCTCTGCCAAGGAGAAAGCTGGAAGACTGAAGAAGAAGGACTGCCCTGCAGTTGATTTGCTGCCAAGGAGAGGGGAAGGACTTTGCTGTGTGCTGCGTGCTGTGTCCCCTGGCTTGAAGGAATCTCCAAGGGCCTGAGTAGAGCTGGCCTCCTGTTAAGAAGTCCCAGGAACAAAAGGACTTCACCCCAGCTTCCCTCTGAACTCTGCTGTGTGAGTTCTGCCCTTCCTAGAGTGCTTGATCCAATTGTGGGGCCTCTGGAAGTGGTGCCTGCTGTTGGGAAGCTGACCAAGAGAAAAGAAGTGAAAGATCTACAACTTTTTCAAACACTGCCGGCTTAGCGAGAACATTTCCGTTGCTGCGAAGATCGTCGCAGCGCCTGTCGCTGCTGCAACGTCAACTCAGCGTTCATCTTTGGAGCGCATCGCCCCCGGAGCGGGAAGATTCCCGTCGCTGCGAGTATCGTCGCAGAGCCTGCCTCTGCTGAGTGAGATCGTCACACCTCTCGTTAGCAGGCCGCATTTCGTCGCTGCGAACATCGTCGCAGAGCCATCGAAGATCGTCGCACCGCTAGTTAGCGGGCCGTATTTCATCGCTGCGAACATCGTCGCAGAAACATCGAAGATCGTCGCATCGTGCCTTTGCGAGTACATTTCTACCGGAGAAGCTACGCCTTGGAATCCATACAAATAACGCCTCACTCCCCATACAGACTGTATTCGTCGCACACGCCCGCCCCAGGGTCTCAGGACTGACGCTGTTGCTTGTTTTTCAATGCCTGAGCGCCACTAGGAACTTTTATCGCATCACCTGGTACTATTGGCTAAAATCGACGCTAATGTGGATTATTTTGTCGCTAAGCTAAGAACTCTTTTTGAAATATGTATGTTGGATTTTTGTCGTTTTGGTCTTGTGTAGTTGATATAAAAGCACTTTATTTATCTACACTGGTGTGGAGTCCATTTGTGGTGTTTTCACTGTGTTACTGTGAGTGTTGGTACAAATACTTTACACATTGCCTTTGATAAGCCTGTCTGCTCGTGCCAAGCTACCAAGGGGGTGAGCAGGGGTTATCTAAAGAGTGTATCCCCCTTACCTTGACTAGAAGTAAGGGTCCCTATTTGGACAGTGGTACCTACCTCTGCCAACTAGAGACCCCCAGATCTAACAATGACAAACAGCAGGTCAAGATTGCAAACCTATAATTAAGCTTTGCCTAAACTGTCACTAGGTTGCAACTCAGATAACGTGTTATGTTGTTTTGATTTTGTTTAGTAGGAAAGAGGAGGACATCGATGCCCTGTAGTGCGCACTTATGAGCCTGGTGGCGTGGGCCATGCTTTGTTCTAATCTATTCTATTCTATTCTATTCTATTCTGTTCTGTGCGTTGTTGATGTTTTTGGGAGCCTCTTATTATGCTTGAGTTATTCTGAGGCGGCGTGCCAATGACCAAGCCCCCGGGGCTCGGGGGGGGGGGGGAAGGTTGCGCCTCTTTCCGACTTTCGATTTTACCCGGCTCTGGCTGATGATCCAGCCTGGGGCCTCGGGTCTGGTTCAGGTAGTGCTGCATTTTCCGCGCTGTTAAGAGGTCGCGTAGACTCACTCTGTGCCGGGCAGATTGTGCACACTGATGGTGTACTTCCACAAATGTCAAACATACCAATTACTGCGGTCAAAACAGTTGTCATGGTTAGGAAAAGGCACACAAAGTGACAGCTGTTCTGCAGATACTCATACTAGAGATCCAACATACAGAAATGCAGGGCCATAAAAAGGAAAAAAAATCAGGGCACATGGAAAACGGTAGATTCCCTACAGGGATAATGATAAGAATACAGTTAATGAATTACAACAAGATACTTCTTCAATGAAAGAGGCCTGACTGTTCAATTTATGCTTTTCCTAACAGTTAGAGCAGATCTCATATAATTAAGTTGTTATTAAGGTACTTAAAGGAGATATTCAAACTCTCTATAATTGTAGGAGCTGGAGTATATTAGAATTCATACATTCTAGCAATTGTAGCAGCGTTTCATTAATGTTGCCTTATCTGGTTTAACATGTAATTGAAAAATCAGGCAGAAATAGATGTTCGAATGTTCTCTATATGGTAATTGACATTGATACTAGGGACATCGGCAGCAACGCAAGTTATTGTTTTTGATAATAAATTGGCAATGTAAGTCAGATATGGCTGGGACACAATCATTTTTCCTAGCCTCGAATTGCCAGCTTCATGGACCGTTGCAGATTAGTGCTCCAGCACAGAGGGCACCTGAATGAAATGCCACTGTATCTGCCATTTTGTTTGGCCAGTCTTAAATTCGTCTTCCTTTCCAACATCACAATTCCGACCACCAATTTGGCTCAGTCTGCTTGGCTCCAGCACCTGCGTAAAGCGGGAGGACGATGTAAAGAAATCGAACGTGCAGAGAATGAAGCTGAGGTTTATATTGTTCCCTCCATGTAAGGAAAGCAGCTTCACAACATATGTGGCATATATCAACTTGCAGTGCATGCTTCTTCCTATGTGTAACTCACATGGAAAACTATCTAGTACTGTGCAAAGTTAAAAAGTTAAAAAGTTAGATCCAGGGCACAAATCTAATCATTTTCCGGTGCAAGCATCATTGCAGCATCCAAGATGTATGAACATTCTGCTACCAGGGGACCCTCTTTTAAACTGTGACATGCCTATGCTGATGCAATTGTGGAGTGGACAGTGTATCCCTTTTTATTCTTTTTGGGTTGTGGTGCACCCATTCTAACAATGAACAATTTATGCACTTTGCTTCTGTGATTCCACTTACCACAGATGGCTACTCTAAACACCTACCATCCTCCCTTCTGACACTCCAAAATATCCTTTTAGTTTAATGTATTTATAAGTAAAGTTTAAAAGGACAGACAGTATTCAGATCCTGACTGGTTCCGATGAGCTATGTTTGTGGGGATGGCACACCTGCACATACTTTATCTTTCAGGGCTGTTGCACACTTATTTTACTGAGACAGTCTCCATGCACTTTCCTGACAGAGTACCAAATATTACGAAGCGTGATGATGTGGTGCAGTTGTTTGTCTGCTTTTCCTAAGATTTAAATGTAAGGATACCAGTAAAGGGGCGTGGCTATGTGTCGACGAAGATGGATGCGGTGTTAAAGAGCTCCACAATTTATATTCCCCACCGCCGAATATCAGCCTAACCAATCCACCCAAATCGAAGAACGGAACAGCCCAGACTGCTCTAAGGTAAAAACTGTCTCCAGCTGTTGTGAGGACCAGGGAGCTGAAACGTTGACAAGGCCAACTGTGAGTTTTGGGACGGCGTAGATCACGTAGCCACATGCCGGAACCACAGACGTGAGGGCCGAGCGGCAGAAGGGAAGTTGTAAACACCCATCGGCTTCCCGCAGCCTGCTGCCGGAGGACACAACAGCCAGTGTGCAGGTGCGGAACCCCGGTGCGCCTGCTAAAGCGGCACGGAGTGAGTCTACGCGGCCTCCTAAAAGAGTGGAAAATACCAATGCAGCACCACCTGATCCTGACCCGAGGCCCCAGGCTGGATCACCAGCCAGAGCTGGGTAAAATCGAAAGTCAGAAAGAGGCGTAACCTTCCATCCCGGAGCCCCGGGGGCTTGGTCATCGGCACGCCAGCCGCAGAATAACTCAAGCAGCCTCATCCATAATAAGAGGCTCCCAAAAACACCAACAGCGCACAAAACAGAATAAAGCATGGCCCACACCACCAGGCTCAAAAGTGCGCACTACAGGACATCGGTGTCCTCCTCTTTCCTACTAAACAATCACAGCAGGGGAAAGTCGTGCACGGCTAATTGTCGCTGTCCATGGAGAGTGGTCCATGGACCCAGCGCCGTAATGCCAGAATAGGAATCCGTGATGGTGGTACCCGAACCTGGGGAATCACCGCAGAAAAAAAGGGACCAACGAACTTAGGGCGTGGATCACAAATCCCATGGCAAAGGAATACAGATAGTGGGGCTACATCACCTGCCTATACCAAAATCACTGTGAGACAGTTTGGAGCCCGAGCGGTACATGCTATTAAAGCACCACCAAAGTTAATCGTAGCGAGCTGATATACTGGACTTCAACCCTAGGGAGAACCCCGACAGGCCGTGTGAAGGCTTATGATCAGCATTCCACAGCCAGGTAGCGGGTAGTACCCTCTGGTGAAGAAAAACAGCCTCACGGTGGGGTTTCATTGGTGCAACCTCCCTCCCCACTGGTGGTACGACCAAGCAATGTCTGGAGGTAGGGGAGAAAGGAACACGCTCCAGACTAAAATGGACAAGTATGCCTCCTCAAAGACCTCAGAGACAGAAGGGGTAGAGACTGAAACAAAGAACGCAGCTGGACAAGGAGCTAAGGACCCCTCCCTGAAAGACATTGTGGATGCCATTACTGGATTACGTGCATCGCTGGAGAGCAGGATGGACTCAATAACAACTGAAGTAACATTAATTCGAGCTGCCATACAGAAAATGGGTGAAAAGGTTAAAACAATAGATAGAGTCATGACACATCTCTGCCACAACTCTAAAACAATGCAGCAGCAAATCAAAGACCTGCAGGCAGCAAGTAAGGTGATGGAAAATAAACTAGATGATTATGAAGGGAGATCACGCAGGAATAATGTTCGAATACCTGGAGTGCCTGAATGGACGGAGGGACCCGCACCTGATCTCTTTGTGGAAGAACTAATCACTAAACGCCTCCAACCAAAACATCTCTCAAACATCTTTTCAGTGGAAAGGGTGCATCGAGTCCCAGGTGGCAGGCCAAAACCTGGGGCCCCCCCAAGACCGCTATTAGCTCGATTGTTCAACTTCAGAGATCACAACGTAGTCTTGCAGACTGCCTGCACAGCTACGCCTATCAAGATCGACAATAGCATTGTGACATTCTTCCCTGGCTTTACAGTGAATGTGCAAAAACAGAGACACTCCTTTCAAGGCATCAAATCTCAACTAAGGGAAAAAGGACTTAAATACTCTATGTTTTTCCCGGCGAAAGTACGATTGGAAGCAGAGGGAAAGAACAGTTTTTTCGTCACCCCGGAATTGGCACAGGAATGGCTTGATGGATGGAGAGTGGTCGGTGGAAACGGCACCAAGCAAGGAAAAGATCAATCAACAAGGAAGTTAGAAACGACAGTGTTGCACCCAAGGAGACAACAAGAAGATGATAAAGAGGACTAGTCGACGTTAAAGATGAACTTGCTGGGTGCAGAACAGAATGGGGGAGGGCTTCAATCATAGATCGTGACAGAAGATGTAAGCAATTCCTCGAAGGCCTTCCCCCCTTTTTAAAAAAATGTTTCCCCTTCCTGCCCCTTTGCCTCCTCCCGACTCCCCTGGCCGACCTTTGGTCAAGCGACTTCTGGACTCTTGGCTGATAAAAATGTATGAAGAGATTTCATGCTTTTTCTCCCCCATTTTTCCCTTTCCCTTTCGATCTTAATGTAAAGGCGGTGCTGTGGATAGAGAGATAGCCTCTCCCACACTTTCCTTGTTAGAGTTTCAATATGGTGCAACAGGTACTCTGTATAATTGGGGATAGGGGCACCGTTCTGCCCAGACTGCAGGGAAGCAGGGAGGGGGGTTTGGTGCTACACTTAGTTTTAGTCATTAGACTAGATTACATAATTGAGCCCCCAGTCTAGGTGGGACAGATTAGAGAAGTGCGACACATGGCGAGAGGTATATCTAATCACTCCCCAATATGGGCCCATGTGACGACGGGAGAGCAGCAGTCAGGAAGAGTAGCACCGATAAATCCATGGTTCTTGAAAAACCATTCAATAAAAAATTTGGTGACAAAAGAAATAGGACTGAACTTACAGGAAAAGGAGGGGTCGGTAGAATCAGCACAATCACTATGGAAGGCCTTTAAAACAGTAATCAGGGGCCACGCAATCTCCCAGACAGCAGGGACCAGCAAAGAGAAAACTGCCCAACTTGTGGGATTGGAGGAAACAATACTCCGGCTATAGGGGAGTATGCAGGGAGAAGGTGAGTCTGAAGCCAAGCACATTTTGGAGATAAAGACTAAAGAGTATAGAGACCTAGCCACAGAGGTGGCCCGGGTGCAATATAGAGCCACACAGTGTAAAATATATGAAACAGGAGACAAAGCAGGGAAGCTGTTGGCGTGGCTGGACAGGAGAGAGCAGGCCAATAGATTAGTAGCAGAAGTGAGGGCTGATTAAGGGCTACGCTTGACGGAACCACAATAAATAGCCCAGGGTTTTGCTGATTACTTTCAAAACATATAGAAATCTCACATGAACGCCAAAGAAGAGGAGTCAAATGCCCTTTTGTCGGATATGTTCTTCCCCACTCTCTCTGGAGAGGATTACTCTAATCTGGATGTGGAGCTCACATATACAGAGGTGGAGCGAGCAATCCAGGAGCTGCAGTCTGGGAAGGCAATGGGTCCCAACGGATTACCCATCGAACTCTATAAGCTTGCACCTAGTAGGATAGCACCACATCTTACCACTATGTTTCTCGGAAGTCGAGAATAGGGGATGCTCCCAGCAGACCAGAGACTAACCACAGTAGTGGTTATCCATAAGAGTGAGAGGGCCAAAGATAAATGTTCCTCATACAGACCAATATCAATGATTAACGCGGATGCCAAGAACCTGGCCAAAATGCTGGCCGTTCATCTCCTGGGGGTAATCACGAAGCTCATGCATCCAGATCAGTCTGGCTTCATGCTATTAAGAAATACCTCACTTAACCTCCAGTGCTTACACAGCGTCATGGGTAGAGTAGAGACGTTGAGAGAAGATGCAGTAGTAATGTCGCTGGACGCCTCTATGGTGTTCGATACAATCGAGTGGCCATACATGTTTGTGGTCTTGAAGAAAATGGGCTTCGGCCCCAACTTTGTTAGCTGGGTGGGACTCCTGTATAATGAGCCATTGGCGCAAGATGTGGTCAATAACAAAAAGTCAAAGGCATTCGTACTACAAAGAGGAACCAGACAGGGATGTCCCCTCTCCCCACTGCTCTATTCACTTTTGCTGGAACCTCTGGCGCTATGGATAAGTAAGGACCCAGTCATGAGGGGACTGCGGTGGGCAGAGGATTGGGAGGACCGAATCTCCTTCTATTCACATGATATACTACTATATCTGGCATCACCGAGAGCCTCCATAAATAGAGCACTGTATATTTTCACGAATGTTCGCAAATACTCTGGATATAAAATAAATTGCTCCAAATCAGTCATTTATGTATTAAGGGGAGACCTTCCCAGGTTGTCCAGAGGATCTGTTATTACAGAGGCGAAAGAAGGGCTTAAATACCTTGGCATCTACGTTACCAAAGATCCAGCTCTATATTATGAGCGCAACCTCCCCCCTCCTCTGCATAGACTCAAGAGTTATGTTCAGCATTGCAGATCCCTTCCTCTGTCCCTATTGGGGCACGACACACTAATCAAGATGAGGGCATGATGGATTCTTGTACATACTGCAGAACTCTCCAGGTCCAGTACATATAGACTACTTTAAAAGTATAGAGAATGCGCAGAGGGGATTGCTGTGGGAAAGGAAACCATCACAAATAGTGACCCCAAAGCTGGTATGATGGCTGCATAGGACTCCTAGACATCAAAAGATATTACTGGGCGGCACAACTGACACCAACTAACCAATGTATATATAGAACCAATGATGAACCTGGCTATAGAATGGATAGGTATCTTCTCCTGGAGTAGAGCTACTCTAGAGTGCTCTACACAAATCCAGCAAAAACAAAATTAACTGGCCCGACCAAACACACAGTACAAATATGGCACTGAGTGAATAAGAGTATGGGATGGGAATGGAAAATAACGCAAGCAACCCCCCTATGGGAAACAGATAAATTAGGCAGCTTGACAAATTCAAAAGGCTTTGTGGCTCGGAATTTGATTGGAATTTCTCATGTGGGCGACCTGTGGAAAAAAGGTGGGGTGATTCCCTTTGCCCAGTTGCAAAAAGAACATGAAATGGCTGAGACAGAAAACTTTTTATATTTGCAGATCCAACACGCACTACAAGGAGGCATTCCACGGGCCAGTCGCTCCCCGTTTCTACCCCCCTCAAAGATAGGATCCTAGAAGAATATATGCCCAAGAAAGCAATCTCAATGGTATATAGGAAGCTGAGCAATAACACGCCTGACCCCCTTTTGCAACTTTGTAGCCACTGGGAGAAAGATACGGCGGTAATGGAGGATGATGAGTGGCAGGAGGCTCCGGCATCCCCCAAAGAAGTAGCTATTTCGTCAAGGTTACGATTAGTACAGCTTAAGGTACTACATAGAATATACTTAGCAAGTAATGCTCTAGTGAAGGTGGGCTATAAGGAAAATCCCATATGTAGTAGAGGGTGTGGCCAGGAAGGAACCTTTATCCATATCATTTGGGAATGTGTATACATCCAGCGTTACTGGACAAAAGTGGCCCAGTGCATGGGCAAACAAATAGAGCCCAAGATAAAATTGTGTCTCCTGAATATATGGGAACCCACTGACTTGGTAGAGAAGGAGAAAACCCTGGGTGGCTCTGGGGATGATGGTGGCCAAGAGAAATACAGCCAAACTGTGGAGGGCTCTCAAAACACCTACACTGAGCACTTGGAAAAAAGACATGGACTGGTACATGGTAATGGAAAAGACGGTTAATGTGACGCAAGGCTGTCCCATGAAATGGTCACATATCTGGGGTAAATGGAACACATATAGAGGGAATATTTGTGAACCCCCACAGGCAACAAGGCACCCTGAAATAGACGTAGAATGACAACATGTTAGAATATATAATTATGGCAGGCACTAATAAATAGAGATGTAATGCAAGAATCAAGGAAACCATATGGTCACAGTATTGTTTGGAATTGTATTTGAAATGAATTTAAAAAGTCATTAATAAAAATAATTTTAAAAAAAGGCCATTGCAGCCTTCCCAGCTATGTACTTATACATGCTCATAGGAAGGTGTTCAAACCGGGCTGATGCATGTTCTTGCAAATTCTACCAGTCCACACGTTGTAGTGACCTGCCAGTAATTTTGGCTGGATATGCTGATATTTTATCCACAGCGAGGCCTCTTAAACACTCAACTGTGCAAGTGTTCAGATACCTAAACCGTGGTAAATAAATAACTATTCATAGTTGCATATTTGACTTTCAGGTAAGGCCACAAGAAAATGAGTAACAACTCCCAATAAAGTCAAATATCGCAGGTGAGCTGCAGCGAGGATTTGCCCCACTTGCACATGATATTTTAAAACATGTCATCAGGCCTCCCATTGATGCTCTGAGCTGCAGTAGGCCAAAAGTTGCAGTGAGCACATGCCAGAATAAACCTTACTAGCTTCATTAAAAGCCGGCACCTAACATGAGTTAAGTGACCTGTGAAATGTGTGAGGTAGGCCACAAGTCTAGGGTGCACAATACGGAAATCTGAGGCATCTCAAATATGAGATTGACACACTTCTGCAATAACAGAATTCAAGCGTGTATTTGTGTTGCTTATGACAAAAAAACTTTCCTCATTTTTAAAAGTTTGCTTTGAGCAGAAATGCCTTCTTACCCCACCATCTTTTAGGAGAATATAGACAATCAATAGTTCTGACAAATCTATTCATAATAAATATTCCATTTTTATATGAATGTCACAAGGATGATTTCTGGAAAAGTTGGTCACTTTCCCATGAACCACATGGCAGCCACAAAAACTGGACCTATCATCCTCACCCATGTGGCAGAGACAATAATTAGTTTTTTGTAGTTCACAGCTTAGGTGCAAACATCGCTCAAGACAACAACTTAGGAGAACAACTGGCCATTTGGGGGTACTGTCCCACTATTATATTCCTTGCAAGAACATAAAAGGAAGTTAAGCAGAAAAACATCAACCACCATTTATCAGAGCAGTACACCAAATGGGCATTTAAAGCAGAAGTAGGATATCTGATTGTTTTATTGTTTAAGTGATGACAGAGGTAGCTGTGAGCCTAAATTTTAAGTTGCACTGTTGTCAGCAATGGTGAACATATTCCCTCCCCCAAGGATTTGAGTGAGGAAATGGGCAAGCCTGAACTAGTATTTCATAATGGAGCAAGTGAATCTCCTCATTGCAATAAGCCAATGGACGGGCTAGTAGGGAAACAGTCTTCTGCCATTTAGTAAGTATGGTGTTAGCAATTGTGTTGACCAGAAGTCAGAAGACTTGATGCAAAGACAAAGGTGTAGAAGACTGCCTGCTGTCATTGATTGCCCGCAAGAACATTAAAGCCTTCTATATTTCCATTCTTCATACTCAAGACTTTAGAAGCTGCTCCGAAAGGGTAAGGAAAACTGGTGTTCACTGTTTAGGAAATGTTGTACCAAAGAGGGTACCTTGAAAGAATGGCTTAGCAGGCCCTGTGAGACTGGATGTTTGTTGTGGTCCTAAGGAAGTAGCGTTTACAGATGACTGTGCCTTCCTTAGATCTGTCATTGCTACCCCTAACCCCCAGAAGAATGTTTGTAGAGAGCACACAGGAGCAGCTTATGCAACATCTGGGAAAGTTTCTCAACCTCTGGAGGACTAGGAAAGAGTGTTGGGCCATCAAACAAACATGCATTCTAGACAGGAAAGACTTCTCAGTTCAACCTGCTCAGAGGATTTGAACAAGAAATAATGCTTCAGCAGGACCACGTGCAAGAGGCATCACAACCTTATCAGCATTTAGCAAGCTGAACCTTGCAAAACCGCTAGAGGATGTCCAACATCAAAAAAGTGGCTTAGAAGGCAATTAAGACTTTGTCAAATGAAGTACAGACTGTCCGGGTGGCGTAGGACATTACTTCCACAACCCTGAAGGACTACCGTCTGCCAAACGTAGAGATGATTGCCAACCCAAGGGTCATCTCTGTACACCGAAAGGAACCACTGTCATGGTGATTCCATGCAAAATACAATATGTATGGTGGATGCCCACCGTTGGTTTTGATAGCGGTCCAGCAACTTAAAAAGAAAAAAATCATGGAGAAGAACAGAAAACAAGGACACCATCCTGTCCACCCTAAATACAGTGGGTGGTGTAAAGCCTTTCCTCTGATGGCCCCTACTTCATTTGGCAATTGGAAGAAGCTTTCCTTTGATAGAGCAAACAGAGTCCCTGTCATCTGAAACCATATGGTCCACCCATCTCTAAATGAGAGTTTTGCGGAGAGATACAGCATCACATTTTCAATGGAGTACCCTGCCCAGCAAATTTTAAATCAGCCCCTTAGTCTCAATTTTAAACCCCAAGAGAAATAAAAGGTGGCAAAGTGATTCTCATGGCAAGAGGAGTTTGGCAGCTATCGTTTTCTATTTTGTCCCATAGAGAAGTATGGGTTTCAATGACTGTGCCTGAACTAATGGATCGCTTTGCAGGTGAGCTTTTACCTTCAGAAAAAATCTAAGGGCCCGATTCGCAGAACTAACTTAAGACAAAACTTACTACTTTTGGTATTCACAGAAGTTAGGATTTTGTCTTAAGTTTGCCTTAAGGCAAACTTAAGACAGACTTAAGACAGACTTAATATAGACTTAAGACAGACTTAAGACAAACCTAAGACAGACTTAAGACAGACTTAAGACAGACTTAAGACAGACTTAAGACAGACTTAAGACAGACTTCAGTTAGGATTTTGTCTTAAGTTTTTCTTAAGTCTGTCTTAAGTCTGTCTTAAGTCTGTCTTAAGTTTGTCTTAAGACAAACTTAAGACAAAATCCTAACTTCTGTGAATACCAAAAGTAGTAAGTTTAGGATTTTATCTTAAATTAGTTCTGTGAATTGGCCCCTAAGAGCCCAATTTAGAGTTTGGCAGGAAAAGTACTCTGTTACAAATATAGCAAGGTACCCTATCCGTCAAACTGTCAGTCTCTCCACTGACAGGAGTGCATCCACTAGCTCCACCATCTGAAAGTTTACTCCAACAGCCCGGAAGAGATGGGACAGTCAGGGCAAGGATATCAGACCATCTGTCTGCACTACTTAGAACGGACGGTCTGATTATTTTTCTGTCCGTCACCACCAAGAAAAATCTGTCAGTCTTGAATAGAAAAAAAGAAAAATTACCTCTATATGTTGGGAGAAAACTCCCAGGTTGTAGGGGTCATTTGTTGTTTTTTTCTTTTTCCATAACAAACTCCTGCTATGCAAGTTTGTTTTTGTAAAACAAAAAATGTTTGCGGCACAGCCACCTGAAAGAGGCTGGCCAGGGACCAAATTTGCAGTGCCTTCACAATGGTTCCTCTGCAGTCACAGAGATCATAGTTCCATCGGCAGTGATCTCTAGAAATGGCAGGCATTAGTCAGTTAGGGTGGCAGACATAATATCCTCCACCACCCTGATGGTCGCCCTGTTAGACTTGGCACCTTGGCGTGAGTCTCCCTTCCACTTTTTGTCACTGTGCCTCATGTGTTTTTATGGTGTTGGCCGCTCAGAGCACTGTGCCACTGCCAACCAGTGCCACAGTGCAAGTGCTCCCTATTTAAAATGTATATGTTGGTTGGATTCCATGATTGGTTTATTTGGTTTACTGTCAGACCCCAGTAAAGTGCACCAGGAGTGCCCAGGGCTTGTAAATACAAATGCTGCTAGTGGGCTTGCAGCACTGGTTGTGCCACCCACAGAAGCGGCCTGGTAAAATGTATCTAGGGTCTGCCATTGCAGAACCTGCGTGCAGTCTGGTACTGTCATGCTGACTGGGCAAGTGCACCCACTTGCCAGTCCCTAAACCTTCCCTTAACTTCATATCAGTCACCCCTATGGTAGGCCCTAGGGCAGGGTGCATTGTAAGCATAAGGTAGGACAAGCCCTGATGTGTGTGGCATGTCCTAATAGTGAATTACAGACATTTTCGTTTTTCACTATTGTAAGGCTACCTGTTCTCAGAAGGGGTGTCGCCGCTGCAGCATCACTTCGAGAGGAAGCGTCTCGCAATGTCGGAGGAGAGTGCCGCTGCCATCTCGTCAAGGGTGACGCCGCTGTAGGTGACGCATCGAGTCGAGCCTTCTCGCAACATCGGAGAAGGTGTAACGCATCTGGAAGATCCCGTCTTTATTTCTTTTGCACCAAGAACTTCAACGCATCTGCATCGCTGCAACACTTTCGTTGCCCTGCGTGTCGCATCTAAGGTACATTGACTTAAAGTGTCGCATTTAAGAACTTAAGAGAAACTAAGCAATCTTCTACCAACTAAGCAACCGTATTGTGTATTTTTTATCGTTTAATGGTCTTGTGATAATCCTATATAAAGATTCCTTATTTTTAATATAAATACCTGTGTGGTGTCCATTTGTAGTGTTGTCACTTGGTTACTGGATGTGTTCACAAATGCTTAACCTATAACGCTCTGGGATAAGCCTTGTCTGCTCGCGCCAAGCTACCTAGAGGGTGAGCAAGGGGTTGTTTTAGTAGTGTAACCCCTCATCCTGACTAGAGGAAAGGTTCCCTGCTTGTCACAAGTACCTACCTGTGCCAACCAGAGAACCCGGATTCTAACACGCCCTTTAAGTAAGAAGCTAACAATATTGTCCGGAACAAACATTAAGAATTTACCCAGTTCTTACTACATCATGGTCAGCTGAAAAGACACCCTACACACAGTAACCCTTAGCCCATAGACTAACGTTGACATTGGCTTTCCCTAGTGATTAATTTTGATTTTTGTTTTTAAATAAAACGTTATAAATTGATAACTCCTGATGCCCTGTATCACTTTTTGGAATTGTAAAGTAAATTAAATTCTTACATTTGTTTTATGTATTAAGAAATTAGTTTGGAAAATTTTTTCTGTTTACATCTGGACACTAATGTTGTTTTGGTGCTCCTACAATAATGTACACACATCTTTTGTGAGAGCAGAAACATGCTTTTGAGTCCCAGATTTCAGAGCTAAACCAGCTGATCCTCTCGCTCACCAAAGAACTCACAGCCGCCAGAATCAACATCCGCAGCGGGATGAAGGCAGTCTCCACCTGGATGAAAGATAACTGTCTCAAGCTGAACTCGCACAGGACAGAAGTACTCACCCTGGGACCAGCCCCCTCTGCTTGGGACAACTCCTGGAGGCTCGGTGCACTGGGAAATACCCCCACAGACCACGCACTCAACCTCTGCATCATACTGGACTCCTCGCTCACAATGAACCACCAGATCAAAGCCGTATCCTCATCCTACATACACACACTCTGCATGCTTTGAAATAAATTTCAGATGGATCCCCGCAGAATCCACAAAGACAATTGCCCACGCACTCATCACCAGCAGACTCAACTACGGAAACGCACTCTAAGTCAGCGTCACCTAGAAAGAGCTCAGGAAACTACAGAACGTTCAAAACGCAGCAGCAGCCAGACTGGTCTTCGACATTTCCCGCCACAGCCACAAAAGTCAATACCTCTGACAACTACACTGGCTCCCAGTCAACAAGCGAATCACCTTCAATCTCCTCACCCACACCTACAAAGCTCTCCACAATGCAGGATCGGCATATCTGAACCACCACCTCTCATTCCCCATACCCGTCAGACAGCTCTGCTCCACCCAACTCGCCCTGGCCACTGTTCCATGGATTCACAAGACCAGAACTGGAGGAAGATCCTTCTCCTACCTCGCAACCAAGACCTGGAACACCCTGCTCCTCTACCTCAGTCAATCCCCATCGCTGACCCAGTTTAGGAAGGATCTCAAGACATGGCTCTTCGACGGAACCTCTACGCCTAGTCATATCAGCAGACCCTCCCCCACCCCCCAGCACCTTGAGACCCTCACTGGTGAGTAGCCACGTTTTACAATCTTCTGATTTATTGAAACCTAGGATTCCTCACTAAAACGTGTTCTTATAAATTAGGCAATTCAAATTTGAGGGGACTCATTCATTTTCCTCTCCCTGGATATTAATCCAGGTTATCAAACCACCCCAATCTTTTCACGAGTAGGAGGTCATGTTTCAACAGATCAATTCTCTGCATATGCAGTCATATCCAGATATTTATCATAAAAGACTGGAGACCCTAGGACCATAGTGAATGTGTTAGAGGAGCATGAGACATATGCAGTTGTTCGAGATGGCATGTTGAGCATGTGAGCACTACACCATGATGAAAGAAATATAAGAAACGAGAATATTAAATAGGGTGTGAGGTAACCCAATTACTTAATAATGCAAATATTTCCAAAGTCGAAACGCAGTCTCACAGAGAAAACACTGATCAAGTACAAGCTACTGCACAAGCAACATTATTTTATCCCTTTGAAATGTGTGTTTGATTAAATTAATCATACCTAAATAAGTCTGAAAACGAAGCACTAAAAATCCCAAATCAACTTAGGAAAATAATCAAAAGAAGTCAAATGTGTTAAAAATATCGTAAAGTGCAACAGAGATACAGAGATGGCTGATTCACTCTGTGTTTCATAACACAAATGCTCACTAGTCATGAGAATCTGTACTTTCTTTGTCTTTTTATACTTATAATGTCATTTTGTAAATAGTATTATAGCTACTAACATTCTGCATCAGGGTGCCAATGCAAAGAGATATTCTTCTTACAATATATTGAACCCTTTCTTTTATAATATGTCTCCCCTTTAGGGGTGTGACATTGCTATCTGTCTCTCGCTGTTCAGTTCATGGATTTCATAACATAAAAACATAACAGGTCTATTTGTAAAGCGCACATTCACCCCAGCAACGGGGCATCTTGGCACTGAGATAACAGATGTATATTGTTACCCAACTCAATGGTACTCAGTTTATCTACCTCAAATGGACAAAAGGCTGAGTGGACCCACTGGGATTTGAACCTGTGACCATGAGGTCAAACACATGCCCCTGCAGTGGATGCATTAGTCCACTGAGCCACCAGACCCGGCGTGTATGTTTTGTATGTTTACAAATTCCAGTTTTCAACCTCTTATTGGGATTCTACTCATTTTCCCAAATGTTCTGATTTTTCTGAAGGCCTCTTTTGGCATCATAATCTTAGAGTTCCTAAACGCCATCTAATCAAATCGGCTTTACCATTCGAGATGCTCGGGGCCTTCGATTTCCTCCAACTGTGAGCATTATCCCTCATACCCAGGACTAGTCCCAATCTCGGCCCGCGTTTATTCTTTGTCTTCTAGGATATTTATTAGTGCTCTTTTAAGATTTAAGTCGATTAGGTGTCCTAGGACCTTTCGACTCGTGGTCGGAATATAGTTGCTAATGTGCATGTTGCACTGTCAATGTTTTTATAATGTTTTAAAGAATCACATCTGATGGTTCACCACAGAAATTCTTCTTCAAGACATCATGCTTGCAGAAATTACAGTTAGCAAGAGGTCTATGTAGTTTCTGCTATCATGTGTTGCGTTATGACTATTGCAATGGCAACCCTAATAAAACATATAAACGCTACAAATGAGAGAAAATTAATACACTAGAACAGTGATTCCTAAACTTTTTTAAATCACTACCCACTTTTTAGAACAACAAACGTTCACGACCCACCTACCTTTTACGGACATGAGGTGGAAGATTTTTGAATGTTACTAAAGCATGGTGTGGTATCACACTGCTATTTATAGAAAACACATTTTCAATTGAAATGTCCACTAGATTTGCACAGGAATACAGTTTAACTAATAAAATGATATAGCACACAAATGATAATGGGTGGAAATGAGGTTTCTGTGATTATGTGTGCATCACCAAGTTGTCTTGATTTGTTTTGATCCTATTAAAATCTCTGTGTACAGGGCACTTCAGAATTACAAAAACAGTGCTTTGTTTTTGCTGTCCTAACTGTTGGATGCATACAGTTCATTTACAAGTATTTACCAGTTTGTTGAGTATTGCAAAAATAAACATCCTGCATAGTGACATAGTTCCTTTTAAAAACTCCTCTCACTTTGCAGTGAGAGAAAGAAAAGCTAACGCCAATCCCCATGTTAAAAGAATAAAGCAGCCTGACATTTGACCTCCATCTTTGAAACACTGGCAAATACGACAAGTTAAAGACAGGATTTAAATGCATCTTCATTTATTGCTCTGACTTTTCCGACCCACCAAAAATCAGCTGGGACCCAGAGTTTGGGAAACACTGCATTAGAACATAATGAAACAAGGCTCATTCGTGCTACAAATTAAGCAATTACATGAACTCAATTTTTCTCTTACCAGTAACAGTATTTGAGGCTTGCCAACCAAAGCTAAGGCAGTGGAGAGTTTTCTCTTTGTCCCGCCGCTGTAGGTCTTGACTAATTTGTCCACATGACCACCAAGATGCAAGCGGCTAACAAGGTCCCTCGAAACCTGAAATGATGATATTACGTCATTAATAGAGACCGTGCAAATGACATTAAACTGCAGTGAGCATCTTCAGGAGAACTTATAACAACTTTCAGGAGAACATGAGAAATATACCCTGCTTATAACCCCAATCTATTTTTGACACACCAATCTCATAAGGTTCATAATAAATGATCGCCAAACTTATGCAAGACCGAGGCTTGCAGATGTGGAATGGATTGCAAAAGGATAGCTCATGAGAACACATTTGGCTAGGTCAAGTTAAATGAATAAAATATGCATGTTACTAGAGCTACTTCTGGTATGTGTCAAGTTAATTGATAGTACTCACTACTGTAGGCCAAGTGTAAGGTGCCACCCGCAGCATGAGTAAACACTCCAGTAATGAAGCTCAGATGAGAGAAAGAGATGGTAGCAGCTGGACCCTAAGTCCTTTTTGTAGCAGTAGGAAACTGGAATGACGAAGTGGAGCAACCACAACAATAAAGGTGCATATAAAGGAAAGTCTGAGTGCAAACTGGTGCCAGATTTAAGAAACCGATCAAGAAGAACAAATGCCAGATGAGATGCTCTCACTTGTGTTAGGTTAAATACTGTCTCTTTCCTGCTGGACCTGGAAGTACTGCTCCCCCATCTTGGATTGGGTAGTACTTGTATTTTTCAATGTAAATTGGCACCCTAATGGGATTGGAAGGATGCTAACATTTCTGGCACTTCTAAAGTCATTTTATGGGTCTCTGTAGACTCCGCTTCCATTCCTTCTGCCTGTGAAGTGTGATTTGTCCCTGAAAATGGTGAAAGCACTTTACAACTCTGATATGTAGATCTGAATTGTATTTTGCTTATAATGAGAGCATTGCATTAATACCTATTTTATTATTTATCTCACACACACTCCTTCACTATTGTGACTTGAAAGTTTCAAAAAGGATGTGCCTTAATTCAAAGGCCTGTTACTAAAATATGTGAGAAAAACTAAAGCTTCTTACAATACATTATTCCCCTGTCGATGTCTGTGTATATGGTAAAAACTGGAGATTTATAAACTGCAGATATTTATTTTCAAGGGTTCAGTGAAAATTCTGAGACATGCATTCTTCTAGACTTACAGACGGTTACATCACAGAATTATTGTAAGTGTTGTTAAAATGGTGTACACCATTCTGCTCATTTCAGGAATATGTGTAAGGTATTTTTACATTCAGTAGATGGATATCCATAGGTACATGTGTTGTAAATTAAGGACAGAATGTGATTAAGCATTTACTGAAAACATTAGTGTTTCCCTTTTATTGTGTTTTCCCCATTATGTTGGCCTAAGTCCGGACTCCATTTTGTATTGACATGCTGCCATGTGTTCACCACGAGGAGAGTCCGACCTCTGTGTTAGTTGCTCTTGTAATCTGCCTAGCAACAGGTTATAAATAGCTCTCCCTTGTCCGTCTGGCGCATGCCCAGACTTGACCACATCTGTTATAATTAGCTTTGCTTGACCATGTGTTTTCGCGGGCCCAAGGAGTGTGTTAGCTCCGCCCATGTATTGATTCGGTATCGAGAATGACCCTAAATGGTAATGTTCCTCAACTCTGTGGTATCCACCCACTCATGAGCCCCTTCGCTGTGTATAAAAGGGGACTGTGTATGCAAGTTCTTTGTGCTACTCCTTGCAATACTGAAGAGTGTTGTGTGGATTGTAGGACCACCCTTAAGGGTTAATAAACGTTGCTTTTGTACTTTGCAGTTTCCGTGCCAACTTCCTTATAGATTTCGTTACAGAAGAGCGAACCCTTGTCTCTTGCGGGCCTAGCTGGGGCTTGTATTCATCAATTGGCGCCCGTCACGTGGGGCTCATCGGCGACTCGGATGCTCGAAGGACTGGTCGCGACGAAGGTGAGGAGTTTGGCCAGGGACGTGATCACTGCCAGCGGCGTCTTAGCCTTGGCATCCCGAGGTTTTTCTTCCTTCCCTTCCGAGCTGACCATCTGGGTGGCGCCGGTCATCGACTGAGACCTCTTCTGTCGGTCCTGCCGTGAGAGCCGTTTGGGCGATTGTGGAGCTTGGCAGTTGGAACCTGGACTCTTGATTGGTAAGAACCGTTGTACGGTACTTGCTCCGAGTTTTGAAGCCTGGTCTGGCTATTTGAGTTTGATTGATGGTGACTAGTCATATTTTGAATTTGTCTTTGTGAAAATATATGCGTTGCAACACATATAGGCAGGTAATGTGGAGAAATTTCTCCGGAGCTGTGTAAACTTTGAACGGCGCAACGATTAAGTGCCATTTTTGATAATACTGCATATTTTGCATTATTCCTAGCATGCCTGCTTTCAGCGCACTCCGTAAGTGGTGTTGCTGTCTTGGGAACCGGTTGAACCTCGAGGAATCTGCTCCAGCTCCCCCAGAGGGGACTCCTAATAGGGATATGTACGTGAAGCATGGTCTTTCTTCCATAATGTACAGCACGTTATGGAGGAAATATACTAGGAAGGATCCTGAGTTGCGATGGCCTTTGTATGGATCGTTTGATATACGTAAGATTGAGTATGTGGAACAGTGTATGTGTAAGCGACGTGCTCGTCAGGATATGTTTGAGTGTGTGCGATTATGGGTGAAGGAAGTGCGTGAGCGAGAGAAACGTGAGAAAGCGCTGTTTGAGAAGGAGCAGCGAAAGAATGATCATGTGCGAGCGCAGGAAGCGAAGCGTCGGGAGGACAAAGAGCAAACGGACAGACAAGAGAAAGAGCGTAGGCTACAAGTTTCGGGTCAATATGTTGTTCGTCAGCCGCTTTATCCTGTCCTTAATAATCCTGATGACGATTTTTATTTACTAGATCGCTCTCCGCCCCCTTATGTTGGCGCATCTGCTCCACGGCCGCAAGATTCTGGCCCGGCTCCGGGTAAGGTCGACACACGGTCCATGTTATCGGCCGAGTATATGGCTGAGCTCCGGAAACTTTCCCTTCGTGCACTTAAGGGCAAGATGTCTATGGATGAGTTGTTCCATGCTTGGGGGTCGTGGCAAGATAGAGAGAGGGTGTATTTTCTGTCTCATTTTTCAGAAGAAGTAATCGCAGCTTTCCGAAAATATTCTAGTGTCCTTGAGCCTGACGACGTGTCTTCGGATGCCGGAGCATTACGTAATGGTGTTTTTTCTCCCCCTAAGGCTTCTGAGGCGGCTCGGCGGCTGTTCGCTTTGCGGGACGAGGTACTGGCCCTTAGAGAGAAAGCACGTCAACAAACGGAGGAGGAGAAGCAGTCGGATTCGTCTGCAGCAGGGGGCCACCCATCCGCCTCCCAGTCAGATAAGGATGACATAGTGCATGCTAAACCAATGCGAGAGGCGGCGCCTTTGTATGTTCCTCCTAAAGGAGCGGGGACTAGCTCGGATGTTAACTCCGCCGATGCAAGGGGATATTTTGTATATAACTGGGTTTATACTCCATGGCATAGGGCCGATGTTATGGCATTAAAGAATGCGCTGCCTGACCCCCGCAAGAATCCAGCGGCCTTCTATGAAGAAGTCGAGGGGGCCTTGAATTCTTGCATTATGACCTTGGCGGATATAGATCTGTTCTTTGGCCTTATCCTACCGCCGGATACGTGGCGCTCTGTCCGGAAGGTAGATGATGCGGTTGCCTTCAAGGCCCGGTGGTCTGACCTTGAGGATGAGGATAGGGAACGGAAGCCCGCACAGAAACCACCCCAGAATATTTTAGATCTCCCTGCGGCTATTGTGGCTAAGTTGAAGACGATTATCCCCCCTAAAAAGATTGACTGGAATATGTTAGCAGCATGTAAACAGAAAGTTGACGAGTCAGTCGCGGACTTCTTTACGCGTTTTGAGGAAACGTTCCATGATTTTAGTGGCCAGTCGCTTACTGACGACACGGGCCGCCATCTTTTCGCGGACAAATATGTGGCTAATCTGCTGCCGGCAGTTGCGGCCCGGCTAAAAGCGAGTGAGAGTTCTTGGTCCTCCGCGACACCGACGGCCCTTCTGACCATTGCCCAGTATTATGAGCGTCAGGAGCACGAGGCGAAGGGCCAGGAGGAGAAGAAATCGAAAGATCTTAAAACCAAAGTGATGTTAGCACAAGTATATGGCCCGCCCCGCCGGGGAAATAATAATAGAGGAAGGGGCGGACCTTATGGTCCCCCTTCGGGCCGATCTGATTTGAATAAGAACCAGTGTGCGTATTGCAAGCAGTTGGGCCATTGGGCCAGGGATTGCCCAGCGTTGCGTGCTTCGCGTCAGGGGCACACTTCGGGTGGACCGAGGGGTAGAGGGGGCTTCTCGAACTTTAGAGGGAATTCCAACGATAATGTCCGTTTCGATACTGCCGGACAGCACCGAGATAGCTCAAATGTTTTCGATCGCCAGCACCAGTATCATGTATCGGACAGCGATCGATTGGGATATCACGATTCTCAGCATGCATAGGAATGCGTAGGATGGGGGTCCGAATCAGTTGAGGTGCCGGTCGATCAGACGGGTCCTTATGTATCGGCTGAGGTTTTAGGTTCTACTGATCAGTTCCTAGTGGATACAGGAGCGACACGTAGTGCATTGTCTAGGTACTTGGTTCCGGGGGCTCCCCCATCCGGCTCAATAGTTACATCGGTAGGGTTTGACGGTACACTTTCCCGAAGCCCTCTTTCACAGCCCCTTGCATTTAAAGTTGATTGTTTTTCTGCGCCTTGCCCGTTTCTGCTTGCTCCGTACACACCGGATAACATTATGGGCCTTGATATGTTAAAGCATTTTAGGGCTACAATTCGCTGTTCCCCTGAGGGTGTGAGGGTGATATTAAATGACAACTACCCCCGATCTGGGCGGATGTGTACGATCTCAGAGGATGCGTTGTTGGCTACCCTCCCCCGAGCTTTATGGGCGACTTCGGACACAGATGTGGGACAAATGGTGATTCCTCCGGTCCACATTAGTGTCCAGGAGGGGGCGGTACTACCGCGCCTCCCACAGTATCGTATTTCCCAGGAGGGCGAGGAGGCTCTCATACAGATTGTGCAAGACTTGATCGCAGTGGGGGTAGTGGAAGAAGTTCCCTATAATATCTGTAACAGTCCGATTCTCCCTATTCTGAAAAAGGACACGGATGCAAAGGTTTATCGGTTCATAATTGATTTGAGGGAGGTGAACAAGATCGTGATACCTCAGTACCCGGTGGTTTCTGATATCACGACGTTGCTTACCTTGGTCCCGCCTACGGCGACCGTGTTCTCAGTGATTGATTTGAAAAATGCCTTCTTTTCTATTCCCATTCACCCTGATAGCCGATTTCTTTTTGGGTTCACATTAAACAATAGATCTTATCGTTTTTGTAGAATTCCCCAGGGCTATACAGAAAGCCCTAGTATTTATAGTCAGGCTTTGAAGCGACAGTTGGATTCCTTTGCCTTACTCGAGGGGGTCGCCCTCATTCAATATGTTGATGACATCCTGTTGGCGGCTGACACCCTGGAGTTGTGTGAGAAAAGTACGATAGCCTTACTTTCTTTTTTAGCGTCCCACAATCATAAGGTCTCTAGGAAGAAATTGCAATTCTGTAGACCAAAGGTGACTTATTTGGGTCACCTTTTGTCTAAGGAGGGGCGTGCACTCACACCAGATCGTATCCAAGTAATTTTGGACACACCAAGGCCATCCACGCAGAAGGATGTGCGTGCATTTTTGGGTCTTGTTTCTTTTTGTAGACAGTGGATATTGGGGTTTTCACACATAGCTAAGCCATTACTAGCGCTCTTGACAAAAGACACGCCCATCCCGATCCCCTGGTCAGATGAATGTGACGCTGCTTTTCAGCAATTAAGACAGGCCCTTTGTTCAGCACCAGTGTTAGGGACCCCTGATTATGCAAAACCCTTTTCGTTGTATGTGCATGAGAAAGATGGATGTGCATTATCAGTCTTAGTGCAGATGCACGGCGATAAGCAGCGCCCTTGTGCATACTTTTCGGCTGTGCTTGATCCTGTCGCCCGAGCATTACCAGGGTGTTTTCGCTCGGTTGCGGCGACAGCTGTGTCAATACGGCAGAGTGAAGGAATTGTATTGTCCCATAAACTGTTGGTGTTAGTTCCCCACGCTGTTGATGCCCTGCTTAATCAAACAAAGACGCAGCATTTGACCAGTGCCCGTTTAACGGGATATGAGTTGACGCTTTTAGCTCCTCACATTACGTTAAAAAGGTGCGTGACATTAAACCCGGCCACATTGTTGCCATACCCCGAGACCCAGCCTGAGGCACAGAAAGCGCATGATTGTATTCTTGTGACTGAGGAACAAACAAAGGGTCGTATTGATCTCCAGGATACGCCCTTTTCAGATGTAGATGGAGAGTTGTGGGTAGATGGATCATGCCTGAAGCTACCAGATGGTACGACTTCAGCAGCGTATGCAATTACCACACTACAAACAATAGTGGAGACAGCACGCATACCACAGAAATCAGCTCAAGCGGCGGAACTGATAGCGTTGACACGAGCGTGTGAGCTCAGTACAGGATTGTGTGTGAATGTTTACACAGACAGCCGCTATGCCTTCGGAGTAGCGCACGATTTCGGCCTACTCTGGAAGGAGAGAGGGTTTCTAACGTCACATGGGGTACAGATAATGCATGGGGAGTTAGTCCACAATCTTTTAACTGCATTGACATACCCAAAGAAAATTGCCATTGTTAAGTGTAGTGCCCATAGGAAAGTGGTTGATAAGGTTGGAGAAGGAAATGCGTTAGCGGATCGAGTAGCACGGGAGACTGCGATGCAGCCCGGTACTACTGCCATGTACGTAGTGAAGTCACAGGTGGAGAGATGGCATGATGCGAAGGAGGAAGTGCGAGAAATACAAAAGACCGCTTCTGACAAAGAGCGGGAACAATGGGCTAGCGAAGGAGAACTGGATGACGAGGGTTGCTGGAGAAATAAGCAGATGGATAGATGGAAGTTACCCACGGCTTTTGTACAACCTATGGTCCAGATGGCACATGGGCTAGCACATGTTGGAGCTTCCGCAATTGTGAAATTGCTTACCCAAGTCTGGGAGCATCCAGAGATTGCTAGCACAGCAAAGAGGGTGGTGCAGACCTGTATGATTTGTCTGAAGTACAACCCAGGGAAAGGCACGCGAACTCCAGCAGGAGGATTTGCGACACCCACTGCACCCTTTGAGGTTCTGCAGATGGATTACATCCAGCTTGAGCGCTGTAACAATTTGAAGTATGTTCTAGTAGTGGTTTGCGCCTTCAGTAAGTGGGTTGAGGCGTACCCTGCGAAAGACAATACTGCAATGACTACAGCGAAGCTATTGCTGAAAGAGTTTTTCCCCCGATACGGCGTCTGTAGACTTCTGTGGAGTGATAATGGCCCTCACTTTGTAGCAGATGTTATAAAGTATGTTTTGAAGGGCCTAGGCATCACCCAGAAGTTCCACGCCGTGTTCCATCCTCAGTCTGCAGGACTAGTCGAGAAGTATAATGGTACACTGAAGCTTAAGATCGCCAAAATTCAAGCT
Source organism: Triturus cristatus (assembly GCF_964204655.1). Lineage (NCBI taxonomy): Eukaryota > Metazoa > Chordata > Amphibia > Caudata > Salamandridae > Triturus > Triturus cristatus. Next base: position 396,150,599 of record NC_140588.1, on the reverse strand, counting down.
TCAACATCTTTGACTTGGCCAGACGCCTTGCCACTGGCGTTATTGTCAATTAGGTCGGTGCCACACTCTCGAACCGGCCTTACACCTTATGAGATTGTATTTGGACGCCCAATGAATATTTGGGGTCCACCAAGGCCTAAGGCTGTGTATGATGTACCTTGTGTGATGATGAGTGATTATCTGGCACAGTTAACGGATAACTTGGTTTCTATTCATCAACAGGTCCGAGAGGCGCTCCCTGATCGGTCTACCGGTGAAGGACATGGTCTCCGCCCTGGGGATCATGTCATGCTGAAGGTCTTCGACAGGACGAACAGTTTGGAGCCGAGATGGGTCGGACCTGAGCAAGTCCTTCTTGCAACGAGGACGGCAGTGCGAGTCTCGAACAGGAAGAATTGGATCCATTCCTTGCACTGTCGAAAGGTACCGCCCGGATTGGTGGAGTCTGCCGTGCTGACCGATCAACGAGACATCCTAGCAGCAGAGACAGGCCGTGCTGCAGAGCCAAACGACACTGAGGAGCTTTTTCCGGACCATACGACTTCTGGAGGAAGGCGATATCATCTGCGACCAAGGAAGTGAGGTTTCCAGTACCGGGACATACTGTCAGAACGGCCCTTGGGTTAGTGAAACGGAGAGCCGATGAGGCAAGGGGGGGGGATCAGCCCTGCATTAGTGTAGTGACACCCGTCTTGGCCCGCTGGTGAAGAAATCAACCGCTGCCCAAGGGGAAGAGTTCTGACAGACTTTTAGTTTCAGGAAGATATCAGGGTATTATTTCCTTTGACATGGAGAAGAAGAAAATTCTTTGTGCGTTGGGGTTCATGCTAACAGTAGCTATTGTTGGTATAACCACATGGTTTGTGGAGGAGGCAACTCCTGCTCGAAAGACGCTTGTGTTGACGACTCCAGTGCCTGCGGAGCACTATTTTTACACATTGCCATACCAAGAGTTGAAGCATCGGCAATCCTATTTGAATAACACTTTCATTCAGATGCTGCATCACACCCACGTTGCTACAAACGCTACGAACTGTTGGATATGTGGGATGATGCCAGCCCATCAGAAGAAAGGAGGTACGCCATTCATACCACTTCCTTTCTCTCACAATGGCTCCTGTAGAGCATGGTACACTCTGTTGTTTGCCACTCGAAAACCGACAGTGGGACGATTGCTTTTTAGACTTAATAAAGAATGTCATCAGGACAAGAATGGATATCCACAAGCGAATGGGACAATTTGGGAATGGGAAGAATACCGACCGGACAATGAATCCATCCCCTATATCTTCACGAACACCAGAGACACTACGGGAAGAGATAAATTTGTAATTCAAGTAGCACAAGCCCAAGCGGACTTGTGTGTCCAGAGTGTGGGTTTCATCCCTGTTGGTGTCAGTGATTGTATAACTGTGTTAAACATTGATGGGTTAAATAATAGCACCTTCCTAGCATCCCATAATACCTACTTTGTATGTGGAAATAAAGGTTATTACCGTCTGCCGGCTGGGTGGTCTGGGGTATGCTATGTATCATTCCTATTACCTCCTGTATTCCTAGCACCTGCATCGTAGCATAAAGACTTGAAATTGTTGAATAATGTGACTGTAAATAGGTATAAACGTACTTTATCGATCGATGATGTGGATCAAACTGATACCAGTTTGCAACAGTATATTGATTTTAATTTAGGACTGTTTTTCTTTGTCGGAGCCGTGTTGAATAGTAGGAAGATCCGAAGATTAACAAGAGTGGTAGAAGCTGTGACAAATCAGACTGCTGCTGCTCTTGGGAATCTTACGGAAGAGTTACAGATTACCAGAATTGTTGCATTACAGAACCGTATGGTATTGGATGTAATGCTAGCTGATCGAGGAGGAGCCTGTAAAATTATTGGAAGTAGCTGCTGTGTGTTCATTCCTGATCATACGCCATCCGTTTATAACGCCATTAATAAGCTGCATAAAATAGCAGCTGAAATCCACACGGAAAACGGCACTTGGTCCTTTTCTGGATGGTTTTGGGCATTGGTTACTGCCTGGGGATGGAAGGTCTTAACTGGTCTCTGCATTATTATAGCAATTCTGTTCTTTCTCTGTATGTGTATTCAATGTGGACCATTGTGCTGTTCTGTATGCATTTCATTCTGCATTCCAGATAAGAAAGCTATTGCCGATGTTGCCCGCCAGAAGGGTTTAGCTAAAGAGGTTAAAGGAATGATGATAATTGATATATACGATGATTATTCTTGGAAGCCAGATGTCTTCAGTAAATGCTGAAAGGGTCGTCTGTTGTAAATTAAGGACAGAATGTGATTAAGCATTTACTGAAAACATTAGTGTTTCCCTTTTATTGTGTTTTCCCCATTATGTTGGCCTAAGTCCGGACTCCATTTTGTATTGACATGCTGCCATGTGTTCACCACGAGGAGAGTCCGACCTCTGTGTTAGTTGCTCTTGTAATCTGCCTAGCAACAGGTTATAAATAGCTCTCCCTTGTCCGTCTGGCGCATGCCCAGACTTGACCACATCTGTTATAATTAGCTTTGCTTGACCATGTGTTTTCGCGGGCCCAAGGAGTGTGTTAGCTCCGCCCATGTATTGATTCGGTATCGAGAATGACCCTAAATGGTAATGTTCCTCAACTCTGTGGTATCCACCCACTCATGAGCCCCTTCGCTGTGTATAAAAGGGGACTGTGTATGCAAGTTCTTTGTGCTACTCCTTGCAATACTGAAGAGTGTTGTGTGGATTGTAGGACCACCCTTAAGGGTTAATAAACGTTGCTTTTGTACTTTGCAGTTTCCGTGCCAACTTCCTTATAGATTTCGTTACAGAAGAGCGAACCCTTGTCTCTTGCGGGCCTAGCTGGGGCTTGTATTCATCACATGTACTACATGCCTTAGAATTGGCTAATATATGGAAGTGAAGTTGTTGGCTTAAAAATTCTATGTCACATGAGATGTTTAACAGACACATATCATTAAGATAAAAAGCAACCATTCTCTGTTTTTGTGCGGTATTCAAGCTTTAATAAGATTCTACTGTCATTAGGGTCTGCAGAGCCATTACATTTCGTACTCATCTCAATACCTGTAAAACATGAGCATAATAACTACTTAATGCAGATGATTTTACAGATTTGCTTCATGTTATGCTTTTTCGGCTCGTTGCGAAGGGATACTTCCATTAGTACTACAGACGTAATGGAATATTTGTTCTAAGTGTACCTCGCTGAATGACTTCAAGAATGAAAAGCTTAGAGCAAACAGCTATATCCATTGGATGATATCATCAGTGAAGTCATCAATACTATTATTAACCATGTCATGAGAGATGTACTATGTGAGGTCATAAGCAGAGCATGGTGGGGGTGTAAGTTATAGTTAGGTCAGTAAAGTATACCTGGTGAATGTCAGCTTTTCTTTTGTTATTAAAACATTGGGGCACATGTACAAGCCCCTATCGTGATGGGGCTTAGCCTTATTTACAAGGCAGCATTAAGCCTCTTAATGTGGCTTAACGCTGCCTTGTAAAGAAGGCCCCCTTTCACGCTATGCTTAGCGTGAAAGGGGAGGGCAGTGGGGGTTGCTGTGGGCATTCCACCGCAACACCCATTGATTCTGACACTGCCTCCTACTAATAAGGGAGATGTAAATAGGAAGCAGCACCTGAATTATGACCAGGGAAAATATGTGTGCTGCGTTGGGCAGCAAACATGAAAACAGCAAAAGGCCTATGATTGTTTATGTGACGGAAAGTCCACCTTCCTGCACATAAACAATCATTTTAAAAAAATTGCATTTTTCTACTTCTGCGTGTACTGCGTTAAGCAGCACAAATAGAAGTTAAAAGCAGCATTTAAAGATCGTTTATGTGCATGGAGGGGAACCTGCCTGTACATAATTAATCTTCCACTGAATGAAGACATCCTTGCACTATGGAGTAAGGGTGCCTGCGTTGGTGCTAGGCTGCTAAACTTAGCACCAGCGCAGGGGGAAAAGCAAGGCTGCACCATATTCTTGTAAATAGGTGCAGCCCTGTGTTTCAGAAATGGCGGACCGTGTCGTTAAGCCAAGGAGGCTAAAGACACGCTCCGACACTTCTTTGTACATATGCCCCATCGTTTTTTATATTATTAGAATACCTAACTATAACTTCACTTTAACCCTTGCTATTTCATTAATATCTGTTTTTTTATGATATTCACCCAACTCTCTGACTGGGCATAGCTTTATTCCATGCAGTCCCCATATTGCGTGGCTTGTCATCTGTTAGCCCCATATTCATCCATTTGCTCCATTATCTTGAGGGTAGCAGGACCCCAAGCAGCACCATGGATCTCAAAGGCAGTGCTGTAGTGGCGTGACATATATGAGCAATGCACAACTGAAGCATACATAGATTTACTGCTCATGCTTCTTGTCCACGGGAGCCAACAGAAGTGGATCAATCCCAACTCCCAAGGTGCCTTTCCTTCTTGAGAAAACATAAGTTGGAGTTAATTAAGGATGCGACCACACCTGCCTAAAGTGCCACAGAATCACTCACAGGCTCTCAGCTTATAATCTCTTCCCCTTCTCAGTCAATCAGCATCCAACCACATTGAAAGTACATCACAAAAATTGCAACTCAAGATCAACAATGCACACTCTTCGGCCACCCATCATATTGGCATTGATGAAATCATCACAATTAGCAACCTAGATGCACTTTTCAAAATAGAAACATGGTTCAAATTCACCTCCACAATCCATTTTTGAAATTTCATCCATGCAGATAACTGCGGCCAACACATAGTCTGCAAACACAAGAGAAAAGGAAGTCCTGTCATCCACAACACACTTTGGTCCTGCATAAGCAGCAACCTAGTAACACCAAAGTCTCCTCCCCATCTAATCTGCAGATTTTCCCTTACCCAATTGGAACGTTACAGAAGAAATCTCAGATGTCATTATTTTTGCCCCCTTACAGAACACACATCCTACATCCAACAGAGACTTCAACCTACCTGAAGTCACTAGCATGGATGGGATTGATTAATTTGTCATCTTCTTCACCATTTCTCACATAAAACCCACAACCCACAACAAGGTTAACCAAAAAGGGAAAAACTGATGTTGCAGTCTTTTGAAGCCCGTCGTATAGCCTACCGTGAATTAATCAACTAACTGAAACACAGTGTTCTTCAAAGATTTCAAATAATGGGTCAATGAATCAACTACCTGAAAAACAGAAATCTTCAAAGACTTCAAACACTGTGTAACACCTCTCTCAAACTCCCCTAATCCCACCATCAGTTGACAAATGCACTGCTATCATCCATTTTGTCCTTGAGAAGATCATCAAAATCCCACATCAACATCACAAAACAGTCACAAAACTAGTGACTTTGGTCTTTTTTGGCACGCCAAACTGACCACCACCTTAAACTCACTCAAAGCCACCTCCTGTGAAGATTAAATTCTTCTATCATCCATCCTAAAATCTCTCTGAAGAGAACCCATATATCCGTTCTCAACATCCTTAAGGCTTCTCTTAACCAAGGACGTTATTCCAAATTCTGCGTCTTGAGCAGCACCTTTAGGACAGCACTTTCCACAATGCAAAAAAAGAAACCCTTCCTGGAGCCATCAAGACAGAGTAGATTCTTCCCCTGCTAAAGCAATGAACCCTTGCTTTGAGATGATATTGCTAATGTCTGAACAATCACCTATCTATACTTCATAGCACAAATTATGCAAAAAGTAGTTTTCACCCAGCTATAAGAGCAGATCAGCTAGAACAATCTTATGGAAGACTACAAATCCAGCAACATATCTTGCTGCAGCTCAGAGGCAGCCACACATCAAGTAGTTGAAATTGGCCTCTTTATCAATGACAGAAATAACCCCTGACCTTGTGTGACCTCTCTGCAGTTTTAGACACTGTCAGCCACCAAGAACTGATCCAAACTATGGAATCACGCCTGGACTTGTCTGACATAGTACTGTATTAGTTCACCTCTTACCATGCCAATTACAACCAACATATACAGATAGGATCCAGAAGATCTATCAGTTTGCATAAGCTCTCCACTTCTACTTCAAAATCTTCTCAACCGATGAGATTCAGTAATTCCCATCACATTGGAAGTAGTGGTGAGCATAGCTCGAATAATTCTGTGTAGTGTAATCATGCGAAACTACCCAAAAATTCCACAATATTATGCGAACAAGAGTCATTCTGCATTTAGTGCTATTTTCATAGCGCATAAATTGCCTATCCCAAATGGGCGCGAGGATGCATGGTGCACTAAGAAATATTGCTAAATCCAACAGAACACAAATACCAGCACGAGCAGCCGCTCTCGCTCACTAAATGTGCTCTTCTTGTATGATTTTTCCCCATATTACTGCAGGCATTTAGCACTGGTTTCTCAGTGAAGGATGCATTGCATGCTAAGAAAATAGCACTAAATGTAAACATGGACAGCGGCACGAGCAGCCACTCACATTCAATCAATCAATGAGGGAATTGTAAAGTGTGCTACTCACCCAAGAGGGTCTCAAGGCGCTGGTGGGGGGGTAAGCAGCACAGTTCAGTCGAAGAGCCAGGTCTTGAGTGTCTTCCTGAAGATTTTCAGAGAGGGGGCGTGTCTGATGTCGATCGGGAGCTTGTTCCAGTTCTTGGCCGCGATGTAGGAGAAAGCCGATACGTCTGTTCTGGCTCTGCAGATGCGCGGGGTTTCGGCGAGGTCAAGGTCGGCGGATCGGAGGTTTCTCTTGGGTGCATGGAAGGAGATTTTCTCGTTGAGGTATTGCAGTCCAGTGTTGTGGAGGCATTTGAAGGTGTGGGTGAGCCAGTGGAGGTCTTGTAGGTGTTGGGTGATGTGTTCTTGTTGAGGGATGCTGAGAACGAGTCTGGCTGCTGTGTTCTGTATGGTCTGAAGTTTGCAGAGCGGAGACTTGTTGATTACGGTGTAGAGGGCATTTCCGTAGTCCAGTCTGCTGGTTATGAGTGCGTGAGTGACAGTTTTTCTTGATGCGGGGGGATCCATTTGAAGGTCTTGCAAAGGATGCGGAGGGTGTTGAAGCAGGTGGAGGCGACGGCGTTGACCTGTCGGGCCATGGAGCAGGAGGAGTCCAGTATGATGCCAAACTTCTGGGTGTGGTTGGAGGGGGTGGGTGAGCAGCCGAGGCCAATGGGCTACCAGGTGGTGTCCCATGCGGTGGGTGAGGGTGCCAGGATGAGGACCTCTGTCTTCTCCGAGTTGAGCTTCAGGTAGGTGCTGCTCATCCAGGTTGCGGCGTTCTTCATTCCTTCCTGAAAGCTGAGCTTGGTGGTGATGGGGTCCTTGGTGAGGGAGAGGTTGAGCTGGGTGACGTCAGCTTAGGAGCCTATTTTGAGTCTGTGCTGTCTGACGATGGCAGCGAGGGGGGCCATGTAGATGTTGAAGATCATGGGGCTGAGTGACGATCCCTGAGGCACTCCGCAGTTGATCTCCGTGGGTTCACAGAGGAAAAGTGGCAGTCTGATTCTTTGGGTCCTGCTGGTGAGGAAGGAGCAGAGCAGGGCGGTTCCCCGTATGCTGGGGTCGTGGTGAGTGTGCGGTGGGAGACGGTGTCAAAGGCTGCAGAGAGGTCATGTGGGATCAAGGCTGAGGTGTGGCCTTGGTTCAGGAGGGAGCGGGTGTCATCTGTGGCAGCGAGTAGGGTGGTCTCGGTGCTGTGGTTGCTTTGGAATCCGGATTGGGAGGGGTCAAGGATGGAGTTTTCTTCAATAAATGTCATTAGTTGGGCGTTGAAGGTCTTCTCGGTGACTTTGGCTGTGAAGTTAAGAAGGGAGATGGGTCGGTGGTTCTTGAGGTCTGAAGGGTCTGCTGAGCGTTTCTTGAGCAGGGGCTTTACTTCTGCACGTTTCGAGTCATCTGGGCAGGTGCTGGTTTCAAAGGTGGTGATGATGGTGCGTCGTAGTTCCGGTGCGATGGTGGTGGCGGCGGCTCTGTGGAAGATGTGCGGAGGGAAGGAGTCCATTGGTGTTCGTGAGTGGATGCCTTTCATGGTGATTCGGTGTCTTCAGTGGTGGCTGGGGTCTAGGCGGAGGTGGTGGGTTGACTGGTGTTGTTGGAGGGGGTGTGGTTTCAGAGTCCGGAGTCCGGAGTTCGTTCGTTGAAGTTGTTGTAAAGGGCCTTGATTTTCAGATGGAAATAGGAGCTGAGCTTGTTGCAGAGGTCCTGGGAATTGGTGATGTCTGTGGCGTCGCTGGGGGGTTTGGTGAATTCTTGGATGATGCTGAAGAGTTCCTTCGAGTTGCCGGTGTTGGTGGAGATCTTGTTCTAGATGAAGGCTTGTTTGGTTGAGCTGATGAGATGGTGGTAGTCTGTCATGGCGTTCTTGTATGTGGTGTGGTTTTCCAGTGTTTTGTTGTTTTGCCAATTCTTTTCGAGACGTCTGCATGTGCGCCTGGATTCTTGGAGATCGGCGGTGAACCAGGTGGCCTTCCTGGGGCATTGTCTGTCAGGTTGCGGAGGGGTGGAAGTTCGTCTGTGCAGTTGGAGATCCATCTGTGTGGTTGTTTGGCTGCGAGGTTGGAGTTGATTGAAGAGGAGGGGGCATAGTGGTTGAGGGTGAAGTTGAGGTGCTCCTCGGTGCCTTGCTCCAGTTATTTTGTGGTGGGTGGGGTCCAGTTTTGGGGCCGGTGGGTTAGTTGAAGTGGAAGTGTACACAGTGGTGGTCCATCCAGGGGGGTTGCGTGGTGTGGCTGAAGTGGATGTTGTTACCTCCTGTGAAGATGGGTTCGAGGGTGTGTCCATGTTGGACAGGCCACACGAAGGGCTTGCTCCCTCCCCGCTCGACAGGGCCCGAACCCCGGCCCACCGGGCATATCCCCGCCACAAGCACCTGTACTCCGCCTCCCGACGGACCCTCTGCCCTCGGACCCCTACTCATCACGGGGTCCAGCCCCACCGGCTTTCCCGGCCGGGTCAAGCCGCCATCTTGGGCCCTGCACCACGCGGCCGCATGGCCTCTCCTCGACCCTAACCCCGGGCCTGGCCGGCCCCGACATCCCGGCACCACCATCCACCCAGGAGGTGAGCGGACCACTTGGCAGGTCAATGGGAGAACGAAGTGTCAAGGGCTCTCCCCCGCCAGGTGCCGATCGCCTCCAGCTCCCCCAGGCCCTGGCTCCACCCCCTGCTGGGTGTCTGGACACCGTCATCCCGGACCCTCCGACCTCCAAGTGCGAGGGTCCGGACATCAAAGGGCACCAGCCCTATAACTGAGGCAGCTCCGGAGCAGGAAGGCAGTTGTATCCTGGAGTCGAGAGACACCGAGTGAACTCAACCCTGACGGTCTACTGGCGCTGCCGTAGCCCGCTCTTGTGAATCATCGTACTGCCTGCTGGCGCTGCCGCGGCCTTCTGCAACCTTCATCTTCCTGGGACCTGCTGGCGCTGCCGCGGCCCGTTGTAACGACCATCCTCACCGGGACCTGCTGGCGCTGCCGCGGCCTTCTGCAACAGTCATCCTCCTGGGACCTGCTGGCGCTGCCGCGGCCCGTTGTAACGACCATCCTCACCGGGACCTGCTGGCGCTGCCGCGGACCGTATATCTTCTGGGGACCTGCTGGCGCTGCCGCGGCCCGTTGTAACGACCATCCTCACCGGGACCTGCTGGCGCTGCCGCGGCCTTCTGCAACAGTCATCCTCCTGGGACCTGCTGGCGCTGCCGCGGCCCGTTGTAACGACCATCCTCACCGGGACCTGCTGGCGCTGCCGCGGACCGTATATCTTCTGGGGACCTGCTGGCGCTGCCGCGGCCCGTTGTATCGACCATCCACACCGGGACCTGCTGGCGCTGCCGCGGCCCATACCACCTAACCACCAAGCTCGAGGATTGTGAGCTCATCATCATCTCATCCGAACTACCTGATTGGTAAATAGACTGTCCCGCTACCCCCTTCCCTACCTTGCGAGACTCTAATCGAGGGGACCCCTGAGTCCAGACCTCCTTGTACCATTTAACCGTACCTTAAATAAGTGCTTATAAAGAACACTGAACCTTATCCGTGTGTGATATCTGTCTGTGGGGGGGAAGTTACTTGTCTGTACGATCGCTGGAGACGGCTCTCCCCGGAGACCTCTCCTCCTGACCCCGGCCGACCCTCCCGGTCCATCTACCTTTTCTAACATTGGTGGCCAGCGGCGCGATCCGAATCAACGCGTAATCGTACAGAGAGTAGCTCACCCCACGACAAAGCACGATGTCGACCAAAGATAGCAGCTCCACCGAGAAGTTCCAAATGGAGAAATTAGAAGAATACAACCACCGCGAACTGAGACAATTTTGCATAGAACTTGGCATTGCTACCACCGGCCTGAGTACCAAGGATGATCTAAAGCGCGCTCTTGAGTCATGGACAGAAACTGGGGTCGCAGGACCCTCCGACCAAAGCAGCGTCACACCAGACCAAAACAGCATCACACCAGAGGGGAACGCCACGGCTCCCGAGGAGCGGGGAACGGGCCTCTCCCAGGAGGAGATACGAGAAAGAGACAGAGTCAGATTACACGAATTAGAGATGGCACGACTCAAGATGGATGGGGAACTTAAGTTAGCTGAACAGAAAATCAACCTCGAGCATATGCGGATTCAAGAGGAACGAGAAGAAAAGCAGAGACAAAGAGAGCTGGAAGAGAAAAAAATAACGCTCGAGCACGAGCGCCGACTGGCGGAAATAGAACTGCGCAAACGGAACAAGGAACTGGGGGTGCCTGAGCGACCACACACCCCGGGGCCTATTGAGAAAAAAGTTCACATCCCCAAGGATGTGGTCCGCGAGTATGTCCGAGAAGACGACATACAACAGTGGTTTAAAGCCTATGAGATCGCAATGACCTCCCACCGGATCGACCGGAGTGATTGGGGAGCCGGACTTTGGGGGAGATTCATCAACGAGGGTCGCGATGCCCTGCTGCAGCTCCCCGATCACCAAATGTCGTCCTACGACCACATGAAGGCTGCCCTCCTCACCCGCTACGGCCTCACGCCCGAGATGTACCGCCAGAGGTTCAGGGATTGCACCCGGATCCCAGGTACAACTTGGGTGGAATACGTGAACTATTTCAGCCGGGCCTTCGAGGGTTGGATCAAGGGAAATCAGGTCACCTCCTACGAACAACTCTTCAACCTCATGGTATGGGAGCACCTGTCAAACAACTGTTTCGTCGAGCTCAGGCAGCACCTACTCGACAGTAAGCTGACTGACCCCCGGCAGCTCGCCGCCGAAGCTGACCGGTGGGAAAGCACCCGAGTGGGCCGGAAAGGGCCACCCGACCAGAACAGAAGCAACCAAGGCCAGCACCGTCCTCGGGGAGGAGGAGGGGGCCAGGGGCGAGGGAGAGACGCCTTGCCAGCAACACCCGTGGCCAGCACCCCCCCTCCGGCCGGCCGGGGCAACCCCCCGTTGCGGCCTGGGTACCGAGCCAACGTCACGTGCCACCGGTGCCAGCGACTAGGCCACTACGCCAACGATCCGAACTGCCCGCTAAACCAACCCCCCAAGCCCCGCCAGGTAGCTGCCGCTGCCCTGGGGGAAGAGCCAGCATCGGAGGGACCCGAGGAGTATGAGCCGGACCAGCAAGGGTGGGAACCGGCCGCCATGGTCCTGGCATGCTTAGGGGGAAGGGACATGGTTCCGCGGGCTCCCCTACCAGCCAACACCAGAAAATACGGTCAGTGGGTGACCATTAATGGACAGAGAGCCGAGGCCTTGCGGGACACCGGCGCCAGCGTGACGGCCGTCCGCTGTCACCTGGTGAAGCCCGAGCAGATCCTGCCGAACATTCTCTGCCCCGTCCGCTCGGCAGATAACTCTGAGAGCATGTGTAAGATGGCCTGCGTCCCGTTTGAATGGGGAGGGGTCTCCGGCCTACTGAAGGTGACGGTCCGGGACGATGCCCCCGTGGACTGCCTCCTGGGGAATGACCTCGAGAGTTCCCCGTGGGCCACCGTCGAGAGAAGAGAGCACTTGGGGATGCTGGGCCTCCCGGACTGGGCCTGCATAACCACCCGATCCATGGCCGCCCGTGCCACCCCCCGATCAGAAGAAACCGAATGGCCAGCACCTCCGCCCCCGGTTGCCCCCGTAGAGGACAACGGCGAGTCCGACCTCCCGGACCCGAGTACCGAAGAAGACGCGCAACACCAGGACCTTCCGGATCTGGCGCAGTGGCGGCAAGAAGGGGGGCCCACCCAAGAACAGTTCCGCCAGGAACAAAAAACCTGTCCCTCCCTCGAGGGACTCCGCCAACAAGCCAGCGCCCAAACCGCCGGGGACACCACCGGAACCCACTGGGTCTACTGGGATAACGACCTGCTCTACAGCGAGCAAAGAATCGCCGAGCTGGGGGCCGGTCGAGTTCTGGTGGTACCTCTCCGCTTCAGAGACTTTCTGCTCAACTTAGCCCACGATGTCCCCCTGGCTGGACACCTGGGCCAGGACAATACGTACAGTCGCCTGGTGACCCATTTTTTTTGGCCGAAAATGAGGAATGACGTCCTGAACCACTGCCGATCGTGCCCCACATGCCAAGCCAGCGGGAAGAGTGGCCGGAAGCTGAAGGCCCCTCTACAACCCTTCCCGGTGGTCACCACCCTGTTCGAGCGGGTGGGGATAGACATTGTGGGACCTCTGGACCCCCGCACGGCACAAGGACACAGGTTCATCTTGGTACTAGTGGACCATGCCACCCGCTACCCCGAGGCGGTGCCCCTACGGACAGTGACCGCCCCAGTGGTTGGCCGGGCCCTGATGGGTATCTTCTCCCGGGTAGGCTTCCCCCGAGAAGTCGTCAGCGACCGAGGCACGAATTTCATATCAAAATACATGAAGTCCCTCTGGCAACAATGCGGGGTCACCTACAGATTTACGACCCCCTATCACCCCCAAGGGAACGGACTAGTGGAGCGCTTTAACCGCACTCTCAAAGGGATGATTGGGGGATTGGAAGAACCTCTCCGTCGCCAGTGGAATGTACTGCTCCCGTGCCTCCTCTTCGCCTACCGGGAAGTTCCCCAGAAGTCCCTCGGTTTTAGCCCCTTTGAACTCCTATACGGACACCCTGTGCGAGGGCCCCTCAGCCTAGTCAAGGAAGGTTGGGAGATGGCCCCCCTAACGACCCCTCCAGACGTCTTCAAATACATCCTGGCCTTACGAAACCAGACCCGGCGCTTCAGGGAGATGGCCAAGGCGAACCTCGAGGCCAGCCAGGAGGACATGAAGAGGTGGTATGATCACAATGCCTCCTCCGTTGAATTCGAGCCTGGGCAGCAAGTATGGGTGATGTCCCCCACCGAACCATGTGCCCTGCAAGATAAGTGGACGGGGCCCTTCAAAGTGGTCGAGCGCAAAAGCCCCGTCACTTACCTCATCGACATGGGGTCCTCCCGGAACCCCCTTCGGGTCCTCCACACCAACCGGCTCAAACCGCACTTTGTGCGCTCCGAACTAAGCCTCTTGATGGCTACAGACAGTGGCACAGAAGAAGACTCCGAGCCCCTCCCGGACCTCCTGAGGACTCAGGAGAAGGACGGCTCCGTGGACGGGGTCCGGCTCTCTGACGCCCTCACTTCGGAGCAACGCCAGGACTGCCGGAACCTCCTGCTGCAGTTCGCTGCCCTGTTCTCCCTCACCCCCGGGGTCACCCCCTGGTGTTTGCACGACGTAGACACCGGGGACAGTCCCCCTGTCCGGCACCGGGCCTACCGCGTACCAGATCGGGTACGGGCCTGCATACAGGAGGAAGTGGCCAAGATGCTCACGATCGGGGTCATCGAGCCCTCGGACAGTCCCTGGGCCAGTCCGGTCGTATTAGTTCCCAAGGCCGCTGCCCCCGGCTCCGCCCCTGAACTGAGATTCTGCGTCGACTACCGGGGCTTGAACGCTGTCACCCGGACCGACGCTCATCCCATCCCCCGAGCAGACGAGCTGATCGACCGGCTGGGGGCCGCCCGCTACCTTAGTATCTTCGACCTAACGGCGGGCTACTGGCAGATCGGCCTCACACCCAGGGCTCAGGAACGGTCAGCCTTCTCTACCCCCGATGGCCACTATCAATTTAAGGTCATGCCCTTTGGCATGAAGAATGCCCCCGCCACGTTCCAACGCCTTGTGAACCAGGTCTTGGCAGGGCTTGAAGAATTCAGCGCTGCCTACCTGGACGATATCGCTGTATACAGCCGCCACTGGTCCGACCACCTCCGTCACCTCCAAGAGGTCCTACAAGCCCTCCAGCGGGCCGGCCTCACCATTAAGGCCGGCAAGTGCCAGATTGGCCAAGGGTCTGTGACCTACCTTGGGCACCAAGTGGGGAGCGGGCTGGTGGCCCCACTACAACTTAAGATTGCTGCCATCCAGTCCTGGCAGCCCCCCGTCACCCAGACCGAGGTCCGGGCCTTCTTGGGGCTCACCGGCTACTACCGGCGGTTCGTGAAGGACTACGGCAGTATCGTGGGGCCCCTCACGGGTCTCACATCCAAGAACCAGCCGAAGCGGGTCAACTGGACTCCTGATTGTCAAGCGGCCTTCGAGGAGCTGAAGGCCGCCCTGTGCACCGCCCCGGTGCTCCAGGCCCCCGATTACAGTCGGGAATTTGTGGTGCAGACCGACGCCTCCGACCACGGCATCGGGGCCGTCCTCTCTCAGTTGAACCCCGAAGGTCATGACCAGCCGGTGGCCTTCATCAGCCGCCGTCTCCTGGCCCGAGAACAGCGTTGGAGCACCATCGAGAGGGAGGCATTTGCAGTAGTGTGGGCCCTCAAAAAGCTCCGGCCCTATCTCTTCGGTACCCACTTCCGGGTACAAACGGACCATCGACCCCTGCAATGGCTGATGCAGATGAGGGGGGAGAACCCAAAACTCTTGCGCTGGTCCATTTCCCTGCAGGGGATGGACTTCACCGTGGAGCACCGACCAGGCCAAGACCACGCCAACGCAGATGGCCTGTCCCGCTTTTTCCGCCTCGACGAAGAGAGTCCCCAAGGAGATGGGTGACTCTCCCCGCCTTCAGCTGGGGGGGACGCATGTTGGACAGGCCACACGAAGGGCTTGCTCCCTCCCCGCTCGACAGGGCCCGAACCCCGGCCCACCGGGCATATCCCCGCCACAAGCACCTGTACTCCGCCTCCCGACGGACCCTCTGCCCTCGGACCCCTACTCATCACGGGGTCCAGCCCCACCGGCTTTCCCGGCCGGGTCAAGCCGCCATCTTGGGCCCTGCACCACGCGGCCGCATGGCCTCTCCTCGACCCTAACCCCGGGCCTGGCCGGCCCCGACATCCCGGCACCACCATCCACCCAGGAGGTGAGCGGACCACTTGGCAGGTCAATGGGAGAACGAAGTGTCAAGGGCTCTCCCCCGCCAGGTGCCGATCGCCTCCAGCTCCCCCAGGCCCTGGCTCCACCCCCTGCTGGGTGTCTGGACACCGTCATCCCGGACCCTCCGACCTCCAAGTGCGAGGGTCCGGACATCAAAGGGCACCAGCCCTATAACTGAGGCAGCTCCGGAGCAGGAAGGCAGTTGTATCCTGGAGTCGAGAGACACCGAGTGAACTCAACCCTGACGGTCTACTGGCGCTGCCGTAGCCCGCTCTTGTGAATCATCGTACTGCCTGCTGGCGCTGCCGCGGCCTTCTGCAACCTTCATCTTCCTGGGACCTGCTGGCGCTGCCGCGGCCCGTTGTAACGACCATCCTCACCGGGACCTGCTGGCGCTGCCGCGGCCTTCTGCAACAGTCATCCTCCTGGGACCTGCTGGCGCTGCCGCGGCCCGTTGTAACGACCATCCTCACCGGGACCTGCTGGCGCTGCCGCGGACCGTATATCTTCTGGGGACCTGCTGGCGCTGCCGCGGCCCGTTGTAACGACCATCCTCACCGGGACCTGCTGGCGCTGCCGCGGCCTTCTGCAACAGTCATCCTCCTGGGACCTGCTGGCGCTGCCGCGGCCCGTTGTAACGACCATCCTCACCGGGACCTGCTGGCGCTGCCGCGGACCGTATATCTTCTGGGGACCTGCTGGCGCTGCCGCGGCCCATTGTATCGACCATCCACACCGGGACCTGCTGGCGCTGCCGCGGCCCATACCACCTAACCACCAAGCTCGAGGATTGTGAGCTCATCATCATCTCATCCGAACTACCTGATTGGTAAATAGACTGTCCCGCTACCCCCTTCCCTACCTTGCGAGACTCTAATCGAGGGGACCCCTGAGTCCAGACCTCCTTGTACCATTTAACCGTACCTTAAATAAGTGCTTATAAAGAACACTGAACCTTATCCGTGTGTGATATCTGTCTGTGGGGGGGAAGTTACTTGTCTGTACGATCGCTGGAGACGGCTCTCCCCGGAGACCTCTCCTCCTGACCCCGGCCGACCCTCCCGGTCCATCTACCTTTTCTAACAGTCCTGCCTTGTGAGTGGGGGTGGTGAGGAGCTGATTCAGTTCGAGGTTAGAGAGGTTGTCTAGGACGGTGGAGGAGTTGGGGTCATTGACCTGTCGAGGTGGAAATTGAGGTCTCCGAAGAGTATGTAGTCCATGTAGGTGATTGCGTGGACTGTGACGAGGTCGGTGATGGTGGTGGTGAACGTGGTTCATGCTCAGGAGGCCTGTAGGTGAGTGTGCCGCAAAGTGTGGATCTTGTGCTGGTCTGTATCTGGAAATGGAGGTGCTCTGTGGTGGACAGGGGGGTTGCTTGTTGAGGAGGTGGTGAGTCAGAGGGAGCTCTTGTGCGTGATGGCGAGTTCTCCTCCTGGGCGGTCCGGGCAGTCTTTCCTCTGGACCTTGTATCCATCGGGGATGGCGTTGGCGATGTGCGGGGCAGAGCAGGCGTTGTTCCAGGTTTCCGTGAAGAAGGTGACATCGGGCGAGAGGGTGTCGAGGAGGTTCCAGATCTCTACGGAATTTCTGTGCAGGGAGCGCACGTTGAGGAGGATGCATCTTAGGGCTTCAGTGGTTTTGTTGTCTGGCGTGACGCTGATGCACATGGGAGTGCGGAGGACAGTGAAGGTCTGGTGGCAGTGACGACAGGAGAACTTGCCATGGGTAGTGCCACTAAATTAATTGTTTCTGTGCTATCTTCCTCCCCCAAATTACTCTTCATTATACCAGTTGGAGTAATTGCTTAATTTTTGGTAAATCCTTATAAAAGGGTAACCCAAAATTACCAAAATTACTCCTGTTACTCCGGTATAATGAAAATAATTCCCAGGCCTAATTGCAAGCTACTCTAGCACTCCATCTCAATTATATACCTAAAGACTAAAATGGCTTTAACTGACTTCTTTCTGTTCACCAACAGCACCAAACAACCGCAGACTCAAATTGAGTATTTTCATATGAAAGTGGATTGCTTCACCACTCAGCTCAAAGTTAATAGAAAATCCCTGGGCATTGACCCAGCCTTAAAATTAAAAAATCACCAGGGAAACCAACTCAGCAAGTCACTAGTCTTTCTCCAATCCAGAAGTCGATTTCAGAATTTACAGTTTTCAGAATTGCAGTTTAAATTCAGGTCCTTTCCCACCAGGATATAAGCAACTCTCTGCTTAATGGCACTTCCAGATACTACTTTGGCATCCCGAATAGCATCCTACCTATGGTAGCATGTTTCGTCAATCAATCAATCATAGCATTTGTATAGCACACTACTCACCCGGAAGGGTCTCAAGGTGCTTGGGGGAAGGGGTCCGCTACTGCTCGAACAGCCAGGTCTTGAGTTGTCTCCTGAAGGTGAGGTGGTCCTGGGTCAGCCGGAGGTGGATGGGGAGGGAGTTCCATGTCTTGGCCGCCAGGTAGGAGAAGGATCTGCCTCCGGCGGTGGCTCTTCGGAAGTGTGGTACGGTTGCGAGGGCGAGGCTGGTAGACCGTAGCTGGCGGGTGGGCGTGCAGAAGGTCAGGCGGTCGTTGAGGTACTTGGGGCCCAGGTCGTGGAGAGACTTGTGGGTGAGGAGCCTGAACGTGATCCTCTTGTCAACGGGGAGCCAGTACAGGTCCCTCAGGTGGCCGGACATGTGGCTGCGTCGGGGGATGTCCAGAAAGAGTCTGGCGGAGGCGTTCTGGATGCGTTGGAGTCTTTTCTGTAGCTTGGCTGTGGTTCCGGCGTAGAGGGTGTTTCCATAGTCCAGTCGGCTGGTGACGAGGGCCTGGGTGACCGTCTTCCGGCCACCAGGAGTCGTTCCAGGCGGAGGGTGATGGTCCCAGGATGAGGACTTCCGTCTTGTCTGAGTTCAGTTTCAGGCGGCTGTTCTTCATCCACTCGGCGACGTCTTTCATCCCTTCGTGTAGGCTGGTTCTGGCGGTGTCGGGGTCTCTGGTGAGGGAGAGGATCAGCTGGGTGTCGTCGGCGTAGGAGATGATGTTGAGGTTGTGTTGGCGTGCGATGGTGGCTAGAGGTCTCATGTAGACGTTGAAGAGGGTGGGGCTGAGTGATGATCCTTGCGGGACTCCACAGATGACTTTGGTGGCCTCGGATCGAAACCGGGGGAGGCGGACTCTCTGTGTTCTTCCGGCGAGGAATGAGATGATCCACTTCAGTGCCTTCTCTTGGATGCCGGTGTTGTCGAGGCGTTGGACTAGGGTGCGGTGGCAGACAGTGTTGAATGCTGCGGAGAGGTCCAGGAGGATGAGTGCCGCTGTTTCCCCGTTGTCGAGCAGGGCTCGGATGTCGTCGGTGGCTGCGATGAGGGCGGTCTCGGTGCTGTGGTTGGCTCTCAAACCGGACTGCGAGGGGTCTAGGGATCCGTTCGTCTCGAGGAAGGCGGCAAGCTGTTTGTTGACGATCTTCTCGATGACTTTGGCGGGAAAAGGGAGGAGCGAGACGGGTCGGAAGTTTTTGAGGTCGGTGGGGTCCGCTGTTGGTTTCTTCAGTAGGGCGCTGAGCTCGGCATGCTTCCAGCTCTCCGGGAAGGTGGCGGTGTTGAAGGAGGTGTTGATGATGTCCCGGAGTTGGGGTGCGATGGTGGAGTCGGCCTTGTTGAAGACGTGGTGGGGCAGGGGTCGGTTGGAGAGCCGGAGTGGATGGTGTTCACCGTGCGGGCTGTGTCTTCGGTGGTCACCGTGGTCCAGGTGCGGAGGGTGGCGGTGGGGTTCGTTGGTTCGGTGGTTGGGTGCGTGGATGGTGCGCCGAAACTGTTGTGGATGTCGGCAATCTTGCGGTGGAAGAACGAGGCAGGGAGTCGCAGAGATCTTGTGAAGGGGTGATGTCGTTGTTGCCGGTGCTGGGGTTGGAGAACTCCTTGACGATGCTGAAGAGTTCCTTGCTGTCGTGGGCGTTGTTGTCCAGTCGCCCCTTCAGTGATTTCTTCTTGGTGGTGCGGATGAGCTGGTGGTGCTTGCGGGTGGCGTGTTTGAGGGCGGTCATGTTGTCAGTGGTCTGGTCGTGGAGCCAGGCTTTCTCGAGGGTGCGGCAGGTCTTCTTGGAGTCCTTGAGTTCGTCGGTGAACCAGGGGGCTTTCTTGCTTCTGGGTCTGCTGGGAGGGTTCTTCAATGGTGCGAGGTCATCGGCGCAGGCGGTCAGCCACTGTGTGAAGTTGCAGGCTGCTTCGTTGGCGTCTGATGTGCTGGCAGGTGGGTTCTGGCTGAGGGAGGTGGTGAGCTGGTCGGCGGTGATCTTGCTCCAGCTCCTGTGAGGAACCTGTTGCGGGTGGTGGTGGGTTGTGGTTTTTCTGAATCTGAAGTGGACGCAGCTGTGGTCGGTCCAGTGGAGTTCGGTGGAGTGGCTGAAGCTGATGTGCTTGCTGGATGAGAAGACGCGATCAAGCGTGTGGCCGGCGTAGTGGGTGGGGGTGTTGACCAGTTGCTTGAGGCCGAGGTTGGCGAGGTTGTCCAGCAGGGTGGCGGTGTTGCGGTCCTTGTTGTTCTCCAGGTGGAAGTTGAGGTCCCCTAGGAGGATGTTGTTGGCGGAGGGGAGGGCGTGTGGGCTGATGAAGTCCGTGATGTCTTCGCCGAATTGCGTGCGTGGTCCCGGGGGTCGGTAGATGAGGGTGCCTCTGAGGGTCGTCTTTGGGTCGGTGTGAATCTGGAAGTGGAGGTGTTCGGCGAGGGTGTCGTCGGCGTCGGTCGTGATGCGGATGGTGTTCTTGTGGACGATGGCGATGCCTCTTCCGGTTTGGTTGACGCGGTCCCTCCTGATGATCTTGTATCCATCTGGGATGGCTATGGCGATGTCGGGGGCTGAGGAGGCGTTCATCCATGTTTCAGTGAGGAAGGCGATGTCTGATGATGTTGTGTGAGGAGGTTCCAGAGTTCTACGGCATGTCTGTGGACGGAGCGGGTGTTGAGCAGGATGCACTTGAGGTCGCTGCTGGAGTTTGGCTTGGCGGGCGTGGTGCAGGTTCGGAGGCAGGAGAACTTGCAGGTTGTGCAGGTGAAGGGTCCGTGAATGCGTCTTGGGGCGGCTCGGCAGCAGGTGGGGTTTCGCCCGGCATTGAGTGGGTTGAGGGCTGCGGCATCGTAGGTCTGTCGGGTCGACTTGCATCCCTGGGGACCAGGGGTCCTGGCACTGGGCGCGGTCCAGGCGCGGACGGGCACAGACAGGCTTGCCTTTGGCGCGCCTTCGGCGCACAATCGGCGCGCCCGCTGCGCGTGACCGCTGCGCGTACGCGCGGTCGCCATTTATGGCAAAGTGGGAGGGAGGGAGGAGCAGCTGGGAGGCGGGGAGGGCACAAAACGAAAAGGGGGCGTGGCCGCTTGGACGGCGGTGGGAAGCGGGGAGCGGGGCGGGCAGGCACAGGGGGACTGATTAACAAGCAACAAAGCCAATACAACAACGTTCAGGGGACAGCAGTGACAACAGTCAAAAGGCAAAAAACAATTAGGAAACGAAACGGTTAAACACACACACGCAAAATACGGTGGAGGGGCAGGGAACAGCGAGGCAGGCACAACGAGGCTGCGGGCAGCAGCAAGGCGAGGGGCACACACACAGCTGGTGGCCGTGCGGCGCGGGGGTGTCCTGAGAACAGGTCACACTCACCTGTGCCGCGCGGTCGCCATTTATGGCCAAGTGGGAGGGAGGGAGGAGCAGCTGGGAGGCGGGAGCGGGGAGGGCACAAAACGAAAAGGGGGCATGGCTGCTTGGACGGCGGCGGGAAGCGGGGAGCGGGGTGGGCAGGCACAGGGGGACTGAATAACAAGCAACAAAGCTAATACAACAACGTTCAGGGGACAGCAGTGACAACAGTCAAAAGGCAAAAAAGAATTAGGAAACGAAACGGTTAAACACACACACGCAAAATACGGCGGAGGGGCAGCGAACAGCGAGGCAGGCACAACGAGGCTGCGGGCAGCAGCGAGGCGAGGGGCACACACACAGCTGGTGGCTGTGCGGCGCGGGGGTGTCCTGAGAACAGGTCACCCCCCAAAGACAATAATATCATAAAGATTAGCTGCCTCACCTTCAAGGACATTAGATATGATACCCTAAAACTTGCCACTAACACGACTAATTCATGTAGACAACACCACACTCAGATACTTAACATCGCTTGATTCAAGAAAAATATGAGCTACCAGGAAAAATTCCAGGAAGTCAGTCCTTCCACATCTATGAACTCAGGATCTGAAACAATATCCCATTGATAACAGAACTATTGTCATCCTCCTGCAATTGAGGGAGACACAAAATACAAATTTCACAACCATGATGAAGTACCATGTATGCCAAACCAACAGGGCACCCGCTCTATTTTGTGTTAGGCAAACCACCAGTTTTTCCAACAGCTATGCCATGATGGCTCCACCTTCAGAAGAAGTTACTCTACCTGCCTGATGGAATAGGGGCCATCGGAGCAAGGGCAAACAACAGCCCTTTGTTTTAAAGCAGACAGTCTTATGAAGTTATGAAAAGAATAAAAGTTATGACCCCCACACCCTGTGAGAAAACTCCAAGGGTGTAGTGGCAATTAATGTTTTGTTTTACAGAAAGAAAAAAACGCTTTCAAAGTTTCTGTCTGAAAAAGAAAATGTTTAATGCTTGGCTGACTACAACACAGTGTCTTGATATCAAATGTCATTGCTATGCGGGGTCTCCTGTGAACATAATGCAATCAGTGCTGGGACAGAGTAAACAAATTATGGCAGTCTTCTGTCCGTCAGGGTTGCGGACGTACTGTCCTTGACCACCTTGATCGAGTAAAGACCTCCAAGGGCTTTACCAGCCCCTTACACTACTTCATACCATGAGTACCATTTTGGTCCATAGTTGATAGTACTATCTGACATTTACCTGCACTGTGTGTCTTTTAATAA
Organism: Triturus cristatus; assembly: GCF_964204655.1. Lineage (NCBI taxonomy): Eukaryota > Metazoa > Chordata > Amphibia > Caudata > Salamandridae > Triturus > Triturus cristatus. The sequence continues at coordinate 396,128,311 of NC_140588.1, read as the reverse complement.
ACGGACTTCTTGCAGGTGCAGAAACATAAATAAAAACCTATACTTCTGCCATCATCACTGGACCCAAGAGTCATGTTATTCAAAATGCAAGTATCAATTCACAAAGCTGTTTGTGCACTTCAAACTTGAATGTTCAAGTAGCAGGATTTACTAGTACAAAGCTGTGAATGAGTGTGTTATTAATTGGGGTGGTGGGTGTGAGCCACAGGAAATATTTAGACTATTCTTGTTTGGTCCAATAAGGATTTCAGCAATTTAAACCTGAACTTGACCCCTGGTAGCTATGGCACAGCGCAGGCAGGCTTCATGAAAGAAAATATGTAATGCATTTAGAAGTCCCAAAATAGTGGAAAACTCAGAAATAAAATTTCCCCTTCTATTCATAAATATAGGGAATAATTTAATGAACAGAATTATTCTAAAACTGCAAAAATCCAATAAGGGGAACTGGAAATATGAATTTTAAAGCTTATCTTTAAAAAGCGAGCCAAAAAGCATTAAACATCAACCATAGTCATGATGTCACACTTCACCAGGACATTAACGCGAATTAAGGATTACTCCGATGGAGCACAGGCTGGATATAAAAAACAGGTTTGTCCTGCTACAAGTTTTATCTTCTGACTGAGGGCCTCATGTAGGTAAATAAATTTTACCGTTTCGTAAATACCGAGCCGTACCGAATCGGTAAATTAGAATCGGTAAGTTATATGTAGGTAAAAATTCGGTAACAGTTACCGATTCGGTAACATTCGGTAATCACGAATCGGAATTCACCGAATCGGTAAATACCGAGGTGGTATTTACCGATTCGGAAAATACCGAATCGGTATTTACCGAATCGGAAAATACCGAATCGGGATGTACGGAATCGGTAAATAAAATCACATGACTTGACGAAACAGCTAATCCTGTGCAACCACAGCCCACCCAACCAGGAAGTGGCCACACCCAGGCAGGTGTACATAATTAGCCGACCCTGGAGAGGCTTGGAGTGCAGAGGAGAGGCAGGGAGCCGGTGCCTGTGCGAGCGGGAAAACGAACATCATGTCCAGCCAGAGAACACAGAGAGACGGAGGGGAAAGGAGGAGGAAGCTGAAATTTAGCCCCAAGGAACTCCAGGTGCTGGTGGAGGAGGTGGTGAAGCAGCACCAGAAGCTGTTTGGAAGGCAATCCCTGCAAGTGCCTGAGGCTGAAAAGCGCAACATAAGGCTGGCCATCCAGGCGCAGGTCAATGCTGTGGGAGTGACCCACAGGGACATAGAGGTCCTAAAGAAGCGCTGGTATGACCTGAGGATTGTAACCAAGAGGAAGATGGGCGACATCCAGAAGGAGGCCAGCCAGACTGGAGGTGGAACCAACAGGGCACCTGCCCTCACCGAACTGGAGGAGCTGGTGGGGGCCACAATCGAGCAAGAGAGCGTCGTGGGTCTTGGGGACGCCGACAGCTCTGCCAGAGCCGCCACACAACAAGGTAAGACGCAAGCACAGCAATGTAGCACCCCCAATCCCTATCCCACATCCCCCATTGTGAAACGAGAATCACACTGCAGTCCACACGTGTCAGTGCAGACAGGCAATGCATTCCGGGAGATGTAGTCAGGGAAACACCAACCATGACGTAAATGTTACAGGGCAACAAGGCATGTCACACACTCGAGGCACAAGGAGACAGAGGACATTTTGGAATGTGAAATGATTTATTGTGACGCTTTCAATGCAGCCCTTCGGGGACACTGAGCCAATGTTGTATTTCTGTCCACAGATGTGACATCATGCAGGACAGGGCATGCTGCAGGAGAGACGGCACACCGGCCACAAATATCACCTCTAGCCAGCACAAGTTCAGACCAGGGAGCAGGCCCACTGGCAGCCGCACCACCAACACAGGCAGCCTCGCCGCAGCCAGAGCCAGCATCACCTCACCCAGAGCCAGCATCACCTCACCCAGAGCCAGCATCACCTCACCCAGAGCCAGCATCGCCACTCATGTTCGAATCACCGGCCACATCTCCGCTTGCAGGTGTGGGAATGAGGAGGCGTCCAGCAGCCAGGCTACGAGCCTTAGATACCTCGTCAGACGACAGCATGGGCCCTGAAGAACTCACCAGGCCCCAGGAAGGGAGCCATGCCACTGCGCCCCACACCTCACAGGCAGCACAGACGGGAGCAAGAGGGCGCCGCAGGTCGCGTGTCCAGAGTCCACCAGCAACCATTGACGGCCATGGTGTCTTCTTGGGTCTCGAGGGCCAAATGTTGAAACAACAGCGCCTGCAAACAAAGGCAGTCATGTCAGTCCAGAGGCACATGCGGGTGACGAAAACCACATTAGTCAACATAGACAAGAACATCAGCGGCATGGCTGCGGGCATTCGGGACATGTCCCAGTCAATTCTGCAGTTGTGCAGCAAATTAGATGCTGACCTCGACGCACGGCGCAGGGAACGGCAGAGAAGGGACACTAGCAACAGGGCACTCAACCGTCTGGCAACTGCGACTTCTCTACTGTGCCGGCGCTCTGTGACGATGCAGGAGGGACTAACACACTGCTGCAGCGACCTGTCTCGGGGGATGGTGCAGGTGACAAGTGCACTAGGGGTGCTATTAACCAGTCAGGCGTCGACAACTGCTGCAGGGGATGCTGCGGAGAGCATCGACACCAGCAGCAGGAGCAGCAGCACACCCCCCGTCCCAGAAGCACGCAGGAGCAGCAGGCGGCTTGGGGTTGGCTCTAGTGAGGATGCACAGGCCGTGCCATCCACCACTGCAGCGCGTATGCGCAAACATTGATGTGGCCCTGCTTAGCCACTTCCCAATGGGTGATGTAACCCTGGACATACTCCTTGTATAGATGGTATATTGCCAGATTGGCTTGTTCATGTGTTCATGGCGTGGTGCCACATTAAAACTACGTCATGACTCATCACAACTGGCTGTGTCCCCTTACTTACTCAGAAATAGTTGCATGTGATCTCTGACCGTCTCTCTCTCCCATCGATTGCAGTTGGCACTCTAGCTGCGTTGCCCTGTGGCTGGCCTGACTCATCCTCGTTGTCCTCAAAATATGTTAGTTCCACATCTGTACCTTTTTTCGTGGCAAGGTTGTGCAGCATTGCACAAGTGGCAATAATCTTGCAGCAGGTGATGGGTGTGTACTGGCGTGCGCCTCCGCTCTTGTGGAGGCAGCGGAACCTGCTCTTCAGTAGTCCAAACGTGCGCTCCACCACATTGCGTGTTGTTTTGTGTGCCACGTTGTATCGTCTCTCACTCTGGGTTGCTGGGTGTAGGTAGGGAGTGAGGATGAATGACCGGCATACATATGCACTGTCGCCTAGATGAGTAAAAGGGAAACATCAGTCACATGCCTCTTTACACTATGATTTGCAGGTTGCAAGGGGCGTCACTGTTACTCACCTAGCAGGTATCCCTCTCCAAATTCTCCGGCACTCAGTCGTGTGTAGATCCCACTATTCTGGAAGATGTACGAGTCGTGGGTGCTCCCTGGAAACTTTGCAACAATATCTGTGATGATGTTCCCTGCATCACAGATCACCTGCACATTGATGGAGTGGGTGGACTTCCTGTTCCTGTAGATGTGCTCTGTGTCAGCTGGTGGACAGATTGGGATGTGTGTACCATCAATACAGCCGATGACATGGGGGAACTGTGCCATGTGATAAAAGTCTGTTTTTGTTTTCTGCAGTGCAGCCTGTGTGTTGGGGAAGCTGATGTAGTGGTGCATTCTCTGCATCATGGCATCCAGGAACTTCCTGAAGAAACGTGACAGGCAACTCTGGGATACACCACCCACCGCAGCTATCACCACCTGATAACTGCCGGATGCCAGCAGATGTAGGCTGCAGAGCACCTGCACATGTGGGGGTATGGCGTGCGCCCTTCTTATTGGCTGGTCCAGGAGTGGGTGAAGGTCCCTGATTAAGTCCATGATGGTTTCGGGGTGTAGCCTGTACCTCTCATGTATCTCTGCATCAGTCAGGTGGAATAGTGTGATGCGCTGTCTGTAGATGCGTTCCTCCCGTCGCCAAACCCTCAGTCCTGCTGCCTGTAGACGTAGGCGCCTTGCTATGACATACATAGCGGCCATGTTGTCCACGCTGTTGCATTTTGGGATTGCTTATGTGCACTGTTGATGGTTACCACCTGCTTTCAATCCGTGTTAATTACCGACTCTTATTTACCGATTTTCTTGGATTTCTTAATTACCGAGTGCTCCTACATGTCATTTTAATTTTTACCACTTCATATTTACCACTTCATATTTACCGATTCGTTAAGTATGTATTCGGTAAATCTGATTCGGTATTTTAGGATTCGGTAAATATGATTCGGTATTTACCGCCTCATATTTACCGAAAAGTCGTTTTTGGACTCCTACATCTCACTTGTCTGAATACCGGTCGGTAACGGCATATTTACCGAAAATCGGCCGTTACCGACCGGTATTTGGCTACCTACATGAGGCCCTGAGTCTCTAAAATGGAAACCAAAAATCCTCAGCAGGTCAAATCCGCAGGCTCTGGCCCAGTAGATTTCCACAAAGCCAGCTAGCCATTGGACGAAGTTTCGGTGAAGCCACTGACTTTTGGTAGGAGAAATTCAGAAGTTGCGTCTAAGAAAGATACTTCACTAGCCAGATACTTTTGGATCCTTTGCCTGCTGAAGAATCCTATGTTTACACATAGTCACTTCTTTAGAGCTCTGATTCCTCTAGCAGGGCAAGGCTGCAAGCGGAGTCCAAACAGGGCTTCATGAGGCCAGCTACCTACCCCATGACATCACTCCTGAAACTGATTTGCTGCTACAGAAAAGCTCAGAGTGAGAGCAACCCTGAATGTTTGGCCAGGCGGCAATGCACCTTTGTTGGATTGAGTTGGCAGATATGTCCCATTACTCTGGGGGTCTTTCTAGCCAAAAAGTCCCATATTTCTCAGGATGTTAGGGGGACGAGTACACTTTGACACTGCCAAGTATCCCAGGGAAATCATTTGGGAATCATGAGTAACTTCAGCAGAAGAAACCAAAAGGGCCCAGGGCAGGGCCATTTGGAACGGGTCAACTGAGCTGTTCAGGGAGAGAACCTCTAGCAGTTAGTAGTGTCACTGAAGCTTAAAAGGTCAGCCAACTGATCATTGAAGTCTACTTCTTTGTCTTAGGTACGTGTGGGAGCAGGTCCAGACTTTCAGGACTCCTCCCAGATCACTACAGCCGGTACAGTCTTTCTTCTGTCTTCCAGAGGTCAAGCAGTGTTCTGAAGAGCATGCCATTATTATGCCAGCATTAGCCTGTGGGTGAGGTTGACTCTTGGCCCCTCCCTAACCATTATGGGTAATCCAGATTTGCAGCAGTTCCTGTTTGCCCTACTGTATGTAAACAGTCCCACAGTGGCTCTCTCTGTCCAGATCCAAATCTTCCCTTGTGCAGAGCCAGTGTGCGAACCTGAAATGACCAACCCTTCACCGTGGCCATTTCAAACCATTTCTTAGGGTGGCTCCTCTCTAGCAGTGATTGGTGCCTACCTGACTAAGGGATAAAAGAGGGCCCTACCCATATGCCAGCTAACATTTAGTACCTTCTCATTATCAGTTAAACAATATTTTACTTTTTTATACAATTGGATTTTGAATGATTATTAAAATGACTTTCTGAATTATATTTTTAGGTGTGTCCTAACTGTAGTAATGTAGTAATATATAATCCAGTAATTTCCTATGGAACAGCCAGCCCTTTCACTTTAAGTAAATGTGTAACAATACATTTCTACGTGTTGTACTTTTAAATTTCATGTGCAGTCTCTTTGGCCTACATAGTGGTGACTTATTAATACTACAAAACAAGGTTTAAACCTATGAAAAGGGTTTATTTTGAAAGGCTGAAATTACAATTTCAAAACTGGACAGCTTGGGTGGAGTTTGACCACCAAAGAAGAAGGCTACCTCGTTGTAGAGCTCAGACAGCTTGTGGGGCTAAAGGGGGCTGACAGACAGAATTTGGTGGGGAGGTTGGCATAGAGTACTAGGATCAGAGAGGTGATCACCTGAGTCTCAGGTGAACTCTTCATTTCTCTAATCACTAACTACTAAGAGGCGCCCGAGATGACCCAGCAACAGCGGCTGCATCCCCATCCTGGAGAATGCAGCAGCCCAGAAGACCCCCACTCCCGGGACACAGAGAGGATCACGAGGAGACTGACGGGCCTCTATCTTCTCCACACTCATTTAAAGGAATCAATGACTCCAGAGAAAACATGTCCGTGGCAGAGGGGGAGATCTGCTGGAACCCTATTGTCGATATCTGGCTGAATTTGGACCACAAGCGCTCAGAATGCTATAAAGAGGTCTACTGGCAGCCACATGATGCACACTGACAACAGTCAGCATCTTGCACATTCTGGCCTGTGATGTGCGCCTTTCACCACACATAACGATCCTTAGGCTGTAGTAATTTGAGTTTTGCTTACGGGGGCCCTTTGGCACATGGAGGTGAAAGCCTTGATTTGTGACTGCAATCAGGACCATAGACTGTCGTTCCTATGATTGACTCCAGACCAGAGGCCCCCGGCCACTCATTTGCCTCCAGAGCAACCATACATACTGCAGCATTTTGGGTCCTCTTGTGTAGCCCAGGTGACTAGGCAAGCGGGCCTCATGTGATATTATCCATGTGGGAGGTGACCATGACATACAGGTGAACCTCAGACTGGGTGATTTGGCTCTCCTTGAGATCTAAGGATTTTGTGAATCAGGTGTGGCAAATGCACAAGCCACAACTCAACTTCTTAGACTGTGGATCTGGCAATCGAAAGGCCTGTCTTCAAAGGTAAAACCAAAGGAAATGATGGACGGAGTGTTGAACATTGCAAGCACTCACCCCCAGTTAACCGATCTGGGTTTAATCCATCACCGTTCTTTAGCCCACTCTGCCACCCCAGTTCAGACATAGCCATATGCAAATCAGTCTGACCCTGTGCCTCATGGGAACAGTCCAGCCCGAACTGCCAAGCCATGACTTCCCTGGACCGGAAACAAGCTTCCGAGGACCGGTTTCTGGCATTTCAGCCGTCTTCAGCCAGGCTTGCTTGAATCCAGTGGCAAAGTGAGCAAGGGACTCACGTCTGAGCATACCCTGCCAACTTATGGCGAACAAAGCTGTACCAAAGGGGGGTGGTGATGGACGGAGCATCAGAACCAATCAAACACTCACACCCAGTCAACAGATCTGGGTTGAATCCATCACCGTTCTTTAGCCCACTCTGCCACCCCAGTTCAGACATGGCCATATGCAAATCAGTCTGACCCTGTGCCTCATGGGAGCAGTCCAGCCCGAACTGCCAAGCCATGTCTTCCCTGGACCAGAAACAAGCTTCCTAGGACCGGTTTCTGGCATTTCAGCCGTCTTCAGCCAGGCTTGCTTGAATCCAGTGGCAAAGTGAGCAAGGGACTCACGTCTGAGCATACCCTGCCAACTTATGGCGAACAAAGCAAAACCAAAGGAAATGATGGACGGAGTGTTGAACATTGCAAGCACTCACCCCCAGTCAACCGATCTGGGTTTAATCCATCACCGTTCTTTAGCCCACTCTGCCACCCCAGTTCAGACATAGCCATATGCAAATCAGTCTGACCCTGTGCCTCATGGGAACAGTCCAGCCCAGTCTTCAAAGGTCTCATAGTCACAGCGGCAATTTACACCTGCCCAGGTCCCCACTGTATACAAGAGGAATCATCAGATTGGCCCATCGGCATATGGTTACTCAGGTGGGCAGTTGCACCAATCCATAGGTGGGATTACCAGGAGGAGTCTGCAACCACAACCAACAAAGCTGGTTGCCCGTCTTACTCTGCCATGGCCGCTGAGAAATCGCCATGACAATTGTTCTGCACATAGATGGTGGTGAATAATTATGCTACAATATTGACTCCAATTTCCAAGATAGCAACAATGGACCGAATCTTTAAAAAAATCACCGCCGTGGGGCAGAAACTAGAATCCTTGGACATGTAGATTACCGATCTGACCTCCAATACAAAATGAATCTGAGCCAACATAGGAGTCTTTCATGATAAATGCACAACATAGTAAAATGTGTATTCATACTGGCATCCCATATGGAACACTTGGCGACCTGGGATTCAGACTTATGGTCCTCAAAGCAGAAAGTTACAGATTTAGACGATAGAGGTCACAGGTACAATGTATGAGTCCATGGTATTCCTAAAAAGCTGCATAAGAACAACACTAAAGGTTTTCTTATTTGTTTACTACCATGAGCCTATCATCATCACGATAGGTCTGGACACCCTAGTATTTAAAGATCTCCTACTCTTATCGTAGAGGCAATGCCACATCAGGTAGGAGAATCGACCTCTCTACAAGAAACAACTGAATGAGACAGGATTTGCCTAGTGTAGACCCAAGACTTTCACGAATTGTTTGAGTTCCTTCATAATTTCATGCAAGTCACCATTGGGGTTGATGAGAAACAGAAGGACATCGTCTACATATTAGGATACAGCGTGGGCATTTTGTGGCAGATGTATTCTCATTGACTTGAATAATTCTGACTCATGGAGACCAAGGCAGTCGGGCGCTGCTATAACAAGAGGATCAATCTAAAGATGCCAGTGCCTATCCCCATGTTCTATGATGACTTCCTTTGCAGACTTGGGTAGTTCACCACTGCAAATCGCCTCTTCATTCATGCGTAATAATTTAGGTGCATGTTTTGCTTTATAGACTACATAAAACTCAGGTGGCAAGCCATTATTTGCTTGTGTCCTACCCCTGGCTAGGTGCAAATGTGACCTCTTGTAAGGTAAACTGGGCACCTAATTCTTCTTTTTGGTCTATGTTTATGGATATGGTGGGGTTATCTCTAGCTAGTCATAGGTGTGCCTAGTGGTTCCAGTAGTCTGTACTTTAAAAAGGGCATCACAGTACATAGTAAACGCTTGAATAATGTCTGCTTGGGAGTATGTCATTGAACCTGTGTGGAAACGTATAGAACAGATGAGTTTTTTCCGAAGCTCCGTTCTTAATAGCATTCCAGAGTAAAGTTACCCAGACAGGTTGGTGAATTTCCACAGTCTATGAAATGTGTGGGTATTCATTAGGTGGGTGAAAGTAATTTTCCATTCTGAAAATGATTGGAGAGCTATAATAGCAGGGTTGGGAAGGGGAGGGTCTAACGATATGGCTTTCCCAGGAGAAAAATGCATTGGCAGTGAAAAAAGATAAAAGAAAAGAAAAAAAGTGAATACACTACAGTTATTAGTTTGGAAATATACTCCTATTAAATTTCCAAGTGTGTAAATGCTTTTGAGTACTCCTAGGAATCTGCAACAGATTCTGCTTCCCAGAAGTGCTTCTTTGTGACTTCAAGAAAGTTTGACTTTTGCTTCTAACATAGGAATAACCAGACAGGAGGAAATATTCAACTTTCGTTGTGTAATGTCCTTCACCAAACTATTAAATCGTTTGGCACTTCTGACATTCAAAATGTTCACAGACGTATTGCAAACACTGCACCATCTGCAATGCAAGTGTCGTAAGTATAGCCTGATATTAGTAGATTGCAGTAGCCATATATTTGATTAAAATTAGCACATGTTTGACCATTTTGACGGATAAAACTATGGAGATGGACATATGGCAGCTTCCATGGTGATACCATTGATAAATAAATTAGCATACATTGAATACTCATTAAACCAACTAGAAATCAAATCAATCTGTGTCAGTTGCCCAAAAAAACAAAACTACATATCTAACTGAATTTCGGTGCCATATAGTAATCATGCAAATTGGATATTTCTATGTGTTATTTCTTCTTAATAATGATTACTTTCATCGAGGGCAGACCGTCCAAGAGAATAAATACTGTAGTAGGATAAGGTTAAATATAAAATGAATAACTATCTGTTAAAATGTCATTTTAATCATCTGTTACATACAGAATGAGGAAAGAGCTAACTGGGAATATGAATTTTAATTGTCACTTTCAACTGATGGCAGGTAATTACATTTGAAAGCATAATATACCAATTATCCATTAATATATTTCTCGGAACTGAAAAAATATAGCTCCTTCTGTTTGCAATTCTGTAAACCATTATAATGAAAAACTAATTGTTTTGTGTAGCATTAAACAGGAAAATAGATGCATATTTTCATAGGATATTGTTTTATGTCTTGACATTAAAATTACTTTAAAGTGATAACATTTCCATTCAAGCATGAACTTGTTATAGATTCATACAAGGGTAGTAAATAAAAATGACTTGACTTACAGTTGGACGGTGTGCTTAGTACAGGATCAGCCAAATAAACTTCACATCTTGCATGCTCACTAATATAACCTACTACATTTACTAACCAGCAGCCAGATGTATGATACTGGTAGTAAAAAAAACTGTTTGTTGTATTTTTCCAAACAGTAGATCAGATCAAGATCAATATATCTTTAGTCGAGTATAAGTAATCGTAAAAGTACAGATTGATAAGGCTCAAACAATAATAAACGCAACTAATACATTCAATAAAAGAGTAGGCGGGTTTACATTCATTATAATTCCGTCTCTTCAACAAAGGTATTAAAAAACTCTGAAAAAATACTATTAAACCTACAGAAGTAATCAAAGTGCAGTAATGTTAGGACTGAATGACCATCACGTTGAGAAATACAGGTGCTAGATCAATCATATTGCCCCATTGGGAAGCGTAACTGGAAACGTATAACCCCCTCCAGCCTGAAGCATCAGCAAAGCCCTTTTGTTTTTTTCTAGCAGGAAAGGCTCCGTTACAGGAGTCGTCTGCAGCACAACATATTCCCCCACTGAGTGCTCCTTCAATCCGCCCTGCTCCCTGTCAAAGCGTCTTCTATCCTTGAACAGAAGTTTAATTTTAGACCTATCTGATTTTCAAGCAGCAGAAGGATAATTAAAAAGATGAAGCAGCGACAGATCATCAGGAGTCCTTTTAACATAAGAAAGACATGGCATCTTATGGCCCTTATCATAAGTAAAACTGTCTTTAATAATGAGGTGATTAAGATTGGCTCGAGGATACCGAGAGCCAAAGAATAAAGAGGGCAAATTTTATAGTCTTCCAAAAACGATGAGACCCAGTTTGGAGGAACATGAATATGGTAAACACAAAAGACGATGGAGGACTCGGTTTGCTTCCATTTGTAAAACACGGGTATTGACATAACCCCAGAACCTGGTCCCGTACAGGGCCACTGGTTCCTTTAGTCTGTGGTATATTTCTAACAAGGGGGCCAGTGGCCTGCTTCCAATCACAGAGGAGATATTACATAAGTCCCCCACAGACTGCCTACATTTTTGGATCCTGGCGGACAAATTTTTGCCAAAACAATTCATAGAATCAAAAACTATTCCAAGATAGGGAAATCACTGTACAATCAGTAATTTATTAACATTGATAGTGGGGGTTCTACAAGAGGAGCTTCACAGCCCACATGGAATACTTTGGGATTTTTAAAAACGTAGTGTCCAAATCTTACTCAGTCATGAATTCAGAGAAAGCATTTACTAGCCGTTCCAGGCTCGTTGGTGTGTGCGCGACCAGGACCACATCATCTGCGTACAGTAAGGCTGGAATCGTCAAAAAGTCAATTCTGGGGGAGGAGCCTAGCGCGCAACCAAGATGGCCGCGTAGGTGCGAGGCTCCCGAGGACCTCCGCGACCTCCTGAATTAATCCTGGCGATATCCTGTCCTTGTTGAGGGGACTGTGTTGGGGAACCGGAGCTGAGGCGCCACCTGCTTTTTGGGCTCGAATCGGACCCCGAACGCCGGTGGGAGCATCGATTGAAGGTTGCGGCCTTCTCCTCGCCGGCCCCCCGGATTGGAGTAGTGGGGCGATCCGGGGACAAAGTGAATAACAGCGGCGAGCGGGGCTGGGCGACTCGCGTACCCCGCGCTTTCACTTTCGCTTTTGCGCCCTCCTAGCTCTCAAGCGGGGTCGGGCGGCGGAGCGGGGTGCGGTGGTGTGGCCTTGTCCAGGAGCCCGGTTGACCCGCCGGAGGTGGGTTGACCCGCGGTTCGGTGGTCGCCCCCGCCCCCCCCCTGGCACCCGTGATTTGGTATAGCGGCCCGTTTGGGGAGCTTGGCACGACGGTGGAGGAGCCAGCATGTCCACCAAACAAGATGGCGACCGGGCGAAGGTGAAGACGACCCGCCGTGGCACGGCGCACCAGGCTAACAGTATGGACCGCTACACGCTCCAGAAGGGTTCTCCGGAGACATCGCGTGCATCCCCGGTGGGCCCGACGGAGGCATCTGCTCATCCGGTGGATCTGACCCTCCGGGACGTCATGGGCGCCATCGCAGAGATGAAGGCCTCGGTGGACCAGCGTTTTGACACCTTAGCGCAAAAAATAGACTCGGTCCTGGTGGATGTGAGCCTTGTGAGGGCAGACTTGTCCAAAACAAACGACCGAGTCGACTCCCTGGCCCACACCACAACGAGCCTCACGACAGACGTGGTGGCCCTCCAGAAGGAGGTGCGCCGGCTTGGCCAGGCGAGCGCCCTGATGGACCGGCGACTGGAGGATTCCGAGGGTCGGGCCCGGAGGAATAATGTCCGTATTGTGGGGGTGCCGGAGGGACGAGAGGCGGAGGCGGCGGATCTTTTCGTGGAAGAGTTGATCCAGACCCATCTCCAGCCCCGGGGGCTGAGTAAGTTTTTTGCGGTGGAGCGTGCTCACCGGGTCCCCGGGGGCAGACCTAAGACTGGTGCCCCGCCGCGGCCTCTCATTGCCCGGCTTTTTAATTTTCGGGACAGGGATGCTATTCTCCAGACCTCCAGACAACAGGGACCGGTCAAGCTTGACAACATGGAGATACATTTCTACCCGGACTTTACTCCGGCGGTCCAGAAGCAGCGACAGAGCTTTCTTGGTATTAAACGTCGCCTAAGGGACCTTAACCTCAAGTACTCAATGCTCTTTCCAGCTAAGCTGAGGGTAGAGGTGGATGGTCGCACGCACTTCTTCGACCGGCCTGAGGCGGCTGGGGACTGGCTGGACACTCTGCCTGGAGATCGGGGCCGGGGGGGCGGGGGGGGCGCGGCTGGCGAGGAGGGCCCGCCGGATCAGAATTGAGGGGTGACTGAATAGGCCTTGCTCTGGACGTTGTTCCTTCACCATTTATTGATTGCGTATGTTCCCCTCCTATGGAGGTCGTGTGGGGTCTGTTGGGGGCTTCCCTCCTCCTCTGGGGGACTAGTTAGTATTTAGCTATGGGGCGACAGGCACACTGCACTTTGGGGGGGCTGTCTGGGCTCATGCAGGGGTGCAGGGAGGGGGGAGTTCTGTTGGGATGGGGGGGTGGGGGGGGTGTGTTGTTTGTTTGCACCGCAAGGCAAACCCGCTACTATATTGTTGTTTTTAAGATGCTCTGTGGGGGACGACCGATTGTTTCGACGTATGATGGGGGGTAGGGATTTGACTGTGTTGTCATGGAATGTTAACGGCCTGGGGGATAGGATTAAGCGTGGTGTGGTCCTGCAGTACTTAAAACGTATTTCACCAGATGTTGTCTTCCTGCAGGAGACGCACCTTATAGGTAACTCCTTTCATGCAATGAATCGGCGGGGATATCGTTTGGCGGCCCATTCCGGCTTCACTTCGGGCTCGCGGGGGGTGGGTATTATGATCAAGAACTCGCTCCCGTTGGAGATTGATGAGGTGCGCCATGATGAGAGGGGACGCTACACGGTTCTAGTGGGAAGAATGGAGGGCAGAGTGTTTATCTTTGTATCAGTGTACGTCCCGCCTGGGTTACAAGCCACCACATTCGCGGACCTGGGGCGCCTCCTCCTGGACCTTCCGAGTGGCCTGCTGGTGGTTGGAGGGGACTTTAATGCGGTAGCCTCTGGGTCGGTGGATCGCCATCCCCCTAGGGACCTCCCCCGGGCACAGGCGTGGCTGCCCGGCCTTCTGGACACGCTGGGCCTGGTGGATTGCTGGCGATTAAAGCATCCCGCATTGCGACAGTACACTTTCCATTCGGGTGCCCATGGTAGCCTCTCGCGGCTTGATTACATCCTTGTCCCGGCGGCCCATGCGGGGAGGGTGGGGGAGGTGCGCCATCTGGCGCGGGGTATCTCAGACCACTCCCCATTGTTGTTGCATTTCGATGTCTTCCCGAGGGGGGATGGCAGGGTGGCCCCAATCAATGCATGGTATTTGCGCGACCCCACCATTCGTGCCGATTTGATCAAATCCTTACAGCGATATTTCGACGAGAATGTGGGGTCGGTCTCTTCGGCCATCTCCCTGTGGGAGGCTTTCAAGGTAGTCCTTAGAGGGGAGGCCCTCTCCTTTATCTCCCATGCCCGGCGGCGCGAGCGGGAGGAGGTGACCCGGGTAGAGGCCGAGATTGCAGAACTGGAGGGTGACCTGGGGAGCGGGGTGACAGACGCCAAGTTGCATGTTCTACACCTAAAGCAGGCGGCCTATCGGGCCCTCGTCACGGAGGCGGCCAGGGGCCTCAGTAGAGAGCAGCAGGGGCGATTGTATGATGTGGGTGATAAGGCTGGCAAATTGATTGCGTGGTTGGATAAGAGGGAGAGAGCGAGCCGCGTGGTGCCTTTGATTGAGAGTGTGGATGGTGCGTGTGTCACTGAGCCGGAAGCCATTGTCTCCTGCTTCGCGGATTATTTCCGCGAAGTCTACTCCCCGGTTTCCCCCTGCTCGGAGGAAGATTCCCATGCCCTGCTTCGGGACATCGCACTGCCCTCCCTTACGGTGGAGGACAGGGATTCGCTGGACGCCCCTCCCACCTCGGACGAAATTGCCTTGGCTATTCGCTCGGTTGCATCCAGCAAGGCCATGGGCCCCAATGGTATTCCCATTGAGCTATACAAGCTACGCCCGGATGTGTTGGCGCCCCACCTGCGCGCGATGTTCCTGGCGGCCCACTCGCAGGGTTCCCTCCCGCCGGACCAGCGTCTGGCCACAATTGTGGTGATCCACAAGGAGGGGAAGCCCCGTGAACGGGTCACATCCTATAGGCCGATTTCGCTCTTGAACGCGGAGCCCAAAATCCTCGCCAAGGTGTTGGCCAACCGGTTGGTTGGCGTGGTGGGCGATTTGGTCCACCAAGACCAATCTGGCTTTATACCGCACCGCAACACGGCGCTCAATCTGCGGCGCTTACACGGGGTGCTCGCGCGTGTCCCATTTGTGCGGGAGCCGGCCATCTTGGCGTCCTTGGACGCCACCATGGCGTTTGATACGCTTGAATGGCCATACATCTGGGCGATGCTGGCGAAATTCGGGTTCGGCCCGGGTTTCATTAGCTGGGTCAAATTGCTATACTCGGGCCCATTGGCGCAGGTGGTAGTGAATGGGCGAGTCTCGGCCCCATTCGCGCTGGGGCGGGGTACGCGACAGGGTTGCCCCCTGTCGCCTCTCCTGTTTGCCCTGGCCCTGGAGCCCCTGGCGGAGTGGCTGCGGTGGCACCCTTCTATCCGTGGTCTCCGCTGGACCCCCGAGCATGAGGACCGTGTGTCCCTCTACGCTGACGATATCCTTCTGTATCTCGCCTCCCCGCGTAAATCACTGATCGTCCTGGTTGATGTTTTGCGCTCATTCGGTCGCAACTCAGGCCTGGTCATCAACTGGGCGAAATCCTGTGTCTACGTGCTTTCCGGGGAGGCTCCGGTCCTACCACGGGACTGTCCGATCCAGATTGCCTCTCAAGGTTTTCGGTACCTGGGTATCTATATCACTCTTGACCCGGAGGCCCGCTACGAACGGAATTTGCTACCCCCCCTCCAGCGCTTGAGGGAGGACGTGGTGCGCTGGCGGCGTCTGCCGCTCTCGCCGCTCGGCCGAGCGGCCTTGTTTAAAATGATGTCCCTGCCGCGCTTCCTCTACGCCCTCCAGAATACTATGGACTTGGTCCCGGCACGCTATTTCCGTGAGGTGGAGGGCCTCCAGCGGCGCCTGTTCTGGGACGGGAGGCCGCGCATTGCTCTGGCTAAATTGACGCTCCCGTGGTACGATGGGGGGGTCGCCCTCCCGGACATTAAACGGTATTACTGGGCCTCCCAACTAGCTGCAATTAATCATGGCCTTTACGGGCCCGCCTTGAACCCGGCATTTGAGATGGATAAGATGCTCCTACCCGGTGGCGATTACAATCGCGCGCTCTACTCTGGCGCGCCCGACTCCCGTTTGACGGGACCGACGCGTGTCATGGTGCGTGTCTGGCACGCGGCTAATGCAGCTATGGGGTGGAAGGACCGTTTGACCCGGGCGTCACCGCTGTATGCGTCTGAGAGGTTGGGCTCCCTGTGGACGTCGAAGGGCTTCGCGAAGTGGGACACGATCGGAATCAGCACGGTGGGAGATCTCTGGACGAGGGGGGGATTCAAAACTTTTGAGACGCTGCAGGCGGAGTTTCAGCTGCAAGGCAGTGAGTACTTTCGGTACCTACAAGTCCGCCACGCGCTGGGCTCCGTCTTCCCGGATGTCGCATCCATTCCGGAGTCTTCCCCCCTGGAGGACAGAGTGCTGGATGGCCATGTACCGGACAGCACGATCTCCCTCATATATAAAAAACTGATCAACGATAGATCGTGCCTGCTGACTAGTCTCCGCGAGGCCTGGGTTGCCGACGGGCTGGAGCTGGACGACGAGGATTGGATTTCCGCGGTGGCCTCTCCGAAAGAGGTGGCCATCCCGGCTCGCCTTCGTTTCGTCCAGCTCAAGATCCTTCACCGGGTGTACGTGACGGGGCCAAGGCTTCTGCGTATGGGTTTTGCTGGTGACGGAATGTGTAAGCGTGGCTGTGGCGCGTTGGCGACTTTCATGCATATACTGTGGGAGTGCCCGAAGGTGGAGCGATTCTGGCGTGGTGTGCATGAGGTCCTGCGTGTGGTGACGCGTGTCACGCTGCTGCCTGAAGCGAGGAGATGCTTGCTGAATGTATGGGAACCGAATGACTATTCGGTCCCGCAGACGCGGTGGGTGACTCTGGAATACATGATAGCTAAGCGTGACATTGCTCAATTGTGGGGATCCCAGAGGCCCCCTGCGGTGTCGGCCTGGAAAGAGCATATGGATTGGTGTATGTTTCGTGAAAAGGTGGTGTATGTGGCGAGGGGTAAGCCTGGGGCGTGGGTGAAACTCTGGGGCCCCTGGAACGCCTACCGCGGGGGTATTTGTGAGCCACCACTGCTACCGGCTGCCTCGCCTGCTCCGTCTCCCTAGACTGCCCCCCTCCCTCGGCCGCGGGCGCGCGGTCCCCCAGTCCCTGATCTACTCCCATTCCCCTCCTCAGAGTTCTGCTGCTGGTTTGGATCCCCCACTTATGGAGCACGTGCTGTCACTTTGGATCGCGGGTTGCCTTGCGGGTGTGGTTTTTTGGTGTTGTTTTGTTTTAAGAAAATGGAACCGTACTGTGGGCTTGGAGCTGTGTGGCCTGCAACATTGACTACTCCTGTTTCACTGCTCTGCACTGCTGAGAGACTTTTATTGTATCTATGCAATATGCTTTTGCCATTCCAGCGGCCGGCCGGGTGGTTGTAGGCCCATACCTGTAACTTTTGCAAACTGCAATAAACGGTTTCAAAAAAAAAAAAAAAAAAAAAAAAGTCAATTCTGGGCACGTCCAAATCATATTAAGTCAGTCACTTGTTCTGGTTATAAATACAAATAGTAAACTAAACCGGTGGCATGACACAGAGTACACAGCATCTGGATCCAAATGCAGATCTGCCAGAACATGCACCAAGGGGGTATCTTGACCTAATTCCAAAAGGACTGTCCAGTGTTTTTATCCAATCAAGAGAGCAAGAAAGGTCCATGAAGTCCAGGTACAAGGGGCAATCCTTTGCTACAATGAATTTACCTAGAATCCGATGAAGATTCAAGCATTGCTCCAAAGTACCTAGGTCTTCATAGAAACCGTATTGGCACAGATTCATTAAATTGTTGTTCTTCATCCACCCTCTAATCCTATTAAAGGTAACTCTCCCAAAGATTTTAACGACTCAGTCAAGGAGAGAGATAGGTCTGTAACACCTCTTGTACTATTTGTTTCCTTTTTTTAAAGATGGGCACGATGATTAATGACAACCAAGATTTGGGGATTCATTTTCCAGAAATGGTTTTAAAAAAAGCTAGTAAGCAGTAGAGGCCACAATTCAATCTTATGCTAAAACAATCCCATGGGTACCCCATTAGGCACAAGTTCATTGCCCGAGGAACACTCTTGCACGGAGCAAGAAACCTCCCCTAACTCAATGAGAAAGTTTGGGCCAGAATCACGATGCAGGAGAGGAATGCTGCTGTCATGTGACAGGGGCTCAGTTGATAAATAATAGAGACATTGGAAACCCATTGTTCAGGGGTAATAGGAGCACTTAAGCTGGATACATTGGCCTCTCTGGCTCTTAAGGCTTTGACAGTGCTCCAAAAGACTTTGGGATTCCTCTTTGCAAAAGCCGACATCATCTGGTTCTATCCTTGCTTTTTTATTACATTCTTCCTATGTTTAATTGCTGTCTTATAAAATAAATGACATGCAGAAACCAACCCAGGATACCTTGGCATGGATTTCAAGGCTCCCCAAGGGCCTTTCTGGATAAAGAACAGGAAGCACCAAGCCACTTAGTAAGACACATTTCAATATAACTGGAAACTATCAAATTCTCATTGGCACTATCTGATATGCAATAATGAAAATGACTAAAGAGCCTATGTATCAGGATCTTTAAAAATCCCTTCAGGTCTTTTAATCTCCACTCCAATCTGAAACCATCAAGTGTTGATGAATCTCAACAGCAATAGGGGTATGGTCACTATGAAAACTCTCAACAATGTTACAAAAAGATGGATGATTTTAAAAATCATGAGAAAAGAAAATATAATCGATCACTGAATGACACCCACATCTAGAATAGGTAGGGACAGAACCACATCAGCGGTGATCCCATAAATCAACTAAATCACGCTCACATATATAATGAAAAAGTTCCTGGCCCCTAGGATCTCATGAGTCCAAAACCTGGTCCTCACCACCATATGGACTAGACTGACTGAAAATGGAGATACACAACTGGAGTTTGGTATTAAAATCACCACATAAGGCCAAATACATCCTACTATGATTGCCACACATAGCTTTAGTGAAATTGTCCACAAATGTAAACAGCAAATTAAAATTGCCTATATTAGAATAAGATAAATCATTGTTATAAAATAAAATGAAAAACAAAACAAAACTTCCAGTACATGTGACTAGGAACCCCTGGATAAAATAACTGTGGGTATTTAGAGGTTCATCTGTGATGTTCAAAGATAACTTGAACCATGCAGATAGACCTCCCTTAGCAGGAGGGATGAGCCGAAATGGAGTGTCAGTCAGTCACATCATATTTAGTTGGCTAATACTAGCCATAAAAGTATGCAAAGTTCAATAATAATGTCTTCCATAAAAATACATACAATAACCAATATACAAGTTTAAAAATTACATTGAAGCATCAAGATACCTTACTGAGCAAAATACTTTAATGATAAGTGAGAAAACATCTTTTAAAATTAAAAAAAGAACATATAAATATCATCAAGTACACCATGGCTCTTCGTTGTCCTTTTAATACAGTAAAGATCTTAACCGAATATTACTTGGGGCAACATTTCAAACTCAGTGTTTATAAATTTATAATAAACAACTAAAATAGGAATATTTCCATTATAAAATAAGCAGCTTTATAAGACAATATAAGACAATATAAAGTGAACATTGCTTTGTGCAAGAACATTGTTACACCTCCGTAAAAAACAGGGGTAAAAACAGATGGAGAGAAATAAGCATCTAGCAGCCAGTACTTTAAAAACCACTAATATCCTGCACTTAATTCCATATTTCTTCCTTAGCATTTCTTCCTTAGCATTAAGGCACATCTCATAAAGCTAAGACAATTTCTATCTAGTTGCTGTCAATATTTGAAAGCTATTTCATAATGCCTAATTCTTGTTTCAAGGAAAAGAAACCAGACAAGGGTTTCCTGTGTGAGGTGTACAAAGAGCAAAGCAAAATAAGTTGAACAGTGCTTTGTGGAGAAACATTATTCCACTGACACAGAGGGAGTATAGAGAACCAAGATCCCTGGATTGGGAATGCAAGTAGTAAATGACCAGTAATAAATCTGAATTAGTTTAGGCCTAATTTAGAGAAAAAGCGAAAAATGGCCTCTATTGCAAACTGAGCACCCTTAGATTAAGCAGATGCTTCTAATTTTAATCTATGTTGAAGGGAAGGCCCAAATCGATAAAATGTTGGACGCTAACCACCTCAGTCCCTTCACTTAAAAATGTCTTTGTTTTGATGTTTTTGGGTCCACACTTCAGTATAACAAAATTTAGAAGAGTTTGTCTGCAGAAGCAAGTCAGACATGAAGTAACTAAAAGTGTCCAAGAGTGTTTGAAGGCCGTTAGCAGTTCTGGCTATAAGAATGGCATCATCTGCATATAAAAATACTGGTAATGGGTGCTTGTCCAGTTAAAGCACATCTTTCTCTGCCTTGATTAAAAAATTGAACAACTTGTTGATACAGAGAAGAAATAAGAAGGGAGTCATGAACCAATCTTGGCGAACACCTCTAGCAGAATTAATGTTTGGTGTAAGTTTACCATGTATTCCAAACCACAGTTTGCCGAGGTGTGCCAGTGCAAGCAGCAAAGTCGGTCAACCAGGACTTTTTGAAAGCCCATCTTCTTTATTATGTTCAACAGTTTGGAGCAGTGAACAATGTCAAATGCACAGGAGAGGTCCATGAAGACCAGATAGATAGCCCATCTCCTGACCTAGACATATTTGCCGATAATCAATTGCAGGTTTACACTTTGATCCACTGTACCCGACCCCTAATGGAATCCAAACTTAACTTCTAAAATTATCTTATTCTGGTCAGCCCTCTCCTCCATCCTTTGCAGTATTACCTTCACTAGAATTTAAGCAGTACTGTCCAATAATGAAATCGGGCGATAGCAGCTCTGCAGGTCTCTACTCCCCTTTTTAACAATAAACTCTATGAAAGCCTCATTCCATGATGGGTGCAGTGGACCTTTGATTGTTACTTTGTTGGCATTAGTGACCAGGGGAGCCCAGACTGATATATTTTCTTTAAAACGGTCAGCCACAGGAGGCATGGCCTCAGCAGTGATCAAGATGGCCGCTTGCTATTAAAGCTCCATTGTGATAAATGGGGTGACCCAGTATATCATTAAGGACCTGGGTATCGATAGGTAAAGAAAACAATCTGGAAAGAAGAGTATGTATTTCATATGCACACTCCACACTGTGTGGTAAATAAAATATTACGCTCTCAGAATTTTAAATTATAAATAAGATCATGCATAAAGCAAGAGGCTGAGTCTGTGGTATCAGGTTCATAAAGGGCTTTATTCCAATAACTCGAGTCAAAGGGAGAATATTACCATCACCAAAAAGGATCTGGAAAGGGACTCAAAAGTATTCTCAATATTCTCAAAACATTATTCACAGAGTACAGTATATATACATTTCTCAATTGTACGTAAGCAAAAGAGCAAGAGAGAATGAGATAAGAGCATGTGGGCGTGTAAGTAGGCGTGAAGGTGGGCGTCCATGTGGGCGTCCACTTGATGATAATGGGTAATTTGTCATGTGTGGGTGGATACCTGGAGGGGGTTGCGTGATCTGCTGGAATTGTACTGGAACTTTGCCTTACTTGTGCTCAACTCGAGCATGACGTGTAACTGACGTGGGGAGGGTTGCTATGCAACCGGACAAGTCTGGAAGTGAGGCCTTCAGTGAGTGAGGCCTTCAGTGTCAGGACGACCAGCACATCTTGTATTATCTGATATCCGATGTCTGGAGCAGGGACTGATTTGTGACATAGGTTGCTCATCACCAAGAGCCGATGTGGCATCTATTTCTTCATTTACTTCATTTACTGCAGAGGCCTTACATGGGGGCTATGGGCTTTTTACTGACGTGAGCTTTGCAATCTCACAAAGAGAGACAGTAAGGCTGGGCTCCCTCCTTGCAGATGGGTCGCGTTCATTCCTCCTTCACCAGGCAAGAATGTGGTTTCAGTAAGAGTAAGCAGATAACCGTGCTCAATACTGTCTCGGCACCTCGGTCGGGGCCCCTTTGGCTGAGGCCCAAGTGTGCAAGGCCAAGGAGACGTAGCTGCAGCTTTCAGAGCGTTCTGAGGCATGAAACCTCTTTTCGGCTCTGGCTGAGCCATAAACATGGGCTTCATGAAAATGCAGGAAAACATGATGAAAAACGTGTAGGCCTCAATACAGATTTGTCGTTTCTCTCATGGGAGACTGGATGATGGCAGGCCACGTTATAGCATAAGCATCATGATAGAAAGGCCATGGAGGGGAAATACATAGGTTACATGTATGTGCATATAAGCGTTGGGGGGGGCACATGGGGACACATAGGCCTCATAGATTTTTATTTTCCTCATTCCCTCCTTGTACCCTAGTGAACCCCCTATGTAACGTCTATTTTCATGAGACAGTCGATCTGTTCTTGCAGCATTATTTTTCCATTTTCAATGCTTTGTAAATAGGGATGTGGAACACATGCAGTAGCACACAGGCCACAAATGGCCGGGCCACACTGCAGACATAGGCAACAACTGAATATCATTAATAGTATCAACCCACAGACGGTCAACACTTTCCATCCCCAAGCCGATATTAATCCCCAGAGCCAACCGGACCATGTCCACGTGCCTGGGTCTTGATGTATGTTTTGGGCAATCTTGTGGAGCCTTGTTATTGCTTTGTATTCTTTGGCATCACCGTTGATGGAGGTCATTAAGGCAAACCATGCTCCGCAAGAACCATTATGGGAGAACGGAAAAGGAAAAAGAGGCAACACTCCCTTTACCTTCTGATACGGGGGAAATCGGCCACAGACCCAGCAGTCTGTAGCATTGCTAGTCTGATGTGAATGGTGCAGCATCTGAATAAAGGTATTGTTGCGTAAGGCAAGTCGATATGATAGCTCATGGGATGGCAGATCACTAAATGTGTGCTTTATGGTATCATTAGTGGAGGAGTATAAGAGTGAGGCAATAGGAGGAAAAATAGCATGTAGTATTAAGCTGATACATATTATCGTGATGCACAGAAGAGATAGAAAAATTACAGTCACTATACATCTACCACGTAATATTTTACAGTATTTGTTTTTTTTTTTTTGTTTTTTTTTCAGGTTCTTTTTATCAATGTTATTGTCCAAGATCTTATGCAAGCCAGAATACATGTTCAACCGCTTCACCACCTAGTGGACTTAATTGATCAAACGGGTTCTGACTTTTTAGATCTAAGTTT
The DNA here is from genome assembly GCF_964204655.1 of Triturus cristatus. NCBI lineage: Eukaryota > Metazoa > Chordata > Amphibia > Caudata > Salamandridae > Triturus > Triturus cristatus. The sequence continues at coordinate 396,104,915 of NC_140588.1, read as the reverse complement.
AGCTTTGTGGAAACTGCTGGGGAGTCTCCTCTTAGAAAATGGTGTTCAAAGTCTTTCCTTTGTAAAAGAGTGGTGAAGGTGCAACCATCCTTTCCGTCCCTCGACTTTAACGGCTTCGGCGCCTTCCACCTCGGCTCAAGAGGGCTTGATCTATCAAAGTTCCTTATTAGCGATGGAGTGTTCCTTGACCTGGGTGTTGTCAGGGAAGGCGGCAGCAACCTGCGAACAACAAGAGAGTAGTGCAGACATCAAGGAAGCCAGGTAATCTGTCAGCATGTTACTATCAACATCAGTAATCTTTTTAGGCATTGGAGTGCCCCACATATTCGGTGGTCTACCAAAGACCACTTCATAGGGAGATAAGCCTGTGAGAGGAGAGGAGCTAAGCCCAGCCTGTTCTAGAATGAGCTACCATTCGCATGTAAAAGAGAACCATATATTCTGTAAGCTGTCTAGCATTGCTTTCTCTCCTAAGTGTGCAGGACTATGTGCGGTATTTATGATTATTTGTACCATTGAATCAGGAAGAAACCATGTGGATTTGCCCTTTGTCATCCAACCCTGATCAGTCAGTACCCCTCCTTGTTCCGATCATTTCTTTAATTCGTCTACAGTAGCATGTGTCTGTATGTCTTGTACATCCCTGGAAGGATCCCTAACTGTCATGGCTTTGGACAGTGATAGTATCTGTGATTTTGTCATGTCTAGTGGGGTCTGAGCTGTCTGTTTAGCTGTTCGGTCTGCCAGATCATTGCCTTGGGAAATGGTATCTGTGGCTCTAGTATGTGCTTTACATTTTAGGATAGCTATGGCTGTTGGTAAATGTATTGCTTCCAGTAGGGCTTGAATAAGGGGGCCATGCTGTATCTTGGCCCCATGAGAGGTCAAGAAACCTCTTTCTCGCTACAGAATCGGTGTAAATGTTTACTCTCAGGTGCTTTAGCTCTTATGCACGCTTGTGTCAGGGCGATGAGCTCTGCTGCTTGTGCTGACAATATGTCTATTCTTTTAGTCTCTATTATTACAGTATCAGTAGTCACTGCATATGCTGCCACTAATTCTCCCGCCCCTGTCCTCATGCATGAGCCGTCAACTTATAGTGTTAGGTCGGGGTCTGGAAGTGCAACGTCTGTCAAGTCTTGTCTTGGTTTAGTCACGGTATGTATTACTTCAACACAGTCGTGTGGTGAAACGCTTTCTGTACTGGAGGGCAAAAGGGTAGCGGGATTCAGTATGTTGCATCGTCTGATCTCTATGTGTGGTTGAAATAACGTCAGCTCATAGCCTGTCAGTCTAGCTACAGTCAGGTGTTGTGTTTGTGTCCGGTTCAAGAGAACCTCTACTGCGTGTGGTACTTGTACTGTCAGAGGGTGGCCCAGCACTATCAAGTCACTTTGTCTTATGGCTAAGGCCGTTGCTGCAACTGATTTTAGGCACGCAGGCAAAGCCTGTGCTACTGGGTCTAATGTACTAGAAAAATAAGCACAGGGCTCGTGTTTTCCTGCATGATCTTGTGTTAGGACAGATAGTGCTGTTCCATCCCGCTCTGTCACAAAAAGCATAAACGATTTGTTGTAATCAGGGTTTGCTAAAACTGGTGCTTGACATAAAGCTCTCTTTAATTCTTCAAATGCCACAGTGTGTTCTTGTGTCCAAGGGAGGACTTTAGTAGAAGCTGTATTAGGGGCTTGGACTAATTCCCCTGAAAGATCACAATAAAACATGAGAAAAAGGGGAAAGCACCATACCTATTTCCTCGGCTTAATTTCTAAGGGGGCTAATTTCTAAGGGGCTTAATTTCTTAAGGGGCTAGCGGGAAGCGAACCTCCTCAGGGGCCAGCAGAAAGCCAATATTCTCCTCCTTCCCCCCCTTTTTGACAGGAGGAAATCTGAAACAGATTTCACTGCTGTCAAACACTATCAAACCCTGTGTCTTGTCAACACTATTAATCCCTGTGTGTAGCTACTGGGCGTAAGCAAAATTATAGGAGATACACAGCGTATTTGAAACGGCGAGAAATCCTTCAAATTAATGTACAAACCTCATTGTGTTAGCTCATAAGCTGGCCAAATGACATCTCATATGCAAATGTCCCAATTACATGAACCTACACCAACCTGAAGTCAATATTAATGCTAGGAGGCCCTAATAGGAATGCTAAATTACCTAAATATTCGGAAAACCAAGTTTAAGAACAGTTGTTAATGTTGATAATTAATAATTCATCTGCTAAAAAAATCAGTAATTTTGCAATAATTTCCACCTACACAATAAACAGCCTAATTTAAAAACAAGTCAACTTTTGTGGCCACCACTTACAAGAATGAGCTTACTAAAGCAAACTTTAAAAAGGAAATCCTGTCAGATATTTTCTCATTACCCTAAATACCGAGCCTCATTTGTCACTCTGGGGTGGCAGTCCTTATTTAAAACAGGCCTTTCAAGAGGTAAGATGCGAGTGCACAGATCATAATGGTTCCTTAATGTCCAATCTGGAAACATATGACCGAGGCTGCCTGTCTATAAGAGAAAGGCAGTCATGTGATACATATTTAAGTCTTGCATAACTACTTTCTTCTTTTATTCATCTCCAATACCAATTAGACATACACTGATAACGTGTTGTCCGCTATTTTGACAGCATGATAAAGGTAATATCATGTCTGTGAAATTTAGTAATTGTGAACAAGTTCCAGCCAAGCGCAGCGCAAAGATATACGTCGTCACGTCCATCTCTGTAACGCCCAGGAGAACTTGTATTAATGCCAAACATACTGGTCAATACAACACAAAAACAAAACATATATAAAATACATATGCCAAGCCATCAGTATACCAAGCACAGAAAGCATAGACAATTACACTAACATATATAAATGAGCAGCGATGCGCAATTATAGTACCTACAGCTCAGAGGCGAACATTCTGGCCTGCTTAATTTGTCAGGCTTATAATCAATAATTGATTTACCTGCCCTCGACACCCCCAACTGGCAGTGGGTCATCCCAATGATGACCAGCTGGCAGCTGAAACCACCGCGTCAAGTCTGACACACAGGATCAGCAACAATAATCAAAAATGAAGAACACACGAACCTGTCTTTGTTTTATAAAAATGAGCTATGCATCTATGTACACAATGTACCCTCATGTCCTAGTCGAAGATGCATCTCCCATCTTTCCTCACAGACCCGTAACCACTGGATCATTTATCCAATGCAACTGGTGGCTGCTTGTGGCCACAATTCAAAAATGTCTGAATTTGAAAATCGTTTTTATATAGGCACATAGCCCTTAAAATTCCAAGCAAGAGCAACATTTTACTTTCTGGCCAGAAGCAATATAACATTTGCTAAAAAATAAAACAAATCTTCTCCATAGACATTTCCCCGGGGCACTGGTTTAGCACAGAATAGACCAAGGGAATCTTTCTCGACTTACATTTCTCAGCTGCCCTGTCTTATCAGAGAAGCTAAAAATAGCCCCTCGGCGCGGCCTGAGCCTGGGCTACCAGCCATCTTTTTTGTTTTTCCTACTCCTGGCCCCCAAGGCTCTCCGGCTGCAGGCATTACACAGATGCGATGTCAGAGAAGCCTTCTAAGCAGTGCCTCTGTTCTGCTCCTCTCACCGGCCCCCACCTACACTGGCTACAAGGTCAGAATCTGTCTCCGATTTCTGTATCACATTCTGCTCTACACAGCCCCCACCTTCTCCTCACTCTGAAGCTGTCAAAGACAAAAAGACTACTCAATTCCATAAAAACTGCAATAATTCGCCCAATTGAAAAATTATTTTTACATACAATTTGCTCTCAGGGGGTCATAATCTTACCGACTTGACCCAGCACATTGGCTCACTGGACCACCAAGAACACAAACCTGGATTCTGGAACAATTTTGCAAATTCGAAATACCCACAATTTTTCTCAAGCTAAACTTTTGACTAATTATTTTTCATTAACACTTTGTACATTAGGGGTGTCATCAAATCACAGGTGTTGCTCCTTCTCCAGCTACACCCCTCTCAATTTTCTTTTGACAACGTAATCAAATGTTGGACCATGAAAACACCAGCTATGCGCTGTTCGTTTGGTGGGAGGCTCAAGAACCTTTGGGCTACTATATCATTATTATATGTATCGTGGTACTTGCGGTGGCACTCTAACTGGTCTCTCTACTGGGGCCACTCTTGCTAGGTCCTCTGAAAGGACGGGATAAATACCAGCAACGTCAGTATTTCTTTCTCTGTCAGCCTGCGCTCATTTTACCTGCTCAACTTCCTCCTGTAACATCTTTTCCATGGCTTTTCCAGACTCCAGTCTACTTCTCTCTGCTTCGTGAAACACTTACTCTGTCCTCCTATGTGACTCCTTGCGCCAAAACTCAATGGCATCTTTCTGTTACTGTCTGGCTTTCTTTTTCCATAATTCTTCTTCTACTCTCATGATGCAATCTGCATCCCATGTCCCAACTGCGGGCCACCTCTGACTTTCGGCTAGATCCTTGGTGTAGTCCACCCATAAATCAAGAAATAATACGGCATCTAGGCCATGCTTATGGTACATAAAGTACCCTGGGGTGTCCCTAGGTGGAATGGGAACAGCTTCCTCGAGTACCCCTTTTCTAGTTTTGATCTGTCTAAATTTTGAAAAGAACGGCATCTTTAAACTTTGCTACTTGATTTTGAACACAATAAATTACAATAAACACAATAATGAACACTCATTCATACCACAATTTTTAAAACATATTAAAACATTTAACATTTAACATTTAACGAACAATGATAATTAGAAAAAACTAGTTACTGACATAACACTAATACTAGAGAATACTGTATTATACACAAGACTTACTAGATATACTGCTAAACAGTACAGATACACTGCTGAAACAGTGCAGACCGGATCTGTGTACCCAAACCCGTCTTGACCGGCACAGACTAATGTGCACGTCTAAACGCCTCCCCAGCAACGGTACTCACCGGGTAGCACGGAACGGAACAGAAGGCCTCGGAAACTCTGGACTGGACTGGACCGGACTGGTGACATAGGTACTTCGGAACTTTGGAACCTGGTGGGCCTCTGTATACCTCGGACACAGCTCTCTCGCAGGTGGGCTCTGGGTAGGACAATCTGCGTTCCTCACCGCCTCGTATGGATGCCTGGTCGCAGTCTGTCCCCTTCGTTGGCCTGAGGGAGTTGGCGGGAAGACCCGCGACGTGCGCGCTTGAAGTCCATCACGGCTATGGAAGGGGGCAAAACTGGACCTTCATCTCCGGCGTGTGGGGAAAGAGATGTAACTGTTCGGGCGCCATTATGTGGTAAATAAAATATTACGCTCTCAGAATTTTAAATTATAAATAAGATCATGCATAAAGCAAGAGGCTGAGTCTGTGGTATCAGGTTCATAAAGGGCTTTATTCCAATAACTCGAGTCAAAGGGAGAATATTACCATCACCAAAAAGGATCTGGAAAGGGACTCAAAAGTATTCTCAATATTCTCAAAACATTATTCACAGAGTACAGTATATATACATTTCTCAATTGTACGTAAGCAAAAGAGCAAGAGAGAATGAGATAAGAGCATGTGGGCGTGTAAGTAGGCGTGAAGGTGGGCGTCCATGTGGGCGTCCACTTGATGATAATGGGTAATTTGTCATGTGTGGGTGGATACCTGGAGGGGGTTGCGTGATCTGCTGGAATTGTACTGGAACTTTGCCTTACTTGTGCTCAACTCGAGCATGACGTGTAACTGACGTGGGGAGGGTTGCTATGCAACCGGACAAGTCTGGAAGTGAGGCCTTCAGTGAGTGAGGCCTTCAGTGTCAGGACGACCAGCACATCTTGTATTATCTGATATCCGATGTCTGGAGCAGGGACTGATTTGTGACATAGGTTGCTCATCACCAAGAGCCGATGTGGCATCTATTTCTTCATTTACTTCATTTACTGCAGAGGCCTTACATGGGGGCTATGGGCTTTTTACTGACGTGAGCTTTGCAATCTCACAAAGAGAGACAGTAAGGCTGGGCTCCCTCCTTGCAGATGGGTCGCGTTCATTCCTCCTTCACCAGGCAAGAATGTGGTTTCAGTAAGAGTAAGCAGATAACCGTGCTCAATACTGTCTCGGCACCTCGGTCGGGGCCCCTTTGGCTGAGGCCCAAGTGTGCAAGGCCAAGGAGACGTAGCTGCAGCTTTCAGAGCGTTCTGAGGCATGAAACCTCTTTTCGGCTCTGGCTGAGCCATAAACATGGGCTTCATGAAAATGCAGGAAAACATGATGAAAAACGTGTAGGCCTCAATACAGATTTGTCGTTTCTCTCATGGGAGACTGGATGATGGCAGGCCACGTTATAGCATAAGCATCATGATAGAAAGGCCATGGAGGGGAAATACATAGGTTACATGTATGTGCATATAAGCGTTGGGGGGGGCACATGGGGACACATAGGCCTCATAGATTTTTATTTTCCTCAACTGGTGCGTTATTTTTAAAGGAAAAGGCACTATACATTATTGCACATTAGTCTATTTCATGGTCAAATCCTATGCATCAAATGAAACATAAATGTAAACAAAGAGCATAACATTAAGTACGCAATGTTCTTAAGGTTACTACCAAGGTAATAAACTTGAAATGAAATAAACAAATGTGCAATCATTTATGGTGCCTTTTCCTTTAACAATAACCCACCAGTGTGGATTGTGCGTAAGAAATACATACTCTTCCTTCCAGATGATTTATTCTTTTCACGAAACCGTGTTAATTCTCTCACATGCTAGTAAAGCTCTGGTGGCTGTGAACTGCAAAATATACAAGACTCACCCTTTTCAGTCAGGCATTCCAACACATCAGGCGCATGGGACATGCCCATGTAGGTGGCGGGGCACTGAGAGCTGCGGAGGTTACTGATCGGCAAGCCCGCATGCCCAAAAACTGCAAGGGGGACCCGTAACAACCGGCACCGCCTAGGAGTCCCTACATTGACAGGGGCCATGGGAAAACCTGAGGCTGGGACTACCGAGTTCCGCTGGGGCCTCGAGTCCCCTACAACCTTGGACTTCAAGCCTGGGAGCTCTTCGCCAGTGTTGCTGGCGGCCACAGACCCCGGGCTGGCTAGCCGGGGTGCGCTGCATCAGCGTGTAACAGTTGCAAAAGGGCCCAGCCGCATCCGGCACCTCTCTTGCAGGGCCTGCTCTGCCCATCTTGCAGGCCTTGATGACACAATCATCATCACCACCCCAGGGGTTGCTGGCAGTTAGGCGCTTGTATCCTGGCCCCATCGGACCTCTTGCCAACTACCTCACTTCTGGACACAATTAGTAGAAGTGGTCCAGGTTACATTATCCATAACTGTGAATGGTGCCCTGAATGCTTCTGTCTGGGTTTAACCCCCGGGGCCCTTAGATGGACTACACAAGTTTGGCTCTCTGTGCCAGTCCTCATTTATCAGTAAACGCCACACCACAGTGGCGTGATATGCAGTAAACCCTGCCTTTCTGCCCTTATTCAAGCCTCGCTGATTGATTCTTGTGGTTGTGCTTTCGCAAAGTCTGTGAGGTCCCCCTGAGCTCAAGGGGCCACATACTTCTTTTTGGGAGCACCTATGTACTTGCCAAATTCCCTTACTTACCTCTTATTTATTTTCCTGCTGTCTCTACTCTCAATGATGGGCCGAGGTGACCCTAAACAATGCAATTGCTCTTTGAGCAATCCAAAATTCCCCGCCGCCAAGGCATCCACTCCGATACGGATGTACCAATGGACAGGTACATGAACGGCAATATTGTAGGGAGGATCGCGGCCATTTTGGTGGAGTTGAGGGCCGAGTTTTGCTCTATTGATGCCCTCACCAGCCACATATATCGCATGGGCAAGTGCCTGGATCAGCAGACTACCAGACTTGACGGGCCGATGAGCATGTTTCCAGCCTCAAGGATGGGGCGACATCTGTGCAAAGGTACCTGGAGAAGCTGAAATGTCTTTTGAAAACAGTGGCCATTAAAAACAGAGATTTGGAGGTGTGGTCCAGGAGAAAAAATATTCCTATATTAAGAATTGCTGAGACAACTAACATGGGGCTACTGCATTCCTATGTGGAACAGCTCCTATCAGAAGTTTTCGATCGCAATACTTTTACATCCCCTTTTGCAATGGAACATGCACACCGCGGCTTTGGCCCTCGGTGGCACCCCTACAAGACCCTTTTTCGCATGCCTCTTCAATTATCCAGATAGGGACATTGCCCTTCGTTTAACCTGTGAGCTCAGCTCACTACAATATAATGGATCCTCTATTTCGTTCTTCCCAGACTTCACTATCACTGACCAGGAGGCGAGGAGTACATTTACAGATGCTAAGAGCATGTAGTGCAAATTGGGACATACATATGCAATGCTTTATCCTGCAATGCTGCGGGTTGAGGTCAACGGCAAAGCTCATTTCTTTGAAACACCAGCAGAGGTGATGGACGTTTGTAAGCAACATACAACATCTGGATCTTCATCTCGACACACTACTCCAGCTCACCCCGGCTCCTCCCCTCCTGTTGAGATTCTCCCTGGCTATTTCTGCCTCTCTCATGCTTGCTCCCCAGGACAGGCCGTCCAATTGCTGCCCATCTCTTCTATAGTTCTAGCCAGGTGGGGACCCAGCCGCCGCTACCCTAGTTGCATCCCTGATGCCTATGAACAGTGGCACAGATATTGTTTTTCATGGTGACCTACATTCTTTTACAGGAACCTCCGACAGTGTGGCCCACACATTTGAGGTGTTGCCTCCCCCATGGTGTACACTACTCTGTTCTATGGGGTTGTTTAGGTGTTTGCTCTTCATGGGGATTTGATGGATGATGTATAATTCAGTGTGGGAGGGAGGTGGAGTTTTGAACTTACTGTGGTTTTCATTTGGCATTATGTTACATATTGATTGTGCATACTGCTGTTTGTTGACATCGTATATTTTCCTCTACAATGCTGTCCTTACTGTCTACTCTTGACAATAGGAAAGGGGTGCCTAACATATCTCTCTTTACATAGAATATCCGCAGCATTAATTATCCCCTTAAGGGTAAGCGTGTCCTCTCCTATCTCTCGCAACACAGGGCTAAAATAGCATTCCTACAGGAGACACATCTCCCACCTCGGACCTCACATACCTTTGCATCCTCCTGAAGTACACGTAGATATTATTCTAACTATATTTCCTATTCCAGGGGGATCTGTATTTGTATACATAAAAAAATGGCCTTTACTCCTGCAAATGCATCAATCTCTTTAATATTAATATTTACCCCCTAACATTGACTCACCTGAGTTCTTCTATACTGTCTCTTCTATCTTGGACAGCGAGGAGGCGGACCCAATTATTTTTTGGGGGGGTTTCAACACCATTCTGGACCCTAAGTTAGACTCCACTATCATGCAACACAGTAGTAAACCTCACACTCAGGAGGCTATTCGCTCCATTGTAGACACATATGTGCATAGTGATGTCTGGCATACATTCTATCCTCAAGCCTCTGGGTACACCTTCCATTCTGCTCCACACAGCCTATGGACTTGGATTGATAATTGGCTGGTCTCAGTCAGTGCCTCACTCTGCACATCAGATGTGTGACACCTGCTGAGCACCCTGTCCGATCATTGTCCTGTTGCACTGAAACAGCATATACCATATGGAGGAGGACAGACATAATCGTAAAGATTTCCCAGTGATGCTCTACATGATAAGATATTCCGCACGGAGATGCGCAATGCCGTAGTTGAACATTTTGCCTTAAATGACGGGACGGTGGCAACTCAGGCTACCCTCTGGGAGGCTTTCAAAGCCTATATTCTTGGCATCTGTATATCCAAGCATGTGGAAACATTGAGAAACATTCGCTCCCCGGATTGAATCAACATTGGAGGATATTGGCCAGGCGGCTTCATTACCGGTTGGCTCCCCTCAACTCCATAAGCACTCTGTTTTAGTGACCGAGGTCCTAGACCTGGCAGATAGGGAAATAGTGTACATGGGAAAACATTCCCCTGATAGGCACTATAGAGAGGGCGAGAGACCAGGGGATACTTTGGTGCATCTCCTGCGCCCTAACCCTCTTAGCGGCTACATCACTGAACTCTATACTGGTGCCAGCACTACCATAACAAATAACGCGGGGCTGCGAGCAGAGTTTCAAGAAAAACTAATAACTATTGTATACTTCTCACTCCTCAGGCTTCAAATCTACGAATCTTGCTGAAGTCATGATGGTGGGGATCACTGATGGACAGAGCGGCTTCTTGACAGAACTGATAACACTCGAAGAAATAGTACAGGGGATAGATTCCGTAGATGTGTCTAAGGCTCCAGGCCTCGACGAGCTCACAGGAGTGTTTTATAAAGCATATAAACACTTGCTAGCCTCACATCTTCTTGCCTTGTATACAGAACCCCTGGATACAGGTCCCCTGCCACCTTCACACCACACGTCAGTCCTCACATTACTACTGAAGGTGGACAAGGACTATGGTCCTCTTATCGCCCGGTTTGCCTCCTAAATGTGGACAATAAAATTCTGACCAAGGTCATTGCCACCAGACTGTCCCTGTTGATGATACAGATTATTTTTCCGGTCCAGTCCAGTCCAGCTTCGTCCAGCGTTGGTCCACCTCTCTTAATCTGCGGACAGTGTTCACGGTTCTGAACCAAGTGACAACTGCCACTCCTGCAGTGGTAGGTTTGTTGGATTCAGAGAAGGCTTTTGACTCCCTGGAGTGGCCCTTCCTTAGAGCAAAATGGCTGAAACTAGGTTTGCCTAAGTGCTTCATCGCCTTAATTATGATCTTATATGCCAGTCTTGTGGCTTACCTTCGGGTAAATGGCTCTTTCACAGATGCTTTACCCATCACCAGCAGGGCTGCCCCCTCTTCCCTCTTCTCTATATCAAAGCAATGGATCCCTTGGTCCACCATCTACAAGAGCAACATATGCATCATGGTCTCCAGCTCACACACGGCCCACTTCTACTTTCTCTTATGCAGACGATATGTTGCTGTTTGCTCACTACCCCTCCACCAACCTCCCACTTTTTATCTGCGAGATCCTTTGGTTTGGTAGTCTCTCGAGTCTTCATATTAACTGGACTAAATACGACCTTTTCCCACTTAATGATAGCTCCACTCCTGTGGAACTGGACTATCCTTTGGCTTGGGTTAAGGTATCTGGCTATCCACCAACACAGGCATAAGGCTCAAGTACTCCAGCACAACTATGGCCCAGCCATTGACAGACTTTCCTCACAAATAGAACATTGGATCAAGCTTCCCTTATCTATGGCGGGCCGTACAGCAATAATTAAAATGGTTGTCCTTCCTTGATTTTTGTATCTTTTTTTTAGCATTCCCATTCAACTCACATCGCAGTTTTTTCACCTCCCTTCGCAGCCTCCTACTCAGGCTTATTTGGGCCGGCCGCAAACCCAGCATCCGATGGGATACTTTAACACTATCCTACTACCGTGGTGGCCTCGGGGTCCCAAATTTCCATCTGTACTATCTTGCTACCCAATGCCAATATACTTACCATTTGTATGACCCAGATTTTCGAGTCCCCTATCTCCGACCTGAGAGAGATCGACTCGGTAACATACCATTCCCATCTGTCCTGCCAAAAAGCATTCCTTTTGATGCTGCAGATGTCCACACCGTATCCACCACTTGCTAGGTATGGAGGAAGCTTCTCTGGCTCTTGGGCGGAGGCCTTCTGTATTCTCCAGCTCTTAAATTGGCAGACAACCCCCGGCTTCCCCTCATGAAAGAGAACATTGTCAAGTGCACCCTACTGCAACATGGCATATGTCCTTTCGGAGATATGTTCCCGAACAGCCATATTCTTGCAGACATCGACGACACCCATTTCCATGATGCCTCATACGTGAAAGATGTCATTCTATAGTGATTCCACAGCACATTGTGTTCACGCATCCCCACGTTTTCCCTTTACCCGGAGGATTTTCCCCCACTGACACAGATGAGGACAGGCTTGTCTCCAGACTATACACTGCATGTATATCCATAAAACCTGACTCCACCAAACGAGTAAGAGATGCTTGGGGCGATGATCTGGGGTGTCTATTGACCGATAAAGAATGGTCTTAATGCTGTTCTCAAGCAAAGCTCTTCGTTGTTTATCACAGGCACAAACTTCTACACTTCAAGTTGCTTTGCAGTGCTTACGTAACCCCCACCAACACTGCACTCCACAAATTGCCCCAAGTGCCATGCCCCAGGCACCAAATTTTTACTCTTAACCTGGATAGGCTCATATATTGGCTATTACTGATGCTCCATATTCTCCCTCCTGTCCATGATGATTGATGCCACCATCATGCCAGTCCCTGTGATGGCCCTGCTAGGATACACACATGACAGACCTAAATCTGTATGCAGATTTGGTTCTATTGCGCTCCTTCTTGCAAAACATGAATTAGCATTACACTGGGGCAACGGGAGGGTCCCAACATAGTTGGCATGGTTACACAGTATGTCACATTTCGACAGGATTAGTGCAGTCTATATACAGTTTCAGTCATGCACCTCAAGGCTTAAAGATGTCTGGCAGCCCCTGAGAGAATATTTGCTTTCCTTAGAATCCAATGAATCCAACTGAACTACCACCCACTATTTTCATGCAAACCTCTCCCTTAAGAACTATCTTTTATATTATGTCTAATACACCCTACCGATGTGTCACTTTATAACGCATTCTCTTCCTTGTTGTCATTATCTCCCTTATTGATATTGTTTCAATATTACTAACCAATGTGTATAATTTGCTCTACCATGCCGACATCTTGTATCTTGCATACTGTACAGCATTTTCTTTTTCTTATTGCTTTCCTAATTTAGCATGTCCTGTTTTATCATTATCAAATTTAATAAATACATTTTTAAAAACTCCATCCGGGTTAGGTGATTTGCCCATTAGGCACTTATTAATTGCCATGAAGATGTGGTTGATAGTAAGAGATTCACTTAGAAAAGCAGCAGCTGCTTTGTCAAAAGGATCTTCTCCAAGTCGGTACAATATCCTCTAGGGCCCTAGGAGATTAATCAAATATACTGGTGAAATGCTCAACCCAGGTCCGTGATGCTATAGACGATTCAGTCTGCAGCCACCAGGAGGTTTAGAATCTTCCAGAAAAGTGCTGAGTCTTTGCACTGCCCAGCATCTTCCACATCTGCCCATGTTTCACCTCTGATCTCAGCTTTCCTTAGGGCTAAAACCTCCTTATAAGCCCTGCACACATTGACTACATCAGATTTAGAGTGTGCAATGGACTAGATTTAGAGGCCTTACTAATCAACATCATAAGAGAAACTGATTTCCATATCGAATTATACGCTTCAGTATTTGGCCTGTGGTGTTCTTCTAGGGAAGAGGCCACTGCAATGGCATCCCTATTCCCACTGAATATAGAACTCAGGAATTCTGCTCTGCTGACTGTTTCCCACCTAATTCTAAGACCTTTATTCCTGTAAGAATCAATTGTCACATATTCTTTCAAATTACTTCCCAATGCAAATCTTATTTTCAATAATAAAGGGAGGGGGTTGTGATCATTGACACAGCTGGCCCTCACTTCAAAATCGCTTAACAATGGGACAAGGTCCTGGGATAGCAAAATAGCCTTATAGCCAACTACCGAGGACTATATCGGTTGTTAAAGGCCCTGAACCTGAGCTATAGGCCCAAGCCACAAGTGAGGGCCTATAACGAGGGAGACCGCCTTTAACCATGGTATAGCCCGTGGCAGAAGTGCTATAAGGCTATTAGAGCAGTCCGCCCACTAAGGGTAGAATGTTCTAAATTAAAACGGGTGAGAGATAAAGACAAACACTGAAATGCTGGAGCCCCAGGCTTATGCCAGCCGTTATAGGCCTGGAGCCACTCCATTATTTTCAATGGTACTCTCAACAATTCCAATGTTCTAATAAAAAATCAATGTTATTGCAAGTTCCTGATCCCTTAGAGGCGTGATAACACCTGGAGTCCCACAGTTGTGGGCGAACACCAAATTATTTGTCATTCTAACCATATTCGAGGCCGCACCATTGGTAACATTCCTAAAATGAGTCAACCCCTACCACTCCAAATCTTGATAGCCACAGATCCTGGCATCTGCAGCTTTACACTCCCATAAGTTGAAATCCTCTGCCCACAGGATGAACACTTCCTCTTATGTTTAGACATAAAGTCCATCAAGCACGCCTTGAGATTATCTACCACTTGTGAGACGGAAACATCAAACAAATTGTAACAGTAATTAATCAAAACTAGGTCAAACATATCTGAGCATTTAAACAATAACATTTGGTAATATGAAGAAGAGGCAAATTCTAAAATGATAAAAAATAATCATTCAAATGGCATTGGTCCAGAGCGCACAACTCCGGGTATCAAATGATATCAAAGCTGGAGACAAAACTGATCCAGTAAGGGGTGGATATTTGGGAATGATAACCTGCAATGTTGCACAAATTTAGTTTAACACCAGGTTGAAGACCCTTTTGAGAAGTTGCAGACACACAGTTGAAATGTGAAGATTTTGGGTTAGAGTCTGAGCCCAGAGTGATAGTCATAATTGTTACAAAATAGGTTTGTAACAGCCCAAGTTTCTTGGAATATCATACAAATCAATACATGATAGCCACTCTATCAAGTTCATCTCAGATTTTAACCTAGCAATGTTCCAACTAAAAATGTCCAAAGTAGAAGGCAAATTAAGCAACCCATAAGGCAAAGTGCTAGGCCTCTTCCCCACTGTTTCGAGATTATTAACTAACAGCACACATGCTGGTCAATCTCAACTACCCAGGCTCTCCAAGAAGAGAAATGTGTTTTGTGTGGCGATGGTGCTCTCATCTAAGTGGGCTGGCTCGCTACAAGGGAGAGCTTCTCTTGTATTGCCGGAAATGTGTGGAGGGCTGTAGAAATAACACAGAGACAAAGCCTCTATGAAGGAGTTAAGCTTTTGAGGGTATCTGCACTGTGCTATCTAATTAAGCAAAAAAAGTGGTCTATTGAAATTGATGGCAAAACAATCACTCTGCCTAAATTTGCATAAGGGTCCCACCCAGGGCACTCTTCTAGCAAGCAAACTTTCATTGGCATCATTCATGTTGAAATGTACATTCTGAGATAGCCAAAACACAACTTTATGCTCCAGCTGAACCCAGCTTTCCAAGTGTCGAACAGACAAAACTGGTACATTTGACAACAATTCAAAGTAAGGGCAGGCTTCAGGTAGAAGACTTTGTTTAGGAAACTTGCATATGGTGACCTAGCTCTAGGACACCCCCGCGCCGCACGGCCACCAGCTGCTGCGTGCGTCTTCCCCGCCTTCTGCCTCGCTGCCTCGCTAGCCAAGCCTCCGCCGCGTGACCACGCCCCCTGCCTTCCAGCGGCGTGCTCCGTGACCGCCTGACCAGCCCCCTTCGTATTTGCTGTTCTGTATTGTGTTTTGTTGCCTATCTCCCTGTAACTTGTTTTTTGCCTTCTGTATTGCTTGCTTCGTTTGGCCCCTCCGTCCTCCCTCCCCGCTCCCCGCTTCCCGCCACAGCCGCTAACCCCGCCCCTTTTGCCTTCTGTACCCTCCCCGCTCCCGCCTCCCAGCTGCTCCGCCCCCCTGCGCACTTCGCCATATATGGCGACCGTGCGAACGCGCAGCGGTCACGCGCAGCGGGCGCGCCGATTGTGCGCCAAAGGCGCGCCAAAGGCAAGCCCATCCGCGCCTGGACCGCGCCCAGTGCCAGGACCCCTGGACCCCACCGACGGAAGACGACCCGACAGTCCTACGACGCCGCAACACTCATCGCACTCAACACCGGCGGGACCCAGGGATGCTACCGAGCGACTCCGAAGCACACCCACGGACCCTTCAGCTGCCACGCCTGCAAGTTCACCTGCATCCGGACCTGCCCGGCACCAGCACCTGCCAAGCAGAACACCAGCAGCAAACACCTCAAGTGCATCCTGCTCAACACCCGCTCCGTCCACAGACACGCCACCGAACTCTGGAACCTCCTAGACGCCACAGCCCCTGACGTTGCCTTCATCACGGAGACCTGGATGAACGCCTCTTCAGCGCCCGACATCGCCATCGCCATCCCAGAGGGCTACAAGATCACCCGGAGGGACCGCACCGCCAACCAGATGGGAGGAGGCATCGCCATCATCCACAGGAACACCATCCGAATCACGACTAGCACCGACAACACCCTAACCACCGCCGAACACCTGCACTTCCAGATCCACACCGACCCGAAGACCACCCTCAGAGGCACCCTGATCTACCGACCCCCGGGACCACGCACTCAATTCAGCGAGGACATCGCCGACTTCGTCAGCCCGCATGCCCTCCCCTCCGCCGACTACATCCTCCTGGGGGACCTCAACTTCCACCTGGAGAACAACAACGACCGCAACACCAGCACCCTGCTCGACAACCTCGCCAACCTTGGGCTGAAGCAACTGGTGAGCACCCCCACCCACCTCGCCGAACACACACTCGACGCCGTCTTCTCATCCAGCAAAGACATCGCCTTCAGCCACGCCACAGAACTCCACTGGACGGACCACAGCTGCGTACACTTCACCTTCGAAAGAACGACGATCCACCACCACCAGCAACAGGTTGCCCGTAGAAGCTGGAACAAGATCACAGCCGACCAGCTCGCCGCTTCCCTGAGCCAGCACCCTCCTGCCAGCTCAGCGAACCCCAGCCAGGCCGCCGACAACCTCACGAAGTGGATCAGCAACTGCGCGGACGAACTCGCCCCGCTGAGGACCCCGCCCAGCAGACCCGGCAGCAAGAAAGCCCCGTGGTTCACCGACGAACTCAAGAGCTCCAAGAAGAACTGCCGAGCCCTCGAGAATGTCTGGAGAAAGGAACCTACACCGGACAACAAGACCACCCTCAAACTCGCCACCCGGAAGCACCACCAACTGATCCGCGCCGCCAAGAAAACTGCATTCAAGGACCGGCTGGACAACAACGCACACAACTGCAAGGAACTCTTCAACATCGTGAAAGAGCTCTCCAACCCCAACGCCGGAAACAACGACATCACCCCTTCGCAAGACCTCTGCAACTCCCTCGCCTCCTACTTCCACAACAAGGTCACGGACATACACAACAGCTTCAGCACCCAACCGACGCACGCCACGACCACAGCCACGCCGCCCACCGCCGCCCTCCGAGCCTGGACTCCGATCAGCACCGAAGACACCATCCGCATGATGAACTCCGTCCACTCCGGATCGCCGACCGACCCCTGCCCTCACCACATCTTCAACAAGGCCGACGCTGTCATCGCACCCCACCTGCGGGACATCATCAACACCTCCTTCGACACCGCCACCTTCCCCGAGAGCTGGAAGCACGCCAAACTCAGCGCTCTTCTCAAGAAACCTACAGCAGACCCCACCGAACTCAAGAATTACCGCCCAATCTCGCTCCTCCCGTTTCCAGCCAAAGTCATCGAGAAGACCGTCAACAAACAGCTGGCCGCCTTCCTCGAGATGAACGGATCCCTCGACCCCTCGCAGTCCGGCTTCCGAGCCAACCACAGCACCGAGACCACCCTCATCGCCGCCACCGACGACATCCGAGCCCTGATGGACAACGGAGAAACAGCGGCCCTCATCCTCCTAGACCTCTCCGCGGCCTTCGACACTGTCTGCCACCGCACCCTAGTGCAACGCCTCAGCAACGTCGGAATCCAGGAGAAGGCACTGGAATGGATCGTCTCCTTCCTCGACGGAAGAACACAGAGAGTCCGCCTACCACCGTACAAGCCAGAAGCCACCGAAGTCATCTGCGGCGTCCCTCAAGGATCCTCGCTGAGCCCTACCCTCTTCAACGTCTACATGAGCCCCCTCGCGGCCATCGCACGCCAACACAACCTCAACATAATCTCCTACGCCGACGACACCCAGCTGATCCTCTCCCTGACCAACGACCCCACCGCCGCCAGAGCCAACCTGCACGAAGGGATGAAGGAGGTAGCCGAGTGGATGACGACCAGCCGCCTGAAACTGAACTCAGACAAGACGGAGGTCCTCATCCTGGGCTCCACGCCCACCGCCTGGGACGACTCCTGGTGGCCCCCCGCCCTGGGCACCGCACCCAAGCCGACTAACCACGCACGCAACCTGGGCTTCATCCTGGACTCCTCCCTCTCCATGACCAAGCAAGTTAACGCCGTCTCCTCGGCGTGCTTCAACATCCTGCGCATGCTACGGAAGATCTTCTGGTGGATCCCCACGGAGACCAGGAAGACCGTCACCCAGGCCCTCGTCACCAGCCGACTGGACTACGGCAACGCCCTCTACGCCGGAACCACCGCCAAGCTCCAGAAGAGATTCCAGCGGATCCAGAACGCCTCAGCCAGACTCATCCTCGACATCCCACGTAACAGCCACATCTCCGGACACCTGAGAGACCTGCATTGGCTCCCCGTCAACAAAAGAATCACCTTCCGTCTCCTCACCCACGCACACAAAGCCCTACACGATCAAGGCCCGAGCTACCTCAACAACCGAATCAACTTCTACGCTCCCAAACGCCACCTCCGATCTACCAGCCACGCCCTCGCCACCGTCCCACGCATCCGTAGAGCGACAACAGGAGGAAGGTCCTTCTCCTACCTGGCCGCCAAGACCTGGAACTCCCTCCCGACCGACCTGCGCCTGACCCAAGACCACCTCTCCTTCAGGAAGAAGCTCAAGACCTGGCTGTTCGAGCAGTAACGGCACCCCCCCCCTTAGCGCCTTGAGACCCTACGGGTATGTAGTGCGCTCTATAAATGTCTTTGATTGATTGATTGATGGAGAAATGTAGTCCCATTCCGGGGCGGGCTCAAATTTAGAGTCAACAATGTCCCTTCCACTGCCAGTGACCAAGTAACCAGACACGCTTGGGAATATGGCAGCCTTATCATGCTCTCTAGCAAAACCAGTCCTGGGTTCTGAGGGAAAAAAGCAGGTTACCAAAAGGAGCAGGATGAGAAGGACTCACATGATAGCCTGAATTAACAGCATTAGGGTCCGGTATCCTCACTAGCACATTATGTCCAGTTGCTGTAAAATAAACTCAGTTTCCTGACCCCTGCAGCATTAGATACATTTTCTCCAGTGTAGCAGATAATGGGAGTGTTAGACCTGGCACCATTGGTGTGGGTCTTCCTTCCATTTTTTGCCTTTGCCTCCTGTGTTTTGCTGTGTGTTGTACCCCATTTTTGCTGGTCTAGATGCTTTTGGGCACCTTGCCACTGCTGTTCAGTGACAAAGTGCAAGTGCTCCCTTTTGTAAATTGTGATATGGATTAGTGTTTCCATGATTGGCTATTTTATTTACTTGTCAGACCCTAGTAAAGTGCACTTTGTGTGCCCAGGGCCTGTAAATCAAATGCTGCTGGTGGGCTTACAGCCCTGGTCGTACCACCCACAAAAGCATCCTGTAAAATGTGACTCATGCCTGCCATTGCAGAGCCTGTGTGCAGTCTGGGACTGCCATGTCGACTTGGCAAGTGCGCACACTTGCCAGTCCCTAATCCTTCCCTTTTCTACATATTAGTCACCCGTAAGGTAAGCCCAGGGTACCACTGTGGGCAGGGTTCATTGTATGTGATAGGTAGGACATGCCCTGATGTGTGTGGCATGTCCTGATCGTGAAATACTGCCAATTACGTTTTTCACGATTGCACGGCTATCTCTTCCCATAGGAAAGAATAGGGAGTTTGTTTATAACATCTTATAAACATTACTGACCCTAGGAATACAATAGAAAAGTAAAGTTTAGTATGCCTGAACTCAGAATGTTAAAGTGCATCTTTTAGTGAGGGTGATTTTTATATTCTTGGTTGGAAAATACCACTATTAGAAAGTAGGTATTTTCTTGCATAACCATCTAATGTGCCTCTGCTAGGTTTGGGTATTGCATGTCTGGCTTTAGGATGAAAGGGGCTGGAGAGGGGCAGCGGCGCCAGAAGTCAGACGAGTCAGGGCTGGGCTGATTAGGCCTGGTCTGCATTTGGAGTGGTGGGAGGAGTAGCACCTTCACCTGAATAGGGCTGTGCCTGCCTTCCACAATGACGGCTCCTCCCCCTGTGGTGTGTCTGCAGCTAGGGCTCACACTGACAGAGGAGATTGTTGTGCACTTGCAAAGTGCCCCACAGAACTGGTTTTGGCTGGGTACAGACACTCTCTGCCTTAGGAGAACAAATAATTTTGGTGTATACAAAGAGGGGCCCAGACCCCAGACTTTTAGATCCCTTCTGGGAAATCAAGAGGAACCTTTGCCAAGGAGAAGAGCCAGATAAGCTGAGGAGGAATATTGCCCCTATGCTGTTTGCTGTCTGGGGTTGGCCTGCAATGGCTACTTGCTGCCAAGGAAAGCAGAAAAGGACTTTGCTGTTTGCTTTGAGACCTGCTTGAAGAAGAAGATCTCCAAGGGCTTGACACTGAGCTTGCCTCCTGTTCTGAAGTCTCCGGGACACAAAGATTTTATCCCTTCTGTCTCTCTGCACCTGGAACTGCTGTTTCAGCTGCAACAGAAGGAAATTGCAACACCGACGCTGGCGAGCGATGCCGTATCCTGCACCGAAGCAGTGGGCACTGCGCGTGAAGAGCACGACACACTGCCGCAGCTTGCACCGTAGGCCAGACGCCTGCTGACGCTGCACTACACCAACTCCGAAGCCATCAACGAGGTCACTGCCTGCACCGGAGCCGAGGACACCACTCGTGACGCCCACAACGCACCTTTCCCGACTCGCACCGCAGCCCTGACTTCACCGACGCAGTGCTTCCTCAACGTGGAGCCGATCCTCGACATGGGTGACACCTTAATCCATTGACATCGTACTGTTGTTAAGAGCCAACGCTTCGCGGCCATTCGTGACATCACCTCCCTGACACAGTAAGGACCGGACGTCTCCCCTGCGCTGCAGCAAGAAACAGAGGCATTACCTCCCCTGGGGTCATAAGGAACCGACGCCGCAGGTGCCAATGAAGCATCACCTCCCCGACACCGTGCACCGTCTTTGCTTTCATCAATTCCAAGGTACTGTTCTTTGTGGGTCTACTTGACTCTGGGCCTGAAGTTGCGCACCTCGCGGTCGGCGGCATTTGTCGGGATTTTCATCTGTCACGACGTCGTAATAACTCCAGGTGGAGTTATTTGTTACTAGAAGCTTGATTTGAGTGAATAATCTATTGTTAAAGATATTTTTGATACTGTATTGTGGACTTTTGTAGTTTGGTCTTGCTTTGGTTTAGATAAAGATTACTTATTTTTCTAAACTGGTGTGGTGTCCATTTGTAGTGTTTTCACTGTGTTACTGTATGTGTTCACAAATGCTTTACACACTGCATCTGTGATAAGCCTGTCTGCTCATGCCAAGCTACCAAGGGGGTGAGCAGGGGTTAGTTTAGAAGTGTACCCCCTTACCCTGACTAGAGGCAAGGGTCCCTATTTGGAAAAAAGTGCCTACCTCTGCCAACTAGAGACCCCCATTTCTAACAGGGAGCAAGAGCACTTTACACGTGGAACAGACTTTGGAACAAAATTTGTTCTGCTGCAATTCCTTTGGAATGGGAAGCCTGAATTGCTCTGAGCAAGTATTTACATCCATAGCCTGAGATTTCGGAGTACGAGCTGCCTTCTTTTTGCATTTGGCCACTGCTTCAGTTGTTGGAAATTCTGAGGAGCCATGAGCAATGATCAACTGGCAGCTCTGTTCAATGTCTGCTGTGTACACAGTGATATCAGTGGTATTAAAATAAAGAGGGGGTATGGCAGGAGAGGTGTTGCAATCAACAGAGAACCTCCTTTACGCCAGCTCAATTTATTTAGAATTCATCCCAACTGCCTGTGCTAAAAAGGTGTGAGTTGGGGGTTCCCTTGATGCCAGTGGCTGGTACACCTGAAGTGGCTAAGGTTTTGCGTTTGCCCGCGGCCAAATTAAAAGGAGAATTAGCACAAAGGGTGAAAGAGATGGGGCACAGGCCAGCCTTGTCCAGGTCTAGCAGGCACGGATAAACCCAGTCTTGGCCTTGCCTTGGCCTGGTCGCATCATGCGTGCGTCCTGCGCTGCGGTCTGAGAGCACATTTAAGTATCACCTCTTCCAGTCTCCAAGGCCTACGCGAGCATGGAGTTTGCAGTCTTGACCCCCAGCAGTGCAAAGGCATTGTAATACACATCCAGTGCTGCGGTATGAGAGTTAAAGTATCCCCTCTGAGTTTGTAGTTCTCATCCCCTGCAGCGCAAGGTTATGTGAACTGTAGCGAATTTTGTGCATCGAGTACAAAAAGTAAATTTTTTGATTCCTATATAGAGAATAATACAAAATTACTACTTAGAAATGGCTAAATGTTATGTACCATGAGTCCAGTATCTTAAATAGCAATTTCTTAGTCTTCATTATTTAAGAATACTATGGCTCAGGAACAAAGAATACATTTCATAAAACATGTTGCAACATGTGCACCAACTTTTCCTTTCTTCAGCTCATCATACCCAAAGTTCTAGAGATGCCAGAGTTTATTTCCCTAAACATTCAGTGGGCTAAGAATCTTGATCGCAATCCACGTCTTTCTTCTTCTCTGTAAAAATCGAGAGGCGTATTTATTTTCTTTCTGGAATACACAGACCTACTTAAGGCTTTCAAAGCAGCAAACAGTAAAGACTGGATTACTTGGCAAGGAAATTCTTTTCCCACAATTGTGCAAAATCTACAGCTGAAAGAAGGAAAACATTATTGTGCCCTGCTCTTTGATGTCTTTACATTTGATTCGACCTTTTTTATCCGTGTTTCTTTAAGGTCACTTATAAAAATAAGACTACAATATATGCACATGAGGCTATTACAGAAATTCTTGAATGGTTGCAGAGAGAAAGAAATGGGCATATTAAGATCTTCTAACTCATGACTTATCAGTTGATATATTTTTTTCTACACTATTATCAAGTCATAACTTCTTTCTTCTCCATGTGATCTCACCACCCTCAAGTATGTTATTTATATTGGTATATTATTATTGTTATTTGTTTAATCTATTTGTCCATTTTGTGTTCTCTTCCTGCTAGTTCTAAAGCCCCCATTGTTGGGCAGCTGAATTAGGCACATGTCCTGCTCCCAGTCAGTTGATTAAAGATCTAGGCATCTGGTTGGATGGCAGGTTCCCTACCTAGATATAAGTACTATCAGCTGGCAGGGTGGTGGGCAACTAAATCTTGGGACTTTGAGGGACTGAATTCTAAGTTTGATTTTGTATCCAGAAGAGGTGTATTGAATCAGGAGGTGTCTTTCTGGTATTCGGCTATTCTTGAGCCAGAAAGGATATCAGAATCGGAACTTCATACTCTCTGGGGTAATGTTATTAGTATTGATTCAAACAACTTGATGAAATTATGGGGAGATTCTTACGTTATGTTACATGCGGTGGTAAAATCGGCTCTTCTTAAAAGAAACCATTTATACACTACTTATAGAGTATATTTATCCCCAAAAAAGCTAACTAAGATTACAGGTTTACATTATCAGTGTCCAAGATGTAAATTACCATCGGCAGATGACTATCATATGTTCATGAGTTGCCCTGAAATAGGAGCTTTTTGGGCAAAGGTACAAACCTTTCTAGCTGAGGTACTTGATAAACAGATCGAAATTACCACAGGTTTGATTATGTTCGGATTACATATTGATTACCATCTTAACGATCCGGGATCTAAACTTATTTTTTATGTTATTATTCTGGCAAGACGTGAGATATGTAGAGCATGGAAAAACATAAATGCCCCTACTTTTTCAGATTGCTTGAAACATATAATTTATACTTGTGAATCTGATATGGCATGTGACTGTAATAGTTATGGTAATGTTTGGGCACCCTTGGTTGCATGGCGGAACAGATAGGGAATATTCCAATGATTTCACCTGGGCACTACATGGCTGGTCCCTTCAATTCGATGTTGGTTTATATCACGTCGCGAAGAGAAGTGGACTGTAGAAGTAGTGATGGCTTGAGGGATTGAGCCTTTCCTTTTCTCCATATCGGTCTTAAACACCAGGGTCGGGATAGGTTGACCATGGAGGAGAGGTTATGGCCGCCCATCAAGATCGCCCTTATTTCTTGGTATATGAGGAATAAAAAAAAAATAAAAAAATAAAAAAAAAGGAGCGGCTCACCTCTTTTGCCAAGTAATACCTCAGTCTCCTAACATCGATGTCAGTTCACTGGCTTCCTGTGCTCCAGCGTACCAAATACAAGTCCCTATGCTATGTATGCAAAGCCATGTATAAGGCTGGCCCTTTATACATATTCTCTTTCATCCATCTCCACACTCTCAAACGGGAAATACATTCAAGCAAAGCCTATCTGGCCACCCTACCCAAAATTAGGTTGGTAAGGCAAAGAGATTGTTCATTTGCTTTCTTGGGATCGAAATGATGGAATGCCTTACCTCAGAAGACGAGACTATGCAACTTCTGGGCTCTGTTTCGAAAGTTAGTGAGGACACGGCTTCTTGGCTCTCTTTGGTACTTGATTCGCTAGGGCTGGGAAACGCCATCGGGGTAGCTATTTGCTTTAGAATCTTTTTTGATTTGATTTCATTTTCAGGCTGATTCACACATCCATTTATGCATGGCATTTACGTTCTATTCACCTTTCTCTCTCTTCTAAGTAGTGGCTCTTTTCATAGTGCAATTATCCTCGCTTCATTAGCTTTATTCTTTCTTATGAGTAGATTATCTACGTTTAAAATTTTATTTCTCATGATACTCAGAGTAATTTCATTAAATGGTTTTAGGTTACCCTATCAAGGGGCAAAACGTTTTGTCGCACTTATCCTAACTAAAACCTGGTGTTGCACTACTCAAGAAACTAATTTAATGAAGTCAGATGCTAAAACTTAAACAAAGTTGGTTGGGAGATGTTTTCTTTTCACCAGGTTCGGAGAAAAACCATGATGTAATAATTTTAAGCAATAAAGCTCCAGATAATAAAGTGCTCTCACAAATTTCTGACACATGGGTGTTAGCAAAAGTAGCCATTAATAATATACCATTGTCGATTTGTAATGGTTATGCTCCAGAGCAATACATCTGTGAAATGTTGCCATCTGCAATTCAAAGTCTCTCCAGGGTCCGGGAATATCACTAGTGCAAACTCAGACAACTCAGAAAACCTACTCCCCTCAGTCAGGCTGAAGCCTGTCCTAATACCTCAGCACCCCTACCACGTTCATCCCCTTGCCACCAGCCATCCCACCGACGATTACTACCACTTCTGAGCAGGAGGAAAATGTCAATGTTGATTCTGGAATTGGGAAATATTTCCTGTAAAAGGACCAGGTATTTCCGGGTCTGTGAAGTTGTTCACTATTGCAGGGAAAAAACTTGTGATTGCCAGAATTTGATGCGGGGATACTGGTATCACTGGATCAATCCAGAAATCTTGCAACTTTAGAATAAATATGTTACTGTACATGAGTTGGGTTGTGGTTGCCAGACACGTTGTGTTAGGCTGCTCCGTTTCAGGATGTCATTGCTCTAGCCTGTTTCGTCTTTGGAGTAAGGAGTTACTAGTGGAGTCCAGGAGGAAGGTGTAAACATAAATACATCCATAGTCAAGACTTCAATTAGAGAATTCTACACAGTATGGACGTTTTTGTGAGTGACCCATTAACCCCAATTTGGTATTATAAGTAGTGTGCAAAATGTTGAAATGACACTGGTTTTTTTCCAGCACAAATTTCATCAGGTAATACCTGTTGAATTATTAGTTGGAAAAAGCCACATAATTCCAACTGATGTAGGATGGAAAGGAGGGTGGAGGGGCAATAGATATTACTGGTGTATCCCTTATTCTAACCTACTGAACTTGGAATGAGGAAGCCGAAAATACCACTTCGGAGAAAAGAGGTCCCTATATTGTTGATATATCCCCGGATGGAATTTCCTGTGACTGTTTTCACCTAACAGGAAATGACAGTCCTGATTGTCCCCAGGTGGTAACATGAGCAATGTGAAATAAATGTATATGTATATATATATAACATTGGTGGCAGTAGCACCAGTGTAGTTATAATTTAGTCAGGGTTTCCATACGAAAGGCATTTTTTGTTTTCTTTAGAACTTTGCGAAGTTGAGAGATACTACAAGAAACTTGGATCCACTTTGGGTCATTCATGGCATCTTTTGTTCAGACCTGCCAAGTGGGGGACAAGAAAAAGGGGAGATTCTTAAAGTTTTGTTTCAAAATGTAATTCCCAGTAGATTCTCTGCTCATTGATAGAGAAAAAAATGGCTTCAATGAATTACACCAAATTTTGAGTGGTAGAAATGTACTTAGGCAAATGACTTTGTTTGGTTTGGTGTAAATCTTTTCAGCACGTTTTTGAGAAACATAATGCATTAGACCCGTTTGATCAGCTCTGAAAGAATGTGCATACCTTGTGGATGTATTGCCTGGGGATTCCTCGAAGCCTACAATAGTAATAGAGATGTTCCCATCCAGTCAGAAGCTCATCCAAGGCATCTTGTTGTGGACAGTATCCGATGAGGGTTCCTTCCTTACATGCATCCAGTATGTCTCGTTCATATCTATTTGACAACAAAATACAATAATTATTTATGATTGTTTGAATCTAACAGTTTCAAAAAGAATTAGACATCAGTGACACTTCAATTTGCATGTTTTCACTATACGCCTTTGCATTTAAGTACAGGGGATACAAAATGAAAAATATACAAATGTAAATGATATAATCAAACTGAACCTCTACATCATAATTTAACTCTTTCAGAAAATGTCATAATAGTTAAGCAAATTTGCTATACGGAAGTCAGAACCCCATTTTATACCTGTCCCCACAACTTTATACTATGTGCAGTGCACATTATTGAAGACCGACTGAAATTACGTAATAACTTCTTGTTGTAATGAACAAATAGAAGTTTTTGCAAACCGTTTACTTTCCTATTTTGTGTATCAAAATATGGTAATAGAGGTGTATGGAGCATTTATATTGATTTTAGAGTATTGACTTTTCAAAGTGTTCTACTTGATTTTCCATCATTAGGAAATTGCAAGAAGAGTCTGCCATTTCCGGTTTGCTATTGCACAGTGAAGTAGTGAGGGACAGCATTACCTAGGCAATCATACAGAATAACAGCCTACATATCCACATTCCCCAAATGAATAGCAAGGGGAACTTCTACTATTCATTGTGCACCTGTGCTGTGTTCAATTCTCTATAGAAGTTCTACTGCAACTTTATGTCTGTGCACTCGCACCTCATATGTGTCACTCGGCTTGATTTCCTCCATGTAATTTTGGTCTTTCTGAAGTTCTTTCCAGACAGTGGAAAACTAGCTTTATATATTTTGACATCATCTTTGAAAACAATATTTCATATTTGAATTTTACTGCATGAACTCATGAGTAAACCTCTCCAATTCTTGTCTTCAGACTTTAGATATATTTGTGGACTTGTAGAGCACATATATACCCGCTAGAGGGTCCTATCAGTGAGGGATGTCTGCTACTCTACAAACAGGGGATATTTTGAGAACAACAAGGTATTAGCTGTTTTTTAAATTCTAAGTCGTTGTTGTGAGTATGAAACATAGA
Source organism: Triturus cristatus (assembly GCF_964204655.1). Classification (NCBI taxonomy): domain Eukaryota; kingdom Metazoa; phylum Chordata; class Amphibia; order Caudata; family Salamandridae; genus Triturus; species Triturus cristatus. The sequence goes on along the minus strand of NC_140588.1, from coordinate 396,077,228 downwards.
GAGTTGCAACATTTATAAGCATGATTAAAAAAGGAATCACCCCCAATGGACCTTACATGTATTTAGGATGGGCAGGAGTCTGGCTGTATTGAGATTGTGAGTTATAACAGAGAAATAGATAAAAAAAATACTTTAAGTAAAAAAACTGATGTCGATGACAGCGTTGTACAAAGATCATTTAGACAGAGGAAAGCCATTGAGTTTGGGAGGTAACCAGAGGAAAAAAGGTACTTAACTCAGTACTGATATTTGAGGAGGATACCTAATTGTCAAGCAGATTCCTCACCTTATAAATAAACAGCTCTTAGGACTGATCAGGAACCTTTCTCCACCAATAGTTCTCATGAATTTCCAGGTGGAGTCATGCTGTTTAAGGCCCAACACCTTCCAGCAGATTTGATGACATCGGACTATATAAATCCCTAATTGGTGCACTGGTGTCAGTTCCTGGTACTTTTTTCACACCCCATCAAGGCATGTGGAGAGGAACCGAAAAAGCATCAACAACTGTGATAATAACAACAGATAACATGTTTGCAAATCTTGGTTCTTATTATGCTCTAATGCAACAAGGGAGGATGGAGGTCAGTGAAGAATCTGTAGGAACATTATGGGTCCGGCAGCAATACCATTTCTAAGGACAATCAACTTTCTTATGATGGATACATCTTCATAAAGGCTTCTCCTATTAAGCATGAATCCTAAAGTAAGACCTTCCTGTGAGGTGAGATTGAGTAGTGCCAATTGATCAAGGAGTTCACACAACACAACTCTGGCAAAGTTCCAGTACATGTGTGTTTGAGCTGTGAGGCAGTAATGTATCGCAAACATATGCAAGGCCCCAGGACTCCTCTTATGAGAGCTGTGGAAACAGCCATGGCCCTAGTGCAGTGGTTGCTAATGTCCTCAGGAGCACCTTTCTTTGCTAAGGTGAAGCACATCTCACCAAACACAACATGGTGTATTTGGCCACTGCCTTTACTTTCTTGGATCAAGTACTCTTCAGAAAGAGCTAATCATCCAATCTGTACTCTCAAGTGTGGCTGAGGTAGTAGGATTCTGTACATTTGGGGTACAGTCTATGCATCTTCCAGGGTGAGGAGGATGCAAGAAACATGGAAGAGCAGCAGGTAAGCCCCTATGAAATCTAGATACCACTTTCGATAGGAAGGATGAGCAGGTACAGAAGAACAATGTACCTAGGTATAAAACCAGGAAAGGCAGGTGAACTAAGAGGGCCTGAAGTGCTCTAGCCCTCTGGGCCACTAATAGTACTATCTTCAGAGGGAGAGTACTAATTGGGAAACCATGAATTGGTTCAAATGGGGACAACAATAGGAAAGTCAATACAGCATTCAAATCCCACTGAGGATCAATGAGCAAAGTGGGATAAACAAGTAGGATGCTATGAAGCCCAGGAGGAGTAAGATGTGCAGTCCAAACACTCCAAAGATATGAGTAGGGATTTATCCCTGGTTCAAAATGTGTCAATGTTGATGTTGTTTCATCCTTCAAAGAATGAACAGGCCAATATCAGGAAAAAGGATTTAGGAGACCCGATAACTGAATTAAATGGAGTGCCAAACTTTCCCAAAATAGGAATGGATTAATGCAGGTGGGCACTGAATCACTGTGAGTTACTGTAAGCACAGTCTGAAACTGACACAAATGGTCCTTCTTTACCCTACTTTGATACCTTATACATTTAACAAATCCAAGCAAAGCTATCAAGAAGGGCATTTAACTGTCAACAATTTTTTTCCCAGTATCCAAATACCCAGGACTGAAGGTCAGTTGAGGATGCAGCAGTGGGATTTTCAACCAAGTATATTATAAAATGAATATCAGGAAAATGTCTTCCTACGTTTTCATCCTTATTCTAGTTTTCAGGAAATACACCACCTTAATTTTAAGGTAGAAAGGTGAAAAGCAAAAGATTACACAAAGGCCATCACTGCAGAAGTTGCAGAAGGCCTAAGAGAGTATAATAACTGGGGAAGGAATAGTACCCACGTGGATTATTTGTACATTATCATAATCTCAGTTTGATCTCAAACACCCTTTTGTGGATGATTTCACATTTTTCGTCCACCCCAGAATGAGGAGCTTAATGTTATGGTTTATATATGCAGTTAATGTATCTGTGTGCTTATTTGTAAAATGTAAATCGTAAATTTCAGACCTAACAGTTTACGTGTTTTCTGCTTTGCCTAGAAAATCAACTAATGTCTTCAGAGAAAGAGTGCTGGTGAGAAATACAATATAAACATGAAGTACAGCATTTGTCTGCTTTTAATTTGAAATCGTTTAAACTGTTTTACATATGAGTGAGTGACCTGAAACATGGAAAGCTACAATATTTCATACGAATAAATACCTGAACTTAAAAGAAAGTGTTGGAGAATGCAAGATTGTGGTCTCCTTTAGCTGGTTATCAATCTGGGCCTTTGCTTGTGGCGTCCGGCAGGGACAGTATCTCTGGGTTGCACTGACTCAACAATACCTCACTGGACATCAAACACACTCACAAGCAGGTCTAAAGTTTTAGCAACACTGGTGTTCACCTTGTGGCTGGAACATTGGATCCAAAGAAGAATACTTCCCAAAGATATCCAGTAAAATACATTTCTTTTGGCACACATTCTACTCCAGATGAGAGCAAGTGGAATATCTGCAGTGAAAAGGGCCCAGAAATGGAAATCACGTTTTAGGTCCCACATGTTGTTCCTTATTTTAGCTTTGAAACTCATTATGGAGGGTAATTGAAGGGATATTCCAACCTGTATTGTTATCTCCTGACCCAATATCTCCTGCTTAGCTTTAAATTAGGGCCTAAAAAAAGCATCTCAACTCATGGAGATCACCATCTGAAGAATGTGTTCACCCCTGCTGGGTACGAGCATGCACCGAAACATGTTGACACCAAAATATAAACAGTTTGTTACTAATTGTTCATGGGTTTAACTGTGTGGAAGACAGGCCACTTAAAATTCTTGAACATCTTACCCTAACAAATGTTTGTAGCATAAATAGAAGACAATACTTTTTAGATCTAGGCCTAACTTGTTAGATAGAGTAGGCTCAGATTGCAACAACATTGTGTAAAACATTACTTAGAAATGCAGACAAGGCTTCATTTTGATATTTTACTATCACTGTTAGACTCTAAAATAGTCACTTATAGGAAGCTTTCCAGTATAATGGAGCAAATCCGTCAATGAAGCACACCAAATGAAGTCAGCAAGACATTTTAGAGGTGACAGCACATATAAAGAAGATGGCAGCAAACTGTTCGAGATGCATGGAGTAGAATTAAGAGGCGGATCATTGGAGTATGGAAGAGACCATAGGAGTTTCCTTGGGGCGGAAAGGAACTGAAGACCACACATTCCTTCTAGAGTCAGACAGACAAGGAAGAAAGAGGAGCAGAAAGAGAAACACAGAACATCTATGAATATGATGGTAGCACTGAGCTAATTGACGACCTGCTGGGAGACCAAGAACCAGAGTATGTTAAATGAATGAGGCAAGGGTTCAGGTAAGCTCTGTTTTGAGCATGGAGAACTCAGCACATATCCATTCAGTGTGCATGAAGGAGCCGCTACAAACTATTTGGAATTGAGTGGTAAAGTTAAGGTTTACCTTGCTTAACTAACAGTACTACAAAAAAAATCTACTTTTTTGGCTCCTCTCAATCTCAGGGGCTATAACCTTTATTGAACCCAGGAGAGATCTGATAGAGATCCCTACGTTAGATAAAGAGTGGGGGCTCCGCTGGGAAGTTTCAATCAATGTTTCTTAAAGTTTGGAGTTTTTGATTTTTGGGGTACACCGATCACAGATGGTACAGCAAGACCATGCAGGAAGGCATGTGAATGATATTGATGGCATCTTATATCACTTACGCTACTCATGATAAATGTGAACGGCTGCAATCCTCACAATAAGAGCCATCAATGCTGAGCATACATGAGGGCAGAGGATCCTTGTTGGAGAAAATGGGGTCTCTGATTGGCAGTGGTTTGCACCCTGTCCTAGTAGGAACCCTCATTCTAGTCATGGTAAGGGAGTCACACAGCTAAGATAACCCCAGCTCACCCCCTTGGTAGCTTGGCACGAGCAGTCAGTCTTATCTCAGAGGCAATGTGTAAAGCGTTTGTACATACAGACACAGTAAGACAGTGAAAACGCTACAAAAGGAGTCCACACCAGTTTAGAAAAATAGCCAATATTTATCTAAAAAAACAAGACCAAAACGACAAAAATCAAACATATATAATTCAAGATATCACTTTTCAAAGTATAAGCAGGTTTAGTCCATAGAAATCAATGGATGCATTATTTTAGCACAATGTACCTTGGATGCGTCGAAAATCAAAGATGAAGCAGGCGCAGGGGAGGTGAGGTGCCGCAAAAGAAAAGCGATGTGTCGGTTACTTACTCCACAGGGGAGGTGATGCATCAGTTCCTTACTGCCAGGGAAGGTGATGCGCCGGTTCTTTACTGCTAGGCAGGGGAGGTGATGCATCGGTTCATTACTGTCAGGGGAGGTGATGCGTCAGTTTCTTACTGAAATGGGAGGGGATGTGTCAATATCCAGACTCGCAGCCTTGGTTCCCTTCTGCTGTGCACCGTCAATGAAGTATCAGCGTTGAGGGACGACACGTCAAAAGTTCAGATGCGCTGCGTCGATGTGACAGCAGCAAAAGTAGGCGCTGCATCGATTTTCCAGCCACAAAGCCAGCGCTGTGTCGATCCACAGCCGCTGACCTAGTGCTGCGTCGGAGCGGGTGTGACGGTCGGCGATGACCTAGTGCTCATGACTCATGATGTGGCGATTTTTCTGACACACTGAGATGGCAAGCTGGGGCTTGCAGTGTAAGCCGTGGTTGATGCCCCGATCGGAAACCACAATTCGGTACAGGCAGTGGCAATTTGTTGATCTTCTGCAGTGATGCATTGAGAAAACAGGTGTTGTGAGTCAAAGCATGGATTTTCTCTCTAGATCACCTGGTTACACTTCCAAGGGCCCAGAAACTGGATTTGGCACCACTTGGCAAGTCAGAACGCTCAGCAGAAGAGTCCAAGCACTGGCAGGTGAAGTCTTTGATGGCCCTGCGACTTCGTCATAGGCGACAAGCACACACAAGCCCTTGGATAACCTTGGAAAGCAGGATGTAGAAAGAAACGTCCAGTCCTTTCACACCTAGGACAGAAGCAGCAAGCAGCAAGCAGCAGGCCAGCACAGCAAAGCATTAGGCAGAGTGGCAGTCCCTCCTCCAGCATCCAGTTCTTCTTCCTGGCAGAACATCCCCAGTACAGAAATGTTCTGATTTTGGGGTGTCAGAGGTCCAATACGTATGCCCCTTTGTTATGTTAGCGGGATTTGTAGAGCGCATTACTGCCCGGAGGCCTCTAAGCACTTTTCAGTTCCAGCTCAGAGTGTCGCAGGACTGCAAAGCTACCAAGACTTGAACAACCACTTCTTTACAGCTTTTCTGAAGGGAAGGAGACTGGGCGCTATTTTTATGCAGAGAGGCAATATGTTCCATACTTTAGTTGCTTCCAGCACAATGCTCTTTCCACCTCACCGTACTTGTTTGAATTTTGGAAGTACTGCTAATTTAGCATTTACTGAATCAAGATTTCTAACAGGGAGATACCGTTTGAAGCTATGATTTAGAGAGTCTGGACCCATGTCATGAAATGCTTTATAAACTAGACCTTAAAGGTGATTCTTTGTTTAATGGGAAGCCAATGCAATGTTTTTATTTCTTGAGACACTGAGCAAAATGTGGGAATTTCTAGCAAAAGTCTAGTTGCAGCATTTCACAGGACCTGAAGTTTGTTAATGTTGTGCTTGTGAGTGGTCAGAAGCAGACTGTTACAGTAGTCTATCTTAGATAAGATTAGAGAGGTGACTAATGTCTTTTGCAATTTCGCAGATACAAAAGGCAGAATCTTTTTAATTATTCTAAGGGTATTAAAAGTGGAGGAATTAAGCTTATTTACCTGATCTGTGAAGTTAGATTTATTATCAATTATCATTCCCAAATTGCGAGCCTTTTCCACTGGAGGAGGGATAGGGCCCATGATATCTGGCCAGGCTGATGGGCCCCAAAAGGACGATCGGGGTCTTAAAAGTAGGACTTCTGTTTTTCCTGCCTTAAATGTAATGTTGTAACTGTCCATCCAATTGTGGACAGCTAGCATGCAGACATGAAATCTAAGCCCTGTGCCAGTATCATTTTTTCTTATGAAAATAACAATTTGAGTGTTGTCAGTATAGGATGTAAGGGAAAAACCAAAGCTTCTCATCAAATTAGCTAAAGGGGAAACATAAATATTAAAAAGGGTAGGGCTCAATGAGGATCTCTGGGGGACTCCACATGGAAGGGAAAAAGGATGAGAGGAAATGCTCGCCAATTTTACCACTTACTCTAGATCAGTTAAGTAGCATTTGCACAGGTCCCAAGCCAGGCCTGTGATCCCACAAGTTGATAACTTCTGCTGCCAGTTTAACTGTGTTGGGCAGGCAAGGATCATATGGAGAACCCAAAGTAGAAGTTTCCAGTAAGTTTCTAATGTCTTCATTTGTGGGGAGATAAATTCTGTCCGAATTTTAGTTGTCTCGAAGGGCGGATCGCACATATTGGTGGATGATATAGTGGGTGCTGGTTTAGAATTGAAGAATTAAAAAAAAATTGTTTCTACTTTCTCTAAAAAGAACTTTTCTAAAAAGAACTTTGCCAGAGTATCACAAAAAATTGATAGTCAGGGATTTTTTGTTGCACTTATTAGTTAATTGTGTTATTGTCTGAAAAAGTTCTTTAGACAAGTCTTTAGCTTCCTCAATCTTCTTTGTAAAGTATGATGCCTTGGCTTTCATTATAAGATCTTTAGAAATGGGTATATAGTGTTTATATTTTGCCTTCTCTTCCGCTTTATAGGCCATTCTCCATCTTCATTTCAGTTTTGTCCAATTTTACTTACACTTCCTAAGCTCCAATGAGAAACCATGGGGATGAAGGACTTTGCCATTTTATTTTAACCGTTCTAACGGGAGTTACTAGTTTTGAAGCAATTTCCAGCCACTTGTTATATTGTTTATCTGCTTCCGCAACATGATTTACAAGAACTAGGGGTGTATTCTCCAGTACTTCATTAAGATGGTCTGACTGTACATTCAGCCAAGCTCGTGAAGGGAAAGTAGATGGTGATTTCTTTATATTAGAATTAAATTGTAGATGAGACAATTCAAAAAAGACAGCTCTATGGTCAGACCATGCTACTTGAGATGTCTTTACATTGATTAGGTTAGGGTTATTAGTAAAACTTCCATCCAAGATGTGAGCCGGATGATGTGTTGATTCTTGTACTATTTGATCTAAGCCTAACACCAAGAAAGTTTGCAGAAGTGCTGCAGTATCAGGGTCTGAATTCGCCTCTAGGTGGTAACTGAAATCGCACAAAACCGGATAGTTGGTTTCCAGGATAGAATGCTATAGAAGGCTAGCTATTTCCTGAGGAAAACTTTTTCTGGGACTAGGTGGTCTATATAAGACCATACCCTTAAATGATTGTTGCTTGTTGACCTCTATAACAAAGGGTATTGTTTCTCCAAAGGAGAGGAGAGTGGGCTGGTAGCTGGATGCTAACTCTCCTCTAACAATAACTGCTTCCCATCTTTCACATTTAAGATCTCTTTCACATCTTTAGATATTAAAACCCATTGGTAGTGCTGCCTGCATATCTACATTACAGGTAGAATCAGCCCAGGTTTGAGTAAGAAAAGCTAGCGTAGCTCTATGTGCTTCTCTGAATAAGTTGAACGCACAACTGTGTTTTATTAAAGATCTGTTTTTTAGCAGAAGTAAGCAAACTTCAAAGGAAAACCTTTGTACTGCCCAGAGCCCACACACCACAGAGGGATGGAGACAGCTGTGTGTGAGAACAGGCACAGCCCCATTCAGGTGTCGGTGACAACTCCTCCCACCTTTCTAGCTCAGAAATGCCCATAAGCCTAGTGATGGCCCATCAGAATATGGAAGGCACACCTCAGCTCCCTTTGTGTAACTGTCTGGAATGAATGCAATAGCCCAAATGTCAGCCAACCAAGACATGTGTATTATACAGACTGGCAGAGGCACAGTTTGGTTAAGCAAGAAAATAGCCACCTTCTAAAAGTGCCATTTTCAACCACGCAATTTAAAAAACAACTTCATCAAAAGTTGTATTTTTAAATTGTGAGTTCAGAGACCCCAAACTCCAATCTCTATTCGCTCCAAATTGAAAATGACACTTAAAGATATTTAAAGCCAATCCCCATGTTACCCTATAGGAGAGATAATCCTTGCTATACTTAAAAACAAAATTAGCAGTATTTCACTATAAGGACATGTAAACACACCAGCACATACCTTTGGAATACACAGCGCCTTGCCCATGGGGCTGCCATGAGTCGCCTACTGAAGGGGTGACATATGTAGTAAAAGGGAATTTTTGGGCCTGCCAAGTGGGAGCACTGCCCAGGTCGAAATGGCAGTAAAAACTGCACTCACATACACTGCATTAGCAGGTCTGAGACGTGTCCAGGGCTACTCATGTGGGTGGCACAATCAGTGCTGCAGGCCCACTAATAGCATTTGATTTACAGGCCCTGGGCACACCTGGTGCACTTTACTACGGATTTAGTAGTAAATCAAATATGCCACTCGTGGATAAACCAATCACCAATACAAATTTGACAGAGAGCATATGCACTGGTTAGCAGTGGTAAAATGCCCGGAGTCCTAAAACCAACAAAAAACAGGTAGGCAAAAGGTTTGGGGATAACCCTGCAAAAAGGGCCAGATTAAACAATTCTGATGCTATTTATCTTAGTGGGAATAGATATCCAAAGAGCAGAATAATTTAGAATAAAACAAAGGAAGAAAAAACTGGAAGTTGTCAAATTCTTCAAGAGTGGTTGTACTATATTTATAATTATGAGGCCAGAATATTAAACTTATATGATGGTCAGTGCACTCTCAAACGTTCAGGCACACTATTGTTATACACTCCAGCATTCAATAAAGAAAGAATTATGTAAAAATCATTTGCATAAAGTGCACCCAAGATCTGTAATTTAATACCACCCTCAGCCAATACTATGACCTCATACAAAACATTCCAGAAGGAGTTGACAACCCTCCTGTTCCAACACCCACGACCCACTTAATGGACGCGATGGCACTCTAGACTGTAATGAGCCCAATGTTCTATGTATTACACTCACTGTTCTAACTCTGTAATCCCCACACAACAGTTTAACAGTCAGATAAACATTTCATGGCATTTTTACCATGTAACCAATAGCTTACTCTTGTATGTAAAGCGCTCAACTGTTAGGCCTGTTTCACACAATTTAAAACTGTAATTAAATAAATAAATAAATACTGTTGAAATACGCCTTGAGGGGGCCCTATACCAGGCATGTAAGCTATCTAGAAGGCTGGTACCTCCTAGTTTAAATGCCTAATGGGTGCCATACATATTCTTTCATTAATATTTAAGCAACACATGGTATGACTACATTCTTCCTGCCTCATAAATGTTTCTTAAAATCATATTACATTTAAACCCTAACTACAAGTGCAGAGAATTCTTCTTCTTGCTGTGGGTGAGCTCCAACACAGTTAAAACCTTAAAGAAAACATTGGTGTCTATCGGGAATGGCGAGTTAACTCTTGATAGCCTAGCACAAATACATAGGTCCTCCTCAGAAAAAAATCATGTGATATATGTACAACAGTACTAAAAACGTGTTTAAGGTCAATAAATAAATAAATAACTAAAAATTCCCAAACAAATTCAGTAAACATGAGTAAACCAGAATGATTAAAAAGATGCTAAAAGAGCAAACAGTTGTTAGGATAAACAGAAGTTATAATGTTTTGAAAAACTATACTGTAGCAACCAATAGTGAAAAAACACCAAGGCTAGGCAATACGATGTAGTTGACTGGACCCTAATTACCATTCATAGCTCACTTTATGGAGGAAGGATATTTAGAAGCTACAGGTTTACGTTCATCCCATTGCAGCTGATTGGTGTGGCATATTTATTATTACTTTCTATCCATTCTGTTAATAGTGGCAGTTTCCTCTTCTGTCCCACTTCTATTATGTTTGGCTTCTTCCCTCTCTGTTGGTTCCATGTGAGAATTTTATGGTTCACATGTGAGGAGAACCATAATAGAACCTCGGATCTGGCACCCAGTGACGGGCGACGGGGAGGCAAGTTACTGCATTGGCTGAACCCAAAATGGCGGTCCCTAACCCCCACTAAGCATACTGAATGGTGGATGAACTCCCATCACATCTGGTCCAACCTCCTTCGACCACAGCGCTCTTCTGAATCCTGGCAAGCACCAGGCACCCAGCAGCCCCAGTCACAACACGAAATTGAAAGGCAGGAATCACGGAGGAACCGCTGCCAGACCCCAAAATGGCGACGCCCTACCCACAATAACCAGTAAGCAGCTCCGTTGAGTAACCCAAGTCAAAAGTTTTAGGAAGGGTCTACTCACTGGATCATTGGCCTCTGAACTATTCTTCACTAGAAACGCCGACCCAGGAAGAGAGAAACAGGTCATATGACTCCATTGCCTGACCCTAAAATGGCGGCTTTCAACCCACAATTGCCCCATTCACTAACTCTGACCAATCTCTCCAACTTCAATCACCACCTTTATTGCACACTTCATCTCTCCGAACCTGGCAACAACTACACATAGACACGTGGGCCTCAACAAAATGAGCACACTCATTCCCCCCCACTTCACGGATACCTGTGCCCAGGATGGCAACCTCAGCTCAGCCTTAACCTCCATCGATCTGATAAAAGCACTAATCTCCTTCCACGGCAGCGCAATAATCCTGCACCAAGGCTACTCCCCCAGGCTCCCCAGAACAACCCTATAGCTGCGCTACCTCAAAGACAGAAGGCACGGTGGTTGCAGACCCATAATTTTCTGACGTTACTGCGTTGCCTGGCCCATGATAGCGGCCTTTGATTACCCACTACTCTCACCTACCGGACAAGCTCCAGACTCTCCTCCTTGAACCATAACACGCCAATTCTCGAACATCATCCCCTGCTCCCCAGAAAATTCCTACAGTCAGGCAGCCCCAGCACCCAGAGACACGAGTGATGTAAACCCGAGTTCATCGCCTGATATTAGCGTGATGCCTGTCCCTAAGACGGCAGACTCTGCCTATCCCTATCTCCTGTCTATCGGCTAAAGTATTGATATAAGGCAAAAGCACAGTATAAGGCACAGTCTATCGACTAAAGCACTGATAAAAGGCACAGTCTCTCAACTGATTCGCTATAAACCAATCCTCAACTGCATCCCAAGGCACCCTAGCCTATCCTCTACTGATTAACCTGCTGCAGCAAATGCCAAACACACCCTAGCAGCTCAAAACAGGTAATAGCCAAACAGGCGAAGTAGAGGTCGAAGGAGCTATCCGACCCCCTAACCAGACATTATGCCATCCACTACACCAACAGCCATTAGCCCCACTTCACTTAACTACCTCAAACCTCATGGCCCGAACTCGTTCTCCATCATTTCCCACCCAAACTTCTCCTCAAAAGCGAGAAGAAACTTCAAACATAGACTGATTAGGCAACACCCAGAAACACTATTCGCGGACATATTCCACTGCTCCTCCAAAGGCAAGCTGAAAATGGATCTCATTTTTTACACGGACAGACCGGAAAATTGGAACTCCATTCTCAGATCACATCTCCACATATCCAGAACAACTAACATGCCTCACAGCTGCAAACTGACGATTTTCTCCCTAACCGCCCTTCCCGCAGAGGCAAGACCTCTGTGACCATCTACCCCAATGGCACAGTCATGATCCAAGCTAACAACAACAACCTTGACGCATTTTACTCCCTCTACCCCTCGCTATGCAGCACTCCCTCCCACACACGTCTCCCCCTCCTGACCAACTCCCTACCCTTTGACAGATCGACCCACCACGAAACACCACAAACCAATCCCACGACCAATGCCAACAATGCCAACCTCCCCCCCTTGACATCAACCCCCACCCCATCCTCCCCGTGCCAAACACGCACAGCACATACCCCATCTGCAACACAAACCGGTGGTACGACACAACTGAGGCTCTCCAACCCCAGGCCGACCGCTGCTTACCCACTCCCCCTCACTGTACCACCCCCAACCAACCACTTTCATCCCCAACCCCCAATCTATGACTCCCAGCACCCCCTCTTTACCCACATGCAAGAGGACGCCAACATCACTTCGTGAATCCTCACTCCCCTTGCCAACGGCGACCCATACTGGTAACACGGACATCATGTACACCAATTTCCAGCATAACATGGACAAGCTCTTCCCTTCTCGAGACCACCCCGCACAGAATGGCCACACCCCCGCCTCTAGTGAGACGACGCAGCCTCTCGCTCTACTAGAAAGCCAACTAGTAGAAACTATAATCATGGGCCTTAACGAAATCTTAATGAACCTCAACACACTTCGAGAGGCCAGTCCATGCCCTCACCAGACTCGCATATTCTCCAGCACCACACCTCCAAGGCCTTCCAAGGCTCTTGGACCTAGTTGCAACTCATCTCCCTCCTAAACGAGACACAGAGATCCAAAAGAACAAGAGCTGCTATGTCCATGAGCGAAGCGTTGGACCTTGCCTCCTCGTACGACTCTCCCCCCACTATCACCCCAAAATCCAAGATCCAGGTCATCACAGGTCTAAGAAGAGACCACTCCCCACCTAGAGCTTCAAGACCCCCAGCCTGCCTCGCTAACATTCCCAGGGCCCCACTAATGATGAACCTCAAAAACGGGAGGACCTCCACCAACTGCATGCTCATAAACTGCAGATCAGCCACCAAAAATGCAACAGAGCTAGCAGAAACCATACTTACCCATGACATCGACATCACTTTCATCAATGAGACATGGCTAAATGAGTTCTCCTCTCCAATCACGGACATGCTGATAGCACCAGGCTTTGCAATCATCAACAAAGACAGAAAAAAACAGCGAGGTGGGGGTGTTGAAATCATACACAAGAACAACATCTTTGTGACGGAAACCAACACCTTCAATTACAACACCTTTGAATGTCTAACCACCAATAGCAAGACAAGCAACAACAAAACACTATTCTGCCACCTCCTCTACCATCTGCCTGGCAACACCTCCGCATTTGGAGATCACTTGTCTGACCTGATGACTCACTGTTCACTCCGGGACACCAACAACCATATTCTAGGGGACCTCAACCTTCACTGAAACGAGGAAAACGACTCGCTAATCCAAACACTGAACGAGCTCCTACACAATAACAACCTCACCCAACACTGCACAGAGGAAACCCACAACAGAGGATCAACCCTAGATGCCATCATTGCCCAACCAGACACAGTCACCATCGACCATATCCTGCCCGTTGACTGGTCTGACCACCACATCATCTTATTCCACTTCAACCAAATGATCCCAGACCAGTCCCCTACACAAGACCCACCCCCCCCCCACTGGGTGAGAAATCTAACTCAGATTCCCCTGGTTGACTTGGAGGAAAGGTTACGCTCACTTCTTCCCACCTCCACAGAGGTTCTCAACACAACAGAATTCACATCTCACTACAACACATCTATGACAGACATTCTAGACGAAATAGCGCCACTGAAACTAAAAAGAACTAGAAACATCCCATCTAGATCCTGGTTTAACACAGACATAAACTCCGAACGAAGACAACTAAGAGCCGCAGAAAGACTCTGGCGGAACAACCCGTCCACAATCCTCCGCAACCAGCTCAAATCAATACGCAAGAAGTACAAAAAACACATCAAGAATGAAAAGACTTCCTTCTTCTGCAATGCTTTGGACAATGCAAAAAATAGACCCAAGGAACTCTTCAACGTTATCAGACAACAAACTTCCAAAACCCCTTCATCCTCAGTTCAGGCCTCCAAAGACCTGTGTGAGAACTCCGCCAACTTCTTTCAACGACAAAATCACCAAGATTGAACTCTCCCTAGACGACAACCGCAAACCCCCTTACAAGAGCGCGTCCAGGAACAGAAGCCTCCACACCGAAGCTCCCCCCAAAACACTGGAAATCCTTCAACCCCATCTCCGAAGCAGAGATACTCAAAATGATCTCCACCTCCAAACCCTCATCACACGCCTTGGATCCTATACCGGTCCAGCTGGCCAAAAAACTCAAACTCTCCCTAGCCGCGCACTGGACCAAGATCATTAACAGTTCCCTAAGAACCGGAGTCGTACCGGACTGCCTCAAAGTTGGCCAAGTCCCGCCATTAGTGATCTGAATAACTTCAGGCCCGTCTCCAATCTTCCTCTCCTAGCTAAAATCCTGGAAAGGTGTGTTCTCCAATTGACTCAACACCTAGACTGCATTAACCTTCTAGACCCTCATCAATTAGGCTTCAGAAAAGGCTGTAGCACGGAGACAGCGATCCTCAATGTCATTAACGATTTACACATGTCTCTCGATATGGAACAATGCTCCTTACTCATACTCCTGGACTTATCAGCTGCCTTCGACACGGTTGACCACAACTTACTCATCAAGGTACTGCAAGAAAGGGTAGGTGCAGAATAGGTGGTTTTAAACTGGTTCTCCTCTTTTCTCCAGAACCACACCCAAAGAATCAAAATCAGAAACTTCTCTTCTCACCTACACCCTGTCAACAGGGGTGTCCCCCAATGATCTGTTCTCTCCCCACAACTGTTCAACATCTACATGGAACCCCTCACCTCTTACTCAAAAACAAAAGCATCCCCTTCCACCTATACGCAGACGACATCCAGATCTATCTTGAAACCTCCTCCATTGATGACATTCACAGAATCAATGGCACTCTAAGAAAAGTCCAACACTGGCTATCACGAAATCACCTGAAACTCAACAAGGACAAAACAGAAATCCTCCTCATCTCCAACAAAGAGGTGAACCCCCAAATCACTGAATGGATAAAAGCAATTGATGCTCCCAACGGCAATCTCACCCTGACGGACTCTGTAAAATCATTGGGAATCACCCTGGACCCAAAACTAGACATGCAAAAGACATCAAGAACACTGCAAAGAGCGCCTTCCTCAACCTGAAGCTACTCGAAAAAATAAAACCCTTCATCCCGCCCAACGACCTTAAACAAGCTACTCAATCTCTGGTGCTGTCGAGACTAGACTACGGGAATGATTCCCTCACAGGCACAGAAAAATCCCACTAAGCTCCCCTCAGAACAACTCTCAATGCAGCAGCCAGAATGGTCAATGGAGTAAGGAAATATGACCACATCTTGCCCGCACTCAGAGAGCTAAAATGGCTCCCAGTTGAAATGCGTGCCAACTGCAGAATGGCCTGCCTCACGCATAAAGCCTTGCACACAGGGAAACCCACTTACCTGGACTTAAGAAGGCCGGTCAGACAAGGAGCCTCAGGAGCACCAATAATCTACTTCTCATACCTCCAAAAACCCGCAAACAAAAAAGCGCTTCCCGTTCCTTCTCTGGAAACACGCCCAAAATCTGGAACTTCATCCCAGTCCCTATCAGGACTACCCCCTCCTTCATACAACTCAAAAAACAGCTCATAGAGCTCTTCCTCAACCGCTCTCTGCGAAAGGGATAGCTGTTGCCGAAAAGCTCAAGCCTGCACGCTGCACGACACAGACACTTTGTCATTAAGACTTCTACCTGACTGATTCTGAAACCTCCTGAGGCGGAAAGCCGGGAGTAGCATTAGCGATAGCATTTCTTTTAATTGTGTGATATTGTATTTTTAAATTGCTCACCGAATCTTTGGCAGTACGCTTCGGATCCAGGCATCCCCGCACAGCGGAGTCAACGCTGACAAGGGCAACGCCTCTTTGTTGACGCCATTGCATTGCAGTCCAGCTCATTGGGCCACGAGACACGCCTACCTGTGCTGGCCACGCCCCCCACTCGGATAAAAGCGCGCGCTGACTTAAATGCCGCACTGATTCTGAAACCTCCTGAGGCGGAAAGCCGGGAGTAGCATTAGCGATAGCATTTCTTTTAATTGTGTGATATTGTATTTTTAAATTGCTCACCGAATCTTTGGCAGTACGCTTCGGATCCAGGCATCCCCGCACAGCGGAGTCAACGCTGACACGGGCAACGCCTCTCTGTTGACGCCATTGCATTGCAGTCGAGCTCATTGGGCCACGAGACACGCCTACCTGTGCTGGCCACGCCCCCCACTCGGATAAAAGCGCGCGCTGACTTAAATGCCGCACTGATTCTGAAACCTCCTGAGGCGGAAAGCCGGGAGTAGCATTAGCGATAGCATTTCTTTTAATTGTGTGATATTGTATTTTTAAATTGCTCACCGAATCTTTGGCAGTACGCTTCGGATCCAGGCATCCCCGCACAGCGGAGTCAACGCTGACACGGGCAACGCCTCTCTGTTGACGCCATTGCATTGCAGTCGAGCTCATTGAGCCACGAGACACGCCTACCTGTGCTGGCCACGCCCCCCACTCGGATAAAAGCGCGCGCTGACTTAAACGCCGCACTGATTCTGAAACCTCCTGAGGCGGAAAGCCGGGAGTAGCATTAGCGATAGCATTTCTTTTAATTGTGTGATATTGTATTTTTAAATTGCTCACCGAATCTTTGGCAGTACGCTTCGGATCCAGGCATCCCCGCACAGCGGAGTCAACGCTGACACGGGCAACGCCTCTCTGTTGACGCCATTGCATTGCAGTCGAGCTCATTGGGCCACGAGACACGCCTACCTGTGCTGGCCACGCCCCCCACTCGGATAAAAGCGCGTGCTGACTTAAACGCCGCACTGATTCTGAAACCTCCTGAGGCGGAAAGCCGGGAGTAGCATTAGCGATAGCATTTCTTTTAATTGTGTGATATTGTATTTTTAAATTGCTCACCGAATCTTTGGCAGTACGCTTCGGATCCAGGCATCCCCGCACAGCGGAGTCAACGCTGACACGGGCAACACCTCTCTGTTGACGCCATTGCATTGCAGTCGAGCTCATTGGGTCACGAGACACGCCTACCTGTGCTGGCCACACCCCCCCTTCACATCCCAGCAATCCCATAAAGCATGTGCCTCTGCAGGAAGCGCAGCGGACGAGCACAGCGGGCGCGCTGATGGCGCGCCGAAGGCACGCTTAAGGCAAGCTCGTCTGCGCTCGTCCGCGCTAGGCAGAGCACAGAGCCAGACACTATAAATAATGGCATCCCCGTTATACACAGATACTCAAGGGATACTTTGCTACGCCTGAACAGTGAGGTAAAAAGCTCATGTCAACACTCTCTAATCGGGGATAGTCCCTCTAACTACTGCCATCATTATCCGTACAAATGTATACCCACCGCTTCTCAACTCCGCCCATCCACCACTCTGCATTTGGCCTTGATTAATTGCAGATCACTTCCTAAGCACTCAATAGAAATCTACCATACCTTAGAAAGTCGTAAGTTAGATGTTCTTTTTCTAACAGAAACCTGGCTGGGACCAGACTCTGACCCAGACATCGTCAATTCCCTTCCCCCCGGCTTCCTAATACAACACGTGGACCGCTCCAAAGGGAAGGGAGGGGGTATTGCCATAGTTTATAAAGATCACCTGTCTTGCCGAATGCAGGGCAGCCCCCTCCGTGACTGTGAAAATATCTTATTTTCCATTCAAGTTTCCCCATGTAGATCTCTATCTGGAATTCTCATCTATCGCCCCCCACGACCCATGGGCCAGTTCAGTGAATCTCTCATGGAACATGTTTGCACACTTTCCGCTACCCATTCCACTTTCGTGATCCTAGGAGACCTGAATATACATTTTGATAAAGAGGAACTTAAACCAGCCTCCGATTTGATAGCAGACCTTGAAACCCTTCAGCTTAGGCTACAAAGCAGACAACCAACCCACTCATTGGGCCACCTGTTAGATCCTATCTTTTCTAACATCAATGATCTAACTATCTCAGACCCTATTCCGGTACCATGGTGTGACCATTTCTTAATATCGCTAAATTGGCAATTATTTAACACCTTATGTTCCAAGCCTGCATCTAAAAAACCCACTCGTCCCTGGGCGGCTCAAGATTCAGAAAAATGGAGGGCAAACCTAGAGCGCTCCCCCCCTAATCTTACCTCTAACCCTACGCTTGCAGATATAGAGTTTTCAAAATGGATAGGAGAGGCACTTGACATAACTCTCCCCAAAAAACTTTCCTGTAAACCCCGAGCTAAAATTTCCTCCCCATGGTTTACCCAGGAATTGCGAATCCTTAAAAAAATCTGTAAGAAATCGGAAAGAGACTGGAGGAAAAATTTTGACCTCACTAAAAAAGCTGAATACAAACTGGCCATCCTTACCTATAAAAAAGCACTTAAAACCGCCCAAGTTAAATATTTTGAGGAAAAAATCACATCCTCTTCTAATTCATCTAGGGAGACATTCCAAATTGCTAAAAAACTTCTTAAAGCACTGGACCCTCCCCCTCTAGTAGAGCCATCAGCCAATCAATGTAATGAACTCGCGGAATTTTTTGATTCCAAGATCAGAAACATTCTCAACTCTCTCCCGTCACAATCATCTGACGTCCCCTCCATCTCTAACTTGCCTACTCTTCTTCCCCATGTTACAACTCACCAACTGTCCCACTTCACTCCCTTGACAGTAGAAACTCTCTCTCCAATATTACACTCAATCAAAAGTGGATCTCCACTTGATCCCGCACCATTTAATATCTTGAGGTTAGTTGCGCCTACCATTCTTCCTTTTTTGACGAATTTGATCAATATCTCGCTCATACACAGCGTCGTCCCACCAAGTTGGAAAAAAACAATTGTCAAAGCCCTTATTAAGAAATCTCACCTTGACCCCCTTGAACTAGGCAATTTCCGGCCGATCTCCTTGCTCCCAGGCAATAGTAAGATAGCCGAAAAATATGTTAATTACCAACTTTCAAAATACCTAGAATCGAATGGTCTTCTGGAGCAGTCCCAGACGGGATTTAGGCCCGGACAGAGTACTGAAACTGCGATGTTGGCGGTTGTCGAAGAAGCAAGAAAAATCATCGACTCAGGGGGATCAGTGGCAGTGATCCTCCTAGATTTGAGCGCAGCCTTCGACACCGTCAACCATCCTATACTGGTCCACAGGCTTAGAGATCTTGGAGTTGCAGGAACGGCCTTGTCCTGCTTGGAATCCTTCCTTAGTGACAGATCCTTCCAGGTAGCGGAGGGTAATTTTACCTCAAGGTCTACTGCTGTTAGCTGTGGGGTCCCTCAGGGTTCGTCCCTGAGCCCGACCCTTTTTAATGTTTACATGTACCCCTTGGAGAAAATCGTTACCCCTTTTGGGATTAAGCTCTTAACGTATGCTGACGACACCCAATTAGTAGTTTCCCTAAGTCAGCATGACCACTCCCTCACTAACATTCACAACTGTCTTAGTGATATAGCCAAATGGATGAACACCTCAGATCTTAAACTCAACAACGATAAGACTGAAATGATGATTTTAGGCAATCAGTCACTTTACCAACCTAAATCCTTATGGCCACCCTGTATGGGCTCGCCACCCAACCCAAAAAAGGAAATTAAGAGTTTAGGAATTTGGCTAGACGAAGGCCTTAACTTTTTCACCCACGCAAGAAAAACGGCTGGTGTGTGTCATGGCCTTCTACGGACTGCTAGAACAATCCTGCCACTACTCCCAACGCAATCACAAAAACTCCTGATTCATGGCCTTGTGCTGTCTCGCCTGGACTATGGCAATGCCCTCTAGCTAGGTGCCCCTAAAAAAGTTCTCTCAAAACTTCAGATAGTACAGAATGCCGCCGCTCGTCTTCTCACAGGAACCCATCCTCGCTGTTCAGCTAAACCTGCTTTGAAGGCCTTGCACTGGTTGCCTATCCAAGAAAGGATACAATTTAAGGCACTTTGCACGACATATAAAATTCTGCAGGGCAAGGCCCCACCTATTTTAAAAAATCTTATCACCCCTTATAGCACTAAGAGAACACTAAGCTCTTCACACTGTAACTTGGCATTCGTTCCAAGAATCAAGAAGGCCCGTTCTGGGGGTCGAATCTTTGCATACAACTCGTCCAAGCTATGGAACTCATTGCCCTTGGACATTAGAGTCCAGCCCAACCTTCTCTCATTTCGTAGGGCACTCAAGACCTGGCTGTTCCCGTAAGGCTTCCCCGCGCTTGGTTTCTTTATCATTAGCGCTGGGACGCTTACGGGCAGCCATGCGCTCTACAAATCTGTAAAATAAATAAATAAATAAATACCTCATCCCCTTCTGGACTTGTTCCTCTATCCCCCCTCCCTAAAGGAGGCACGGCTCGAGTCTATGTGCTTACTAGTGTGACATTCCATGTCTTATTTGCCCTCAATGTTGTTTAGCGTGCTCATTATTGCATCATTCCGTGTCTTCCGTGTCTTCCGTGTCTTCGATGCTGCTCAGCGCACCGCGACTTCCGATACGCCAGGAATCAATTTGTATACTACTGCTAAACTGTGTGTTTCCCCATGTTGAAAAGTGCTCCGATACCTTCGAGTCTAGCCAACGCTATATAAAACTCTGCAAACAAAAAAAGAGAAATCCAAGGAAGTTGTACTGTTGTAAATACCTGTGGCTGGAGTTTCTTTTTGCTGAAGAATAAACTCAGATCATCACATTCAAGCCTGCCTTTTCGTCATTTCTACATTTCAAAAAGGTGAAAAGATCACTTTAATTGGCAAAGGAGAGAGGGTTGAATAAGGGTTATTCTTCAGTGGGGCAAAGCTACTAATGTGGACTTAATGACGTTGTATAGCTTTTTTTCATGGTATAGCATTGGCCTCTCATGTTGTACTCTAATTCTCTAAGTTAGACAAAGCAGGAAAATGTAGCCATCATGGATGTATCTTCATCAAGTAACTCAGCAACTTGTTCCAGTCCCCCAGAATTTACCATTTCTAAGTGTGAACTTTTTCCAAAAGTTAAATAACTTATTTTCCAGTGCTACGAGTGTCACAAAACTACCAGAGACTAGCCTTTGGCAAGAGAAAATGGTCCAAGTAGGAAGTATGGTTTTCCCCATTTCTAGCCAGTAACAGATTCAAAACTCTTCTCTTCATGGGCTTCTCCAGGATGGTGCAGGGGACCCCTTTTGTGGGCTCTGTTTCTTGGAATCTCTCTTCTTCGCAGGCTTAGGAATATTCAAAAGAGGTAGAGTCTTCTGGATATTTCCAGCACCCACTTTCTCCTTGGGAGGCCATTGGGAGAACTGCTCCTATGCTCTTCATAGTATAAAATACAAGGGACAGCATGTACATGCATATATCTTTACCCAGGTTGAGAGAATATATCTAATAGCAATCTTCATCTTCTTGTCTTCCTAAACTCTAACAGCACAGTAATGACTAGTGTTGACACAAGTAATTAGTTGAATTCCCTTAACGCATCATATTAGAATCCCTGCACAAGCCCATCCTATGCTTTCCAACAGTTCCTATGAATTATGAAAAAATCAGTCCCATACCCCTATTATAAAAAAAAGGAAAAATGGATCTTTGACTGAGATTCCCATGCTAGCTCACTAGATCTGTTTAGAGCCCTTTCCTTCCTACCCCTTTATGATCAAAGAGAAGTACAATAGTCCTAGGCATCGCAATATTATCAATCTCACAGAGTGAAGTTTCTAAATGTCAGTGTGACTTATTATTTTTAAAGAAACAACTGTGGACTCTTCTCTTTTGGCATTTAGGTATGAACACAAAAGGCAGGATTCTTCCCTTTGGGGGCTGGTTTTTGTTGGGTGTCACCCTTCTTCTGTAACAACGTTCTCTAACAGAAGAGATGGATAACTTGGCAATTCATTGTCTACCCACACCTTTCATTACTGACTTTCTGTCTTGACCTACAGGTGCCAAAAGGGGTTGGGTGTTCTAGGAAGAAAGCTGTCCTGTGCTGCGTGGGTTCTTTAAAAACTCCAGACTCCTGCTGGAATCAGAATGATGGTCAGAATGTAATTATGGCTTAGATGCAGGAAGCAAGCCAGCAAGGTTTTAAGCTGGATTTTGGAAGGCAATAATGCATTAACTTGGAACATACAAAATAAAAGTCTAGTTGTACTAATGATGATTATGTTAACCAATAAGCCGTATGCCACGTGTTTAGCTTCTTACAAGTTAAAATGAGAAAATATAGTCTTCTGCATGCTTTAATACCTTGTACTGCTACCATTAACATGATTTAGGGGTCGCCTGGCTTGCCCCTTGCTACCCCGTAGGAGTAGTGCTAGGAGCAGAGGGAAAACAGGGTTTTCAGAGCTCTTCACTCTGTGCATGCAGCCCCCTTTTCGTGAATCTCAAGAGGCACGCTCCCGCTCACGGTGAGCAGCAACATTATCCTTTTGAACTGGAGAGCAAAGAGGAAACTGTGGATAGTTTAAAAAACTGAAAGTTAACAGGGTAGGATCCAGCCATGACTTTGTTCTGCTTTTTAGGTGAACTGCTGTAAAGGAAGCCTTATTGCACTTAACACCTGAAACAATGTAATTGATTTCAGGGATTTTTAGGTTTGTAAATATGATTATTAGATTCAAATTGATATGCAATTTTTGTAAGATCCACGGCCACTGCAGTCTAATACTATAACCCACTGAGTTATCAGCAAATAAAACACACCCACTGTAATCAATAACAGAACTACAAATACAACACTGGTGATACTGCTCCTCACCTGACCAGACTCTGGTCTGTGGTGGACTCTCTAAAGTGAAGACCATGGCTGGATGGTACCAGAGCCTGATACAGCTGCAAGAGACCCTGCTGTCAAGCATAGACTCTGCACGGGAAGGGAATCCTTCACGTACAAGACCTATGCTTTAATACTTTCCCCTCCTTTATGTATGCTTTAGCTCACAGGCAAAGTTGGAAAAATGTGGAGATATTTAAAGTTGATTATCTGTTACACCTGTCTCCAGACATAATTTTTTTACACAAATTCCTGTCTACAAATGTTAGTAGATAAGGCTATGCATAGAAACCTTAGGGTGGTCGTATGGGAATGCTGATGTACAACTCATAATTTGCCCTTTTGATGTTAAGTAGTGCATTGGGCTTTTTGGCCAACATTCCATAAAAAACCATAATTTCTGTTGGAACGTAAATCTCATCACAACATTTTGAGCTTGGTTTGTGTCTTTTTTGTGACTAAACCTAACGCAAGTGTTAGTAAACCTGGTCAAGGTGTCCTTTTAACATGGAATCATATTATGACTCTAGAGATGCATTTGTAGGTTATGTGTTCCCACTGTTTATAAATCAGAGATGTTTTAATTCAGGATAGAAGTGAAAGGTGTTCACTGCATGTGTTCCAGTACTGATTTACAATGGGTGCTGTAGGACGGATGGCTGTCTAGACCTTCTTATTCAGTTCCTGAGGCACTCAGTGGTAACTGGGTAGTTAATTCTAATTAACTAATTTTTACCTCTGTGTGTAGGTGCCGTATTTAGAGTTTGGTAGATGGGATACTCCTTCACAAATGTGGCGGTTATCTTGACCACTGGATTACAAGTGCATTATATCCTGTTGCACTTGAAGTAAGATGGGCATGAAATCCATCACATATGTGACGGAGTATCCCAGCCAACAAACTAAATCAGGCCTCAAGTGTCTTGTATAATATTGTTTTTCACAATGAGTGGCAAGTATTCCTAAATAGCTCTATGGTAGGGTTGAGCATTTAAAGTTTAGCCTAGGAGCTAGAGTTTTCACCTTTCCAAGAGAAAAACCCTGGCCATATATTCACGTTTTTTAGAACCTGCAAAAAGGCCCAGACATGATACTTAAATAGAGCTTCGTAAATTGTCTTTTTTTAGTTTTAACATGGTCTTTCTGACTTTGATTACTTTAGTTTTCAGTCTGGGATAATTAAGGGCTCTCGGAACAAAATTTAAAGTGTTTCTTCTATATATGTACTACTGTTTCAAGTATGTACTGGTAAGAGGAATAATACCGATTTTAATCCTAATTTATCTACCTGCTGGGGCATGAAAATACTGTTCATGCAGGTAAAAACAGTCAGGTGGCAACCTTAGCAGGCAGAGATGAGTTGTGACATCCTCATTCAGTAAAAAACAAAGAAATAGCACTCATTTAATGATACTATCCAGTCAGTGCTACGCAGTAGAGTTATTTATACAGTCACTTGTAGAAGAGCAAACATTATTATGGACCTGTTGACTTCTGGTGTGGAATGTGGAAGACAAACTGAAACAATTTAGTAATGTTTAGGCAGCAAGGCGCTACAGTTCCATATAATATGGACATCTACGCCAGTGGCATAGCTGCGGGGGAGGCACTCTTTTTGGGGGCAGTAGAGGTGAGCAAGTTGTGTCTGTTGACTACCACCATCGCCCCGAGAACAAGTCGTCCATCACACACACACACACATATGCCAAAACGTATGACAGCTCCCTAGTTAATATATGGGTGGTGAATAAACTAGATTTTTTTTATTGTTAGTACCTTTCTTGCTATTTTATTAATCTTCAACGTATTGTATATTTTTGAAAAACACTAGTGTTGTCACTTCCTGTGATGCCATCATGGTCAAAAGTCCTGTGATATCACTTCCTTTGATGTCATCAGGGTCACAGGGTGTGTAATGTCACTTTCGCTACCCCTGGCATTTTGGTGAATTGACATCTATGACTGCCACTGCAGCATCAAAAGGATAACATAGCATTTAGCCCTTGTTACCTTTACAAAAATGCCAGTACGTTCACAATACATACTTTAAATCTGACCAATATGTAGTATATCTATACGTTCACATGGCCTTTTAACAGCTGGCTTACTTAATGACAGATGTAGTAGCCTTGAAATGCCAAAACCTGAACCATTTAACATTTCAGCACTGAGGCCTTGTCACAGCGGCCCTGATTATGAATTAGGACGAGTTCCATATGGGGATTATCAGTGGCTCGAATGACTCCATCTATTACCAGTTAGACCCTTGGAATGGGGAATAAATGTGTGGACAGAGTAGGGCCGGACTGGCCGTAGCGGGCACCGGGCAATCCCCTGGTGAGCCGCAGGGGTGGGGGCCGGTTTTGGGCCCCTGTGGGCCGTTTTTGTTACAGGGCCGTTTTTGCAGCATAGCTGCAAAATCGGCCCTGTAACAAAATCGGCCGAAAACCGGCCCTGGCAAAGAGCTCAGCCGCACCCCCAACCCCCTGCGGGGCTGGCCGAGCACTTTGTCAGGGTCGGTTTTGGTTCCCAGTCCGGCTCTGGACAGAGAATTAATTTCTGTGAAGAATTCTGCATAATATTCCGAGGTGTTTAATGCTTCCATTGACCCCCTCCTCGAGAAGGTGGTAAATGGGTGTAGCGGCTTCCCTTCAGGGTGTAGGAGAGTGGGGGGTGGGGCTGCTAGGGTGGGGAAGGAAAATTAAAGAATAGTTTTGACAAGGGGCATATTGCATGCTCACCCTTGCCAAAGAGAAAGCCTGCTAGAGACTGTGGGCTGAGGCTCGGTTGCTGTTGTAGACAGAGTCTGATGCAATTTTACTGGCAAAATTTTTTAGCTGGCGAAATTGGGTCCCTTGTTCCCACAGCCAGGAAAGCCAGGTACGGAAATACCGGTCCATTCATGAACTTGCAGAGCGCATTTCACCTGGGGATGCTGCTAAGCCCGAATCGCACTCAGGCCCATTTAGTCCGGATTGCTTTTCCATTCACATGCGAAGTTGTCGATCCCATCTGAGGGGGGGCAGAAGCCCTACAGTGGTCTACAAGGGATATGTGGCTGTTATGCAAGCTGTGCTGTTTGTGCACACTTGATGATGACTTACATTAAAGTGAAATATATCAGTTCATGCAGCTAACCGACCACCATCATTTTAAGTAAAGGCACATGCAGTGAGAGGTGTTTAGCACTCCTCACTGCCCAGAAGTCCGAAACGCCAGCTAGCTAGATCCAAAAAACAACTAAAAAAAAGCTGGAATATGCGCAGAAATTATTAATTTTCCGAGATTTACGTAATATAATGTACCACTGAGAACTACGAGCTGCAGTATTTACGTATTTATTCAAAGGTGGTAAGTTATGCTGCATTGTTTTCAATGTAAAGGATATATGTAAGTGTTCGCCTTTAAGTCGGGTATGTTTAAGCAGTAGTTATTCAATATGGCGTGGCTCTTAGGATGGGAAACCACTGAAAATACTGCATTCTAAGATCCTGCACAAATAAATTCCCAATCAAAGATGCAGAATTAGAATCAAAGCAGGTTAATCACAGAGCTGTAAACAAGGGGTAATAGGCCCTGTCATCTTTAAAGCATCAGGCTCATTTTAAACCGCCTTTGGCTACAGTCCTGAAGCATAACTAAAGAACATTTTACTCAGTGTTAAGAAGCAAACTTCATCGCCACGGTGTCATTACCATTAATGATGGTAAATGGATGCTATTAGTTCGACTGCCTAATCCAGTTCTCATTGATGGTAATTCAATAGAATGGCTTCGCTCCAGACCTGTCAGGATGCTTTACTGTTTTTCAATTGAGCATGATGGGATTCAGAAAAAAAAAAATCAAGAAAACATTTCAATTACTGTGCCACTCTGTTTTGTTGCCATGGATGTTATTTCCAGAACAAGAACATTATATTACTGGCTGATGATACAGCATACGCCAATACATTTAGCTGGTATTGCCGCATGCTTGCCATATGATGTAGAATGAACAGCAGCACTTATCTTGCATTTTATTTCAAAAAGGGCCTTGTCATCAATGCTTGCATGTTTCCGGGCTTAGTAGTAAAGGCAATTGTAAAATCACTGAGAAATGGTATTGATTATCCCTGCAATTTTCAGCTTGTTTTTTTTTATATGAGCATACTTATCTTTTGCGAGTTTTTCTTACTTATTTTACATTTTGTAATTTGAGAGATTTTAGTGTTGTTATAGATGCTCTGCACAGAAATAATGTTCACCCCTATCCTCTCGGGTTCTTTATTTGCCTTTCTAAGTTTGATCGTGAATTCTAGAATAGTAGTGTGATTAAAAATACATGATGCACTTTCAGTTCTTTCCGAAGATTTTTCGGTGGCTATTATGCATTTAAAAAAAATGCCTACACAGCCCTACTTGCAGCACTCAAATGAAAATATGGATCCTTAAATACGCATGTGGTGCAGGGCAAAATTGTCCATCCTTTATATGTCACAAATACGTCACAAAGACTTAACAGATACATAATATGAACGTGCATTTAACGCATGTTTCTTATGATCTAACGATTAATGAAAGTGTTGTACTTGGCATTATTCCTAAAGAGCGCATTCACTGTAGAATTAGAGGATTTACTCACATTATGTGTTTTAACGGAATCTAATGAAAAAGTAATAAACCACCCTTACTTAGCAGCTGATGTACTTACTAGATAGGTGAAATTCGGCTTTCATAAGGAGTTCTTTAATATCTTGAATGACGTTTATTGATTAGCAAATTACAAAGAAACCATACTTAGACATGTAGAATGTGATTTCACTTAAAACAATAAAAGAATTATGATTATGTAATGTGTGTATTAATGCTTCATATATTGATTTAAACGTTATTCTTACCCATAATTATACATGGTTATACATGGTTATTTTTAGACTTACTGAATGTTACATGTAATATGAACCTAATGCATTAGAAATTTATATTCATTGGTGTTTAAATGTGCACATGCATATTAAATGTGCACCATTGAGTTCATTCTTTAAGTTGTCCTCAGTAGGCCTGTATTTCACTGTGCTGCATAAATGCTGTTTTCCATTTTCTACTAATGTGACATTAATTACAGGTATTCATATGCATTTTTAGTTGTAGAATAGATACATTGCTGTACTAGAGATAGAGGAGAGAGCCTGAGAGGAAGACCTTGATAAATGAACATGGGGAACCAGAGCATTAACTGAAAGGCCTATTAAGCAATGTTGTGAAGCGATCTGTGTGTGAGATGGAGATGTCGTTCCCATGTCCAATGTGAGACTTTCCCCCGATATTGCAGTCTGCATCATGAGAAAAAGACAAGAACAATGGACCCTGATTAGGCATACAAAGAGGGTGTTATCTAGAAGACGTGTGTGTTATAGTTTTGTGTTCACTCCATTAGACTTCAGAACCCCTTTTTCCAGAAATGCTTTAGGAGGCCTCTTTCGATTCTTCTCTGCCCCTTTAGGGACTTCCTTTCTTTGGACTTTGAGGGGTTTAGACCTCTATGCATATTTTGATCCTTTCCTAAGTGTGGCTTAAGCTAACACTTATTTCTTGATACATAGAAGGCTCTTGGCCGAGCTTCTGAAATGCTGACAACTTCCCTACTTAATGTACTCTTGTCTGGGCTGCCTGTTTTCTATTGTCATGTTCTGACAACGGTCCATGCCACGTTTTTGCGCTGACTCTGTGAACAAGGAACAAGGAAGACGCTGAATCTTTGCCTCGCCTCATGTTTCCCGGCCTGCGGCTCCCGCTCTCGCTGACTTTTCGTTGGTCTCCCGCTGGCTCCAGTCCCCGCTCGCGGACCCGCTGGACCTTCGCTTTTTGCCGGTGGTGAGCGGCGGCGAGCGGTAGGGAGCTGCTCCTGTAGGTTGGTGCAGCCGCGGCTGAGTCTCGGCTGAGTCTTGGCTCCCTGTGGCGCTCCTGAGTCCAGTAGGGAGTGAGCCGGCTGCTGCTGCTGCTACACGGAGCGAGGAGCGAGGAGCTAGGGGCTTAAGTTCAAGGGACAGAAGAAGTGCTAGGCGGTAACCAGGAGCCTCACAGCTTCACAGCACCTGTGGGACAGAGAGGTGAGCTGGGGGACCAGAGGACCGTAGAGAGCTGGAGGTGAGTCCAGGAGCACTGAGACGACAGAGGCCGCAGAGAGTGAGCCATTGGGGGGTGCGGAGGCAGCCCGGTTAGTTCCGGGTGCAGCCCGCCATATTGAGCTCTACTCGTTCCACCTTCCTGAGCCTCGGGCCTGGCATCCACGTTGAGACCCTGCCATCATTTGCCGCCATCTCCGCCATCTCCTCCATCCCCTTGCCTCCTTGGTACTTTGGCACGTTGGCGTTTTGGCGCCAAGACTACTCTTGCCAGCACAGAGGAATCCTGGCATTACCTGGTCATTTGCCCTGCTTTGGAGGAAACCACTTACACCGCTAATGATTCTGTGAACTCCATCTTATCGATCTGTACTTCGATATCCTTGGGTTCAATGACCTGCTGGTAAAAAGAAAGGACTGTTTTGGTATTGTTTTGATACTGCCACGTTTCTGCACAAAGATCCTTCTCCTGCAGCTTCAAGGGGAGTGACGTTAACCCCTCATGCTCTTTTTTTAAGGAAGTTTGGGGCTATTTGACTGTGAGCTGATGCTGAGCCCCAACGGTTTCCTGGGTTGTCTACCTGCGGCTTCACTGACCTCTTCACTCAGCTCACTGAATTCTGGTGGAAATGTTGTATCTTTCTTTGAAGGTTAATAGACAGTAAATAGACAAACATATCATCTTTTTAAAATGGCATGCAGTGTGAGTAGCTGGAGAGATTGACAGAGTCCAGTTCCACGTTTGCTGTTTTTTGCCTGACTAAGGCTTTGCTGGCTCTCTGGTGCTCTGCTGCTGTGTACGATCGAGATTCAACCCCACTACACCCGTCTACAGTTGACCCTGCAGGGTAGTTGTCTCATCACCACACTGCCTAGTAGCCTTATAGCACATAGTTGTAGGAGTTTCCCTACCCTACGGCACTACTGCCGACAGTGGTTGCGACTCGCAGTGTGCAATTGAAGCCGAAGTTTCCAGAGCCTTCTCTCTTGTTTTCTTTGAATTCCATCTGAGCTTTACTTAGAAAAATGACTGAAAAAAGGTTACGCTCAGGTAAATTGGTGTATATAAGAACCTGTAAAAAAATTAAAGCCAACCCTCTCAGAAATAAATCCGTACAGATAAATACCCTAAAAGTTTTTAATGCTATCTCCACCTATTTTTCAAAAAAGGAGCTAAACCAAAATAAGGAGGCAAATATGGAGCCGAAGCCTCAATCTCTACCCCAAAGGGTAGAAGGAACAGCGGAAAGTATATCTTTATCTGCTGTCTCTTCTCCTGGAAATAGAATGGCTGGGGTGAGAGCCCGGAAAACAGAGTGTAAGGTCCTTCACGTGAAATGTATTCTATTCACTCCACTGAAAATAACATTTCTCCATCTATTATTGACTTATGCTCTGAGTCTAAAGTGGATGACCATATATTAGAGGATTTTACTCTTCTTGATTTAAATATTGATTTAAACCACTCCTCAAGGGCTTCAAAATCACCTAAGCCAAATGCCTCTTTACTTCTCATTTTTCAAATTCCCAAATTCACCTTCCCGGTTCTCCCATTAAAATGCGTCTTTTTAGCAGCACGCCTAGCAGAGCTCAAGAGCCTTTATCACTCCTGATTTTCTTATGGATTCTGACCCCCCAATTAGGGAGTCCAAAGATAAAATATTAATGTCGGAATCCTTGGTCTGTTTGGAAAGAGTTTTATCCTCTATCTTAGCTCTTATGGAAAGATCTGTAAACAATTCTGATCATATTTTGGATTCTTTGCTGTCATTGACTAAATTAATAGTTCCAGACCACATACAGCTACTTAGTAAAGCTTCATGCCCTTTAACTGATAAACATAATTTCTGTACAGAGAGCCCTCCTTTATTTTAATCTTCACAGGTATCTAATTCGAACTCTATGAAATCTACTCAAACGAGTTTTACCACAAAATTGAACTATCAAGACTTTGGTGTACAGGTGGACATACCTTTTGACTACTTAAAATATAAAGATACAAAAAGTGTGGACTTGTTTGATGATTCCCAGCTCTTTTCTTTACAACAATTGTTTGAGCCTGAGGTTTTTGAGTCTTTTCCTGGTAATTTATCTCCCCTAACTACAGAAAAAGATAAAGTTAATGTAGAACGTAAAGTCTACCCAATATTTTTTTTAAAAGCAGGGACTAATAAAAATTGATCATACTATCACGAAGGAACTAAAATCTGATCATACATTATCACAAAAGAAGGCCTTAAAAAATGAAAATAAAAATTAAGAAAAACCTGTTAGAAAAAAGAAGAAAACAAAAAGAGGAAATTCCCAGAGGATTTAGAAGAAAAGGTCCAAACAGCTTAGTTTTGACCCCAATTTGAACGTATCTCTACCTCCAATCCCCGTTGTAAAAGACTGGAAAAGGGAAGAAGTTCAAGCGGAAATGTCACCA
Organism: Triturus cristatus; assembly: GCF_964204655.1. Taxonomy (NCBI): domain Eukaryota; kingdom Metazoa; phylum Chordata; class Amphibia; order Caudata; family Salamandridae; genus Triturus; species Triturus cristatus. The sequence continues at coordinate 396,045,874 of NC_140588.1, read as the reverse complement.
ATGGATGGTAACTCACTTTAGCTAAACTCTAGTTCAGCAATCTTGGTGTCACAAGAAGCTATTTCTACAGAGCCAAGTACTGCAGCAATTACAAAAAGCAGCCTGAATCCTGATGCGGTGCTTTTTTCATCCGCCATGGGCAGTGATGTGATTTATAATGCCAGTAAACAGCCTCAGGGAAATCATTATGTTAGCACTCAGCCTTCTGCCCCGCTTTCGTTTTTATTTTCATCTTGGATCATGAGCTATATATGAATGGGTCCTATTTATTGAGTTGCTTTGCCGAAATGTACGATCTAAAAATGATATAGAGTAGCGACTTGGCTTTGGTTCAAGTTCTAAAATATGGCAATCTTGGGGGTGCTAGAGTGATGTTTGGGTCCAAGGTGACGTCACATTTAATCATCTCAAACTCAGATAAATTACGGTGCTGTGGTATCGATGTACTGGTCCCCAATGAGGAGAAAGCCCCTGAAAAAGAATCTATCAATAGACGGCTTTCCCCTATAGAAGATCTATCGTCTCTTGATCCATACCACCTGGAAAGAGAAAGGGTATTGCAGATCTCCCTCGGTAAGGATGGAAGGAGAGTTTCCATCCAACCAGAGGAAAAGAGCGGTAGAATACTATCTGTAGATGAAGAAAACAAGAAATGGAGCTGGGTGGCAGGGGCCCTGAACACAAACAATACAGCAGGTCTAAAGTTTGGGAACTCCTCCTAGCAAGGGCCTTAAACTGGTTTCCTGGAACGCAGCCAGGCTAAGCACAAGTAAAAACAAGCGTTCTTGAATGACAGAACGCTGATATAATGTGCATTCAAGTATCTTGGATTAGTATGAATTGATCTTTGGAAGATTATTATGTGCTGAGCCGTCCGGCGTTTCCAGTGAGTAGGGGACATGCAAAAGGTGGCAATTTCAGACTCTTCTAATTTATTTCAGGCAATTAAGCTAGAGACTAAGGTTGATTATACGAACTACAAGTCCCTTTTAATTGTGAATGCATATATTCCTCCTGGCGCTTCTAATACACAATTATTGAAAGATTTGTTTGCCTTCATTGCATCCATTCTCGAAAAATTGGAATGTAAGAACGCTGAAGTCTCCACCCATAGTTTGGGGCTTTTCTCGAAATCCACTAAGGAGGAAGCATTAAATATATCACCGGCTCAATTTCCAAATCATAGTCGAATGGATAAAAGAGGAGTAATCCTTTTAGAAGGCTTAAGAAACTTGGAGGTTTTAGTAGTCAATGGGAGACTAGGAAAAGATATTCCAGCGAAAAATACACATGAGAGTCCGAAGGGTCGCTCCATAATTGATTATGTAATTTCCTCCGACGATTTTTTTAATAGACTATCAAATATGGAAATTTTAGAAAATTAATTTAGTGACCATATGGTGATTAGTTTAAAAATAGATCTGTCCTGTTCTGGGGAGAGCTCATTCAATTTTGAAGCTATAGCAGTAGCTTTTAATAAAACAAATGGTAGAATTTATTGGAATTCTTTGTCCGTTTCAAAATTAAAAGAGTCCTTAACTGTTTCAATAGGTGATAAGCAGCTTAGAATAGTAGAATCTCAAGATTACCCCCAAAATAATTTGCTATAATTTTATAGTTATAGTATATATACTATGGTCGAATCCTGTGAATCTTCTCACCCAAAAAATAAGCAGAGAGTAAGTTTTAATCCATTACTTCAAATAAATTGGGATTTAAATAAACTAGTAAATGGCCCAATTTGGGAATTACTCTCCTGAACGAAATAGACTAATAGGTCTACTAAAGAGGAAAAGACAACGGAAAAAACGTTCTTTAAAAAGAAAAAAGGAGTATTATGAATGGTTCCAATTAAAAGAAGCTGCGGCCAAAAATAAATCAAAACGATACTGGGAATTTATTGCGGAAAGTTGTGGTACTAGAATTAAATCCCTTCCTATTCCAATAAACGGAGAAGAATGGAAATCCTACTTAGTAGAACTTTATTCCGCGAATTTAAACTCCCTTGCCCGACTTCTCTCAAAAGACCTTCTCAGAAACTTCAATATATCCCCCACTAAGGAAGAAATCTTTAGATTGATGAAAAAAATGAGAGCCTCAGGGGCAATGGGCCCAGATGAAATCCCTACGTCTATTATAAAAAAAGAGCCTGAATTATGGGCAACATACATTACCCCCTTGTTTGAACACTGCTATCGATATGGGTGGACCCCCACGTCATGGTCTGGTAGTATCCTAATTCCGCTGCACAAAAAGGGTGAAAGACATCTTCCAGGTAACTACGGACAAATAGCCTTATTAGACGTGGTAGGGAAAATCTTCACCCGCAGTATTCTTGAGAATGTTACTGATTGGGTAGTAGAGGAGAAAATCTTCCCAATTGAGCAAGCAGGGTTTAGGAAAAATCATTCCACTTTAGATAACATCTGCATGTTGAAATTAATAGAAGAGAAATATACAGTCTTTAGCAAAAGAAATGTCTATGTAGCATTTATAGACTTTTCCACTGCATTTGATAAAGTAGATCAGCCACTTCTTTGTAAAAAGTTATATAAAATGGGGATGCCTCCAATTTTACTATCCTTAGTTATTGCCTTACACTCCCAAACATGCTGTCGGGTTTTAATGGTGGGAACTCAGGGTCTATCTTCAGTTATTACTACAGAAAACGGACTGAAGCAAGGTTTCTTATTAGCACCTTTACTATTCTCTTTATATGTAAGAGATCTACTGGATTGTTCTTCCTTAATGCAAGGAGGCGCGCCAAAGATAGGGGGCTGCTCCATTTCTTGTCTCAAGTATGCAGATGATATTGTAATTATGGACCTGACCCCTATAGGTTTGAACAAACAATTGTCACACCTACAGAATTATACGTCTGTACAATTTTTGAAAATAAATGTTTCTAAAAGTAAGGTCTTGGTTTTAAAACAAGGAAAAAACTGAAAATTGTGTAATTTTAATTGGAGAATTGGTTCTGAAAAACTGGAGATTGTAGATTCCTACCTCTATCTGGGGAAAGTTATTTCAAGTAGCACGAGGATTAATGCTCATATTGAACATATCTCTTCTAAAGCAATGTCGCATGCAAATGGCCTACGCCTTTTCTATAGTACGATGGGTCGAAGACATTTCTCACATTTGCTTTTAATTTTTAAAACCAAAGTTCCCCCTACCCTGTTATATGCAATTGAATCTATACCAGTGAGTGAATGGAGCTTTTTGGATAAGATCGAAGGCCACATTTTTCGTAAAATATGCAATTTTAACACACTGGTTACAATAGCCGCTTTGAGGCTAGAATTTGGCTTGGTAAGCTCCTTTTCACAAGGACTAGCTAGGGTAATTCGTTGGGGATATCAACTAAAGAATAGTGAACCTCTCTCTTTGAGGAGTTTTATCCAAGAGGACATTTTTGTTGGACAAATGTATAAATACTCCTTTTGTGACGATTTCATTCTGGCACTGCAACATTTTAATGTGCAAGAGGATTTTGTGTTATCTCTAGCTCCTATAGAATTTAAATCTTTCTTAAAGATCTCTAGTGGCTTAATTAGCTATCAGAGAGATATTAGGTTCTACAGAATGAGAGCCAGGCTGGAAACAATAGTTATGTATGCCTCCCTGAGAGTTTCACAAAAATATCTGTCGTGGAATTTAAGCCACGATATTCGTAGATGGATTATTTTCTACCGTATGAACCTCATAACCTTAAATTATTTAATTGGAAATTGGTCACACACTAGGGAAGATGGAAAAAATTACAACTGTTGTAATCAGGCTGCTCAGAATCTTGATCATGCTTTATTTGTATGTCCTGCCCTGATTACATTTCAATTTAGGTGGCTACGTCCAATGTTTATCCAGAATGGCCTTAAAAATGTTACATCAGCTAGAGAATTTCTGCTCTGTTCAAAAAATGAAATAGTATGCACTAAACTTTTTAACTTTTTTAGGGAGTTTACAAATATATTTTAAATGGTTTTATTAGACCCCCGACTATTGCTGGCTACTTAATTTACTTGCTTGTGGACATGTATTTATTTTTTTCATTGGAGGAAAATTATAAATATATGATTGTTGCTGATTCTCAGTTATTTGCAATAACTAGGTTCCTTTGATTGCTGCTACCCTATTGCTGCTGTAAGATGCACTTTACTTAATGATTTGGTATTATTGTTGATAAATGAAGCTTTTTTAGATGATACTGGTCGAGGCGCAGAGAGAAGGCTCCTAGACTCTCCTCCACCCGTCGCCTCTCAGAAAGACCGAGAAGGAGCGACCACAAACAGCGGACGGAGACAGGCGCACCCTGAGATCGATTTACCCCTGACGCTGTGCGACAGCAGGGAACTAACTGCCCGTGTGTTCCTGGTGAGACAACACAGGATTTTCGGGACACCTACGGCACTGCAAATCTGGCAATCACTATCCACAGTATCATCATGCTTGTTATGAAGACGGGTTATCGCAATTAACAAAACGCTATTCGTGAACAGGTGCTCAGTCGTATGCTATTTTATGATTACTGCACAGGTGTCCGGCACTGCCGTGTCGAGTTCGAGCCACTAAGTCCTGGTAGTTTTCAAAAGCAGGTTGCATTTTGGGACTTGTAGTTCAACTTCTCGCATCGCAAGTGAGAGCTCAGATCTCCTGGCACGCAAAGCACTGTGGACGAAGGTTGGGTCGCCAATTATCACTCCATGTTTTACGAGGAGCATTCGCTTCTGGAGCTCGGCCATTGACTGCAATCGTATGCTCGTATTCTGAGCTGCAAACACAGCGCCACGCAACAGTTCTTTCCTGGCTCCTGGGCTGGGGGACAGAGAGTCGCAGGTAGTCTCCCTCGCCGCCTCCCACTACACCGAGGCCGCTGTGGAGGAGGACTACAGTCCCCAGCAGCCCTCCAGTGACCCGCCCACATCCGCCGGAAAGCGCGCCCGGAGGCGCTACTTCAGCAGAGGTTCCCCCGGTGGAGCGGGGGGATCGTATTCTGAGCTGCAAACACAGCGCCACGCAACAGTTCTTTCCTGGCTCCTGGGCTGGGGGACAGAGAGTCGCAGGTAGTCTCCCTCGCCGCCTCCCACTACACCGAGGCCGCTGTGGAGGAGGACTACAGTCCCCAGCAGCCCTCCAGTGACCCGCCCACATCCGCCGGAAAGCGCGCCCGGAGGCGCTACTTCAGCAGAAGTTCCCCCGGTGGAGCGGGGGGATCGTATTCTGAGCTGCAAACACAGCGCCACGCAACAGTTCTTTCCTGGCTCCTGGGCTGGGGGACAGAGAGTCGCAGGTACTCTCCCTCGCCGCCTCCCACTACACCGAGGCCGCTGTGGAGGAGGACTACAGTCCCCAGCAGCCCCCCAGTGACCCGCCCACATCCGCCGGAAAGCGCGCCCGGAGGCGCTACTTCAGCAGAGGTTCCCCCCGCGTCGCGGGACGCGCGCGGGTGTCGCCGGGCTGAGCCCAGGCAGAGGGCGGGCCGTCTGTGGCCGTCAGGGGACGACGAGGGACGGGACGGGCAACCCCCCTTGGCCCCAGCGCCTGCATCGGTGAATAGACCCAGGTATTGTATTACCTGTTTGCGCAGGGAAGCTGGACAGGGTACTGAATCCCTTTGAAAAACAGCAGTTTTACCCTTGACATCAGGGGAATTATGTCCACTCATCCCAACACTCGCTCTGCTGGGAATAAATCAAACAAAAAACCCACCCCTAAACCAACTCGGGGGGAAACTATGAAGGAGGGCGCCCTTGCAAATGGGAAGAAACCAACTGCAATCGACTTAATGCTAAAGAAAGTGACTGGCGAAATTGAACGCATGGAAAGGAGTTTATCCTCCTCTCCTAACCTTAACGCCATCATTCAAACACCCTATAGAGATGTCTTATTAGTAGATAGCCCAAATACTCAGGGCAGTGCATCCCAAACAACCAATGATATAGAGGACGTCTCCTGTGCACAAATCACAGGCGTAGAAATCTCTGAGCTTAATGACATGCCCAGTAGGAAAAAAAGGAAGCGCTTGGGGAGAAATAAGGGACATCAGAGACAGCGGAAAGAACTACCAAGAGACAACTCTCTATCATGCACCCAAGAGCACACAATAGCAGCAAATGACTCTCAAGTAGAATCCGCACCACCAGGGTGGATTGACACGGTAGTTTTGGATTTGAAAATACAGCTAGAATCTTTCATCACGACACAATTAAAGCCTATTATAAGTAAGGTGGATAAAATAATGTGTGAGCTCACCAAACTATCTAAAGCCCTAGAGCTCACACTTACAAAAACTCCACTTGCTTCACCCCATTCAACTGAGGTAACCACAAATGATAAGGCAGACTCAAAGAGAGCACAAAATAACAATTGTGTCAGTCACTCCCACCAAGAAATAGTCCAGGTTCATGAGGCCCCCAAAATTGCCCAAAACCCTAAAGGGGGTACTAACGATAACTCCAGAGGAAGACACAATCAAGGTGTAAGTAATACACAAAGAGAGAAACCGATCCCTCAACCTTTAATGCAATGGAGACAGGACGATCGTACCCAGAGGGAAGGGAATTATAATAACTGTTATACAGACCCTGATCCCTTTTATAACAACAATGCTCCACACATAGATCTCCCCCCCGAGGAGTGTCCTTTTGTAGTTATTTTTGCAAGGGTCCCGGAAATTAGGCCTAATGAGAGAGAAACCCATTATCAACTGCTCACCAAAATTTCCAAGTGGCTGAATATCCATAGACCCTTAAGCATGGGGGAGAGAGGAGAGATAGCAAGTGTAAGAAGGGCAAGCTGGATTGGGGGAAGGAATAAAGACATTAGAGGTGATTGCATAGTTGCACACTTCACGGACACTAGTCTGGCTGAGTACATTCTGAAGAACTCCAATAGGAACCAAACAAGTACCATTTGTGCACTCCCACTCGGGTATTTTTACCCTAGATCCAGGAATAATAATAATAATTATGGGGGTGACGAGGGAGGGTGGACGCGGGTTAGAGCGCAGCGCCCACACAGACCGAGACTAGCAAGCCGCCCTGAACAGCCCTATCCCCCCAGAGATTGCGCACAATGGACAAATAGATTTGCCCCATTTCAATCATTAGAAGATATTGATTGACTCACACCCACAGAAATCACTAGCGCAGTAAGCCTGGCTACCAGTGGTTGCTCTGGCCTAGACTCATGGGGCACAGGTGGGACTGAGGAAAGTACCCAATCTGGGAGATTGGACTTACCACGGAGGCAGAGGGGAACCAATTCATCCAATTTCGATCTACCTATAGCTGGGGAGGACAGTTTAACTTTGACTCCCACAACAAAAGGCAAGGACAAGATGGAGGGTTTGACCATCCTTTCTTGGAATATTGCAGGGTTAGAAGTCAAATTTAAAAGTAAGGAATGGGTAGAATTTATAAAATCCTTCCATGTCATAGCACTCCAAGAAACTTGGGCAAAGGATTCAGGCCCATGTCAATTGGAGGGCTACAAGTGTTTTTTCAGACCCGCACAAGGAACAAACTCGGGTAGGGCAAAAGGAGGCCTAGTAGTCTATGTGGACTTAGATCTGAAAGGTACCTGGTCTTACCCAGATTGTTCCTCAGACAACATACAAACAGTTAGACTTCTCCACAAGGGGGAGAGTCTACTGTTAGTAAACTTTTATAACTCCGGCCCAGTGGAAGGGAAATTTCCAATATTAGCGGAGCTGGAAGGCAGACTAAATGAGGAACTAGAGCAAAGGACGAAGGGGCCAGAACCAACTGTTCTGTTAATGGGTGATTTTAATTGTCATTTATGCCCCAAATTACTCCCTCCAACTCCTGACTGGTCAGCTTGCCCATTAGAAAAGGGCCCCCACTTTTCTCATTGCAAAGAGGGAACAACTCTGATGAAGTTATTAGAAGACTTTGCCCTCAGTCATGTCATGGACTTAGCTGCTCTCAATGTAGGCGAATCCCTAACACCAACATTTAAGGGCAGAGGGGGGGGGTCTATAATAGATTACATAATGATCTCAACTAGAGCAAGAGATCAGATCTTAAATACCTGGACAGAGTGGAGCCCCCACAGTGATCATAATCCCATTATAATAGAACTCAAAGGGAATGATTTAACCAAAAAAGACCCAGGGTTGATTCATCAATCTGAAATTCAACCAGTAGACCAAGGAAGACGCTTAAGGTGGTCAGTGATCAACCCCCAGGAATTTTATGTCAAATTAGTGGATGAAGGGAAAGCCCACATAGAGACCTGTTTAGAACACACCTCAGAGGACAAAGGAGTAGTAGAGGCGTTTGAGAACTTGACTAAAATAATCGAGAGACTCCTAACAACCAAGAAGCCCCCAACGCAGTCATCTTCACCAAGATGGTTTGATTCTATCTGTTCCAAAGCGCTAAGAGATCTAAAACTGAGCCTGAAAAAAACCCCAAGGGACAAGGTAGAAATTGCTCGCTGCAGAAAAAACTACAAAAATCAATTAAAGATCAGGAAAGGGACCCTTCAAAAAGAAGTATGGGCAGACCTTAGGGAGGCTGGTGAGAACAAAGACTATGCCCAGTTCTGGAAAATTATAAATAGACCTTGCTTCCACGACTCAAACTCTCCAGTCATCAGCTCTAACATCTTACCAGAACACTGGATTGCTCATTTCAAATCCCTGTATAATCAACAGGAGATGGACACTGGTGACGGAATATGGAGGGGACCAAGGGCAGATAAATTTGAACTATCGTTGGATGAAGTTCGCAAAGCAATTTTAGGCCTAACACGCAACAAAGCCCCGGGCCCGGATGGGACCCCCCCGGATCTTTTTCTTAGCAACACTGAGCTATGGGTTCCAATGGTAACAAGAGTTTTGAATGCAGCAATTAAAACGGGTCTGCCGAGATCATGGTCCACTGCGGTGATTGTCCCTATTTACAAAAAAGGCTGTAGGGACAGCCCGCAGTGTTATCGACCAATCTCGCTCATTGACGTCTCCGCCAAGGTATTAGGAAGGGCACTCCTCAATCGACTAATAGATTGGACTGACACCAATAACACCCTGGTGGACACCCAGTATGGGTTCAGAACAGGCAGGTCAACCACCGACCAATGCCTTAACCTATACCTGATCACTGCTAAGTATACCAAGACGTCTGAAGGCACCATGTATATGGGGTTTATGGACTTAGCAGCAGCTTTTGACAATGTCAACAGAGCCAAACTCTGGATACTTATGTCTAACCTAGGCATTGACCCGGATCTCATTAACATTTTAAGGGAGCTACATTGGAACACCACTGCCAAGGTCCGCTACAGTGCGGGGGGGGTGAGCACTGATCCCTTCCCGTGCTCGGGCGGGGTGAGACAGGGGTGTATCCTGGCGCCATTCTTGTTCTCCCTCTACATAAATGGCCTGGAGAATGACCTCGTTGCACTGGGAACCGACTGTCCTAAGGTGGGCACGCGTCGTCTGCCAGTGCTTTTGTATGCCGATGACGCGGTGCTCCTAGCCCGAACAGCTGTTGGTCTGCAACTTTTAATCAAGGGTTTCGCGGATTTCATGAGGAATTTGGATCTCTCCGTCAACATGAAAAAATCATTCATTATGATAGCGGGGAAGAAACCACGAAAGAAATTTGTATTCAAACTGGGGGATCAGGTCCTGGACACTGTCAAAACATTCCCATACCTGGGCCTTCTATTTGACGATAAGTTAAACTTTGTCCCGCTGATTGAGGAGAGGGCAAGGAGACTAGTGTCAGCTAATGGGGCTATACTGAGCTTTGCACGTCGAATGGGTCGTTGGTCACCAGAACAGGTGATGACTTTGTATAGATCAGTTAGTATTTCCAAGACCATCTATGGAGCAGAAGTGTGGGGCTGCAGAGAGGCACAACTAATTCAAAGTGAGGAAGACAAATTTTTTAAAAAACTGTTAAAACTTCCGCCGAGCATCACTGCAGCAATTACTCATGAAGAGCTGGGAATCACATATATTGCTGACATTATCAGACTGAGACCTATACTGGCCTGGCTCAAAATTTGGACAAATCCAAATGCAGGACTATCCAGACAGATCATCCAGGATTGTTTGTCGAAAGAGAAATGTCTTCAAATCCCATGGCTGAAATATGTTAAAGACACTCTGGGGGATATTGATGAACAAATGCTATTCCTGGACCCCTCCAGGGTGGACATATACTCCAGACACTATGTTCAAAGCTCATAGTTGGACAAATTTAATGGCAGGAGGAAGGAGTTGGATTTAGCTAAATCCTCGGCAGTTGCCCACTCCCTTGTCTCTAATCAAGCTGGCATGGAACCATACATCTTTTTATTGTACAGTCACCACGAGAGGTTTTTAATGACTCATTTTAGGCTCAATTTGTTGCATCATATTTTAGCTTATCCATCAGGTTTCACTCAAACAATTGAGCAGAAGGGTGCCTGCGGCTGCGACAATAGGTCTCCGCAGGACACCCTTCATTTTGTATTATTGTGTCCTTTTTATAAAACACCGCGCCAAAGATTTTTAGTAGATGTCTTAAAGGTCTCAAATATTATCCATGCTAAACCTGCCTTATTGTTCTTGCAAAGAGCCGCTGAAACGCGAACCTTATTCGCTGTTATAAGTTTCCTCAAAATTGCTTTTAAATTGAGAAACACAAGGGAATGATGAAGGGTGGGTTAGGGAGGTACGGGAAATATTATTATAATACGGGGTCTCGTATCACTGTTGATCACAGGTTTTTATCTTTTACAAAAACCTAACTTTTTTATTTGGATAAACTTTCTCTCTGTCTACTTTTTTAACAATTGTGACGTTGCTCAGAATGTTCTTTTTGTGATTACATATTATGATTATTATGTATTTTCATGATGGTTTTTAACCTTCGAAACAAATAAATGAACTGAACTGAACTGAAGATGATACTGCTTTTAAATGTTAATCTATTTGATGTATGAATAATAGCCTATAGGTGATTTTGGAAACTTTTTATGTCCTTTTATGAGGACTTTTTTTAAATAAAGTACTGTTTTAAAGATTGCTGGGTTTATGCTATGATTAACTATGTACGTTTTAAGTGGACCTCATTAGAGATCCAAATTCTTAATAAATATATTGAATTAATATACTCTTGTCCGATGTTAATTTCCTCTATGGAAATTTCTGATTTGAGACTCTCAGATTGTTCGAACAATTCCTTAGTAGTAACTCAATCCTAGATAGACTAGATTTATTCATGCATAGACAACAGAACGTGTGAATCTTCTCTCAGCATCAAGTGTTACTTTTAATCTTTTGTATTGCTGTGACTGAATTGCTTGTTTGCCTTATACTGGTTTTCCTTAATTTCTTCCAGAGGCTAGGGCTGCCTGTGGCTAGTCTGTATTTCCATAGCATGGTTTTTAGAGTTGTGTAGCTGAACTTAATTTTACATTTCTAATAAACCTTTTTAACCCATACCTACCGATTCTTGGTCCTTATTGTGTAGTTGAATGGGTTGCACTGTTAATTGAATTTGATTGATGTAAATATTTACTCCCGTTACCTCTCAGTCCGGCAAAAAGGTCAGTCAGAGGACCAATAGTAAGCAAGTAGGGTTATGTGTCATCTCCATGTGGCAAAGTTACCTTCCTGTGGAGTTTTTTAATATATCTTTTGACTGTGCATTCATATTTTTCATATTTTGTGGATCGTCTGTTACATGGACTGCGATCTGTATACAATCAGGGTCTGATTTACAAAGGGCTCCGCACTCGTGGCAGAGGCCCTGCAGATGTGGGGGAGTCTCTGCACTTGGGGCGGAATCTCAGCAATGAATATTCTCATTGCGGAGATTGAGGCCCCGAGTGAGGACACTCTCTCACGACTGCGGGGCCTTCGTTACGAGTGAGCAGGCCATTCGTGAATAAGGCCCTATGTATTTAGCCTTTAGCTAAAGCCGCACACCCCAAAGTGACCAAAGGATGGTGATTTGTTTTGGCATCTGTGAACGGCATGTGGCAGTAGTTTTAAGTGTCAGTTGGCAGGGATAAAACGAGTATGATTTCTGTCTGTGTATGCTATTCCTCTCAACATAACACCTGTATTTGTAAAGCGCACGCTCACCTAGGGTATGTTGGTGCTGATTAACAGATGTTTATTGTTACCCAATTCAATGGTACTAATTTTATCACCATCAGAAGGATGAAAGGCTGAGTGGACCCGCCAGCATTTGAACCTGTGACCATTAGATTGAACACAGGCCCCTACAGTGAACGCATTAGTCCAGGAAGCCAGAAGACCCAGCGCTAGCCATGAAGCCATGTGAAATAGGTGTTTTCTTTGACATGTTAATGCTTCTCCTAACGCTTTCGGATAGGTGTATATTTTGAGCATACATCCAATTGCGACAAACCTCACCATGTCAAAGTCAAATCTTAATTGGAAAGTAGTGGAACAAGTCATCAATGACATTTTCCATTGGGAGTAGGCTAAATTGGGCTGTTCTCATGTAAACACCAGCTCCCCAGTGGCTGGCACTCGTGTGACTTTGTGATGGCGAGCAGGAGAGTGCCATCAGGCCCTGTAGTGAGGGGGTGGTGTTCTTATAAGCCCAGACAGAATTTTGAGTTATCTACCTTCTGTACCAATCTAACGCAAAAATCTATTTTTTTTCATTTACATAACAAGTACCAAGTGCACATGGGTGATCTTTTCCATTTGAATTTGCTGGCAGGGATTCCAGGTGAGGAATTTGGGGTTAGTCCAGAGCTACACATTCAACTTTTTTATTAAACGGAGCCCCGTTTCCTTTAACAAACGTTAGTTTATTGAAAGGCGATCACATGCTGACCCTGGCAGGCCGCCATTTCTGTGATGACCTCCAAACATAGTGAGTCACAATTTGTGTTCTCCCTCATTAATAATCATCAGTTAGACCAGATTATGAACCATCCTATTAATATAGTGGTCGGCTAGTAAAATACTCAACTGGTCGCAAAAATACTGGTTGCAATGTGCAACCAGTATATTGCCACTAGTTTTTGTACATCTAGCCCTGTAGCCTAATAAATATATTGATGCTGAATGACAGTCGTAAAGATGCTGTATCCGCCAAATACAGATAGAGGAAGATAGATTTACCTTCTAATGAGATGTATCTATCATACTGGGAAGTGCTTAAAACTGTATTTAGGCTAGTATTTGAGAGTTTCTTATTTGTAATGTTTACCTTTTAGCCCAAATACTGTCTAGCTTTACCTACAATATTCTGGAAATAAAATAATGTTAATTAATTAATTAATTAATGTTATTAATTATTTTATAAAGCCGTCACCTCAATGGATCTGCAGATGTTTGATGAATACAAATATTTGCTTAAGAACATGAATCACAGAAACGATGTCAAAAGAGCTCTAAATTAATGTTGGGGCATGCTTTATCTTTTTAAATACTTTCCAATGAAAGAAAAATGGCTTTAGAAAACGTCTGAAGTTATCTGTGTTCCTTCAGAATTCTTCAAAAATGTTAAATGTGCTAAATGTTCAATAATCTCAAATTAAATTATTTTATAAAGCTGTCACCTCAATGGATCTGCAGATGTTTGATAAATAAAAATATTTGCTTAAGAACATGAATCACAGAAACGGTGTCAAAAGAGCTCTAAATTAATGTTGGGGCATGCTTTATCTTTTTAAATACTTTCCAATGAAAGAAAATGACTTTAGAAATCGTCTGAAGTTATCTGTGTTCCTTCAGAATTCTTCAAAAATGTTAAATGTGCTAAATGTTCAATAATCTCAAATTAAATTATTCCGCTGTCAGTTGAGACGTTTTTGGCAAATTGGTACGTTTTTCCTAAAACTTTAATACGAATCTACTCTGTACGTTTTTATGTAATTTTAATGTATGTCACCCACGAGTTGAAATTGTGTTCCTTTCAAATACATGTATTTCTGCACAACAACCAGCATCCAACACGTGTTTTGTCCTATAGGCTTTTTCAAGGATTAGCGAGTAACTGGAAAGTCACTGTATTGTAGAGGTGTGGAATGAAATCAGTCTTGGTGTTGTGGTATACGCATCAGTGATCTGTATTATATGGATAGATGGCCAATGTCTGTACCGGCAATTCAGCAAACCAGGAGTTGTGCAGTAGCATACATCGGCTGGAAACGTAATACAGACCTTAACCTGCTACTTGGGAGCGACAGAGGCTCATCATGTCCACGGTCGTCATTTAGGGGTAGAAACTGCGACGACTAGGCAACACATTGCGACCTATGGTGCTTTGTTTGTGGAGTTATGACATTTTCAGAGGTTTACATGAGAAATATGGTGTAGAACGTGCAACTGGCCTTGAGTAGCTCTTAATGAGGACACGTCACTGAAACCCAGGACAACTCCACAGCCCGACAGCAAAGCATCAGTGTTAAGAAGGGAAATATAAAATGATTTAATTATGGTTGAGATGCACAATTGCTTAATTAAAATGAATGTTTAAGCATGCACACAAAAAGCAGCCCCTTTTGCCTGAATGCAGAATCCGTATCATACTGCACACAGTGTGGGAGACCTAGGTGTGAGTGTAAGGAACATGCTGCTCTGCCTAACGTCACTTTGTACTGTCATGAGTTCCTGTTAGTAGGGCTTTAGGAGGGTCAACTTTTAAATGGGTCCCAGGATCTCTATCAGGCCCTATTTTGATATCCTCAACTTTGTAGGAAAAAGCAATTATTGTTTTCCCAACAGTGAATAGAACAGCATTTAAGGTCATTAATGTCAGAGAGGCAGTCCCTGTTCAGGTTTTATTTCCCCTTGCATTCCCTCCATGTATTTGCTTCTTCCAGCTGCTATGTTTCTGTAGTTTTTTTTATAACCACATATGTCTTTCCTATAGTGCATTCTCAGAACTGAGTCATCTCCAGGTGTCTGGGTGAGAGTTAGCGAGCGGGATGAGAGCAGATCGAGTTTGTTACAGTGCATATCAGTGTATCTAAAAAGGTGTTCAGACTACATGCACATCCAATCCTTTCCTTCTCTGCAGAGCGCATAGCGCAGTGGTCACAGATGCCAATTGTAAATATAAGAAAGTGTGTGACGTAGGTACACAACCAAAGGGAAAGAAGATGAAGTTCCACCAGGTAGGTGGGGTGCTTGTCTGCATGGGGAGATGGTGAAGTGAAAGAGGTGTAAGAATGGACTGACAGACGAAGCGGAAAGATGGTGATGAAGCGGTAACTGATTATGAGTGAGCTGTGCACATAAACGAGTGAGAGAAAATGGTCACAAGTGTCTAACAGAGACTGCAGATGAACGTGGTGTCCCAGGGAGAATGGGAATGTCCTAGAGACTCAGATGACCACTACTTCTTCCACAGTTATCACTCATTTAGATTCTCCATGTCATGGCGCCCAATGGGAGTCTGAATGCAATCAGTTCCCGCAGTGCTACTGCACACCTCCTGGTTGGCTGAATTGCCGGTACAGACACAGGTCATTTTACTATATCAGCCTATGTAGTAATTAATGTACTGAGTTGTCCTTTCAAAACTTGAAAACAAATATTTTACCTCAGATTTAATTTCAAAACGGTTGCCAGTCAATAACTACCATCAGTTTGCCTATGTCTTTTTTTTTTGTTGCAGTTTTATATAGCACGAACTCGATCCGAAGGTACCAAAGTGCTTTACATGAGCACCAATCACAGAATGTTTGAGCTTCCCGCCAGACTCGAACCTGGTTCCCCAGCTTTAAAATCGGCAGGCCTAGCCATGAAATCTCCACCAGGAGGACACCGGTCATCCTGCAAAAGCATGAATTTTTATAAAGCCAATAGATGACCTTATGTCTCTTAAAACCTGACCTTGTTAAAACAGATTTTCTATTCATAGCACAAATCTCTGTCCTTCTTCCTATGAAAACATGGCTCAATAGCGCTCAAATTCTTCACTGCAAACCTAAATTTCCAGAAAGAGCCAAATGCCTCATTTTCATCCTGGACAAGCACCTTAACCAAAATTTTTTAAAAAAATAATATCGTCAAAAATGCTCAATTCAAGCCTAGTCTCATCAAAAAGTTAATTTTTTTCAGAAGAAGCCCTGGTCTTAAAGTGGTACACATTCCTTGATATTAATAAGGTTGGTCTACAGGAATATCATTCCACAAATTGCCAGAATACATCTGGCTCCCTTGAAAGCCGCTCTACATGCCACTACACCTCTTACCTTAGGAAGCAGAACTTTAAAATAGCTTCCCATCGAGGGTAAAGGCCTATAAAAAATAATAGGGTAGCCTTCATAAGCGTCTCACAAGCTGTTGTAGAAAACCGAACGATCTGGTGTATCTCTGCTACTCTTCTGTTGCTAGCCAGGCTCTTTAACAAACAATGCACCTTCACGCTATCTTTGTTTGGTTGTGTTCCCACCAAATGTGACTTGATTCCTTAGTGTTTTTAACATCTGCATCCCTTTTTAGGTCTTGCAGATCTTGCACTGGAGCGCGCATGCGCTCCTTGCTTTGCGAGACATATTGTGGTAGAGGGGACTTTAGAAATGGACTCTAAGCCCCGCCCATCTTAATTATTGGCTAGCGTCATCATTTATGTTAAACTCTGCCTTTTCATTGATACTCAGGGTTTTTTGCTACCGCCCTGTCTCCTTTTGGCTCCGCCCATCCGGATTGGATCGTTTACTGGCGGAAATTACATGGTGGCTTTATCTGGTGGCTGAGCACTATTTTCTTTCACTCCTGTTTGGCAAAAGCAGCTGCGTGTTTATTTTAGCCACGCACTTTCACTCACTTAAAGTGAAAGTATGATGCAAATATAAACAAGCAGCTGACTTTGTCACTGGGCTTTGGCAATCACATTGTGTAACTTGGATCCCACAACATGCAGCCCAGGTTGGGCGGCTGGCATTGTTAACCATACAGGAAACCAGCGTGGAAAAGCAGCGATGTAATCACGTGGCGCGTGTGTTGTGTATGTATAGCTTAATGGACTTTGGCTGCTGCAGTGTTACTAGTAAACATTGCATCCGGCTTGCAAGGCATGGCTCGGGGTGTGCCTGAAAGGAGCAGGCCTGGAGCCGCCGCAGAAGCCATGGGCTAGCTCCCTTCCGGCCGCCCCTGCTCGGCAGGAGAATGTTTTCATAAGGCTCCACTCCCCTTCTCTGTCACATCCCCTCCATGTTTACTTTCCTAATTTGGTGCGTGTTTGTGCCGCTTCTCTGTGATTGGCTGGCCCAAGGTAGTTATGGTGGCAGCTCCGAGTACGGGCCACTTTCCTTTTTGGAAAGTATGTTTTTCAAAACAAGCATTGTCAATGTTTTATACAACAAAGCCATAGTTGCTGCTTATTTATCTTAGGCAACTAACAACCATTGGCAAAGCCAATAGTCCTGTATTGTTGTATGTGTAATGTTACTTTTGGCCGCTCATGTAGGATGCCAGCAGGGGGAGGCCGACTATGCCTTTGGGCACCTCCAGGGTCCGTGACTCCACAGAGAAACTTTGCGGGGGTCCAGCGAAAAGTTTATTGAGTGAGTGCACAGGTAAACCGGATGCGCCCCGCCTGATCTGAAAATAGCGGCCAC
Organism: Triturus cristatus; assembly: GCF_964204655.1. NCBI lineage: Eukaryota > Metazoa > Chordata > Amphibia > Caudata > Salamandridae > Triturus > Triturus cristatus. The sequence continues at coordinate 396,028,300 of NC_140588.1, read as the reverse complement.
CTTTCCCCATTGCAGCTACTACACGGTGGGCTCCCCATGAGTCCCTTGGAAAGGTGTGGTGGTTCTGGAGGGGTCCCAAAGTCCATGTCTACCACAAAGAGTTTACACCACTGCAGTTGGATGAAGAACAGAATTACTCACGTATATACGAGAGTTTAAGTTATTGGCATTATGAATGACAATGCCATTTATTATGTTTGAAAAATAAAAACAAAAATAAAAGGCATTGTCATTTACAATGTCAATAGCTCAAACTAGTGTCAATGCGAGAACTATTGCATTGCAAATGCTTGTTAAAAGGAGAACTGTCAACAATTCTTTGTAATTATCATTTTTTCTTCATTGCTTTCTACATTATAGGTTTTCCACAAGTGTATGAAAATCTGTTCTCTTCTGAGAACACTAGGAGTAAACTATACTCAAGGCACACTGACACCCATAAAATGCAATTCTTCATGAAAAACATTTTGAAGTAGTCACTCTTTCAGGGCCTCAAGATCCCCCTGCCTTGTAACCAAGCAGAATGATTTCCTAAGGTGAAAACAAACATAACACTGCCATGAACAACAATGTGTCCTTCCTCTTGACACTGGAATGTAGAAAGAAGTCCTAGTTCAACTGCATCTACTCTTTCCTCGGTGACACTCCCCACAGTACAGTGGTCCCACCTTGACCCCTTTCACACCAATGAGAATGCATGCCTCCGAAGTTCTTGTTCTAGAAACCAAAAGAAAACATTAGACAGGTGTATGGAATCATCTGTTTGTGTTTTGAGCTTTCTTCTGAAAAAGGGAGATGTGTTATGTCTTGAGTGTGGCTTTTGGAATGTGTCTATGTCATCTGGCATTAAAATGGCATTGTTTTGATATTTCAAGCTTGTTCTGGAATATGATTCACAGCTGGGATAAGGGATGCTACTCAAAATGTGACCTCTACTGCAGGCTTTATGAAAGTAGTTGTTCCATCCTGTGTACCCTGGTCCCTTTTACATAACTATGATATCACTATTTGATATGATGATCTCATCTGGCAATGAGAACTGCAGGTTCCCATGTTGGATAAACCAGTCAGGTACCACAAAAACGCGCGCTTGATGGATCAAAGCGTCAAACTGTGATTAATTAACTGTATGGATCTCTTCCCCCCTTTTCCTGTCTTTGGTGTGAAAGGAGAGTTTAGAATAGTGTTGAACAGTCTGGTCCTGAGATTGGTTTCCACAAAAGCTTTAGGTGCCCCAGTAAAATTTGCAAAAAATGAAGGAAAATACCAAACAGTGGAAATGACATGCAACTGACTTGATGGAACTACATCACATTTTCTGGCTAAGAGAGCTACTAAATGGTTTATGGGCTGAGTTTTGTTTTGGACACACCAATTTTAGCAACAACCAATTTGCTCTGGTCTGCATCCGTTGGTTAATATGTGTGCATGCCTCTTGAATACAAAAGCACTTTTAAATAAAAAAAAACAATAATTGTAACCATAATATCAGACCACAGAGAAGACATGGGCAACTGGGCCACAGCTGTGGGAGATGGGGTCATTTGCTCCTGCTGTCCCGGGATTTGTCCTACTATAATGCTTTCAAACTGAACTAGGCCAAGTACAACCCCTTCAGCACCTGAATCTCAGTAGTAGCGATAGCAAGCAGTCCCAGGCTTCCCAGGGAAGTTAGGGTGGGGGCACTACAGGCTCAGAACTCAACAAACAAGCAGAAGCACATTAACGTGATTGTCCAGTCCAGTGTTTCTCTTTAATAAAGGAAAGTATGCTATTACACAACAAAGCACACTACACAGAATGAAAGAGTATCAAACACCCCATAGGTAAGTTTGCGGCTAATACATATAGGAAAGCTTTCCCCTCTGACACTACTCCTTCCCCTCCTACTTCTTCCTATATTCAGGCAGCCTAGTAGTGCAGTAACCTGTGCAAAAGCAGTTCCTTCCCTATAGTATCTCTGCGTCTCTGATTAGGATTTAGCAGCTCAGTTCAGTCTCTCACCTGTCTATGGATGGCAGTAGGCCTCAGGTCAGCCTCTCGCTCACAGGACGTGCTCACTGGAGGTATGCAGACTGTAGTAGAGTGAAGCAGCTGCACTGCTTTGGGTCTGGAGGGCGCAGGATGCACAGGAGTGACCTGAAAGCACTTACGCCTTGTTTGGACAAGCCCCTTTAATGGGCTTGACAGTGTCAGCAACAGGTACGCGCCTTGTGGTTGCAGGAGCCCACTTCTTCCGAACTGCTGGATCTTGATGCTAGTTTCTGCGGCCTCTTTGGGATAAAGCAGTGAGGCAGTCCTCCTTCCAGGCATTGGTCCCGTAGCGGCTCCCTGGCAGTTTCAAGGACCTTTGGGCTATAGAGACTGAGCGCAGGTGGGCGCAGCAGGTTCTAGGATTCTTCTTTGGCAACCAAGAACGCTTGGGCATGTATTGATCAGTATCATGGTTATGATGACAACAGTCACTTGGGCACCATTACGGGTGCAGCAGAGCAATGTCAACCCCTTCTTCAGCTGAGCAGGCTGATTAGGCACACTCAAACTTGTGCCATGGTCATGATGGTGGGTATGACAGCAAGTCCCTCTTAAGCATGCTTCTGGAGAGTAGTGGTTCTTCCTCAAAGTTCAGTGACTGGCTCAAAGCCGGGAGCGCGTCAGTCACTCTCTATTGAGAGTCCCTTGCCGATGTACCCCAGCACTGGATCAACCACCTCTGTCCAGACCATCAGTCAGCTTCTCTGCAGGGTTGGCTTACTCCTTCCTCTCTCATTCAGGATGGCTTCTTCAAGTGTTTCAGGTCCAGACAGGCAGTTCTTCCAGATCAGACTTCAGGTGATGTCGCCTCACTTCTAGAAGTTAGCTGTCAGGCAGACGTCAGCTCTTGGTGCACAGTAGTCATCTTGGCAGTGTGTTCATGACCTACTTCTTAGAGAGAATTTTGAACTGGAATAGCGAGTGGGTAAATACCTCCCACTTCGATACAGGTACTGAAGACAGGAGATACATATTCCCAGTCTGCACTTTCAGGTCCTGTTTGGGATCGGTCTCCTTTCATGTTTCCTTTTCAATTATCTTCCAGACTCATCCTTTGGCTTGAGTGATGCTCTCTGCAGGAGGGTCATCTCCAGGTTTGAGCACCCACAACAAATGCACAAAGAGTTGTGAGACATAAACGACTGGTCCTTCTCAAAAGACCCTTCATACCCCAACAACAGAAACTGTTGTCTCACACTTAAAATACTACTATCCACCAAAAGGATAGAAATGGAGGAAGTATAATCAGCACCCCTTCTTCATCAAAGAGGAAACCGGCCTACTTTTCCTACTTCAGTGTCTGGGTTCCCTCCCTCCGGTCTCAGAAACATCAGCAATACACTTCAACTGTCGTGAAAGTAACCTCCGCTCTATCTTGTGCATAGGGACAGGCCAAGTTATCCAAAATGAAACCCTCTGGTTCAGTCATACCAATACAGATTGTGTAGATCACTGATGTATACAACACACACCTCTCTCCATGTTTTCAGGATCTCGTGCTTGGATTCCAGGTTCTTCATTACGGGCGGTAATTTGCACAAGTGAGCTAGGAGGCTTCCAATCCTGTGACATAGGTAAAAAGGCCTGGGCACTGTATGATCCCTACTAGACACGATGTGTTGCCACCACTGGGCACATGCATACACTTGTGACAGAGGCAGTAACTCCCTGCCACTACTGAGGGCATGCTTGGTGCCACCTCTGGGTTCAGATCCACGACAAGTCCAGGACCAGACGTTTGTCACCAGGCACGCCTGATCCTCACTCACATGTAAGATTAGTGTGAGTTTGGGGCCAAAATCCTAAAACCAGGATACCAGATACTTGCAGCTGGGCAAGGAGAGCAGGTGACGCGACTGTACACCATGTAGAGGACATTCCTGTCCAAAGAAATAAACATCAGGGGAAAAAAAAGGCTCAGGCTCCCTTTAGATGTCTGCCTCCCGGTGCGATGGCGTAACAACAGCCAGCGGCAGCAGCATCGGAACTGTACAGATTCACCCACATGTAGCGCCTGCTTCTGTCAAACACCAGCCGAAATGATAAACAGGAAACTGCTTTGCATACAGTTTTCTCTAATGATAATTTGGATGAATGAGCGCTCATTACATTCATTGCTATTTGTAGGGCTGAATAATGTTATGCATTATTCATGGGGGAAGCATCGGAAATCTTTTGAAAAAGTACGTACTGTATCTGGCTTCCAGTCACACAGCAGCGCACGCGACATGACTGCCTAAGCTGCAGTGGGTCGGGGAGTAAAGACGAGGCGCAGAATTACAGCATATAATCATCTTTGTAGATGGCTTATTCCACTTGATCACAATCTCCTTTATCAGCAAATTGGCTGCTTTCATCAGACATCTCCAAGAGGTTTTAATTATTTTGTCAGAAGCCTGCAGATGGATTCCTGGTCAGCTTCTTCAAAACGATTCAATGACACTATTCAGGCAAAAATATGTTTACACTGAAGTTCCTGTTTGGATGATTTCATCTTGTTTAACTATTCAGCTGAATTGTGTTAAAATTGTCAGGGTCAGCGTTCCTTTTCAAATTTTTAACATCATGCTCTTGCAGAGTTCATCCCCATCTATTGAGAATCTGGATGTCTTTGATTGCCTTCACTGCTTTTCTAGGTCAACCCGGGGCTTCCAAACTTTTTATTTATGAATTAAAGTTTACCATAAAACTTCTAGAACAATTTTCACCAGCAAGGTCTACCAATGTGGTTCAATGACTTAACAGTAAGGCTAGCTGAGCCTCATATCCCTCCCAAGTCGGAAAAGTAAGTGAGTGGTGACACATGCTACTTTTGCAAGCAATGGAAACGGCAGAAAGGCACTATATAAAACAAGCATTGGCATAGCCAACTGGTCTCGCTTTTGGGATCTAGTGGCTTTGGCAATTGCTTTAGGAGGGACCGTACAGCATTGGGACCCACACTGGGCAGTAACTTTACTCTGATGACCAGCGTCTAAAGAAAAAAAAAATTCAGACAAGTGCTGAAGAAATTTACCCTTGATCTCGCTCAATGAAATTGCTTTGTTCAAAAAAGAACACAAGCATTTAGAAACCTTCGGGCAGTTACAGATCATAAAGTAATGAGCACGGGTGCATACGAGCCGGGGCGGAACTACATTTAGTGCATCAGGTGCAGTGGCACCAGGAGTCTTAGACGGCAACTGAACTCCAGTTATGGCTTTATTTTCCACCAGCAGAGGGGTCGCCTATTTTGTCTGCTTGCACCAGGGCGCCTGGCACCCTCACTGCCGCACCGACCTCTGCCTGCAATATGACTGACTCAAGGAGTCCTGACGTGCTGTTATCATTTTAATGTGGAACTGCCTCTGTTATCAGACATGATGAATTATGTCAAAGACAGTTGTGTGAAACATTTAAAAATGCGTGTCAAGGAACGTGGGGATTGGCATGACGTTTTTATCTGCGCTCTAAAGTTGCGTCCTGATTGCGAGAGCGCCATACAATTGCAACGCAATCTATAACATATCATCACACAAAGAGAGGGGAAAACAATACTTAAATTTGTCCTAATTGTTGTAAATTCCATGCACCTGAACTTAAAAATGACTCATATTGATATTTGAAAACAAACCGGTGGCACGGTTTGTTGTTCGGTTTAAAGTTTGCTGTCTAATGATGTGCTGCGGGGACTGCGTTTTTTAAAAAGACATTCTGCTAGTCTTAATAAGACATTCCACTAGTCTTAATAAGACATTCCGCAAGTCTTAATAAGACATTCCGCTAGTCTTAATAAGACATTCCGAAGTCTTAATGCTAAAATAAGTGAGATTGGCTATCGATCCTGGTTGCACACTTCCACGTGCAGTCTTTAACCTCGCTAAAGACCCAGTTAAGCAGCCTCTTTTTGCAGTTTTCTTTAGCGCAAACTGGACTTAAAGGTTTTAGAGGCCTTTACATGAGCACCAGTTATATTCCACAAGATTACAACAAGCTTATATTACAGAGCTTTTACAAGTCCTTTCAGAAGTGTTCGGGAATTCCGTGATCAGAACACGCGAAATGTAGAGTTTAAAGCGAAAATTTGGATCTAGGCAATTATTTTACAATGTGTTTGTGGAAAATTTGTCATTTCAGTTTCAAAACTGCATTTACTTTAACAGGAGCAGTGACGTGAGTTAAGAGCGGGCGATGGTAAGATAACACGTAACTGGTGCCAACCGCAACGGTGTGCGTGGGGGTCGGGGTGAGCAAGAGGGGACACAAACATTACCAGCAGTAACAAAGATTTTCCAGCCAGCCTGCAAGGAAGCTCCAAGGGCCACATACACTACAAGGAAGACATGGAAGTTCAAGCGCTTGCAAGCGGCTGGAAGGCAGGATATTGGCGCTTCATACAATATACGCTTAATACGCGCGTGAAGGAAGGCACGAACGGGAGGGGGGGAGGGTGGCTGTCCAAGAAGTTAAGGACTACGGGAGGGAATAGGGAGAGGCAGGGAAACAAAACAGTTTTTAAAGTAGAGGGGCCGATAGCCATGGAAGGACAAAAATGACGAGATGGCAGTCAGGAGGCGGGACTAACAAGGAGGCAATCAATCAGAATGCAGCATTTCAGATTTGAGCCAATCAAAAGCATGGGCGAAAGTGGGCGGAGCTTCCCCCACTATACTGTATACAGCATCTCTCGACGAGCCAGCGCATGCGCTGCCTAGGCGAGACCTAAAAACAAGTATTATTTATTTTATTTTTTCTACAGATTTGGAAATATTCTCACCACATTTCTCACAAAGGGGCACCGATAAGAGTGGTGCCATTTTCTGACTGCGGCCATGCGTTTTACTGTGACAAATTAAAATTCTTTACAGCAAGATGGTACTTTCTACTTTTTTTTGCAAGTTGTATTATCTCTAGAGCTAGGTTGAGTGAATAAGTAGCAGAAATGTCAGAGAGATGCATTTATCTCGTTGCAGTGTGACACAACAACTATGTTCATTGATAAGGCCTGGAATTTACAGGCCGAATAAATGTCACATACTCATGTATAAAGCACTATGTAAACAGCCAGGATTATTATCAATATTAACAGGACCCAATGACATCCAGTTCTGTTTTAAACGGCAGCAGAATCATTGGCGACTATTGGATAGAAGCCTCCTTTTCCCAGCAGCCCAAAGTTCCATATGATTGTCTGACATTTTATCAAGGTCACTGTTAGCGACCTACAATTATATTGCATCCAGTGCATTGCCATGGTAAGCATACCTTATCCCATTAACTACTGTTTTCACTTATCGCTCTTAACCTTCAATGTAGGAGTGTCATGATGTAGTAGATAGGATATCAATGTCATGTAATATAATATATGCAACATAGTGGGGGTATATGTTCCATACATCATCGGATGATTAGTCACAGGACTATTTGTTGGAACTCAGAGCTCTAACTGAATACCACAAAGAAACCATAAATAACACACTGTACAATAAAGGTTCTAATATTATTATAGTATCCAATCAGCTACACATGTAATGCTGGATGGACAAAGACATTCCAGGTAAGTAACAAAGTACATAGCATCTCGAAAAATTAATGTGCACATCAAGGCTTAAGTGTAAATAATTCTATTTATTTATGGACCGATAAAACTGTATACAACCTTACTCTCTGCTGCGCTAGCTCTCCCTACATGTTCCCAGATGAAAGCAGTCTTTACATTCACATTTTTGCACAACAACCCAAGACCGAAATGCTCACACTAAGGGCATAACGATCAGTGAAATTACCTGCCTTACATACTCAGACAAGGTTAAAACAAGCATTGGCAAAGCCAATAGTTTCTTGGCTTTGTCAATGCTTGCTTTGCTTTGTCATGGTTTTTGCCAAACGTTATTGTTCGGGAAGCTGCTGAGCCCTCGTTAATCGAAAAAAACTCAAGGGCTAAAAGGAAACATATTTTTTTTGTTTTCAAAAAGCACTCATTGCCATAGAAGTTCCTGGCACTGAAAGGAACTATTGTGTGTGTAGCTGTGCTCCTTATGACAGTTAGAATGCTGTCAGTCACAGAAAAATGGGTTGACCCACTGTCCCAAACTGTATGCTATAGTGGGTGGAAAAAAATGTGAATGACAGAATAATAGACAAACGGATAAAGAGGGGTGTTTGAAAGCAACAATTAGCAAGTAAATTATGCACATATGTTTACTAAAATCATTAGTTCTTGGCTAAAGCAGAACCTAACAGGCATTGGCGAAGCCATCATGTCTGGGTTTGGCAGCCAGCCTTTTTATCAATTCTTGTTTTGTTTTATCATGGTTTTTTTTTTTTTTTTTTTTTTTTTTTGAACAATAATTCGGTTACAAGTATGGGCCTACAACCACCCGGGCCGGCCGCTAGGTACATAAGGAAATATACACATATCAAGGCAACAATCAGTTCCCAGGGCACTGCCCCGCAGTGGCTCAAGATAGTTCTCGAAGAACAGCAAGCGTCAGTCCAACAATAACAAAAACAAAAGGAAAAACAATAAAAACAAAAGGCGAGTTATGAGGGAAACCAGTGCGGGTCAGGCTCCCCCCGGGAGACTCCAGTCAGGACAATTGAGCAATCCGCTAAAGAGAGGAGTACCGGGAGGCCGGGGACGGAGGGGGGGGGGAAGGGGGTCAAGGGAGATGAACGTCCAAATGTAGTTGTTACAAAAAGCGCCAGGAACCATCAAGGGTCAGGGGGACATGGCGATATCAGTGTCTACCAGGGGGGGCGTACATATGCCTCCGCGATATGCGTTCCATTGCCCCCAAATTCTACCCCATGCCCCCGGCTTGCCACGGGCCACATACACTGTCTTCTCCCTAAACATACACCAGTCCATATTCTCCTTCCATACTGACACGGTGGGCGGCCGTTGAGCGCCCCAAAGTTGCGCTATATCCCTCTTGGCAATCATGTTCCCTAGGGCCGCCCACCGAGTCTGAGCCGCGCTGTAGTCATTGGGCTCCCACACATTCAGGACACAGCGACGCACCTCCGGCAGCAGCACAACCCCAGTGACCTGTCCCATAACCGTGTGGACCCGGCGCCAGTAGTCCGCCACCTCGCGGCACTCCCAAAGGATATGAAGAAAGGTGGCGCTGAGCCCACAGCCTCGCTTACAGAGCCCGTCGTCGGAAAATCCCATCGAGACCAAGCGCGGACCCGTCACATACACCCGGTGGAGGATCTTGAGCTGTACCAACCGGAGACGAGCCGGAATGGCAACCTCCTTGGGGGACGACAGTGCAAACTGCCAATCTTCGTCGTCCAGTTCGACCCCATCCCCAGTCCAAGCCTCCCGAAGGCGCACCAGGAGGTCCGCCCGGTGATTAATCAATTTTTTATAAATTAAAGAAATAGTACTATCAGGGACATGTCCGTCAAGTATGCGGTCCTCGAGGGGCGAAGAAACAGGGATCTTGGTCCCCTCCCCGAAGACCGAGAGCAGGGCGTGTCGAACCTGGGCGTAGCGGAAGAACTCCCTGTCGGTCAGCTCATATTCGGCCTGGAGCACCGCGAAAGTCTTGACCGCGCCCTTGTGCCACAGGTCTCCCACTTTGCTGATACCAATCGTGTCCCACTGGTCAAACCCCTTGGTGGTCCACAAGCTGCCCAGGCGGTCGGAGGCAAACAAGGGAGTAGCACATGTTAATCGCTCACTCCAGCCCATGGCCGCAGTGGCAGCCCTCCAGGTCCGCACAGCAATCTTAGTAGGGCCCGTAAGGGTCCGGCCAGCCAGGCGGGAATAAAGTGCCCTGTTGTAGTTCCCGCCGGGAAGCAGGAACTTGTCCATCTCATACGCCGGATTCAAGCCGGGCGCATAAGTGGCGTGGTTAATGGCAGATAGCTGCGAGGCCCAATAGTACCTGCGAATGTCAGGAAGCGCGATGCCCCCGTCATACCAGGGGAGAGTGAGCTTGGCAAGAGCAATACGCGCCCGCCCGTTCCACACCAGTCTCCTCTGCAGGCTCTCCACCTCCCGAAAGTAGGCCACTGGGATAACGTCGAAGGAGTTCTGGAGGGCATAGAGGAACCTGGGAAGGGACATCATTTTAAACAGCGCGGCCCGACCCAGCGGGGACAGGGGCAGCCTGCACCACCGGGCCGTGTCCTCCCGTAGTCGCCGAAGTGGACGCAGGAGATTCTGCTCATAGCGAGCCACCGGGTCCAGCGAAACGTATATCCCCAGGTACTTAAAGCCGCTCAGAGATATTTGAATCGGGAGCCGAGGCGGCAGGAGAGGAAGACCACCAGAGATGGGATAAACGCAGGATTTAGACCAATTGATCGTGAGACCCGAATTGTTCCCAAAGGAGGTCAGAACGTCAAAGAGGACATTGAGTGACTGCCGCGGTGAGGTGAGATACAGGAGAATGTCGTCCGCATAGAGCGAGACCCGATCTTCGAAGCCCGGGCCCCACCGGATCCCTCTAAGCGAGGGCTCCCAACGGAGCCAGGCAGCGAGTGGCTCCAGGGCGAGAGCAAAAAGCAACGGGGACAACGGGCACCCCTGCCTCGTGCCCCTGCCAAGGGCAAAGGGCCGAGAGACCCGCCCATTCACCACAACTTGAGCCATGGGTCCCGTGTAAAGGAGCCTCACCCAGCCAATAAATCCCTCTCCAAAGCCGAATTTATCCAAGACGGCCCAGAGAAATGGCCACTCAATAGTGTCAAATGCCATCGTGGCATCCAAAGAAACCAGCACGGCCGGTTCGGAGAGGAACTCCGCCCTGGCAAGGGCACCGTGCAGACGCCGCAAGTTAAGAGCGGTGTTGCGGTGCGGGATAAAGCCGCATTGGTCCGGATGAATAAGGTCGCACACGACACTCAACAATCGATTGGCCAGGACTTTCGCCAGGATTTTAGGCTCCGCATTGAGCAGTGAAATAGGCCGGTAAGAAGTACAGCGGTCACGCGGCTTGCCCTCCTTGGGGATAACGACTATAGTGGCCAAACGCTGGTCGGCCGGAAGGGAACCCGCCGCAAGAGAGTCGCGGAACATGCGGCTGAGGAAGGGCGCGAGCTTATCAGGACGCAATTTGTATAGTTCAATGGGCAGACCGTTAGGACCCATAGCCTTGCCCGAGCGAAGGGAACGAATCGCGGTCGCTATTTCATCCGACGATAAGGGGGCGTCCAGCCGCTCCCGGTCCTCAACGGACAGGCCGGGCAAGGCAATATCTCTCAGTAGGAGGCGAGAGTCATCCTCGTCCCTGTCAGTCACCGGGGAGTACACCGCCCGGAGGTGGTCAGCGAAGCATTCCACAATCTCATCCGGCTCAGTCACACACACACCATCCGCAGCACGCAACTCGGGGACCACACGATTCACTCTCTCCTTTTTGTCCAGCCACGCAATCAACTTTCCCGCCTTGTCCCCCGCGTCATACAATCGGCCCTGCTGCTCCCTGTACATAGTTTTGGCCGCGTCAGTGACCAGGGACCTATATTCGAACTATTTCAGGCTAAGGGCATGTAGCCCGTCCGGAGTAACATTCGCCTCCAAGGCCGACTCCAGCCCCGAGATGTCAGTCTCCAGCTGCACCACCGCCTCGCTCCTAACCTTCTTGGCCACCACTATCTGGGCGAGGGCGTGTCCGCGTATCACAGTTTTAAAGGCTTCCCAAAGGGACAACGCAGACGACACCGACCCCTCGTTTTCACTGAAGTATTGGTCCATGGCCTTAACCAGGCTGTCACGAGTCACAGGGTCCCGCAGGTACCAGGGGTTAATGGGAGCTATCCGCCCTGCGGACCGCGACCCGGTGTCAAAGAGAAGCCACAGCGGAGAATGGTCGGAGATACCACGCGCCAGGTGTCTGACCTCTCGAATCCGACCAGTCTGCGCCGCGGGCATAAGGAAGTAGTCTAACCTGGAGAGACTCCCATGCGCCCCCGAATGAAAGGTGAACTGACACTGGGTCGGATGCATTAGTCTCCAACTATCCACCAAGCCGAAGGTCTCCAACATCCCACCCAGCCATGACTGGGCAGCGGGGAGGGTCCTCGGTGGGTGACGATCCAGTTCACCCGAAACAACAGAATTAAAGTCCCCGCCCATGAGCAGGAGGCCGTCCGGAAGGTCAAGCAGCATTCGACCCAAGTCAGTAATATCATGGTTTTTTTAATGCTTCATTGTTCAGGGAGCTGCAGGGCCCTTATCACATCTATGAAAAAAATGTCTAAAGGCAAAATGTTTTAGATCTCTAAAAACTACAGAAATACCAAAGTGATCCCTGGCACTGAAGGGAAATATTTTGTGTGTGGATGGGCTCCTTTTGAGAGGGCAGCACGCCATAACTCATAGTGATGTGAGCTGAAGCATTGCCCCTTGATGCATGCTTGAGTGAGTAGAAGCAAATTCTGAAAAACACAATCACAGACTAATGGATGAAGTCTGGCTGAAAACCCTTTACTTTAAGTAAAATCAAAAGGTGCCGGCAAACACAGCCCTAAAAAAGCCAGTTGATTTTGTAGTGACTGCCAGCCTCTTGCCTTTGAAAAGGAAGACAAGGCTGAAAAAAGCAAAAAAGAAAAGAAGAAAGACAGGAAAGGAGGAAGGACAGAAGGAGGGAGGTAGGGATGGAAGGAGCGAGGGAGGGAGGGACGGAAGGAAAAAAGGAAGAAAGGATAATAAAGAAGGAACAAGGAAAAGTAGGAAAAAGAAAAAAGAATGCAAGAAAATAAAGAATGCAAGAAAGAAAGAAGCAAAACAAGAAAAAACGGAAAGAGAGACAGCAAAAAGAATTAAAGAAGGAAAGAATTTAAAAAGAAGGCAAAACATGAAAAAGAGGGATAGAAGGAAAGAAAGAAAAAAGAGAAGGAATGAATTATGGAGAGAAAACAGGAAAGACAGAAAGAAAAAAGAAAAGAATGCAAAAAAGAAATGCAGAAGGAAAGAAAAAAAGAAACAAGGCAAAAAAGAAGGAAAGATACAATGAAAGTTACAAGGAAAGAAAACGGAATGAAGGCAAAAAAAAGAAGGAGAGATGGCAAAAAAGAAGAAAAGAAAGAAAGAATAAAAAAGAAAGAAGTGAAAAAAGAAAGAAGAAAGAAGGAAACAAAGAAAGAAGGGAAGAAGATGGAAAGAGGGTTCACAGTATACAATATTGGATACGAAAACCCAAATTACATCCTTCCTACATTAAAATAAACGTGTAACAAGTGTGTTACAAATTTAATACAATGAACTTTGATTTTCTCCCTCGGCAAAGTTTATTAAATAACCATTGGTGAAACTGAGTCGAGGAACACAATATGTTATGCTGTGAAATAGCAACAGTGAGATAAACAAGGCCACTTCCAAAGGAGTTTGCAATAGCATTGGCAAGAGGTAGGAACTGATAAAGCTGCAATCCGCCCTGTGCTCACATGACGAGCTGGTAAAAGCATCCTGCAATAGCAAAGGTAACATTAAAGTAATAGTACTCAGTAAAAACAAAAATAATGGCACTGAAGGATGCAGATGTGCTCATTGTAAACAGCAAGATACATTCACTCAAAGTGAAATTAACCAGTGACTTAAGTAGGCTGGCCCATGGCCCCATGCTCCATGCTTTTGCAGGTAGAAGCAAAATGTGAATGACAGAACAACAGACCAAGGGATGTAGAGAGCTGTATGAAAGTGCCTTTTAGTTAGTAGATTATAGTATGATTTTAGTAAAATCAAAAAGTCTTGGCTAACGCCAAACCTAAATGACTCTGTCTAAATCTCATTTCTACCAAGTAGCTTTCAAATACAAATGTCCAGACTGTACAGTTCACATGTTCTCTATATTCATAACCTGGGCATCCTCCATGTGGCAGGTGTTAGTGCCCAGTAAGAGGTCATGCTGCTGTCTGATGTCTTTCCATGGTTGGCATAGTGTTGACAATCTAGACTTGCAGAGACCAGGTGGGATGCAGGTAGCCCTTAGGAGGGAGGACTCTAAGCTGCTTACAGGTGCTGCATGAGCTCTGGAAATCTCACCTCAAAAACATCCAGATGGAGTGTGTCTATACAGAAAGAAACGATATACTGATGGAGAGAATCGATGCTCCTAGGTCCTATGCAAGGCCGTTAAGTATGGAAATAGTTTTTCAATTCTGGTGATGAACTGCTTGCAAAACAAGTCTAGTTTGACCTCGTTTTTAAAATGAATATTTTTAATGCTGGAGGTCCCAACCTCTCTGTGGAAAAGAGATCACGCCAGGACCAACAGGTAACCAGTAAGACATTATTTTCAAGACTCCTTTTAGCTCACAAATTATAAAGGGAAGCAAGTTGGTGGCTGTTTGAAGCGGTCGTAGCAGCACTCTGACTACTTAAGGTCGAGTATGACTTCGGAGGTCCTGGCTGCTGTCGCTAAGGCTCAGCTGGTTGTTGGCAATTATCCTAGACCAGCTCTGATTTAGGAGTGTGCGCTTGCCTTCACGTACCTGGTTGCGGCAGTCGCGGCACACTCCGGCTACAACTGGTGCAGGGCTCACCAAGCGGTAAGGAGAATGGGCCCCAAGGTGGTAGGAGCCGCATTGAAGGAGAAGCCTGCTGCCCCCTGCCAGACTCCGCTGACCTCTCTAGTGAACCCTTGGGAGGCATAAGATCGCGGCAGGGTGCTAGATGCACACCACTACCGGCGAAGGCGGAGGCAGCCCTGGAGAAGAGATGAGGAGGTGGGGCACCCATCAATCACTGTCTGGCTGGTTTGACAGTGGTGGCGCTATGAGCTCAGGTCGGGAAACAGACCGAACTAAGGCAACAGGAAACTGTAGGAGTTGGTGGAGAAGAACTGCCAAGAGAACTGGCACAGTCTCTTGGGTCTGCTGATGATGCAGCAATGGTGTCAGGATCAGCAGGTAGCCCCTCAGAGGCCAGGATTCCCCTACCCTTGGCTGGAGGTACGGAACCACCATCTTGTTTATTATTGGAAAAAGTAGCTGAGGGAGATGGTACTGTTAGGGGACTAGCGACCAGGACTGGGTTAAATGAGGAGAAGGGTAATGAGAATGGGGGAGCTGGAACCCCGGCTGGCAGCGTGTGGTAAAGGGTGGGTCTGTTCAGACGGGAATGGACGATGCTCCAAGTATGGTGCCCCCGAGTAGGGCTTTATTGACTGCACCAAGCTCTACTATCTAGGACCCAATAAGTTAAATCCACCTAAACGACCCCCGGACCTCTGGATCATTCCAACAGGCGGGGCCCTGATCTCGGAGGCTGTACAAGTAAACCATGAAGTGGAAATGAACCCCAACAACTGCTTTTTTTCTCAATCGGATGGGGCAGAATGGTCAGTGGACAGGTCAGGCTTCTTAATAGGGTCAAGCGAAAATGATAGTGATCCTAACATGGCCAGAGCTCCACCTTTGACGACTGTGTGGAAGACGGTCGAAAAAACAGGCCGCCAAATGCCAGGGGCCAAGAACCTGAAATGGGATTATTCTCCAACAGACTCCCTAATTGGTGTCCAACCTGCCTCACTTCAAGGTGCCTCCAGTTCAAACCCTCCCACACTAGACACTATTCTCCTATCCAGACTATTACATCATGAAGAGACAAGATAAGATTCTCGTAAAACTCAAAATGCAGCAAGAAAAGTGTAGGGTGCTGTCAGAAAGTTGACCAAGACTTGTAGCGCTATAGGGGAGTGCCAGACGGACCTTGAAACATAAGTTACCGGTATCGACGCAGATTTGATTGACACCTGTACCCAGACAAAGACACAAGAAGCACAACTTATTGATATTCAATGGAAACTGGAGGAACACGAGAATCGCCAGTGGAGTAACAACTTGAGGTTCCTGGGAGTGCCCGAAGGAAAGGAATGTGCTGACATAAGAGCATATATGGTGAACTCCTATGCAATGCTTTCCCTGAACTTACCGGCTGGAACTGGGTGCAAGAGGTTCAGCAAACCCACAGGGTTCCTATCGTTTTGAGACAGCCTGCCAGAGAAGGCTCAAAACCATGGGCTAGCTTGGTATTTTTTGGGAACTTTCTCTTAAGACAGCTAATATTTGAAAAGCTAGACCTGAAGCTAAGCAAAACTCCGGTGATGTCTCTTTGTTAGACCCAACTTCTGCCATGTTACAGTTGAAAGATGCTGGAGATTACACCAATTAATCAAACCTTTCCAGGACAAAGGGGCTCAAGCCATTTTATGCAGCCCTGCATGCGTGAGAGTGATTTGGGGAGGCCAGACAAGATTCTTCACCTCGGAAATTAAGGCTAATGAATTTTTAATGGAGTCAAGACCATAAGATGCAACTGTTTAAATTGAGAGATAATACACCTTTTCATTTATTTTTTGTGTGTTTTATCTCTTTCCCTCTTACTTCTATATGGGGATCAGGCCCGATTTAGAATGAGACCGACAAAAACGAATGGGTCCGAGGGACATTAGGCTTAGAATTAAGAATTTCTCTTCTTCTTTTTTTCTTTCATTGGGTAATTAGGCCTAAAGTATGTTCATGGTATATTCAGGGTTCAAAAGTGCTGCTTTCCATCTCCACAAAGACCGATGTGCGGTCTGGACACTTCTCAGGGCTTGGGGGATGGAGGGAAGAGGGAATGGGTGGAGGTCTGGGGTAGGTGAGTTTGGGTTGGCAGATCAGGGCTTGGGGCGTCGGGGTAGGGGTAGGAGGGGTGGGGGAAGGGGGAATAGGGGCAGAGGGGGGAATATAGGGGGAAGACCCCAGAGAGGGAGCAAAAAACCAGAGTTGAATTTTGTTATGAGGTTACGAGGACAGGGATGTGAGAAAAATTGTAATTGTCAGTCCCCTTGAACCAAATGGATAGAATCACTATATGTTCAGTTAACATAGACGGACTAATCGATACAATTAAGCGGCTAAGGGTTGCTGAGATTTTTAGAGCCATACCAACTGATATGATACGCCTGCAGGAGACACATATTCCATGTCGCAGGAGGGGACTAATATCAAAAAAAGTTTATACATTATTGGCCTGCTCTTCCCAGAGTTCCAACATCAGAGGGGTCACCATCTTAGCCAGAAACAAAATTGGATTGGTGAAACGCAGACTTGCTGATACACTTGATAGATGGGCATTGGTTGAGATAGAGATTGGATTAACAGTTTGCACCATCTATGGATCAAATCAAGACTAACTCAAAGTGTAGGAGGATCTGGAGGTGGAATAAGCATCTTGGTCCGCTCCTTTGATTATCTGTGGGGATCTGAATATTCATTAGGAAGTGGGGAGGGTCTCAGCAAGTGGATACCATGGAAGACAACCTAGAGTTTATAGAGTTCTATCTTCACTTATGGCTAGTCACGGCTTGATTCATGTTTGGGATTCTAAATATCCTTTGGATTAAGGGTATACATACTGTTCATATAAAAAATATGTCCACCTAGATTACCTTCTAATTTAGCAGGGGATCCTGGATAAATCAGGGATAAAGAAACTTCTGAAATTATTGTCTGATCATAATCCCCTGGCTCTCGATGTTATGATCCAACAGAACTCTAAGCAACAATATCAATGGACCTTATGATAGAAAACTGCTGGTTGATCCAATTTTTACGGAGCATATCAAAAAGTGGACAATCAATGACTTTGACACTAATAGAGAGAGTGCACCACAAGCTATAGTGTGGGATGCCTTTAAGGCAGGATTAAGGGGAGAGACTATTAGTTTTGTCTCCCATACCAGGAAACAACAAGAATTAGATAATAGGAGATTACTAAATAAGTTGGCCAAAATTGAGAGGGAACATCTGGCAAGGATCATTCAAGGGCTAGATGTAGTACAAACTAAGCTTAAAATTACAATGGTTAAGGCAGAGATAAACTGTCACTACACCCAGAAAGTGGCAGCAGAACATCAGACTCATAGGGGTGAGAGCTATGAGTATGGGGAGGCAGCAGGGAAGCTCCTAGAGCTACAAATAAGACAAAAACATCTAGGAATCAGATAGTCACAATAAAAAGGGATGGGAAGATGTATATGGATCCTGATGACATGATACAGATCTTTCAGGAGTTTTATCAGGATCTATATAATTATGAAGGTCAGGATCTAGCTGGAACTCCCCAAGGGGGGTATTTGTATGAGGAGGGAAGGAAGTTAGATCTCGCTGCTAGAATGGAATTAGAAGCTGGAGTGGTACGAATATCATTATTTTCCCTAAGAAAAATAAGCATCCATATAGCCCATCTTCCTATCGCCCGATCTACTTGATCAATAAGGCTGCTAAAATATATTCTAAAATCTTGGTGATTCACCTAGGGCGGGTCATAGCCCATCTGGTCATGCCATGGCAGCAAGGTTTAATACCTGGAAAGAATACAACTGATCATATAGGGCGAGCTATAACATTATTAGACATCACTAAAGAAACATGCGGCCATATGACTATGATCCTCCTCGATGCCGAAAAAGCACTTGATTGGGTGGCATGGAAATATCTATAGGGGACTCTGGTAGCCAAAGGATTCAATCCCAGGGTGATCACGGCTATTAAGGCAATGTATGTGGACCCATTCGCTAGACATCAGCTAATAGGCAAAGAATCAGGTACAATAACAGTGGCTAAAGGAACTAGGCAGAGGTGCCCTTTCTCCCCTACTCGATTTGCCCTTTATATTAATCCCTTCATTGAGCAGACATTACATAATCAAGTAGTCAACCCAGTTATTACCAATCGCTACAAGACAAAAGTATTAACATACACAGACGATATCGCCACAGTAACAACTAACCCCAAGACTGCAAAAAAGGAACTGGAAAACATGGCCGGAGAATATGGCTGTGGTTCAGGATATCTATTGAACAAAGGGAAAACCCAGATACTATGCACAGATATAATCCTCCTTCAGGATACTTGGCGTGTATCCACTGCTACATATTTGGGGGTTAAGATTAACTTGAAAGTAGGGACAATTACTCAGATAAATTTTAATCCTTTGATGAGCATGATGTCCTCTGATTTAAGGCGTATGAATGTGCTACACTTGTCTGTCATTGGTAGGATTAATATCCTTAAGATGATAATGTTACCGAAGGTATTATATCTATTTAGATCCTTACCCATAGAGACTGAAGGATCCATATTAAAGGCATTGGACTCCATCTGCATACATATAATATGGCAAGGTTAGGCGATCCCTGGCACAACTTACTCTCCTTCGGAGGCGTGGTGTGTGGGCCACTCCTAACCTCACGTTTTATTGCTGGGCAGCATTATTACAGCAAATGAGTATACTTTTCTTTGATTAGAATCCCAGCGAGTGTCTTGAAGGGCTTGGGGGTCCCCCAACTATTTACGAGCTTGCAGTCGGGGAAGCAGCAGGGGCTATATTGCTCCGTCAATTGGAGCTTAGTTATTTTAAGAAGGTGCCATTTGAAATTATTAGCAATGCCTGGAAAATACGGGCGAGAATCCGAAAGTCCATAAAGATTTCGAACTATAGCAGGTATTCACCACTTTGGCGTTTAGCGCTTTTCTCCCCTCTTTACTATGAGTTGATGGGGAAAACAATGGGAGTTGCATGGCATCAGCAAGAGTGGGGATATTTTTCTAATAGACTAATTGCGCTCCTTTTCCCAATTACAGAGGGATTATGGAATACTAGACAGCTCTTATTTTAAATATGTACAAGTGAAGGGATTCGTTAACAAACGTAGGCTGGGTGTGCCGCCAAATAAAATCCCTTTGCTCGAGGTAACATGGATTGTAAGATAAGACATTTATATAGCATTCTGTTGGATAATGTGCCGCAATGATATGGAGAAGATCGAGTCAAACTAGGCTAGCAAACTCAATAATACAGATGTTGATTTAGATCAGTCACTAGAACTGGCTGCAAAAACCCTCTCTCAGCCAATTTAAAGGCGCAGCATTTTAAAACAGTTTTTAACTTATATTTTACCCCGGCCAAATTATTTAGCTGGAAAAAATGGGAGAATGATAAGTGCCCCAGGTGTGGCGTTGGACCAGCCGAGGTGGTTCACTTGTTCCATGGCTGCAATAAGCTGTAACCTTTGAAGAACCATTTGGAGAATTTCTGGGAGAAGGTATTCGGCAGAAGTGTCTGTCTTACCCCTTCCTTAATGCTCTTGGGACATGATAGCAGCAGCCTGTTAGACTCAATGTAGACAAGCTGTGCTTTTATATCAGTTACAATCGCTAGACTGCTTATTTTATCAAGATGTTCCAAGCATGGTTGGCCCGAATAATTGCTATCTACAATCTAGAAAGAACTTTATATGATTGTAAGGGGTGACAAGCCAGGAATTGGGGAAAAATTATCTGGTCCCCATGTCGAACTGGTTAGATAGGGAATACAATTCAGGAGATTGACTGATCTTTAGGCACTTTAGAAATTCCCACTTATCTTCAGAAACAGTGGCTATCTGCAATTAACTGATGTAGTAATCTATGTATATTTCTATGCATTTATATCAATGGTACAAGTTTTTATACTATTGTATGAACTCTTTATCTTATTGTATGAATTTGTTATTACCCCTATATTGTATTTATTTGACATGCTCCTCTCTGGGGAAATAAAAAGAACTAAAAAATAATAATGACAAAATGTAAAATAATGACTGTGTAACACGCATCGCAAACTGGACACCAGTTGCAAGGACATCACCTAAAGCCGTATCGAGATACGAAGGATGAAAGGCTATGCATGGCTACAGAACAAAATTGTGGGGCAGATTTACAAGAGACTGACGCACCTGCAGATGCGTCAGTTTCCCTGTGCCTGCGTGAAAAACCCTTGCGCCACCATAGATGCGCCGTATTTACAATACGGTGCACTATGGTGCAGGGATTTACAGATGCGTCAGAAATTCTAACGCATCTGTTGCCGGAAAAGTCACGCATTGCTGGAGTCCTGTCGCAAGCACGACGCAACTCCAGCAATGCTTGTTACAGCCTATTCCCAATACACAGCGTCACTCCTTACGCCTGCTTTAAGCAGGCGTAAGGTTTTGACAAAGTGGCGTCCTAAAAGTCATGCAGTGAAATCTTGTAGATTTCACTGCGTCACTTTTACGAGGCTTTCCTGCGTGGGAACGCCTACCCTGCATACGTTATATCTGACGCATGTATAATGTCACGCAGGGCTTTACAACCTGACGCATCTCCCTAGCTGCGTCACGTTGTAAATTTGCTGCATTTTTTACGCCGCTGTAGGGTCTCAAAAGTGACACAACGTCAACGCAAAAGTGTGGCAAGGGACTTGTAAATCTGCCCCTGTGTTCTTTGTATTGACTCAGGAAGGATGAAAAGCAGACTCTGCAGTGCCGGGATTCCAACTTTTGACTTGAAGGTGCCACTGTGAGGGTATATAGCCTCCTGCGCTGCCCTACAGCTGCCCACATTTTCGAGGCAATATGCACATGAATAGAGGAAAAAAAATTCGGATGGGTAAAAATGAACCACACAAGTGAATGATTTTACAATGAATGAAGAGATATACATTGGATGTCATCAGGGAATAAACAAGCATAAGTCTGGTTCCGAGTGAAGTGTTATTTTCTAAAACAGTAATATTGCAAGAGGCAGCTATTCATTAAGCTGTGAAGAAATAAGAGGGATCTAAACAAGCAGTAGAAAAAAAATAAGAACAAAGCTTCACCCCCTTACATTGTAGGGATCTGACCGCAGGAAAATGTGTGTTTTGAAGTCTGAAGGTGAGTTCAGAGAGTAGGACTGTATTTTTGTACGTCTTAAGTTTAATAGAATGTTGTGATTTAGATAATAACCCGCTGAATGGTTTCACACCCGCTTGGGCATATTGTGTGATCTTAGGCAGACAGCACTGTTGCCTCTAATTTCTAAACTTCAGGGTGCACAGGGAAAGCACTAAAATATGTACACATACTCGAAAGTTAGTGATTTAAATAGAAGGGGTAGAGTTACTGAAGGGAAACTGTTATAATCACGGCGTATCTTGGCGTCATATTAAATAAATAACTACCCCAGATCTCAGTGTTGCGTAGGGTTCGGGTTGACCACCGCTTGGTTGACCTCCCAGTGGCCCTCAGAGAAATGTAACCTGATTCTAACAGCACCTGTCATATGGTAGCTACGAAAATGGACGCATAAAGACGTGCTCCAAAGCCCATAGGGGCATATTATCAAGAACGGCGTTAAAATTATCGCCGCTTTAACGGCAGGAAACTGCGGCTAAAGCGGCGATAATGGGCTTGATAATATGCCCTAGAGAATTTCAATAGAAGTCCATGTTCTGGTGTGAACCTATGCTTCTATTGGAATTCTCAAGGGCATATTATCAAGCCCATTATCGCCGCTTTAGCGGCAGTCTCCTGCCGCTAAAGCGGCGATAATTTTAAAACCGTTCTTGATAGTATGCCCCATATGGTGGTAAAACGTGAAAGCCGGAATTACAATAAAATCTTCCAGTTGAGGAGCATCAATTCATGGACAGAAATGTGATGCATCCTCTTAAGATTTCATGGTTTGCCACCTCTAATTTTTAAATAAGCATTGGTAAAGCCAATAGTTGTGGCCTTTAATGGCCTCTATTCATTTGGCCACTAACTGGACAACTAAGTTTCCAGCACAGTCATGGTGTAGTCATATATGAGATCAGTCCAGTAATTCACAGGTGCCAGTAGTTTTCAGCCATCCACACCTTTAAAACGATGAGGAATGTATTTGCAAATATGTGTGCTGTTGTTTCCAAAGCCATACATTCTGGGAAATGTAGGATTTAGAAACAAACACTTCTTCCTAACTTCCACAAATGTTACTAAGTACACGTAGATGCCAGAAAAGGGACTACTGTGATTGTGAGTGTGAAAAATGTATTTTATTAACCTTCGCCCCGCCACAGGTGGAGGACTTTGCCTAGACAAATATTACCAAAGGAAACAGCATTCTTTCAGGAACGTTTCAGAGTATTGGGAGGTGTCCATGTTCTTTAAACAAACCATACATGCAAATTTGATTAAGAGTCCTATATTATTAAAAGCTAGATCTATGCTGTGAGACAGTCAGTGTCGGCATGACCTTAGAGTCTTTGATTGCATACAATATTAACTAACATAACATAACTCATAGCATGACAACATGCAACTGGCTTAGTAACTTAAGCACTTGCTACTGGCATCGGAATGTAATGTGTAGTTCCAAGTATGAACCCTAACAGGGCGAACTTAGGTGCTCATCCTTCAGAGTTCAATAACTGAGGGTCATATTTATGTACATGTGACGCAGCACAGCCCAGCAATTCACCTTGCAATGCTGCATGACAGGGAAAACGCAGGAATGCGCCATATTTATCACAATATGGCACATTACCGCCTTGTCCCAGCGCTTGCGCACAATGTGCAGTCTAGCACCAATGCAGGCACTCTTGCACCATTTTTCACGGGCCTGCGTTCCAAGCAGGATTGCTTTTGAGCAGGAATTGGCACCTTCCTGCACAAAAACAATCCCCTAAGGCTTTTTCCTCTTTTTAAAAACGCATCTAAGGGGTTGCGTCACTTCTGCACCACGTTGGTTGGTGCAAAAGAGACACAACCCCTTCAAAAAGATATCCCTGCAAATAATTAAATTAGGTAATGGTAACCATCTTATTTCCAGCTTTACAACACCGGAGGAGATGAGACAACTGGAAGATATGTCAACACAAAAGTACATACTCCACACTGTGATCTGTAAACAGTATATGTGAGAGCCCCAACATTCCGCAGAGGAACAGATGTCACATATGCAGGGTACATGCAAAGGATATCACACACAGCCCCATTACACAGTGCTGATGTGTTGTAAAGATAATGGTGCACTTCATCTTCACACATTTATCTGGCAGACACTCCGCACCTGGCCTGCGATGAGCTAGCATCTACATGTCACTATTTTAAAGCGTCCGTAGAGAAACATTTTAAGTAATGCTGCATTGTAATAGAAGCTTAAATAAATAACGTTCACTGCAAATGTCTATTCAGGAATGCATGTTCTTGTTTCACTTCCTTTGGTTTACTACAAGTAAGGGGGAAGGAGACAGCAGACAGAGAAATGGAGAGTAAGGAATAAGGGTACAAACGAGTAGGGACTGTTATAACTGACATTTTGGTGTGGTTTCCTATGACTTTTTGCCTTCTGACCTCCTGTTTTGCTGACTTCATTTTTGCTGGCTTAAGGATTCTGGGCACTTTACCACTGCTAACCAGTGGTAAAGTGCATATGCTCTGTAATCAAAACATGGTAACATTGGCTTATCCACAATTGGCATATTTAATTTACTATTTACTGTAAGTCCCTAGTAAAATGCACTATCTGTGCCCAGGGCCTGTAAATTAAATGTTGCTAGTGGGCCTACTTCAATAGCCTTTAAACATGGCTCAGACCTGCCACTGCAGAGCCAGTGTGCAGTTCTAAAATGCTATTATGACCTGATAAGTTACCCTACTTGCCAGGCCCCAACCTTCCCTTTTATTACATATAAGTCAGCCTTAAGGTAGGCCCAATGCAGCCCCATGGGCAGGGTTCAATGTATTTAAAAGATAGGACATGTACTTTTGAGTTTTACATGTCCTGGTAGTGACAAACTGCTAAATTTGTTTTCACTTTTGCAAGGCCTATCTATCATAAAAGTGAGCATTGGAATTGCCTCAAAACATATTTTAAGTGTCATTTCCAATTGGGAAAAGATAGAGATTTAGAGTTTGGTGTCTCTGGACTCACAAGTTCAAATCCCAGCTTACGTTGAAGTCAGATCTTAAATTGTAAGTCTGGAAATGTCACTTTTATAAAGTTAGTATTTACCTACTTTAACCATTCTGTGCCTATGCCTATCCCTGAATACACATCTGGGTTGGGTGACAGCTGGACTTTGTGCATTGCCTCTAGGCAGTAACACACACGGAGCAGGGGTGTGACATTTGCATCCAGAAGATCCATCACCAAGCTGACAGGCCTTCCTGAGGTAGATTTGGAGGGAGGAGCTAACACTTGCAATGAATAGAGCTGTGCCTGTCCCCACACAAAGTGCTGCATACCCCCATAGTGAGTCCGGAGCCAGGGCAGGAAAGGCATAGACCTTGTGATCTTCAAAGGCCTCTTTGAAGTCTCCCCTACTTCAAAGGCACATTTAGGTAGAAGTACTGGACCCCTGACACCATCAAATCATAACTTTACTGGAACCAAAGTCATTCTGCCAGGAAGAAGAGCTGCTGTGCTGTAGTAAGGACTGCCACTTTGCTACCTGGATTGCTGGGTTTTCCTGCTGCCTGCTGATTTCTGTGCTATAGGAGGGTCGCATCGTATCCGGTCAGGCGGAACCGCTGACCGCGAGTCGATCGATTCCGAATCCAAGACAGTGTAGGGCGGAAAGTTTCCGTTCGACATTGGAATGAGGCCCTTAATTGTAAATATCCCCCTAGGTTTATGAAACATATCACCTTGCAGTCTTAGATGAAGTGCTTAGTGCTAGTATTAGAGCTCCTCAAGTGCTACAATTAAAGTTGTGCCTCATTTATTTTCTCTGTTATTGAACTTTAAGCAGAGCTGTAAGTCTGTTGGTGTCAAAGATTCTTAGATGGTGAAGTGACTCTAGGTCGATAGGACCATTGCCAGTGCGTCCTCAATTGTTTGAGATGTTTTAAGTTTTGAAAAATACTCAAGTGCTACATGTCCTCTAGATCGCTTGGTCAATCTCCGAATTGTGTCCTGTCAGTTTTTTGTTGACGTGTGCTTAACCTGCCTTTTTTTCAAAGATAAGCATACATTTTGTAAAGCTGACATTCAACCTAGTGTTTTTTGGATTCATGGCCTCAATGATGACTTGCCTACTAGTCCACACTGAGAGCTGATTGAATAATGTCTGAAGGATGAGTTTAGTAGTGGTGTACAGATATACAGGATGAGAAGAAGTGATTCCTCTGTGGTTCCACAGAGCCTGCAATTTTGACTCCACTGTTTTTCTGCCAGGGTGGGAGGCTGGTCAATGTTGAAGTAATGCTAAACCAGTGCAGTAGGAATTAGTTTTTGTAGAATTATGGAAAAGAAAATGTGCTAAATAGGGTTGTGCTTTGAAGGTAGCGTACAAATGTATAAATTGCCAGGTGTGGCCCTGTGTAGCCACTGTAGCTTTTTCCTCCAGGTTAGATTGCTTGCGCATTAGTTTGTCCAATGTTGTTTTAAAGCTAGTAGTTGATAACCACTGAGAACATAGGAAGTCTCCCTTAAGTGTGCTTATGGCTTCCTCCATGTAGAATCTATAGGGTATTCATTGTCAGGACACGGTTATCTTGTGCCGTAAGAGAAGGGAAATCGTTTGTGCATTTTGAAGCCTGTGGCACATTTTTATTAAGGAGAATCTACTCAACCAGGCCAAACTCAAGGCGTATTTGGGCCTGACCTGTATACTTGGGAAGTCTAAATGGTCCAGTAATGGGGTGCATTTACCCCTCATAATATTGCTTCTATACCTGATGGATGGGGACAATTTAGTGCTCATATCTTTCAGAAGCGTGCTAAATGTGGGTGAAACACAATGCTTTTAATAGGATGTTATATGCCTGTCCTATTGCCAGATTTCATTAAGAGGCTATGCACTATATATGAGTCCCTATTGTCGATAATGACATCCAAGTATTTATGCTGGAGTACATTTTCCAATTTCTTGCCATTAAATTGCCATGAAGCCTGGATGTTGATTTTCCTTACTATTTTAAGGGTTTTCGTTTGATCGAGGGTAACCACTTATTCAGAATTGGGGTGAAGACATGGACAGTGTCCAGCAGTCTTCAAAGGCTTACTTGTGTCTTGCTTAGTAGTAGAAGGTCATCAGTGTAGAGTTGATTTGAGAGTGGCCGGCCACTAAGTTTCGGGACATGTGGGTTAGCTTTATTGAGTTCAGCTGACAGGTCCGTAATAAAAAGGTTAAACAGCAGAGAGGCAAGCACACACCTGTGCTTAAGACCAGAGTCAATATAGATTTTCTGGACAGTTTGGTGTCATACCCTAGTTTTACACAAAGCCCAGTGTCTGTATACACAAGGTGGATGGCTCTAAGTAGTGCACGAGAATGCCAAGGTCACAAAACTTTGTCCATAACAGGTTTCTTGGAACATTATCAAATGCTGCCTTAAAATAAATAAAACAGGCAAAAGTGATTGATTTGGTAGAGAAAGATTTTTCAATTGAAATTGCCAGGGTCAGGAGATTTGATAAAGTGCCACACCCTGGTCGAAACCCTGCCTGGTTTAAGGGAAATATTTTCGAGTTGTTTGCCCAGTCTACCAGGTCCTGAAGGAGCAGGCTCACAAAATATTTAGCCTCAAAATCAAGGACGGCTACAAATCTATAATTAGCTGGATTCATGTTTAAACCTCCTACAAATTCTGCTGGATGTATTATAGATCCTCTCCATGATTCCAGCACCTATCCTGCAAACAAGGTAGTGGTGTATAAATTGATTAGTTCTTTAGCCTAGAAATTACGGTTGGCTTTAAAAATGGCCTGTTGAAAGCTGTTTGGTCCAGGAGCACCTCCAGCCTGGGCGTTCTTGATTACTTTTGCTAATTGCTTTTCGCTAGGGGTCCCGAGTAATGTTGGTACAATATACAAAATTCCCTGTTAATTGCCTTCCTTAGCTCCTTCAGTCGTTCATTCATACATGTGGATTTGTGACCATATACCCTTGACCACTTAAATTTACATGGCTATGTTGTCAAATGTGGTGACAAATTGTTGTCAGACTAGAACTCTGTTTCTATGTAGGCATTTACTGTCCTCTTGGAGTTTGCCACACTTTTCTGTTACCTCCTGAGAGGCGTGTATTCCAACATAGCCTTTTTAGGTTGCAGGCTCGGCTGGTACAGGTAAAAGTGGCTTAGTCGACAGATGATAGTATAGGGAAAATAAAATAAATAAATAAAATCACTTACCTTGCGCTCACCGCATCGCCGACTTGGCGATGCAGCGAGCGCAAGGTAAGTGGTTTAAATTATTGAATTTATTTTCCCTATTCCATTGTATGTTGGCTTCCCCCTACCCCGCTCGGCCCACCGCCTCACCACTCCTACTTGTACCAGCCGTGCCTGCTCTTCGACCGAGCAACATGCAGGTTTCTTCATATTTTTCCCCCATTGCATTCCTTCTGTTTCCTTCTCAGGGTTGCCTGCTGCAGGATTTACCAGACATCACCGTGAAATGTTGGGTAAAACAGGTTTCGATAAAAATCATTGGAGAGTAGCATCTGAGCACCATGTGTTGCAGGATTCTGTGTAGTCACAGAACTATGCTTGGGATCATAGAACCTTAGTCAGTGCTCTGTAAATGCTGGTAGAATTTAAAAGCATCAGGCACTGGCAAAGCCAATAGCGGCAACCACAAAGCATTGGCAAAGCTGGACTGATTGATTTTTTTTCTAGAGCTTGTTAATTTTTCCTGTGAGGATAACCCTTCATCTGCACAATCATAAGTAGTGAGGGTTGCACCCATTCCATTACCCATCTAGCATCGGACTTCTGCTCTTTTCAGGAATAACAAGTTGAGTGATATTTTGTGACTCATCTTGTCACAGATTTACTCCACTGGACAATAATAAAACATCCACATTGTCTGCAGGCGTAAGTTTAATCTTAGGGAAGAAATGTCAGCTGGTCCTGATTTTGTGACTCATGATTAGTGAATATCTACACGCAGTTCAATTTTTTGCAACGTCTTATTAAATGGAAAAAATCGGCATCACAACTCCGATATAACCGAGCATGCATGGAGAGCCCACATAGAGGCTACGTTTAATACTCTGAAAGCTCTTGGGACCACTGTAAAAAATGACACACTGGAGGCAAGAAGGGTCAGTGCCAGCATCTCTAGTGACATTCTTATTAGAGAACATCGAACGGCTGAGACATCAAAACTAACCTCCCAGGCCCTAGATTCCACCACTTGCAAATTAAACTCGAACGATCGTAGTAACCCCCAAGTGAAACAACTAGAAGGTAAACCTCAGCGAGGTCTAGCAGAAATACTAGTGTCAGATCAATCAAGCCCCGACCTGCAGATTACACAAAAACAAGTACTGCACGTCATAAAAAAACAAAGATCTGACGCAGCGCCGGGACCAAATGGCTTGCCCAATGTCCTACTTAAAAAAGACCAGTATTTTGGTCACATCACCTATCATTACTGTTCGCTAATATCTTGGAATCTCACACAATGCCAGACTCCTGGCGAGGAAGCATATTACACCCAATATTTAAATCAGGGGTTCGCTCAAATCCCTCCAATTATAGCCTAATAGCCCTCATTGACGTTGAGGCAAACATTTACACCGCAAATTTGCTGAAAGACCTGGAGGATTGGGTTGAGAGCATCAAACTGATCCCCAATACACAAACAGGCTTTCGAGCTGGAATGGGCACTTTAACAGATTTATCTGCTGTCATGTTACTGGCCAATCAAGCCATCGCCAACTCTAAAGTTTTGTATGCATGTTTTGTGGACCTCAAGGCAGCTTTCGATAAGGTCCCCAGACAATCGCTGTGGGCAAAAATGAAATCTTGGGGAGTCCCGACAAACCTATTGAACGCAATCATTAACCTTTACTCTAAAACATGAGTTCAAATAAAAATGGGAGACGGTCGAACCTCAACAAACAAAATTACCACTACCAATGGCCTAAAACAGGGCTGCGTTCTAGCCCCCTGTTTATTTAGCACATATACAGCTGATTTAGATAACAACTTACGCTCGACAATAGGGGACCCCTCCTAAACTGGGGGACGTGAGAATAGTAAGTCTGCAATATGCCGATGACATTGTGCTGTTATCCCAAACACCCTGTGGCCTCCAACGTTTGATAAACCAATTAGTGGTATATACAGTCTCAAATCAATTGGACATACATTTTGAAAAAAAACTAAGGTCATGTGTTTTGCGAACCCACAAAAAAAGATACCAAAATTCAAATGGACGATTATAAACAATTGCCTGGACCAGGAGGGAACATATAAATACTTGGGAATAACTTTGAATCGCCACCTTAATTATAAGCAACACTTAGAACAGCGGAAAATAAAAGCCAAACAGCTATTACTTGCATTTAAAACCCTGCAAAATAAATTTTGCGACTGCTCGACGTCCCACCTACTAAAGGTTGTGGCGGCAACATTTTTACCCTCGATCGCATATGGCTCAGAACTCCTAAATACAAAGGATGCAACAGAATTGAACATCACCCAAACTAGTCTCTTCAAAAAATTATTTAAAATTCCGTGCCACATCTCTCAAGCCCGGATTAGACTAGAATTTGGGTTAAAAAATCAGATCCCGTCAAGACAAGGAGGGTAGGTAAAATACTATTGGAGAATGCGGGCAGCAGAGGAAGAGTCTCTGGTCCACAACTGCTGGCTGGAGGTTGAAAGGCAATCTAGATTGAGTAACTCTGTTTACCCATCTCTAAGGCAATCGATCAAAGCTTTAAAGTTAGAGGAAGCGTGGCACACAATCCGATCCTATTAAACGCACAGTTAACAAAAAGATCAATCTGACATCTCAGGAAATGGATAAAGCGTCATTGACTACAAAAACCAATGCATGGATCGTGCTGCCAACATATAAAACGTTAAAGCCTCAACCATATCTGTTCGACCACTTCGCAAATCGCATGAAGCAGCAGCTGACTTTATTGAGAATGGGAGTTTATCCAACTAAAGACCTAACCCCAAAATGAAAACGGACTTGGCCCTCAATGGACTGTCGTCTCTGTGGGCAAGGAGATGAAAAGTTGCTCCACTTACTTTGCATCTGTCCAGCATTATTACTCAAACGAAAAGAACTGTTGCGGCCAATATTGAAAAGAGAACAGATAAGGACTTGCAGATCCGCCGTAATAAAATGCTTAGGAGGCTCGACAACACAACTGGCATGCAAAGCAATAAAGATTTTTAGCATAGCTGCAAATGAACATGAAAAGAGCGATAGAGAATCTGCACCGGCAAAGCAAGCAAAGTGATAACGTGTAGCCAATTATTTTGCAGTCGACTTATAATACAATGCATTTAACAGCTTGACTCAAAATCATAAGATCGAAGGCACCAATGCACTCCGTTTAAAAAAAAAGTTTTTATTACATATTTTATGAGAACTTATCAATTAATCAGTATCTTGTATATGAATTTTAAGTGTTTTAGCGGTTATGCCGCTCTTTTATGATTTAAACTAAATTAATGAAGTAATTATTCACTTCACGCATCCGTACTTTTCATCTGGGGACAAAACTATGCAAGTCGGTCCCAATATTCCCTCGTACAACGAGCAATCTTGTATTCCATTATGCACAGCACGTCATTTCAATATGAGCAGGTGGTTTCTGGAGCTTAGCACCAATACTTAATTGTCAACACTGGGGCTTGTAGCAGTCTGCCAAATGGTGGCATTGCTAACAAGCATTGGCATAGCCAATAGGTCTCGCCTTTGGGACCTTATAAGTGTTTAGCCATGCAACAGTTGCATAACTAAATACTTATAAGGTCCCAAAAGTGAGACCTATTGGCTATGCAAAGTGGTCGTGCGGCCGCGAAAGTGAAAGTGATCACGATCAAACATCAAAGCATGCGCTGGGTCAGGCGAGACCTAAAAATGACTACTGACTGCTGCCCAAGCCATTCTTATAGCTTTTGGGGCCTAGAGTAGGCTGAATTGTTACACTTGTAAGAGTGTGATGATTAGTAATTGAGTTGGTACTGCCATTGGCAGTTCTGGCAAGACAATGGGTGGTGCAAGCTGCAATGGCCTACTGGCCTCCTGCCGAGGGCACTGGCACTTATTTGTTTTACAAATTAAACCCTGAAGAGGATAGAACTAAGATTTTAAAAAATGCTCTCACTACAGTGATAGAAAAAAATTGAAAGTTACTATTCCACAACAAATACTAGTAGTTTTGTGAATTTTGCTGAATTTTTGCCAGATATGTAAATCTAGTCTCCTGCACTCAGCCCATAACACTAAGGCGCCTGAAATAAAAGTGACACAATAGAAAAGTGGAAGAGAAAATAAATGAACCACTTACGTTTTTTTAATTGGACTTTCCTGCGAGCGGGGTACATTAGCTTCCCATCTGTTAGCAACAGCAAGTTAAGAGTCTGTTACGGTACGAGCTGTACTTTCAGAGAATCTTATCTCTGCCTGCGTTATTCCTTATATACATAAAAATGCGGTTATTTCCCGTTTCTCCGCTCACTGCCCGTGTGTGCCACATGTGGCACGACACAATTATCCTATGCCTGTGATCATCAGGGACGCGAGATGAAAGGAAGCAATTAGGGCGCAAACATCCATAAAATATATCGCAGCACCGAGAGTATAGTGAAGGATTCTCAGCTTGGATCGAAGGATGGTACCTCACAAGGCATTTCTTTCATTCATTTAAATATTGCTATAGTTCTCTAAACAGTTTGCCTCATGTAGAGGGATTGAACCTAGTTTAAAGTGACTTTGTAAGATGTGCACTACCGTCCCAACCCCATGTAGCATAGCAGCCCCGTTTCCCAGGGTCATGCTTGACTAGTTATTCCAGTCTCGGGTTTTTATCTTAGAATTCTTGGACTTGTAGTCCTGGTTTTACACCGGGTTGAATAAGGGTACAAGTTTCATGATTCTAAGAAAAAAGCACACTAGCCTAACTAGTTATGCATGGACTTGGGACACTTGGCAGGTTTGCACATTCAGGCCCTCAAAGCAGAGAATTTTGTTACTAAAGTTTGACCTTCCACTAACAGATCAATGGTAGGCAGGGCTTTATTCGTAAAAAGATATGTGCAGGGGTCCTTAGGAACCGAATACAAAAGCTGCCTAGTCTTAATTCCATCTCACACTTCTTTCGTACACCATGTTACATTTCTGTTCTTTTCGTATATTTTTTTAGCCCTGCTTTCTCCATTTGTCACTACTTTCCTACCTTTCCCTTCCTCCTTCATTCACCATTTACTGCCTCTCTTTCACTTACTCTGGCTCACAGCCTGATGATTAAAAGTAGGGTCCTGGGGCCCGATTCACAGAACTAACTTAAGACAGAATCCTAAACTTACTACCATCTTGGTACTCATAGAAGGCACTTACTCATTTTGATATTCACAGAAGGCACTTACTCATTTCGGTATTCACAGAAGTTAGGAGTCCTAACTTTAGGACTCCTAAATGCCTTCTGTGAATACCGAAAGTCTTAAAATTAGGATTTTTCTCAGTTTAGTAGTAGTAAAGTTAGGAGTCCTAACTTTAGGACTCCTAAATACCTTCTGTGAATACCGAAAGCCTTAAAATTAGGATTTTTCTCAATTTAGTAGTAGTAAAGTTAGGAGTCCTAACTTTAGGACTCCTAAACTGAGAAAAATCCTAATTTTAAGACTTTCGGTATTCACAGAAGGCATTTAGGAGTCCTAAAGTTAGGACTCCTAACTTCTGTGAATACCGAAGTGAGTAAGTGTCTTCTGTGAATACCAAAATGAGTAAGTGCCTTCTGTGAATACGAAAATGGTAGTAAATTTAGGATTTTATCTTAAGTTAGTTCTGTGAATCGGGCCCATAGTCTCCAACAACTGCAACCCCTGCACAAATTAAGCACTGCCTTTATGAATCACATCAGCTAGGAAGAAAATAAAGTGTCCTTTTTACTAGGACTGCCAAAAAGGAGGTCAACATGTTCCCAATTTTTCAGCTGCTTTTATGTGTAGAGGAAACAGAAAAAAACCTGATCTTCGCATGATTCAAAATAAATGAATGTTCCTTTACAAATGCATTTTTATGCCGTGATGTGTTCATGTGAAAGGTTTGAAACCCCACCTCGTCTGATGAGCTCCTGGTCTGGGTGTCAAGCAGTAACATGCATGTTTCCAGAATTCACACACCTGTTATTTTACCTGTGGATCTTGGGTCCCAATATTACAATCCGTCACCTGAGAGACCATCTGAACAGTGATCTCGGTCATTATCCATGTCAAAACCACTTCAGAGCTTGGCAAGCTGCTATCAAGGAGGCATTTGACCACTGACCTAAGAATGACACCAGAACCATTGGATGATTCTGCTCAGTTCTTTGGAATCCCATTGTAACTGCTTATCTCAAGGAGCATTTTGCTCTAGCTGACAAACATGCCCTATACCATGTTCAGAGTAGGCTTCAAGTCTATGACTACAGCAAAGAATAGCTGGTGTAAGACACTGAACCATTCTCTACATACATACAAGACCACAGAGAATGTTCACCAGCTTCGAAGAAAAGCTACAAGATCACTTGATAAGCGCTAAGCTTGAATGCTAGAGATCTGCTGCTGACCTTTCAGACCCTGTTGTCCCTTCGCTCTGGTGCATCCTCCCATGAAGAGCCTTCTTCCCTTTATCTAGCTTTTTTTTAGCGGTAAGGTTTGCTACCTTCTCTCTTGCTCCACCACCTCTTAATCTATGGTGTCTACACAATACATATTCGAATAACTATTTGCTCTGCCTTGAAGCTGAAACCCTGGTATTGTTTGCACATTAACATTCATAAACAACATTAATATTCAAACTCCTGTAACTACTTAAAAGCTGTGACCTCCTAACATCGTCCCTTCTGTGTGAACCCATCTTTGGAGGAGTACACAGTTAAGCCTTTAAAACTTCTTTCCCCAAAAGATATCCAGGTCAAATATGTGTCCATATTCTCCACATTTTGAGCATCCTGAAGGTACTCAGAGCTTATGTATTCCTCTGGAAAGAACCAACAAAGTAGTAAAAATGTAGCGTTTTTAAATGAGAAAAATGTGCTGTGTCAGAAAGTACAGAAAAGAAACAATTCCATTCCAGAAGGAATTGTATCAACTGTGCTAAGCTCACCCTTCTCCCAGTTTACAGGAAAATGTCATGTTGAAAAAGAAAAGAATGTTACCACAGGTTTGACCATTTTTTAATTGTTATCAGTATTTCCAATTTTTGCAGTCTCTGCCTACTTGAACTTTTTGCGAGAAAGAGGCTTGAAACGGGAATCCTGAAAGTTGTACATTTCTGATACGTAGACAAAATTCTGAATTCAGCAAGGGGGCATTGGTGGAGATCATTCTTGATTTTCTTGAAGGAATTAATCATTGAAATAAAAAACTAACGAAAGTAAGTAGGAAAAAACCTAAAATAGGTGATAATATTTCATCTGTGTTTTTTGTCCTAATTATCATTCTACGAATGTAATGTACCATCCATCAGGCTCTTCTGGGCACAGGGCTATATAGTATTTATTGGGTGTTCAACAACATTCTATACCCAGACCCATCAAACAAGCTGCAGCCTATTTTGATTTTTCATTATGTATCAATGATGTATCAATTCATGAGGTAAAAGTCATAAGGTGAAACCTTATAAATTAAAAAGGGTATGAAGGCAAGCTATCTATTTTTGAAATATGCTCAGGATTCTAAGTTTAGGAATACGGGTTATTTGTACAACTGTGAAATTGGTGTTAGCTTGACATTATGTGATTGAAAGTGTATGTTGCAACACTGACTTACATTTTAAAGTAAAAAATGAAGGGAAATTATATGGATAACAAAAAATGGACTAATATTCCGTATTTACACACTTCTCCCAATAAAATGGTACCCCACTTGCTTGGATAGATCTATCCTTCATTACAGAAAAGGTCCCAAAATACAATGTGGAGTGCCAGATTTTTCCTTGGAATTTTTCTGGGAATATGTCCAGCTGCAGTATTTTGGCCCAGTGTCTGCTGGAACCCAGGGAAACCTACCAACTCCAGACATTTCTGAAAACCAAACACCCATGGCAATCCAGGGTGGTGTGGCTTGCATGGATCGCACTACTTTTTGTTTACCAAGAATGCCCTGCAAATGTTACATTTTGGATAATATCACAGAGCTGTTTCACATTTCTGTGACAGTTACAGAGTTTGTGGGAATTGACAATAGTTCTGCAGCCCAGCATTTCCACACGTCTCCCAATAAAAAACAGTATCCCACTTGTGTGCACGGACCTATTGTGACAGGAACTAGTCAAAAAGTGAATGTAGTGGGCACATATTCTACCACACCATCAGGAGAAGTGTAAGTGCGGTTTGATGCCAGGCCCCCAGTCCATTTTTTCTTTCAATAAATAAATATATGTATATGTGTGTGTATATTTATAGATCTCTCTCTCTCTCTCTCTCTCTCTCTCTCTCTCTCTCTCTCTATATATATATATATATATATATTAAACAATCCAATTCAAACGGTACTGAAGAGGCGCTGACACCGTGGGAAATCCATCAAGAAAATATTTTATTCACACCAAAGCCAAACGCGTTTCGACGGACTTGCCGCCTTGGTCACTGAACACAGGTAGGACATAATTACTGCGTTTAAATACACCCTTAGCTTGTTAACCTATGGCGGTTATTCATAAACATAGAAAGAGTCACTGTTATATAACGAGTATTTTTTGAAAAAACAAGTGTTTGTACATAGAAATAATGATTTCATGAACGTCAACTTTTCATTGTTAAACGTAAAACATCAGCATTGCAAACATGTGCTTAAATGTTATTAAATTAACTCGCTAACAAAACAATTAAACCCAAGTGGGTAGTGACTGCATGTGACTCCAATGTGAGGGTTCAAAGCGCCTAAAGGAAAAACAAGCTAGTATTAATCTTGGCTGAACCAAAAGTCTAAACCTGTGCTTAAGAAGAGTGAGCAAAAAACACAAAAAGAAGTCTTTCAAATAAATGAATAAACACACAGTGCAGTGTTACTTCAATGCTACATGTACTGTGTTGCATTTGTTTAGTTTTATTATTGCAGATGCACACTGAGGGCCTCATCCGCGTTAAGTCCATTCGGAATCCTGCTATTGAGTAGCAAGATGTATCTCGATTTGAGTTTGCGCAGAGATAGTAATCTGTTCCCTCCTCGAATGTTTTTGGGGACACTATCTATCACAAAATATGTGAGATCCTCACTTCTACCCCTGTGTATGGTGTATATGTGACGTGCCACAGGGTAAGATGGATCATCACTATTTATTGCACGTAGGTGCTGCAGAATTCGTACGTGTACCTGATGGATGGTGCTACCCACGTACAATTTATTACAGGTACACTTGAGAACATACACTGCAAATTCTGTTTTGCAAATGAAATTACTGCGGATTTCAAAAGGAGTCTGTTTAAAGGACAAACTTAGGCTGCGGGTGTTAACCCCAAACTTGCACGCCTTACATTTTGCACATTTATAGAATCCATTCCTTGCTTTGAGCCAATCTGTTTTAGTGTCTAGTCTGGGTGAATTGCAAACTAGCTCCTGCCTCATTGATTTTGCTCGTCTGAATGTGATTTGCGGTGGTTTGCTACATATCTCTCCTATTGTTGGATCACTTCTTACCGCTTGCCAATGTTTCGTCAGTATTCTGCGTATATTGTTGTGATAGATATTGTAGCCAGTGATAAGTCGTGGTGGTGTGCTAGCTGGAGGGTCACATGGTGGTATGGAAATAGTTTTATCTCTTTTAAGTAGCTTCGATCTCTCCACTGTGGCACATTTGTTTTCTGCCTTATAGAGGATCTCTGGTTTGTATCCCCTATTGTTAAGCCTGTCAAAGAGTTCTTCTTTCGCTTGATTAAAACTGGTTGAAGAACTGCAGTTTCGTTTCATCCGCAGACATTCCCCATAGGGGATACTTTCAATCAGTTTGCTGGGATGGAAACTGCTGGCATGTAGGATAGAATTCCCTGAGGTGCTCTTTCTATAGGATCTTGTTTCTATATTGCCATCTTGTATATACAGTTCTAAGTCTAAAAAATGAATTGACTCTTTGCTGGCAGTGCAGGTAAATTTTAAATTCAACTCGTTGTTGTTTAGATCTTCAGAAAACTTTAAGGCAGTTTCTTCTGTGCCTTCCAACAAGATAAAGATATCGTCTATATATCTTGTGTACAATTTTACATTCTGTTGTATTTGTAATGAGTACTCGACCATGAGTACTTGCTCCTCCCACCAGCCCATATGCAAATTAGCATAGCTGGGGGCAAAGCAAGTACCCATGGCCGTACCTTGAATTTGTTGGTAGTGTAGCCTGTCATACAAAAAAACATTATTATGTAAACACCATTTCGCCATGTCTAGTAACATGGTTGTGTGTTGGTACAACTCCAATGGCCTTTTGTTAAGAAAGAATTTCATGGCATTTAGACCATCATCATGCTTAATGCTCGTATACAGACTCTGTACATCAAGTGTCAAAAATATAGAACTGTCATTCCATTGATGATTTACTATTTTTGTCAAAAAGTCCCCAGTATCTCCAATGTAGGAAGGTAAGCTCCGAACGAAGGGTTGGAGAAAATAATCGATATATCTGCTGGTATTTTCGAAGAGACCCCCTATAGCTGAAATAATAGGTCTTCCAGGGGGGCACACAGGGTTTTTATGAATCTTAGGAATAAGATATAATTGTGGTGTTACTGGATAATCATTTTTGAGAAAATCCATCTCTTCCTTAGATAATAGTCCCATTCCCTTCCATTCATACAGGGCTCTGTGGAAACATTCTTTCACCCCTGTAGAGTATGTGGAGCTGATGCGGCTGTAGCAGTTAGCATCCTGTAGTTGTGCCATTGCCTCCTTATGGTACATGTCTGTGGGCCATAGGACAATGTTGCCGCCTTTGTCAGACCATCTGACCATTATGTCGTTCCTCGATTTGATTTTTCTGATTAATGTATTGTACTCAAAGGATCTGTTGTTATAGTTCGTGGTAAAGTTCTTATTACTATTCAGAGCTAACTCTTTGAGATCTTTAATGACATTTCCGAAAATATATCAATGCCATCCCGCGGCATAACTGGAGAAAAGATAGATTTAGGTCTGAAGGGGCTTTGTGACCGTTGAAATATGTTAACGTCTGAGCTAATTGCTGCATCTGCAGGAGATAACTGGCTTATTTCTTGGTGCAGTTCTTGTAAATTCTGTAAGAGAGGCATATCTGCTACTTGTAGATCACTTGCAGTGGCATTTGTATTGTCTGTTGATGTCATGGTGGTTGACTTTTTGTTGACATTGTAAAAATATTTACATAGTTTCAGTTTTCGAATATATTGAAACAAGTCTATTCTGGTTTGTGTATAGTCGAAGTTAGTGACTGTGCAGAAGGAAAGTCCCAATGATAAAATATTTTTCTCTTTATCCGATACCTCCATCTGAGACAAATTGATTACTGTGTTATCTACATTTTCTGCAGGTTTTAATTGCGTTTGTTCTTTCTGTATGACTGTTTGCCTGCTTTTTGTTGCACGTTTCCCCCACCTCCTGTTTTTCCTGCTCCTTCTTTTTGTTGAGCTGTTGATTTTTGTTCTGGTTTCGACGCTCTGGGTCTCAGGCTCATGACCCTTTCTAAGCGTAAAAAACCAAACTCTTGGATGGGTGTGGGTGCGCTGCAGCTCGGTTCTTGCGGTATTGCCCCCTCTAAATCTGATTCTAGTTCTGAGCTGAGTTCCGACTCACTTGGATCGCTCATTCTCGGAATCTGCCCCGCCGAGGATGACAATTGCTGTCTTCTAATGTTGTCGAATTTTTTTAGAAAACGTGTAAATACGTCCTTGAAGGTAATCATTTCTGTCTCTTTGGAATTTCATCGCTTTCCTTTGTTTTATGATCTGTTCATGCTTCAAGACTTTGTTCTCTATGTCCGTTAAATATTTAGAAACTTCTTCCTGATTAGTCAACTCCTCTAATTGTTTCATAATTAGAGTAATTTTCTCCATGATCTTGGTCCGGTCGCTTACTGCAAACTTAATTAAAATTTGCAACATGTTTTTTGACGATTGAGCGCTGTTTTCCGCCCACATTTGTAACATCGCTGGGTCTGGGTTTTCGTATGTTGGTGCGATTAGAATCCTCAGGCCTCGAGGAACGCGACCGACATCTAGATACCTCTGCAAGGATTTACATTCCCACTACTTCGACACTTCCGACTTGCGTAGTTTTTCAAGCTCATATGTTAATTTTTTTACTTCACTGACTGGATGTGTCACTCTTGTTCCACTACTATCAATAGCTGCCGCCCCGCCTGTGTCTGCATCACTGAAAATATTCAGGGCTTCCTCTTCGCGCTTCTTTACCCACTCTTCTGCCATGGTCGTGAGGTAATGTGTTCTTCTTGATGCCCACTGCTCGCAAACGCTTGCGAACTACCTTTCCCACAAGCCACTAGTATTGGGATCGCGTCACGGAAACACCAAAAACTCAGACAGGCTCACCTGAGATCCTGGATTGCCCTCCGGCGACCCCCGAGCTCGGCTTGCCTGAAGTCGTGAATGAAATCCGATTCCGCTGAATTCCCGTATCGTAGGCTCGTCGGGGGCTCTTCGACTTCCTTGACTGCAAAGATACTCCAATTCGAACGCCGGTGACGAAGAGCTCCTGAACAAGGAGGGTCAGCGTAGGAGATTCCGGCCAGCCTCTATAAACTAAACAATCCAATTCAAACGGTACTGAAGAGGCGCTGACACCGTGGGAAATCCATCAAGAAAATATTTTATTCACACCAAAGCCAAACGCGTTTCGACGGACTTGCCGCCTTGGTCACTGAACACAGGTAGGACATAATTACTGCGTTTAAATACACCCTTAGCTTGTTAACCTATGGCGGTTATTCATAAACATAGAAAGAGTCACTGTTATATAACGAGTATTTTTTGAAAAAACAAGTGTTTGTACATAGAAATAATGATTTCATGAACGTTAACTTTTCATTGTTAAACGTAAAACATCAGCATTGCAAACATGTGCTTAAATGTTATTAAATTAACTCGCTAACAAAACAATTAAACCCAAGTGGGTAGTGACTGCATGTGACTCCAATGTGAGGGTTCAAAGCGCCTAAAGGAAAAACAAGCTAGTATTAATCTTGGCTGAACCAAAAGTCTAAACCTGTGCTTAAGAAGAGTGAGCAAAAAACACAAAAAGAAGTCTTTCAAATAAATGAACCATCCATCAGGCTCTTCTGGGCACAGGGCTATATAGTATTTATTGGGTGTTCAACAACATTCTATACCCAGACCCATCAAACAAGCTGCAGCCTATTTTGATTTTTCATTATGTATCAATGATGTATCAATTCATGAGGTAAAAGTCATAAGGTGAAACCTTATAAATTAAAAAGGGTATGAAGGCAAGCTATCTATTTTTGAAATATGCTCAGGATTCTAAGTTTAGGAATACGGGTTATTTGTACAACTGTGAAATTGGTGTTAGCTTGACATTATGTGATTGAAAGTGTATGTTGCAACACTGACTTACATTTTAAAGTAAAAAATTAAGGGAAATTATATGGATAACAAAAAATGGACTAATATTCCGTATTTACACACTTCTCCCAATAAAATGGTACCCCACTTGCTTGGATAGATCTATCCTTCATTACAGAAAAGGTCCCAAAATACAATGTGGAGTGCCAGATTTTTCCTTGGAATTTTTCTGGGAATATGTCCAGCTGCAGTATTTTGGCCCAGTGTCTGCTGGAACCCAGGGAAACCTACCAACTCCAGACATTTCTGAAAACCAAACACCCATGGCAATCCAGGGTGGTGTGGCTTGCATGGATCGCACTAGTTTTTGTTTACCAAGAATGCCCTGCAAATGTTACATTTTGGATAATATCACAGAGCTGTTTCACATTTCTGTGACAGTTACAGAGTTTGTGGGAATTGACAATAGTTCTGCAGCCCAGCATTTCCACACGTCTCCCAATAAAAAACAGTATCCCACTTGTGTGCACGGACCTATTGTGACAGGAACTAGTCAAAAAGTGAATGTAGTGGGCACATATTCTACCACACCATCAGGAGAAGTGTAAGTGCAGTTTGATGCCGGGCCCCCAGTCCATTTTTTCTTTCAATAAATAAATATATGTATATGTGTGTGTATATTTATAGATCTCTCTCTCTCTCTCTCTCTCTCTCTCTCTCTCTCTCTCTATATATATATATATATATATATATATATATATATATATATATATATATGCACTCGCAGGGTTTCACGCATAAATATATATATATGAAAACACAGTCCTGGCACTGAGTTTGTTTCGGCAAACGTGCAGGAACAGACCAAATAAATATATGTATATGTGTGTGTGTATATTTATAGATCTATCTCTCTCTCTCTCTCTCTCTCTCTCTCTCTATATATATATATATATATATATATATATATATATGCACTCGCAGGGTTTCACGCATAAATATATATATATATATATGAAAACACAGTCCTGGCACTGAGTTTGTTTCGGCAAACGTGCAGGAACGGGCCACACAGGAAAATTAATTTCTTTACGTGTTGTTTATTCTTCCCTCAGCAACATGACGCATTTCGACCGGGTCACCCCGGTCTTGATCACATGACATGTCGAGACCAATAGTGCAATTAAATACTGTTTTCACAAAGGTAAAGTCTGCCCACTTATTTCATAGGGCTAAACAACACACTACACGGTATAAAGTTGTTGGAAAGCATACAATATACACATAATTAATACCGTATAAAAGACAACTTTTTCTTTTCAGAACAATAATTTATGTAAATAAGTACTGAACAGAAGTAAAGGCTGTATAATCAGTAATCACTTCTAAAATGCTAAATGCATATCTGGAATAGAGGGCAAGTGCCCAATTACTGTAAAACGCTTATGTGTTGACCACCTATAATACTGTATGTCTGTAGATATAATTTATATGCATAGTGCAATTCCTTGTGTAATGATGATAGTGCATAATGAACCACAAGTGATAAATCAGCAATTTTTACCATAAAAAATCGCTTATTAAAAAAAAATAATTTCAATGGATGGACTGGACGTTAAAGAAACCTCAGATATGCCATCAATATTGAGGTAAAAAATGATAAAAAGTGCTTGTGCAAAAAAAAGTACTGGTGCAAAAAAAGATGCTAGTGCAAAAAGAAGCTAATGCAAAAAGATGCTGATGAAGAAAGATATTCTCTCTAAATAGGAATTGGAGAAAACAATATATGTATATATGAAGTCAATATACATATACATAAGTAAATATATACAAACACATGTGCAAAAAGACAGTCAAATTTAGCAGCCATGAATCCTAAAACATAAGAATCAGAAATAACCATCATTAAATGAACCGTACACATTCTAATCACAAAATGGATTATATGTACATAGAAAATCATCTTATTCCACTAGCAGCAATAAACCAAAACATCTTAGATTCCATTACCCCACAGACACCGAATAAAAACCAGTAAAACCAGAAAACCAGTTAAAATCCAATAAGAGTAAAGTCTAAAATCATGAGTACTGATCATGCTAAAATATTTTAAATATATAGAAGTATAAATAAATTAATATACAAATATATAAAAGTGGAAAATCCTATTTCATAGCAGCAATAATGTTGCATCAGAGGAAATTGTATAAATCTTCCCCAGTATTCAGGCCATTTGGTATTTTAGTATCTAACTGCAGAATATATTGACTCTCCAATTGGCGCAATTTCTTTTCTCTATTGCCTCCCCTTATTGAACGCGGGACTGCATCAATTATAAAATAATTGAGATCTTTTAAGTTGTTTTGATGCACCAATTTGAAATGGCGTGCAACTGGATATGTAGGGTCAGAATTCACAATTGCACGCAAATGCTGCAGGATACGGTTAAAAATGTGTAGTTTTGTACTACCTATATACTGTAAATGACAAGTGCATTCTAATAAATGGATAGCATGGCCTGTTTTACATGTAAATAGGCCTTTGATTTTACATGGAATAGGAGAAAACGCGTAAAAAAATTCCTGTTTGTTCACCCCAAATTTGCAAGCCCTACAGGAACTACACTTGTAAAAACCCGTTTTGTTAGAAAGCCAATGTCCAGTTTCTACTACTTCAGGACTAGTTTTAACCAAGGCATCTCTCATAGATGGTGCCCTTCTGAAAGCAATAGCAGGCAATATATCTAACTCTGGGGCCAGTGTAATATCCGATTTTAAAATAGACCAGTTTTTGTTTAGAATCTTTCTTATCTGTTTTTCTTGACAGCAAAAAGTAGTTATAAGCCTGACGATTGGTTTTTTAATTTCCAATTTGTTTGTGTTTTCTGATGATGTACACTCGATGTCAGATGACTCTAAGGATTCGCCATCTATATTATTCATTCTATTGATAGCATTATGTAAGTCACTGCTTTTGTACCCTCGAGCCTTAAATCTTTCTACAGAATCATTCAGACAGCTAGCCAAGTCAACTTCATTGCTGCAAATCCTTTTGATTCTTAAAAACTCCCCATAGGGGATGCTTTTAAAATAGGGTGTCTTGGGTGGGTGCTACTAGCATGGAGTATTGAATTTCCTGCAGTAATTTTCCTATGCAATTTGGTCTGTATAGTATTATCTTTAATGTAAATTTCAACATCTGAAAATTCAACTTTTTGATTGCTAATGGTAGCAGTGAATTCAAGATTTAAGTTGT
This sequence comes from Triturus cristatus, assembly GCF_964204655.1. Taxonomy (NCBI): domain Eukaryota; kingdom Metazoa; phylum Chordata; class Amphibia; order Caudata; family Salamandridae; genus Triturus; species Triturus cristatus. The sequence continues at coordinate 395,983,794 of NC_140588.1, read as the reverse complement.
TATTGTTGATTTCATTTACAAAGATTTGAGCTGATTCTTTAGAGCCCTGCCAAATTACAAAGATGTCATCTATATAACGCCACCATTTAATAACATGTAGTGAAAGTGTGTCCTTGTGTGTCAGCCCGAGGACATGTTCCTCCCACCAGCCCACGTGCAAACATGCGTAGCTGGGAGAAAAACATGCCCCCATAGCCACACCTCTCAGATGTTGGTGCACTTCCTTATTAATGAGATAAAAATTGTTGGTTAGACATAATTCAATCATTTTTAGTAGCATCTTGTTATGTTGATTGTATAGCACACTTCTATTTGAAAGAAACTGACCAATAGCATTAAGTCTATCACTATGGTTTATGCTGGTATATAGTGAGCATATGTACATAACTATAAAATAGCAATCACTATTCCAGGTGACATCCTGTAATTTGCTTAAAAAATGTCCGGTGTCTTTAACATATGACGGAAGGCTCACTACATATTCGTGAAGAAAAAAATCTACATATTTAGACATAGATTCCAACAGCCCTCATTGTGCTGAAATTATCGGTCGACCAGGCACAGGGATTACCTGTTTATGCACCTTGGGAATAAAATACAGCGTAGGGGTTATAGGATAATCTGTTTTAAGAAAACGGTATTCTTCTTTACTGATTAGGCCTTCTCTTTTCCATTGTGCCAATTCCTTAAAGATTTGATCCTTCACCAATTTTAATTCTTGAAAAGAAGCTTTTCTGTAGCAGGCCGGGTCATCAAGATGTCTCATGGCTTCCTTCATGTAAGCATCACGAGGCCATAGAACGATATTGCCTCCTTTGTCAGCTTTGTTCACTATTATTGTATTGTCATCACCAATCTTTCGCATGAGTTTCGAATATTGCTGCTCCGCATAGCTTCTATGTTTGATCTTTTGATCAAACGTTTTATTCAGCTCCTTAAGATCCTCAATAACAGATTCCCCAAAGATGTCGATAGCATCTCCAGGCATCCTGGGGATGAAAGTAGATGGTGGGCGAAAAGGACTCAGTGCAGCACTTGTACTTGCAATACCCATTAGTTGAAGATCATTTTGTGTATTAGAAGTAGACTCATCTGAATGTCCAGCCAAATTGTAAATAGTTCTTAAAGTAGAGACATCAGAGACCTGAAATTGATTGCTGGGTTGATTATCAGCCACAAACGTAATTGCAGTGTCAGTTGCTTTATTCAATTTGTGAAATTTAATTAATTTCAACTTTCTGATATATATATATATTCACTGAAAAAAACATAGGTTTTACAGACATAGTCTGTTATAAGTTATAATTTAACAATGTTTAAAACTTAATTAGCACTACTTAACATTTAAGTGTGGAAAAAGTGTTACGCAGCAGCTATGATACCTCACTTCGAACAACAGCCTTCACAGTTCGATTCCCTGCTCTAGCGGCAGGTTAGCCCACCACTATGTCACTGTGGGCAACACCTTGCTTAATCTTCCCGATGCCCCCGAGCGCCTGGACACCTCTCCGGGGGTAGCTGTACGTTTTACAAATGTTGGCATTTTTTTAATTAGAACCATAGTGATGAGAAATATTAGCACGTATTTTATTTTTCTTCTATTCTGAACGATATTTTTTTTATGTCTTCTATTTACAATTAATAGAGGTTTTTAGTCAAACGAAAGGAAATGACACGGTTTGCCGGGTAACAGTTTTTAAGCTCTCCAACGTATGTACATATTAACAAGCTTAAACTGGTGAGGATCGAAATCAAAACCTTTACTACTTCACATTTTGTAACTTTTCCCAACACGTGCACAAGTTAAACAGTGAAAACATGAGCACGTGTCAACTGTTAAACGTGTCATCTAAATGGGTGGAGCCGCATCTTCCTTCCATAGACTCCTCAATAACCAAAAAGTATATAAACCACACCCGTTGATCGATTAGTTTAGTTTTTGTGAGTTATTTACGCGTGTCCATTCTTTGATGCAGGTTCCCTTTTGTAGCGGCGGATTCTTCTTTTGTGACAACAAAAAATATTACGGAGATGTAAGTTGTTTGATTATGGCATAGTAGATATTTATAATATGTAGCTATTTGTCAATATTTAAAGATTTGTATTTATAAAAAAGGGTTGGTTGTTTTTGCCATTTATATGTAACGTCAGCAGCTTGCTTTGAGAAACAGACAGAATAGAGCAAACACTGTTCCTTTTCTGGCTCCTCTGAGCTCATATAGTGTGACTTTGTATAATATAATATTGACACTATACTTGACCTCAGACGTGTTGGTGACCCGTGGGCGCGAAGACTAAAGATTTATAAGTAACGTCAGTAGCTACTGGTTCTTACTCTGTTTCCCCCCTGGGATCATATAGTGTGAGTATGTACATCGTAATATTCACATTCATACTGACCTCAGTGGAGTTCATGACCCGTCGACACGAAGACGAAAGATTTTGAAGTCCAGGAGAAAAGAAGCTTTGAACATATTCACAGCTGGAAAATATTTCGTTATTCATCTTGTTTTGTGTTCATGACTTTATTTTCCTTTTCCTATTGTCTGGCATCAGTGACACTCTGTATATTGTAGTACAGTGTCATTTTTTCAGACAAGAAGAGTTGGAGATTTGTTGGGGCCAGGAGTAAACCATCTGAAATACAGCTTACTGACCTTTATAACTTACTTGATCAGATATTTTTACCGTGAGATTATATTTCGAAATTGCAGTTCAAAAAAAGATTGTTTGCACAAATACTTTCTTACTGAATACCTTTGAAAAACCCTACGTTTCTGAATGATATTTTGGTATTTCTCTTTTTCTCTGTTGATGTTCTTATTGACCTTCTCCCTATAGAATATATAAGACCAGTAGTGTATATTGTAATACTACGTTCCTATATGTTCTTAAAGGAGTACGTTATTTGTTAGTGGAGCAGTGAGCGACCTCTAAGCACTACGACAGAACTCTCCCGAGTTCTACAGAATAGAAATTAAAAAAAATTATGAAACGTACATTTCTATGTAATATGAAGTCATTTGTGTTTAACTGTTTTTTACTTGTTAGGGTTCTTGTAACCTGAGATGATGTAGTGCGGGAGAGTTTCTTGTAGCACTTCTTTTCTACTTTATCTAAAAGTAACTCATGCCCTCTTAAATTAAAAGGAATATGGGGCAACACTTTTACAAACTATAGGCAACAAAAAAAAGGGAGGGTGTGGCCATGCTTAAGAGATAGTTGATGAATTGCGTTTTTATTTGTCACCCCTCTGATATATACAGCTACACTTTCCGGAGAAAGTATATTTGTAATTGCTTAATAAAAACTGTTTCAAACCTAGACTGAATTTTTGCAGCGCAACCACACCTCTCCGTCAGAAAAGTAAATACCACAGTATAAGTAAATAGTGCTCCTGGGAAGTATCCCACCCGCGGACTTCATAAAAAGAAGACCGCAACGCACTCTGTTATTTTCCCACCGTGATTTGTACACCCCACGCAAATGATATAAATGACCCTTAAAATATATAGAAAACAATTTTTACGTTCACAGTCCCTGTCCACCACCTTGTGACCACTGTGCAGAGTTAATAGTGTTCCTACCCTCCCCTCTACTACTTTTTTTCCCGTACTCCTTTGAAGTGCGTCACAAATTGGCTCACAACAGTGAACCGTTCCTAGCCAATAAGCAGCAAACTTGTACTCGGAACACTTTAGCCAATAAAATGTCCATGGTGTTCCGTAGAGGGGGAGGGAATGGCTGCCAACACTTCTACTTTTAATGCTTCACAGCCAATGAACATTAAGCCTGGGAAGGTACTGCTTGGAACACGTTACCCAATCAGATGTCCCTGATACTCCGCGGAGTGGGAGTGAATTGCTGACAACACTTCTACTTTCAATGGTTCGCAGCCAATGAACATTAAGCTTGGAAAGGTCCTTCTTGGAACACGTCAGCCAATCAGATGTACCTTCTACAGCGTGGAGGGGGAGGGAATGGCTGGCAACACTTCTACTTTCAATGGTTCACAGCCAATGAACATTAAGCTCTGGAAGGTCCTGCTTGGAACATGTGAGCCAATCAGATGTCCTTGCTACTCCACGGACGGGGAGGGAATGGCTGGCAACACTTCTATTTTTAATGGTTCGCAGCCAATCAACATTGAGCTCGTTGTTGGAACACCTCAGCCAATTAAATGTTAATTTTGTTCTGCGTACAGGGACAGAACACGCCCTTCCGCATAATATAAAACTTGTTCTAACAAAGTGACACTATCCGTGATAAAAGTGAACAGCCCATTATAAGTAAACATTACTGTGCATTATATTAAAGGAAGGCCGCAATACGGCGCATAGCCTACTGAACGTTGCCGCAATACCGCGCATCCTTGTTTTGTGGACGTGATTTCCACAGCCTACGCAACATTCACACTACCTGTGTGTGCACCCTACACACTGCTTGCCGCAATACGGCGCATTGTTTTCCCAAGGGACTTTCCAGAGCATACGCAACCTTGCCGCAATACCGCTCACTGCTGTTCTGAGGACTTGATTTCCACGGCCAACCCAGCATTCAAACTCCCTGCCTCTGCACCGTACAGACTGCTTAAACTAAGTTCACAGTGTTCCTACTATACCCTCTTATACAATTCTTCACTTTTTCCCCCTACTCCTTTCAACTGAGTCACAAAATGGCTGCCAACACTTCCTAGTTTCAACCGTTCGCAGCCAATGAGCCGCATGCTCGTGCTCGTAATGCCTCAGCCAATCAGATGTCAGAATTCTCAAATATTGATATCTGTAAAATTTGATATTTCTCAAAAACTACTGAACGGATTTACCCCATTTAAACAAAAGCGTGCCTTCTCGACCAAGACCTTTCTCCCTGCCAAATTTGGCGTAATTCCGTTCAGTAGTTTGACCTGTGGTCTTGTCTAAAGTTTCCTATGGAAAATGCATGGAGAAAACACGTTTTGGGACCCCCCTTTTTCACAGCCCCCCTTGACGAATCACCCCCAAACTTTCAAGATAGGAGCTGATATGAAAAAAAAAACTTTTGGGAAAACTTCCTAAGGATTCGTCAAACGACGCCAAAGTTATAAGCACATCAAAAAATACTTTTCCTTGGCAATAGATGCAGGGTCCTCGACAGGTGGCAATAGATGCAGGGCCCTCAACAGGTTTGGGTATAAAATGGTGGCCCACTCGGGGTTCATGTCGGGGTCCAGAGGAGTGGGCATTCTAATCCGCAACACCCTGCCGATAATAATATCAGGCACCTGGGTAGACGACTTGGGATGTTTGGTCGCAGTGACAAGCTGGTGGGAGGGCCGAACCATAGTACTGGGATCCTGCTACGTCCCGCCCGGACTTCACTGCTCAACATACACATGGCTGGGCTCTTTCCTGACTGGCCTCCCATGGGGTACACTCCTGTTGGGTGGTAACACCAACGCCGTAATGGACGCTAATTTGGACCGATCGGGCAGGGTATCCCGGGGGGGAGTATGGGCTGAGGGACTTCATTTCTGCGCTGGGGCTTCGAGACAAATGGCGTACGCATCACCCCACACAATGACAATACACATTCTTCTCGGCTAGACATGGGTCCTTTTTCCGGTTAGACCACTTTTTCACGAGCACCGCCCAGCTGGGCGACTTTGCGGAGCCCCACATCCTAGCCTGGGGAATCTCCGACCACTCACCGGTGGGGGTGACGCTTAAAGGGCCGATGAATAACAGGGCCTCCTTTCCGAGGATTGACCCGTGGCGCATCCGAGATGACACCATCAGCGATCGGCTCCGCGAGGGCTCCCAGCTGTATTTTGAGGAAAACAAGGGATCGGTGGAGTCTTGTATCACGCTCTGGGAGGCCTTCAAAACCGTTCTAAGGGGACAGGCCCAGGCTCTGATAGGGGCAAAAAAGAAAGAAAAGTCCCTGCAGGCTGCCCGACTGGAGGGGGAGATTGAGGAGATGGAGAGGGAGGCCGGTGCATTGCCTACGGTGGATACCAGTCACCAATTGGCTCTCAAACAGAAGGAGCTCCGGGCCCTAGCGGAGGGAGAGGTGCGAGCCTACTCTATTGCAACCCAGCATAGAATTTACGATGTGGGGGACAAGGCTCTCAAGCTGCTGGCGTGGCACGAGCGAAGAGATAGGGAGCGCTCATGGGTATCTGAGGTGCGCAACACTGCAGGCTCACTGGTCTCCAATAGTGCAGAAATAGCGGAGGCCTTTGCATCCTATTACGAAGGGGTATATACCCCGGTCTGCACCCGCACTGAGCAGGAGTGCGCGGAATTCTTGCAGGACTTTGCGCTCCCCACTTTGTCGACCGAACATATAGATCGTCTGGAGGCCGACTTCACGGTGGAAGAGATAGGGAAGGCCCTCAATTCCCTCCAGTCTGGAAAGGCGCAGGGACCCAATGGCCTCCCGGTGGAGCTCTTCAAGCGACAGACCAATATTATCACTGACCCGCTCCTCCGGATGTACCGTTAGGCGCGAGAGGTGGGTAGGCTTCCGTCTGATCAAAGAGAGGCCACGATTGTTGTAATCCACAAAATGGGCAAATCGGCTGATCTTTGCTCGTCCTACCGCCCAATCTCACTTATAAATGTAGAGCCTAAGGTATTGGCTAAGGCCCTGGCAGATAGGCTGCTATCGGTCATGCCAGATTTGGTGCACGTGGACCAGTCCGGGTTCATGCCCGGTAGGAGCACCCGACACAACTTATGTCGCCTCTATGGAGTGCTATACATGACAGAGGATGTGGGGGCCACCCAGACAGCATTGATGGCGCTGGACGCCTCAATGGCTTTTGATAGTATTGAATGGCCCGATCTGTTTATGGTGCTCCGGAGACTGGGATTTGGTCCCGTATACCGCAGTTGGGTTCGACTCCTGTATGAACAACCGATGGCAAGGGTGAGAGTGAACGGGGCGGTGTCTACAGCCTTTCCGCTACGAAGGGGCACCAGGCAGGGGTGTCCTCTATCTCCCCTCCTCTTCGCATTAGCCTTGGAACCGCTGGCGCACTGGATTAGGTCGTTCTGGGGTCTGGCATTGAGCGATGAGTGGGAGGAGCATATTTCTCTGTACGCAGATGATATTGTGTTATACGTGGCCAGGCCTTACCATTCGATCGAACAGGCGCTACACCTCTTTGAATTGTTCGGTAGCTATTCGGGCTACATGATCAATTGGGGAAAGTCAGTGATTTTCCCGCTCTCAGGCCCTCCACCGAGAGTCCCGACCCGGTGTCCCGCTTCTATCGCTGTGGACGGATTTAAATATCTGGGACTATACATAACAAGGGAAAGGGCGGAGTTCTTTGCCATGAACCTGGAACCCCAACTATTGCGTCTTAAAAGCGACGTGCACCACTGGAGGTCGTTGCCCCTCTCCCTGATGGGTCGGGCGGCAATGTTCAAAATGCTCGCATTGCCGTGCTTGCTCTACATCCTGCAAAACACCCCATACCCGATACCAACGGGGGTGTTCAAGAAGATAGCGCAAGATCTACGTGTATTGCTCTGGGATGGTGGCAGTCTCAGGATATCGTTGCCCAAGCTGACGAGGGGGGTCTTTGATGGGGGGCTAGCCCTTCCGGACGTCAAGCTCTATTACTGGGCCTCCCAGTTGCAGGTGGTAAACAACTGGGTCTACGCGGATCGGTCGGAACCGGCCTACAGATTAGACCGATGGGTAATGCCGAGCGGTAATTGCGAGCCCCTGTTGTATGCCCGTAAACAGGGTAAGGATTGGCCGTCACACACCAGGGTGGTGATTCAATGTTGGAGGGAGGCCAATAAATATCTGGGGTGGGCGGGCGGGCTCCTTGACGGGGAGGACTCCCCTATGGCACGGGGACCAGCTGATGGATGTGACTAGTTTGACAGGGTTTCGGGGCTGGAAACTCATAGGAATTGAATACCTGGGGGGATGTTTGGAAGGGAGATGCTCCGTGGTCTTTTGCCTACCTCAAAAAAGAGTATGATTTATATGACTCCCAATATTACCATTACCTATGCCTCACCCATGCCTTGCGGACTCACGTAATGCACGGCACGACCATCCCAGAGTACTCCCCTATGGAGGATAGGTTGCTCCTGGACCCGATAGCAGAAAAGCCCACCTCCACAATATACCGCAAGTTCATCAATAACATGACGGACCCCCTGGTAACATTGCGGGAGAGATGGGTGGGGGACATAGGAGAACTGGAAGACGAAGACTGGCAGGACGCCCTACAGAGCCCAAGGGAGATTGCAATCTGTTGCAGGTTCCGGTTAGTACAGCTTAAGATTCTGCACGAGTATATTATCCCCGCGCCCATCTGTACGCCTAGGGGAGGAGCCAGTCGGCCCTTTGTGCACGGGGATGTGGGGAGGAGGGCACCTTCTAACACACCCTATGGGAGTGCCCGCAGATAGTCCCTTTCTGGACCAAGGTAGTCGACGTAATGACGACAGTGGTGGGCTCAGTGGTCCCGCTGGAGCGCCGATGGCTACTATTAATGATTAGGAGTGACTCTGACTGGACTAGACATAAGGAGATTTGGCTGGCTCTGACGGCGGGGGTGGCAAAGAGGAATATTGCGAGGGACTGGGGCTCGCGGACTCCGCCCCAATGGGACCAATGTGTACGGGACATAGACTGGTGCCAAAGGGCCGAAGAAACTATCTATAAAAGCAGAGGTTGCACCAAAAAATGGCGAAAGGTATGGGGGCCATGGCGGAAGTACAGGCAGACGGGGGGAGGACTAGGACCTTAACAGCTACTGTTATTTGTCTCACTTGTGCCATTGAAGGTCGGTCATTGTCCAAAAGATGGGTAATTCACCGCATGTATTGTGCTAAATGTCCTGTATTGTTTGATGGTCTGAGCAATGTTAATAAAAAGAGTTTAAAAATAAAATAAAATACTTTTCCTATGGAAACTATAACTACCTCTTCAGGCGAGATGTTTGTGGTGAATTCCACAATATGCCCCCCAGTGGACAAAAACACTATAAGGGCTTTAGGGAAGGCAAGTGCCCCAATGTGATGCTAATCATCTTGCCCCAATTCTATTGCTTGACTTTTTTGTTTTAAACTACTGGGATTTTCCCACCCAAGGCGGGTCGAAAGATTATTGTGGTTTAAGAGTGGGGGGTGCTGCCCAATGCCAAGAGGAACTGACACCCGTTCACACTTTTTTTAAATTATCCACTTCACGTCACCCCTACCTGAGCCTTTAAAAGGCCCTGGGGATCCCATTACCCAGAGCTTTTTTTTTTTAAATGGAGGGGGAGCAACTGGCCCCTTCCCGAACCTCATTAGGTCCTGGGGATCCCATCCCACAGGCTGTAATTTCTTTAAGGGGAAGCCCTCCCAATGCCTTTAAAAGGACCCCGTCCCCCAGGGCAGTGTTTTGTTTAATGGGAGGGGGCAGCCCTTCACCCCCTCCTCAAATTTAAAAGGCCCTGGGGACCCCATTCGCCAGAGCCATATCTGTTTTAAAGGCATGCCCCCTCACCCCCAAGCCTCATTATGCCCTGGGGACATCATCCCCCCAGATCTTTACTTTTTAAAGGGGAGGGGGCCGCAACCCTTGGTTGAAACGTAAAGAGAAGTGGAGGGGGCCACACAGCCACCCTCCCTGAGATTGTTTCTGATTTTATGCCCTGGGGACCTCCTCCCCAGGGCCTTTTTTCTTATTAAAGGGAAGGGGGCAATGTGCCACCCTCCCGAGCCTTAATAGGCCCTGGCGTTTCATCCCCAAGCAGTTAAAAGGACCCCACCCCCAGGGCACTGTTTTTTTTATGGGGAGCGGGGCCAACATTTAAAAGGCCTTGGGGATCCATTCCCCAGACCCATATCTCTTTTAAAGGCATGCCACCCCTCCCCAAGCCTCATTAGGCCCTGGGGACCTCATCGCCCCCTGGCTCCCATTTCAAACCATTATAGGCCACGGGGATCCCGCCCCCACGGCCGCAACTTACAAAAAAGGGGAGGAGGGCACGGGCTTTGAGGGTCCACCTCCCCAAGCCATTTTAGGCCTGGGGTTTCCACCATGTGGTTGAAACTGACAAAATAGGGAGGGGCCCACACAACCACCCTTCCTGAGTCTCTTTATACCCTGGGACCGTCATGCACAGGGCCTTATTGTCTTATTAAAGGGTAGAGGGCCTGAGGAGGAGCCTAGCGCGCAACCAAGATGGCCGCGTAGGTGCGAGGCTCCCGAGGACCTCCGCAACCTCCCACGACTATCCTGAATTTATCCTGTCTCGGATGAGGGGAATGTGTTGGTGAGCCTGAGCTGAGGTGGCACCCGTTTCCCGTTGTCAAATCGGACCTCGGACACCGGAGTGAGCACCGATTGAAGACTGCGGCCTTCTCCTCGCCAGACCCCGGATTTGCGCTGAGGGGTGACCCAGTGACAAAGTGAACAACAGCGGCGGGCCGGGCCTGGCGGGTCGCGCACTCCGCGCTTTCGCTTTCGCTTTCGCACCCCCTTGCAATCACTGCAGGGTTGGGTCGCGGGGCTCTTTGCGTTGGTGTGGTCTCGCTGGGAGACTTGGCCTGCCCGCCGGCTGTGACCCACCCCGCCGATCGGGGGTGGCCCCCCCCGGAGCTTGTGGCCCTGATTGCCTGCCCTTCACGACGTGACTGGTGCGACCGGGAGACTAGTGGCCATGGCCACCAAACAAGATGGAGACCGGGCAAAGACCAAGCCGACCCGGCGTGGCACCACCCATCAGGCCAACAGTATGGACCGCTATACCCTCCAGAAGGGATCTCCCGGCGGACCGCACAAATCCCCTGAGGACCCTCCTGATGCCCCGGACCTGCCCACGGATCTGACTCTGCGGGATGTCATGGGCGCCATTGCCGAGATGAAGGCCTCGGTAGGCCAGCGGTTCGACACACTGGCACAGAAGATCGACTCGGTCCTCGTGGATGTTGGCCTGGTGAGGGCCGATCTTTCCAAGACCAACGACCGAGTTGATTCTTTGGCCCACACCGCATCGGGCCTTACTACTGATGTGGCGGCGCTACAAACAGAGGTGCGCCGGCTTAGTCAGGCGAGCGCGCTTATGGATCGGCGCCTGGAGGACTCCGAGAGTCGGGCCCGGAGAAACAACATCCGCATCATCGGAGTACCCGAGGGACGGGAGGAAGCGGCGGCGGACCTATTTGTGGAGGACCTGATCGCTACCCATCTCCAGCCACGGGGGCTGAGTAAATTCTTCGCGGTGGAGCGGACCCACAGGGTTCCCGGGGGAAGGCCGAAGGTCGGGGCCCCTCCGCGGCCCCTCATTGCCCGGATTTTCAACTTTCGGGACAGAGACGCTATCCTGCAAGCCTCCAGACTTTTGGGGCCGGTTAAGCTTGACAACATGGAGGTGAACTTTTATCCGGATTTCACCCCAGCGGTCCAGAAGCAGAGACTGAGCTTCCAAGGCGTCAAGCGCCGTCTTCGGGACTTGAACCTTAAATACGCAATGCTCTTCCCAGCCAAGCTGCGAGTGGAGGTAGAGGGTCGCACGCACTTTTTTGATCGCCCCGAAGCGGCCGGAGACTGGCTGGACACTCTGTCTGGGGATCGTGATCTGGGGGGCGGGGGGGGGACGGCACACTGGATCGGGACTGAGGGGGTGATGTTGGGCTTCACTCTGGACAAAAATGTTGCCACTCTCGATTAAGCATCTGTCTGTATAATTTCCCCTCCTATGGAGGTTGTATGGGGTCTCTTGGGGGTTCTCCCTCCTCCTCTAGGGGGCTTAGCTAGTTTTTATTATATATATGGGGCGACAGGCACACTGCACGTTGGGGGGGCTGTTCGGGCTCATGCAGGGGTGCAGGGAGGGGGGAGTTTTGTTGGGGTGGGTGGGTAGGGATGGGGGGGTGTTGTTTGTTTTCACCACAAGGCAAAAGTATCATTGTGCTAGCTCTATAGTGCTCTCGGGGGGACGAATGGTGGCTCTTGTCTATGATGGGGGGTAGGGAACTAACTCTGTTGTCCTGGAACGTGAATGGACTGGGGGACAGGATTAAACGTGGGGTGGTCCTGCAGTTCTTGAAGCGCATCTCGCCCGATGTAGTTTTTTTGCAGGAGACACACCTCATTGGCAACTCCTTCTGCGCCATGAATCAGCGTGGCTATCGCCTAGTGGCCCATTCGGGCTTTACGTCTGGCTCAAGGGGTGTGGGCATCATGGTTAAGAACTCGCTTCCGCTGGAGATTGATGAGGTGCTCCATGACGACAGGGGACGTTATGCGGTCTTGGTGGGAAGGATGGAGGGCAAAGTGGTGGTTTTTGTGTCAGTATACGTCCCACCGGGGCTGCAGTCGACCACCTTTGCGGACCTGGGGCGCCTCCTCCTTGGCCTTCCGGGGGGGATTCTGGTGGTGGGGGGGGATTTCAATGCGGTGGTTTCCGGGACTGTGGATCGTCACCCCCCTAGGGACCTCCCCCGGGCCCAAGCGTGGCTCTCTGGTCTATTGGACACTTTGGGATTGGTGGATTGCTGGCGTTTAAAACATCCCACGCAGTTACAGTATACCTTCCATTCGGGGGCCCATGGTAGTCTCTCACGACTAGATTATGTCCTGGTCCCGGCGGCCTATGTTGGGAGGGTGGGAGAGGTGCGCCATTTGGCACGGGGTATCTCGGACCATTCCCCGCTCCTGTTACACCTGGACCTTTTTCCGAGGGGTGAGGGTAGGGTGGTCCCGATCAATCCCTGGTACTTGCGCGACCCCACTATTCGCGCTGAATTGATTAAATCCCTCCAGCGCCACTTTGACGAGAATGTGGGGTCCGTGCCTTCGGCTGTCTCACTGTGGGAGGCATTCAAGACAGTACTACGAGGAGAGGCCCTGTCCCTCATTTCCCACACCCGGAGGCGCGAGCGGGAGGAGGTGACCCGGGTGGAAGCTGAGATAGCCGAGTTGGAGGGTAATCTAGACAGTGGGGTGACGGATGCCGTATTACATGTCCTCCAACTCAAGCAAGCGGCCTATAGGGCCCTTGTCACGGAGGCAGCCAGGGGCCTCAGTAGAGAGCAACAGGGGAGATTGTATGATGTGGGTGATAAGGCTGGTAAATTGATTGCGTGGCTGGACAAAAAGGAGAGAGCGAGTCGTGTCGTCCCACTGATTGAGAAAACAGACGGTGTGTGTGTTACTGAGCCGGAAGAAATTGTCTCCTGCTTCGCGGACTATTTCCGTGGGGTGTATTCCCCGGTGTCTTCCTGCTCTGAAGAGGATTCCCGTACCCTGCTCAGGGATATCGCACTGCCTTCCCTTTCGGAGGAGGACAGAGTGTCGTTGGACGCCGCTCCAACCTTCGACGAAATTGCCCTCGCCATACGTTCGGTCGCTTCCGGCAAGGCCATGGGTCCTAATGGTCTCCCCATCGAGTTGTACAAATTGAGACCGGATACGCTGGCACCACATCTCCGATCGATGTTCCTGGAGGCCCATTCGGTGGGCTCCCTCCCGCTGGACCAGCGTCTGGCTACAATCGTGGTTATCCACAAGGAGGGGAGACCTCGGGACCGGGTTACCTCCTATCGGCCCATTTCGCTACTGAACGCGGAGCCTAAAATTCTCGCCAAGGTCCTGGCCAATCGGCTGGTCGGCGTGGTGGGCGAACTGGTTCACCAGGATCAGTCCGGCTTTATTCCCCATCGTAACACAGCTCTTAACTTGCGGCGTTTGCATGGGGTGCTTGCACGTGTTCAGTACATACGGGAGCCGGCCATTTTGGCATCCCTGGACGCCACCATGGCGTTTGATACGCTTGAATGGCCATACATCTGGGCGATGCTTGCGAAGTTTGGCTTTGGCGCAGGGTTCATCAGTTGGGTCAAATTGCTGTATTCGGGCCCATTGGCGCAGGTGGTGGTGAATGGCAGAGTATCGGCTCCGTTCGAGCTGGGCCGGGGCACGCGGCAGGGCTGCCCCTTATCGCCGCTCCTGTTTGCGCTTGCCTTGGAGCCCCTGGCAGAGTGGCTGCGGTGGGAGCCTTCCATCCGTGGTCTCCGTTGGACCCCCGAGCATGAGGACCGCATATCCCTATACGCTGATGACATCCTCTTGTACCTAGCTTCCCCACGTAACTCACTTATAGTACTGGTTGATGTTTTGCATTCATTTGGTCGTAACTCCGGCCTTGTCATCAACTGGGCTAAATCGTGCGTGTATGTTCTCTTTGGGGAGGCGCCCATTCTCCCGCGGGGCTGTCCGATCCAGATCGCCCCGCAGGGATTTCGGTACCTGGGTGTCTTCATTACTCTGGACCCGGAGGCCCGGTATGATCGGAACTTGCTTCCCCCCCTCCAGCGCCTGAAGGAAGATGTCACGCGCTGGTGGCGCTTGCCGCTCTCGCCGCTCGGCCGGGCGGCATTGTTTAAGATGATGTCTCTGCCGCGCTTCCTCTACGCTTTGCAGAATACTATGGACCCCGTCCCAGCGCGCTACTTCCGTGAGGTGGAGAGATTACAGCGCCGCCTGTTCTGGGACGGGAGGCCGCGTATCGCCCTGGCGAAGCTGACGCTCCCATGGTATGACGGCGGGATTGCCCTCCCGGATATCAAACGATACTATTGGGCCTCCCAGCTGGCTGCGATTAATCACGGCCTGTATGGGCCCGCTTTAAACCCGGCATTCGAAATGGATAAGATGCTACTCCCGGGTGGGGACTATAATCGAGCGCTCTACTCCAGCACGCCCGACGCTCGGCTGACCGGCCCCACGCGTGTCATGGTGCGAGTGTGGCACGCGGCTAATGTGGCGATGGGGTGGAAGGATCGTCTGACCCGGGCGTCACCACTATACGCGTCCGAGCAGTTGGGCTCCCTGTGGACCTCGAAGGGCTTCGAGAAGTGGGACATGATAGGCATTAGCAAGGTGGGGGATCTCTGGACGAGGGGAGGATTTAAAACGTTCGAGATGTTGCAGACGGAGTTCCACTTGCATGGCAGGGAGTACTTTCGGTATTTGCAGATCCGTCATGCACTGGGCGCCGTCTTCCCGGACGTAGCAGCCATCCCGGAGTGTTCCCCCCTTGAGGCTAGAGTGCTGGATGGACACGTTCCGGACAGCACGATCTCACTGATCTACAAAAAACTGATCAATGACCGCACGGGATTGCTGACTGCCCTTCGTGAGGCTTGGGTTGCCGATGGACTGGAGCTGGACGACGAGGACTGGACCCTTGCGGTGGCCTCCCCGAAAGAGGTGGCCATACCGGCCCGCCTTCGCTTCGTCCAGCTCAAGATACTCCACAGAGTCTACGTGACGGGGCCGAGGCTTCTGCGTATGGGCTATGCTGTGGACGGGTTGTGTAAGCGTGGGTGTGGCGCTTTGGGGACCTTTCTGCATATATTGTGGGAATGCCCGGAGGTGGAGCGATTCTGGCGTGGTGTGCATGAGGTCCTGCGTGTGGTTACGTATGTGGTGCTGCTACCCGAAGCGAGGAGATGCCTGTTGAATGTGTGGGAACCTACCGACTACTCGGCGCCACAGACGTGGTGGGTGACTCTGGGATATATGGTGGCCAAGCGTGATATTGCTCAACTGTGGGGATCTCAGAGGTCCCCGACTGTCTCGGCCTGGAAGGAGCATATGGATTGGTGCATGTTTCGGGAAAAGGTGGTGTATGTTGCGAGAGGTAAGCCTGGGACATGGGTGAAAGTCTGGGGCCCCTGGAACGCCTACCGCGGGGGAATCTGTACTCCACCGTTATTGCCCGATCCGTCGCCTGCCCCATCCCCGTAGCCGACCCATCTTCCCTGTTCCGGGCATTGAGTTTTACCCAGCCCTAATCCTGATCTCTTCCCCTTCTTGATACTCCTATGGATTGGTAGGGTCCCCCTCTCAGGGGAGCACATGCTGCTATTTCTGATTGTAGATTGCCTTGTGGTTTTTGTTTTTTCTGGTTGTTATTTCAGTTTAAAATGAAACCGTACAGTGGGGTCCGGAAGGTGTGGCTATCAACGCTGCTAACTCCTGTGCATCTTCCTCAGCCGCAACGCGCGCTCTACAATGTGTATCATATGCTCCTTTTGTTTACTAGCGGCCGGCCGGAAGGTTGTAGGCCCATCTTTGTATATTTTTTGAGTTTTGTAATAAACGGATTAAAAAAAAAAAAAAAAAAAAGAAAAAAAAGGATAGAGGGCCCCATCCCGAGTGCCTTTTTTATAAAAGGGGAGGGGACCATGTGGCCCCCTTCACCTGAACCCTATTAGGCCCTGGGGACTCCATCCCCCACAGCCATATTTTTTAATTAAAAGGGAGTGGGACCACATGGACCTCCTCCCTGAGCTTTGTTTGGCCCCGCGGGCCCTGTTGCCTGGGGCCACTACTTAAAATAAAAGAGAGGGAGGCCTCCTCCCCGAGCCGTTATCAGCCCTGGGGAGCACATCCTCTGGGGCCCACATTACGTATTGGTGGGTGCCCCAGTGCCCACTAGGACACCCACCATACACTCGTTGGGGGCCACAGGGGAGCCCTGCCCCATCCAGGCTCCCCGCATGTAGCTGGAGCCCACATTGCTCCCACCTGTAGGGAGCAGCTACATATGCTGCTCCATCTGGAGGGAAGAATTTTTTTTATCTGTTTCCCTGCCCGTACTAAAGCAGATCAAAAGTCTGCTCCCAGCTAGTGGGAGACATTTTTAAACTTCTGCCCTCTGGGAGCAGATTTTGCAATTGCTCCAGCATGGCAGGTCATTAAACAAGCATTGAAAATGCAATAGGTCTCGCCTTTGATTAACTTAAAGCCATTTGCAAATGGCTTTAACTTAATGAAAGGTGAGACCTATTGCATTTTTAATGTTTGTTCTATTTGTCTAACTCTCCCATGTCCTCTCCCCCTACAGTCCTTGCCAAACATCCCTTCTACCTGCACCTGTGACTATCTTTAGTGAGGGCCGAACAGACTTAATCTGCTCTGTAAAGCCTCGACGTGGTGGTGGTGGATGTGGTGGACGTGGTGGTGGTGGACATGGTTGGGGTGGTGGACGTGGTGGTGGTGGACATGGTGGTGGTGGTGGATGTGGTGGTGGATGTGGTGGATGTGGTGGCGTTGGTGGACGTAGTGGTGGCGGTGGATGTTGTGGTGGATGTGGTGGTGGACGTGGTGGTGGTGGTGGACGTGGTGGTGGATGTGGATGTGGACGTGGTGGTGGTGTTGGACATGGTAGTGGTGGTGAATGTGGTGGTAGTGGTGGACATGGTGGTGGTGGACGTGGTGGTGGTGGTGGTGGACGTGATAGTGGTGGATGTGGTGGTGGTGGACGTGGAGGGGGTGGTGGACATGGTAGTGGTGGACATGGTGGTGGTGGTGGTGGACGTGGTGGTGGTGGACGTGGTGGTGGTGGACGTGGTGGTGGTGAACGTGGTGGTGGATGTGGTGGTGGTGGACATGGTGGTGGTGAACGTGGTGGTGGACATGGTGGTGGTGGCCGTGGTGGTGGTGGTGGACGTGGTGGTGGTGGACGTGGGGGACATGGTGGTGGACGTGGTGGTGGACGTGGTGGAGGCAGTGGTGGGCGTGGTGGACATGGTGGTGGATGTGGTGGTGGTGGACGTGGTGGTGGACCTGGTGGTAGTGGACGTGGTGGTGGACGCGGTGGTGGTGGTGGATGTGGTGGTGAACATGGTGGTAGTGGACATGGTGGTGGTGGTGGACGTGGTGGTGGACGTGGTGGTGGTGGACATGGTGGTGAACCTGGTGGTAGTGAATGTGGTGGTGGTGGATGTGGTGTTGGGGGTGGACGTGGTGGTGGCAGATGTGGTGGACATGGTGGTGGACATGGTGGTGGTGGACATGGTGGTGGACGTGGTGGTGGTAGTGGACGTGGTGGTGGTTGATGTGGTGGTGGTGGTGGACATGGTGGTGGTGGACATGGTGGTGGTGGTGGAAGTGGTGGTGGTGGATGTGGTGGTGGTGGATGTGGTGTTGGGGGTGGACGTGGTGGTGGCAGATGTGGTGGTGGTGGTGGTGGACGTGGTTGTGGTGGTGGCCGTGCTGGTGGATGACTATTGGACAGGAGGGTACTGGCAGACTGCGGATGGAGAGGAGGATCTTGAAGGGGGCACATGGGAGAGCAGAAAGAGGCTGAATATTAGAAACAAAAAACGGCGAGTAGATAGAACACGAAACAGATTTAACGGGGTGGTCCCTTCTTATAGCGCATGTGAATGTTCCTTAGAACCCCGTTTTTAGTAAACAGGGGAACCATGGGGAGATTAATTGATTAATCACGCATGATGATCACGTGTGATTAATTGATTAATCACGCATGATGATCGTATGCGGAAGCTTGTGTTGTTCGAGTCACGGCGTTGGCTTACCAATGTGTGATTCTGGGCAAATTAGTTAATCTCCCATGGCTTCTAAAAGGCAATGTGTTCCTGTGTGAATGTGCTCTTGTGTAATTGTAACTGGGTGTCTTGTAAGGCAATGTCCTTAAAGCAAAAGGATGTAACGTAATGACCAGAGTTGCTAAGCAAGAAGCTGGGGAACGATGTTCGAATAACGGAGTCAGCTTTAGGGGTGGGCGGGATTTGCGAAATTCACTTTTTCAAATTATCGCGAAAATGTTAAAAATCTCCGCAAACAAGCGGAAATATCGCAAAGAGGCAGAAGTTTTTTTCCCGCCCGTTTGCGATATTTTCTGCCTGGTCGCGGCTCGCCAACTTCCCCATGCGGTTGCTCGCGGGTGCGGCCATCTTGTTTTCACTTGTCTCGCGGTGCATGATCACGAGAAGAAAGACGTGATCGCGAGACGAATGACGTTACTGCGGGCGCGAACTGTGGCGAGACAGCGCAAATGGCTGCCAACAATCCAACATCTCGTGGAGAACGCGACCGGATCGGGAAAACTTGTCGGCGAATGCGGGGATTCAGGTAAGGTGATCGCGCGCACGCGAGAATGTATTATTTTACAGCGCAAGCAAGCAAAACGTTTCTGGTAAAATGCGGATTGAGGAAATTTTTACATTTTCGCGCTCTACGCGGAACGCGAAAATGTCAAATTATCGAAATTTCCGTGAGCGGAACTGAATTTTAGCCCAGGCCTAGTCAGCTTACCAATGTGTGATTCTGGGCAAATTAGTTAATCTCCCGTGCCTTCTAAAAGGCAATGTGTTCCTGTGTGAATATGCTCCTGTGTAATGTAACTGGGTGTCTTGTAAAGGTCTCTACTACTCTTGAGTTCAGTTTGCGCTGTATGAATTTGCTAAACAAACAGCCAGCACACCTTGTAGAGCAGGAGCCTATTATATCCATTCATGTAGCGCACAAACAGTAATGAGGGCTCTGTACAGCCCGGTACTGCACACTACACAACAAACAAATATTCGTTCATGTAGCGCACGCACAGCAATGAGGGCTCTGTACAGCCGAGTACTGCTTTTAAAATTTAAAGCGCATTAAAGCGCAATGCTCCGTTAATTTTTAAAAAACACGTCGTGCCTGCAGTGAGAGTGGCTCACAAAGAAAAGAAACAAGATGACAGCCACATCCAGTCCAGCATCCCGTGGTCTGCCCTATGCTCAGGATCACAATGGCCGGACATCATGCAGAGTAGAAGGGGAAAGAAAATAGCATAAGTAAGCAGGAGGCAGTGTGCAAACGTCCACAATAACGCTGCTAATGCCTTTGCTGCACATGAAGGTCCGATTCCACTAGGAGAACAAGCGCGGTCCCGAAAGTGAAAGAGGACCGCACTGCAGCCGGAGCATGGGGATCTCTTGTCTTTATGGGGCCATGTGTTTCTAATTAGAAACACATGGCCCCATAAAGATAAGAAAGTGCTTTGCGACAGCAGCAAAGCAGGTGACCCAGTCCGGCTCGGACGCCAAAGGGCATCTTCAGAACACCCTCATTTCCAATGGCAGGCCACCGTTTTGCATAAACGGTGACGCCAGCCAATGGAAATGAGGGGCGGGGCTTAAAGCCCTTTTCTAAAAGTCCTTGTTCACAATAAATCAGGCAAGACCTAAAAATGCTCTTGGGAGCAAACAACACCGGTTTAGGTGTGAAGGTTACCAGTGTCTGATGCAACGAAGTCCACACCAAAAATAAGAGGGGTCACTGCGTAGTTATAGTTAGTGGTGAATGCCGCTGGGTAGTAAAAATATATTGATATTTAGTTAGTTATTTATTTATAACCCAGTGGCGGTCACCACTGCGTAGTTATAGTTAGGTCTTTGTTTCCATTGGAAAAGCATTTTTTGGCTTGCTTATGAATTGGGTGCTGTTAGACGAATCTTTACGAAACTTTCCAAATGGAAGTTACTTCCTTCTCAATTCCTCCTTGGAAAGTTTCAGGGTGATCCATCAAGCTGGCGCCGAGAAAATTCCATCAAATTTGCCAGAAAGCTAGATCTTGTTCCAGAAAGCATTTGTTTTGTGATTTTGTAAAAATCTGCTCTGTAGTTTTTGAGAAATGGAGGCTCAAAAATGTTGTATGTTTCACACCATGGAGCTGACAGATCTTAAGATAAGATCTGATTGACTGACAATACATAAAACAAATGAGGTGGCAGTCATTTTAGGACTTGGGGACTGAGTCCTCAGTCCTGAAAAAAGGTGAAAAAAAGATATAGGGAGGCTGGGGATGGATACCATGCTCACATATGCACTGTGGGGGAGGATCCAAGAGAGACCCACTAGGGACATAACATGCATTTAAAAAAAACTTTTTACTGTGAATTTGTGGTGGATCCACAAATCAGTGGTAAAATAGTTTTTTAAAAGTGCAGGCTCCTGTGGTTTAAAGAAACAACCCCCCAGGTGGTCCATTTTGTGATTTTGTGTAAATCTGCTCAGTAGTTTTTGAGAAACTGAGGTAGAAAAACTTTGTGTATTTTACACTGTGGAGCCGACAGATCTTAAGATAAGATCTGATTGACTATCAAGACATCAAATCAGATGTGGTGGCAGCCATTTTAGGACTGCTCAGTCCTGAAAAAAGGTTAAAAAGAAGATATAGGGATTTTGGTGGGGGATACCATGCCCCCCTAGACCTTGTCCAAGAGAGACCCACTAGGGGCAAAGATTCATTTAAAAAAAAAAAAAAACACTTTTTACTGTGAATTTGCGGTGGATCTGCAAATCAGTGGTAAAATTGTTTTAAAAAAGTGCAGGCTGCTGTGATTTAAAAAACAACCCCCCCTGGGTGGTCCAGGGTTCAGGGGTGGCGCAATCTATTTAATTAGGGAGGGAGCATGCGGCCCTCCTCCCCAAGCCTCCTTGAGACCCCGGAGGCTCCATCCCCATGGACAACATTTAATTAAAGGGGAGGGAGGCAAGCATGCCCCTTTCTTGAGCCTTAATCAGGCCCTTGCGACCGCATCCCTCAAGGCCGCAACTTAAAATTAAAGTGGACGGGAATATGTGGCCCCCCTCCCCGAGCCTTTGTATGGCCCTGGGGCCAGCTCCATCGTGGTTTCCCGGGGACCCCAACTACTGGGACACTATATATTTAATGTCCGCAAGAGCTTGGGCAGAGACATCTAATGTGCTTCTACCCGGCAGGAGAAGAATGTTGCTTCCGTAGGTGGGACCACAAATGTTTCTCCCAGCATGCTCTCTCACAGGCAAGGAAACTTAGAATTGCTCCTGCCTGGCTAGAGCAAAAGAAAACTGCTTCCACTTGATGGGAGTAATACAATTTCACACAGCATCCTGGATGGGAGTAGGCAGGTGAGCCGGTTTCTAGGGCCCTGGAGTTCCTCCCACAGCCCCCAATAGGCAAAATGCTGTGAGGTGCCCTGGGTGCAAACCGGAAAACCCCAGTATTATTTGGAGAAAAAAAAAATGCGGATCTCACCATGCAGTGCTAATTACCTCACATATTACATCAATCATGACATGCTCTATGACATAATTGATGACATCACTGAAACATCTGAAATGACATAATTGATGACAACACTGTGCATGGTGGGGGTGCGTGTCACAGTTACTTTAAAGCACAATTATTAGCTACTTGAGATAACTATTACTGGTAAATTTCAGTGCTTTTGTTTGTTTAATATAGTGTGTTTAACTGACATTTTCACCTAACTATAATGGCCCTTTAACCTTTAGTTTTTTTGAGTGAATTTGTATATTTATATATACATATTTACTAAAAAAACAAATGTTATAGTTATAGTTATGTGTTGAACTGATGTAAGAACTGGTGATTTGCAAGTTATAGTTTAGAAAACGAATTATAACTTGCACCCCCAGTAGGCACTGCTAATGACCTCACATATTTCATCTCAAGACGAGTTAAAATGACATCTTTGATGACATAAGGGATTCGTAGGCATGTTGCTGGCGGGTGATGATGTGAGTAATCATTTCGGTGCTGTGAGATCATCCAGTTTTTCATGGATTAAAACACTTTTTTAGAGATTGTGAATGACCACAAATCCGTACAGGTCATCTTGGAGTTGAATGTTACAACTATGGGTGCTTGTCTGACAAAAGCAATTTACTAAACCGGTATAAAGTTATAATTCTACACTGGAATCAAGTGTAAATAGTTGTTTCACTGATATAGCAGTTTGTGTACCAACAATTAACTGCATTTCACATTTAAAACCTTAAAAAGGGAACATCCCGAGTTCATGGCTCCATGGTTAAATCGTACTTTGCTTCCTGAAAGAAACGTTTTGACAGCTGCTGATGAGCGGCCACGGAGGTGTGGAAACCTGACAGCTCTTAATACTTTATACTTAACCCCACAACCATCATATTTCGCTTTTACAAGAAACAAAACCCAGGGATAGAATATTGTCCCAATTAAATTTTACAGCCATAAATTTGAAGCGTCTTCTTCCCGCTGGAGTCAAAGACGATTATCTGTAAAGCTGAGGCGGCGCATGGAAGGAGACGGCCCTGCCAGGCCGAGTGAGCTTTTCTTGTCTTTCTCGCTCTGCTTTGTACCTAACTGCAGGATATCTGTTAAAAACAATCTTCCTCACATTAATTATATCTGCAGAGAGTGGTTTGACTTTTCCTTTAATGACTGAGTCTGAAAGTCACATTAATTGTGCAGCTGTTTCATTGTTTGATTTGGCAATTAAAAGGACAAGCTATAGGATAACAGTCATTCCGGGAGGTTCCTGCGCAATGAGATGATAGTTTACGGTAGAAAGGACGCAGAACAGCTTTCCATGTCTGAGGCACTATAGAACGGATCCTCCTAATTTTCCCTGATGGCTGCTCAAGGAGCAATAACTCATAATAAGTGACTACACTTTAAAGCAATACTACACAATTGCACTATTGCACTTGTGATTTATAGCCCGGCTGCACAAAGGCCAAATTCTCCCCTTCCTTTGCAGATTTAAATATGTTTTTTTCGGATCAGGAAAAATATCACTCTTAACCACACAACAGGTTAAATCAACAATAACTATTTTTTATGTATAACTTCATAACAGACTTCTATCGTTTCTCTGTGCCTTAGTAACAGGTATAATTACCCAATCTAATGCTTCTCAGTTTTCCAGGCTCAGAAGGATGGAAGGTTTAATTAGCCTTGCTGCGATTCAGACTCATGACCTGCTGATGGCTGCTTGTTTCATCAGCCAGTGTTCAACACACTGAGTTCTGCTTACACATACACTGCAAAAGACCATGGTTTCTGAAAACGTGTTTAACAGCCTGGACAGTTTCACATTTGTTTCAGCAGATGAAACAAACATAAAGTGTCCAGAATCACTCTTAGCCTCTCACATCACACCGCACCAGAAGGAGCTCCACTGGCTCCCCATTAAGACATGTATCTCAACAATCTCATCTGCTTTCACAAACCTTCCAGGTATCTCCGCCCGTTTGGATTCCTACTTGCACAAATCCCATGCATACGGAAAAACAGATCTGTCAGTCTAGCCTATTTCTGCATCACCCTTAAGGCATGGAACGACTTACCACTACACATACGAGCCTCCTCCTCACTTCTTAAATTCTGCAAGAAGTTAAAGCTTGAATTTTTTAGTGCACCTCACTATGCCCTAGGTGAGGCCTTACTCAGAACTGCTCAGCGCCAGAACACCCTCTTGGGAAGTACTTTTTTTTTTAATTTTTATTTTTTTTAATGAGTGCTTTTGCCTGCACTGCCCAACACAACTACTTACAATCACACTCCTACATTTGGAACAATTCTGACTATTCCAGGCCACCAAAGCTATAAGAATGGCTTTGGCACCAGGTATTAGTCATTTTAAAAACATATTGTTTCAATGAACAACTGTTGTTGTTCTCATCTCTTAATTTGACAAACAGTGCCACCATTGGGCAGACTCTCATAACTGCCGGTGTTGACGATTAAGTCCTGGTAAACACAAGGCTACGATGAACGGAGTGCTGATCCTTTTCAGACACTCACCCCCCAGTCACAGATCTGGGTTGAATCCATCATTGTTCTTTAACTCACTCGCCACCCCAGTTCCAACCCAGCCATATGCAAATTAGTCTTGACCCTGTGCTTCATGGGAACAGTCCAGCCTGAACTGCTAAGTCAGGTCTTCCCTGGACCGGAAACATGCATCATGGAAACAGTTTCAGGGTTGCACCCCTCATCAGCCAGCCTAGCTTGAATCCAGAGGCAAAGTGATCAAGAGACCCACGTCTGGGCATACCCTGCCAACTTAGGGTGAATGAAGCAAACACAAGGAGATGATGGATAGAATGCTGAAACTTTCAGACACTCACCCTCAGTCACAGATCTGGGTTAAATCCATCATCGTTCTTTAGCTCAATTCACCACCCCAGTACAGACCCAGCCATATGCAAATAAGTGTCGACCTTGTTCCTCATGGGAACAGCCCATACCAAACTGCCAAGCCAGGCCTTCCCTGGACCGGAAACAAGCATCCTGGAACTGGATTTGGGGTAACAGCCCTCATCAGCCTGGCTAGCTTGAATCCAGTGCCAAGCACCAGAAAGCATTGGCTCAAATTAAGCGCTATTCCCGGGTGATAGTGTGTTCTACAAATCAGCATAACATAAGTTAATTGTTAGTGGACAGGGGCCTCATTTAGGTGTAGATACCATTAGCAATTAATATGGCTGTGATACATAGGCAAACACGTGTTGAGTCTCTTTGATTTGACTAACTTGAATACATAACCACTTTTATGCCATCGATGAAACACAATGTGCAAGGTTGACTGAAGTTGAGTGGTCTGCTAATATACTGCCAAACAGCACTTATGTATCCCTGCTGGCCTGAACTGCATTTACTCAAGTACATCACCTGTGAAACTGTTACATGTTCTTCTCCTCCACTAGCATTGTAATGTATTTGGCAATTAAGATTTTGTGGGAGGCAGGGTAAATGCACTTTGTTTTAAATAAGCATTTTTAGATCTTAACAGTCATGATTGGTATAACTGGCATGTGGGGGGGCGGGTGTGTTTTTTTTGCGCAGGGGTTTTTTGCGGGGTGGTTACTTAACAAAAAGAAAATACTTACCTTACCGGGTCCCGCACCGTCTCAGCTCCAGGCCGGGTCCCGGATTTTCCTACTCTCCTGGCTCCGGCAGGAACAGGAAGCAGGCAGCCTCCCTCCCCTCCCCTAAGGCAATCACAACGCTCCAATTACAGCGTTGTGATTGGTGGGGATGCCGACCAGCCAGGTGTCTATGGGGATGTCATTTTCTCCATGTAGGCTGAATGCAGCCTACATGGAGAAAAGGAAAAGTGCATATGACAATAGTTTTACCATTTTATGTTTCTTGCTCTCGCACTGCGAGAAAGCAGTGGGGCGACGCTCCTCAGCCCTAATGGAGGAGCCTCTATCAACTATGTTCATGGGGAGTTGAACCGGTGGGTCTCTCTGAGAACAGCCATGCTGTGTGATGGCCCAGGGCAGTAAGAACATGGTGTGACTCCTCTCTAAAGGTCATTACAGACACTGTGTCCAGTCATGAACATTTATGTGACAGCCTAATGCAGTCTGGGTTTTTTACTCTGGCTGTGCTTCCACTGAACTAACAACAGACAGATTGTGAATGGGCTAAGTGGCCCATTTTACTCCCATCTAAGTAGAAAGCAATTACTTTCTCTAATTCCTTCTGTTAGACCTGTCACCCTCAGGGTGGTAGTTCCTCAGACTTTTTGCCTTTTGCCTCCAGTTTCTTGTTTATTCTTTTTGTTGCCCTTAGGACACTGACCACTTTACCACTGCTGACCAGTGCTAAAGTGCATGTGCTTCTCCCCTAAACATGATAACATCGGTGTATATCTGATTGGCATATTTGTTGTACTGATAAGTCCCTTGTAAAGTGGTATACCATATTCCCCGGGCTTGCACCTCAAATGCTACTAGTGGGCTGCAGCACTGATTGTGCCACCCACAAAAGCAGCCTTTCAAACTGGTCTCAGCCTTGCCACTGCAGTGCCTCTGCGTGCAGTTGACTGCCACATCGACTTGGCATTTAAAACTACTTGGCAGGCCTTACATTTCCCCCTTTATTACATATGTCACCCCTAAGGTAGGCCCTAAGTAACCTTAAGGGCAGGATGCCATGTAAGTAAATGGTAGGACATGAGCTTCTATGTTTTGCATGTCTTGGTAGTGACAAACAGCTTATTTTATTTTTCACTACTGCGGGGCCTACCACTTTCATAGGTCAGCATTGCGAATTCCTTAATACACTTTTAAGCTGTAATTCCTTATCAGAGAGAAGTAGCTTTTTCATGTTTCATATCTTTGGAATAATAATGCTAAATGCTCCTTAGATGAAGTTGGATTTAACATTACTGTTTTAGAAATGCCACTTTTAGAAGTGGACATTTCTCTGCATTTACTGCTCTTTGTTCCTTACAGCCAACAATACATGTCTGGGTTGGGTGACAGATACAATTTGTACATTCCCTCTAGACAGCCACAAACACAGGTGAGGCTCATCTGCATTCTGAGCACTCATCTGCATTCATCTGCATTCTTATGGATCTTCTTCGGCAGGGAGGAATGGGAGGAACTGACACATACACTGGAATAGGTAGTGTCCTGTTCACACACAAAGCACTGATTTAAACCCCACATATAGCATGGCAGACAGGACTGGTTTGATAGGGATACTTGTGCACTTCAGAGAGCTGCTTTGAAATCACCCCATACATCAAAGGCACTTTTGGGTATAAGCACTGGGTCTCTGACCCCCTAAAATAATACACATCTGGATTTTGAACTGAACCTCTATCAGAAGTACTACTGTGTTGCTTAACGGACTCAACTGGACTGCTTTTCTGTAAGGACTGCTTGTCTGCTTGCTACTCTGCTGCCTGTTGCTCCCTGACTCTGCTGAAAGAGATCCAGACTCTGCCTTCCCTCCAAGTGATCTCCAAGTGCTGCTGACTTGCCTCCTGTTTTCTGAAGTTGCAGGGACACAAAAGTCTTCCTGCAATTCTGCTGGTGCTGTTGGACTCTGTCTGATATGACTTCTACCGTTGTCTGAGGTGCCCTTTCCAAGTTCTGAACCTCAGAAGTAGGTTCTGCAACTTTTTTGCAACAAAACCAATGCTTTGTCACCTTTGCGCCAATTGGACCCAACGCCTCGCCCTTTGACGATGATGCAGAGGCTGCTCGACGACAGCGGTTCTACAGCCTGCACAGCCCAACGATGATGCTCTGCGCAGCTCAAAGACGACATATTGCCTTCACCTCAGCAAAGCTCGATGACGAGGCATCGACCATACTGCATGGAAAAGATTGACTCATCGAGCCCTCAGCCTCTACGCTTAGCTGGATCCAAGGTACTTTCTCAGAGGGCCCTCCATGGGTCCTGTAGCTGGCCTGCCCTCCTTCGCAGTTGACTTGAACTTTGGATTTGCACCAGTCGCTCACAACCTCAAGTAACCTTTTGACCGCTAGTGACTTCTAAGTCCTGTTCTTTCATTCAATCTTTAAAATTTCAGATCGCAACTTCTACTGATTGGCTTTTTATTGTTTTAGTCTTATTTTGCTCATATAAATATTCTCTATTTTTCTAAATCTGTATGGAGTCTTTTGTGGTGTTTTCATAGTGTAACTGTGTGTGTCTGTTGGACAAATACTTTACACTTTGCCTCTTTAGATACGCCTAACTTCTCTGTGCCAAGCTACCAAAGGGAGAGCACAGGTTATCATTTAGGGCCCGATTCGGATCTCGCTCAGAAGGGCTCCTGACGGCGTCCGTCAGGAGCGAGTCCGAGTTTCGAGTCCGTGTCGCCAGTCTGAGTCGCAAGTGCGATTTCTGACCGACTCGTCCCTCGCTTGTATGATGTGAATATCGCCTCACGCTCTGAGAAACTCGTACCCGTAAGCGGAGCCCTGCGGACGACTACAACATGGCTGACTCGTGCAGTGCAATGGGTCTGATTTCTGAGCGACCAAGTACAATGCGTCTGTCGAGCAGCCGGATCGCCTCGGAGCCTCCGACTCAAAATAGCTTCAGAAAGGGGACTTCGGGGGGCCGTAGCGGGCCCCTCTTCACTCATAGCACTACAACTCAGTCACAGGGGGGACCCTTAGGGTCCCCCTACACATGCATGTACAGTGTGGGAGGCACCGACTGGTCCCCATGACAGGTGGCAGCCTTTTCCGTAAACATACTTTTTTCTCAATGGAAGCCTATGTACGCAACGTACAACAGGATCCAATTGACTTCAATGGGGCTCCGAGCGACCTGAGTCCATCAGCGCGTACTTGCATCGTACGTGGGCGTTCGGAGCCCAGGAGCACGAGTCGTTCGTAAAGCTCTACGGGACCGAGTCCACCACAGGGCTTTCCAAGCGAGATCGGAATCGGGCCATTAGTGTGTATCTAGCTTACTCTGACTAGAGTGGAAGTTCCTGCCTGGCCTGGGTGCACACCTCATCCAACCATTAATCCCATTTCTAACACCTTCCAACTCAGGATTACAAATTAGACAGAAATAAATACCATCCAATGTGTGAGCCAATATTTATCATGCACGCAGGTTCCTGGTTTATGCAGCTCCAGTAGTTTTAGTCATAGACGGTCTCTGGCACTGGCGAGCTCGTCTCACACCTGGGATGCATGAGGGATGACTATATACATGTTTTGCAGTGCTCCTTCGACTTGGCTTAAAAGAAATGAGTGCTTATTCCTTATTTCTGCAGGCCGCTAGGGCCTGTGTTTACAGAGCTCATTTATCTTTCCACCTCACTTTCCTCATCAAATGAATTGGGGGGGCACAAATTTTCCCACTTGTCATGTTAAAAAAATGAAACCAATAAAGAGTGGCTGCAAATAAATAGAAAGAAGGCTGTTCGTTGTGCGTCTCAACCAAAGGTAGATGCGGAAAGGCTACTGAGTGCAGTGTTATGCGAGCAGTTCCTCTTTCATACTTCTGTCCCTTCGCATTCCATTCTGGGCCCCTTTCCTTTAATATGGCACCCGTGCAGTAGTTCAGCTGTGAAGGATTCAGGTGAATCAAGTGAGGGGTGGAAATAAAGGCTGTTGTTTGAGAATCTCTGTCATTTTAGTTCATATGCAGATTATTGGTGGAGTATTTTTACAGGAAAAGCATGGGCGGGGTTCCAAATTTGTTTTGTCCTGGGCTGGGGCGCTATCTGGGAAAAGGCTAGTTCTGAGTTTAGTAGCTGATAGTGCGCTCACAACGTGCTAGTCACTGCCCCCCCACTTGGCTTGCTCCTGTCCGTGGAGTGACTAATGGCACCCCTCAGCTATTTGCTGGGGGCGCCGGGCATTCTATGCACAGATAGCAGTTGCTGTTGTACACTCTCTGTTCCATAGGGCTATCTAAAGGGTTAGGATGAAGGTGCACCATACAGTGTTCTTGCTCAAAATCTCTGCCACCCACTTGCACTACTGACATAAACATCAAATATCTGGTGATTTAGCGCCGACTATCCCTATGACTATGGTAACAAGATGGCATTTCTAGTGATTTGTGAAGACCTATGTTAATATCTTGGCCCGTAACACCAGCCCAATATTACAAGTTATTTTGGAAAGGGTGTGAAAAATACAAATATGAGAGGTATGCATTGTTTTGCCAAAACTACTTTCTAGATGAGGATATAGCTGGGCAACAAAGGCAGTATGTAACTCCAATAGTTTTGACACAAAGACAGTGTTAGACCTGGCACCTTGGCGTGGGTCTCCCTTCCACTTTTTGCTGTTGCCTCATGTGTTTTTGCTGGTGTTAGATGCTTTGGGCACTGTGCCACTGCTGTCCAGTGCCATAGTGCAAGTGCTCCCTATTGTACATTGATGTGTGGATTAGTGATTCCATGATTGGCTGGTTTGGGTTACCTGTCAGACCCTAGTACAGTGCCCCAGGAGTGCCCAGGGCTGGTAATCCAAATGCTGCTGGTGGGCTTGCAGCACTGAAGTACTGGGTATTTTAGACCCAGCGGTGCAGGGCCACACACCCTATGACTTCTGGGTTCACCCTGTTCCAGACCTACAGAAACACAGAGTCTTCTGGGTGAAGTCAAAGAATCGTTTATTGGCTGCAGACCAATGACAGGTATCCTAGAAGTACAACAGCGTGTATGTTCTCAGGAGACTGCTGCTCATCATAGGAACGGACATCATCTTAAATACCTTTTTCCTTGCCTCAAGCATACATTCCTAGGTTTTATGATACGGCAATATACAAGTGTACATTACAAAGAAAAGGCAGAGTCATGATGACCATCCCACATTCCAGTTCGGCCAGCCCACAATGATTTACACAGTAAGGTTCAGATCCCACATCGGATGTCAATAGACCCCCCAATAAACATGAGCATCTCCTGTTTTGGGAAACAAGTCATAAAGCAGGAACAAGCAGGTGTGGAAGAGATTAGCCGGGGGATTGTGTAGAATGAAAGGGTTTTATGACGGGTCAAGCCCTGATGCTAATCACAGGTGGACGGAGGAAGGGGAGCTCGTGAGACCGGTTTGACCTGTGGCAGCAGAGCCAGCTGCCCAGGTCACAGAGAAGTCAGAGGGAAAGCCCATGTACTGTGAGGCCCGTATTTACTCCATTATAGCCTATGTGAGGGCAATGACAAGATGGCCACTGCTTCCAAAATGGAACCCGCGTAGTGAAGCAGAATAACGTGTACACAGTGCATTCATAGCTAGAACGATATATAAAGCACTCGTACATGCCGCATTTACCATTTGCGGTTTGCTAACACCAAGATAGACAGGGGTAGAGCCCTGTCCCCTACGCGGTCCCGAATATTAAAGTACGACAGACCCTCCTTTTGCCCTTACATAGGCAATCACTATACTCATCTTAATCCGAGTCTAGGTCAATGTTCACAAAGTCATGGAGATGTTGCTGTAGCATCATCCTATTACTTAGCTCGTCCCTCGATACAGGTTTCCTTACACATAAGGTAGCACAGAGACCACATATCGCAGGAGCACACTGTATACACAGACAGAACAGGAAAAGAATGGCTAAGATCATTCCAATGACCATCAGAACTTTCCAACCCCAGGCAGATATCAATTCCCAGAACCACCCCACCAGTGACCAATCTCCCTTATCCACGTGTATGGATTCAGATATTTTATGGAGTTTGGAGATGGCTTGATACACTGTTGGAGCATTATCTGGTATGAAAATGCAGCAACTGGATTGGATGACCTTGCATACCCCACCGCGGTCTGCAAGAATAACGTCTAGAACCATGCGGTTCTGCAGAGTCATAAGGCGATCCGCTTGGAGCTCAGCCGTCAGATTACCAAGGGCACCAGCCGTTACATTGACAGTGGATTCAACCACACGAGTCAGCTGTCTCAGGTTCCTACTATTCACCATAGGTCCCCAAAACGGCAGGAAACCCAGGAAGAAGTCTCCTGCTTCCTGACCGGCAGTATCCTCCTTACTAATCACACCTCTCACAACTCTGGTCTTGTGATAGTCAGAGGCAGCAGTAAATGTCGGCGGTAGCAAGTTCGCAATATAACATGTGCCCGAGAAATCAGGGGGCAGCCATGTATATGCTCGGTCATTACAGATGAAATATGTGCCCTTGGCAGCCAAAAACGCAGGGGAAAACTGTGACGGGAAAGTGTACGTTTCAGTACAGTCACTTCTTCCCAGTTGAGCTCTAGGATTCTGACCATTACCCTGTAAGCAGAACCGACCCATGTGGGGTACGACCGAGATTGGAGATGAGATTTTTCGCTGTCTTTCACCCAGACTAATACTATACCCCGTCGCGTTCCATCCTACATAAGGTCTCAACTCTTCTTTGGGAATGGATGAGTATGCATCGATATCCCTACTCATATCGGCAACTCCTTTCATCAAAGCCTTATTATTGGTGATAGGTCTGATGGAACGCGGTTGGCGAGGGGAGTATGTATCTAGAGCATAGAGAAACATGGTTTGGAATGCCCATGACGATCCATTGTAACTATACGGCAGCACCAGGTAGGGAATACCCTTGTTAATGGTATGTGGCATTAACCCACACACCCAGCAATTGGTTGTATTCATTACCAGTTGGTGCTGGTGCAAGAGCTGGATAAACGAGTTATTTACGAACTCTGATCGTCTGGTCTGTTCGTGCTCAGGAAAAGGGTGAAAAGAGTGAGAGGAGGCAGTAGAAAGAGGTATAGGCTGTTCAGTGGGTGTAATGGGCTTTTGAGCGGAGAAGAACACAAATCCTACAATAAACATTATGATACTACACAGTGTAAAAAGGCACAAAAACACAAAACATTTACTTTTCATAATTTTACATATCCTTGCGTTAAAGTTCATTTCCTCAATCGGTCTCTCCATCTTAAAAAACTCCATCCTCTACTCGGGCCGCTCGCGGTGGATGAGTTTCTTCTGCTAAGGAGCACGCCTGTCAGTCCAGGGAAACGCCCTAGACCAACCAGAACCGTCGACCTAGCGTCTTCGGCCTGTACCCCAAAGTCTTGGCACCGCGACCCTGCGGCAGAACCCGGATGGTGGTTCGAAAAACAAAAATCAAGAAAGTCCTTCAGATGGGAGAGCAAAAAATGTCAAAAAGGAAATAGTAAGGAAATCTTTATTTGTCCATGGGCCTAGGTCTCAAATTATAGCGGAGGCGGCCAGGTGC
This sequence comes from Triturus cristatus, assembly GCF_964204655.1. Taxonomy (NCBI): domain Eukaryota; kingdom Metazoa; phylum Chordata; class Amphibia; order Caudata; family Salamandridae; genus Triturus; species Triturus cristatus. Next base: position 395,950,738 of record NC_140588.1, on the reverse strand, counting down.
TGTTTGGTCTTGAAACAAAAGTTCAGGCTCAGTGGTGTCCAGTCGATTTGATGGTGGCACAGCTTCCTGCAGAATATTGTCACTCTCTTGGTCTGAAACTGTGTCTTTTAGGCGTGCGTCACTGAATGGTACAAAACGAGGTACAGTGTCTGTCTCAGAGTCGGCGATACCCTCCTTGACCCACTGGTCATATGGCAGAGGCAAAGGGACTACTTTACAGTGGGTACCATGGATCCAGTGTTTCTTTCCTTTCACTCGCACTGCTGATCTTGTTGAAAGAAGAACAAGATGAGGGCCGATCCAGCGAGGCTCGTCGTTGCTCTTGCGCTGGAAATTTCGGACTAGCACCCACGTACCAGGGTTGATAGGGTGTCCAGGAGTTTCAGAGGCTTGAGGGAGAGTATCATGTACCTGTTGGTGCAAAACACGCAGTTTAACAGTCAAATCATACAGGTAATCGAGTAGTACTGGATGCTCTATCTCACTGAACTTCGTAGGCCTCGGTACACCCCATACGTTGGCCGGACGGCCAAAAACAACCTCGTAAGGGCTAAGTCCCACTCGTGAGTGTATGGTCATTCTGGTGGACAGGAGTGCTAAAGGCAGAGCGTCAGGCCAGTTAAGACCGGTGCTCGCCTGGATTTTGGCCAGCTTGAGCTTTAAGGCTCCATTGTAGCGTTCTACTAATCCAGCTGATTGGGGGTGATTTGCAGCATGGAACTTCTGCTTTATCCCTAGCCCTTCACATACATTCTTCATCACCTTACCCACAAACTCACTTCCATTATCACACCACACCATTCTTGGCATCCCAAACCTAGGGAAAAACTCTTTCACAAGGACTTTGGCTGTGGATAGGGCAGTGTTATCTTTCAGAGGATAAGCCTCTATCCATTTTGAGAAAGCACAAACAACCACCAATACATATTTCAGGTTGTTGCATCTTTCCATATGAATAAAGTCCAGCTGCAAAACTTCAAATGGACATGATGGGGGTGCAAAGTGACCAGCTGGAGTTGGGGTTCCCCTACCAGGGTTGTACTTCAAGCATACTATGCAATTCTTGACCACATTCTCTGCACACTTGGGAATCCCAGCATTCTGCCATACTGGAGCCAACAACTTGCATATACCTTTCGTACTGATATGTGCCATTCCATGTGCCATTGTAACCACTGGAAGCACATATGCATCAGGCAACAACCATCGCCTATGTTCTGTCAGATCAATCCAACAACCATTCTCATCCAACTTACCCATACTTTCTCTCCACTTGCTTAACTCTTCCTCTGTGGCTTCAGCTTGAAGCGACTTCACACTCTCTATTGTGTTCTCACACATCCCAACATCATTAACCCATCTTGCGGGGCCTGCAACATACATTCTAGTCTTCACATTCTGTGCTGTTTCTTTCGCGGTCTCATCAGCAAACGCATTCCCACGTCCAACATCATCTGTGACTTTCCTGTGCGCACTGCATTTCATGATCGCAACTTGCAACGGTAGGGTCAGTGACTCAAGGAGATCATTCACCAACTTGCCATTCTGAATTTTAGCTCCATGCGACGTCAGGAACCCACGCTCCTTCCACAGTCGCCCAAAATTATGAGCCATGCCAAAGGCGTACTGGCTATCTGTGTATATATTCACTCTCATTCCTTCAGACAACACACATGCTCTCGTGAGGGCGATAAATTCTGCTGCTTGGGCTGAATTATGTGGCACTCGTGCAGTTTCCACGACCGTGTGTAAAGTCGTGATAGCATATGCAGCAGTCGTGTCACCATTAGGGAGCTTGAAACATGAACCATCTACCCATAAAGTGCCATCACACTCAGTCAGGGGAGTATCTTTTAGATCTACTCTCCCTTTCGTCTCTTCTTCTGTTCTGAACAGACAGTCATGTTGCTCAATCTCATCTGAGTCTGCTGGAATTGGTAACAATGTAGCTGGATTCAGCGTATTGCATCTTTTTATGTGTATGTGATTTGCTAACAGTGTAAGTTCATAACCTGATAATCGCGCACTAGTCAAGTGTTGTGTCTTGGTCCTATTTAATAATGTGTCTACTGCGTGTGGAACCATAACAATCAATGTATTGTCCATTACCAAACCAGCAGATTGTCGGATAGACATCGCTGCAGCAGCTGTCGCTCTCAGACAGCTTGGCAATGCCCTCGCTACAGGGTCCAAGGTTGATGAAAAATATGCGCATGGGCGCGGTCTGTCGCCAAAAGGCTGTGTTAACACTGATAACGCACAACCATCTTTCTCGTGAACATACAATGTAAAAGGCTTACTGTAGTCGGGGGTACCCAACACAGGTGCTGAACATAATGCATTACGCAATTCCACAAAACTTTTCTGGCACTCTTCAGACCATGGGATAGGATTCGGTGTGTCTTTGCATGTTAAGGCTAACAAAGGTTTTGCCAATAAAGAAAAACTAGGAATCCAATGCCTACAGTATGAGGTAATGCCCAAGAAAGCACGTACTTCTCTCTGTGTTATTGGCACACTCAACTGTGCAATGGCTTGAATTCTTTCTGGGGTCAGTTTCCTTCCCTCCTTCGATAAGAGATGACCTAAGTAGGTCACTTCTTGTCGACAATATTGCAGCTTAGAGAGAGACACTTTGTGATGGAAAGCGGACAAATGGCGCAACAGTGACAATGTGGCTTCTTTACAAATCTTCTCAGTATCCGCGGCAATTAGTAAATCATCCACGTACTGAATCAGGATAGCGCCACTAGGTAAAACAAGTGCATCAAGCTGCGCTTTCAAAGCTTGACTATATATGGATGGACTCTCACAGTAGCCCTGGGGAGCGCGTTTGAAGCGGAAGCTTCGGCCTCCCAGACTAAAACAAAAAATATCTCTGCTCTCTTCTGCAATTGGGATACTAAAGAAAGCATTCTTTAAATCAATCACTGAAAACCATGCAGCAGAGGCTGGAATCATCGTTAACAAGGCGGTTATATCGGGGACAACCGGAAACTGTGGCACAACAATCTTATTAACCTCTCTGAGATCGATCACAAATCTGTAAACAGGTGGCTGTGAAGGATCCGTTCGTTTTAAGACAGGTAAAATCGGACTATTGCAAACGTTGCCTCTTGTCTCTTCAATCACACCCTTATTAATCAAGTCGCTGACAATGTCTAACAATGCTTTCTGCCCTTCATTAGAGATCTTGTATTGGGGAATACGTGGCAGTCTGACATTAGCCTTTAAAGTCACCACATATGGCGATATCTCCAAGAGGCCCACATCATTGGGACCAGTAGCCCAAAGGGCATCCGGAAGGGATGACAATTCAGGCGGCATTGTGTTTTTAGACAAGTACATTGGGGAAATCACTTTCTTGGCTAATGTAAGTTGTACTCCTGAAGGAGAACAATACAGTGTAGCGTGCAATCTTTTCAACAAATCTAATCCCAGCAAATTCTCACCACAACCTGTTGTCAGAATCAGGGGTGCTTTCAGCTCGCAAGGTCCAACAGAAAGTGACATGGGACTAGAAATCGGGTTCCTAACTGGGGCGCCAGAAAAACCTACCGAAACATTTATATCGCCAGACAAAGGTGCGCCAGGGAGTTTTGAATGCATGATTGAACTCTTTGCAGCACCAGTGTCTAGCAGAAAAGGCTCCGTTACATTTGCTGTAGTCACCTCAACATATGGTCCACTCTGATCCACTGGCACTGAAACAACTCCCTCTCTCTGTCTACGGCTGTCCTAGTAATCATTATTTTCTGCATCACCGTCCTCTGCATAATAATCATTATTATAATACTGGGCCGTATTGCTAATCGCGTTAGCTTGCTGATCAAAGCTATTGATGGTACTCTGAGGCGGCAGAGGACGCGCGTTCTGGGGAACACTTCCACGCCCTCTGCCTCTAGGAGCTTGCTGACCACCCCTACCTCTTGCGCCATACGCATTACCGTTCCGCTGCATTAGTTTAGGGCAACTATATTTAAAATGACCTTCCTCTTTGCAGTATGAACATTGGTTGGGACCTACAGGGACACGTGGTTGGTAATACCCATTCATTTGCTGATTGTTCTGAAACTGTTGGGGTTGGTGATAGACACCTTGGGGTTGCCTATAATTATTCTGACCTCCACGTGGCGGATAGGCCTGCTGTAAAAGGACCTTTGTCTTTAGTTCCTTCGTTTTCTTTTCTGTTCTATCTTTCTCGTCTTTATCTCTATTTTCATAATACTGTGCAGTAGCCAGTATTTGCGCTGAAGAAGAAACAGCCCAAGAACTTTCTGAATCTTTCAACTTTTTACACAGGTCAGGAAGTAGATTCTGCACAAACTTATCCACAAACAACCGTTGGCCACCCTCAGTACTCATATCTTGCCCACTGTGGTCAATAAACGTTTCTTCAAACCTAGTAAAGAAGTCTGACACTGTCTCATCTTTCTTCTGCTTGCATGCAGATAACTTGTCCCAATTTACGCGCATCGCAGGCATTATTGTCTTCATATACGTAATGATTCTACCAGGCAGTTCAGCTACTAAAGGTTCTGGTTTCGCACCACCAGTTTGTCTAGCATCAGCAGCAACAATGTTAGCCCATGTATCCCCTAGTTCTGCATTGTGATCTACATTACGAATTGACCCCCATAGAGGCTGTGGAACAACATTACCAAACAACATGTCTATGTCGGCCAGATTCATAATGCATGACCCTGCCGTCTGTGACAACTCTTTATAATAACCTGCTGGGTTTTTACGGGGATCAGGCAAGGACTGCTTAAGCGCTAACACCTCAGAGCGCTTCCATGGAACATGCACCCAAACACGCTGGAAATGCGCTGCCACAGCGGGATTACCACCGGCAGCTGCAACTGCTTCCTTCCATACCGGGGGAACTTCTCTCATAGGGTATTGTCGCGCTTTTACCTTTTTCCCCACAAGGACATCTTGTTCAAACAATGATTGTTGGCAATCATCATTCCTAAAGGACAATACAACCGCAACTGCTTTATCTACCCCGCGGTCCACAATTATACCAGTTCCAAAATCGAACCTCACTCTACACAATTCCTGCGGGTTCGGATTTTTACCACTATCCTCCAATTCTTCACAGAGAATTTCGCACATTTTCTAAAACACATATCTCTGTTTCGGGGCATCCCACTGATGGAAAACGTTGACAACTGATTCCACATCATACAGTGAAGGGAAAACAATCCATCTACGCGCCATGTTATCTATTACCTTTTTCTCATCAGGGTTAGGCAATTGGCTACGCAATTGCTTACGCTGTAAACCAGGAGTCGCACCAGATGACTCAAAGAGAGGAGACATTAATGTAGTAACCACATTAGCTAAGCGCTGTCGCGCTGAAGGAGAAACTGAGGCGAGAACAGGGGGAAAAACAGAGGGAAGAAAAGAGGATGTAGAAACAGGTACTGGAGTGGTGGAAGGAAGAGTGTCAGGGGAGGCAGCTGCTGTATTAGGCAAAGTCGCAGGAAGTGCGGGGGCAGTTGGAAGCACAACTGGCGGCCCTTGAGAGGGCCGCGCTACATGGATAGGAACCGGCTGCAAAGCAACTGGCGGTAGCGGCAAGGCTTGCAGTATATGCACTGGAGGTGGCATATTTACAAGCTGGGGAGGCGCCGTGGCAGTTTGAGCATACGGGGGTGGCGAACTCAACAAATGTGACATCAGGGGATCTTTCTCCTTTTCTTCGGACTCATTCTGCTTAGAATGTGGTAAAGCTGGGTAACATTTGTCAATCCCTAACTTGCGCTGCCTGTGCAATTGCTCACTCATTTGCTCCTCCTCATTGTCTTTAAATTGTACAGCTGCTTGCATTACTGTCATACCTTTCTCTCTCTTATTCTTTTTCGCTAACTTAATTTCCTTTTGTTTGGCTTCCTTTCACCATAAGCGGAAAGAGTCAAACATCGCCGGCCGGGCTTTCTTCTTAAACAATTTAATTTCCAAATTATCTAAAATATCGGTATCAAAACTACCATTTTGGGGCCATTTTAAAACACCATCTTTCCTGGTGTAGTGGATCCATACTTCGTTATATGCAATGGGGCCTACGCCATGTTTTACATAGAGCTCATAAGTTGGAGTTCCAACCGGAGGAACCGGACATGATTCCTCTAGCTGGAAATCTTTTCCACAACCCAAACAGAATAATCTACCAAATAGTCCAGAACCAGGCATCTTTGCTCACTAGTCTAGATCCAAACGTCAAAGGATTATCGATTACGATATTCTCGTGAATACACGAGTCCTCTGGTTTTGGCGTTTGCAAACTCCAAAGTACCAAATTACCAAATCAAACGATCCCGAAGGATACCAAAAACAAATAGGAGACGCTCCACTTATACTTAACTGAATATTGCTGATCGATGGCGTCACCAGAAGACTCTCTCGATTGTTTCGCTCTCTCAGATTCGTCAAGGGTCCAAAACAGGTCGATTAATCAGGGCAGCAGTCCTTCGTAGCCGTCGGGACGCGGAGAACCTCGCAGAAAAGACTTTCGGACCACGTCGACATGCAGGGGTCGATGAAGTAGCGGCCTTCCTCCGGAATTTCCACACGAAGCTCCTCACGAACCTCTGGCTTGGACTGGTACCGCTGAAATCGTCCCGAGTTGGGCGCCAAACTGAAGTACTGGGTATTTTAGACCCAGCGGTGCAGTGGCACACACCCTATGACTTCTGGGTTCACCCTGTTCCAGACCTACAGAAACACAGAGTCTTCTGGGTGAAGTCAAAGAATCGTTTATTGGCTGCAGACCAATGACAGATATCCTAGAAGTACAACAGCGTGTATGTTCTCAGGAGACTGCTGCTCATCATAGGAACGGACATCATCTTAAATACCTTTTTCCTTGCCTCAAGCATACATTCCTAGGTTTTATGATACGGCAATATACAAGTGTACATTACAAAGAAAAGGCAGAGTCATGATGACCATCCCACATTCCAGTTCGGCCAGCCCACAATGATTTACACAGTAAGGTTCAGATCCCACATCGGATGTCAATAGACCCCCCAATAAACATGAGCATCTCCTGTTTTGGGAAACACGTCATAAAGCAGGAACAAGCAGGTGTGGAAGAGATTAGCCGGGGGATTGTGTAGAATGAAAGGGTTTTATGACGGGTCAAGCCCTGATGCTAATCACAGGTGGACGGAGGAAGGGGAGCTCGTGAGACCGGTTTGACCTGGGGCAGCAGAGCCAGCTGCCCAGGTCACAGAGAAGTCAGAGGGAAAGCCCATGTACTGTGAGGCCCGTATTTACTCCATTATAGCCTATGTGAGGGCAATGACAAGATGGCCACTGCTTCCAAAATGGAACCCGCGTAGTGAAGCAGAATAACGTGTACACAGTGCATTCATAGCTAGAACGATATATAAAGCACTCGTACATGCCGCATTTACCATTTGCGGTTTGCTAACACCAAGATAGACAGGGGTAGAGCCCTGTCCCCTACGCGGTCCCGAATATTAAAGTACGACAGCACTGGTTGTGCCACCCACAGAAGCAGCCTGTAAAAGTGTGTCTAAGGCTTGCCATTGCACAGCCTGTGTGCAGTCTGGTACTGCCATGCTGACTGGGCACCCACTTGCCAGTCCCTAAACCTTCCCTTTTCTTCATATCAGACACCCCTATCGTAGGCCCAAGGGCAGGGTGCATTTTAAGTACAAGGTAGGAAAAGCCCTGAAAGGTGAACATGCTAAAGTCCATACTACAGTACTACAGCAATTGTAAGTGCATTAAAAAATAATCAAAAATGAGCCGTCCAATATGCCTGGAATTCACTCTAGATATCATGTGGGAGAGCACTCTGTTGTTTAAAGACTATTGTGGTCAGTGTGATTCCTTTAAATACAGGTTATACAGTTCTTACTTTTCTTACCTACCCGTGCATAGACATATTTTTTTATTCTGTTATGTAAAACTCTGTTCAGGCAATATCCTTGAATATGTTTAGGAAGGCACCGGAAAACATATGTATATATTTTTGGTAGCAAAACAATGTGATCTGCAAACATCACTATAAGAATTATAGAATGCCCACTTTTTGGAGGAACTGATTTTAGGTCCCCTTATCTGCTCACTGATGCTGTTGCTGCTTAGCAGGAAGTGTAATGGTGCCAAGATGTAACCTTAGATTACAACCGTTTCACTTAGGACATTTCTCTCTTTAAGTCCATGCTTAAATATAATGTTAGAAAAACAGACTTGCTCGTATATCTTCATCAGAAACCTCGCCTTACGCCAGAGAAATTCTCTAACCACTGCCTTGTGAACCTTCTCTGTTTCCTGTGGAATTGTCTTGAAATATGTTGTCACTATTCAACTGGAAGAGCATATTTACGATTACCAACTGCACTCATCCTTCAAGGTTATTTTCCACTCCAACAGCAGCAATCACACAGTGACCATCCAGGTGCACAATTCCACCTTAAATATCACCACCAAAGGAGAGTGTTGACATGTAAGACTCCTTGATCTGTTGCTGGCCTTTAGTATGTGAACAATACTGCTGTACCAGCCACCCTTACCTCTCATATGGGCATCACCACTCTATCCTAAAGTGGTTCACTTGTGTTGATTCAAACCTATCCCAATCACATATGGTATTCCTGGAACTCCATATCTACTCCCATCCTGTTAGACATTTTGAAGTCTTAGTCACCTAAAAGTAGATATCCCTTCCCTGGTACGCCAATGACTTGTAAGACTTTCTCAATATGTTGTAAGCTAATGCCATTGATTGCATCAGGTTATGAATGGGCACCATCTAATACTGGATGTCCATGGTATGCCTAAAACACGCTCCAACCAAGTTGAATTTGTACCAAATAACAACACCACAATTCACTTAAAGAACCAGGCGTATCTTGCCAAAATGAACCATAAAGGCTTCTTCTCATCTCATAACATGTGCCAAGAACGTTGGCTTCTGCAAATACTCTTATCTGTCCTTCAAGGACTACATCAAGACGAGAGCAGCAAATTGAGCGATTCTTGTTGCTCAAAGACTTCAGCTCCACTGGTCAGGGTTGTCCCCTGTTCAGGAATCTCAGATACTTCCTTGGCTTCACGTAAAATGATCTTCCATTCCAATGTTGCCTGCTCATCAATCAGGGGGAATTTATATATCACATCCACAGTAAAGGAAACTCATTTCACCTTCATGCTCATATCAAGTTGAAGTTTAATGTGTGATGTACAGGGACTCCCACAAAAGCAGTCAAATATTGAGGTCAATACTCCATACAACTGGCAGCCGCAGCACGGTCCACTGTTGAAACAATTTCATGGCACAATACCCAGAGTGCCAAAAGGTAATGCACAGAGGGATGCATTCTTTCCTGCCTTTCAGTAACGGGAAATGGACAAGCCTGCATGTCAGACTCTGCTCCTCTCTCCAGTGTTTCAGGAAAGAAAATAAGACCCATTTGTTCATCACCTTACTGTCACCCACTGGCTTAACCTTCTTCATCCCTCCCACTCAAACATACCATGAGTTTCACTTGCAATGTATAGACTCTGTTTTAATATTTGTCAAGATCGGAACTTTCTAAATGTTGTGCTCTCTTAAGGTAGAATTTGTGTTTGCCACTCTCCAGAGATTCAGTCTGGCCAGGTCCCGGCATCGGCCTGTGGTCAGAGATGAAACTGTGAGACTCATGTTTTCTTCTCACTTCTGACCTGGTTAGTGACCAGTGTGTAGAAGTATTTGTGCATATGTAGGTGAATAAGGCACAGTAGTTTTTATTTTTTTATGCCCTATTCATTATGTTTTAACAAGGGTATCCAATGCACATCTAATGGAACTCATGCTGAGTATTAGTGAAGTAAGAGCTGAACACTGAGTGCTGAAGATGGTGGAATGAGTAGGTGTAGGCAGATATTTGAGTGGGTCTTATTGAAGATTATGCTGGGCATAATTGGATGTGTGGCTGATTTTATCGAGTATAACATATACTTGGTTGGATGGTATTATAAGAAGGACTGTTAAGAGGGTGTCAAACGGAGTATGTTAGAGTGCCATGAGAGGTACCAATACTGACTTGAAAGGTAGTGTGTGTTTTCAATAGTGTGAAAAGAAAGGAGCATATGGTAAAGTAGCTAATAGTTTCCATGTTGGTGTGAAAGGGAGTGTTGAGAACTAATGTGAGCAACAGTTTGCAAAGGAACACACAAAGATGTAGAAACTGGTGTGAGTGGTAATTTTACAAGGTGGTGCCTCATGGTACGTAACAGTGTGAGTAAGTGATGCTGTGAGTAATAGAATGAATATGAACATTTGGTGTGTGATAATTGATTTCATTTATAATACGAAAGTGAAAGCATGGTGGTGTGGGAAGTGATGCAATTGAGGGTGTGAATGGTCATGTCTCTGGGTGTGATAGAATGTGACATTGTTCGTGGGGAAAGAGGTGCATTTGAGCAGCAATGTAAGTAGTGCTGCCAGTAGTTGTATAAATTCTAGCATATAGTGTAGTGGATGAAAGCAGTCATGGCGGTGGAGCAGGGAGAGACAATGTATGTGGCTGGGTCACTGATGGTATGAATGGAAGCTTGTTGTGGTGTTAGTATTAGATGGAAGGGAATATATGTTGGTATTAGCTCTTAGATGAGGTTAATCCGGAGGACAGGGTCAGATAGTGCTGAGTTTGACTTGAGGTGGTGGATGTGGCTAGTACCCTCAGAGCTTTGGTGCATGGGTCATGCAAGGCACTCAAGAGCTGTCACCCTGATAAGCATATGCTTATAATTCTGAGAAATGTTATGATTAAAATGTTTGCATAGACATAACGATTTTGCTTTCACTTTTGTTAATTTATAAACCTCCCTCTAGTTGGAAACTAAGTAATATTGTTTTTTCCTGTAAGAGATGTTACTTTATTTAGTTGTAGAAGCAAAGCATGATTTCACATACAGACATGTATATCTCTTCTCAGATGAAGAACTGTTCTGCCTGGCCTCATTAAAAGTGTATTGTGGGACAGATTAAGTATCAAGCTGTTTAACTTTAGGTAAAGTGCTTATGGGTTGTCACATTAAACATAAGGTGTTTCACTGAGTTAAGCACTTGATGCTGACACCTGTGTTTCACCTGCAGATCATGGGTTTGTATCCTAGAAAGGCCCACACAATCTTTTAATATTTCTTGAGCGTCCCTGAATTGGGTGATAGGCATTTAATCATCATAATCATGTTTTTGTGAAGTGCTGAATACCACAATATTCTTGGTTTTTGGTACTGTTAATATTATGTGTTACTGATAAAGAAATACTTTCCAATGAGGTTAAAGCAGCTCATTAACATTGTTCCCTTTGCTCTTCGGTCAAAATACTTTGGGCCCAATTTACAATCAACATTATTTAGATGGTAAAGTTGCACTATAGAAGAACTACTCATGCACTATGAAATGCAACTCTAAGGCTGGAGATCTTTAGCTGCGACTCACCTATCTTTTCTGTGAGGAGCTCTCCGCGATGGTGGTGAAAAGCTATGCATGCCTAGAAATATTAGAAAATGTGAGAGGGACCAGGGTGATTAGCAGGAAAATAGAGGATAGTTACCACTATTTGTGAGGTTCAAATGTACTCCAGCCCAGCGTAAGTCAAGCACCATACATGGCCAACCACTGGTACTGCAGCACACTCCAACAGAAAACAGTGGAGGCAGGGAATTAATTTAGCACCCCTTAGGAACTAATGTTAAATTAACTAAAATAGCTTGATCTTCAAAATCATATATAATATATATGTTTAAGTTATGTAAAAATCTATATAATTATCGATTAAATAAACCTAGTTTAAAGAATTAAATTAGGGGGCGTGGCCAACCATCATGGCCGATTGGACGTAACTCCGATCGGCTCCATGCCAGGCCCTAAAGAATTTAGCGTTCAGAAGGCACTAGTCAGCCCAAATTCAGTCGCATGCTCACCTGGGACGCCCAGAGTTGTGGGGGCTGACATGTGGCAAGAACGGACCCCCTATGGCGATGTGAGGAGAAAGATTTCATGCCGATGGTCCCCGAGGCTCGCACCAAGATGGCATCTCCTGCCATGCTTTACCGCAAAACCACTCGCTGTGACATCAAGACCTGCCAGAGTCCACGCGAGTGAGGAGGCGGATTGCAGGTGCCGGGTGTGAGCTCGCCTGGCCCCCAGACATTAACGCTGCCTGCGGACCGCCGGAGCCCGGCTCTATCGGCGCCCACGTGGGAGGACACGACCGGGTGGTGGTGGTTCCAGGGGGCAGAGGTGAGCCCCCGAGCGAACGGAGATACCGGAGGCCCCCCTGGATGCAAGAGTTAGCAGAGGTGAGGAGCGGGGGGGGTCTCCTCTACACTGATGCGGCCCGCGTGATTCAAGCTAAACTGCGAGGTGCCTGACCCTAAGATGGCAGCGGTCAGGCACATTCACTGAGCCTGGTGAGAGGGCTCCGACTGGAGACTTCCCGCTCCTGATGCCTTTCCCTGTCTTGGCCGCCTGCTTGCGCCCCTGGGAGGACCCAGGCTCCAACAACACTTCACCCCACAGTGGTTCTTGATGCATGGCCTTGGAGACAGGAGACAGCCTAGCACCTTAACAAAGTAGGGCTACGGCGAAGTTTGATGAAGTAGCCTGGTGGCCCTGGGGGGGTGTTGCACCCTTACTGGAGCTGCTCACAAATAACTGCCTAAGCTTCGTTGCTTCACCTAAGGACGCTGTTTTTTGCCTGCAGCTTGTCGCCCCAGGAGGGGCCCATATCGCCGCCATTGGGGAGCGAGTAGAGAGGGGAAAGGAAAGGAAAGCCTTACGGGACTCAGTCACGCACCAGCCCCTGCGGCGCAACACCTGTGCTTCCCCGCCCATCTACTGCTTATAACAGCTCGCGGAACCCGCTGCCGCGGGTCCCGCTTCGTTGCTTCACCTAAGGACGCTGTTTTTTGCCTGCAGCTTGTCGCCCCAGGAGGGGCCCATATCGTCGCCATTGGGGAGAGAGTAGAGAGGGGAAAGGAAAGGCGCAACACCTGTGCTTCCACGCCCACTCATCTTATTAAAGTCTCACCGATAACCGCTACGCGGTACGCGTGCGGGACGCGCCGGACCAAGCCCGGACAAAGGGCGGACAGTCTGAGACAGTCCGGGACAAGAGGGGGAAGGAGGGGGCCGCATACTGGTCTATTGTAAGTTAATATTTCGTTTAGTTAGCTGTTGGACTCGATCAGACAGTACTGTTTTCAGGATCGGTCAATGAGGTGCTTGGCAATCCCATGTGATTAATTAATTGGGATAGGCAGCTACATTCAGAGTAAGTCAATATTTTCCCGCTTCCTGCGGTATCAGTCTGCTGTGAGGATTTGTTATAGGCCAGGCCCAGTCACAATGTCTAAAGCTAAACCTGCTGCTGTGTCCACCACCCTGGATAATTATTTGGTCAAGATGGTTGACAAAATCAACCATGAACGTAGGAAGTCTCTAGGACGCTCAGGGCCACAATGCACGAGTCCCCCCCCGCTCAACCAACTGGTCCTCCAGTCTAGTACCAACCTAGATGTTATTACTTCTCCAGATCCTATAGATTGTTCGATACTGGGTGTTCCAAAGGATATCACAAGCGTGGTTAGTGATACCCCTGGCCCTTCTAATGATACGGATTCTGGCCAAGCTGTCTCACCTACTCCTTGCTTGACGGCCCCAAGGCCACAAAGATTATTACGCTCATGCAGGAACTATAGTAAAATTACACAGCCTAAACGAGGGGGGAACCGCTCCACTAAGAGAACTGACCCCATAATATCCAATATTCAACGAGATCAATCAGCATCATTGGATGGTACTAAGATCACTCTAGATAATGAGCAACTTGACTTTCTGATTAACGCCATAGATGTCAAGCTTGATTTATTGGTTAAACCCATTTTGACTAAACTCGCTACACTTACAGATGAAGTAGTCAGACTGGGAGGTTTATTGGACTCACTTATTAAGGCTGGTACTGAAGCAAAAACAAATGAACAAGGACCGGCAGAGGTAATTCCTATTACTTCTAACTCAATCCCTTTAACGGCAGGTAGCAGAAATTCTAATTTTTGTACTGGGAATGTTTGTGAAGTACCATCCGCTGTCCCCAATACGCCCCCCCAGCGGCCGGGTCCCATTAATCCACCCCTTGATCCAGTAATAGGGAAGCAGTTGGGCCCCAATGTACACGCTAACAGTCTTAGTAGCCCTCAACCGGATTTACCACCGACTTGTGCACCTTTCGTGGCAGTCTTGACAAACGTTCCCCCAGTTAGAGAGTCCGGTAGTAATTATGGCTTTGGTGAATCCCACTCGTCATTAAAGAATAAGACTATGGACTGGCTTCATCGACGGTGTGGCTTCCCTGTAGCCCTATCAAAGGATATCCTAAGCACTAGAAGAACCAATTGGGTTGGCAAATCCCGTAAGACTTGTGAGGGAGACTGTATTGTCATTAATTTCCGGAACCCACAACTTACCTCCACTGTATTGATTAAAGCTGCATCTCTCCCTACAAGTGACCAAGGTATCTCTCTACGCCCTCTTGGGTATTTTTATAGAGATCTTGTTACCCAATCTGATGCTGAGTGTCACCGGTGGAGGCCAAGCGACCGGAACCTGTGTGCCGGCCCTACTATCCCTATGTTCAATAGATTCGAGCCCCTGAGCGGGCTTGATTGTAACGACTGACTGGTACCCCTTTTAGCTGATATTGGATTCGAGGACGCTTCCCTGGGAAAGGGGAGGCGTAGTCTGGTCCCTGGGGTTCCTGATCCTGTCGACCCTATAAATATTATTGGTGCTTGTGGTAGTCCTATTGTTCCCCAGTGGATTGTGAGTCCGAAAGTCAGGTCTCCGATGATAGGGATCGGACAGTACTAAATAAGCTCACCCCTCCAGCCAACTGTGGCCCGTGCTCAATTGCCTGCTGGAATGTTGCGGGACTCTTACATAAGGACGCTTGTTTAGGTTGGTTTGATTTTATCAATCTTTTTAACATTATATGTTTTCAGGAAACCTGGAGTGTGGACCCCATCAATTATAATGGTTTTGTTTCTTACCAACTGCCGGCCGTGGCTTCCAACTCGGGAAGAGCCAAGGGGGGGCTCTTGACACTGATCTCAGTGGAAGTACCACTTACTGTAAAGAAATATGTTTTGATTGGGGCCCATTCCCAGATCCTATGGCTTTGTCAGGAGCCGGATAGAAATATCCTTTTAATCAATTTTTATAATAATGTATTTGATAATACTAGGCAACAGGTAGTGTTCGCCTTAGAGTCTGCTCTGGCAAACATTGTCTCGGGAAATGATATTGTCTTTGATTTTATCTGGCTAGGGGATTTTAATACTTCTGCTTGTCCATTTTCTGCAAATAGGGTCTGTGGTTTTGTAAACTGTTGGGGGGAGGGCGTCCCTCATTTTCCCCATAATCCCTATGGTGAATCATTAAATAAAATTCTGATGACCTATGACATGGAGATGTTGGGTAATAAGAAAGGCGCTATTGGCGAAACCCTCCCTACCTTCACGGGCCGAAATGCTAACACTGTTATTGACTTCATTTGTATTTCTTCTAGCCTTAACCCATGGTGTACAGTCCCCCTGGTAGTTGATAATCTAATTAGTGATCAGAACTGCCTGACTATGGAGGCCGTCCTCTGGAAGGCAAAATATGGCCCTAAACCTAATATAGTAGCTAATATCGAACCACATCGACCCAATGGACCCAGAATCAGGTGGAAGGGGGATAAGGCGGATATCCTGTCCAACTCCATTATTACCAAATGTGTTAACGAAATTGTTTTTATCATAGAGAGCAGAGATTTAACTGATGCCATCATGCACAAGTTTATTAACATTAATCTCAGTATAGAAGCTAAACTTACCAAGCCTCTTAAGGGTAAGTCATGCCGGCAAAGGGGGTGGTTCGATCATGCTAGCACCATCGCCCTCAAGGGCCTAAAAGAGGCTCTGGCAGCCAAACCAAGGGACAAAATCCTGATCAGGGAGCTTAGAGCCACCTACCAGGCTGCAGTTACCAACAGAAAGGTTGAACTACGACAAGAGGCATGGGACAAGCTAGATCAGGCTGCTGAAACATCAGATTCCTCTCTATTTTGGGCGACAGTCAATTGTCCCTTCTTAAAGAACGAGGAGATACCTGTATTGACGGCAAACGTCAGCGCGGAAAGTTGGGTCTCTCACTTTTCCCTGATTTTTGATTCAGCTACACCTTTGGAGGCAGGGGGAGGTGTCTGGCCAATCATTCCCTTAGATATATCTTTATCTGAAGTTCAGGATTGCATCTCTGCTAGTAAAGGAGGGAAGGCCCAGGGACCTGATGGGGTGCCCATAGATGTCTATAAAAAAGAACCTGAGATATGGGGCCCGCTACTAACCAAAGTATTTAATGCAGCTGTCTGTTACGGTGTCCCGCATACCTGGGAGGAATCTATTATTATTCCTATTTATAAGAAGGGGGAGAGAAGGGATGCTAAGAATTACCGTCCGATCTCCCTCCTAGATTCCTCCGTGAAAATTATGAGCCGGGTGCTTCTTGTCAGATTAGAAGAATGGGCCGAATCGAACAACATTTTGGCAAATTCCCAATACGGTTTCAGGAAGGGACGAGGGACAGTAGAACAGTGCCTCAACCTAGAACTTCTCATAGGGAAATATACGAAGGCCAAGAAAGGCTCCCTTTTTCTCTGCTTTGCAGATTTAAGCAGTGCCTTCGATATGGTAAACCACAAGATCCTATGGGAGAAATTACTTGAAATGGGGGCACCGGAGGGCATTGTTTATTTTCTGGCAAGGTTATATGCTGACCTTAGCTCAAGTGTTCGATACGGCCCTGGAGGGGAGCGCACCCCAAAGTTTCTCATTAGGCGTGGTATCAGACAGGGGTGTGTGCTCGCCCCCCTACTTTTTACACTTTTTATTAATGAGGTTGACTCTGTTTTAAAGACTGTTGTGGCAGACGCACCAAAAATTCTTGATTTTCATGCTCCAGTTTTACTTTATGCGGACGATGCCGTTCTTCTTTCTAGGACCCCCATCGGCCTACAACGCCTAATGGACAGGTTTTCTCTGTTCATTAAGGAAAGGAAGCTGATGATTAACAAATCAAAAACCTTCGTTATGGAATGTGGGAAGGGCCGCAAAAAACCGCATTCTTATTTTATCGAAGGGCATAAGGTCCAAACGGTTGACACTTTTAACTACCTAGGTATAACCTTTTCCAAGACAGGTAGTTGGTCCAGTGAAATCACCCATGTTAGGGCTAGAATGGCGAAATGTGCCCACGGGGTGTTTATGTTCGCTTCAAAAATTGGGGATAAGCGGCTTAGAGATATGTTGAAAATCTACCAGATGAGGTGTCTTTCAATTGCCCTTTATGGAGCGGGTGTTTGGGGGCACGTTTTGACCGGGAGTCTACAGGTGGAGGAAAATCTCTTCCTAAAAAGATTATTATGTTTACCCATTTCAGTTTCTACGGATTTGGTGCACAGGGAGTTCGGAATCCAACATCTCTCAGATTCTGCTGCCCTTAGACCACTTCTGTTGTGGCGTGCAATTTGGATAAAGGAAGAGACCTCCTTAAACAGAGATATTATTAAGGATTGTTTTACGATTGATAACCATCTAAAGATTCCATGGGTTAATTTTGTCACGAGTAGTTTCATGGAGATTTATGGTCTTAACCTATCTGAGGATAGTCATGCCGCCTCTAGTTTGACCAAAAGCGAGATGAAATCTGTTTTTATGACCCAAAAGTCTGAGCGACGTGAGAGGGCCAGTAGTAACCTTACTACTTGTATGCTCTACGGAAGTTGTTGCGATTCAATAGGTTACCAACCGTATTTGAGCTTTGTAACCAGACCCTCCCATCGGTTCGTTCTGACCAGATTACGTTTTGGGATCGTCCACCATTTAGTGGCGTTCCCAAGTATCAAAAAGCACCCGATTGGCCCTTGCCCTTGTGATTATACTACTGCACAAAGCACTTTGCACCTTCTATTGTTCTGCTCACTCTATGGCAAATTTCGTATAGTCTTTTTAAAACCAGTTTTTAAGAAATATGGAGTTAGGACAGTTAAAGACACCATGAAATTGTTATTTAACCCTTCACCCGATGTCTGCTTTTTTACTGCTACATTTCGTCTCCAAGCCATTAAGGCAAGGCCTAGTATTATTTTTTAATTGTTATTCAACTGTATTTTAATTGCTTGTTTGACCATGTTGCATAAAGGATGTTTTTTAGGGTCTATCTTTTTTGTTTGTATTTAAAAGATGTTTTTTTAAAATGTAATGTATGTGCTTTTATGGACTTTGTGTTAAGCTCCGAATAAAGCCTTATGAACTGAACTGCCTAAGCTTTACAAGAATGTCCTGAGCTCAAAGCAGAGTTCCCAGGGTCATGTGGGCCCTGTCTGGAACATGGAACATCCTGGACGTGGATCTGCCATCCTATGCGGTGGTTCCTAGCTATCGACCCCGGGCAGCTACGGGATACCTGAACGGCACCCGCTACTGCAGCATGGCTATCCCTGGTCCCCGTGTCACCCTAACTCAATATCACTGAGCTTCTTTTGCTTGTTCCGGAAAGATCTCCTGGTTGGCCCTGGTGTGCAGAGTTGGTGGGCCGAGGCAGCGCCCAGTCCTCACGACATTTCCCTATGCCACCCAAAAAGTTACAGCCCACGAAGGTCTCCAGCTTCTTCTCCCCCACCCCCAACAGGGCAGTCAGTGATGAGACGGCGTGGCCCGACGAAAGTATGGCACTCACACAAGAGGACCTGATGGCCTCGCTTTGAGAATTCAAGCAACAACTCAGGGATGATAGCAAGGCAGATATGGGGGCCTCCTTTGATGCATTTAAGGCTGAGATGGGAGGCCGGCTGGTGGCCCTGCAATCTGATGTGAACTCAATCGGGGCCCGCGCTCTCGACCTTGAGACAAAACACCAGGAGATGGAGGAACGTGTGAGACCCCTGAAGGCCCAATCTGAGGACCTAAGTGCCCAGTTGAAAGCCACAGTGCTCCGCTGTGAAGACCCTGAAAACTGCTCCCGTCGGGAAAACATACGGGTGAGAGGCTTGGATGAAGGCTGCGAGGGCCCGGATCTGGAGGCCTTTATGGTAGGGCTGTTCTCATCAGTACTTGGAGAAGCTGAACCGGAGGTCCGACTAGAGAGAGTTCACAGAGTGGGGCCCGAACCCCAGGAGATGCCAGAAAGCCCAGGGATGTGCTGGCAAAATTGAGTTCTTTTAAAACCAAGGAGTTGGTACTCCAGAAGGCGCGAGCCCTCAACAAGATATCCTTCCAGAATGCCGAGTGTTCACTCTACCAGGATGTGGCACAAGCCACACTTGCTCACGCCAACAATTCCGACCCATCACCGCAGCCTTAAAGGACCATAAGGTGAAATACCACTGGACTTACCCCTTTGAAATAACCTTTACACTGGACAATAAGAAATATCACTGCACAGAACTAGAAGAGACAGCGGCTATCCTGGGTATCGAGGTGCCACTCATGATGCAGGTGGCGGAGTTGAGGGGAGTGGAGGCGATGGTGTGTCTGAAGAAGCAAGGGGGGGCCTTGGATTCAGCAGCGAAGAGCCGGCAAAAGCACTGCGGGTTGACAAAGTCCTAGTTTTTTCTTGTTGCTCTGTAATTTTAGCCCCGACTAAGACAACCATGATGTCCAGTGGATCACAGGCCCTGGGAGGGGGGGCACTGGGATCGTTCCAGTCTGGTCGTAGTCTCTCTGACTCGTGCGATGAGGCAGTAGGGGGTAAAGGCTTGAAGTTATCATGCCATCCACATCATACAAACCATTTGTAAGTTACTAACCTATTTGTGCCTACAGAGCTGTCTCTGGGCCTTGGTGGCGGAATTTGGTCAGCCCCAACTACTGCTTGAAATGAGGTTCTCCTCTTTGTTGTGGTGTCACGTACTTGTCACACTTTTTGTTATGTTGCTGGGGTGGGGAGGAGGGACGGGGGAGGAACGATGCGGGAAATGTTCAAAGGAGTGAGGTTGAGTGATCAAGCTACCCAGTTTTGATGATGGATGATGGGGGTTAACTGTTTGATATGGAACGTAAAGGGGCTTAACTCCCCTAACAAGCGGTAACGAATCTGGACATTCCTAAATGACCACCAGATTCAAATAGCGGCCCTGCAGGAGACACACCTCCTACGTAAAGAGAAACAACGTTTGAAAAACAGGGCCTATCCACAGATCTTCTGTTCTTTGGCACACATTGAACATAACGGGGTGGCGCTTCTCTTTCACACTTCAATCCCCTTTCTCCACCACAATACTAAAGCTGACAAAGAGGGGCGGTTCCTGATGGTTAGGGGTGAAATACAGGGTAGATTGTGCACTATTGCCACAATTTATGCTCCCAATGCAGGGCAACATGAGTTCCTCAGCTCTTTTTTTAGTAACACTGAAGGTGTTCGCAAGAGGCGACATCTTATTGCTTGGTGACTTCAATCTGATTTGGGACCCGGCCCAGAACACTACTCACGCCCATAGGGCGGCGGGGGAGGGGGTTAGCAAACCACTTAAAGCGACATTGCAGGGGATGGGACTGGTAGATGTTTGGAGGAATGCCTATCCCACGTCCCGGGAATATTCCTTCTTCTTGCATTCACATAGGACTTACTCAGTGGCCGAAGTGGGCGGGAACGGCAGGGCACGGCGTGCCCCTGCTTCTTTAATTCTAAAGATTCCGCTCCCCTACTTTTTTATTTTGAACATGCGTACCTGGACGTAAGAAATATCCAAGGCCTGCAGAGAAGGCTCGGCATTAGTGGGTGTTTGGGGACGGGCGGGGAGCAGGGAAGGAAAAGGTTTTCGTCTCTTGCTTCCTGCTCAGACAAGACAAGGAAGGTGTCTGCTTCTGCTCTGCCTCTGGCAGCTGCGCCCCCCTCTTTCCTACCCTTATTCCCTCTCTCTGTCTGTCTAACTCATCCTCACTTACCGTGACTCAAGAAATGGTTCTCACCCTCTCTTTCTTCCTGTTGTTCATTTGTTCCCCTGTGAAATGGATGCACAAAAGAAAACAACTTTTGCTGGAAATGCCGTTTTGACATTTTTATATTCCGAAGTGCAGCCTCGGAAATAAAAGGGTTCAAAATATGAAAAATCAATAAATAAATAAAGCAAGATGGAGTGTTCTTAAAGTGGCCAGATTGGTTTTATTCAAACCCCAAAAACAAGTTCGTTGAAAATATGTTTGTTCTCAAATTCACCGACATAGAGACAGGCCAGGCTCGGCGCACAGTAATCGTATCAAAAATGTCATCAACAGCAACTGGCATATCATTAACAATGAGGAGGAACACAAATTGGAGAGACCCATCTTTGCTTTCAAAAGAAATAGGAGCTTGAGAAATGAACTGGTCCATACGTATAGAGAGAATAGGGGCCAAGTACAAAGCACGCTGGACAGAGCCATTGCTTTGGGAAATGTAAAGTGTGGCACATGTAATGTCTGTTCACTATGTATTGAGTCAGATAGTTTGGAATACAATGGACACAAGGTATCCTCTAGATCCCTTAACAACTGTAGGAGTAAAAACATTGTATATTTCCTCAAATGTCCATGTGAGAGAGGTTACGTAGGAGAGACTGGCAGGGAGCTTAGAATCAGACTTCAAGAACACCGCTCCGCCATTAGAACTAAGAAAGTTAATGCCCCTTTAGTTACCCATTTCATTGAAATGGGCCACAATGAGTCAGACTTAAAATGGTTTATCTTGGAGAAGATATGGATGGGGCCTCGCGGAGGGAATATGGAACAAAAAAGGAAAATCAGAGAGCAATGGTACATCTCACTCTTGAATACAGTGAGAAATGGTCTTAACTCGAGGGAGGAATGGGATCGTCTGATCAGATAACAGTTCTATCCCTCAGGAGTTTCTCCAGATTATTCGGGTTTGTTACCTGCGCTTAGAATCTGTTCTGTATATGCCCCTCCAAGAGTTTTCTCCAAGAGTTTTCTGCAAAAAGGAACTCGCTGCGCACTGTTCTCTAATACATATCTGGAATATCTTTACTCTAGTATGTTTTATCCTGAATGCTGGCACTTCGAGTATGTTGTTGCCTGAATTTGGGTTTTCGGCATTATTCATGCTGTTGAGTTAGTTTGCGTCAGCAAACAATTGGTACTTTAAACTTCTGTTGCCCTTATTCGTGCGTACAGCATTAATTATGTAGGAAAGTAACTGTTGGCAGTAACGATATAAAATTTGTTTGCCTTTGCTAAAGTAGTGGGGTTTTTCTGATTCGGTTTTTAATTCCGTTTTTGTGACTTAGGTCTTAACATAACCTTGTCGCAATCTTGTGACAATCCTTTATTTATAGTGAGGGTGCAGACATAGGAACGATTGGATTATGTACCTCTTTTGCTCATTCAAAGATGGCCGCCTTGTTTGCCATTGGAAAACCTTAGTTTAGACTGCTTGCTGTAGGCTCATATCGACCTCGTTGTGATTTTTCACGAGGGTGTATCGCACTGGTGTCAGAATATACAGCCAGCAGTTCTTTTTTCATTCGGAACCTTCTGAAGAGGACGGGTGACGGACTTTTATTTTCGGTCAGTTCACCCCGTTTAAACTTTATTATACCAGTGGCTATCTTTTGGTAGTCCAAGATGGCCACGTTTTTGGGTTTATTCTCGCCGTCATGGTTTAGACGTTCCACAGCTGAGGCCGATTGAATGCCTTGCCCCCGAGGAGCAGGGGATATCAGGTGGATCTCTGTGTTGCTCATTTAGATACGCGCTTCCTTGGGGACCAGGTCAAGGTTTTAAGATTTCCACGTTCTACAACGGAGTGAGTCGAGTTTGATTGCGGCGAGGTTAGCTTTCCCGTTTAGCCTCTGGGAATCCGCTGACTAGCATCTGTTGTAGGTGCGGTTTCAGCGTTTTTTGAGTTTGCCGTAAATGGTAAAAAGAATCCCATTGTCTGTGGTACAGCCGCCAGTTGTGTTTTAATAGTATTTTTTGGGACTAAACATAAATAATATAGATATGCCATTAACAGGATAGAGGTAGTCATATATTTTGTATATTAATGCTGAGTTTATCGAGAACTATAGACATAGGTATGCAACAACAAGAGATTTAACCCATATAATCTCTTTGTCTTATTTTCTATCCTTCACAGAAATCTTTGGAATCTCGAGAATACTTGCACAATCGAGATCCAACTAATACATCTGTTAATGAAGTATGGATATTTAGGACGGATATGCTCTTAAAATAATAGAGTATTCCCTTATCTTAGAGACGTTTTATAGACGGGAATGTTCCCTGTTTTTAGTAAGTGGAACTTATATATAATGTCGTTTTGGGGCTGGCAGTTGGTCCATATGATATTTATGCTTGGACTTCTCTTACAGTTTATACGGGTCCCACTACCTGCATATCACGAGCGCATTTCAACACGGATACATAGGATGGCAGGTATATATAATAAGACAGATATGAGGGTAATAAATCCTCCTTTAGCAGGCTAAGAGACGAAGCTATAATCATATCCAATTCTATCTTCTCAGATTAAGAGGTGTGTACCCCTATGTTCCCTATGAATCTATCGTACTCCCGTAAAGAGATATAAGGGAAGGAATCCACGAGTACCTACCGCTCGGATGTACTGGCTAGAATAGAAGGTAATATCCCTCATCTAATAGAAACCTAGTTGTTCTATTTAAATAAGAAGAGCGCATGGATGATGTGTTGTGAATAGCTGTTTTAAAGATTGGCAGTACATGTATGGTTGTGGTTGATGAATCACCAGGAGAACTACACCTCTCTCTCCTCTAATGGACTCTGTTGCCCCTGTTAGACTTCTGGAACTGATATGGGGATTTTTATAAAATTGTTGACACCTATGTATGGCATGGATTGATGTAAATCACAATTGTATATTTTAGATAGGTATATAAAATGTATGTATTTTTGGTTTTTAATGTCAATTTTTATGATTTGTCTAGATTTTCTATACTGTGGGAGATCATAATTAACTGTCCTGAAGAAGGTGGTCTTCTATCTTTAGTTCTCCACCGAAACGCGTCGACGCAATCTGAAAAGGGAGACTATAGATCGGAATGACATCTGTTCTCCGGAAAATTCAAACATTAAGTATCCATTGTAATGAGAATAGTTGATCTAGATCATTTGTCTTCCTTTTGTATTTTGATTAGAAAACATCTTTCTTACTTGTGTTCTCCCAGTGTTTATAAATGGTTTTTAGGATGAAATTGGTTTAGTGCATATTTTTATTGTATGTTTTTTTACTGTACATTCTTTATTTGTTAACTGTCCAACAAATACAACATTGGGCGCGGATTTTACTGTCTTGTGATTACTATAAAAAAAAATTTTATCATGTCATTTTTTCTAATAAAATATAGAAATTTTTAATTACGAGTCCAGATTTGGTTAAGACAATGGTGTTTGTTCTGGTGATTGATTGTTTGGTTGTGAGTAAGAATCTGTGAGTTTACCTGGTGACGTGCCAAATAGGGGAATTCTTCTCTTGACTTTTGTCTATCGGTGCTCTACCCCTATTTGCGGCAGAGAGCCCCTCTCTTTTACGTTGTTATATCAAGACTGACTTAGCCATGATATCCTATGTAAGGTGGATATCATGGCTAAGCATGCTTTGCCCTATCATCAAGCTATCGGCAAACTTTGTGAGATTATCGCTGGATTTCCAGCGATAATCTCACATTTGGCAGTTAGAGCTTGGAATTTTATCGCTTTGAGGATAAGCGTTGCTTATAGCACGCTATCTCAGCGATAAAATTCCACGTTACCCGGCGATAATTATCCTAGCGCTAAGTGCGCTTAGCGATAATTATCGCCGGTCCTTGATGATATGCCCCGTGGTCTTTTTAAACCATACTGCTTACGTTTTGTAAGCATATAAGCAGTGGACATTGAATTGGGTCCTTTCTGGGCCCTGTAGCTTTCAGGCAAAAATACTCGTTGATTTCTGCATAAATGTAAAAGCGTTAAGTTCACCATGGTATTTCTGCTTACATTTCACATGCTTTATTTAATTTTTCATTCCCTATGAGTGTTTGCTTTTTCCAGGATGATGTTACTTTTTCCTTTAGGCAGCATATTGCTCTTACCTAGCGCGTAATTTGAATTGAGTCGCATCCAGTTGTTTATAACAGGTCAAATTGGATTGTAGTTGAAGGCAGTGTGAATTTCTCTCAGTGGGGCAGTATGGTGTTCAGTGAGGGAGCGGATGTAGCACTGGGGGCAAAGCTGCCAAATTTAGAACTAGGGAACCAGGTTCCTTCATGAACAATCCCCCAGACCACTCTCCTGAGGGAGCACATTCCCATGCAAGACCTTAGAAGGCCCTGCAAAACCGGAAAAGCCCTGGTGTCTTAGCACCAGCAGGTGGACCCTAGCAGTGGCAAGTGTGGGTTCACCTTGAAGGCTTGCCCACCACAATCCATACTGAAGTTCACCTCTAGTCTTGCGGGCAGGCCTACGAAGTAGCAGACCCTAGATCAACAGTGACTGCCACTGAGGTCACAGGACCCCTGAGAAGAGCTGTCTCTAGGGCGGTGCGACCGGTGTGACTGCAACAGGTGCTGACTTTGAGGAGGGGGCGTTGTAAATTATGGTTTTAAAAGCACTTGCGGCCTCCTTCCTGGCCTACAGCAATTTTCGGCAATAATAAAAATGTCATGATAACTCCGGTGATTAAACTTCTTCCTAGAGCGAGATCGGAGTTTTGTCTAGTGGAAGTTTTGACTCATGGAAAGATAGCGCAGAGGGTTAATGTGCCTGCTGCAAAGAAAATGTACCATGCCCATCACAAAGTGCACATATTTAAAATAGGTCAGTGGGTTACTGCTTTTGTCAGTAAGATCCTTTTTCTACTTGCAGTTTATAAGTTAAAATCCTAACAAAGAAGAGTGAGCTATTAACTTTTATCTAAGAACTGCATACAAACTGCAAGGTATAAACTAGAGCTTTATGTTTTTTTCCCTAAGCCTTTGATTATCCTAATGTTGCAAAAAGTGTTCATTTGGATAGAAATCAATAATGATTATTAAAGAGAACCCCCAATCATGGTATTAAGTTGTAAATTCTGAGTTTGTGTTTCTCCAGATCAATCACTATTAAACTATACAGCCTACTAATATGGTTGTCATGTGACTCCTACACCTTGTAGTCCTTTGTCTTATGTAACATTTCCTATACAGTGATTTATACTAACCCTGGGCGTAGTTCGCGAAGTAGCGCTACGCATAGCTACGCAAAGTGCACTTCGCACTACGCGAGCTACGCGTAGCACTTTGCGAACTGCGTAGTACCCTGTTCGCACTGTGCAAGATGCTATTTTCAATGATTGCACAGTGCGGACAAGGTTCTGGCACTGTGCAATCATTGAAAACAGCATCTTGCACAGTGCGAGCTGTAGTTTTCTGCCGTTCGAGTAGATTTTTACTTGAGCGGCAGCTTTTTCAACGCAGACTGGTAGTTTCTCATCGCGAGCGGTCGCGAGCATACGCGACCACTCGCAATGAGAAACCTGACCTCCCCGCGTTGAGGATCTTGCCGGGAGGTTTATTTTCCACGCTCGCGATCGCCAACTTGATGTTACTGCTCGCGAACGAGGAAAAAGTCTCACCAGGATGTCATTTTGCTTGCTCGCGGTCACCAACTTGACGTTGAGGACCGAAAGCAAGCAAAAAATGACCGGTGCACTACGCAACGCTACACTACAAGTGTTTGCACTGTGCTACATGCAATTCGCGTAGTGCGAAGTAGCGCCAACTTCGCAAACTATGCGAGCGTAGCGTAGTGCTTTGCCCAGGCTTAATTTACACACGTAAAATTGATTGTCTCTGTGTATATTGCTGACAGAGACTCCATAGCTCAGAAACAAATGCCTTGTGCTTCCACTTTTAAGCATATTTGGGACATTCTGTGATTAGAAACATATCCCACTTTGTGAATTTATTTTAACCCCTTGTGTGCCACGCCCTTTCAGAAATACAGTCCTGATGAGACCCAGTATCTAGAGCGGGTCGAAACGCCGTCGACAATAGATAAAGAGACAGCTTTGACTGAACTATTGTACATTGTATATAATCTGTCTTTAAAAAAAAAAAATTCAATAACCTTGTAAAGTCTTTTTTCACTTTGTCACATAATAAGAGGTTATGGTTCTTTCACTTGGGGTCACTTTTCACTGCTAATGTAAGATATAAATATTTTTTTTTTATATAAGATGTTATATCTGTGACATAAACATTGTATATTTAATAAACTGACCTCGGCTGAGGTTTGGTATATTTCGGAAGGAAATAGGTCTTGTGTGGGCTTACTGTGATTATTATTTGAGTTATACTGCAGTTTTATTAGGTTATATATCCTTTTGATATCCATGTGTGTGATTGATTCAAAAGCAACCATTGATGTTGCATATGACAGATCAACATTTACAAATGAGTTCCTTGTGAATATTGTTTTTTGTACTTACCCGGTTCACAGGGATATAAGGGTTGCTCTTGTGAATTAGAATAATAACCCATATTAATCGTTAAATAATCATGTGTATCCATTGGATGTATTACATAACATAATAAGCTGTAACTGGTCAGTGAAATGCCAAACAAATACTAAAAATTGGGATGTTTTGCCAATCCTGCCCACACCTCTAACTCAGTCCACTGATCCAATCCTCAGGTTATTCCCGCCCTCTGATTCTCTGCCCACAGTTCCCCTACTTTTTTTTCCCCACTTTGACCACTGGACTTACTCTAGGATCGACCACGCATTCATTAGTTAATCCCTCCTTCACACAATAGCGGGATCCCAGTTCCACCATATATGCTTGTCAGATCATGCGCCCCTAGAGCTAGTTCTTGATTGGCCCGCCCGCGCTCTAAGCTTGCTGTGTGGTATTTCCCTAACTTTCTCCGTAGGGGTCGACTTCTAAGAGATGAGTTAAGGAAGGAAATCACTGAGTTTTTTTACCTTAACGACCCGGCGGAAACCTCCCTGGCCAACAACTGGGACGCCTTCAAGGCTGTTATACGGGGGAAGTGCATCGAACTGGATGCCACCCTAAAAAAAAAACACAACGTAAGGGGGAGTATCTCCTCCTTGAGGGGGAGCTCCGAAAGGCTGAAGCTGCCTACAAATCTAACCCCTCGACCCAAACCCTCCGTAAGACTACACATGTGAAGGGGAAGCTCCAGGCTATTTACACTAACGGGGCTGGAAAAACCCTATTACGCTTTCAGGCGCGTAGCTATGAGGGTGGAAACAAGGTGGGTTCCCTACTGGCATGCCAGCTGCATGTAAGACAGTAAAAGGAATACATGAAGCACATTATCAATGGGCAAGGGATCTCTCACCAAAGCGAAATCGGGAAAGGCAAGGCCTTTTGGGACTTCTATCACTCCTTGTATACTGCAGACTCATTAGACGCGAAGGTTCAGGACCAATATCTCGAGGCTCTGGACCTACCCCAGGTCCCAGCCTCTGCTAATGAAGGCTCGAGTAGCTCCATCTCCACGGAAGAGGTCTAAAACGCGATCGACTCCCTCAAGCTCCAAAAAGCACCCGGCCCTGATGGCCTCAATGCCCACTTCTATCGTACCTTTGCGCTGGAACTGGTGCCTCGCCTGGTACAGCTTTTTAACGACATAGCTGACAGGCAGGAGGCGACCCCCTCTATGGGAGAGGCTCTGATCGCCGTTATCCCCAAATCAGGGAAAGATCCCACTAGGTGCGCCACTTATAGGCCTAGAGCACACCTGAACTTGGATGCCAAATTATACTCTAAAATATTGGCCTTATGCCTGGAAAATATCATGCCGGCTCTCGTGCAGCCATATCAGGCGGGTTTCATCAAAGGGAGGCAAACTCATGATAGCCTCCTGAGGGTGGTTAACATTATTGAGAAAGCACAGATAAAGGCCAGACGCGTAGAAGGCCTTTGACCGCGTTGACTGAGCCTTTCTGACCAGTACATTAAGACAGTTTGGCCTTAATGAGACCTTGATTGGCATGATACGGGCAAACTATTGCGCTCCGAGATCCAGGGTCCTAATAAACGGGGTTGTATCAGAACCCTTTAATCTTTCCTGGGGAACTAGGCAGGGATATCCGCTGTCCCCCCTATTGTTCACACTCAGCACTGAACCTCTGGCGGAGCATATTCGATCCAATCCAGATATAGGGGGGGTCCCGTTTTGGCACGGATGAACACTAGATCTCTGTCTTTGGGGATGATGTGCTACTCCCTGTCACAAAGCCGCAATCCTCTCTCCAAGAGATCCAGTTCGAGCTTGCCTCATATGAACAGGCATCGGGATTCAAGGTAAATCTCTCAAAATCTTTCTTTCTCAAACTTACCGTGCCTAGGGAGACCATGCGGCTTATTGAAAGAGCATCCCCTTTTCAGACCATGCACAAAGGCATCACATATCTGGGCTTTAAACTCATCCCCAAGCTACTACACCTCTACGGGGCTAATTAAACACCCCTGTTGCGCCAACTTAAGGCGGATCTGACTACATGGAGAACTACCTATCTTTCTTGGATAGGGCGAATCAATGCTATCAAAATGAACGTCCTCCCGCGCCTACTGTATCTCTTTCAGGGCCTCCCTATTCCAGTGGACCGGGCGCTTTTCTCTGAGCTGAAGACAATGATTACCAAGCTTATTTGGCAAGGGCAAAGAGCTTGACTCTATAATCGAGTGCAACTAGGTCGAGAGAGGAAGGGGGGTTGGCTTTACTGGATTTCCTGGGGTATGATAGAGCAGCTCAGCTTAGGGATTTTACGGAATGGTCCGTACGAGAATTGGATAAACTTTGGCTGCACGTGGACTGACAGATAGTGGGGAGGACAATCTAGGACCTCCTGTGGAAGCAGAAACACAATCGTCCATGCAATGCCTATATTAGCACCTCTACAGCTACCACCTTCAGGGTCTGGGATGAGTTAGCTAGATCCACCCCCATTACCACCTTCCCTTCCCTATACATGCCCATCCACAGTAACCCCGAGTTTCCTCCGCCGCTGCAGAAGGAGTCCTTCAAGGCCTGGCGTGAGGGAGGTTGTCTCATGCTCTCTCATCTGTTCAAACGGGGGAAACTGATGACCTTTGTAGAATATTCCAAAGCCTTTCATCTCCAGCCCTCAGAGGAGTATCACTACACGCAACTTAAACACTGGGGTCTCCAACCACAGATACGGCAGGCTGCCACTAGGGAGCTACACCCGAGCTAAAAATGTGCTCAGTCTGGAGCCTCTTCGAGGGGGACCATCTCTTTCCTTTACTCACTCATATGGCCTCTGGTTTCGCATCACACCCCTAGACACCTAAGGTTTTGGGACTCAATTATATCCACCCCTTTAGAGAGGAAACAATGGACCAACCTGCACAGAGAGATTCCCAAATTTACCTGTTCCTTGTTTTTAAGAGAAGCTCATTATAAAATGATGTACGATTGGTACCTGCTCCCACAGAAGCTGCATACTATCTTCCCTAACTCCTCCGATAGGTGCTGGAGGGGATGTGTATTACTGGGGGACTTCAAACATGTGTGGTGCGACTGTCCGCATATCAGGCCCTTCTGGAAGGAGGTACTGAAACTGATTCTGGGATACCCGATCCTGGACACACTAGAGCACACCCTCCTGGGGATTAGGGACCCCACCCTGAAGTGCCAAACACAGGGGGATCGCTCCGTAATGTGGCTGTGCCTCGGACCGCTAAGATGGCAGTGGTGGCTGCATGGAAGAAAATGGAGGCTCTCTTACCCAATGGCATGCCAGGTTATGGAACGCACTGGCGATGGAAAGAATGGCGGACATTGTGGAAGACTCAAGGAAGGGATTTGACTATGTGTGGGCTCCCCTGGTAGAATACCTTGTGGAGGAACTATCTCTGTTTGCATGTGGGTAACGCTTGTGAGCACTCCATCTCTTTCACATCTAAATAGTCTGTTGACTCCCTTGACCTGTAGGGAGGGTGCCGGGGGCATGGGTCCCCCCTCCTCTCCATAGTTCAACCTCCACCCGCAAGCACGTATGATTTTAATTTTACCGTGACACCATAGTTCATATTTTTGTGTTTATTGTGTGGGAGTTGTGAGGGGAGGGGGGGAAGGGAGGTACAACTGCTTGAGTCTGCGATGACCTTCTATGTGATATGGTTGAACTGTTTGATATGAGGGGTCCGTGGGAGGCCCGGGTGGTTCATATTGAGTTTTTCAAGGGCTTTTCGAGTCTTAGTACACAAAGTGTATATGATGCTTTAGCTCTCTGTAACTCACGGCATATACGATGCATTGGCGTCTACTTCTGTAGCATGGTTTTGTGGTGTTTTGTCTTACCTTTGAAACCCAAAAAAATATTTTTGACAAAAAAGATTAAATTAGGCTTTCAAACTTTTTCAGAAAATGTAGAAAAAGTAAATTAAATAAATAACTTTTAAATATGTTTACTAAATACTAAATAAAAATGCTAGTGAAGATGAGTATGTTTTGAGATCATTGTTTAACCCCTTCGCTGCTAGGCCTTTCCCCTCCTGTGCTAAGCCTTTTTTTGGCTATTTGGGGTAGTGCACGCTTAGGCCCCTGTAACTTTGTGACCACATAAGGTATCCACGCCAAATTTGCATCCTTTTCTTCCAACATCATGGGGATTCTAAGGGTACCCAGGGTTTGTATATTCCCCTGGAGCGGTCCCAGAAAGTAGCCAAAATACAGCTACATTTTGTTTTTTTGGGGAAAAATTGGAAAAAAGGGCTGCAAATGAAAGCGTCTGGGCTCTTCCCTACAAATGGTATCAATAAAGGGTTTGTGGGGCCAAAGTCACAATTTTTACAGCTTTTGGGAAATGACAGACTTTTACAGTTTTGGCATTTTTCTGGGACATAGACTATTTCTGCTATTTTTTGTGCTTTCAACCTCCTTCCAGTTAATGTTAGAAATGGGTATGAAAGCAATATGGATCCTGAAAAGCTATACATTTTAGAAAAGCAGATACAATTCTGAATTCAGCAAGGGGTCATTTGTGTAGACCCTTCAAGGTTTCTTTATAGAAACTAACAGTTAAATATAGGAAAAATTGAAAATTAGTTGAAAAAAACAGCCTTTTGTGTCAACGTTTTCACCTGTAACTTCTTCTAATTATGACAGCTCTTTGAAAGCAATATACCGTTACAGCCACTGGACCTTTCTGGTTGTGGGGATATATAGGACTTGTAGGTTCACCAAGAACCCGACGAACCCAGAGTCAAAAACTGAGCAGCAATTTGCAATGGCTTTTCATTATGTATCGGGTATATAGCAATTGTTGTGGGAAAATGTATATATGGAAAAATCGGTATGAAAGACACCTATGTATTTCTGAAATGGGAACAAATTATAGAGTTTAGAAACAGTAGATATTTGCACATTTTCGAAATTGGGAATACTCATACTACCTTGAGAATTATTGGTCATTTTTCAAAATGACTTCTTTTTTACAAAATGTCTTTCATTTGGAAGACAGAAATGCATCGAAAGTCAATAGGTAATAACAGTTGCTTTAAAAATCTGAATTACCTTAAGTCTCCCGATAAAAATGGTGCCTCAATTCTGTGGGTAGGCATAGTGCCCACGACAAGAAATGGCTCAAAACTCAACATGAGCACACCACATTTCACAATGAAAAATTTCCCTTTTTTTGCAAAGTGCCTAGCTGTAGTTTTTTAACCCTAGCTCTGCCGACACCAAGGGAAACCTAGCAAACCTATACATTTTTAAAAACTAGACACCCATGGGACTCCAGGATGGGGTGATTTGACTACCTCCCACCAGGTTCTGTTACCCAGAATCCCTTGCAAACCTAGAAAATTGTCAAAAACCGCATTTTGCCCACATTTCTGTGGTAGAAAGTTCTGGAATCTGCATGGATCCACAAATTTCCACCCACCCGCATTCCCAAAAGTCTTCCGAGAAAAATGAAACCTCACTTGTGTGGGTCGGCCTAGTGTCCGCGACAGGAAATGGCGCAAAACGCAACGTGGACACACCTCAGTTTCGCAGTGAAAAATGATCCTTTTTTGGCAAAGTGCCTAGCTGTAGTTTTTGAACCATAGCTCTGCCGGCACCTAGGGAAGCCTAGCAAACCTATACATTTTTTAAAACTAGACACCCAGGGAAATCTAGGATGGGGTGACTTGACTGCCTCCCACCAGTTTCTGTTACCGAGAATCCCTTGCAAACCTAAAAAATTGTCAAAAAAAACACATTTTCCCCACATTTCTGTGGTGGAAAGTTCGGGAATCTGCATGGATTCACAAATTTCCACCCACCCCGCGTTCCCCAAAGTCTTCCAATAAAAATGGCACCTCACTTGTGTGGGTCGGCCTAGTGCTCGCGACAGAAAACGGCGCAAAAGGCAACATGGACATACCTCAATTTCGCAGTGAAAAATGACCCTTGTTTGGCAAAGTGCCTAGGTGTAGTTTTTGAACCATAGCTCTGCCGGCACCTACAGAAACCTAGCAAACCTATACATTTTTAAAAACTAGACACCCAGGGGAATCTACGATGGGATGACTTGACTGCCTCCCACCAGGTTCTGTTACCCAGAATCCCTTGCAAACCTAAAAAATTGTCAAAAAAACCACATTTTCCCCACATTTCTGTGGTGGAAAGTTCTGGAATCTGCATGGATCCACAAATTTCCGCCCATTCCCCGTTCCCCAAAGTCTTCTGGGAAAAATGGTACCTCACTTGTGTGGGTCGGCCTAGTGCATGCGACAGGAAATGGCTCAAAAGGCAACGTGGACACACCTCAATTTTGCAGTGAAAAATGACCCTTTTTTGGCAAAGTGCCTAGCTGTAGTTTTGAACCATAGCTCTGCTGGCACCTAGGGAAACCTAGCACACCTAAACATTTTTGAAACATAGACACCCAGGGGAATCTAGGAAGGGGTGACTTGACTGCCTCCCACCAGGTTCTGTTACCCAGAATCCCTTGCAAACCTAAACAATTGTAAAAAAAAAATGCATTTTGCCCACATGTCTGTGGGGGAAAGTTCTGGAATCCGCATGGATCCACAAATTTCCACCCACCCGCATTCCCCAAAGTCTTCAGAGAAAAATGGTACCTCACTTGTGTGGGTCGGCCTAGTGCCGACGACAGGAAATGGCGCAAAACGCAACATGGACACACCTCAGTTTCGCAGTGAAAAATTATCCTTTTTTGGCACATTACCTAGCTGTAGTTTTTGAACCCTAGCTCTGCCGGTACCCAGGGAAGCCTAGCAAACCTATACATTTCTGAAAACTAGACACCCAGGGGATTCCAGGGAGGTATGGCTTGGGTGGATCTCCCAACGTTTCCTTACCCAAAATCCCCTGCAAACCTCAACTTTAGCTGCAAAATCCACTTTTTTCACACATTTTTGAGTGGGGAAAGTTGTGGCATCACTGGGCTGACACAAATTTCCTACCACCCAGTGTGCCCCCGGGTCTCCCAATAAAAACGGTGCCTCACTCGTGTGGGAGGCCCAAGTACCCGTGACAGGCAAGGGCCCAAAACGTATTGAGGCGACGTCAAAATTGCCTATCACCAAACAACCTGGTTTTGCAAGGAGGTCACCCGGGTCTTTGGCTCCCTGCTCGGCGGCCATCTAGGGAAACCTACCAAACCCACACATTTCTGAAAACTAGACACACGGGGAATTCCGGGGAGGTATGGCTTGCGTGGATTCCCCAAAGTTTCCTTACCTAGAATCCCCTGCAAACCTCAATTTTAGCTGAAAAAATCACTTTTTCACACATTTTTGTGTGGGAAAGTTGTGGCATTACCGGGCTGACACAAATTTCCTACCACCCAGCATTTCCCCGTGTCTCCCAATAAACGTGGTGCCTCACACGTGTGGGAGGCCCAACTACCCGCGACAGGCAAGGGCACAAAACGTAGGGAGGCAACATCAAAATTGCCTATCACAAAACAACCTAGTTTTGCAAGGGGGGTCACCTGGGTTTTTGGCCCCGTGCTCGGCGGCCATCTAGGGAAACCTACCAAACCCACACATTTCTGAAAACTAGACACCCGGGGGCTTTCATCGAGGTATGGCTTGCGTAGATCCCCTAACGTTTCCTTACCCAGAAACCCCTGCAAACCTCAATTTTAGCTGAAAAAATCACTTTTTTCACACATTTTTGTGTCGGAAAGTTGTGCATCACCGGGCTGACACAAATGTCCTACCACCCAGCGTTCCCCCGGGTCTCCCGATAAAAATGGTCCCTCACTCGTGTGGGAGGCCCAAGTAACCGCGACAGGCAAGGGCCCAAAATGTATTGAGGCGACATCAAAATTGCCTATCACCAAACAACCTGGTTTTGCAAGGGGGATCACCTGGGTTTTTGGCCCTGTGCTCGGCGGCCATCAAGGGAAATCTGCAAAACCCACACATTTCTGATAACTAGACACCAAGGGGATTCCAGGGAGGTATGGCTTGCGTGGATTCCCCAACGTTTCCTTACCCAGAATCCTCTGCAAACCTCAATTTTAGCTGAAAAAATCACTTATTTCAAACGTTTTTCTGTGGGAAAGTTTTGGCATCACTGGGTTGACACAAATTTCCTACCATCCAGCGCTCCCCCGCGTCTCCCGATAAAAACAGTGCCTCAATCATGTGGGAGGCCCAACTACCCGCGACAGGCAAGGGTCCAAAACATATTGAGGCAACGTCAAAATTGCCTATCACCAAACAACCTGGTTTTGCAAGGGGGGTCACCCGGGTTTTTGGCCCCCTGCTCGGCGGCCATCTAGGGAAACCTACCAAACCCCCACATTTCTAAAAAATAAGCACATGGGGAATTCCAGGGAGATATGACTTGCGTGGATTCCCCAAAGTTTCCTTACTCAGAATCCCCTGCAAACCTCAATTTTAGCTGAAAAAATCACTTTTTTCACACATTTTTGTGTGGGAAAGTTGTGGCATCACCGGGCTGACACAAATTTCCTACCACTCAGCATTCCCCCGTGTCTCCCAATAAACGTGGTGCCTCACATGTGTGGAAGGCCCAACTACCCGCGACAGGCAAGGGCACAAAACGTAGGGAGGCAACATCAAAATTGCCTATCACAAAACAAAATAGTTTTGCAAGGGGGCTCACCTGGGTTTTTGGCCCCGTGCTCGGCGGCCATCTAGGGAAACCTACCAAACCCACACATTTCTGAAAACTAGACACCCGGGGGCTTCCAGCGAGGTATGGCTTGCGTGGATCCCCCAACGTTTCCTCACCCAGAAGGCCCAGAAGGCTGTAATTTTTGCGGGGGAGTGGCATGGGCATGCCCGTTTTGGGCTGCCCCACTGTAATTCAAATTTGCCCCCTAAAAAACCCTGGCATCTAGAGGGCTTTTTGCGCCCCCCGGCGGGGCAGATGGGGGCTAATGCCCCCATCTTCCCCCAGGGGGGCTGAAAGTCCACTAGATGCCAGGCAGTTTTTTTGGGCAGGTTAGGGGCTGCCCCAAACGGGCATGCCAATGCCCCCACCCTAATTAAAATTTGCCCAAAAAATCCCTGGCGTCTACTGGGCTTTTTGCCCCCCCGGGGGGCAGATTGGGGGCTAATTCCCCCTTCTGCTTCCCAGGGGGGCAGGAAGGCTGTAAATGTTGCGCGGGAGGGGGTGGGGCATGGGCATGCCGGTTTTGGGCAGCCCCCACCCTAATTCAAATGTGCCTAAAATAAATCCCTGGTGACTAGTGGGCTTTTTGCCACCCCCTGGATGCAGATTGGGGGCTAATGCCCCATCTAAAGCGTACTAGATGCCAGGGATTTTTTTGAGCAAATTTTAATTAGGATGGGAGTTGCCAAAAACAGGCATGCCAAAGCCCCCACCCTAATACAAATTTGCCCAAAAAAATCCCTGGCGTCTAGTGGGCTTTTTGCCCCCCCGGGGGGCAGATTGGGGGCTACTGCCCCATCTGCCCCCCGGGGGGGAAGGAAGGCTGTAATGTTTACGGGCAGGGAGTGGGGGCATGGGCATGCCCATTTTGGGCAGCCCCACCCTAATTCAAATTTGCCCCCCAAAAAAACCCTGGCGTCTAGTGGGCTTTTTGCCCCCATCTGCCCCCCCCCCCGGGGGGGGCTAAAAGTCCACAAGACACCAGGGAGTTTTGGAGGCAAATTTTACTTAGAGTGGGGGCTGCCCAAAACAGGCATGGCAATGCCCCCACCCTAATTATAATTTGCCAAAAATATCCCTGGCATCTACTGGGCTTTTCCCCCCTCTTGGGGGCAGATTGGGGGCTAATGCCCCATCTGCCCCCCAGGGAGGGCAGAAAGGCTGTAATTTTTGTGGGGGAGGGGTGGGGGCATTGGCATGCCCATTTTGGGCAGCCCCCACCCTAATTCAGATTTGCCCTAAAATATCCCTGGTGTCTAGTGGGCTTTTTGCCCCCAGGGGGACAGAAAGTCTGTAATGGTTGCGGGGGTGGGCGCATTGGCGTGCCTGTTTCGGGCAGCCCCCACCCTAAAACAAATGGTGCAAAAAAAATCCCTGGCGTTCAGTAGGCTTTTGCCCCCCCAGGGGGGCAGATTGGGGGCTTCTGCCCTCATCTGCCCCCCAGGGGGGCATAAAGGCAGTGATGGTGGCGGGGTGGGGCATTGGCGTGCCCCATCTGCCCCCCAGGGGGTTCAGGAAGACTGAATTTAACCCATTTTTGTATGGGGGAGCGAAGGCCCTTGCCCAAGGGGCCGCTCCCACCCTCCCTGGTGTCTAGTGGGTGGATCCCTGCTTGGGGATCGCCCTCCTGGGGCAATCCCCAAGCAGGGATCCACTGGGGATTCTCCCCTTTCCAATGATACCTCTCCCGTCTTTCTACGTGCTCGGGGGGGCTGAGATAGCCCCCTGAGCACATAAAAAGTGAAACTGAAATGAGACTACAGGCTCATTTCAGTTTCGGTTTCTGTGCAATGAAGACAGCGCGACATGCGTGCTGATCTTCATGGCACAGAAACCAGGGAGGGGGCCTCGGGAGCTGGGGAAGCTCTTCCCCAGCTCCCAAGGTCACAGGGGTTAAATAGAAATCCCTCTGATGTCTGCAGCAGAGGGATTTCGTGCCCCTGGCCTCATGACGGAATGGTTCCGTCATGAGCACAGGGGCACCGATGCTCATGACGGAAACATTCCATCATGAGCATCGAAGGGGTTACATTAATATTCATGAATACAATTAAATATTTACATTATTTTATTATTTGATATATGTTGGACCTGGCCCTTTTTGCAGTCTCATCCTTAAACTTTTTGCCTTTTGCCTGCTATTTTTCTGCCCTATTTTTGTTGGGTTTAGGACTCTGGGCACTCTACCACTGCTGATCAACTCTAAAGTGCATATGCTTTCTGTGTGAACTGTAATTCTGTTTGGTTGTCCATAATTGGCTTATTTAATTTACTGATATTTCCATAGTAAAGTGCACTGTGTGTGCCCAAGGCCTGTAAAATCCAATGCTACTAGTGGACCGGCAGCACTGGTTGTGCCACTCAAATGAGTAGCCCTGTAAACTTGTATCAGGCCTGCCATTGCAGTGTCTGTGAGTACAGTTTCGAGCTGCAATGTCGACCTGGCAAGTGCACCAACCTGCCTGGCCCTAATCTTCCCTATTACTACATGTAAGGCACCCCTAAGTAGGCCCAAAGTACCCCCATGGGCAGGGTGCAGA
This sequence comes from Triturus cristatus, assembly GCF_964204655.1. Classification (NCBI taxonomy): domain Eukaryota; kingdom Metazoa; phylum Chordata; class Amphibia; order Caudata; family Salamandridae; genus Triturus; species Triturus cristatus. Next base: position 395,911,971 of record NC_140588.1, on the reverse strand, counting down.
TTATGTGAAAGGTAGGACATGTACTGGTGAGTTTTACATATCCTGATAGTGAAATACTGCCAATTTCATTTTTCACTATTGCAAGGACTAGCTCTCACATAGTCCATTGGAGCTGCCTTACAACATATTACAAGTGTAAATTTCAATTGGGAATAGCTGGAGATTTGGATTTGCTCTCTGAGCTCAGAATTTAAAAACACATTTGTTTGTAAAGATGATTTTAAATTGTGTGTTTGAAAATGCCACTTTTAGAAAGCGGGGTTATAAACAAGTGCGAACTTGTTTGTAGCTGCGCACTGTTCACCTAGTGTTAATACTAACACCTCTCATTTATACATAATAATGCAATGGAAAATCAAAACAAGGCTAACAGAACATAAGAGTCGCATCAGGACTAAGAATTTGAACTCTTCGCTTGCCGTTCAATGGTCAGAAGCAAATCATTCAATCTCACAATTGAGATTCCAGATCATAGAACGTGTTTACCCAGTCCCAGGAGTAAATAACCATCTTAAACTCTTACAACGAGAAACATATTGGATAAAATTCCTGGACACAATGCTCCCTAAGGGATTAAACGATAGATTGGACATGGCATGTTACTTATAACGCAGTTTACAATTCCAATTATTAGTAGAAACCCACTTAGTTTGTCTTCAACATGCCAGTTTCACATCAAATTCTTTGTTGATATTTTGTCTTTGATCATTGGTTCTTGCGTGAACATTTGTCTACAAGAATTGATGTTATAAAGCTTGTTTATTGAGTACATCAGGTTTTTCAACCTATAAGATTCATTGTCAGTACCGCCACGGTCAGTCCCTTTCACCTCATTTCAAACCCTTACACAATATGATCCCCTCCATATTTCTCTGACTGTTAACATGATCCTCTTTAACCATTGTTTAACAATATATTTTTTCCACACACAAGGAAACCTGAGCATTCTAGATCATCTTTAGTTCCCTCTCTACGATATAATATTTAAGCTTCGTATCAGCATTTGGTATTTTGTACATAACCATTAGCATATTTCATTTTTAATTCATTTCTAGATTTCTTGTATCAGCATCTAATAGCTTCTTATTTTATCATAGTCTGGTATAATTTAATGACCGTCACGTATAGCTCACAGCCCGTAATTGTAGCCACCGACGAGTCTCATTCTTTTAATATACACCATGCACAATTATTTTCTCTTTTTTTAGATCATGTTCACTTTTCATTGCGACTCGATCACATTCAGCTTCCTTTTATCCAGTCTTCATTATTAGTCAGTATGATGTTTACAGTATAAACCTCCTCCAATATGGCGCATTTTGCTTCAGGCAGTCAGGCGAGTCAGTTTTAGTCCGCCTTCTATGTCACATTTTCCCTCGGCGACGAGTCTTATAAGCTTTTGACACACAGCGCAGCTACTTCCACGTCTTTTGGCAGAAACTTGACACACTCATTTTGGATTCACCCGGTAAGCTCGCACTGGTCTACTCTAGGACCAACTCCTTTTCATCTACTCCGTTGTATCTAACGCTCTTAGGAAGTTGTTTCGTTACGCAGTCTAATAACGCTCGTTTCTGTATATTGTTGTTACTTTTTTTAGAGCAGTTTCGCAGCACACCTCTATGAGGTAAGATGTATGCCATTCTTTTTTCATATATTCTTAGCAAGGATTCACACTGGTAAGCTCGGACTGGCCACTCTAGGACTCACTCTTTTTCATTTACTCTGTCGTATCTAACGCTCTTAGGATGTTGTTTCCTCACAAGTTCAATAACGCTCATTTCCGTACATTGTTGTTACTTTTTTCAGAGCAGTTTCGCAGCATACCTCTCTGAAGTAAGATGCATGCCATTCTTTTTTATATATTCCTAGCTTAGAATACTAATTCTTTTCGTTCTATGTTATTCATTTACTCGTTTTCACCACACAGGGCGATCATTCCCTTATACTTTAACACGACGCGAAGGTAAGCCCAGCGACCCTGGTCTTGACTCATCTACTCAATCAGTAAATGTATTATATGGTCACACAGTCCACCATATCTCCATCATTTTCTTTCAGAGCACTAATCATTAGTGCATCAATTACTGACTTCTAAGGTATGGACTCTTTAAACAAACTCTTTATTCTCACACGCAGCACAAGCCACCATGACGTATAAATTGACAGGATTGTCTTATGTTTTCATTACGGATTGGCCCCTGAAGAAGGAACTCATAGGTTCCAAAATGCATTGGGCATACAAACAACATATGTTTTTATGTGAATGACAACATATGCACTTATGTGAATGTTTAACATATCTGTACATTACAAGAACATTTTTCTTGACCTATTCAATTTGAAAACTTTATTTTACCAATAATGTCTGTTAAACAAACAGCACTAAACGTTTTGACAACAAGTCAATGAAAATTTCTTTGTTTTAAAATAATGTTTACGTTGTATTATTATGTATAAATGAGAGGTGTTAGTATTAACACTAGGTGAACAGTGCGCAGCTACAAACAAGTTCGCACTTGTTTATAACCCCAGTAATTCTCAGCATCGGTGGACAACTCATGCTTAGCTACAGCACCCTGCAACATATTTGGAATTAGCTTTCATGTTAAAATTGCATACAGGAGTGCTCCCTTGACCTATATAACTATACTTTTAGAAAGTGGGCATGTTCTTCAACCGTCCTGTGCCTCTGCCTGCTTGTGGAATCAACTTCTGGTTTAGACTGTCATGGGCCTGTTTGTGCATTCACTCTAGACAGTCACACAAAGGGAGTTGAGGTGTGCCCTGCAAAGCCTGATGGTCCATCTCCAGGCTGATGGACCTTCCTGAGGTAGAGTGGTGGGAAGAGCTATCGAATCAAATCAAATCAAAATAAGCTTTATTCAAAGTCACAAAGTGAATCATAAAAGCTACAAAAATACATAAATGACAGAGTGCAAATTTAAAACAGAATACAAGAAATTATTCCATATAAAAACATGTATAAAAACTGTTGTCGCTGCATAATCACTCAATTTACTATTTACAACTGCTTCCTGTAATTAACCCCTTCGCTGCGGCGGAAATTCCGCCGCAGCGCTGGGGGGTGCGGGGGGGCAGCGTGGTGGCCCGGTGCTCATGACGGAGCCACGCCATCATGAGCCACGGTTGGGCTGTGCTCATGACGGAGTGGTTCCGTCATGACTCCGTCCACAGCGCTAATCGCCCGCACAGGCGGGGAATTAGTGCCGCGTGGGCGGCGCGGCCGCCAACGGCCGCAGCATGACAGGACCACTCCGTCATGAGCACACGGCAACCGTGGCTCATGACGGCGTGGTTCCGTCATGAGCACGGAAGGAGTTAAACGGCCAGCAGAAATTTTGACATAACTACACATGTGTATAAGTTCGGTAGCATCTGCAGATAAATAAAAGCCAGACAGCATTGTGTAAAACCCAGCTGTAATAACAAGGGTTTAATGAGTTTCTTTCTCAGCCCTGAAAAGTGTTTACAGAAAATCACAGTATGCATGGTATTCTGTGGTGAGGTATCATCACACGTGCAATTCCCCAGGTCAGGTGAGCAGTTGTTAACAGTAGGAAAACTAATTAAACGGTGGAAAATATCCAACCGAAAGCGGGTCAACCTGAACCTGTGGCGCGGATTATACTCATTGGCTAAGTATAGTTGAATATAGAAACTAGTCAAGATCATTTTATTCCTCAACACAGTGGGTTCCCAGAGTTCAGAAGCTAATCTGGTTTTCTCCAATAATGAAATGCATTTCAGTTTCAAAGCTTTTCTTGGGACACTAACCAGACTCTCGGGAAGATTGAAATATTCAGGATGGCCGAGGTCTGTCAGGAAGTTGTACACGTATTTAAGTCATGGGATGTTAAGGGCATGTGAAGATTTTAGACAGTCAGCAATTATGGCTCGATTGAGAGTAGTATGTTCAGATGACCATATTTTGTGCCCTAGTAAAACTGGCTGGAACCTGATTAAATCTGCTATGTAAGGGGCTCCCAGTTCGGAGTGGCACACATAGGTTGGGTTACTTTTCGGGAGAGCGACGAGAGACCTTAAAAAAGCGTTTTCTTCATTCTGGAGTATATCAATCTTTCCATGCCCCCAGAGCTCAGCCCCGTATATAGCAGTGGATCTACATTTGGCCTTATAAACTGTCATCAATTCCTTTGGATGTTTGATGCCAAGTTGTCTAGCAAAATTTAGTAGAGCCATTATCGTTTTCATAAAGTGGAGTGGCCTTGATTTAATCGCCGCTTGCCAATACCCAGATTGACTGAAAACAATGCCCAGATATGAGAATGACGCTGTGAACTGAATTGTGGAACCCTCAATGAAGATGTCATGGCAGCGAGTGACCTTCTTTCTGATCTTCATGGCAAAGGTTTTGCTAATGTTCATTTTTAGCCAAAGGTTTTGCATGAGCTGAGCAAACTCATCAAATAGATGCTGGAGGGCAATAGGAGTGCGGGCTATTAGTACCCCGCCATCGGCATAGAAAAGAGCTGGTTTAGGCCGATGTCCCACCTGGGGTAGGTCCGCACATTTGCTTGCCAATATGTTGCCTACACTATTAATGTAGAGATTAAACAGTACAATAAACCAAGGATGGTTGGGTACCAGTTGCACAGTGTTATGAAAAGTAACATTCAATATATCTGGTTGCTCCAAGGATATAGGTAATGGCCATCCACCAATTACCAGAGATGCAGACAAAGTCTACACCGTTAAACACAAAAAAAGGGGTATATCCTGAGCAAAAGTTATCTGCAGTGATTAAGTACAGTTCATAATAAACGTAGACACAAATGTTCTTCTTTGTCTTCTTTATTCCTTTACAGTGCTTCAACAATGTCCTAGCCGTGCTTCAACAATGTCCAAGACAACATGTGTTTTGTCTTATTGTGGTGTGAGCCACTGACTTCCTCAGGGCGGTTATTGCATAGTAATCCGTAGTATGAAGTTAAGATTCAAAAGTTCTGGTAATGTGAACTATATCATCCAAAAAAAGCTTTTCATTTTCATCGGCCAATAGTACTATTAGAAGCCTGGAAAACGAGACAGTAGTATGAGTTATCCATAGTCTCCTGATTTCCACGTTTAAATCTGGCCAATGTAGATATGAAGAAATCAGCTCGGAGGGTACTCCTGTGAGCAGCATCTAGCTGCTTCTGCTTTGGAGAGGAAAAGGACTGGACTTTTGCCCCGTGGCATTTTTTAAGTTGGGGGATTAAGTCCCCTTGACTCCTGAGGGTCCATGGAGTTCAACTAGCTCACCAGGTACCTCCAGTAAGCGCCACAGAGCTGCGTTGCAGAGAGGTGTAAAAAGGGGTGTGGCCTGGACCACCTCTCTGCGACGCAGCCCTGTGTTACTTACTGGAGGTACTTGGTGGGCTAGTTGGCCCCCAGGGAACCCCAATATTGAAGGGGAATTAATTCTCCAACTTAAAACACGCCACAGGGCGCGTTTGCAGAGTGTTGCTGGGAGGGGGTGGGGCCTCTGGCACAATTGCGTCTTTTTATAATTATTTCTTTTGGAAGGAGGCAGTGTGGCCCCCCTTTTTTTTTACTTTTTTGGGCCCTGGGGACCCCATCCCCCAGGGCCTGACCCCCATTTTCAAAATATATATATATATTAATGGGAAGGGGGCTGAGTGGGCTCCCCTCCCATGGCCAATTCCGGCCCTGGGGACCCCATCCTGGGGGAGCCGGCATTGCTTTTCCACACGGGGAGCTCCTAACATGCAGTTCCCCGTGTGGAAAAGCAATCTGGTTTGAAAATTGGAAGAGAGAGCAGGTTTCCTGCTCTCTCTTCCAAAATCCAAACAATAGTTTGCTATGACATGCGGGAGCCGTGAGGCAGCCGCCCTGCCATGGCAAACAGCAGTGTCCCGGGGGTGGGCACCCCTGGACACTGCAGGAGCCGGCCCTGGGGGGTGGCGGTCCCCAGGGCCATCACTGGCTCCAGGAGGGGGGCCGCGCGGCCCCCTCCCATCCAAAGCACAGCTCCAGGGAGGTGGTGGTCCCCGGGGAAAAAAGCAAATTTGGGGGTCCATAATGGACCCCCAAATTTGCTTTTTAGTGCCCTGGGGAGGTGGCAGTCCCCAGGGCGTGTGGGGGGCTCGAGCCCCCCACACAGGTTTAATTATTTATTTTAAAAGCCCCTTTGAGGCCCCCCCACACATTTTAAAAGTAACCCCGGGGGGTGGCATTCCCCGGGGCTAGGGGGGGGCTGCGTGCCCCCCGCAACTATGTAATCAAGCCCCAGGAGGTGGCGGTCCCGGGGCAGTGTGGTGGGATTGGGGCTCCCCCACACATTTTGTTCACTGACCCAGGGACCTGGTCCACCCGGGGGTTTCAATACCACGAAGAGCACGAGCCCGCGCTTCGTATTTTTTTTTTTTTTTAATGCTTTTTTGGGCCCTGCGGTTCCTTGTGGGTCCCCCTGAGCAGGCCTAGGGGGTCAGGGTGTTTCTACCCAGCCCCCTTTGCTTGTTTTACGCAATTGTTTTTCTCTTTTCTTGTGACTTGGTTCTACTGAGGCACAAGATGGCTGCCAACACTTCCTGGTTTGGAGTGTTAACAGCCAATTAGAATGCAGCCCGTGGTCGGGAGGGTCCGTTGAGCCACCGCGGCCATAGATATTGAAACTTTTATTTTTTTATTTTCTCAGCAACTACTGAACGGATTTACACCATTTAAAAAAAGGGCGCTTTCTGAATCAAGCACTACCTTTTTGCCAAATTTGGTGTCATTGCGTTCAGCAGTTCGGGCTGTAGCCGTGTCTAAAGTTTCCTATGGAAGATAACATGGAGAAAACACTTTTTGGGACCCCCCTTTTTTCTCAGCCCCGCTTACCAAATCACCCCGAAACTTTCAGGATAGGAGCTGACCGGAGGGCCCCACAAGTTTTGAAAAATTGTGAAGATTCGTCAACCGACACCAAGGTTATTGGGAAAACAAAAAACGAGATTCCTATGGAAACTAGGTCCTAACTATAACTACCTACTGGCGACCACCAGTAGGTGATATGTATATATATCTATATATTCACTGAAAAAACCATAGGTTTCACACATGTTATAGTTAGCGGAAATTTTACTGATAAAAAACCAATGAAATTCCCCCGTTATAGTTAGTGCAGGCAACTATAACTCACGCGACCGCAATCCTCTGCTGATGCTAATACTGTATTTAGACACTTATTTGCCCATGTCTTCTTCCATACATTTTTAGCTATACATATATTACAAATATTTTTTTTTCATAAAGACACATATGTCATCAGCAGAAGATTGCGGTCGCGTGAGTTATAGTTGCCTGCACTAACTATAACGGGGGAATTTCATTGGTTTTTTATCAGTAAAATTTCCGCTAACTATAACATGTGTGAAACCTATGGTTTTTTCAGTGAATTTGCAAGGTTTTTTAAATGCTAATTCCTAACTATAACGTGTGTGAAACCTATGGTTTTTTCAGTGAATTTGTACGGTTTTTTAAATGCTAAGTTACTTTACGCCATTCGTGGCGTGCGCGCCCACTTAACGCAGTTCGTTCCGTGCGCGCACGGTGCGCTTCGCGCACCATGCGCGCACAGTGAGCACGCGGTGCGCTTCGCGCACCGCGCGCCCACTTTACGCAGTTAGTGCCGTGCACGCACGGTGGGCACGCGGTGCGATGACAAAGCAAGAAAGCACGTCAACAAATCTGTTTCTGCTTTCCTCCGTGACTATGGTATGGGTGCCATTTACCACAACAACTTGCGTTATGACATGCAAGACATTTATAGAGGAGATGGTGTGCACTTCAATGATGAAGGGAACAGAGTCTTCCTCTTGAACCTTAGACTCTGCATCGGTACTTACTTGTAGGTACCACTAAAAAATCATTTCATAAACACAACGGCTCTTTTTAGAGCCCCCTAATATCTAAACACTTAAATCTGATTTTCATTTTTTTTTTTTTTTTTTCTACCGTACGCTTACCGTAAGCTTACGGTACGCGTACCCCGTGATTTTTTTTAAAATCAATAAATGTTTTTTTTGTACCTTTCTGTCCTTCTTTGACCCCCTTACAAATGTTAGGGGGTCTGTAACTCTCCTCATTGCCCCCTTTCCTTGTTTTCACTCTTTTTTTTCAGAGTGAAATACACAAAATGGCGGCCGCCGCTTCCTGGTTTCGGCCGATTCGAATGTTTACTAAGATCTAAGAGCCAATCAGAATCGCGCTCGCGCACGCCACCGTACGCTTACCGTAAGCGTACGGTAAGCGTACCGTAAGCGGGCTCAGATATATATATTGATTTAAAGGCTATTTTCTCAGAATCTACTGAACAGATTTACACCAAACCTACAAAAGGCACTTCCTTGACCTAGGGACTACCTCTCTGCCAAATTTTGAGTAATTCTGTTCAGCCGTTCGGGCTGTAGCTCGTTCTAAAGGTCCTATGGAAAAATGCATGGGAAAAACGCGTTTTGGGACCCCCCTTTTATCTCAGCCCCCGCTTGACGGATCCCCCCGAGACTTTCAGGGTAGGAGCGGAGCGTAGCGCCCCACCTATTTTGAGAAATTCGCGAGGATTCGTCGACCGGCGCCAAAGTTATTCAAAATAGAATGTTGAGGTTTTCCTATGGAAACGTGGTCCTAACTATAACTACCTACTGGCGACCGCCAGTAGGTAATATATAGCTATATAAATATATCTATATATATATATATATATATATATATATATATATATATATATATATATATATATATATATTCCCTGAAAAAACCATAGGTTTCACACACGTTATAGTTAGGAATTAGCATTTAAAAAACCTTGCAAATTCACTGAAAAAACCATAGGTTTCACACACGTTATAGTTAGCGGACATTTCACTCATAAAAAACCAATGAAATTCCCCCGTTATAGTTAGTGCAGGCAACTATAACTCACGCGACCGCAATCCTCTGCTGATGACATATGTGTCTTTATGAAAAAAAAATATTTGCAATATATGTATAGCTAAAATTTAATGGAAGAAGACATGGGCAAATAAGTATCTAAATACAGTATTAGCATCAGCAGAGGATTGCGGTCGCGTGAGTTATAGTTGCCTGCACTAACTATAACGGGGGAATTTCATTGGTTTTTTATGAGTGAAATGTCCGCTAACTATAACGTGTGTGAAACCTATGGTTTTTTGAGTGAATTTGCAAGGTTTTTTAAATGCTAATTCCTAACTATAACGTGTGTGAAACCTATGGTTTTTTCAGTGAATTTGTATGGTTTTTTAAATGCTAAGTTACTTTACGCCGTTCGTGGCGTGCGCGCCCACTTCACGCAGTTCGTTCCGTGCGCGCACGGTGCGCTTCGCGCACCGTGTGTGCACAGTGAGCACGCGGTGCGCTTCATGCACCGCGCGCCCACTTTACGCAGTTAGTGCCGTGCACGCACGGTGGGCCATGTACGCACAATGCGCTTCGCACACCGTCCGCACACGGAGGACATATTATGCGCTTCGTTGTGAAAGGTTATCTATTAAATGTTCAATGTCTTGATATGCCATGCACAAAACAGGGGGGGGGGGAAATTGAGTATATTTTTTTTTTTAATTTATTTTGGACCGTACGCGTACGATTTCGACCGATTCGAATGTTTACTAAGATCTAACAGCCAATCAGAATCGCGCTCGCGCACGGCACCGTACGCGTACGGTAAGCTTACCGTAAGCCCACGGCAAGCGCACGGTAAGCTGCCACAGATATATATATTGATTTAAATGCTATTTTCTCAGGAACTACTGAACAGATTTACACCAGACCTACAAAAGGCACTTCCTTGACCTGTAGACTACCTCTCTGCCAAACTTCAAGTAACTCTGTTCAGCCGTTCGGGCTGTAGCTGTGTCTAAAGGTCCTATGGAAAAATGCATGGGGAAAACGCATTTTGGGACCCCCCTTTTTTCTCAGCCCCCGCTTGACGAATCCCCCCGAGACTTTCAGGGTAGGAGCGGAGCATAGCGCCCCATTAGTTTTGAAAATTTCGCGAGGATTCGTCGACCGGCGCCAAAGTTATTCTAAATAGAATGTTGCGGATTTCCTATGGAAACAGGGTCCTAACTATAACTATCTACTGGCGACCGCCAGTAGATAATATATATATATATATATATATTTATATTCTGCAACACATTGTTTAATAACTAAAAAAATAAACTTTATTACAATTGCCTTTACTGTTTTATAGTGTGAGCTCCCCCAACAGATAAAAAGTTACTGGCAGTTAATAACTTGTAATAATAATAATTTGTTTTTTCATAGAACGCCATACCACTCTTCTGCTCTCTACTCATCCGCTGTCATTGCTTAATGTAGTGGTTTAACTCAATATACAGACCTCAGGAGGACAGAAGGCCTACTGAGATTCAAACTCATGAACTTCAGATCAGTGCTTATCTCCGTGGCAGGCGATCAGCTCACTGAGCCATCCTGTCAGCTGCTGCTCCATGCATTAATGGTTTAGTACATAATAAACTTGGCTATATGTTCCAGTTGCTCACAACTACAAATGCATAAGCATTTGGAAAGTATGGTAAAAGAGATTGCCTGTCGCCCATTACATATATTATTGAACAGAATGATTAACTTTATAATTTAACTTACATCAGTCCCTTTTCACATGGGCATAATATAAATACAGGATTTAAAAAATAATGGGAACTAAACTCTTTAGGTATGGTGAACTAATAAGTAAACCTACTCAGTTCTAAATATTTTCACTCTGTGCTAAGACTTTTTAAAGCATCATGGTTCCACATTCATAATTCATAAGTTTTCATATAAGATAGTGAAGTAAAAATGTCCTATTCTTGTTACCACTCGGAGGAACTTGAAGAGGTCAAGTATACGTCAAGAAATGGTTTTCTGTGAAAAACATGTGTACTTTTATGATCATTAACTGAGCTGAGGACTACAAAGGGCATTCGAGAGTTTGAAAGCTGCTCTCTGTTCAGCACTTCCTTTCAAAGTACTTGATTTTGAAAAGACATCTAAAGTGCAGACAGATTCACCTGGTACTACGGTATTGGCGTTTTTTCCTGGAAAAATTGAGAAAAAGAAGAGATTTTTTTTCTCGGCTAAATCAGAAAAAAGGGATCTAGTGACATTTTTTACCAGTGAGCTTTTTCAAAGAACAGGGGATTAGGTGGTAATAGTTCAAGAAGATTTTGCAATTAGGTTAGCTGCATTAAAGTTAAATGCATATATGTTTTGTGCTGTCACACAGTAGAAATTGCAAAGTCTATCTAGTCGCTGATTGAATGTCCAAATTAGAAAAATATATATGGATTGCGAATTAATATACAGTTTAGCTAGCTAAAAGCAGTGACTAAAAATAGGGCTAAGATTGATGCTCTTATTATTTCTTTTTAGTTCACTTCTTACTGATTCTTAATATCACTTGTGTATATGAACACAAAATTCACAAGTTACGTTTTTAGGAAAATAGTATTAGTAAGATAGTTGAATTCAATACGGAATGACAGCAATAGTGAATAATTTCACCAGATACATATGAGCTTTCTCCTCTTTGTATTTCATTGTATTTTAAAAATAAATGAGCCACCATTTGTCTCAGTCATGAAATGGCTAATAAGAATGAAGTCATACGTGTTTGCGGAATCAGCTTTGTGCCAACGCTTTTGTTATATAATAGAGAGAACAATATGCGTGGGCCTAGCCTTAAACGTGTTCAGGGGCATATTATCAAGAACGGGGTTAAAATTATCGTCGCTTTAGTGGGAGGAAACTGCCGCTAAAGCGGCGATAATGGGCTTGATAATATGCCCTTGAGAATTCCAATAGAAGCCCATGTTCTGGTGTGAACATGGGGTTCTAATGGAATTTTATAGGGCATATTATCAAGCTCATTATCGCCGCTTTAGCGGCAGTTTCCTGCCGCTAAAGCGGCGATAATTTCAATGCCGTTCTTGATAATATTGCCCTTAGTGTGGTCACCCATATTCCCGAGTCTCATTCCGAGTTCCCCAGATCTTAGGCCATTTTTCCACCCAACTCCAGACCTGTGGGGGTGGGATACCTCTGGATTACTAGTTGCACATTCAGTATGGTCTCAGAAATGAGGAATTACTTGAGACTCATTGATTCATCTCGTGATCCTTTTGCTTGTTTTACATGTTGCCTTTTTTGTCTGTTGAGGCATAGTCCACATGTAAAAGACTGCAGAAGTGCACTAAACCTTCGTATCTCATTTTTCCAATGGGGGCAGTAGCAGATGATATTGCCAAACAAAGCAAACACAAAGAGATGATGGACTGAGCGATTAAACTTTTTAGCCACTCGCCCCCAGTCACAGATCTGGGTTGAATCCATCATCGTGCTTTAGCTCACTTTACCACCCCAGCTCAGACCCAGCTATGTGCAAATCAGTCTTGACCCTGTGCCTCATAGGAACAGTCCAGTCTGAACTGCCAAGCCAGGCCTTCCCTGGAACGGAAACAAGCATCATGGAACTGGTTTCAGAGTAACACCCCTCATCAGCCAGGCTAGCTTGAATCCAACTGGGAAGGGTAAGACCAGACGTGGGTCCCCTGCTCTCCATGGCACTGGAGTCAAGCTATCCTGGCTGATGAGGGGAAAAAACCCGAAACTGGTCCTTGGATGCTTGTTTCCAGTCCAGGGAGGACCTGGCCTGGAAGTTCGGGCTGGACTGATCCCTTTGGGCATAGGTTCAAGACTGATTTGCGTATGGCTGGGTTCAAACTGGAATGGCATGGGGAGCAAAAAAACGATAGCTTTAGGCACAGATCTCTATACTGGGGTGAATGTATTACATTGTTCTGCATTCTCTCCATCAATTGTTCTTTTTGCACGTGATATTGGCCGCAGTAGAAGTACAGGGTCACTTGTAATGATGCCCTATGTGTTAGATCTGCCCAGATGATAGATGTAAGGTTGATAAAAGGACAAGAAATACCTCTACTTAAAAGTTAACAAACAGAGATTGTTGGAAGCTATGGTCAAGTAAAAGAGAATGCTTGATTACACCTTCTTATGAGAAGAAAACATGTGCAACTGGTATCTTAAATTTGTGCCATGCTGGAGTGAGGATCACCAAATATGGGGAATGCAGTCACGTGGTCATTGATGTCAATATCTTCAGAAAATCACTGAAGGGTGTGAAAAGCCAGCTTGTGGATGGCTGTCTGCAAGATGATAATTTGATCATTCTGGGCACTACTGGAAATCAGAAGTAGGGCACAGATTAATTAATTTACCGGATCAAAATGTCATTTGCTTGACCCAGTCTAGGAAGGAGAGATGTGATAATATATAATAATAATATATCTTTCACAAAGAATTTCTCTAGAACCTGGTTCCACTTGTTCTTGTCCTGCAACCAGTTGACTGAATACCAGAAGGAGATTTTTTTTAAACTTTTATAATCAAGTTATTTCTCCTGAAGCTCTAATACCTTCAGGAAAAATAGCATTATTGGGTTTGCTTAAATCAATCAAAGTACTGTCAGTCAGTCTGGGACTAGAGAGTATGAGTGTGTTTTCCTTGCAGTGCTTGCCGCACATTCCCTGAAACCAGCAATGTGAAAATCAAAAGAATCATCAACATTTGGAGTATAGTCTAATAATCTTGCTAGGGTTCAGGCAATTGAGTAGCATGACTTTTAATTGCCCGATCGTCCGACCGCCTTTGCCGTGGGCAGGTGTCCGTCCGACAATGAGTTGGCGGTCCCACCTAACCTTTTATGATCCAACCGCCGTGCAAGCAATTGGAAAGTACCTTTTCCCACTGCAGCTTGTGCTGTTGTCCAGGAAAAGAGCTGCAGCGCAAGCTGCAGTAGGAAAAGGCACTTTGTGCACATCCATGCACAGTGTGCCAGGCTCCATAAGGTGTCTGGAGCACAGTGCATGGATATGTGGGGGGGCACTACATGTGCCCGCCGGGCCACTTAGCAGTGGTCCACGGGGTCCTGCTTGGGGCAAAGTCCCTTTCTGACTGCCTTTTCATGGCGGATGGACCAGCAGTCGGAAACTGATGTCCTAATCCCTAGGCTGGTGCCTGCTCAGGCACCGCCTCCATTGTAGGGATAGGCGAGCGACCAGTGCCTCGCAGGATCCTAGATCCAGTTGGAGGTGACAGTCTTCCCCCGACAGTAAATGGTCCGGCAGCCTGTATCATAGTCCGATGGTCAGCCAGTCGGACCACCAACGACAGGCTGTCGATGGCATATGACCGGCATCCCAATGAGGCCCTAATTTATAAACTGTGAAAGTATTGTTCAGAAGTAAATATAGACAATAATCTATCTTGTCCATTACATCTTCTTAAATTTAATAGAAACAGATATACATATGGACGTATGCACTGCATTGCTGGGGCACGAGTTATAGTTAGCTCAAGTAACTAGAACTGCTGAATTTCTCTGGTTTTGTACAAGTGAAATGTAAGCCTAACTATAATGTCCCAGTAACCTTTGGTTTTTACAGTGAATTTCTAAGGTTTTTTTAAATTCAATTTCCTAACTATAACGTCCCTGTAACCTTTGTTTTTTTCAATGAATATATATATATATATATATAATATATATATATATATATATATATATATATATATATATATAGTGAGAGATAGATATATAGATATACATTTATTTATATATAGGTATAGATATATGTATATGTGTGTGAATCTCTCTCTCTCTCTCTCTATACATATATATATAGAACAAAGTGAAGATGAAAGAGAAGGTGGAGCTTCCGGATCTGCGCAAGTCGCAGCCCCCGCACCGGCCCCTTTTTGGAGGGAGATTCAAGTCATCAGGGAAACGTGGGGCAAAGGGGGGAGAGGAAGCCACCAGAGAAATCACAACAAAGAAAAAAGAAGGCAAACGTCAGACGAGGAGAGGTGGGTGGCGCAAGCGCCAGCAGCGCCTCACCAAGAGTGACTCGGAGCAAGAAACAATGGAGCAAAAGATGAATGTAGAAATGCTCACGGTTGTAAACCTAACACCAAGAAAACTGAAGAAGGCAGAAGAGGAGGTGTTACAACTGGGTTTGAGCTTCTGCCCAACAAAAACATCTGAGTATACACAAACTAAGATTGACCTGTTTAAGTTCTGTAGGAAAATGAAATTGCTGAAATTTTTCAAAGGCAAGGAGCAACCTGCTTCAAATCGAGTCACACATGACATAAGCAGAGAAAACAATCTTACAGCTGGCGATGTTGAGACTTTGTCAGTCTTAGAGGACCTGGCGGATGAAAGGAATCCTATATCATTGATTCCATCATCAGCGTTCAATGTGAACCGAACAGGAGGTATACAAATCAATCCTGGTAGCCCATTCAAGCCTAAATCGAGGTTCTGTCCATTAATGCCAGCTGACTCCATAGACGTCTTCACGGACGTGGTGACCAAGGTCCTTCTCAAACTTCGCAATTCAAATAATAAAAAGAAAGGCGGAGGTAACATCACGGAACTGCAGAGAAAAGCGATTGCGGATCTGAAACAGGACAAGACTATTGTTTGCAAGCCGTCCGACAAGGGTGGGAATGTAGTCCTGATGACTAGGCCTGGGCCAAAATTCCGTTCCGTTCGCGGAAGTTGCGATATTTTGGCATTCTCGCGTTCCGCGGAAAGCGCGAAAATGTCAAAATTTCCGCATTCCGCAGCTTAGCGATAATTTTTTTCTTGCTCGCGCTGTAAAACAATACATTCTCGCGCGCGCGCGATCGCCTTACCTGAATCCCTGCGTTCTCCGACAAGTTTTCTTGACCCGGTCGCGTTCTCCACGAGATGTTGGATTTTGGTAGCCATTTTGCGCTGTCTCGCGAGAGTTCGCGGCCGCATTCAAGTCATTTTTCACGCGATCACGTCATTTGTCGCGCGATCAGGTATTTCTTCTCGCGATCATGCACCGCGCGAGTATGAGAAGATTGAGATCTCGAACATGTCATTCTACATCGCGAGCCAGAGAATGAGGACGCGGGCACATGAAATCGAACGCGAACAGGAGAAAGAGACCGCGAACACGTCATATCCAACGCGACAGGGACAAAGAAGAGAACGCGATCATATCGTTTTCGACACGCCGGCGGAAGTAATGTGAAGCTGGAGAACTCAACAATGTAAAATTTACAATTTGGAGAGGAATATCGGCTCTAGCAGCATGAAACCATCTGCAAATACTGATTTTGGATGAAAAGAACTCCTTACATTCACATTTGGCTTTCCTTTTTTGTGCAAGGACTCCAGGAGTCATTTTTTTTTTACAAAGTGGAGAGAGGGAGGAAGTGACACAGATTCTCCAACTTCCTGTTCCTGTCCAGCAGGCTCCTCCCAGTGCTTTGTCCATCTCCTGCTCATTCTGCCTTTGGATTTGGAGCTGGAAAGATCTCTCTTTTTGTCTGCTGCATCATTGCAATTGGATTTCAGGATTTTTGGAATAGGATATTTTACAAGTAAGTGGTTGTTGTGTTTGATTGTGGGCATTGCAGTTGTTGTGTAACTACAATTTATTTTTGATAATTAATTATCATCATTCCTTTTTTTTTTTTTTAATTTATTTTAATTTTGTGGGTTGTAGTAGTAGGCCCGAGCTAGCCATGGGCATGGCCTCATGGGTGTGTGTGTGCATGATGAAGCAACTGTTCCTTTTGTTTTTTGAATATATTTCATTTTCAATCACATTTAGGGCATGGATGGCATTGGATTGAGTTGGGGAAGTGTGTTTTTTGGGGTGGCCTTGCTGATGTTGTTGGGCCTGGACATGTGGCTGGTGGCCATTTTGAGGCCTAGGCCTGCAAGCTTGCCTGGCCTTGTCTGCCAGCAGGCCTGCTTTCATCCACTGCTACCAGAGCAGGTAGCCACAGCTTTAGTAATCTACTGTTTTCTGTGTGTTCTGTTGATTTTAGACATCATTTTGGGCATGGATGGCATTGGATTGAGTTGGGGAAGTGTGTATTTTGGGGTGGCCTTGCTGATGTTGTTGGGGCTCGCCATGTGGCTGGTGGCCATTTTGAGGCCTAGGCCTGCAAGCTTGCCTGGCCTTGTCTGCCAGCAGGCCTGCTTTCATCCACTGCTACCAGAGCAGGTAGCCACAGCTTTAGTAATCTACTGTTTTCTGTGTGTTCTGTTGATTTTAGACATCATTTTGGGCATGGATGCCATTGGATTGAGTTGGGGAAGTGTGTATTTTGGGGTGGCCTTGCTGATGTTGTTGGGGCTCTCCATGTGGCTGGTGGCCATTTTGAGGCCTAGGCCTGCAAGCTTGCCTGGCCTTGTCTGCCAGCAGGCCTGCTTTCATCCACTGCTACCAGAGCAGGTAGCCACAGCTTTAGTAATCTACTGTTTTCTGTGTGTTCTGTTGATTTTAGACATCATTTTGGGCATGGATGGCATTGGATTGAGTTGGGGAAGTGTGTATTTTGGGGTGGCCTTGCTGATGTTGTTGGGGCTCGCCATGTGGCTGGTAGCCATTTTGAGGCCTAGGCCTGCAAGCTTGCCTGGCCTTGTCTGCCAGCAGGCCTGCTTTCATCCACTGCTACCAGAGCAGGTAGCCACAGCTTTAGTAATCTACTGTTTTCTGTGTGTTCTGTTGATTTTAGACATCATTTTGGGCATGGATGCCATTGGATTGAGTTGGGGAAGTGTGTATTTTGGGGTGGCCTTGCTGATGTTGTTGGGGCTCTCCATGTGGCTGGTGGCCATTTTGAGGCCTAGGCCTGCAAGCTTGCCTGGCCTTGTCTGCCAGCAGGCCTGCTTTCATCCACTGCTACCAGAGCAGGTAGCCACAGCTTTAGTAATCTACTGTTTTCTGTGTGTTCTGTTGATTTTAGACATCATTTTGGGCATGGATGGCATTGGATTGAGTTGGGGAAGTGTGTATTTTGGGGTGGCCTTGCTGATGTTGTTGGGGCTCGCCATGTGGCTGGTGGCCATTTTGAGGCCTAGGCCTGCAAGCTTGCCTGGCCTTGTCTGCCAGCAGGCCTGCTTTCATCCACTGCTACCAGAGCAGGTAGCCACAGCTTTAGTAATCTACTGTTTTCTGTGTGTTCTGTTGATTTTAGACATCATTTTGGGCATGGATGCCATTGGATTGAGTTGGGGAAGTGTGTATTTTGGGGTGGCCTTGCTGATGTTGTTGGGGCTCTCCATGTGGCTGGTGGCCATTTTGAGGCCTAGGCCTGCAAGCTTGCCTGGCCTTGTCTGCCAGCAGGCCTGCTTTCATCCACTGCTACCAGAGCAGGTAGCCACAGCTTTAGTAATCTACTGTTTTCTGTGTGTTCTGTTGATTTTAGACATCATTTTGGGCATGGATGGCATTGGATTGAGTTGGGGAAGTGTGTATTTTGGGGTGGCCTTGCTGATGTTGTTGGGGCTCGCCATGTGGCTGGTGGCCATTTTGAGGCCTAGGCCTGCAAGCTTGCCTGGCCTTGTCTGCCAGCAGGCCTGCTTTCATCCACTGCTACCAGAGCAGGTAGCCACAGCTTTAGTAATCTACTGTTTTCTGTGTGTTCTGTTGATTTTAGACATCATTTTGGGCATGGATGGCATTGGATTGAGTTGGGGAAGTGTGTATTTTGGGGTGGCCTTGCTGTTGTTGTTGGGGCTCTCCATGTGGCTGGTGGCCATTTTGAGGCCTAGGCCTGCAAGCTTGCCTGGCCTTGTCTGCCAGCAGGCCTGCTTTCATCCACTGCTACCAGAGCAGGTAGCCACAGCTTTATTGATCAAGTGTTTTCTATGTGATCTGTTGAATTTTTAGACATCACCTTCCTGAGAGTGTAGTGTGGCTGTACACAGTACTAGTAGTATAACATAGCTCTAGTTAAAAAAAATTCATAAATGGCTAGACTATCTTTTGTTTGCACTAGTACAGTACTAAGTAACTGAACCACAAAAACAAATGCAACATTTCACTGATGTTCTTCTCCTGTCTTCTTTGCTTTTAGGTGCACAAAAGACAGAGTAGGAGGTGTCATCGGCATCACCTGGCTACCCGTTGTACTGCCAGCCAGACAGAAGTCCTGCTGCGCATCACGCCCACGTGTGACCAGAACTTGTTGTGCATCTGCCTCCTGCCTGACGTCGGAATAAGATGGCCCCAAAGAAAGGTACCAGGTCCAGTACCAAGAAAGTTGCTGGTGAGAAGAAGGAACAGAAAAAGGAAGTGCCATTAACCACGACTGGTGGTGTGCCGGCCAAGGTTTTTTTTGGCACCAAAGCGTTGTCCGGGAACCAAGCTGGGAGCAGCACAGCGGTCCAGCAACCCCACCAACCTAGGCCCAAGGGCTTTACTGTCGCAGAGGTAGCCAGTCTACTAACGGGCAGCGATGTTGAAGAAATGTCATTACCGCAAAGTAGTACACAATCAAGTTCAACGCAGGCGCAAACTCAGCAGATCAGTGTGCAGCCGCCGCAACAAGAACAGCAGCAGCAGCCGGCGCAACCAGAACAGCAGCAGCAGCCGGCGCAACCAGAACAGCAGCAGCAGCCGGCGCAACCAGAACAGCAGCAGCAGCCGGCGCAACCAGAACAGCAGCAGCAGCCGGCGCAACCAGAACAGCAGCATCAGCCGGCGCAACCAGAACAGCAGCAGCAGCCGGCGCAACCAGAACAGCAGCAGCCGCCGCAACCAGAACAGCAGCAGCAGCCGCCGCAACCAGAACAGCAGCAGCAGCCGCCGCAACCAGAACAGCAGCAGCCGCCACAACAGCCCACCATAGTAGTTGTTGCTCCTGACGTAGGGGCATTTCAGGAAATCGAGCTTCCTGCAGACAAAGCGGAGCGAAGTCAAACCACTGTTTCAGAACATCTATTGTCTTCCAGACCACCAGCAAGGAAAAGGAGGCTTAGTCCATCATCTTCTTCTTCAAGCCCCGCTTCTGATGATCGTGATGACACTTGGGTCCCACCAGCTCGGTCTGAGAGTGAAGTACGCCACAAGACATTGCTTCTGAAAAGGAAGGTCCCAGAAAAACTTAGAGTTATGGAGGTAGATGTAGAAGAGGGGGGTGATGATGTTGATGAAGACGAGCCAGTCATCACGCACATTACTCCCGCCCCAAAGGGATTGGAGACCGACATTCTAACCCTATCCAGAAAGGCTGCTACTGAGTGGGATGCAGCACGGATCTCACCAACACAGGTTACACCACCACTACCTCCAGCTGCCATATTTTCCAAGGCCCGGCAGGGACCTACATCCAGCTCAACCACCTCAGTAGGAAGTGGTAGTAAAAGTCACAGTGTAGGTGGACAGGGTCACATATTTTCAAGGACCCCCTCAAGTTCATCTGGTGTTGAAAGTGGCACATCCAGCAGTGCCAGAAAGTTCTCCTCCCCAGTTTGGGACTTCTTTTCTGTTAGCGCCAAGGAGGAGAACATTGCTATATGCGCAATTTGTCGGCAAGGTGTTCGGCGTGGTAAGCTTGGTACAAACTATGGTACCGGAGGACAAGCAAGTCATCTCAGAATACACCACACTATTGTGTGGGAGGATCACCTACTTAAGTTAAAAGAAAGTAGGAAAACTAAACCCTTTGAAGTTGGTCAGGAATCAGGGAGCGATATTATTGTGGTGGCAGGTGAAGAACAGGGAGGCATTTCTAGCCCTGTCTCCAGAAGTGCAGTCACTGCAGTGGTAACGCCCACATCCTCCTCAGTAACATCAGAGTGGCACCGCAGTAAGAGCCATACTCAGAGTGTGGGTGAGACACCAAGGCGACCGGCGGCGAGTACCTCAATGAGACAATCTGTGTCGTTGAGCCTTAGTGGCTTAATGGCACCACTAAGGAAAGTAAGCCAGCCTACCATTGACAGCATGTTTAGGTTGGAGGGGCAGTTCCAACGCAACCACCCAACGGCACGATTGTACAATGCGAAGCTGGCTAAAATGTTAGCGCTGGACCTTCTTCCTTTTTCATTTGTGGAAGGGGTGGGTTTCCTTGAATTTGTGTCTGCCATCTGCCCGAAATGGAAAGTTCCAAGCCGGTCCTATTTCGCAAGAATTGCTGTTCCGGCACTACATCATGATGTGCTGGAATTGGTTGGACAAGCTTTGCAGAAGAGTGCTGTGCACAATATCCACCTGACAACAGACATGTGGACCAGTTGCCAAGCCACAGATTACATGTGTATCACTGCACACTGGATCTCTTTTGTGGGGGTTAAAGATCAACTATCTGCACGAGGTGTTGTTGACACAGCTGCGATTTTTGAAGGTACTCGGAAACATGCAACTGTAGCCATGTTCGCCATGGAGAAATCTCATACGGCTGAAAACATTTTAGAAGAGTTTCGCACCAAGGTTTTGGAATGGCTGCAGCCCAGAGGGCTTGGTATTGGTTTTGTTGCCACAGACAATGGCAGTAATGTACTTAAGGCCATGGAACTTGGTTCCTATTTCAGGGTTCCGTGTTTGGCACACTGCATAAACATTA
The DNA here is from genome assembly GCF_964204655.1 of Triturus cristatus. Taxonomy (NCBI): domain Eukaryota; kingdom Metazoa; phylum Chordata; class Amphibia; order Caudata; family Salamandridae; genus Triturus; species Triturus cristatus. The sequence continues at coordinate 395,890,500 of NC_140588.1, read as the reverse complement.
TAGTGCAAGACTTTCTGAAAAAAGAACCCATAGTAAGCAATTTACTGTCCATCTGCCGAAGAATATGCACTCATTTCAGCCATTCTTTTAAAGCTCGGAAGCAGCTGAGGATCCTCCAACGTGAGCGTAGGGTGCCAGTCAAGGCACTCATCCAGGAGGTGGCAACACGTTGGAACTCAACGTATTACATGCTTGATCGTCTGTACGAACAGCACAGGTCACTCAATGATTATGTCTGGTACAGAAGCAGTGATGCTAGTGTTAAAGGCATGACCCTTCAGAGGGAGCAATGGACCCTAATTCAATGCCTGACTGAGATGCTGTCTCCTTTTGAGGTCTTCACACGTGAAGTCAGCAAGGAGGACTGTACAATGGGCCAAGCGATCCCATTGTTGCAAATGCTAGAGCATGAGCTGAATAATGTGTCTGAATCCTACAAAGGTGAGGACAGAAGGCAAGCCCATGACTTGGTGGAGAGCTTATCCAGGCGCTTATCAGAAAATGTAAGGATACAAAATAAAATTTTGTCACAAGACCATTACATTTGTGCCACAATTCTGGATCCACGTGCAAAATTAGGACTATTCCTTTCTTTTTCCGACACTGATGTTGCCCGCTACAAAAGTTGTATAGCTGAAGCAGCCATCAAGTTTGAAAACGAAGGGCTGCTAATTAAAAGCCCGCCACATCAACCCACAACAAGTACTGATACTGAAGCAGGCCATGCAGAATCAAGTGCAACTTCGTCGGCTGAGGGCAGTGCGGTTGGCTCACAATCGCAACACTCACCATCACCATCGACTACAAAAACAATAACTGGATCATTCAGCCGAGTACAATCATTATCAGATTGGTATGTAAAGATGGGCCGTAAGCACAGTGCTGATGCACAGAAAAAACAGCACAAAAGCTTACCAGCAGCAACCCTGAACATTGAGCGGATGGTCCAGGCCTATCTGGACGACCCAACAGAGGTGTACGTTGATCAAAACCCAGTGCAGTATTGGTATAGGAAAAGGTCTGAATGGCCACAGCTCAGCAGGCTGGCAATAAGCTATCTGGCTTGCCCTGTCGCAAGTGTCTCTTCCGAACGTGTTTTCAGTGCTGCTGGTTCCATTGTAACCTTGAGAAGGACCAGTCTATCTCCCAAAAACGTGGAGAGGTTAACAATGATCAAAATGAATCAGCACTTCATACCACCGAATTACACAATGCATGAATCAACAGAGGAAGATGAGGACAGCGGCTCAGGTGACGGAAGTATTGTGTCAGATGATTACCTACTACTGGACGATCCCCCAGAGTTTGAGGACGAGCTATACTTCCCTGACAATTAGGCTCGCACTTACTGTCTTCCTCCCTTTTTTCCCCCTTTGTTTGTGTCTGTTGTTCCGGTTATAAACTTGTGAATCGCAACCAATGCATTATCACCGTCTTCTAATCTTCTAATTTAAGATACAAGTTTCAGGTGTCTGCCATTTGACACTACAGTCCTCAGAATCCAGCTCCTCCGCTCGATCATACTGCATCTCCTGGTCAATTCCATTTCCCTCATGAATGATGATTGGATGATGGTAACAACAAATTCAAACTTTCCTCGTCCTTCCAAAACAAGTGGACCATGAATCTGATGACTTCTATAGCTATCCTCCTTCAGAGCCGAGAGAGACTGGCCATTAACTGAAAATAAGATGCAACAGGTAATGATTGATGCCATGCATTGTCCGCAGAAAAGCAGACTGAGTGATGTAGATTTTGTTGTGTGTGTTGCGCATGAATGAATTGATGTAATTGTGCACTGCCACTAATCAACTTTCTACAGAACACACTAGTAATTACTAATTTTCCTCTTCTGGCAAACAAGAAATGTGTACTTCTCCTGCATCTTGGTGATACATTGCTTTTAATTCAATACAGGAAGGGGACTCACTCAATCTGCTGCGCAATGCAAATGACTGTGACTTAAACAGCACCGTCCGTCATGATGATGGCGAAAGAGACGGCCCGTTAACTTAAGATGAGAAGTAACAGGTAATAAATGATGATAATTAATGGCATGCATTGGACACCTGACTCTGAGCTATTGATCTTTGTGTTTGCGTTGTTTGTTGTGCACAAAGTGAATGATGTCAAAGTGTACTAGTGTTAATCTATCTTTCTGTACACAATAAAGAATGACTCAAGTCAGTAATATTTATATTTCTACTCTTGTTGTGTTCTAAAAATTACACTTGTACTGCAGGCCGATCTTCAGTCAGTAGAAGTATCAGAGCTGATGATGAAGTCAGGAGGATGTTTCATGAGTGGCATAAAACGGAAAAGCCTAAAGGTAAACACGTGAACCACAACCACAGCACACCCAAATGTCTGTGTAGAAGTTGAATAGAGTGTAGCGGTGGGATGACTGCAGTGCATTGATTTTACTAACTTTAACTGTAAAATGCTATGTCTGGAATGGATAATGTGCTTTGCGTTTGTCCAACTCTTTGAGAGAAAAAAAAAAGGACTCTAAAGTGTTAACGTAGGATGTGCTAATGGTAAGCACTGTGGGCCTGATCTCTCCTGTTACTGTTGAAGGTCTATGCTGGAAACAGACTACAGTAGAGATGATGCATATGCATACATGCCACCTCGGAAAGTGTTCTTGTTGCACTACACCATCACTTGTGCATTTGTTTTCACTTTCTTTCTGAATATCCCCTTTGGTTTTCAATCTAAAATTACAGGCCGGGCCTTGTCCAAAACTTTGTAAAACATTACAATGCATATTAATTACCTTACCAATCAATCACCTTTTTATTCCAGCCGGGCAGTGGCGAGTGGTGAGGCGACACACCCAAGATTGATGGACGAGAGGAGCAAGAGGAATGCCGAGATGCAAAAAACCAGTCCACATTTTTGACCAGGATAACACAGTAACAGTATCCACTTTTCACTTCTTTTAAATAATTTGATTAATACCTTGTATACATTCTTTACAACAGTGTGTTCTTGGAGTTGTTATTATCAATCATCATTACGTTTGCTCTGTGTTTACGATTCTTCACTACCAATATTTAAAATTTCTATTTGCTATCTGTTAAAGTTTTAAGGCCGGAACAGAACAAGAAATAGAAGTGTATGTAATCCGGGTCTCATCATGCATGCATTTCCTTTTTTATACCTTAACATATGGAATGGATATGGTATGGTAGTCTTCAATGATTGTCGTTTGTTTGTCTATGTATGCATACTGTTTTTCTATGTTAAACCTTTCCCAAAATCCCCCTTCCCATCCAATCAACGGACCCTAACCCTCTTCCCCCGGGCTGTGTGACTTATTGTCGAGGTGTAACTAAATTAAATGTACACCAATACTTAATCACACACTTGCTGGGGCGGATGTGGTGAAAGCAACACTACTTCAATTTCAATGCAGAGCGATGATCTTCTTCTGCTTGCCCACCCATGAGTAGGATATTTCACAGGTTATTTTATTTAACAAAGGAACATATACCTCAGCATGAATTGCCGGCATTGATTTGATTTGTTTGTTGTCATTCCTCATATACAGCACTAACTGTTAGACTGTAGGCATAGCCAAGTCGACAAAACTATAGTTTGTAACTCTGTCTAGTAGGCTATCCTCATAATATCCAGCATTCATTTTTTTTGTCAAATATTTGTGCATATAATTGTTGCTCGGTAAATTCTGTGATGTACTTCATTCAACTACTCCTCTAACAGTCTCTCAAAGGCGATTGACTATCTCCTTTTCTTTTTTTGGAAATGCTGCTACCCTGCCAGTGTATACTACTACTATACTACCACCACCACCCCAATCATGGCATGTATGAAAAAGGAAACCATCTTCACCATGCAGCCAGTGCTGTGCCACAGTTGGACATAAACATCAAGCACCGGTAAGAGAGAAGTTTGGGGGAGGCAGAATCAATAATGGACATGTTGTCAATGATGTCAGTTTCAAACACCACTCCAAAGAATGGATAGTAGGACCAGTCAATGAGTGAGGTGTGTCGCATCTATCTGTTTGTGTCTTATACAGTCAGCAAATTATTGAAATCAAACACACGCTATGGGCGGCCATGCACCAGCAAAGAAACAGTGTGATGTAAAACAGTTACCCCACCTACAAAACATTAACAACATTGCATGTAACATAGAAAAATATATTTAATTGACCCTAACAAATAAACTAAACCCACAAAAGCTGACCCACCCCCCTCCCTAACCCCAACGACTGTCCATAGAAATAGAGAACGCCCAAACGAGTGAGGAAACAAACAGGAATTAAAAAAGGGGCAGTGTTAGGGACTAACTGGTGGGGCGGGACTGGAGGAGGACACGAATCTGGTCCTCTAAATGGGCGACGCGGCGTCTAAGGCCGCGGCAGTTGCAACCACAGTGGGGGGGGGCACCGGAGATGGCACGGTGGCGGCGGGCAGCCGCCAGACGGTGGCGCCGTACCGCTGGAGGGCGGTGGCTGGGGCCCGGGGCACTGGAGGAGGCTTCAATTGCTGCTGCACTCTCCTCCTCCTCCTCGGCTAGGACCACCAGCCGCCGGTATTCCTGCTGGATTGCCTCCAGCTTCCGGCGCCGTGCCTTGGCGGCCAACTCCTTCCGGTTGATTTTCGGAGTAGCTGTGTATCAAAAAGAGAAAAACAAGACAATTGTAAAATATAGTCTTAATAAAACAGTAGGACAAGGTAATTATTTATACACATAGTGGCATGGTAGAGTAGCACTATAAAATAAAGCACAGTAGTACATAACATTTTAAATGTCGCCCGTCCTTCTTCCTTCCACCTGTCTTACACTTTTTAGTTGAACAGTGCACCAGGTGCTCTTCTCCATAAAACTTTCAAAGCGGAGTTGAAATCAGATAGATGAGGCCATTGGTTACTCAATACTCTGGCTCCTAGTCCTATACCAATTAAAGGGAATTCTAGTCTTCTAGTTCACTCTTCAAACGTCCCCAAGAACTCATACTTACTTACGACATCGGATAGCGGGCGGACTTTGTCCGCCCGCCATCCGACTGCTAAAAAGGGTGGGGGTCCCGTGGGGACAATTAATTAGGATGATGCGCCCGGCACAGTGACGCTGAAAGCAATGCTAAAATGTTGTGCTGCTTTTCCAAGCACAACATGACGGGCCTCGCACGGAGCCTGTCACGTTTTGCTTTGAAAGTCGGGGGGTACCATAGCATCGGTAGGTACCCTCCATGGGGGCCCCCAAGCATACTCTGCAATGTGTGCATGCCTTTCCGTGGCGGACGGTAATGCCGCCACGCAAAGGCATTCCAAAATGCAGATTATATGGCTGCCGGTGTGGTGAGAGAGACACCACCGCCATATTGAACCCTTTTCCGCCTAGACATGTCTGAATATTTTCTACAGGGATGGCGGGAGGTTTGCCCCTGCTGTGACGGCAGTGAATTCCAGCCAGCCCGGCGGGGGCAATACGCCCACCATCCTAATGGGGCCCTAATTCACAACTTTACAGTATACATATACATACAGTACACCTTTGCAGTGAGTGTGCTGTCAAGTTCAACAATAGTTAAAGATTATGAATCTAACTTACCACCGCCTGCCACTGGTGCTGCCACTCCCCCTCCGTTGCTATCTGCAACTGCCGCATCCTCGCCCTCTGCGTCGCCTTCGCTGGCCCCAGCAATGGTGGTCGGTAGTGCGCCTAGAAAACATTACACATTTATTAGGCAACATATACACCTCCCCCCTATTGATCAGTAGCAAGGTTGAAAAATGAGTTAATACTAACATAAATCACTAGTACAAATCAGGTAGTAGTAGAGTAGACACTAAGTTATATGATCATTGTAGCATTTGCTTGATTAGCCCTAGCCATGCACATGTGACGTTACCTTTACCTTGCAGCTTCTTAAGACACCTTTGAGCCCACATGACCTGCCTCACACTGCTACTGTCTAGTCTACGCGCTGCGTACAGGCGGTCAACAAACATTAACAAGCCACTTTTTTAGGAAGAACTGGTGTACTACTGTTACTGTTAGTCCATATTGCTTATCCATAGATGCTACACTTTTTGGCACGGCTGAGAAATGCTTGCAAGTTGCAATATACTAACGCACACCATTTCCTTTTTTCGCATTACAGACGCAAGATTCGCTTCTACGAACCAGAGCTTCTGAACGATGCACCAACTACCAGTACTAGGTTCTTCTGAGGTGAGGGGTCCCTTCACTCACATCTTCATTTATAAATGTATATAAACTAAATTGCTATGGGATGGTGGTGCTGCCTTCCACCACTTCAGTTATCATGATTTAATTCCCAACTGTATTAGTGTAACAATGTATTTTGTTTTAATGTTATTGATTTGCCGGTTGGTGCTGCTAAGATAACAGTGTACAGACCTTCTCAAATTGAAATAAAAATTTTAAACTTACATAGACTTTGTGGTATTTGGTGTGGAGTGGACTAACTTACACGATTGAGCAAATTAAAGTAAGGGTGTGCATGTGAATTGCTTCCACGACAGAGGTTGGGTGTGTTAATGTTCTGGGTTGTCTACTTGTTGGTTGTCTTGGGGGGAGGGTTCCGAGACCTAATAGGTATGACAAGACAGTACTATAGTCAAGCAGTGGAATTGTGGTGGGTGCGGAATTTCTGATTGAGGTGTGCAAGGAAGGTCCAACCTACCATCACCAACATCCTATTTTCTGGTGCAAATGTATGTGCAAGATCCCTACAACAGTTGTATGTCCTATAGGGTATCATATCAAAATATTAAGAAATCTGGTAGGGCTGTTGCTGTGAATTTTCAAAGCCTAAACATCAACAAGAGTAAAAAGTAGTACAAGACAACGACCCAACGGATTGTACGAGCTACTGGTGAATATGAGTTTTATATTACAACCTTTCACAAAGAGTGGCACTGGGCAAGACTAGCTACTACAGTACAGACAGACAGACTGATAGTATGTAGTAGTACTCAGTCATCATAGCGGAGGCAGGGATAAGCTTTTTGAAACCGTACAGATCGAAGGATAATTGGTGGTAAAAAATAGCATTTGGAAACACACTATAGTTCGGGAGAAATGGGGCAGTAAAAGTTATGGAATAAGAAATATTATTAAAAACAAGAAGACTTACTGGGGCCAGCAGAGGAGCCCTCAGCGGTGTCCTCCTCGTGGTGTTCCTGTCCCGCCGACTGCCCAGTCCCTGCCCGTCTGCCCCTGGGTGCTGATGAACAGGAAAGATATAAGAAAGACAAACATTGATGGATGGTGTCAACTTAAGCAAATACAATTTTTTTCAACAACGGTCAAAAAACACTTATGTAAACAATTGCAATAACTACATTGACCGATCTCATCTGGTCAACATGTAATATCGGGGGATTCGCAGTTCGACTACTTAAGTTACTATTTATCAACAGTAATCCATTCTTCCATTCTGATTCCAGAAAACTAAGTTACAAGTAAGCCTAAGTATTAGTACAACCTACCACCCAACCTAGCCCACCTATTCCAGGCATGCCAATTGTACATTAAGTATGCATTTCGACTGTATTCCTCAACAATGTGTATGATCCAATCATGGAGGACACATTAACATGACTACATTTTTTGTATATACACAATTTTGGTTTGATTGATGCTCATCTGCTACTGCTAAGTAACTGCAAAGCCTACCTCCACTCATTGAACAAACTAGAAAGGTTCTAAAGACTGGCGTACTAGCAGCACGTCACGTAACTGAGTGAGGGGGCATCACGCATACCACTAACCAATTAGAAGCTCATACAAAGTACCTAAACCTATGTATCAATCCGCCCCTATCTATTAGTGACAGGACAAAGTAAGGAGTGGACATGAGTCACTGTAGCATTACGTAACTTAATTTCTCTAAAATAAACTCGTAAAGAATCACGCTAAGCAAGCGCAAACGCAAAGCTGCAAACAAGTAAGATTAGTAGTAGCGCAGAAGAGCACCTGTGTCATAATCACAGAAGACTTTTAAACATTATTAACCTGGAATGTATTGCAAGCAGCAACAGAAAAAAAGATATTCGCAATATATAACATAGAGCAGAAGAACAGACACAAAGTTGTAATAATTAAATAGGTACTCACCAAGCCCCGGAACCTCCACTCCTAGCAGGTCCAGCAGGTCCTGCTCACGGTCCAGGATGTCGGACCACCGGTGCGTCAGCTGTGCCTTGGTGCGCCGGACCCCAGAGATGCGAGACACTGCCCGGCGCACCTTCCCCCACCGCTGCCGACGCTCCCGGAGGCCGTACCCGGACCCAGGCCTGCCACCTGCTGCCAGGGTTGAGGGGAGGTGGCGCTGCACAAAGAAAATTAGTGCAGCCAACTCCGCCTCCCCAAATAAGGCCCGTGCATGCACCCCTTGTGGGCGCCGCCTTCCGCAAGGAAGGCGGTCGCGGCTCTGGCTGCGCCGGCGAACAGCCCTGCCCTTGGACATGGTTCTGGGGACGGGGCGGGAAAGAAAAGGTAAAATAAATAAAGGAGTAAAGGAAATAAATAGCAGGCAATACAAAGAGAAAAAGTAGCTAAAAAACAAAAAAAAAGGTACACAAAAACCAAAAATATAGAGGCAGGAAAATAGTTAGAGAAATAATAAGTAATAAAGATCCGAAAAAAGTGGCTATAAACAAAGGATTGAAAAGATTTAGGGAGGATTGAAAATCAGGCCCCAGAACCATGCAATAGAGTGGAAAACAAGATGGCCGCGCCCGTTGCGACCACGTGCGCAAGTTCGCGCGATATTTTCTCCCTGAGCAAGCAAAAAGCAACGCGATCAAGTAAAAGCGATCGCGAACAGGAAATATCGACCGCGAACATGCATTGCGCGACCCGGAACAGGAAGTAAACAACGCCAGAGGACGGGACAAGTGAAAACAAGATGGCCGCGCCCATGAGCGACCGCATGGGTAAGTTGGCGACCCGCGAACACGCAAAAAATACCGCGAACAGGCGGCAAAAAACTTCCGCATCTTCGCGATATTTCCGGCGTGTTTGCGGAGATTTTCTGCAATCTCGCGATAATTTGCGGAGGTTAATTCCGCAAATTCCGCCCACCCCTACTGATGACCAATGACTGCTACATAAAAGAAGCCCTTGTACAACTGAATGATGGGACAAGCTACACAAGAGTGACAAGGAGAGTATTTGAGGAAAGTATCAACGCCTACCGGTCACTCCTGAACAAGTGGTATCATAGAGGGATGCTGAGCAAGGAAGAGTTTGCTTTTCTGGAATGCAAACATCCCCGAGTACCAACTTTTTACCATCTCCCGAAGCTGCACAAGCATGTGACCTGTCCACCAGCTCGCCCAATTGTTTCGTCCCTAGGGAGCCTGATGGAGCACATGTCCAGGTTCGTGGACTATTTCCTTTTTGATTTTGTCAAAGAACTTGTTTCATACATAAGAGACACGAAAGACTTTCTGACAAGAATTGAGAGTTTGATTTGGGAGGAGGACATGATAATGATAACACTTGACATCTCAAGTCTCTATACGAGCATTGATCATCTCCAAGGAATAGAAGCTGTGAGAGGATTTTTAGGAACTAAACCAATGAATTTAGATGAGCACAACAAAATGATACTGGAATTTGTGGAGTTTTGCCTAGAGAATAATATCTTCCTTTTACAGGACCAACTATTTAAACAGATACGTGGTACTGCGATGGGCACCTGCTTCGCCCCCAGCTACGTGAATCTTTTTATGGGCTGGTGGGAGGGGCAGGTGGCCTGGGCAGCAGGGGAGAATGCACAATGGACCCGTAGAGTTCTAAGTTGGAACAGGTATATAGACAATTTTTTTATCGTATGTAGCGGCACAGAGCAACCAGCTAGGGAATACATTGATGTTCTGAATATGAATAACCTCAACCTCAAGTTCACAGGTGAAGTTAGCACGGAGGTGGTAAACTTTTTGGACCTGAAGGTGTTCCCTGCAGACGGGAGACTGTGCATGGCATTGCACAGGAAACCGACCGCAGGGAATTCCGTGCTTCATGTGAACAGTTGCCATCCTGGGAAAACAATAACTAGTATCCCATATGGCGAAATATTAAGAATAAAAAGGAACTGCACGCGTCCCTGTGACTTTCAGACAGCAGCTAAGGACAGCATGAATAGGTTTGCTAGCGGGGTTTTACCCATGTCTCAAGTGTAGGGCATGCAAAAATAGCAAAAAAGTGCTAGAGTATGTAGTGCCAGGAATGAGGGAACCCAAGAAAATCAAAAGTCTGATGAATTGTAACACTAGCCACATGGTGTACTGTCTGGTATGTCTGTGTGGCTTGCGTTACATCGGAAGTACTATTGATCCCACAAAGATAAGAATTTTGGAACACCTCAGGGCCATACAGAACAGGGATCCCACATATCTGGTGGCGAGGCATTTTGAGGTGTTTGATCAGAGCAATAGAGATCTTCTTAGTTTCTTTTGTATGGACCAAGTGCCCATGAATGTGAGAGGGGGCAACAGGCAATATCAATTGCGTAGATTGGAGTCACAATACATTATTGATAATCAAAGGCCAGGAGGTCTCAATAGTGGTGAAGAGATGGCTGTGCACTTGTAATGCTTTCTGGTTAAATGTGATTTTGGGAGATTTAATGGTACTGATATGACACAGTGACTGAGAATTTATCAGGGTGCTCAGGCACAGGGGTTGGTCATGCATCTTCCACATTAGGTGGAAAGGACAAAGGATAAGCCCATTCAGGGCGAGAGTGTTTATTGTTTAGTATGAATTGTGTCCAATAGTCGCAAAGTGGGAGAAAAATATGGTTTATGCATCATTCAAGCCCATTCAGGGCAGTATGTTACTGTGCTTTAAACATGTTCCCAGTTTTGACTGACATTACCAATGTTTGACCCTTACTGAATAACCTGTTTAGTAATGGCCGACATCTTGACTGGAGCAAGTCAAGGTGTCCTTTGTTTATGTTAATCACTACTGGTATATTTAAACCTGTCTCATGTCGGTGCCGGCCACTATTGACAAAGACGGCAGCCGAAACGCGTCTGGTCATGTATACAAGATGCCAATAAAATCTGGGAGTTATAACGTTCCTGTGAGTGCTGATGCATTTATGTTTGTACCGTGAGCCTTGGATTTTGCAGATCCACGCGGTGTCCGTCACCACGCAACGAAGCACCCGATCGCGAGTGCAAGGGAAGAAAGACGGAGAGTGAGCGTGATATATATATTTATATATATTGATAGACAGACAGACAGACAGACAGACAGACAGACAGACAGACAGACAGACAGACAGACAGACAGACAGACAGATAGATAGATAGATAGATAGATAGATAGATAGATAGATAGATAGATAGATAGATAGATAGATAGATAGATAGATAGATAGATAGATAGATAGATAGATAGATAGATAGATAGATAGATAGATAGATAGATAGATAGATAGATAGATAGATAGATGTTTTTTCCACTGGTTACAGGGATGGTATATTTAGCACTAGATTACACATGTACAAAAGCTGGTAAATTCAGCAGTAATATCTAGGGGTGGGTGGAATTTGCGAAAGTGACTTTCGCAAATTATCGCGAAAATGTTAAAAATCTCCGCAAACACGCGGAAATATTGCGAAGATGCGGAAGTTTTTTTCCCGCCCGTTCGCGGTATTTTCTGCGTGGTCGCGGCTCGCCAACTTACCCATGCGGTTGCTCGCGGGCGCGGCCATCTTGTTTTCATTCTTCTCGCAGTGCATGATCGCGAGAAGAAAGACGTGATTGCGCGACCAATGACATTACTGCGGGCGCGAACTGTCGTGAGACAGCGCAAATGGCTACCAACAATCCGACATCTCGTGGAGAACGCAACCGGATCGGGAAAACTTGTCGGCGAACGCGGGGATTCAGGTAAGGCGATCGCGTGCGCGCGAGAATGTATTATTTTCAGGCACGAGCAAGAAACAAATTATCGCTAAGCTGCGGAATGCGGAAATTTTGACATTTTCGCGCTCTCCGCGGAACGTGAAAATGTCAAATTATCGCAATTTCCGCGAGCGGAACGGAAATTTAGCCCAGGCCTAGTAATATCTAGCTGAGCTAACTATAACTTGTGCCCCCGCAATGCACTGCTTATGACCTCACATATTATATCACTCATGACATGGCTGCCAATTTACCTCATTGGAACAGTCCGTGAAGCCAAAGGGCTGAAAGTGGCATAAGTGGTCAGGTTGGATATGTCCTGAACTCATTTTCAAACTTGTGATATTTGTGAATTTGCTGCGGCATTCGGCGCGGCACTTCGTGTAATGTCCTGACAAATTTGCAAATATACGTTAAGATGAATTAGCTAATATCAGTGATTTTTTTTTTTAAAAAGCTTATACACTCACCTTCAGTCTTACTTAGACACTCATTCACCCACTTAGAGGCCCACTCTGAGACTCATGTACCCACTCAGACACTCATGTACCCATTCACAGACTAATTTAGAGACTCATGCAACCACTCACAGACCCACTCAGACACTCTTGCACCCACTCACGCACCCAGTGAGAAACTTGTGCGCTCACTCACAGACTTACTCAGAGATTCATGCACCCACTTACACATGCACTCAGAGACTCACGCACTCACTCACAGACCCGCTCATAGACTCCCGCACCCACTCACACACCCAGTCAGGCAGTCATGCATCCACTCACTTACCCAGTTAAATGGTCATGTACCACTCACAGACCCAGTCAGACACTTATGCACAAATTCTTTCACTCACTCAGAAGTTCATGTACAAACTCACAGACCTACAGACACGCAACCAACCAATCACTCACCCACTCAGAACCTTATGTTCCCATTTACACACCCACTCAGAGACTCGTGCAACCACTTGCAGACCCGCTCAGATACTTATACTCCCATTCACAGATCCACTCGGACACTGGTGAACCAAACTCACACACCAAGAGACTCATGCACCCACTGAGAGACTCATGCACCCATTCACAGACCCACTCAAAGACTCAAGCACCCACTCACAGACCCCCTCAGACACTCATGCACCCACTCACAGACACACTCAGACATTCACAAACCCAGTCACAGACCCATTCAGACTATCATGTACCCGCTCACTCAGCCAATTGAATGTTCATACACCCATTCACAGACCCACTCTGACACTTATGCACCTACTCTTTCACCCACTCAGATGCTCATGTACCCACTCACAGACCCACTCAGAGGCTCACACCCACTCACAGACCCACTCAGACACTTATGCTCCCACTCAAATACCCACTTAGAGAGTCACGCACCCATTCAGAGACCCAATCAGAAACTCATGCACGTACTCACAGACCCACTTAGAGACACACAACTGTACTCAAAGACCCACTTAGGCACTCATGCATCCACACTATCGCCCACTCAGTTATGCACCCACTCACAGACCTACTCGGACACTCATGCATCCACTCACAGACCCACTCAGAGACACAAACCCACCCATACTCACTCAGACACTCATGCACCCACTCATAGACCCACAAAGACATTGATGCGTCCACTCACAGACCAAGTCAGTCACTCATGCACTCATTCACTGACCCTCTCAGAGACTAATGCACCTACTCACAGACTCACTCTGAAACTCATATACCCACTCACAGACCCATTCAGATACATATGCACCCAATCACTCATACACTCAGAGACTCATTCACTCCCAGACCCACTCAGACACTCATGCACCTACTCACAGAACCACTCAGACACTAATACACCCACTAACAGGCCCACACATGTGCTCAACCAATGTGAAACATTGCAAGTTACAGTTATGAGGAAAAAAATAAAAAACCTTGGAAAATTCACTGAAAAAAGTCACAGGGACATTATAGTTAGGAAATAAAATGTGAAAAAACCTTAGAAATTCACTGAACAAAACTAAGGCTACAAGAGCGTCACAGTTTAGAAAAAGATTTTAAAAAACCTTAGAAATTCACTGAAAAAAACAAAGGTTACTAGGACATTATAGTTAGGCTCATGTTTTACTCATACAAAACCTGTGAAATTTAGCAGTTATAGTTAGCTGAGCTAATCAAAACTTTAGTCCGCGCAATGCACCGCTTATGACCTCACATATTACATCACTCATGACATGGTCAGTGACATCACTGATGGTATCTCAAATGATATCACGATGGCATCTGCAACAAAACTACGCACACACCCACTCACACCCCCATAGAACCATTGACATCCACTCCCACACAACCCCTCACATTCCCATTCACAGACCCATACCAGTACTCATACAACCAATCACCAATCCATAGAGTCACTCACACATCCACTCACTCATGCATCTACTCACACGTCCACTAACTTACCTATACAGCCACTCATCCACCCACTCAATCACCAATACAGGTACTCACACGTCCAGTCATACAGACATACAAACTGTTAGAAATGGGGTTTCTGGTTGGCTAGGGTATGCACCTAAGCCAGGCAGAAACCACCACTCCAGTCAGGGTAAGGGAGTTACATACACAAGATAACCCCTGCTCAAGAAGCCTTCAATCATGATGACGCACAGGGTATGTGAGACACAGGGGGCACACAAATATGTTGCAGACAGAGGCAGGCACAGAAACTGTTAGAGATGAGCTTGCCAGCAGATGGGAGAAAAGGCAAGGAAACCACAAAAGGGTGTCAGGTATAAGGGGCTTGGTGTCTGCACAAGAAATGACACAGATATGAGAAGCACAGTTATTGGAGACACGAGATGGTACTACATTAGAAACTGCAAGTTGTGGCAGCAGTATATTCTGAGAGAACCATGTCTTACCAGCACGTCTTGAGCCTGCTGTCCACCAATCTCTCCATCTCCTCTAGTTGCAAGGATCCGTTCAGTTACAGAAGTGGCAGTGGTACTTGTAGTCTGCTGTGCGGAGCCTGCTTTCATGGGAGGTTGGCCAGGGTCTGTTGAACACCTCTACTGTGCCCCACTGAGGCTGTGATAGAGGACTTGACCCTTGAACACAAGCGGGTAGTACTTCTGGCTACCTCTATGTCTGGGTCGGCCGAACTGGTATAACTTCCAGCATACACTGGATTGGCAGCATATACTATGGTAGCCGCAAAGGGCCAGGCCATGCCAGAGTAACAGACATGATGAACCTGGAGACAAACGGGTCATAGCAGAAGAACAAGGCAATCCTGATGCAGACTATGGAATGAAAATAAACCCTCTTACAGGATAGAGAAAACATCCATTGTATTGGATAAAACCACAGTTGAAAACCGCTAAGCCACAAGAACAGACTGTCACTAACAAGTGGCCATGAACATAAAAATAGGACTGCAGCAGGAAGAACTTTCCCTTGGCTTATAATCGTAGCGGCCATGATAGACTGGTTGTATTTCCTGAAGCTTGGTAGTACAGCAAGATGGCACCCGAACATCACCAGCATCATGGCTCCCAATTATGCCTACCACCGAGTTGTGTCCCTGCCTGACTTGTGAAACTGTGTGCAGAGAGGGGCATACAATGACGTAGGAGGGGGTAGAGGGACCGGGGAACAAGTGCATTAGGGAAAGCAACCAAGATGGTTGAAGAATATAAACAAGCATCAATTAGAGAGGGGGTGCGGGGTGGGTCAAGCAGCAAAGCAAGAGGGGTTTGGGGGATGGGCAAGCAACACCAGGACATTCCTTTTAGAAAATCATCTCACTCTGAAGTCAGAAAAAGAAAAGTAAACAGGCACTCTTGGAAAACAGCGTCTGACCTTTGACCTTGATCTTTGAATGGACAGCAAATTTGACAAGATAAGAACAAGAATTACAGGCCTGTTTACACAAACGGAGCTCAGAGCGAGTGAAAACATGAGCACTTGTGTGAAGTGCTGCAAAACAAAGAAAAATGTAGTTCCTAAAACAATTCCTAAAATAGGAGAAGTGAATGGATGGTAGTAATTGGTCTATGCTCTTGGGGAGGGATAAACAATAGAAGAGGCCTGATGCATGCATGCCATGGACAAATGGGGAGAAAGAATATGAGAGGGATGATGCAGCCAGCATATGGGAAGCCTATGGGTTGGCTGAAGCCTACATAATGAATACAACATATCTCTTTGAGAAAACGCATGCGCTGTCTAGTTGAGACCTAAAAATGGGAACTACAGTCCCAAGACCATCAACATTTCGACTATGTGGCCCTTGTTGTAAATGAAGAATAGCCTGTTAGTCCAGAAATAGTGTGATAGCATTGTTGAATGAAATAAAGATCATAGAAGGCAGCATATTTAGCAAAGGTGAAGCTTGATTCAGTCAGGTTTGAATAATATTTACTAGCAGGATGGAGACCTACACAAGATCTGGACAATTTTATGTATTGTTAAAGGGTTTCTAGAAAAGATGAGTAATGTTTTGATTTGTTTAACTGAAGATGTGCAGAGCATAAATGCATTGGCCAAAAAGCAGAAAAACACTGGATAATCCTTGAGGCACGAATCCTATAA
Organism: Triturus cristatus; assembly: GCF_964204655.1. Taxonomy (NCBI): domain Eukaryota; kingdom Metazoa; phylum Chordata; class Amphibia; order Caudata; family Salamandridae; genus Triturus; species Triturus cristatus. The sequence continues at coordinate 395,873,965 of NC_140588.1, read as the reverse complement.
AGAGCCTGTTTGCATGCCTGCAGGATAAGTTACAAACGTGGTAAGATATTCTGTTTAATGGGAACACTTTGTTAATTGGGCCATGGGCAAAATGTGCTTATTTTTCAAACTATTTAGACTTTCTCAGTTTCTCAATACAGCAAAAATGTATTTGCAGAGTGTAGCACACATGGAAGAAGATAAACTGAGGAGAAATTAAGATAGCTTTCCGTATTATGCTTCCCTTGGGAGGATTAGCATTTTGGCATATTCCGAGGTCTGCCAGTGTTGCTAAATCTTAGAATGCACCAAAATTCATGGGTGGTTGTGTGAGAACACCTGTGCTTCATCAATAGAACGCATCCCTGGGGCAAAGTATTGCAACACAGTGATTTGCACTGCACTGTGTTGCTCTGGATGTATGAAGCTATGCAGGGCCATGCAAGGTGGCCTTGCATGGCTAGCTAAATTCAACTGCAGTTTGCGTCACCTTTGCAAGATGTACGGTGATGTAAAACCTACATACAAATGTGCCCCTTAGAGCAGACTTCAGATCAGTCCCCTGCTCGTGATTGGATGGCATTGTTGTCTACCTCACATATCTGTTCTTTATCCCTATACTTGTGTTTGTCTCACTCAGGAGCATTTGGGGGCATATTATCAAGGAACGGCGTTAAAATTATCGCCGCTTTAGCGGCAGAAAACTGGCGCTAAAGCGGCGATAATGGGCTTGATAATATGCCTTTGAGAATTCCAATAGAAGCCCATCTTCTGGTGTCAACATGGGCTTCTATTGGAATTCTCAAGGGCATATTATCAAGCCCATTATCGCCGCTTTAGCGCCAGTTTTCTGCCACTAAAGCGGCGATAATTTTAATGCCGTGCTTGATAATATGCCCCTTGGTTCTCACAGTTTTATGACTGGATGAATAGTATCTTTTCATTAATTATTTGATGGGAATTATTTTTCCCAGTCAGGACTCCATTTGAGTGCATGTATTTCCTTTCTCTCGCCCCGTCCGCTTGTTCGTACTGACAGCCCTGACACTCCATACTCACTCTCTGCTTTCTCGCTCCACCCATCCTAAATACTGTCCTGCTTTCTTTATCTATTGCCTGCGGCCCTGTACTCTGTTTTCTTCCCACTTTAATTTTTTTTAATCTTCTTTTGTAATGACATCCAGCAGCTGCAAAGCACTAAAAGACTGTCAAGTCAAGTCAAAAAATACTTTTATTAATTCTTTAAAAATCATAAAGGGATGGCAAACCATCATAAAATACTGATTCTGAACATTAAATGAGCATATGTATATTAAAAACGATTATTACTTAAAAATTATTATTATTTTTTTTTTTTTTTTTTTTTTTAAGACATTGATCAGGAAGAAAACCGTAGAAAACCATGATCACAGTAAAGAGTCAGTCAACAGGTTGTATAATTGCTACTTGGCTTGAGGAAATTTTGTTCAATTCTTTTGCTGCTGTTTTCCAGAATTTTATGGCGCTACAGGAGAGTGGAGTAGAAAGCCCTCCAAGACACCTAATGACAGCAGCTGTTCTGATCTGTTCTTTCCTTAAAGTCTCCCGAAGAATGGATTTGCGTTTTTTCAATAAAAAAGGGAATATGCATAATAGATGTAATAGTGACTCCTCCCCTTGACAGCAAAGGCGACATTCCTTCGATGGCCATACGAATTTCCATTGCGGAGTTAAATCTTTTGAGGGGAAAGATCCCAGTCGTAGCAACATCAGGTAATTCTTTTTATGGTGAGAGATATGTTCGGTCAGGTACCGTTGCGGTTTTAGCCTCTGATATGTCTGTATCACAGCCCAAGCATGGAATTTTTTTGAAAAAGTCTTTTTATCAGAAAGTAGGGAGTTCCTCTTTATTGTGGAATTTACCGCATTTTTAAATCCAGAATACATTACTGGTGTTGACCAGGCCTCCTCTAACTGTAATGACGACAAGGATTCCTGCAGGATTCCCGTCGTCGAGTTAGCTTGTCGAGCTTGACTTTCAATCTCCACCCAACAACGATGGGTTAGAGTATTATCTTCTGCCTCCCTCATCCTCCAGTAGTACTTCACTAAAGCACCTTGTCTGGCCATGATCTGGTTTTTTAATCCAAATTCTAAACGGATTTGGTCTTGTGAGATATGTGACGGGATTGAAAACAGTCTTTTGAAAAATACAGATTGTGCTCTATTTAAGGTGATTGCATCTTTGGTATTCAAGATTTCTGAACCATACGAAATGGAGGGTAAAAATTTTGCGGCTATCACATGTAGCAGATGACTGGTAGAACAACCTATGAGCTTTTTTTTCAAGACTTTGAAGGCGACCAACAGTTGTTTCGCTTTTATACTTCCTTGTTCCATGTGTTGTTTAAAGTTTAGCTTGCTATCTAGCAAGAAACCTAGATATTTATAAGAGGTAACGCAGGCCAATGGTTGTTCGCCCAATTTCCAGGAGAAGGTATACCTGGACGATGTTTTATTATGTTTTGAAAAACGCATTACTTTAGTCTTTTGGTGATTGATCATAAGTAGGTTTGAGGTGGTGTAGGCTCCTAATCCCGTGATCAGTTTCTGCAGGCCAGCTGGTGTTTGCGCTAGCAGTAATATGTCATCTGCATACTGAAGGCATGGCGTTGGTATTTTACCCAGTTTTGGGGTGTCTGCTGGGATTGACTGGAGGTATTTGTCAAGGTCTGACGTGTAAATGTTAAACAGACAAGGCGCTAATACGCAACCTTGTTTTAGCCCGTATAGTGTTGGGATCTTGCCGGTGACCCTTGACCCATCTCCTATCTTGATTTGCACCCAGGTATTAGAGTACAGGTTGATAATGGCCTCCAAGAGTCTAGACGGGATCCCCCAGGCCTGCATCTTAGCCCATAGGGAGGCTCTCGGAACTTTGTCGAAGGCCGCCCTAAGGTCCACGAAGCAGGCGTACAGGGGTCTTGATTTTACGAAGGCCTGATTAGCTAAGAGGGTGACCGCAGAGTTGTTTGCGTGGGAGGTTTTTGGTTTTTTAGGCTAACCCAGGCCTCTAGTTCTACTAAGAGGTTAGATGCGTAGATTTTCGCCTCTACATCTATCAACGCGATCAGTCTGTAGTTGGAGGGGTCCGAACGGGGACCCGACTTGTAGATTGGATTAAGGATACTTCCTCTCCAGGACTCAGGGATCAGACAATCTGCTGTGACTTTGGAAAAAAGAGGAGTCAGGGCTTGGGACCAGAATGCAGGATCATGTCGAAACAGGGCATTTGGTAGGCCGTTCGGACCTGGGGCACCCTCCGATTTTAAGTTCTTTATAATTTTTAGAACTTGAATTTCTGTGAACAACACTGAATCCTCGGATGGTTCTAGGTTATTGATACCATTAACTTGGTCTCGGCCTCCTGCCTCCTTCACTGTTAGTGCTTCACAGTTTGAAGCCGATCGAGGTACAGCTCCGTTGTATAGGAGTTCGATGTGGGCTCTCCACGTGGCCTCCAGTATATCTGAATGATGATGTTGATTCCGGCCATTGGTTAGATGGTTTATTTGTTCCCAAAAAAGCCTGGAATCCCCCAATTTGCAAGCGTAATGGAGTTTGGCCCAAATATGTTCTTGATGCTCTTTTTTGTGACTTTTATGTCATTATTTAGCTGTTTTCTAGTTTTTACGATTAACGGCAGAAGTTCCTGGTGGCATTCTGGTCCCCAAGATCGTAATTGTCTGAGGTATTTCTTTAGTTGTTGTTTTTGTTTCCGCAGATTATTGTTGAACCAGACAGCCCCTTTTGAGTTTCCAGCTTTGTGGACATGGGTAGTTTTTGAAAATATGTTGTTAATTTCAAAAATAAAAAACTCCCAAGCTTTTATAGTTAGTGTTTTGGGTTTGGATTTTTCCAAAAGACTGGTGTAGGTGTTTGCGATGGCCTTGATGTTGTTCTTATTCCACTAAAAGACTGATAACTTTCTTGTTTCGCACTGACACGCACTTTCTTTTTGACTTTTAATTCACTGTTCTAAAATGGTCATTGGTCATGTTGGAATGCTAAATTAACAAGCATTTGCAATGCAATAGGTCTCGCATTTACACGAGTTTAACCTATTGGAATAGTAAATGGCAATGCGTTTTATTTATGTTTCAAAAACAAAAACATAAATGAAAGGCAATGTCATTTACGATGCCAATAGCTCAAACTTGCGTTAATGCGAGACCACTCCAATGCTTGCATTGATCTGCATGAGGGACAATTTTACAATTGTAACCGTCCGCAATGTCTGTGTCTTGTTCTTGTGTGCTACCGAAAACACAGGCAGACAATGTCTGTTAGAGATTGTTATGCAGCGCGTGTAACAAACTAATAGTCATTCATCTCATTAAGCACCAATGGTCACCTTTTGCAAAGGCTGGCACAGTCCATGTCATATTCACAGCTGGCCTTTGGTGCTTAAAAATATTAACGTGGACAAGAACCCAGACGTGCGCAGAACCAGTTTTAATCACCAGAAACTGTGGCTAACAACCAGTCATGGATGCATGGGAATTATAATAAAGCATTTTGTCGTGGAATTCAAACTTAAAGATCTTAGCCAAATATGCTTGGACTCATTTGTATTTTATGCTAGTCTCTTTATTCGGACCCTTTATATACTGTTCTAGGCCCACGGTCAAATTTATTTCTGAAGTGTTGTGATACACCACATAAACAGGCCTTAGCACACACAAATATTTGGAAATTAGTGCAAATAAGACAAATTCTTTTTAGGTCCACGTTTTATAAAAACAAGAGTAAGCAACCTCACATATTGCTCAGAATATTGACGGTCCTGTTCAACACAAGATTACCGCCTCTCACCCGCCATTCTCCATTTCTCTTTATGTGGGACTGACAGAAATGCTGGCAGGATTACTACTAAATGACATGTTTTATTTAGTTACTAATACAGTTTTCCTTTATATGGAAATGGCCCATGGGCGTTAAGACGCTGCACAAAGGACAGCACACACTGTGCAGAATGAGTGAGATCGCTCGTTGCTTGATCCTCTGAAAGGTCACAATATTTGAAGAGCGAATCGATCAGAGAAATGTCTCATAAAAAGAATAACTGTCGCCACGCACTACCATCTCGGGTAGTTAGTGCGTTATACAAAGCAACATAACATTAGTCACCAACAATATTGTAGCAAAGGTGAGATCTATATTTCCATCATACAAGTACTGATGTGCCGCTTGCCAAGGTTACGGCATGATATTCTGCTAGCCTTCTTTTGTCATACGTTTGCTACCACCTGATGTAAAGCAACAAATAAAACATTCTTATGTGAAAGCAAACGCAAGCACCCGCACCAGGAGGAAGTGCAACAAGGCTTTAATGCGGCCTGCCTGACTTTTAAAATGGCGGCCAGTCAGACGACTGTGACGAGGGAAGGACTGTACACTGGAGGAAAGACACACTCAAGGTTTTAACGGATAAATGGAGAGAAAAGGCAGCATGATCTCCCCAGACAAAGCTGGGTCCCGAAGACTGGCGTCTTCCCCTGGTTTCCTCCGGGGACTGCACGATCTGTGGTCTCCATCCAATGGTGGAGTTCTGCCTGTCCGGACACATTTCATCATTTAAATGGTAGCAGAGGGGGCATTTCTGGGATAATCCCTGACATAATGATCTGGCCCAGGGACTTTGTTTGAAGCCGAAATATTCTTTGCAAAGCCCTCTCAGGACAGTGCCTGACTTCAAGATGACGACTGGCTTTTGTTCAGACTGCGGTCTCTCATCTCTCCAACTCCCCCGCTTGATTACGACATTCTCAGATTACACCTGATCTTTATCCTGACAGTGGAGTCCAAGCATTATGGCCGATGACCGGTGAAGCTGCCTAGACAGCTATAGAGGATGTCGGCCCTGGTTCATCCCCTCGGCCGTCACCTACCCAGTCGGACATTGGGCACAGTTTCTCTCCGTCTCCCTGTTTTTGTCTCCCTCCTCCCCCTCCCTTGAAGAATTTCCGTAGCATTGCTTTTTATCCTATCCTATGTTTGACTATGCTCTTGTAACAAATGTAATTTGTAACCTGTAACTTCTCTGATCCTCATGTAAAGTGCTCTGATACCTCTGGGTCTAGCCAGCGCTATAAAAAACTCATTAAATAAATAAATAACAAAATAAAAGCACAGTTCATTAAATAAGTAATTGCCTCCAAACAGCTCCCTTTTCTCGAGAGAGTGAAAATAACATTTCAGCATTCATCCTTACACCTACTAACTCCACATCAACATTTAAATGAGATGCGAAGTAAAACATCTCTGTGGTAAGCACAATGAGCTTTTAACACAGTTAGCACTGGCGCAGGTGACTATGCACCCGCAGGAGATTAGTGAAGGGCACATGTCTGCTGGAGTGAGGAGGGGGTGGTGTCCCTTTACAATAATAGTGAGAGGGGCAGCACTCACCAGGAAGCTCATGGCGGCGGTCTGGTCCCCTTTCTTTGTCGCCCGAGGGAGAGAAGTGAAGGGCCCATGTGCGCTGGAGTGAAGAGGGGGTAGTGTCCCTTCACAAAAATAGTGAGAGGGGCAGTCAGGTTTCCTTTCTTTGTAATTTAACCACACACCGAACGATGCAAACTAGGAACGGGTAAGGGCCGGGGGATCCTGGAACAGGGCAACGACTTCCGTTTGACAGACAACACCACCTTCCCGCCAACAGCAGCAGAAACCGGGGTGAGAAACTGAACTAGAATAAATAAATAGAACAGGTCCGATGTAACAACAAAGCAAAGGGGCCAGTAACCATGGGAGAATACAAATGACAAAATGGCCATCAGAAGGAGGGACTAAAAAGCCTAAAACTAATCGGAAGGCAGCATTTAGGAACTAAGCCAATGAAAAAGATGTGCGGAGAGTGAGCGGAGTTTCCACAGAGCTTCCACTCCACACTGAATACTGCATGCCTCGCACAGCGAGCAGCGCATGCACGCTGCCCTATAGGCTCGACCTAAACATGGCAAAATGCTGCTGGGTGAATACATTTGTATGCATAACAGCACATACATATACATGCATACACATTTGTGGTTGTTTTGTGATGGCTTCATGTGAACGTGTTTATCATGATGCACACATACAAAAGCGTCACAATGCATGCATATGAATCAGTGGCCAACTTAGAACAGCTCCTCTTTATTAGAACATGAATTCCAAGATGGCCACACCTATGGCCATATGCATGTGCATGCTTTACGACGACTATGTGTGCATGCGCCATAAAAAAATGGAGCAATTTTGATGTTAGCTAATGCCAGTGCAGACAAGCACTAGCAAATTAAATAGATTGACCTTTCACAGCCATGACCTTCTGGCTTTGCCACTGCTTGTTTTTTTTGTGACCCATTGTTCATGAACTAGGTTGGATTATTTTTTTGCGTCGGTGGACCAATGTGAGGAAATGGAAAGTTGTGGCGCTTTGGAGTAAGTGTGACTACAAGCCCATGTTCCCACAAAGGTCCCGGGTTAAGAGAAATTCTTGTGAACTCTTAAAAAGGATTCCTCTCTACGACTATTGGAGAGTGAGTAATTGGACTTTCTCCTCCTTGCAACTAAGGTAACCACCCTAGTAGAGATGAAGATCATAAAGGATAAGGGATCATTACCCTGACGAAGGCCACAGGACCCGACTGGGCACGTAGCACTGGCTGAAACATGTTGGTTTTTGCAGTAGGGATATAGGGGCCTTTACCTCCCCTAAATATTCCATCTTTTAAGTTTTAATCCTATCAAGGGGGCACATGAATAAAGACATATTGTGGTTATCCCCTTAGATAGTTTTAACTATATCTATCTGCACTCTTTGGTCCCTTCTTGAGGGAATACTTTTTCCTCTGTTTTCATTTCTTTTCTCTTTTTTTACTTCCCTCACCACTCATCTTCATACACAAAAAGTTGCGCTCCGTCCAGTGCGTTGGTCTGTGCCTGGACATTTGATGCGGCCCTATGATGAAGCATGACACTGCAAAGTGTGTGAGGGCAGTATTAAGAAAAGCAATATATTTTCCTCTCTCCTCTTACTTCTTTTATTCAGTTGTCTAGCCAACTTGAGGGAGGGTTTCACAACTCGAAAATTATTTTTCCCCCCTCCATCCTAGGTGGGGACTATTCTGTTGTTTCTAGTCCTTCTCTCTTGAGTGAGTTATCAGTTTGAGTAGGGGAGTCAGAGAAGGCTCATTATCTTGTCTCTTCTTTGAGTGGTTTCTTTTTATATCATGAAATTGCTGTATTAGCATTTTGAACCAGTTCAACCTGTCATATTTGTTATGTCTGAAAACTTTTTTGAGGATCTTTTTAAACACTGCAATGGCTGGCTATACCTCAACCAATGAAACTAATTTTAAATCCTCATTGCTGATCGTGAGCTTGTGTGTGAAATGGGCTTTTATGAACTTTTTAGCAATCCATTTGTACCTTCCTGACACATTCCATAATCAGTGATAACAATTCTGTGGTTACAGTTCAACCCAAGAGTCCATATGATCTTTTTTCTTAATCTCATCAGTTTTGCTTTAATTGAAAACAGGCTTTGTACCAGCATGGCAAGATTTTTTTTATGCCAACGTCAGTAAGTCAACCAGAAAATCAATCAAAATCCGTTTGTTTCCTCTTTTTGACTTACACTTAAAACAGCAAATGTAAGAAAAAACGCTTAAAAAGTGCTTAAAAGTTGTCTATATGGTTCTTGAGTGATAACTAAATAGATGCAGCGGTGCTATGCAAACAAATTATTCAACACCAATGTACAAAAGTAAGAATTTAAACACCATATCCCAGCTTTTACAAAGTCTAAAAACATGACCAAATAGCAAGTATGCTACTCCGAGATAATTGAAAACTCTTTTTGACGAATGTACACAAAGCTTTCTTCCGAAAGATTTCCCCACAAACACTGGGGCCGATTCACAGAACTAACTTAAGACAAAATCCTAAACTTACTACTTTTGGTATTCACAGAAGTTAGGATTGTGTAAATTTGTCTTAAGACAAACTTAAGACAGACTTAAGACAGACTTAAGACAGACTTAAGACAGACTGAAGACAAACTTAAGACAAACTTAAGACAGACTTAAGACAGACTTAAGACAAACTTAAGACAAAATCCTAACTTAAGTCTGTCTTAAGTCTGTCTTAAGTCAGTCCTAAGTCAGTCCTAAGTCTGTCTTAAGTTTGTCTTAAGACAAACTTATGACAAAATCCTAACTTCTGTGAATACCAAAAGTAGTAAGTTTAGGATTTTGTCTTAAGTTACTTCTGTGAATCGGGCCCACTGAACGGAATTACATGATGTTTAGCATGCGTTAGATGTCACAGTTTTTTGTGTGCTTTTTTGAGTTTTAATGACATTTTATCCAGCAGTTTTTTTAATTGCACCTAAATGATAATTGTATAGCTACATCGTTGGAGAATAGGATTTTGCTAAGATGGTCACTTTGATCTCTTTAAATGTAAATTTTATACAGACAGTCTTTAAATTGAGAAACTCAAAATAGGTTGATAAATCACTGCACATGGCTGTCAAAACCAGAAAATCTTGCTCTGACCACCATAACATGATGCAAGAAATTCAATTCAAGACTATCAAAGCACGGTTTCCAAATACACTTTGCAAAAAAAATATATATTCATATTAATAATGCAGTGTGCATGTGGGAGCAAGGAGCACACCCCAACTGCAAGGGGATGCAGGGACACAATAGTGCCGGGATGAACCAAGAAGCAGAGTGAATAAAGCATCTGACTTGCAACCCAACTGAGATGTCTCTGTACAAAAATAACATTGTTGCCCAAAGTTTGCCTTGGGCAAGATAAAGACTTTGATTATTTCTCTGACCTTCTTATCATATCAAATGAACCGGATATACTTAAAGCATATGTGTCATTAACATGGATGTCACAATCAGTCGATGCTGTTTGCATTTTTTGTTCCTCCTGCAAATGCATTTTAACATACCCACTTATGACACCTATTTTTAAATGATCAAGAAAATGATGGATTTAATTACCGTCTTATTATCTTAGAATTACAGAAGTCTACAAAATGAATGTTCACTTGTCATATCCTTCCCCTTTCATTTCAACTCGAATTCATCAAATCTGAATGTTTCATAAGAACAGGAAGAAAATGGTTTGTTTTCATAATGAATAGGATATAGGCTTAGCCATAATTAGACTTATTATACTGACATGTAAAAGCACTCAGTCAATGGAACTATAGAATATGTTATCTATTAAAGTGAAAAGAATTTACTAGAAAGATAGCAGGGTCCTAACCCTAACACAAGCCAAAAAGTCCCCACTTACCATTAGTGTGACATTATTATTTAAGTGTGAGCAATGAAGGTTTGGAATTAGATTTTATTCAACTTCCAGTATTTTGCAGCTGCTTTTCATTTGTTGATAAGTTTGCTTCTTCAGTTGATACACAAAAGCCCAATTACAGGTGAACCGAGAAATTGCGGTCCTTGCGTAAACACCTGTTGCGTATGAGTTGCAATTATAGGCAGTGCACTGTTTATCGCACTCAGTAATTACCAGATGCTAAAACAGGTTGCATCCTTTTTTAAATTTTGGCAGGTCAAACCTTTTGTAATATAATATGAGGAACAGGCCTTGTGTTGCCTAGCAGATCCGTTTTTGTTGCAGTTATCGCCATAATTTGCATGTTATGTCACAGAAAGTCAGAAAGAGCAATAACTATCGCACCCGATACGTTTTGAGCACCTCGTTGTCAGATTAATATCAGGTGTGATAATTATAACCTCAGACAGGGCGTAGTCATAATATGGCCCTAAGATACCACCGGGGCCCTTGTTACTAGTGACCTGGATTTTGGTACAACAATATTTGCACCGCTCAAAACCGACACTGATTTTCTCAGAATGTATAGGGTTGTTTATTATTGCACATTGCAAATGTTCCCCTCAAAATGGGGCACAACATGCAGAAAATCCCAATTCCATATATTTATCAAGCAAAATTTCCTCTTTAAATAATAGGATTGATCTGCCGAAATTTAACAAGGGGTGCGATCTTTATCAGCTCCGGTAATTACCGGGTGCAGTAAACACCCCAACACTTGTTATTGCGATCCCAGTGCAAAAAGGTGATGGTGCATTGATCAAAATATAGTGGCCCACTCATAATGAGCGTCTGAGATGGACGGAAGTTTACTTGTTTTTATTCTGCTTCCACTCTGGATAAACGGAGTTTTCATCTGAAAGATATATTTGAGCCATCTTGAAATTTGCAAAGGTCATAGGTAGTGTAGGATATTCAGCATTAGCTGGAAAATAATATGAGCTTTGTGTGAAAAACTGAACTACAACTACCATGACGCAATGGTGTAATGCTGCTCTTACATGCAAGCAATGCGTACCTACCCTCTTTCATGGAAGCTAATACTATTTACAAGAAAGATCACTAACATGGATTCTAATTCCTGCACCACAGCAAAACATTTCATAAGAGAAACAAGAAGGAATCCCTGTACAGTCTATACATTTGTATAAAGGAAATACAATGGTATGTGCTATTTTAGAGGAAATATGGGAAAGCATTTGGATCCAACTATTTTGAAAGGTCTAGTTATGATGTCATCATGAATATACGTGGTCAAAAGGAGCTAACATGAGAAGACATTCAGAAGACATTTTGAGCCAAATTACAAAGGTAATTTACACTTTTGAGTTTGTGTACTACCTTTTGGCTATTCACAAACCCAAGTGTAAATTCACTCCAAAAGTGTAACTTACATATATCAACTAAATTGAAGGGCCAGGAGCTATTCATGAACTTCAAGTACTACTCCAGAAGGGAACTTACAATAGTCAGTAATTTACAACATTTAATTTACATTCAGATTTTGTGACTAGCCAAAACGCATTCAAAAGTGTAAATTACTCAAAAGTGTAAGTTACATTTGTGAACTAGGCCTTTTGTGTTTACCACATGGAGTTTCAGTATATAAAGAAATTAATTTACAATTTGGGATGCACCCTGTGATTTACAGTAGTATAATTTAGACTGTTAGTGTTTATTACAGCTTACTGTAGGGTGCCCCCCCAAATTGTAAACTAATGAGAAGTCATGTGACAAAGGTGTTGTGTTTCATTTGTGCGAGTACAAATTGAGTTTGAACCCACATCCCACACACTGCTGGTAGTTTTAACATTTCAAATGTTGCTAGTGAAAGCTTCAGCTATTTCTGAGAGCTATTTTACATTTAAAAACAGAGAGAGGCAAAGGGCACCATGCTGCCATCAGCTGTAGTAAATGCCTTTCACATGTTGACCAGACCATATTTTCAGCTTTCAGTTGACTGCAGCTGATATTCATGGTTTATTGAAGATTTTCCTCTTCACTTGCTTTTTACATTTCTATGCACAACAGTTCTACTAGTCTGCCTATGGAGACCACATTATTTTGTAATCCTTTGTACCAATTACAATGCCTTCTGCCACAAGTCAACAGCCATTCTGTGATATCTACTCTTCTAAGTCAGCATGTGCAACAGCCCTCCATGTCTGTTCCATCTCATGAGAACTGCTAGAGGATGGCAGAGACACTACCCATGAATGTTGCTGTGAAAATGTTTAGTGTGCATGATTTAGGTGCACATCAAGGAACTTCCTCACTCATCACAAGCATCTGAAACAAGAATTGGTGCATGGCCTGAAATTGGTCCTTCATGCAGGGTAGAGGAAGAGGCATCCTGGTTTGCAGCCAACAGCACAAATGCACGCTCTATATGACAGACCTGCATGCAAAGGTATCTTCAGTTTTAGGGCCTATTAAAAGTTTGAATATCATAGAAAAGCCTGCCATATATCTAGAAGTCCTAAATCTGGAGGAGCACCCACTAGTGGAATTTCTTCCACTATACTGTGCCCTTGGAGCATGAAAGTCCATCAGTGAATTCTTCTATGTTAGTATTTTCTCCTAAACTAGAAGAATCTTCCTTAACCATACAAAGCCAAATCAGCATTTAACTCTTTCATGAGCAAATATTTTATCATTAAGATGGGTTCCAAGCCTTCGCCCGGTGAGGCCTCAAAAAGGGCAGATAGGCGTGGTGGGCTGTTGTGTTGAAGAAATATAACAAAGTAAAAAAAACTTCAGGTGATGAATGATGCTTCTTAATAGTAAATGCTCAACATAGCGCCTCTTGATATGTACTTCTTTTTTGCAGCTTCTATTTTCACTAATAAGCACAGCCAGCAAGCTGAGGCCGACAATAGCTCAATTGCCCTGGACACGTCCAGCAGGAGCTAACAGTAGGAAATGGCCAATTTTTTGATTGGTGCCACCCCAGATTTTTGTCATGACTGTTTTTAAAACTCTTTGCACTATACCATTGCTAACCAGAAGTAAAGTGCCTGAGCTCCCCTTTTCAGCATGATGAAATTGTCATACACCTGATTGGCATATTACTCTTACTCATAAGTCCCTAGTATATAATATACCCAGAGCATGTAGTTAAATGTCATCAGTAAACTGAAAATTCGACCTGTCAAAATAACGCCACTTGACAGGCCTAAAGCTTCAATTTAATATTTATAAGTTACCTGTAAATAGGCCTTACTGCCCAAAAGCAGGGAACATGGTATTTAAAAATCAGGGCATGTTCAAGTTTAATGTCGCACATATCCTTCCAGCGAAAATGCCGTAAAAGCTATTTCACTGCAGCAAGACTGGCTGTTAGTTAGAAAAACACAGGGCTACATTGTTACCTTTAAAACTGCTAATTTCGATTTGGAATCAGCTAGAAATATAACTCAAGGACTCTTTTTTACAGTTATTTCAAATCCAGTTTAATGGTAAAGTGAATGTGTAATAACTATTAAGGAAAACTTCAAAAAGGCCTCCTCTGCCACCGACAAATGTTAGCTGACACTTGAGAAGGGCCCTTCTTTTGTCCACCCACCATGCAGGCCCAATGACAGTAGGCCTTTTTGACATTACAGTGTCAAAGCACATTTGTCAGGTCTGCTGGATTTATATATAATACTTGGAGCACAAACAGGATACCAAAACAATTCTTGTATTTCCACTGTTTAGTTGCTGAAAAGTAAACTTTTGTTCAACCAGACTTCTGTCTCTGAGGTTGTTGTGGGTCCAGGCCATGCCTCAAGCTGGATTTTAGCATTAGATGTGGTAGGACACAAGGATTACCATAGTACCCTCCCACATACACTCCCAAACCTCAGGTTAGAAGTTTAGGGTGGCCAAAGACTTTCACCATCTTAAAAATGGCAAATGTGTGTAGGGTTATCCACAGGGACATTCGTTCCATTTATTATGATATCCCAAGGGATCCTTCACATCCACTAGCTCTTGCCAGGCATACATGTGGGATATCTTGGCAAATACTGTAGAACAGTTTCTGGACCTGTGGAAGAACAGAACAGGACTGGACCTGCTGTCTGTGACCTGAGAAGAGCACTAAAGGCTGGACCTGCTCGCTCTCTTCCACTCAGGACAAAGAAGTCGACTTCAAGGGTCATAAGGCTGACTTCCTGTTAAGGCCACAGGTACACAAAAAAGGGCATAACAGGATATAAGAGACTTTTTCCTATAATTGCCCAGCTAACCAATGGCAGATTGGCCTCAACCAAACTCTTTGCCTGCCACCCTATGAGTCTCTAAGTGCCTCTACTGAGGTCCTGCGAGGGCTTTAGAAGTGTACTTCGGTGGTGGATTGAGACTTAATGGGCTAAAGTAAGGAGGTAAGATCGTTGATGAGGAAGAACCTGGTAAGTTTATCCAACTCATGCTCCATCGCAGTAAGCATCAAATTTTGCCTAGGTCCTGTTCTACCACAACCATTGACTATTATTGGAAATTTGTGCTTCTTGGCGCTTTCTACTAAAATCGTATAAAATTCATTTAGAAAGTTCTCCTTCTTGAAATTTTTAATTTTGGTGTTATTTTGTTTACTCAATTATATTCTAGATTCCTACTACACTTGGGGATTTTTATTGTTTTGCATTTTTAGTTAATTACTGTTTTAGTACTGCATACATACTTTACACCTTGCCTCTAAGTTAACACTGCCTGCTCTGTGCCATGGCTACAAGGGATTCAGCTCAAGTTAATGAATTGATTTTATTAGTTCACCCTGACAAGGACTGTTATTATTATATGAGGTGGGCACCCACTTCCCTCAACTAATAGGTGTTCATTGGTGTAATCCACGACTGGTGTTTTGCAGTATCACTCAGTGATTTTAGTTAAAATCAGAAAGCCCTTTTGTAATCTGACATCAACATTGATTATTATTTTCCAAATTGACTTTTAATTTTTGATTAGCAATTTTTTCCTTTTTTGTAAATTTCATTCCTCCCCTCCTTTTTTCATCTGCCATTTTTGAAATGATGGACGTAGATCTGATGAGCACTGAGAGCTTCAGCAGGGCACAGAGGATGCTGTTTAAGGCTAAAGGACTGAAGCAAGCAAAGATGTCCAAAAGGTGAAGGAGTACCAGAGAGCGCTCAGAGCATGGGAAGAACTCCAACTGTTACTGTCCTCAACACAGGAGGAAAAGGACGTTGGGGCACAGGATGAGGAAGACATGGAGGAGGAAGAAGATAATAGTTTTGTAGTGGACCCTTTGCCAGTGGAGGAGAAAGTGCCCATTGGATCTAGGATACTTGCCTTGTCCAGAGCAAAGAAGAGTGTGTCCTCTTGCAGCTCGATCCAGTCAGAGTTAGAGGACAAGGAATCAGATAGAAACCTAAAACAACAGCTGGCTACCCTTGCCCGGGAGGAAACGAAAATGGCACTGGTCCTGGAGGAGAAAGAAAGGCTCTGCTGGCTCATGAAGTCAATCAAAAAGAACTGGACCAAAAGACCAAGAGCGACTCTGACGGTGATGGTAGCAGTGTATTGAAGTGACTATGAGAGATAAAAGAGTTCAAAAGACCTATTGCCTAGCTATGTGATAGGGGAGACATTGATAAGTGGTTTGCAGAATATGAGATAGCCCAGCGTATGGACAGAGTCCCAGGGGTGGACTAATCTGTGGAATCACCTTCTAATTGCTGGGAGAGATATTCTGTTGACTTTAGAAGTAGCTGACCACGTGAAATATGCCTCTTTGAAGGAAGCCCTTATCACCAAGTTTGTCCCAGCCCCTGAGAAGTATTGCCTGAAGTTCAGTGATAGCCAGAAGCAGTCACACGAGTCATCAGCTGATTGTGTGGACTAGTCAAGTAAGGCACTGAATGGCTGTATGAAGGGCAGCAAAGTCAATGATTTTGATGGGCTTTACAGTCTGATGAAGAAGCACATTTTGAGTAATTGTTGTGCAGCACCTATTTGATTCCACATCTACACTCCACTATTCTGGTTCTAAAGCAAAGAGCAGTTATGGGGCAAGGGGTGAATGCACTGGATCATTCAACGTAGAGAGGGGAGCAAGGCAGGGCTGCGTCCTGTCACCCTTTTTATTTACACTTTATACCAATAGATTGGGACAAGCATTAGTGGATCAATGCCATGACCTGCCACAAATTGATAATTGTCCTATACCTGCCCTTCTCTACGCGGATGATGCCGTGCTGAATGCCCACACGCAACTGGGGGTCCAATGGGTGTTGAAAAGCTTTACTGTGTATATGCAGAATTTGGGATAAATATTTCAAAGACCTTTATTATGAAGTGTGGGCGAGGCAGTACAAAGTGAAGAGACATATATATAGATAACAATACGATTGAATCTACAAAGACATTCCCCTACTTAGGTATCCTTTATGACCTGAAGAGTCATGGTTACAGGAAGTTAAACCTAGGAAGCTTTTATTTTCAAAAGCTATGGCTGCCCTAGCTAATTTAGCAACGAAATTGGGTAAAAGACCACACGTAGAGCTGTTTAACATATACAAGGCAAAATGTGTCACCATTGGTATATATGGTGCAGGCTTGTGGGGCTATTCTGATCCCAGCCCCTACAGTAGGCTGAGAATGCCTTTTTAAGATTTATTTTGGCTATCCCTGTCCTTTTGTGGCATAGTATTTGGACCTCTACAAAAAACACTTTTAACAGAGACAATATAAGAGACTATGTTAAGCTTCATCGGGCATTCAATATCCCATGGTTGAAATATATAAAGCCCTTTATGAATGACCTGGGACACCCAGAATATTATAGTTTCCGTTACTAGAATAGATTTCAAAAGAAGCTGTATGACTCTTCTGGAGACAAATAGACTTTCCGTAGAAATATTGGGACCAACTGTACAGTCCAACCAAATTATATTGACCACTTACGGCATTTAGCAGTACTTTGAAAACATTTTAGGTGTCCATGACAGATTTGTCCTGACCTGTTTTAAGCTTGGCATCTTCCATCAATCAATAAGTTTCCCTGTAACTAACGATTGGTCAAAATTATTAAGTAGATGTCCATGTGAAGATACGTCTCACCAATCGACAATACATGTTCTCTTCTTTTGTAAATTCTATGAAGTATACAGAAGGATGTGGATCTTGCCTATTTTAAGGCTTCCTGGTCTTAGACAATGTTGTCCTGCACGAACGAACATTTTACGAGGTCTGTAGTATCCTTTTTAAAGAATGTAATCAGTGGTAGGAAAACCCTTTTATTATGAGATTTCTGATCATGTTTGTATCTAGCTGCTGCAAAAGCTGTTCATTTTGTTTAGTTTAACTGTCTTTTTTCCTATGTTATTTATAATTCTTTCAGACCCAGAAAATGCTACGTGATGTCATTGTACTTGCTTTTATGATTTTTGTAAGAAATTTAATAAAGCTTCTTATTGATTGATTTTACATTAACTGTACACAAAGAGCTTGGTGAAGAGGGTGACCTCATGATCAGCAACAGAGTGTCTAGTAATGCACCTGGAAGGAGGAACCACAAGAAAAGTGGTTGGGCCAACCTCAATATAAGGATGAAGGGGACAGGGAAAACCAAAAGAAGTTCTCCACAGAAGGCCCTCAAAAGAGTGTCCAGAAGAGGGCTTCCCATTCATCCTCTGACCACAAGAAGGGAAGTTTCTTTGAAAAGAAACCACAGTGCTTTGAATATTACCAGTCAGGACACAAGAAAGGAGATGTCATCTGTCCTAGGACAAAACAGTCCAGTACTGGTGGGCCTATCCCAGGTATTACCAATATAATGCTGGGGGAAGAGTCGCTTCTAGTTTGCTTGGGGGGTAGCACAGAGGTTACCCTGGTGTCCCTAGGTGACAGAGAAATTGTGCCTACAGCTCAAATACTTTGCATCACTAAGAAGTATAACAGTGACACACCATCAATAGGCAGAGGTCTGAAAGACACAGGAGCCAGCACGGCTACTGATCGTAGTCATCTTGTATCTTCAAAGCGGGTTATCCCTAATTTAATCCACCAGGTTGCAACAGCAGACATCCAGGTAAGGCACTAATTGTGGCTTTTGTTCCCATAGAGTGTCGTTGGGTCTCCAGTTCTCTGAGAGTAGCTGTGAGTCCAACAATGCTGATAGATTGTGCTAGATTGAGCACACTATCTGGAAATATGTGGAGCACAGGTCTCATCTTAAGATGTTGGTATTGCTTGAGTGGGTGCTGATGACTACATGGTCCATGGCAGCCCATCAGTAGAGTCAGAGGGACATGGAGCCTGAAGCAGGGACCAGGTGCCTGCAAGAAAGAGGCAGGGTGTAGGAAACACACTCCAGACGTGTCCACAGTCCAGGAGGGGTCTGATCCTGAGGGAGGGGCCCTTGAAGCCTACACAGGAAGACATTCCTGTAGTGAGAGACCTGCCTAAGCTAGCTGGGTGGCAAAGTGTACAAGGGCAATCCAGGTAGAGTTCTGCAAAGTGCAGAAATAGTCCCCTCTTCGTGGGGGGTTACAGCAATAGGTCCAAGCAAATGTTAACCCTTTCAGCGCTCATGACGGAACCACTCCGTCATGAGCCACGGGTGCCGTGTGCTCATGACGGAGTGGTTCCGTCATGCTGCGGCCGTTGGCCGCCGCTCCTCCCACGCTGCGCTGATTCCCCGCCTGTGCGGGCGATTAGCGCAGTGGGCGGAGTCATGACGGAACCACTCCGTCATGAGCACAGCTCAACCGTGGCTCATGACGGAGTGGCTCCGTCATGAGCACAGCGCCACCGCGCTGCCCCCAAACCCCCCCCAGCGCTGCGGCGGAATTCCCGCCGCAGCCAAGGGGTTAATGCTGAGAACTCTGGCAATCCCCACGTTTATTGAGAGAATAGTTTCCTGTATAATGAGCCCACAGTCCCTGAGCATGGGTCACCCAGAGTGTTGGTAGCCCCTCACTTACATAGGGTCATCCTACTGGAGCTGGCTCATGAGATACCCTTGATAGGACATCTGGGGTAAGACAAAATCTCTGACCGTTTGGTCACCCACTTTTATTGACCACTGATGAGAACTAAATCAGATGCATTTTGTAAGGCCCATCTCACCTGCCAGGTCAGTGGTAAGCCAAGGGTAAAACATAAGGCTGCCCTGTAACCTTTCCTCTTAGTGAGAACACCATTTGAGAGAGTAGGTGTGGATATTGTTGGGCTTCTGGACACCAAGACAGTCTTAGGCAATAGGTCCATCCTGGTCTTGGTAGTCCATGCCATGGGGTACCCTGAGGCCATATCTCTCACAACAATGACAATGTCTGTGGTGGCCAGAGCACTAATGGTTGAATCTAACAGGGGCAACAATGTCATGTCTATCTTCATGAAAGTCATGTGGAATGAATGTATCGTAATCTAAAAATTCTCCACACCATACCACTTACAAACATATATGTGCCTGTTGAAAATTCAACACAACTGTGAAGGGCATGGTTATGGGCGTGTTTGAGCCCCTGAGACATAAATGAGGCATCCTGTAGCAGGTCTTAGCCCCTTTAAGCTCCTGTTTGGTCATCCTGTTAGAGGACCTCTCAGTATTGTCAAAGAGGTATGGAAGAAAGCTCCAAAGAAACCGCCACAAGACTTGGTGAGCTATGTTAGCCCTCATGGCTCAGATTAAGTGCTTCAGGAAGGAAACCACTGAGAAGCTTGAGGCACACCAGGAGGTGACAAAAAATGATATGTCCAGAAGGCTACTCAGGTCGAATATCAACCTGGCCAAAAGTACTTTATGGAGCTCATAGAGCCCAGAACCTAACAGGACCAATAGACAGGGATTTTTGAGGACAAGACAAAAAAGTGAGGTTTACCACCTGGTTGACTTCCAGATATCCAGGAACACCTTAAGGTAGTACATGGGAATAGTCTCAAGCCACATATTGAGAGGTCTGAGTTAACAGAGTTTATGATGACAGATGGTAATGAGGAGGAGTAGAGTAAAACCCTCTTACACCCACTGTTGCCCAAGGAGCAAGATGGGTCAGTGGAGGGAGTTATCCTCTCCCCCAGCCTCACAGATGAGCTGTCACTAATAACTAGGAGAGTTCTCCTATCTTTTCTCACTTACCTATGGTATGTATATCATGGAAAGCATGCTTATTAAGAAAAAAGGTGCATGATATATGTCAAAGTGACAATCAGCATCCAGGATGCAGTTACCAAGATTCTGTATTAGGGGGTGATTGAGCCCTCCCATAGTCCAGTGGTTTTTGTACCAAGGTTTGACACCCCCACCAGTTCAGAACTTATGTTCTAAGTACTCTTCAGAGGCCTCAATTCAGTGACCTAACAAGCTCTTGGACAGCTTAGAGGCTGAGAAGTTACTCTGGCATCTTTGATTTGACATCAGGGTATCAGTAGATTGCCCTAGCCAAATATGCCATGGAGAGGTCAGCATGCTGCACACCGGAGGGACATTTTCGGTTTAGGTATGCCTTTTAGGATGAGGAATGCCCCTACCCCCTCCCAGAGGTTGGTCAACTTGGTTCTAACTGGGTTCGAAGATTTCAGTATAGCCTATCTGGATGGCATTGCTGTCTTCAGTTCCAGCACGGATGGACACTTGACCACCTCAAAGTGGTGCTTCAGACCTGCAACAGGTTGGCATGACTATCAAGGCCACTAAGCGCCATGCAGGGCAGGGCTCACTGGTATGTTTGGACCACCAAATTGGTGGAGGTCATGGACAAACTTTCCAGCCCAAGATACAAACCATTCTGGCTTGGGAACTTCCCAAGACCCAGACACAGGAGGCAGCCTTCTTGGGCCTCACTGAATAACTCATGAGATTTTTAAAGGGGTATGGCTTCATTGTTGCACCCTTCACTGTGCTGACTTTTGAGGAAGGTTTTGTATTTTTTGACTAAAATGGTTGCTCGGAATTTGAATTCACACATGTTTATTGACTTAGAGCTATTGCAATTGATACAAATCATTACAATGTGCTTAAATGTGTTTCTGACTTAGATTAAAACTAGGCCTCAACACCATCTTTGTTTAAAATGGATGGCACATCATGAGGTTAATTCCCAGTTTATTTTCTCCCATGACAAGGCATGCAGTAAAATGTGCACTGTTTATTTTGCATTACATATTGTTCTTGAACAACCCACTGGAAGAAGTCCTTTGTTTCCTTCATGACTATTCCTACTTGCACAGAGTATTGCATTTATTAATTGATTTCTGTTGTTTAGGTACTTAGTTTTTTCTAACACCTCCGGATGTATTTAAGTCAGAGAATGCATCAATATTCATGTAGTGGGTTAGTGCTAAGGTGATAGGGTTTTGTGACATTTCAATCATATGAATTATGATTTGTTAGAATTATATTCACACAATGGTGTCTTTGCAGATCCTATGATTTCTTATTCTGAAAATGGCTATAAAAACACTTGAATCCTTGAATGTGTGGGTGGGCCAGAACTTTTGGTCACTACTCAGAATGCTGCCTGATTTTCTATTGCTGTGGTGCAGACGTGAGTCTTAGGGTCTGATTAGAAATTTGGTGGAAAGGGTCACTCCATAACAAACCTGACAGATATCCCGTCTGCCAAATTAAAATTCCATAATATCCTATTGAACTTGTAATACCATGGACAGGATATCTGTCACATTTGTGACGGAGTATCCCATCTGCCAAACCTGTAATCAGGCCCTTAGTCTATTTACATGATTTTTGCTTATTATGGCATTATCTTGTATTTGAGAGAGTTAATGGCAAATTGCTTTTATGCATTCAATGAGATTACTGCTCCATTCACATTTTCCTATTCCGATAATTTCCTTTTGATTTTGTTATAACCCTTCATGGTTTATCCAAACTTTCTGATCTCAAGCTCCCTTTTTGAGTCAGTCCTTCCTAATTGACTCTAATTTTGAAGTGCTGTTTTGAATCTTCTCTCTAGGACATATAACTTCACAGACTTTGAGATTAGCACTGTCCCGATACCTGCAATTATGGGACGACCACTGCTATGTAGATTTTCAAGGGGACTGCATGCCAACACTTCCAAGACGCAGCCAAAAAAATTATAATGGGTCATCGCTTCTCGACTCCAGACGCCTGATGCAAAGACATCGATCTTATCAGAGGCCTCTTCCCCCCACTCCATCCACGCTGCAGGATGTGAGGTGATCATTGGGATTAGGATCTACTGCTTATTCAGGGGGGCCATCGAAGGGGCATACTTCTTACAAAAAATGAATCAGGCAGGAGCGTGGGGCAAGCTGGTGCTTGACTAACCTGGAACATTCAGGCACTCGTGGTTTCTGATAAGCAAGTCAATTAAGTCCCCTAGGAATCCAAGCAGGAAAGAAGGTGCTGATTGTGCTGCCAAGGGAGGCACTCTAGGTGTCTACCAAGGTGGAGGAATAGCAGGTGGAGGTTGAGGAAGCAGTCTGTGTAGCCCATATGAGGCTTGTGGCCTTTATCTGAGAAATACCCACACAATAGCACTATATTAGGTCTCAGGTGGGAATTTCCTAAAAGGAATCACCACAGTGAGCACCAGTGAAACGTATTTCACAGGATACGTGGGCAACGTCAATGAAAATCCATGCAAAAAAGAGCGCCAAAGTCACTAAGATTCGGGGCTCACTAGTTCAGGTGTAGGGAGGGGCGATCTCCCCCTGCAGCTATGCAGTGATTTATGATCACAGAAGAAATGTCTTAATCTATTTGCATGCCTTTAAACTCCTCTAGTGAATCAATTGTAAGCCCAGATAGCAGGAAGGACTGCCAGGCATCAAATGATTCACAAAATATTACCCTGCCCACTAATGTGACCAATATGGCTGATATACTTGCAGAATAGAAGTGAATCCAGGGGCCAATGAGGGGGCTAATGTTAATGCTAAGACTGCTGCCAAAACTTTGTATCCTTTGTTCTTTTCGGCTGGGCCAACAGTGATCGTGAAGGATCTAAGCAGTATATCGCAAGGTGGAGCTCAGGCTAAAGATATGCAGGTCACGGCGAAGCTCGCACCTCCATCTAATGAAAGCTCGCTATGAGCGGACGTAATCCCTAATCTTGCTTCATGCTTTCAAGAAGGCTTCTCATTGTTAACAGCAATGCTTCGGCCGGCTTCATTGGAAGAAACTTTAAATCTAATCCTGATCGATCTATGCAAGATGAAACTATTCCAGGAAGATGCTAGCAAAAAAACTGTTGAGCCAGATCTCCGACTCCCTACTGCAACTTACCTCATGGATGGCCCAGGTGGAGCAGAGAGTTGCTGCTCTAGAGTATTTAAACAATGATCAAATTGAAATTAATACGAAAGTCCAAACAGAGCTAGAGGAGCTGCAGCTCAAGCTCGATGATGCTGAGAATAGATTTTGATGGGCAAATCCAAGGATCGGGAGGCAGGACAAACCGTCACTTCACTAGTCTCTGATCTGATACTCAAGCATGTTCTCACTGAGAAAGAATCAGAAGAGCTGGACTTAACCATCAATACTAGTCACCCTGCTAATGCCAAATATCCTAGAATGATCCTAGTACATTTTGGGGATTTTCTTGTTAAAGAGCAAATTCTATCATGCGCTATAAGGTAGAAATCATTTACTACATCTGAGAACTTTTCATTTCGTACATTTTTGGACACATCGATTGTAGCAGCACATTGACATAGAGAGTTTGTTGTTCTTATTGATGATTTCAAGCGCCATGGGTCCCCCTCAGGCATTGTGCAACAATCAAAACTTAAGGTTCTTTATCAGGGGCACGTACAGATTTTCCATTCTATTGACTTGGTCAGAAAATTCTTGTATCTGATTAAACAAAATCCGGTAACTGCTGGGTCAAGAAAAGCGTGCCCATTGAGAAATTTAAGCATTAATATATAGATAAACATTTCAGTGATCAAAAGAGTGGGAGGGGGGTGCATGCAGATGCATGTCACATTGGAACTAAAAGTAGCTGCACGAAAATCATTCTATCTACAATAGCATATGATAATACATTAGTTTTATATGTGACATTGACAAAGGGTCAGTCAGACAGTGACCATTCAGGGTGTGCCCTTCTGGTGGAGGATACAGAATGTCATTTCAAAGCACTCAGGTAGGCAGGGGAGGATGGAGGGAGGGAGGAGGATAGCACCAGGGGTGCCTGGGATGGCGGGGCCTAGGGAGCAGGAGGGGTGGAGTGGAAGGAGGGAGGGATGGGGCACGAGGGAGGGATGGGGGGCACGAGTTAAGATAGCAGGTAGAGAGTACATTACAAGATATTTTTATCAGGTTGCCAAGTTTGCCACCCACAAGATTTTCTATAAGAGCCAAGACTCGCAAAATGAGAGACTCAACCCACTAGATGCTAGGGCAATTGTTGTCTATCGCACAATGGAACTCTTTTCTCATGTGCTATGATGGGGTTTAATGCCCTTAAAATAGCATCATGCAATATCAATGGTGCTAGCAATCAGGTTAAATTAAAGTCTACTATAGAATGGTTTCTGGCAGTCCAATTTCAGATTATTTTTTTCAGGAGACGCATTTTAAAGCCCAATGCAAGTCACCCAAAATGCTGAAAGTTATCTCTCAAGCATTTTATGCCTCAGCTGGAGCAACTATCAAAGGGGTGGTGATTCTAATAGCACAGACATTCAAACAACAAATATTAGAGGTTTTTAGAGATCCCATGGACAGATGGATTATCCTCAAAATGGTATTAGGAACTCAATCTATTTGTTTAAGAAGCTTTTAAGGCCCTATTAAAGACAATATAGCAGCATTAAATGAGTTGTATGAAGCATTGTGGGCTGCTCTGGCTTATTCCAGATAGGTGAGAGTTTAAAATTCTGCAGGACCATAGATTGGACTCATCTCATATCAATAAGGTTCAGAATAAACCTAAGGCATCAAGGTGTCTAGCTAAAATGACCAAGGACCTAGCTTTAGTCAATCCATGGCAAGTGGATAAATCCTCAATCCCAGGAGATACCTGTTTCTCTAAAAGGTAAAATGCAGCCTCCAGGATTGATTTCCTTTTGGTCTCATTTCAGTGGACCAGGAAAAATTCTGGTCTGTGGTCCAATCCTTTTTCAGACCATTCAGTCACATTTATTGAACTGAACACTAAATTTGAGCAACCAGAAAGACCAATATGGCTGGGTTGCAGCCATGAATTTGAATCTGGCAGAATTCTTAGAGAGGAACATTGGGTTGGCTCCCTCTTTTGCTGTTTGTGAGGCCTGTAAGGCCTTCATACGAGGAGAGGCCTTCGCCTTTAAAGCTCAAGTCCTAAAACTGAAAAGGGAAAGGTGCGAGCTCTACAGGTAAAGCTAAACCACGCCACTCAGGTCTGTTTTAGGGGGGATGTGCAGGATTCTGCTGCAAGATTAAGCAAAGCTAGAGAAGCCCTGAAAGAATACTATTTTGCCCAGACAATTTCAAATCAGAACTCAAGCTTTCAGCACTTATACAGAGAAAGCGAGCATGCCAGATGATATCTTGCGGGATCAGTGAAAAGGAGACAAAACAAATTTATTATCAAATACAACTATGAGGGAGACATTGGCCACATGGTATCCCAATCAGAAGAAAGAGAGAAAGTCTTTCTAACCAATGATACAAACTTGTATACATCCCCATCGGTCACCAGGTCAGAGGTAATAAATAATTTCCTTGATGGCTCTGATATACCAATTGTTAGTCAACAACAGAATCAGGGGGCAGTCATTTCAATTACTCTTAAACAGATACTAGAAGTGATTAAGAGCTCCCCTAATGAAAAAGCATATGGGAACAAGGGCCTACCAGCAAAGATGTATAAAATCTTTGGTCCTCAGCTGACTCCCTTCTTGGTCACTCTATTTAATGAGATTTTAGAAGGTTGTGAAATTCCCTCCAGCTTCTCGGAGCAGTAATCATCAGCTTTTTTTAAAAAAAAGGCAAACCGTGGATCAACCTGTCTCATACCTTCCCATTAGCCTGCTAAATAGTGATTACAAAATCTTGGCTAGAAAAATTACCTCCATAAAAACACCTCTGGTACAAGAAGAAGTTGTCCATATCGATCAATCTGGATTTCTCCTGGAAAGGACTATCTCGGCAAACACTAACTTTCTCCTCCAAGCCATGGATGTTTTTAACATAAAGGCATCTATCATTATGAAAGATGCTGAAAAAGCATACGATCCAGTGCAGAGGGAGATTCTTTTTTCCACGTTGATTAGATTTGGCTTTCCATCGAAATTGGTGTAGTGCTTGCGCAATTTACACAATCAAGCGCAAGCTAGGGTTATGATAGACTCACATTCGGCAAGGAGAATTGTAATTATTTGGGGCACTCGCCAGGGCTGTCCTATCTCCCCGGTTCTTTTTGCACTATTCATCAAACGGCTAGCTCTAGCTCTTCATCAACATTTGCAAATTGAACCCCGGTTCTCGGTGCTCCCAATGTTGTTTGAGGATGACTTGATCCTTTACTTGAATGCCGAGTAACATAACATCCAAGAATTTTCGATATAATTCAAGCTTTTTCTGAGCTGGGAGGGTATAGAATAAACCAGTTGAAACAGAAATCTTGCTATTCAACACCTCCCTCTCTGTATTACCTAGTGAAATGCAACACCAGGTGCAAGCCGTGCATCCAATTAGCTACTTTGGTATTTTTATCTCACACGATTTTACTGATCTCTATCAACTTAACTATTTACCTACATTGGCGAAAGCTCAGCCATTACTGTTGCAATGGCAGCTATATCCACTTACTATCATTGGGTGAATAGCTTTAATTAAAATGATGATCTTACCTCTCTTTCTTTTAATCTTTTTTAATGTTATTACAAAATGTCCCCAGAAATTCTTTTTAGAAATTGACCAGATGTTGCGCCATTTCATTTGGTCAGGTAAAAAGCCTTGGACCAAGCTAGAAACCTTACAATTACCAATTGAAGATCGTGGTCTAGCAACCCAACATTTCAAGAAATATTTTCAAGCTTCTTTTTTAGATTTGTGTGTGAGGGCAGCAACCTCTCAAAATCCCACAAAGAATTCTATCTTAACCTTATGTTAAGAGGAACAAATATTAAGCTCTTCCCCTTCCTCAAAATTCCCAAGCTCCTAAAAGGGTGTAGGCACAAATTTCCCTTAGTAGTAGCCTGGAGATTTAACCACCTGAAGGAGATCTATGATTTCCATTAATTTCACCCAGATATCCTATTGAAAGAGTTTGATTTGCTAAGCCTTCCGTTAGGAAGAGGGTGTATTCAGGAATGGGAGAAAGCAGGGCTTCGTAGGTTTAAGGGCTTTTTAATAGCTTGAACCATGAGGCCCAGGATGCAGCTTCAAGAGGGCAATCCGGCGTCTCCTAGGAGTTGTTTTTTATCATATTCTCTAACTCAGCATTTTATTTATGATAATAAATCCCCAGGGGACTCTCCCATTTAGACATTAAGACATGACTTTTATGTTTTGCAGCAAGTGGGATTTGGCAAAAGTTACAATTCCCTACTGATACAACTGTATCCCAAGGTGGTACCAGCTGCCCTAGCAAGTCGTTCATCTGCTAATGATTGTAATATAGAACCCTCTACTTGGAATACCTATAATAATATGGCCACAACTCTGCTATGTAGAACCCTCTACTTGGAATACCTATAATATATGGCCCACAACTCTGCTAACATCAAGAGGATGCGTTTTTCTCAAAATGCCTACTATATTTTAGACCAGCTAAACTTCAAAGGATGTTTTCAACCTCATCTGGATTATGCTTCTGATTTGAGGTGGACAAGGGGGATTGGTTGCATATAATCTTTACCTGTGCAGTATTATGTTTGTTTTGGAACAAAGCTTTTTAATGGGTAGAGGACAAGGTTCAAAACGCAATAGCACCAGAACCAATGAGGGCTTCCTTTGGGATATTTAACCTGGGGAATCTAACGATTCATCAGAAACAATTTTACTTCATTTCGACCCTAGTGGCTAAATCATTTATTCTGCAGAAATGGAAATCGAGAGAAGTTCCCACTCATGAACAGTGGGTAGCTAAGATGCAGCAGGTTAAAACAAGGGAAGAGCTCTATGCTTTGCGGATTTAGGCAAGTTCCAAAATCCAGAAAATATGGGAAAGTAGGATGGGTTAGTACACTGGTCAACTGTTAGTAGATTGGGGCCAAACACCTTCAGGATAATAAAAAATAAAAAATGAAGATTTACTAAGGTCCAATGAATGTATTAATGGGGTTTCAAGGTGTCTTGCCAGGTAGGAACCTATTGCTTTTTTGTTCCTCTTTTTAACTAGTTGCTAATGCAACACTAATTTGGATTTTCTGAATGTTCTATGAAATAATGTGTGAAATTAAGTTGTCTTATCTTACCATGGGCAAATTAAATGAATTATCGTATGGCTTTTTTTACTCAAAAAAGGGGGAAAGATAATTTGTGTGCTTTTGTTAAGCAAATGTTTGCTATATAATTATTTATTACTTGGCTGTGTGCGACACGAAGAATTGTATCCTATTTATTCTTATTTAATTATTGATATCTACCTGCACAAATAAAATTGAAATAAAAAAAGAGAATCCTAAAATATTGTGGTGGTCCATTTCACTCCAAGTTATGAACTTTACAGTGGAACATTGCCCTGGGACTGGTCACATCAATGATGATGGTCTTTCCAAGTTTTTCCACCTTGGTGATGACAACTCTTTTTGAGGTTGGAAGTTCTCCCTGCCTTCTGCTGGCAGGGACCTTAGATGGAAATTACCACCCCATATTTTTGCACTGACTGTTTTTGCTGGCTTTAGACTCTGCACCATACCCCTGGTAACCAAAGATAAAGTACCTGCGCTCCCCTTTCAACATGATGAAATTGGCATAGCCCTGATTGGCATATTTAATCTACCTTAAAGTCCCTAGTAAATGGTTCAAAAGTGTGCTCAGGGCCCATATGTTGAATGTCATAGGAGGACTGCAACACCAATTGTGCAATTCACTATATTAATAATTAACAATGTAAACATGACTGCAGGCCTGCCACCTGTAGGCTGGGTGGGCAGGTTTACACTGAAACTATGATATGTCAAAATATTCATTTTTGACAGGCTAACACATTCCTTTAAAATATTTATAAGTCACCCCTTAATAGGCCTTACTGCCCGTAAGGCAGGGAGCATGTTATTTAAAAGTAGGGCACGAAAACATTTAATGTCACACACATACTTACAGTGAAATGTCCTAAAAGCTATTTTCACCGTAGCAAGGCTGGTTGTCCCATAGGAAGACACATGGTTACATTATTACATTTAATAACGCTAATTTCGACTTAGAAGCAGCTAGAAATATAATTCAAGGACTTCTTTTTTACTGTTATTTAAATAAAATTTGATTGTAAAACTTAATTTGTAATAACTACTAAGGAAAATTAACATTTAGAAAGTTACCTTTTCTCTGACTAAAGCCTCTGCAGGCCCTTTGCATTTGTTCTCCCACTTCCACCAGCCAGTAATCAACATTCAAATAGGTGTGAATGGGTCTGAAATGCCTCTCAGGAGCAAACAATACGTTGACCTGAATGGGCAGAGATGACCCCTCTGAGACTGATGAAAAATTCAGGTGGAGTTTTGAGGATCCTTTTTGACATTAAAGAATCAAACCCGGTTTGAATGTCATATTAAGCACGGCAGGACTGCTAGTATTTTTCATATGACACTTCAGGCCACTTTAAAGAGGCCTCCCCGTCACATGCATATGCTAGCTGACTTCTTTTGTCCCTCAGATTATGCAGGCCCTAATCAGAGTGGGTCTCTTTTTGACATTATAGTGTCAAAGCCTGTTTGACAGGTCTGTTGTGTTTACATATACCACTTAGGGCACACTTCTAAGGAGAAAACGAGATGCCAAAACTGTTCTTGTTTTTTCAATGCCTGATTGCCGAAAACTCAATTTTTGTACTACCATACTTTCCACACACACACACCCAGCCTTCAGAGCTCAAGTTAGTGTGGCCGATTACTTTTGTGATTGAAAAAGCCTAAAGCAGGTAGGGTTTCCCCTGGTAACTTTTACTCTATTAGTTAAGGTGTCCCCAGGAGGCAGTTCCAATCTCTGGCTCATGTCAGTCATTAATGTCGCATCTCCAGATACCTACTGCAGAATATTTGCTGGAACTGTGGAAGATCAGAAAAAGACTAGACTTGCTGTTGTTGACCTGAGAAGAGCTCTGATGACTGAATCTGCTCTCCTGCTTGTACCTAGGACAAATAAGTTGACTCCAGGTGCTGTCATAAGGCTGAACTCTTGTTAAAGCTACAAGGACATAACAAGCTACAAGAGGTCTTCTCTTGCAACTGCCTAGCTGACCAGTGGCAACTGGAGCAGGACTGGAATCTCCTGTTGGCCTCTTTCTGCCACCCTGTGAGTTTCTAAGTACCTCCCCATAATTCCTGGAAGGTTGAATTGGGATATGGCCCGTGCGTGTGACAGTGGTTGAGATTAAAGCATTCTATCCATCACCTGGTTGTTTAGCTTGAGTGAACAGCACTTGCACTGTCGCTTAGCGACCTGCTATAGATGGTTTGTGGAGTTAAACTCCATCCACTGGTTGTCCTTGGTTTTTATTCATGTGTGCCACTTGCTTGCTACTGGGCAATTGTTTCTCTTTTTCCTCATTTCTGTTTCCGCTTTCCAACTACGGAGCGCCGGACGAGTACTATCTCCCTACGCTGTCAGTGTTTAAGCATTCCTCTGAAGACTACTTTTTTCATGGATCAAGTTATGTATGAAGGCAGAGCACTGCACTTGCACTTTCCCTTTCAATATGGGGCCCGTCCATTCTTATTTGCTTCTGCATATCCCGCGGTATAAGCAACTATTGCCGTTGCATTTATCCCAGAGAGTGGACTGCAGGGATTATTTATTTCAACTACGTTGCTGTTTACCAATGTGTAGATAAAAAGCGGTGTCTAATGGGGTATTTATGAACACCTGATCACTCCCCTGCAGTGCACCCCCTAATGTCTCATAGTTAGACGGGTCCTTCATTTAGATTTTGATCTCACTGTTCTTAAAGGTTTTTTGGCAACAAAAAGGTAACCTGAAGATGTGCTTTGCTTCCTGACCTCATACAGATTATCCTAGTGAATTAAGCCTTGCTTCTGGTTCCGCTGTTGTGCCCAGTCCCACGTACGTCACATACATTACCATGCCTCCAACCAAAAGCGGCAAGTTCAAGTGACGTGCAGCTCGTGCGACATATGCACATAATGCGCAACGTAAAGAAATTTCCTCAACGGTGCAACATCAACATCTGGAGAGTTTCAGGCACTAAGCATAAGCAGCAGTGACAATGGTAGAATGACCCAGTCCGTGGTAGTGCAGGGTGAGTAACAGCACCCCTGTTATCTGGTGAGAGACCCCAGCTCCACAGAATTTAAATTGCACAAGCAGCTACTGCTCTGTAGAAGAAACAATCACCTGGGGTAGGAGTAGGACGTATTCCTGTGACCCCTACATTCTGTATATAAATTGGGAGTTGAGGCGTATTTCTTATGGAAAGTACCACAGCGGTTGAGGAGACCAAGGAGTTGTCAGACTCACATATGACAAGTCTTTTACTAGAGTTGCCTTAATGGTATGAATTAGGGAAACAGTAGTTATTATATAGTTTCCAGACAACATAAACCAATGGAGAAAAGGAAAATTAAACTAAAGTCACTCCATCCTGTTCTTTCCAGTCTTCGTTAAAGGACTATGGGGCGTTGATCCATGCTGTGTTCCCAGTTCTCATGAGTAGTCTGTTTGCTGCCCCCGGAGCAATGGAATACTGAAAAGAAATGAAAAACAAAGAAAACAATTATCTCAGAGGGGGAAAGAACTGAGTGTATTACTCGAACTTCCTGGCTCCCGTGCCGCCACCAGGTGTCAGTGGGAAGGGGTGGAGGTAGTGAAAAGGGAGTGCTGCCTTGGGCATGTGGTGTGCACTACTTCTTCCCACTCCCCCACCACTTCTTGATAAGCATGAACAATGGCATTTGCCTGGAACTGTGGCCCTCCTAGGCCGCAGTAAGGGGTATCACCGTGTCCTCTCTCTCCAGGAGCAGGATACATCAGCATTGCCTCTAGGTGGTAACTTGCGCTGCTCTCGTCTTTTCTCCTCCCGGTCACCTCCTTTGGTCACTAGCCGATCCTGCTCCTCTCACTTCTCTCGCCGCTCCTGCTCCCCTCGCCGCTCCTCTTGTGCCTGTCCTGCTGCCTTGGACAGGTCCCTCCTTCCTGCTGGTGCGTCACCTGTCGGGTCTGTGCGGTCTTCCATGGGCACCATCTTGGAAGTCCCAGCTGTCCGGGACGCCGTATTGCAGTCCTCCAATTTCATCATGAATAAAGCTGCTCAATACATACTTGCACTCTCTCGTTAACAAAGCTCATAATTTGTGCATTACTGTGTTATTCTGATAAAGCCACACCAGTTGGCTTTATCAACACTTGATTATGCAGTACATGGAGAGATCCAGCAGGCAAACATCGAGTCCCTTTCAAGTGCAGTGAAAAAAAATCATTGGCAAAGCCAACAGACCTAGCGTTTTGACTCTTGGCTAAACAAACAATCATTTGCAATGCAATTGGTCTCGCATTTGTGAGAGTTTTAGCTAATGGCATTGTAAATGACAGTGCCTTTTATTTACATATCTTGAAAACCTGCAAGCAGTGCATAAACAAGCACTTTCTAATTATAGTCCTTGCTTATGAGAAGCAAGGCTGGCAGTAAAAGAGGTGCAGTTACTGCCAGCCTTGCTTCTTGTAAGCAATGACTATAAGTACAAAGTGCGTGTTTAGGCACTGCTTGCAGGATTTCAAAACACATAAATAAAAGGCATTGTCATTTACAATGCCAATAGCTAAAACTCTTGCAAATGCGAAACCTATTGCATTGCAAATGCTCGTTTTGCATTTGCTGCCCTAAGTGGGGCGGGTATGCCCATACATGGTTCCTGGGCTCACTGTGCCACTGGAATCAAGCTATACCTGGCTGAAGATGCCTAACTAAGGCGAGACTGGTCATATGTTGCTTGTGATCCAGTTCAGGGTGGACCTGGCCTGGCAATTTGGGCTCAACTGTTCCAATTACAGCAGGGTCAAGACTGATATGCATATGTCTGTGTCCAAACTGAGGTGGCATAGTGGGCGAACATCAATGGATTGGGATTCGATATGAGCGATTGCCAGTGGCTCAGATTAATTCAAGCATTCCATCCATCACCTTGTTGTTTTTACTTTTATAAAGTTGGCATTTTCTTGTCCTAACCATTGGGTGCTTGCAGTCTGTTTTCTGGGTCCTATGTCCAGATGTAGTTGGCAGCTGGTCTTTGTATATTCCTTCCAGACAGTTACACAATAGAGAGCCTGGGTGTTGGCAGGATGTGTTGTCCAAGGCAAGATGGGAAAGCAGAGCTTTGCAGAGCCCTACTTGCACTTTAAAGACACTGCCTCAACTTACACCCACAGAACTTCATACTAGCCTATTGTGACTGCAGACAGACTGGGACCAGGACAGGAAGGCAAGAAATTTCAAAACACCTCTGTGGGGGGAAACTCAAGAAGCTTCTCTTATTTAAAAGCTGGCATAAGGTATACAAATGGGACCCTCTGACCCACTTTTGAAAACACCCCTGGACCTGTGGATACTACGGAAGAATGACTGCCCTGCTGCCTGAAGCCTGCCCTGTTGTCGGAGAAGGAAGACAGACCGGCACCCTTCATCCCAGGCTACAGGAGTGACTCCAAGAACTAGTTAGCTGGCCTCCTGATCTGAGCTACAGGGAAACAACAAGCTCCAGAGTCCTTTCTGCAACAGCACAGCTGACCTACTGTACAGACCTGCCTGGACCTGCAACTAGACTTGCCTGAGCCCTCCTTCTAGAAGAAGTTCCTGATCCCCAAGAGGCCCTAGGTACAGCATCAGGTGAGCTCCTCCTGGAAGAAAGGTAGAAATCCTGAATCTTTGGAATCTTTGAAACCATGAACAGACCTGTTCATGCCAAGATCCTGCCGTGCGTGTCGACCTCCAACGCAAAGCCCAGGTGAATCCAACTCTTTGCGGTACATCGAAGACCGGCAACACAATATCTGCGCTACAGCATCAACAGACCGTGGTGACCGCCAACGCAAATCTCCAGCAAAGACAATCCACAACAACACCCAACCATATATTCACGCTACAGTGATAAGCATCAGTGATGCCCTGCCTGCTCTTCGCGCTACTGCATCGCCCAGCTGTGATGCCCTCCCTTCTTCCTGTTGCCTCCTCCATCACAAAATGAACACTTTGACTTGAACTTTAGAAGGAACCTTTTTCAGTTGGATCAAACTATACCTTGTATCCAATGCGCGGCGGGCCTGAACTTTCACATGGCCAGAGAAACGCGAGTAGCGCATTGTGCTGCTAGGTGCTATACTTGACTTAAATCTTTGAAACTGTATATCTCTAGTTCTACAAAATGTTGTTTTGATGTCCAATAATTTATTTAATTTTACTCTGTTTTTCTAAATTGCTGTCGGATTTCTCTTGTGTTTTCACTCTATTACTGTTTATGTGCTGCATAAATACTTTACACATTGCCTCTAAGCTAAGCCTGACTGCTTATGTGCCAAGGGTTATGCACAAGTTATTTAGTGACTATTTGTGGTTTGCCCCTACGAGGATTGTTGCTGTTGCTTGAGAATGGCTCACAGCCTCCTCAATCAACAACCCAATTCCTCACAAGTGTCTCACATGCAGACTCTTCAACCTACGGATCCCCCGTTGAAGGCAATTCTAGACATGCAGCAGGTGTGGCTTGCTGAATAAACTAAGCCTTAATAAAGTTTAGTAAAAGCATATTTTTATATGTAGTCAATTATTTCTGAATGTGTGATTTTCACATACAATTAAATTGACCTTAGGAAAATAAATTATGTACTTGCTGACAGTGCATGCCATAATTGCAGATTAGATATCAAACACACAGGGCAGGTTGTTTAGTAAGGGTTGCCTGGGTGCTCGTGGGGTGCCATGCAATTTTGCACTGCACCTGCAGGCTTTTATGATTGTAAGTAAATTGTAAAACCTGTTGTGTGCCACTGCGCTGACAAATCAAGCACTTGGAAAGAAAAATGACACGTGAGGCAAATATAACAATCCGTTTTAATAGTCCTACAAAGCTGTCATATTCTGAGAGTCTACGTGCATCAGTTATATTCATTGTGTAAATGTTTAGTAAACAAAGAAATACGCATGGGCCTAGTGTAAAGTCACAAGTCCTAGGCGCAAATGATGTTTCATATCATGATCCACAATTAACCATTTTAACTAACGCAGCATGTCTTCCTGAGCAGTGATTCCAATTCTCAGGCTCCATGACAAGTGCTATGCAAGGCTTTTATGGTGGTCCCTGGCCCAGTTTTAGACTATGTTGGATGGTCCTGGTTCACGCAAAGTGGAACCTCTCTCATTGGATGACAACCATTCACATAACCACATTGTCATGGCCTGCTGCATCACTTCTAGCATTCTCAGATCCCCTATTTACTGCCTCACTGACCGTGAGAGTTCAAAGACATCACAATATCTGCATCCTGATGCTACAGAGCCTCAAGAGCATGCTGCACCACTGCAAATGTTCTTGAACCTCTGATTACCTCCTCATAAGTCTTCCTCGCCACATGACTAACAAAGTGAGCTTCAGCTCCACACCAGAACCCTCCAAAGCAAAAAAGTCAGCCTCCCATCTCTTCCCAATATGACCGACCCATTACACCCATGACCTCTATAAGAGGCGGGCAGGCCCAACCCTTCAGCCTGTTTTTTTGGTTCTGCACACGATTACTCTCCAGATGCACCTTCAGGTAAGTGGTTCCTGCTGTAGCGGGAGCATGGGTCCTTGGTTGGTGGTCCTGCGCTAGCGTACTTTGGGGATCTTGGACCTCCCCCATCCTTCCCTTGGTCTCTTTCGGGACCGGTTGGGCTCTGCCTTAGTGGACCAGGGATCCATAGGGGTCTGCGGCTCTGCTGCGGGATCCCTTCTGACCCCTCGCCTCGCGCATGTGCGGTCAAGAGTTGTTGACCTTGGATTTCCCGGGAGTGCACACAGGTCGGTTTCCCCCGCTTTCCCAGTCCCGTCACTGGGGGGAGCGTCCCTGCATCATGATGTGCCATTGCCTGGGGTGTGGGACATGGGGCTGGTGGTCCATCTCAGTTTCTGTGGCCGAGCCCCCTTGTATCTGTTTCAGCGGGCCCGCGAGGGCCTTGCTGCGGCCAGCGCTGTCAGTCCTGAGGGGCTGCCGTTCGGCATGGTGCCTGCTTCCATTGGTTTGCACGTGTGTGGGTTCGAGGTGGCACACTGCTGGTTGCACAAAGATGCATTGGATGTGCTTTATTGCAATCTAAGATTATCTGCGGTGCTCGCGGGTTTACCTGCTGTCACCGGGGCGGGTACAGTCCTCGGCGCAGGCTTGGTCCACTCAGGCCGATTTGTCCTCTCCTGCGAGTGTTTGACGGGGGTCTGCTACGCAGCGGGGTGCTGCTTACTTCTGCGTTTCTTTCCCGGCCTCCGCTGGGCGGGGCTGAGCTGGTTGCTGTTGTGGGTTCCTAGTTGCGGCCGACGTCTTCCAGCTTCACTCGCGGCTGCTTCCCTCAGGGGCGCCGGGCCTGCATGTTACTGGGAGGCTGTCCGGCCGTTCTTACGACTGTCATTGTCCGCCATGGGTCTCCCTTGGACTACGACCATTATTGTGCACTTGCTGTTTCAGCTTCGTGTTTCATGGTATTGAAGCTCGAAATCTAATATGTAGGTTGATGGTGTTGGGTTTCTCGCCTCACATTTTCGTAATACCATTTAGGTGGTCTACGCTAATTCATGTCCCACGACACTGGCAGCCAGCACCTTCTTCTCGCGCAGCAAGCCTGCCTGCCTAGTTTAGAGATGGCTGTGGTGGTGTACGGGGACTGTTTAGAGCTCTCGTGTCTGCTCGGCTTTTCTGCTTCTGTCCTGTTTCAGGCTCTTCCGAAATGTTTTTGGGTCATAGTGGTCCTGTGCTGTACGGCGGGAACGCCGTACTCTGGGTGAGTGGTTTTTTTTTTTTCGTATTTGTTATGTTTTACACTTCCTGGAGGGTCTCCGGTACTTGTTGCTTCGGTTGGTCTGTGTTTCCCCCGCACCTTCGTTGGATGGTATGCATCTTTGTCTTTCTTCCAGACTGGTCATTGTTGTAGTGCGGATTGGTGTTTATTTTTTTGGATGCGGCATCATGGACCCATACGTGCCCTGTAACGTGCACTGCATGACTGGGCGTTGGGCCCTTCTATGTGTTCTCACACTCTTTCTTTAGTCTGTGTATGCCAGGAGGGGTTCCATGGGGTGATTTGCTCTTCATTGTAGAGCTGTGTGTTTTCCCGTTACTCCTTCTTCCCTTCCAGGCTTTGGGCCTGCGGGCTTTCTGACCAAGGTGCTATTGCTCTGCGGTACATCTTGTGCCTCTGGTGGCATGGGCTCGCACAGGACAAGGGTTCGAATCCTTGCTATACTTTCAAAGTATCCCATGTTGGTAACATGTTCATGTGGTGCTTTATTTATCTTGTTTCCTCCTGCGCCGCCTGCTCTCCATTGTTGTGTGGGGTCTGTCCTGGCCAGCCCTGGTTGGTGCATCCTCCGGGGGTTTCCGGGGGCTATGGGCTACTGCGTGTCTGAAAGGGTGAGCTGCTGCTAGCACCTGTCCGTCCTTCTCTGGGCTGATTCTGTGGTCTCCAGGTGGGTTTTTGCTTCGGCTTCTGCTCCTGTAGGTCTTGCCTTTTTCTTGTCCGCGGCTGTGGTGCCCCCTTCTGCTCTCTGACTGGGCAGGTGGCTCTTGCATCCCCATCCTGGTAGGGTTTCTCCTCGCTTCCTGGGGGTTAAGGGCTCTCTTAGGGGCCATTCTCTGACATCT
Source organism: Triturus cristatus (assembly GCF_964204655.1). Taxonomy (NCBI): domain Eukaryota; kingdom Metazoa; phylum Chordata; class Amphibia; order Caudata; family Salamandridae; genus Triturus; species Triturus cristatus. Next base: position 395,835,660 of record NC_140588.1, on the reverse strand, counting down.
CCTCCCGTCCTGGGTGGCCTCTGTCTCGGTTTCATGGGTCCTGCCCACTGCTGTGTTGCTTCAGTTGTTGGGCTCCCTGGGTCGGTTCGAAGTGCTGTGGCTCTTTGGTTGGCCTGCTGCCTTTGTGTGGGACCTGCTTTGGTCAGGCCCGGGGTTCTGCGCACACCTCTGCTGAGCTGTGCGTTTTGTTCGGTTCTTGCGGGGACATTTTTTGGCTCTCTCTCTGGTCCTTCTCTATTGGGTCTTGTGCATCCAGTTCCGGTTTACCGGTGGGGTGTTGGTGTTTCCCCATCCTGTTTCTGGTTTTCTGGTTTTCTTTGGTTGCCTTCCTCCTTGTACCTGTCCCCCTTTGACTGGTTTTGTGTGGCCCCCCGGCTGTTCATGTTGGAGTTGTCTACCTTGGTGGGGGCCTTCCATGGGGAGTGTTTTGGGTGTCTTTGTACCTTGGTGTCAGGCGGTGTTTGCCCGGTCTGTCACAGTATTGGGGTGCTGAGCCTTGGCATTTGGATGTATCCTCCTGCTTCCTGTACTTGGTCTTCCAGGGCCCAATGGCCATACTACCCTGTAAGCATCTGATCTCGTCTGATCTAGGCAGTTTAGCAGAGTCTGGAATAGATGGCACCTTTATGGGTGACTGCCTGGGACTACCTGGTGCTGTGGGCTACTTCTCCTGTGGGGCCCATGTCTTGTCTATGTTGTGGCTCCGCGTCTTCAGCCACTTCCTTATTGGGCCAGTGGTCTTTCTGTTCTGGGTTCCCCTTCCCGGGTGATGGCGGCCTTTGCCGTCCGTTGGGGCGTGCGTAGCTTCCCGGTCGGTGCTTGGTCGGTTGGTCTGCCTTCTGTCAACCGTTCCTTGGCTTATCTGGGATTTGCCCTGGCCCTGCGGGGGCTTCTTGTTGCTCTCCTGGGCAGTTTCTCCCCTGCCGCGTGCTTCGGGGGGTTTGTGGGGTTTGCCGCGGTTAATTATTTAGCACAATGGTGCTGTCCTTGCCTGGGTCACTTTTATTCTGGTTTGTGTCCCCGGTGTTGGCTCTTCGGCCTTATCGTCCGGGCTCCCGGCTTTGCACTTTCCTAGGGTCCTTTTTCTTCCAGGGGTTCTGGGCTGGTTTGGCCTGGCCAGGACGTTTGTCCTGTTGGTGGTGCTCGCCTGGGTGCTTCTCCTTTGGCGTCTGCTGCTACGGTTGGTGGACTTGGGAGCTGTTGCTCTATGGTCTGTGTTATGCCTCTGTGGGCACGTGTTTTGTGTCCTGCCCCTGCTTTCTAGCTTTCCCTTGGTGGTTTTTGTTTCCGGCAGTGCTTTTGTGTGTCCGGGGGTGCTGGGATACCCGGTTCTCCTCTCCCAGGTGGGGCCCTGCGCTTCCGGTGTGGATTTCGTATCCTCTTCTTCTTTGTCCCTGGTTTTGGGGTCCTGTGGCCTGCTGGCTCGGGTGGCTCCCAGGGATTGTTGACATTGCTTGGGCTCGTTTCGCCCAGCACTTCTGTCCTTACCTTTGGTGTGTTTCTGCCTGTAGTTTTTCTTCCCTGAGCGCTCCTGTTCCTGTCGGTTCTTCATTGTTCGGATGGGCCGGGCCTGGTTGGTGGATGGCTGTGGGGCCCCCTGGGTGCTCGCTTCGGCGGCTCGCTTCCTTCTTGTGGAACGTTACTGGGGCTGTTTGCTTGGTCCCTGTGCGGGGCAGTCTCGCTCCTCCGTGCTGCGTTCCCCTCCCTGCCGGGCTCTCTGTGTATTCTTCTGCATGGTGGCCTCTGGTGGAAATTCGCTTCCTTTCTGGTGGCTTGGCCTTCGGCCTGGTCCCTTCCACTCTTCGGGCTCTGTGGGCGGCCTTATGGTTTTCTGCTTTTCGCGGTTGGCCGGTTAGGTTCCCTTGGTGGCCGGGTCTCTTCGGTGTCGTTTCCTGTGCCTTCTTGGGTCTATTTTGCCTGGTGCCTACCAGGGTTCTCTCCTTGGTGTCATGCTCCCTTTTGGGGGTCGTTTGTGCGACTGGGGTCCGTGTCCCTCCTGTTTATTTCCTTGCAGGTGGGGTTGTGGTGACCTTCGTTTTTTTGGTTGTTTGGTTGTTTGGTTGGCGTGCTGGGTTCCTTCTGCACCCCTATCCGTTCTTGCGGCTCCTGCCAGTCTGTTTCATTGCGTCTGGTTCCACTGCCCATTCCTCTGGCAGTTTCGGCTCTCTCGCAGTTGGTGGTCTACAGTGCGGTGTTGCTGTGTTTCTGTCGGACTGCATCTCTTTTCTGCTGTGGCTTTTTGTTGGGGGCTGTGGTGGGGATGCCCTCTGTTTCTTTGGTTCCTCTGTCTGGTCTTTTGCGCCCCTCTTGCTTTGGCTGTCCATTGCGCGGTCTTGGTGTGTTTGGACCGGCTTGCCGCTTTCTGTTCTAGGGCCTGTTTGCTGTTGCTTTTGGCTCTGTGCGGTCTGATTCCGTGCCTTCTCTGCCTTCCTTCAGCCTTTGGTTAGGGTGGATTTTCTGTCGGCCCTACGTGTCTCGGGGGTCCGGGTTTTCAGCCCTCCCGGTGTCTCTCTGCCCCGGGCTGGTTCTTCCTGCTCGTGGTTGCCTCTCTCTTGGGTGGGCCTTCCACTTGTCTGGTCTTTTGGGTTTGCCCTCTTTCGTGGGTGTCCCATTCTGATCCGTTGGTTTCTTGTGAGTTTCCATGAAGCCGCTTGGCTTTGGTATGTGCTCACTTTGCTAGTAATGTGGCAAGGAAGACTTACGAGGAGGTAATGCCCCAGTTACTTACCGGTAATCTTCATTACTCCGAGTTTAGTCTTCCTCGCCACATTAGTTCCCATCCCTCCCTCCCTGTCTGGCTATCGGCTTCATGTTTATGCTTGGTAGTTTCAGGCTGAAGGGTTGGGCCGGCCCACCTCTTATAGAGGTCATGGGTGTAATGGGTCGGCCATATTGGGAAGGGATGGGAGGCATGGGAGGCTGACTTTTTTGCTTTGGAGGGTTCTGGTGTAGATCTGAAACTCACTTTGTTAGTCATGTGATGAGGAAGAATAAACTCGGAGTAATTAAGATTACTGGTAAGTAACCGGGGCATTCTCCTTCCTCCCGAGACAGCCCCTACTGCAACAGAACCCCGGCACTGCACGAGACTTGTGAGCGCCTACTTCCCCAGTGATCCCCTTATTGAGCCTGAAAATGCCAATGTACTCTTAGTGAACTGAGTAATTCAATTGAACTGATCAATTTAAAATTCCTGATTAATCCAACACTGCACCGGGGCTTCTCCTGAGCACGACCTTGCTCATGACAGCCAATTAGCACGTGTGTGCATAAACAAACGCATCACAGAAACGCCTTTCAAATGTTCTCCACATCTTAGGTGTGGGTCAGTTTTTAATGTTCATTTCCCTGCAATTAAAACAAACAATGCCTGCAGCAACCTAAAATCCATACACTCTCCCTTATCTTGCAAAACACATACAGCATCCCCTTACACGTTCAAAAGTGCCCCCTCATTTGGAAACAAGGGACACGTTTTTACCTATATGATTCACTGATGTAGTCACTTTTATTTTTGTGCCCGGGCCTATTCTCTATCCAAGTGTGACCCTAGGTGGAAAGCAATAGAGCTTAACAAGAATAAAAGTCTTCTTTCTTTATACAAGAGCTGTAACCCTAACAGGACAATGTTGTAAATTATCAGTGTGTTAACTACATTTAACATATTACACACCACCCTCTAAAGCTGATATTGCCTCTACTTCACTACCCCCTGAAAACATAATAATTAGGTACTTGGCTTGTCAGTGAACTTGCAGTTACAGAGATGACTTAGTATTTCTCACAAGTTTTGCCCAGTTGCCCTACAATTCCATAGGGTCCTTAAACTGACCTGACATTTGTACTGAAGAGTTTGTTGATCAGGCCACTATATCGTCGTGTATTATTTGTGGGTTAACTACATAAAACACATTACCACGCACCACCCTCTAAGAGTAAACCTTGTTTCGACTTCATTATCCCTGAAAGTGTAAAAAGGAGCTAACGGGCTAGTAGGTGAATTGGCAGTTTAAAGGATGGCAGGCAATATTTGTTGTGAGGACAGCCCAGTTACTGCAGAATACAACAGGCCTCTTGAGCTATCCTGGCACTTGATAAGGAGTTTGATGATCAGGGCGTAGTGGACAACGTTTAAGTTAAGTGATTGAGAGCTGTGCTTCGCTTGAGGTATTTTTCCGGCCTGTGCAGCAGAGATAGCTTTGAGTTCTTGTTTTTGCTTTGTGTACTGTTTCGTTCTGTTCTATTTTGCCATTATATCTGCTAACACCTGATTGCGGTGTCAAACCTTGCTGAAATTCGGCATATTTGGGTGGTAGTGGTGGTGGCGGCGGGGGGAGGTTGAGTATATAGATTCATCTTTAGTAAAAAGATATATATATATTTTGAGCCTTTTAAAGCATGTGTTATTCTGAATTTAAACATCACTAGCTTTCTGTTTTAGAACATGGTCTACTAAGACCTTGTGCCTGATGGTTGGTCCACTAACCATCTTAAACAGAATAATGATAGCGGGGGTCCTTTACTAGCTGCTTTATCTAAACTTATTTGAATTTATAACATTTCTTAAATGTGGAGTAAAACTGTAACTATTCCGATATTTGACTGGATCTTGACAATTATCACCTTTTGTCCATGACCAGCCCTCTCGCTAAAATATTTGCTCAGTCACTATTGGAAAATTAACACTATAGAAAAATACAGATTTACCATTCTTGACTGAACATCTAAATACGTTGGAGATATTTATATCATCAAGCTACTTATGTATAAAAATATATGGGGCTTATTATCAAGCCCCTATCGCCACCACAACGTCACTTTTTGTGACATTGTGGTGGCGATAAGGTCAGCGCCCCATTACCAAGACAGCATTAAACCACATAACGTGGCTAAAAGCCACATTAAGTGGCGTAAGGCTGCCTTGGTAATAGGGCCCCTTTCACGCTAAAATTAGCGTGAAAGGGGCGTGCAGTGGGTTTTGTGGTGGGCGTTCCACCGCAACACCCATTCACTTCGACACTGCCACCTATTATCAAGAGAGGTGATAATAGGTGGCAGCGCCGAACTTAAGACCAGGAAAATCTTGGTCTTAAGTTGTCGAAACGAGGAGAAATGCTTAATTTCTCCTCGTTTTTGCTTTTTCCATGCGTGCTGCTTTGTGCAGCACACATGGAAAAAGCAAAATGCCAAGGTTTCCCTTCCTGTACATAAACAAATCTTTTTTTTAAATGCCATTTTGTAACTTACGTGTGTGCTGCATGAAGCAGCACACATATGGTGCAGCCTGGTGCTTCCGAAGTGGCGATGAGAGGCGTTAAGCCAAGGAGGCTAACGCCTCTCATCGCCACTTCCTAGATTATATTCCCCATAATGTACGTATTTGTCAATATTTTTGTCCTCAATATTAAGGTAAAACTATATTCCCTTCTCAATATCCAGTACCAGTGGCGTAACGGACACCCTGCATCCCCCGTGGTGTGTGTGTGGCGGGGGCAGTGTTCCATACATAAAGAGGGCCCAGGCGCGCAACGCCATTTGGCTCAAAAGGATTCAGCCCCCTTCGTGTGTGGTAGCCCGGGCTCAGACAGCTTCCCGGGCACCCACACAGCGGCACCCGGGTACTTTACAGGTATTTAAAAGACCATTTACTTGTTAATGAGGCTTTGTTTTTTTTCACACCTTCTAAGAGCGCCTGCTTCTCCACTCTGCCTCTTGCTCGAAGAATTAGCCCCCCCCGAAATTCTTTCTTTGCTCCCCCGAAATTTGGCTCTATTTGCGCCTCTGAGAAGGCCTCCTGTTTGACCTGGGTCCTCAGCTTGTCGGCTTGAGGGTATATAGTGTGAGGGCGCCTTCCAACCCTTACACGGGGCCCCTAGGTTTCCATACGCCACTGTTCAAAACCCAAATTGTACCACTGTAGTACAACTTAAGTACTACAAGATGCAGTTTATGGATCGAGACCTTCGTGTTCCTCATGATGGAAATCTGGTTGAAAGCAAAAGCAATGTGCTCTTGACTGTTTTCCTTTGCATGTAGAATATTACTTGCATCTCTGTTTTTTCTGCCAGGTGCATAGCATTCTGCTTGCGCCTCCTTTTCCTCACTGGTATTCAGGGAACAGCGAGGCAACAGGCGCCATATAACATTCTTTCGATGAAGGAGAGCTTTCGGAAGTTTATGTGTGTTGTTTGCAAAAACTGAACACGAGGATGCTTTTCTCTTCACTGGCTGCGCGGGGCCAAAGAGTGTGATTGAAAATGACGCTTTTGTTCGGCTTACGTGTTCCTGTTCCATTAAAGTTAACAAGCCCTGATACATACGGTAGTAAGTGCTAGCGTGGGAAGCGAGCCCATTATCAAAATGGCGTCACCAAGACAAGTGCAGAGGCCTGCTGTCCGCTTTCTGCTCTGCTCGCCTACTCTTGGTTTCTCCTTCCCTGGTCCCCGCAAGCCAATCACGATTATGCGTGTAGCCTGTGCGGACAAAATGAGAAGGTCATGCTGCTTTGGCCTTTCATTAGCCTTTCAGGACTCATGCTATTCCTCAAGTGGGCCCTGAAGTTGATTGACTAATCAGCAATTGGCGGAAAGCACATTGGCAAGAACGGCAATTGGAAGCCATCCCATCGTTTATTCAGAGCACTGCCTGTTATCCTGTATGACGCCAGCGCGCTGTACGTCATTTGTGCTGCGCCCCAGGCATACGTTTAATAACTCTTCTGGCGCCCAATGGAAGCAATCAATAACACACACTAATTAGATTTACTAAACACAGGCACGAGGGTTGTTGCTTCATCTTGTCGTGCAATGCTACTCCCGCTTTAAATCATCAGATAATCTTTTCGAGTGCAAAAAGCATGACATGAAAAAACACACGCCATTGAGATGTATGCCAAGCCATACCTCTGCTGTCTGTTATTTACAGTAAAAATGTGACTGCAGGAGCCGCACAGCCGACATCGTGCTGTAAAATAGTTATTGTGGCCAGTGTTCTGATGGCACTGTCATCGCAAAGGGCAATGTGCCTGGCTGTTCTAAAAGGCCAACAACATCCCCAGGTCTTGTTAGTTCATTCTTAAGTTTAGGCATCTGCATGGACCAGCAAATTCCACGCTGGCCCGTGTATTTTATTCATTCCACTTCAGTACATTTGCCTTTCTTCAGTAAGAGACAACATATTATTCCTAGATTTTAAAGGGGCACATGAGTTGGAATTCCTTTATAGTACATGTTTATAGAATGGCGCCTATATGTACAAGACACGTGCGTTGTACAGACAATACTGTAAACGTGTAGGATTTACAGAGAAAAGGAAAGAGCATGGGGAAACAGAAGGAGAATCAGTTATCACCTTAGACTTTTATTTTTAAAGCTCTTTTTTCCTTTATAGTAAAGGCTCCCACCATGGCAGTGCACTGCGCCGGCTCAGCGGTCTCAATAGACATGAACAATAGTGATCATACAATTAAATGCTGCACATATTCTATAAAGGAGAGTTTATACATTATCACAGTTAATAATATCTGTATCAAAACAACTTAAAAGCGGCAAGGTAACGAGCTGATACCCCAATGTGCACACTTTTGTTGCAAGCTTTTCATATCTTCAGTCAATCTTTCACCAGATCTATTGCGAAACATAGGCATCTCCTTAGCACAATCTGTCATATCGACCTGGGCAGGTGCTGGAAATGGGAAATACAAATACTCTGCGATTCCCATGAATTGAGAGTCAAAGTGTGGCATCAGCGGGGGGGGGGGGGGGGGGGGGTTGGGGGGTGGGGGGTTAGAAGAACACGGGTCATAGTCATAAAAAGCAGAGTCTGCCCAGGGCCGGGCTAGGGAACCGAAAGTAACCACGGCTAAAATGCTTAAACCAGCTTCTCTCCTCTTTTTTCCTCCCGCCACCTCTCTCTTTCCATCCACCCTCTCTCTCCGGCTCTCCTCTCCCTTCCTGATTGCCTTCTGTCAGCTTTACCCCCTCTCTCCTCCTTCCTTTTCTCTCTCTCTTGAAGCCTCCCATGCCTTACTGCTGGGATACCTGACAGGGCACCAAGAGCGGCCCTACGCTTTCAAAACTTGCCAGTAAGAGCACAAGCCCACCAGGGAAATGCCTGGTGGAATTAAAGGCCTGTCCGGCACTGAGTCTGACAGTCAACTTATCATTTTTCAAACCTCTGCCAAAGACATTTGCAACAAGGACAAGTGTAATAATACATCTTTTCTGGCTTATGTAATTGGTCATAGCCAGGCAGTAATTTAAAATATCTTACAAGGTTAAGGCCCCTGCTTCAAAGATCTTAGTATGCCTAGCAATTTTCAGGGGATAACAGTAATTAGGTGAATGGGGCACAATTGCTGGTGAGAGATCTGTGTTTTCTCTATTCACATCTTTGAGTCATCATTAAGTAGCATAGAGGGTTAATGTGCTCCCTTCAAAGAATGTGAAAGATGCCCATCATAAGTTACAATGTAATGTACAGCATAGGGAGCAATGAATCGGCATCAAGGAGCGTCATGCAGTCTGCAAGGCATAAAACCTTTTGTGCTTTTTTCCCAATCTTTCATTAGTTGCTAAAAGGTATCTTTTGCTTAGTGAAAAGGTCTTAGTATAGACAGCTCAACCTACTGGATTATGTTCTAAATCCTGAATTTATGTTTCTCCAGACCATGCACTCGTCTCATATTTTGGCTCAGAGTACAGATTATAAAACTTCTAAACTTTGTAACCCAAATTCTCTTATGTAACATTTCCAGTACATCGATTTACACACATTTTATGATTCATTGTTGTGTGGTGTAAAGCACCCTGACACCCTATGTTGGCATAGGTAGCCCTGCAAAAGAAATTAGTTGAAAAAGAATGAATTAGTAAGTGCTATCTAAATTGTTTCTAGTGCAGTTACTCATACAAACAGTCCATCAGAACCTGTTCAGAGGGACACTGGGCAAGCAGGAGATGCAGGGTCCAAAAGTGGAGGTTGAGACATTTTACTCCTGATATCCTGGGGCCCAACCTACAATGCATCGTGAACAACTGGGCCAAGTACCCATTCAGCAGTTGACTCTGAGGAGTAGTGTGGGTATTGCTTTCCAAGGATTCTCCAGGGGAGGGTGGATACAGAGGGGGTGAAAACAGGCTCACACCCAAATCATACGCAGCAATAAATAATTGTCCAGTCAAATATTTACTTTTATGAAAAAAGAAGTATTCATTTTTACCTCTTCCTACACAAAGGCAAATACGACACTCACAAACAATTCACACAGTCTCGTGAGGTCAGGGCTCTAGTCTTTCTTAGGTGGTCCCTGAGTCCCACTCACTGCTCGCTCTAGGCTAGTGGTTATTCTCCATTCACAATAGGCAACATTCAGGTGAAGCCCCACTAACAGTCTGAGACTCAGGAGTCCTACTCTGACTCTGTAATAAAGTCAAAAGTGTTCCAGCACGGAAGCGCTATCTGGCAAGCAAGTTCCCCAGGGGCCCAAAATGAGTATCTGCCACACCTGCAGGATCTGAGCGCCACCCTTCTCTGTGGGTGCTGGAACTTCAGTGACTGTCACCAGTAGGTTTGCAGTAACCGGAGGATCTTCATGGCTCTTCCAAGCTGAGTAAGTGCTTTGGTGCACCCCACGGTGAGTGGGGGAGGGGAAGTAGAGCAGCATTTCTCCACTGCACCCAGGCTCCAACCCGATCGACACAGCAGGTTTCTTCATGGCGACCCCTTCTTGCATAGAGGATTGCCAACTCATCACCACACAGGCTTAAGTCTCACTCAGCATGGCAATCTCTTCATGGTGGCCCCTCCTGGCATACATAGTCACTGGCTTTTCACCACACAAGGGCTATAGCTCATTCAGTACAGCAATTTCCTCACGGCAGCCCCTCCTGGCATACTGGGTCTCTAGTTCCTCAATGCACACAGGCATTGACCGGTTCGGCACAAACACAATCACAGCAGCCCTCCTTTGTTATATGAGGGTTGCCTAATTTCCTTGCACATGGCCACAGACCCTATCAGTGCAGAATCTGTCTTCTCACACCTCGCTACTCACAACTCCTTAAGGGAGTCCACTCGACAGGATTCCCCATTGAACCTTGCTCCCTCCAATGCTCTTCTCTACCTCACTGGGACACTGGTGTTGGCAAGTAGACAATTGCTGGTGCTCCAGGCTCCAGCCTTCAGGCTCTAGGGCAGGTTTTCTTGGATTCCATGGGTGATGTTCCCTCACCCCACTGGGAGACTAGCAGGCCTTGACACCCAGTCCTGGCCTTAGGCAGAAGTCTTGCACAGCTTATCCTTCTCATAGAGCTCAACTGGTTGCTTGACAGTTGACAAATGTTGGGGTCTCAAGCTCCCATTCCTGTAGTCCATTTCCTGGCACCAAATGTGATTTGGAGTCTGAGTCTTTGAAGTTTATGTTAGAAGTCTGCTTCATTTTGTAGTGCCTACTCCTCTGCCCTCTCCTCCTCTTGTCACAGCACGAGCGACTCTGAAGTTGATAGTCCCTCAACAAAGACCATGGGATTGACTAGCAGTTCACACCTTGATGTCAGCCACAGTGATATGTGCATCAAAAGGTTAGCACAGGGCCTCATCCCTACTCTTTATGATTCTCTTATCAGCCCAACCCCCACCCTGAGATGTGCCCAGGCTCCCTCCTGACCTCTCTCTGAATCAAAGAGCACCACTTGATGTGTACAGGGGGGACCTACCTCTAACTTCTTTAGTGTGTCCCATCCAGGACACAATCTGTCCGGGGGATTCCTCTACCTCCTCTCCTCAAGCTTTACCGTTCATGCCCTGGGTCTCCCAAAATGGAACCTATAGTCTATCATGTTCTATACCATTCACAGCACACAAATGCCCAGCACATGCATATACCATACACCTACCGCAGAGCACTACATCCTTCATTTATTGTATCACTCACAGGCACACATACACACAGCACTACATCTTTTATGTTTTATACCACTCACAGACACCCATAAACCCAGCACATCTGTATAACATGCACACACTGAACCGCACTGCATTAACCCTTTATTGTACCATTCACAACCACACAAACACCCAGCACATGTACATCACATATGCATTGCGCAGCACTACACACTAAAACAATGATGTCCAAGGGTGAGTCAAGCACACATCAGTGGAACTTTAAATGAGTGTGCATGTAGGCCTCACTCCAGGGATACAGGTTAAAAAGGATATTTTCACTCCACTGATCACTACATGGTATGCTGACACCACAGCGCTTGTGCTGCTTAACTCCTGGTAAAGGCAGTAGCCTTTTACCACTATGAGGGTAGTGCTTTGGGCACCACTCCCTGTCCAACTATACATAATGCATGAGACAGGGCTATTGCATGGCGCACACACATGATCCGTGGTTCCCTATGACAGCAAAAATCAGCAATAGGGCTGCAGACATCAGTACAGTTGGGGCACTCAGGGCAGGGGGGCACACCATTACCACGCAGATGATTTTTCTGCCCCAACTAGCAGATATATGACATTCTTACAGTGCATCACTATCTCTTACATGCAGGGGTTGAGCAAAGTCAAAAACCTTTTCCACATCATATCTATCTTAAATACTTATGAAATGACAATAAGCTGTGTACTCTGTTACCCTCCATTGCATTAACATCTACGTGATAGGGTCCAGAAAGATCCCAGCCATGATGAGACTTTGACAAAAGAAGGGCTGATGGCCATGTAAGAGATGCCTTTGTTTTTGGCCTAGTTGGAAATATCAATAAGAATCCTCTGACCTCCAGTTTACTGTTCCAAGCAGAAAGCAGACAACATGTGGCTGCTATTAAATGTGTCCTGCTGTCCGAAAATTTACACCAGGATGAAATAAGTACACTAAACTGTGGCCAGCCAGGATCCCAGATCTGCCTCAATAATAGCTTCCGGGTCTGGGATCCAACTGTATCCACCTCCCTTTCTGCACTCAATGTTCTGCTTTCCCAAGCAGGGCTGTGTGGGGCACAGCCACTGGATAACAAATCTCCAGCTAGCCAGCAACATGCACAGCAATATTTACCTAAGTTGTATTTTCCTCTTATGGGACATACCACACACACCAAAATACAGTGTTTAATAGGATATTGGACCGGCGGTCCGTCTCCCTCCTTTGTTCACTTTCCAAAAATGTTGTAACCACTGAACAAGACCACACAAAATGTATAAATCCTGCTCTCCCCTCATAGTATTAGAGACATTCATTGGTAGGCTAAGAATACATTTTATGCAATACAGACGGAGCTCAAAACATCATGTGTAACATCTTATATTGTAGCTATGTAAATCTAGCATTTCCAGACATCTCCTTCACATGCCTGTTTGCTATACTCCACTCCGCAGCAATCAACTCCATATTCACATGACCATCTTAGCCAATTTAGAAAATACCAAGAAATGTATCCTTTGATCCCAAATGTGGGCTTTTCCATTGTAAAGTGTATAAACATTTCATTTTCAAACACTTGGCCCATCTTGCTACAGTGCCACTGAATCCATCTTGTGACTACAGCCTCTGTCTGTAATTCAGAAAAGCATGGAGGTCCCAGATCACAGTCCCTGGGATAAATGGGTTATCACTCTCCACCTTCAAAGCACAGCACTCTTATAAATCAGCCATTAAAGACAGAAGGTATGTAACACTAGGGCCCAAATCCACCAGGCTCTCAAATGCTAATTTCAACTCATGAGCACCCAGCCACCTCCATGAGGCGTTTCTTCACATTCGCTTCAAATTTCTGCCAGCCACCAAACTAAACCCTGCAGCTGGGATGCTAGATAGTTACATTTAAAATGTGTAAGTTCTAATATTCGTGCTCATGAACCAACTTTAGAGTTTTAAATTTAACTCTTGGCCTTGATCCACCCCATTGTTAGTTGGGTCATTGTACAGTACAATTCTTTAAAAATCGATTTGGGACTAGACACATAGCAGATTACAAGGCTTACAAACATCTTTTTCCTATACATTCATGATGAAGATTTGGTAGAGGACTTAGGAATGATTTACTGTAGGAAGAGCAAGTGGGCAAAAAAGTCCTGGGATGGTGTAACTGGTATTGAGTTTTCTTTGGAATTATAGCGTTGTAGTTTTAGCTGTGAATACATTATGAATGATAGAATGGTAATGACTGAACTAGCTCTAAGGTTTAACCAAGAGATTTAACCATTAGAACGCAGCTTGGCACTCCATCCGGGTAGTGGGGCCCTGCCCTCCACTCGCATGAAGGTTGATCAGCTATGATAATTAGCGGTCCCTGCTTTCCTGGCACAGATCTCTTTGCCTCCAGTGCATCTACGAGTGTGGTGGATACAGTGAATCTGGGACTGAATGCCATGCGTGTGCTATGTGTTTTTGTCCACTCTGCATTCATTTTAGTTCTACACAAAGTCCCAAAAAGGTCTTTTTGTGTGAAACAAAGCATCAGTAATGCTTACATGCATGGGTTTTTCTCAAAGTTAAAATAGTCTAATTCCTATCAAGGGAACAGGTTTCCACGAGCCCTTTCCAGCTTGAAATTGTCATTTCGCATTAAAAAAAACTGCATGTGATAGATGATCATCACCATGACAGTTAAGAAATAAAGAATTTAAATTTCCCAAACCAATTTGGTTAAAACATATTTAATAATCAATATAACCCAAACAGTGAAATAAATCTAGCATGGGAAGGAGGAGCTATTAAACAAACACATTTAGATCCTTCTTGAGGAAAAAAGGAATGTTTTTGGAAGTAAAATTAAACAAATTAACAAATTAAACAAATCAATATGCTAGCCGTGCTTCTAAAAAAAATGCCCAGAAGTGGGTACCACTGTATTTCTTTTGGGTATTTAAATAATGCAATGCCCCAAAGGTTTTTCTTGACTGAGGAAGGGTTTATAGAAGTTATGTCATTTAAAAACAGTTACCCACTTGACTTCATGTGCATCAGTGAGTTGTGCAGTTTAAAAAGTAGATGATGATAAAAGTTTCAGATCTTCCAGATAGTACTCCCTGTTGCTTTGAATGTCCCCGTATTCACGCGGAGGTACATGATTTCAAGTTAGGAAAAGGCCTCCCCCAATGTTTTATCATGTACACAGCCAAATGTCTAGTTGCCACTTGTTTGCTGGTTTTATTCCAGGTGGAAACCACTTTGCCTGTTTTCAAGATATTCTACACTCTCACAGACTGTGAAGAGACGTTACACCAGCAGGCAGATGTACCTAGGCAGTACCTACATTTTTTGTCCATGTCAATCAATGATATGCTTGTTTTCTTAGCCGATGAGAAGTTTCCAGGTCTAAGAATTCAGGGTACCGCTTCAACCATCTCTACACATTCCGTCATCAGGCAGATTGGATTCATTCGAGCAAGCAAACAGTTTCCTTTTCCATTCTGCTCTTAGCTTTTCCACTCAAGTTGTGGTTGCCGCCGTTTTTAAAGGATGAACTGAACTGTGTTTACAAGTGGCTATCAATTCGGTGAAGCTCCTGTTAATGGAGTAGTGATCATCTCTAGCACTTTGTAGAAGTAAAATGTAATTCTTATTTAATCCATAATCTTCACCATCACAGTGAAAGGATAGTGTCATCCTAATTAACATATAATAGCTCAGGGTGCTGTTTAGAATCCTTACCAATTAAATACTCAGCCTATTTCAAAGTAATGTCTTAAGAACTGAAGTTTGTAATGATGATCATTCAGTCCTAGTCTTCTCAGCAAAATGGCTTCATGAAGTGAACAGTAATTATCATATCATGCATAGTGACTCTGTGACCTTACTGGAGGGATCCCATGTAGGTAGACAGTAGAGTTGGTTCCCATGCACTAACAGTGTTTAACCAATGTCTAGAGGGAATGTTCGGCTCTGTTTAAACTAAAGAAGTACAGTTATTACATTTTGAAAAAATAATCAGTAACAATATAAGACATAAGGTTTTGTATGAAGTTTCTTTCAAACTACTTATTTTAACATGCAGTTATGCAAACGCACGATTTTCCAAAGGTTCCTGTCATCTGCATGCACTGAAAAAGTATCAAGATCTAGAGTTTTACCAATATATAAACTGGTTAATGTTACAATAACTGTTGTGTGACAGACTATTTCTAGAACACTTTCTTATAGGATATGATTTTCCCCAATGTGTGTGTGAAGAAAAAGTTACTTACCTTATGTGAGAATATTTCTGGTAGTAACTACGGGCCGGATTCACAAATGTAACTTACACTTTTGAGTAAGTTTACT
Organism: Triturus cristatus; assembly: GCF_964204655.1. Taxonomy (NCBI): domain Eukaryota; kingdom Metazoa; phylum Chordata; class Amphibia; order Caudata; family Salamandridae; genus Triturus; species Triturus cristatus. Next base: position 395,820,392 of record NC_140588.1, on the reverse strand, counting down.
ACTTTTTGGCTATTCAGTAAACCCGAGTGTAAAGGTACCAAAAAAGTGTAACTTACATGTATGCCCCCCCCTGAAAAAGGGCATTGAGCAAAATATACGAGTGTAAGTTGCTACTGCAAAAACAAAGCAGGATGCTGTTCCTATGAGGGAGATGAGGGAGAAGACAAATGGGAAGAGGCGGGGATGGGGGAGTCTCGTCATCCAGGTGCTTGAAGAAAAGAGTGCGTCCTAGCACTGGGATAGCTCCAATAAGGAGCAAAGGTCCTCACACACCCCAAAGTTAATTTTATTCACTGGGTTCTTGTGCTATGCATTAAAATATTGACTAGTGTGTCATGGACTAAAGGGGGGGAATTTATCCCTGCTTCGGTCTATAGAAATGTGTGAAGTGTGTGGAGGGCAGTAACGGCCAGATGCGGGTAGGTCCCGCATGGATTGGATACTTGACTGAAATTTCCCTCAATCGCTTAATCAGCGGTCATCCTGGCCAGTTGCGGTTGGGGCAAATTAATAAAGGTGCTTTTTAATACAGAAGGTATACATTTTCACCTTTTTCATTCACCATTCAATCGGACTACTCTTTGAATCCAGACTTTAAGAGACGTGACTTTCCATTTAAGTTTCACCTAGTCAAAGACATCCCCTATGAGTAGTAGATGTAATTTAGGTCCTGATGAAATGCCTAGATCCGTTTGGACAGTATAGGGCATGAAACATGTCGATGCTCCACACACCTTCCACATTCCTTTAGACCAAAGCTGGTACCATTTCCCCCCTTAAGTCCACGACTCACCAGTCGATATTTTAATGCATAGCACAAGAACCCAGTAAATAAAATTACCTTTGGAGACTCTTGTAGCTAATATTAGATCACACCCACATCACCCCAATTCTACTCACTACACATAAGCTTTCTCATAATATCCTCAAGCTTCACGATGGCAACCAGAATAGAACTGCAGCAAAGAGCCCCCTTGTGGGGCCCGTTGGTCATTGCAGCGCTGGTCCAATGAGGAGCTGCCATATGATGAAGCATGACACCCCTCTGGGTGTGTGAGGGCCCTTTCTCCTTATTGGAGCTATCCTAGTGCTTTTTATTTTATTTATTTATAAAGTTTTATATAGCGCGAATATATGATATCAGAGCACTTTACAATATAACGTAATTAAACATTAGAATGGTTGAGATAGTATACATACATTCAGTATTCGCCATTCAGTGCAAAAGAGGTAGGTATCAGTATATGGATAGTATAGGTGACTAGTAGTCAACAAACAATGATCCACGAGGGAATCAGAACGCTTCACAATACACAGTTAATAAACAATAGGTGGTTGGAGTAGAAACATACATTTGGTATTCGTCTTCAATGCAAAAGAGGAAAGCAATAATATATGGATCGCATAGGTGACTAGAGGTCAACATAGAGTTATAGTCTTACGATGTGAATTTGTTCATTAGAAGCATTTTAACTTCTTTTTTGAAGGAAGTAAAGGAAGAGATTCCACGTACCACTGGAGGTAGGGAGTTCCAAATCTTCGGTGCAATCCCTGAGAAAGCTCTGCAACCGGTTCTCTTTTTGTGGAAGGATTGTGGTTTCAGTAGTAGTGAACTCGCACTTCGCAATTGTCGGCCTCCCCTCGATCGCTCTAGCTTTAGAGCTAAGTAACTGGGGGTATTGCTATGCAGTGCTTTATGGGTCATGCAAGCGATCTTTAGGTGTATTCTTGCCTCATGGGTCAGCCAGTTCAGAGCTTTCATGGTCGGAGAGATGCAGTTATATCTTTTAGTTCCTGATACCAGACTGGCTGCGGCGTTATCGATGCCCTCAGTGGGGCCAGCTTGTATGTGGGGAGACCGCATAGAGTGGTGCTTCCTTAGTCTAATCTTGGTAGCACTAGGACTTGTACCGCCATTTTTAAGTTGGTCTGTGGGAGGAAGAGTTTAAGTTTCCTAAGTATACTCATCTGGTGATTAGCTCCCTTGGAGGTGTTAGTGATTTGCACCTGCATGTTCAGGTGTTTGTCTATGGTGACTCCCAGGGATTTTGCGGGGATGTATGACGTTACAACGCATGCTATTACAACGCATACCATTACAACGCATTTTTTACAACGCAAATACTACTGCAACGCATTACTTTACAACGAACACTTTTACAACGCAAAACCTATTAAAATACTTAAAAGTGCTGTTACAACGAAATCTATTACAACGCATACCATTACAACGCGAATTTTTTTTTTAAAAGTACAATCAAATCTGGCACGGGATGCAGGGAAATTAGGGGTTTTAGGGTGGGGAAGTGTATTAAAATGTGGAGAAAAACTGTACGTAAATCTACTTAAATGCATTACCAAATTAATACTCGAGTATTAAAATTAATACTCGAGTATTAAAATTAATACTCAAAATCCCCCCTAAAATTCCGTATTCACACATTTCAAAGTTTTATACAAACAACGAAAGATTTAACAACAATACATACACATTTTTATCATGATTACATCGGAAAGTAATTAAACAGAGAAAAACAGAAGACACATACACATAGGCGCCATTTTATCCATCTCACTTGTAAAACTTGTCCTACAACACTTTCTATGAAAACAATAGCAAAAGACATGTTCCAAAATGGATGCCAAAACGGAGCAAATGAATGAAAACAATACATTTTTAAATGCTTTTTTAAATTATCATTTTCCACAGTAAAATAAAGTTTTAAAAAAAACACAACGAACGCAGTTTTAAAAAAAATTAATAGTGACACTGAGTAAAACTTATAAATACCAGGAAGACACCATTTTGCAATCAGTTGATTATCAACTACCAGAGAGACCAGACGTCAAAACCTGACCCTCTGTCACCTCCACTGCGACCTCCTCAGAGAGAGCACTGAATTCATTCGGAAAAGCATTATTAGTTTGCAACTACTAGTAAGTCAGTAAAATATTTTAACACCTTGCTTTAGCGTAAAATATGTTTGCTTTCCATACAAAATATGTTTTAAAATTTTTTATATTAACTTTTAAAATGTACTGTTTCTAATTTGTTATCACTAAAAATATATACCAACTTAAAACAACTACTTTCTTTTCCAAAAACAGAAACTTGCTATATTTTCAAAATCAAGAATTGGTGTACCTAATTTTGCATCACCTCAACGTAATAGACTCACCTTTACTATTGTGAAGGTAAATGTTATTTATTTGTAATTATTTTACTTTAAAAATATATTTTTAGCATTAGCTAAAGTGTTGTATGGTAAAGGTGATTTTTTTATTTTTTTACTCATTCACACTACATCATAAACGAAATTATACCATGGTGCAGGGGTAACAATTACTAATATGACTTCAGTTAGGTACTACATTTGAAAAAGCGTTTCATGTTACTGGGGTAACTATTACTATTCTAAGTCCCAGAATGTTCAGCAGTAGAGTAATTGAGTGATGGTGTAGGTGTATCCATTATTACTCTTATTTAAAAATGCATTCAAAGTGTATTATTTTTTGCTTTACCAATTGTTACTCATACTCATTTGTCAAATATCATATTTTCAAAAAATTTGTTATTTTGTTTTAACCAACGTTGGCTAAGTAACATTAATTTATAAAACTTTTTTTTCATTTCCACAGTAGTTCGGTTACAAGTTTGTGGATTAAATAAATTTTAAAAAAAAACTTAATCCTGCAGCCAGCATTACCAAAAAGCCACGAGAACAAACAACAACTGTAAAAGGTATTTTATATTTTCAGTGTTATAATTTCGACAAAGTAATAGTCATTCCTTTTGCTATTGTTACTCCAGTAAAGTGCAGAAGTAGGGTAACTGATGGATAGTGTAGGGGTACAATTAACTATTCTAACTCCAGGAAGGTGCAGCAGTAGGGAAAGTGTTGGATGGTGTAGGGGTACATTTTTCTATTCTAACTCCAGGAAGGTGCAGTAGTTAGGAAAGTGTTATGTAGTATTAGTTATTTTCTATGTCATAATTTTAAAAAGTTAATCAGAATTTGCATTTTTCAACAACGTTAAGTTATTTTATTTTCTCTTTTTTTTCCCAAGACAATTGTTTGTTTCTTTGCTGAAAGATTCAGTCCATCACATACGTGACAACTCCAGCCAACAGGCCAATTCCACTTCAGAAGCCTCACCAAGGAAAGCAATTCCAAAAAAACAAGGTATTGTTATACAGCATTTTATTTAATCCATCAATATGTTAGACTAACCATTTAATTTTTAATGTAAATATAATCCCAAAATAATTAAAATAAGAGTTGCAGTTTGAAGAATTTTTTTTCCTAACTCCAGGTTGGTGCAGCGGTAGGGAAAGTGTTGGATGGTGTAGGGGTATAATTTACTATTCCAACTCCAGGAAGGTGCAGCAGTAGGGAAAGTGTTGGATGGTGTAGGGGTATAATTTACTATTCCAACTCCAGGAAGGTGCAGCAGTAGGGAAAGTGTTGGATGGTGTAGGGGTGCAATTTACTATTCCAACTCCAGGAAGGTGCAGCAGTAGGGAAAGTGTTGGATGGTGTTAGGGTGCAATTTACTATTCTAACTCCAGGAAGGTGCAGCAGTAGGGAAATTATAGGATGGTGTAGGGGTACATTTTTCTATTCTAACTCCAGGAAGGTGAAGTAGTTAGGAAAGTGTTGGATGGTGTTAGGGTGCAATTTACTATTCCAACTCCACGAAGGTGCAACAGTAGGGAAAGTGTTGGATGGTGTAGGGGTCAAAATGACTATTCTTACTCCAGGAAGGTGCAACAGTAGGGAAAGTGTTGGATGGTGTAGGGCTCCAATTTTCTATTCTAACTCCAGGAAGGTGCAGCAGTAGGGAAAGTGTTATGTACAATAAGTTATATTGAATATCATTTTTGCAAAAAGTTATTTTAAATTCGCATTTCTCAACAACGTTCAGTTTTCTCATTTTATCCTTTTTTCACTTTTCCAGACAATTGTTTTTGTTGTTCGATTCCATCCAACACATAAGTGTCAACTCCAGCCAGCAGGCCATTTCCACTTCAGAAGCCTCACCAAGGAAACCAATTCCAAAAAAACAAGGTATTTTTATACAACATTGTATTTAAACCATCAATTTGTTTAACAAACAATTTACTTTTTATGTTTAAAATATTCCCAAAATGTATAACATAAAGTTTTCTGTTGGAAGAATTTTTTTTTCTTACTCCTGGAAGGTGCAGCAGTAGGGAAAGTGTTGGATGGTGTAGGGGTATAATTTACTATTCCAACTCCAGGAAAGTGCAGCAGTATGGAAAGTGTTGGATGGTGTAGGGGTAATAATTACTATTCTAACTCCAGGAAGGTGTAGCAGTAGGGAAAGTGTTGGATGGTGTAGGGGTGCAATTTACTATTCCAACTCCAGGAAGGTGCAGCAGTAGGGAAAGTGTTGGATGGTGAAGGGGTGCAATTTACTATTCCAACTCCAGGAAGGTGCAGCAGTAGGGAAAGTGTTGGATGGTGTAGGGGTATAATTTACTATTCCAACTCCAGGAAGGTGCAGCAGTAGGGAAAGTGTTGGATGGTGTAGGGGTATAATTTACTATTCCAACTCCAGGAAGGTGCAGCAGTAGGGAAAGTGTTGGATGGTGTAGGGGTAATATTTACTATTCTAACTCCAGGAAGGTGTAGCAGTAGGGAAAGTGTTGGATGGTGTAGGGGTAATATTTACTATTCCAACTCCAGGAAGGTGCAGCAGTAGGGAAAGTGTTGGATGGTGTAGGGGTGCAATTTACTATTCCAACTCCAGGAAGGTGCAGCAGTAGGGAAAGTGTTGGATGGCGTAGGGGTGCAATTTACTATTCCAACTCCAGGAAGGTGCAGCAGTAGGGAAAGTGTTGGATGGTGTAGGGGTGCAATTTACTATTCCAACTCCAGGAAGGTGCAGCAGTAGGGAAAGTGTTGGATGGTGTAGGGGTGCAATTTACTATTCCAACTCCAGGAAGGTGCAGCAGTAGGGAAAGTGTTGGATGGTGAAGGGGTGCAATTTACTATTCCAACTCCAGGAAGGTGCAGCAGTAGGGAAAGTGTTGGATGGTGTAGGGGTATAATTTACTATTCCAACTCCAGGAAGGTGCAGCAGTAGGAAAAGTGTTGGATGGTGTAGGGGTAATATTTACTATTCATACTCCAGGAAGGTGCAACAGTAGGGAAAGTGTGGGAATGTGTAAGTGTTACATTTGAGGTATTGCATTTACTTTTTTAGCCTAATTTGTTTTTCTTCTCTTCTCTTTTCAGATAATGTCTAGTCTTGAAGCTGCGAAGTACATTAAATCCAGGAAGGGAAAAAATTTATTAAACCATGGAGGATACATATATAGTAAGGAAAGAATAAGTTTAACTAGAAATCATTGGAGGTGTGTGCAATACTACACTACCCATTGCAGTGGCAGAGCGGTTACTCTTGATAATTTAGTTGTGAAAACCACAGAACATAACCACTCTGCCTCTGCAATGGAGGTAGAAATTAGAGAAACCGTTAACGAAATGAAAGCTATTGCAAGCACCTCCAATGATTCTACAGGATCCACTTTAAGAGAGGTTGCACAGCATGTCCCCAGTCATGTTGCTAGTAACATGCCTATAATTCCTAATTTGAGAAGAATTATTCAAAGACAAAAGCAGGCAAGTAACATTCAATTATCTGCACCACATTCTTTCTCTGACATTAGAATTCCACATGATCTTTCTATTTCTTTTTCTGATGAACCTTTCCTTCTGCATGACAACGAAAACCCTCAAAAACGAATTCTCATTTTTAGTACCCCACGTAACCTTGCAAAGTTAGAAAGTAGTGAAATTTGGATGATGGATGGGACGTTTAAAAGTACACCCCATCCTTTCACTCAAATTTACACTATACATGCCAAAATTAACAATAGTGTAATCCCCTTAGTATATAGTTTGCTACCTGATAAGACTTCTGCAACATACACTGAACTTTTATCAGTGATTAAAAGTAAAACATCTCAAAGTCCTAGGAAAATAATTATAGATTTTGAATTGAGCATGATCAATGTGATCAATAAAACGTACACGGATACCCAAATTCAGGGATGTTTTTTTCATTTTTCCCAGGCATTTTGGCGTAAATTACAGAAAACATCCCTAGTTGCAGAATATTCTCGTGATAGCAAACTACAATTTGAACTAAAAAAATTAACAGCACTTTGTTTTGTTGCTCCCGATAGTGTGGACGAGTACTACACTGCAATTATAGAATCTGTTTATTATACAAGTAACGAAGAAAAATTGGCACCCATTCTAAATTATTTCGAGGACACATGGATTGGACACCTAAGCAGATCGGGTCGCAGGAGGAAGCCACGATTCCATGTGGAGTGGTGGAACTGCTACACGAGTTGTTTAGAGGGAGAAGCAAAAACAAACAATGCCATTGAGGGATGGCATAACTCCTTCAACCACACAATTGGCAAACCTCATCCAAACTTCTACTCTTTTTTAGAAACTTTGAAGAAGGAGCAAAGTTTTCAAGAAATGAGAATAGCCCAAACACTTGCAGGTAGTCTAAACCCACGAGTTACTGTCAAAACAAGGGAAATGTCTGAGAGACTATTGGCTATTGTACAACAATTTTCGTTGTGTGTGGCTATAGACTACCTTGAAAATCTTTCTAACATTCTTTCTTTCTAAAATTAGTTTAGTACTTACTTTCTTGCTTTGCTTCAAATTTACATTTTTTAAATTTACAATTGGCATACAATGTTTTTTCTAAAAAAAATTTCAAACTTACAAGTCGGGTCCTTTTTTTTTTTTTACAAATCTTCATTTCTAGCAAAACTACCAATGTCATCAAATCTACTGTTCCATAGTATTGGACCAATTTTTCAACAACCGTACGCCATTAGTTTAACTACAGAAAACTTCTTTATTAATTACCAACCTAAAAACTCACCAAAAAACAAACTAATCTAAATTGTACATGTGAAGCCATTATCCAAAATGCACATTGCTGCATAACCACCAATTTATATTCAATCATTATTTCCCAAAATTTACGAATACGCTATTATTTTTCTCTTAGAAATGAAGAACAAAATCACTATTTTTCGTTCCGAAGTTAACAAATAAACTTTGTGAACAGTAACTTTAAATATTTTTACAGTTACATACATTTTTGAAATGAACCAATACCTTTGGGCGACCCGACATAGGCATACATTAATGACATAAATGTGGACATGTTTTTAAACATTTTAAACATCAATTAGTTTTTCCGCAACCTCTCCTTATTCTTTCCTTACTATATATGTATCACTATTAAAGGTATAATATAAAATTAAAAGTGAAAATGTTTCCTACCTGGACGCAGATCAGCTTCCTGCTGCTTCCTCCTCCGATGCTCTTCAAAATGGCGCATTACGTCGACGCTCACGTCATTACGTCATCGCGTGCTTCAATATTTATAACGGACTACTTTATTTAACAAATCTGTAAATAAATGTTTAAAAATGTAATTAAAATATTTATATGTTTTCTAAAAAATGTACCTTATTTTGCAAAAATCAATAAAAATATGGTTTAATTTTTAAGTTTGTTTCAATAAAGAAATATTTTATAAACATTATTTGTTTACTGTTTTTATTTTTAAATATTGTAATTTAATCATGTAAAATGTTACTTTTTAAATGTAAATTTACTAAATCTGTTCCTTACCTCGACTCTATTTTCTTTTTCCTTCTAATCTTGCGCATTCTTCTCTTTCTGATCCTTCTTTTCTTGTTCCACGGGTTGTATATTCAGATGCTGCCAAAATAAATGAAGGACAAATTAGCTCATAGACTTCAATGCAAAAGCGTGGGAACTTTTTTTTAAAGTAAGTTCTATTTTCTTTGCTCTATTTTCTTTCGGTATTATTATTTTTTGAAATGCATTTCTAATTACTCTTTTAATATTAAAAATATTTTTAGTTTTTTATCTTTTTTATTTTTTACATTTCTCTAATTTTATATTATAATACTCCAAAAGTACTCTTACTTTTTTGTGTAATATTTTTTCAAACATTAAACTTTATATAAGAAGATTAATAATACTCAAGTATTATTCTTTCATAATACTTTTATTAATTTTTATATTAATTGATATTAATTTTAAATAAATGCTCTAGTATTATTATTTTATAATAATCCTAATGTTTATTTAATTACATATTTTAGTAAAATTAAAATTACTCAATTATTAATTTCTCATAATACAATTTATTTATGATTAATATTATATTTATTTAAATTAACTTAAAAAATACTCTTTGATTTTTTCAAAATACTCAAGTATTATTCTTCCTTAATAATAATTTTTAAATAAATTTTATTTTTTATTTTTTAAGAAAGCTCTAGTATAAATAATTAATAATTAATCTATTTTTAAATTATTAACATATTATAATAAAATTTAAAATAATCAATTATTAATTTCTCATAACACAAATCAATTAATATTAAAATTTTATTTTTTTTAAGAAACTTAAAAAATACTCTTTGATATTAGAAAAATACTCTTTTATTAATCTTATTTTTATTTAATTTAAATAAAAATATACTCTTTGTAATTAGAAAAATACTCAAGTATTAATCATATATTTATTTAATTTAACTTAAAAAATACTCTTTAAAATAAGAAAAATACTCAAGTATTAATCTTTTGTTAAACTACTCACATTTTTAATTTTTTCAAAAACAAAAAAAAAATTATACTCAATAATTACTCTATCATATTTAACAATAATTACTCTCTCATATTAAACAAATATAGTAATTATTTTAAATTATACAATATATATTTAATTTTTTACATATCTCAATATTAAAAAAAAAAGCGTTGTAATAGTATATGCGTTGTAAAAGTACTTACCATATAACATCATGCGTTGTAAATGCATGCGTTGTAAATGCATGCGTTGTAAAGGCTTTTGCAAAGAATGCGTTGTATTGGTATATGCGTTGTAAAAGTACTTACCATATAATAGCATGCGTTGTAAATGCATGCGTTGTAAAAGCTTTTGCGTTGTAAAAAATGCGTTGTAATAGCATAGCGTTGTAAAAGTTGCGTTGTAAAGGTTGTTTCCCATTTTGCGGAGTCAATGATGTGGGGAGCACAGTTAAAGGAAGTTAGATGTTTCAGCCATAGGTCTATCTTGGGAGTGTGATTGGGTGGGGAGATGATTTGGAATTCCGTTTTTTTGGTGTTAAGCATGAGGTGGTTGCCAGTGAGCCAGCTTTGAGTATTCTGAAGAATAGCGTTGAGGGAGAAGAAGTCTTCTGGTGAGGAGATTTTCAAATACAGTTGGGAGTCGTCCGCATACAGGGGATATAGAATGTTTCTGGGTTCAATGCGTTTGCCAGTGGCTCCATGAGTAGATTAAAAAGAATAGGTGTCACTGCTGAGCCCTGTGGAACCCCTATGATGACCATGAAGGGTTGAAAGAATGACTGCTTCATCTTGATTCTTTGTGTTCTGTTATTTCGGAAGGAGGCGAACCATTGTAACACTGGGCCCGTAAAGCCCATCCTTCATTCCAGTAGAGACAATAGGTTGTCATGCTTAACCGTGTCAAAAGCAGAGGATAAGTCAAGAAGTATCAAGAGGCAAGATAGCATTTTTAGTATGTCGTACATTATTTGGGGAGTGCAGATTCCGTACTGTGACCATGACAGAAGCCGGATTGGTGTTTGTCTAGGAGGTTGTAATTCTCGATGTGGTTACATAATTGTATTTGTACACATTTTTCCAGCAATTTCGCCAAGGTGGGGATGTTGGTTATAGGGCGGTAGTTGATGAGATCTGAGGGGAGGGAGTCGGATTTCTTTAGTATAGGTGTGACCTGCCCTACTTTAAGACAGTCCAGTATGGAGCCTTGACTCAGAGCGGCATTTACAATCTTTGCCCATAGGGGTAGAATAGTAGTTTTTACCATTTTGAATGAAGAAGGAGGTAGGGGGTCAGAGGAATGATTGGAGGGGTTGATTGCTAGAAGAGTGTTGTAGATTTCTTGTTCAGGGATAGGTGAGAAGGTGTGCCAAGAGGCATTGTTTTTTGTGGTTTCCATCAGAGTACTAACAAGGACCTTGATCTAAGAGTAGAATTTAGTATCATGAGCAATAGGTTGTGGCAGGGCCTTCTTAGATTTGATGTCGAGATCAATGGACTTAGGGGCATATCAGCAAGGTGGTGCTATGGAATTATCGCCGCTTTGCGTTCGTTTTCGGGCGAAAAGCGGCGATAATTTCCTCGCCTTATCAGTAAAGACACGCTATCAAGTGTTTTGCTGATTTAGCGCCCCTTACAACAACGCCCAACTTTGCATCTCTAATGAGATGCAAAGTGGGCGTTCCGTGCCAAAATAACTGGAGAAATGTGGCTAACCGACATTTCCCCTATTATCAAGCTGCACGCAAACAAGCAGTGCGATAAGAAAAGTAGCGCTAACCACAGTTATCGCTACTTTCCTTACGCCTGCTTGTAATCTGATTTACCCATGTAATCCAGTGGGAGGTGGATTACATGGCTAAGACCACCCTGCCCTATCAGCAAGGTATCGCTGGTCGCAGTGCGATTATTGCTGGATTTCCAGTGATAATCACACTGTTTTCCAGCGAACGCATGGCTTCCTATCGGTTGGGAGATAAGCGTTACTGATAGCACACTATCTCCGCGATAGAATCCAGCGTTAGCCTGCGATAATTATCCCCGCGCTAAAAGCGCTGAGCAATAATTATTGCAGGCCCTTGCTGATATGCCCCTTAGTCTTTTCTAGGAAGAAATTGGCAAGCTCATCGCAGTTAGGTGTAGCAGAATCATTTTGTTCCATAGCATTAGGTATGTTGCGCGCTTGTTGTTTGACGATTTCAAATTGTTTTTTGGGGCGGTTGATGGCTTGGTTCAACTGGGTTTTGAAAATGTCTACCTTGGCCTTTAGAATCTTCCTGTTGTATGCATTCCTCAGCATTCTAATGTGATATAGGTGATCAGTGGAGGGTGCTGATTTCCATAGGTGCTCAGCTGATCTTAGCTTGCGCCGATCAGAGTTCAGGGACTCATTGAACCATGGTTTGGAGATTTTGGAGAAGATATTTTTTTCTTGGAGGGGCGCTGTGGAGTCAAGAATTTCAAGCACAGTGGAATTGTAAAAGACTGTGAGGTCATGGACATCAACCATGTTTGTCGTTGGGGTCAGGGCAGAGTTGCATCGGTTTACCACGGCGATGGGGTTAATATTTTGTTAAATTCCTTTTCCAGAAAATGCAGTAATGGTCTGTCCAGTCACATGGAGTGATGGATTCTAAGGATACATTGTTCGTTTTCGCTATGATGAGGTCTAATGTCTCTCCCTTGTTGTGGGTTGGACTGTCACAGAATTAGGACAGATCCTGATCTGACAGAAAAGATTTAAGACAGCTTACACCATGATCATTTGATTTGTTCCAATGGAGATTGAAGTTGCCCAGGGAAATCTGTGGCACTTGTGAGTTGTTGTTGGATGAAATGAATTCCATTAACTCATCTATGAACGTCAGATTATCACCCGGGGGGTGGTAGATTACGTGAAGTTTGCTGGCGAGGTGTTTATCATCAGAGATGTTGATACAGAGATATTTGCAGGAGGATAGAGAGATGAAGTCTACTTGATTGACTGCGAATGAGTAACGACAGATGCCGGCTAGCCCGCCACCGGGTTTCACGTTTCTGTCAAGGCATATTAAGTAGTAACTAGGAGGAACCAGTAGGTCAAGGATGGGAGAGGAGGAACTATTTAGCCATGTTTCGATAAGGACGATCTTACCTAAATCATTCTGGAGGATGAGGTCGAAAATGTCCGGAGCATGTTTGCTAGCGGATCTGCAGTTAATGTTGCTAGTCGAATGAGAGAGAGTAGTCTGCACTAAGTTGATATTTGTGAGGTTTTCTCTATTTATGGATCTGTAGTTGTGAGCCTGTTCTCTGAAGGGGTTGGTTTGAATGGATTGGATAGTGCCACATTGAGCCTTACTGTTGTCAGTCAGACTGGCATAGGATATGAGGAGGTCGTCTATGTCGTTGTCGCATAGTTCAGTAGTTACCCTCCTTGGCCGAGATGAGTTTTTGGGGGAAGGTATCTTATTCAGCCTAGTGACCTTAGGGTGTGAATTCTTGGCAATGTAACTACTAGTTTGGTGACTGATTCGGTTCACAGTGGTGTTGGTGGCTCTATTTGTGTTTAGAAATTCTTTGGTGATGATTGATAGGTTTTCCATTTCAGCCTTGAGATAGGATAGGACTGTGGTTAACTCATTGAATCGTGCGATCCAAACTGAATTGGATAAGTTAGTTGTGAGTGAGGATGTGTGTTCTATTATAGGGGGAGATCCACAGGTAAGGTCTGGTTGCATGATCTCGTTCTCAGGTTGCCTGGGGATATCCTTATTGGGGATCAATGTGGTTAGTTGATCATGGAGGTTTGTTGGAGGGTCCAAATCAATGTCAGGGATGGCCTTGAGGTGTGACAGCATGATAGGTGCTGCAACATGTGTACGGGGTGTGAACGTTAAATGGTGAGTTTGGATGAGTGGAGTGTGTATCAAGGGTGTTGGGAGTCAATCAGGTATCGCGGTGGGGGTAGGTCATGGGGAGCTTTGCATGCTAGCTCTGTTGTAAGAGGTGAGAGAAGGATGTCGTGAGTGGAGATCGGGTTGGTGGATTCTCTCTTGGGAATCCAGGATATCAGTGGAGTGTCTACAATGATGTGACCAGTAGCTAAGAGTAACCCTGTCCCCCCTGGCTCAGGGGACCTAGGTGTGGTTGAGACCGATGGGACGGGGGTAGGGTTCACTGGGGGTGAGGAGTAATTTCGGTTCAGTTGAATTCGTAATAGGATTTTGTAGTTGTTGCAAAGTCATCCTGTGCCCTGGGCACCCCCCAACTTTTTGCTGACTGATACTGGTGGTAACTGACTCTGACTGACCCTGGGCTCTGCCTAACCAGGCCCAGTGCTATGCTGAAAGAGACACATTAGAATACAGTTAACACACCTACATACACCAGGGTACACAATGGTATGGTGGGGTACCACTGTGATTGGCATGACCTACCCTATAGGCCCCTAGTATATAATAGGGCAGGGGGATTGAAACGACCTAGAAGTCCCCAGTACCCTGGGGCATGGCAGTTTAGAGGCCAGCAGCCCTTTTCTGCACTGCTGAAGCCTGAGGTCAGTTTAAAAAGAGCCCTGGGCGCCAGGACTGCTTTTAAAAGGTAAATTGTGCCCAAACTCAACTTTGGGTAACTTACAATGTTTTGGCATATTAGGGACCTCCAGGGTCTCCCCTAGGTATCCCAGGGGTGGGGGGGGGGGTCAGGTATTTAGAAGGTACACCCTTATAAAATGAGTTTTTATATGCCTGGATAAAATGAAATATCACATTTCACTCCCCACATTGTGGTAAAGTGCTGCTCAAATTTGACTTTGATGCTAGGAGCACTGTGGAGGGAGGATCTGCAATATTTCTACAGATTCAGAACCCCTAAAGTCTCCCCTAGTTGCACATGGGGTGGGATTCCTGTAGATATAAGACAAGTACTTATAACATATGTTTTTGTAAGTCCTGGCACTGGAAAAATGGCCCTAGTCATTTTTCCCATTGCAAATCCCCTGTTACATAGGTTAACATGGTAGGAAGTTATTGATTAATAGCTCTTGATAGGAGAGGGCTAGAAATGCCATTCAAAGACTTCCCAAAATAGTATTAATAAATCCAACAATATCATATTGTTGAATTTCTCCTGAAGTGTTCATAAGTTATAAGACTTTCTTGTTTGTAAGTCCAAATTCAGCCTTCCAGTGGTCTGCCCTGACTTGTCAGAGTTAAGTGGATTTATCAGGCTGCATTGTAGAGGTGATAAAGAGCCCCTGGGGTTAACCAGCTCTACTGGTAGGGCAGTGTGCTGTTCCATAAGAATGTCAGGCCCGGGGGAGGAGTCGTAAACTATGTTCTTCAAAGAGGAGACCAGAGAACAGTGTCCTTTACAACTCTGAACTTCCCACCTTAGGCAGATGGCAGGATTAAGGAAGGTATGAGCAGATGCAGGGGGGAGAGTCTAAGTAAATTAGCCATCCTAGGGGTGTGTTTAGCCAGCTCTTACCTCCTTGCTGGAAAATCAGCCATTATGGATTTGGAAGATTTGATGCACTCTGGGACAAAATAATGCCACACTCTACAGGATGTGGTCATATCTTGGAGGAGCTACCCTGCTCCCATTGGTCAGAAGTGACCTCCTGCTTGACCCAGAGAACTTGGAATAATTATCTGAGAGGGGCAGAGCTCTCCAGATCTGCTGCTTGAAACTTACTGAAGCAAGAAGTGCCCTGTTGAGAAGTTTTGCTGTGCAAAGGTTTCTAAGGCCTGACCTCTGAAGACTGCACCATCTGAAACTATAGCCCTGCGGATTATCTTTCTGGAAAATACCTAAAGAGCGGACTCCCTGAAAGCTACAGGTTAAAATAGCTCATCTGGAACATCACCAACTAAATCTACACCTTGGAGAACTACCAGTGGATTTGTAAGGGGTTTGTACCAGTGGATTGTGGGAACTGAAGTCCTCAACTTTCAAGGACCAACTTGGAGCTTCCAGACCCTTGGAGTGAGTTTGAGACACTTTGGGATACCTTGAGGAACTTCAGGAAGAAGTTCAAGAAATTTGGAGAACTTTGGCGCAACTTTGAAAAAAAAAGCTCCATACAGGGACCGACTCAACCTGGCCAGCCAGGCTGCCTGCCTTCAACCGCGAGCCGGCTAAGCTATCCAGGTTTGTCCCGCTAAAAGCTCCATAGGTCCAACGTCCACAGTTTGACCGGGACTGGAAGAAAACTGAAGCCGGCGAATCCTCACCGGATCCGGCTACATGAGGAGCATCGAGAGACCCCGCAAGAAAAAGCTCCAGAAAAGCTTCTAAGTCCGCTCATAGAAAAGGTGACCGCGAGCAACCGCGAACGCCAAGCCGCCTGCCTTCCATCGCGTGTCGGCCTGGATTCCTGGGTTATGGATCTGAAATAAGAGTCTCAGGGTGAGTTTTCATTAGCCTGTGCTTGAACTTCTTTGCTGCATTTTTGGAGAGATTGGGAGGATAGGTAATGGTGAAGGCCATTTTATTACTTCCGCTCTGCTTCTTCACTTCTATATTTCCTTACTTCTCATCCTTCATACAACTGTTCGCTGGCAGCATTATTTACTTCTGCTGAGATTAGCATGGCCCAACATCGGGCGGGGTGAGGTAGCTGTCCGTGTGTAATCATAGCCCCTCTGTGGCACTGAATGTCTGACTGTAAATAAATTATCATGTAAAATCAGATGATCAAAACATTTACCAAGGTAAAAAGAGAGGTGAGGTATCTATAGCGAGGTGGGTCTCCTTGCAGCGATCTTATATCAACATCACAGACTTCGAGTCAGCCCCTAGTAAGCTAGAATCAAAAATATTTGATGGAGATGCTTGTCGGCCACCATTTTAGGTTCAGGCACTTATTCGGTGTGCGAGAAGATTTGGCAACCCTTTACCGCAGCATCAAATGGGGAGAGGCAGCTATCAGTGCAGTCGATGCCCATCAGTTGCAATGGAAGGCTGTCAGCAAATATATTCAACAAGAGCGTGACACTATTGCGGGGCTTGATTGCCGGCCGCCATTTTAGGTCCAGGCAGAATTTATCTGTGTGCGTATTAATTTACAGCTTATTTATTGCAACATCGGGCGGGGTGAGGTAGCTGTCAGTGTGCAATCATAGCCCCTTTGTGGCACTGAATGTCTGACTGTAAATAAATTATCATGTAAGAATCAAAGTTGCGGGCCAGGATGCACTCTTTTCTTCTAGCACCTGGTTGACATGACTGCCCTATCCCCGCCTCTTACCATTGTTCTTCTACCTTATCGCCCTCATAGGAACAGCATACTCCTTTGTTTTTTGTATATTTGATTGGGGCCTGTATGCTGGACCTTCTAAGCCCTCGTCCCCCCTTGTGACATTCATGTAAGTTACTACTGTCAAAGCAGTAATAAGTTCTGCACCACATATGGCTAGCCACTGGTACTGCACCAGTATCCCATAGAAATTATTGGAGGTAGGGACTTGGAAAAGCCAATAGGAAATAATGTAAAATTCAATTAAATTATTTACATTTAAAAAAATAGAAATACATCTAAAATAAATGTTTTTGAAAAAATAGTACATCTTTAATTTTCAAATGTAAAATATTTTAACTACCTTTTTTAATGTAATATTTAATGTAGCTTTCTCTAAATAGAATCAAATTACTTGTTATTAATTCTATAACTCACTTTGATTAGTTTCTAAATCTTATATTTTTTAAGGGGAAGTTATTATTTGATTTTCTTTCGAAATTCTGGTTTCATTTATATGGAAAGTAATTAAATAATTAATTCACAGTGAAGGTAATCCTGCTGCAGTATTTAAAAAAAAAAAAACATTTTTTAACTACCAAGGTGATGCTAAGGTTTTATTTGACACATCGCAAAGCAGTGTGTTGAATGATGAACTGTGAAACAAACACCCAGTTTTATGGTTTCAGTATGCTAGTAGTTTTGAACAGCTCTGCAGGTCTCTTTAAGGTATTTCTTAAAGTCTGCTCAGCTGGTTACTGCATTGGGTTATCCAATCTGAGATGTTGTGTATAGTGGCAATACAATACAGCGGTGACTACAATCCCTGTATAAAAGCTTGCTTCGTCAGCCGAGGCTTCATGTGGAGAGATAGTTTTATTGGTGGAAGTGATAAAGCCACCAAATTAATTAAGAGGGCACCAAAGCCCTCATACAGTGGTGGTGGTGGAGGATGGATGGGCAGAGCTTGAGAAGGACTTGGGGCTATTCCACTAACTCCTCAGTGACGCATCTCCCTCTTTGATAAGCCGTCTTCTTCTGGCCAATTTAATTTTAGTTACTTTATTGTGTTTGTATTTGTTTGTCGGTACAGTGGCAAAGCAGGGGTGCCATAGGCACCACTGCAAGCAATAAAAATAGACTTCTAAGTTTTGATTAGGTAGTAAAATACAACATTAAACATGGGTTACTCGGTCCCTCAGGCAACTGGGCCCTTGTACAACCGCATTTGCTGAACCCCCAGTAGCAATGCCCCAGGAAAGTAATAAAATGGAATCTAAACTTTCTAGTCCTGTGACATATTACAGAAGGGGACATGTCACGGATAAACTGCCTGGAACCATCTGGTCTCACTCCAAAAAATGCCCTATGCATACCAGAAAATTACTCTGACATAGCATAACATAAATAATTTCCTGAGATGTATGGCCAATATTCGTCCCCAACTGTATTAGATTTATGGCCACACCAAATAGAAGCAGACATAAACCGACTAGTTATTACCCTAACACAAGACACTGAATCTCTTTTCCAATTCTAGGCGGAAGGAATTTTATGATAGCTTGGTCTTACATTACAATTATAAAAAATACAGGTGAAACGGAAAAGGTTATTGTAAGCTAAAAGTCAATCGTATTGGAACAAAGTGACTACTGTAAAGGAAAGTTAAAGACTTTTTACAAAATGAAGAGCCTCATTTTGATGTGAGTGGGAACGCCACCAACGGCACTGGCATCCAGGCTTCCAGTCTGACTGCTGCATTACGATGTGGCCAGTCGGACTTTCAGTGGTCTGGGGAATAGACCACCACATTTGACAGGCTCAAGGAGCCTGTCGGGGTAGCTGTCGGACACCAATCCCTACAATGGAGGTGACACCTTGGGGATTAGAATGTCCATTTCCCACAGTCTTTTCATGGCGGTCTAATCACCATGAAAAGGCTGTCGCAAAGGGACTTTTAGTGCCCCAAGCAGGGCCTCTACCCCCCCATGGGCCACTGCCATGTGGTACCCTCCCAAACATGTATGCAGTGTGTGCCAGGCACCACATTGTGCCAGTCACACGGTGCAAGGATGTTAGAATATACGACAGCGGTTTGTGCTGCAGTCTTTCTCCAGTCTACAGCACAAGCTTCAGTAGAAAAATGCAGTTTCAAACTGTCTACATGGCGGCCTTACCAAAATATGGCGGGAGGGACCGTTGACTATTTGTCGGGTGGTCTCAATCCCACTGCGATGGTGGTTGGATGCTCGTCCGACTGCCATCATAAGGAGGACCTAAGTCACTAGTGCTGTAGAATTCTTTAAAAAAATTATCAACATTTAAATGAAATACATAAACTTAATTTATATTAATATTTAATATACAATATTTTTAAAATATGTATTTATTTAGAATTTTCTTTCTTTTTTTAAATTGCATTATACTTTACCATAGGTTGATTCCAGAATTGGGGTGGAGCTCTCCACGTGTTAAAGTATGTGTTTAGCTAATAAATACATATTAAAATATTATATTAAATAATCATGTAAGTTAATTTAATATGTTTATTTTAAATGTAGAAAGAATACTACAGAAATATCAACTTAATTTAAAAAAAAAATCTTTAATTAGGTGAGTAGGCACAGTATTGAAGCACCACACAATTAGTCCCCAAATGAGCAAGCACAACACATTCTTCTGGTAAGAAGAGGTTTTCCCTTCCTTGATAATATGTGCCAAAATGCATGGGTGGATGCATGGGAACACCCACTCTCTACCCATGTAACACTCTTCACCCATGTAAAGCCTTTCAGATGCTGAGTAACGCAAGGTAGTGACTTGTGCTGCCTTGCGTTACACCAGATTTACCAAGCAACGCAGGGCCATGCAATGTGGCCTAGCGTGGCTTGTCAATCTGGCTTATGGATTGGGTTGCTCTTGCATCTACCTGCATAACACAAGGACAACGTAATCCTATGATAAATCTGGGCCTCAGCAATTTAGAAATATTTGCTGAGATTGGATGCTTTTCAATGTCTAAAATATAACTTACTTTTGTCACCACGAGGTGAGACCTCTGCATCTTTCTTCATCACCCTGCTAACCCTGTCCAATGGCTAAATATCAATTTTCAACTACATCAGGGCATGCATCTATAAATGTCTGGGGCGCAGCAGTGGCGTGCTCCAGATCGCCCTATTACAATTAGGGTGGTCGGACCACCATTGCCTGGCCACAGCTGCCATGGAACCGCCAATCCCTAGTGGTCGTGCGGCGCTGTGGAGGCAGTAATATGCTTGGCGAAATCACTGCAGTCCCGCCAAGCATATTACAAGTTTCCTCTCCACCACGGTTTTCATAGCTGTTCCTCATCCATGAAAACTGTGGTGGAGAGAAAACAAAAGGGGGCCTACAGGGCTCTCTGGTGCCTCATGTAAAGTGACTGCACACAGGGGGCCACAACATGTGCCCCACTGTGTGCATGCACACCAGTTCCTTTACGGCATGGACTTTTCAGTCCATGCGTGTCAGGAACTGTTTTTGTCGTTCCCATTGCGGTGCCCTTTTTCTGAGGCACCACCACGAGAACGCCCAACAGCCAGAACACGTGTGCGGCGGTGTGGTGGCGGGGTGGACGTGGCGCGTACCACCAAACTCGTAATCAGGCCCTTCATGTAAAATGAAGGTGACATCAAATACCAACCTGTAGTATTGTGTTACTATATAATTCAATAGGAAGATTCTTTGTTCATGGAGTTGCACGGCCAGTGCAAGCTCTGACACTAAGGGCCAGATGTATTAACCTTTCATGCAATGCAGTGCAGCAAGGTAATAGAGTGAACTAATTAGAACGGGAAACTGATTAATATAGTAAGCTAAATGTGCTATAAAATGTAAAACAACTTTAAACTGACACACGTTAGAAATGTGCTAACTGGCAGTAGGCAATCATTGTTATTCATGTAGAACTCAATATTGCTGAAATATGCACAACGTGATTTAGAAGATATGACCCAATAATTACATGCTAGGAGATGTTGTTATTACTGGAGAATCTTTTTGTTTAACAAAATGTATTACTTTATTAAGCAACATTTTTATTTTTCAATGTCATGAACTTCCTATTTTCTTATTTTTCATATAAAAGTTAGAATAGAATAAGTTTTGCATTTAAACAAAAATGATTAATTGATAGTGGAAAAAACCTGACAGTGATTTTGTCTTTTAATTAGTAGCTCATTGTTCTCATAGTGAAACAAATTTATATGTGGATGGTCAATCTGTGTTTAAGGCCTATGAGATCTATGCCTGATGTTTCCAGAATCTCATCGCTCAAGACTGTCTGTAGCTAATGATGGAGCAGGTAAAACAAAAGTTTGTATACCTCCTCTATTTTGCATGAAACTAACTACGTAATCATTCTAAGAATTAATTCGTACTAATTAGTTTGAAGTGAAAATGAATTAACCAACACTTACACGAGATACAATAAAATGTTTCAACCACATTAATTTCCATGGGAGCAGAGGAGCTGGACCTTCTCACCAAAGAACTCTGCTTACTGATTGGTTCATGAAGGAAGAAACCTGCTACAATGTAAATGTTTTCTATTAGTTTGTGTTCCTAGGTAGTTTCAATGCTTTTTCTTTAGTGGATTGCCACAGACTCAGAACTTTGATTGTTGTGGCTACAGTTGCTAATGTTTTGCAGTAGGATGAGTGCTGATCCTACATGCTCAAAAAGAGTGCGAGAAGATGCAAGAAGGGTGCATTAATACAACATAATCATGAAGTTAGTACTGATACGTTCAGAAACACTTTCATTCTCATTTAGAGGTGGACAGATTTGTGGAAGCTGGCAAAAATGGTGTATGCCCTCTACACCAGCCTGGCAATTTCCCTGCCCAATTTAGAGGTAGGGAGCAACAGGGTTTACAATGCCAGTTTGTAGTGATGGTTGCAGTGAAATCAATAAATGGACCCGATGTGCAGTGAGGAGAAAACACCCAGCAGGTGAGGGTCATTGAGTTTTTATTTTTCTGAAACATGACCATGCTTTGGGAGTTTGTTTCTGAAAAGGAAACCAAATGCCATGTTGGTAAAATAAAATCATGATGACATGACATGATGACATGCTCAGCATTAGCAGCTATATCTAAGTCATGCTGGCAGAAGCACTTGTGTCACAGAGTGCATACTGTGTGTTTAACTCCCCCCTTAAACCTAAGGACTAATGAGGCACTGGAAAGCATCCTGCACTCCTAAAAGTACCACTCTACAGCTTCAAGTGAAATAATGTGTATTTTTCTCTTTTAACTCTCATGTGTAATTTTCTCTTTTAACTGTGAATTTTCTGAGGTCCTCAACTCCTTCTTTGTTTCATTTGAAGGTTTGTTTCTGGAAGTGCAGTAATTGCTTGTTGGTTCACCATCACCTCCAATAACAATAGTATAATTAGCAAGAATTTATACAAGGGTTATTGCTAGCTTGGAGCTGATGTTTCTTTTACTACCTTCTTAATTCTGTGGTATTTCAACAGGGGGGTACCAAATGTATTTTATTTTCAGCAGGAGGTATTTTCTACCTTTTTCCATCTTTACAATGATTTTGGACTGTGGTAACATGGTAGAGTGGTATTTACTGTCACTTTATTCTTGTTCACCTTTTAGTGGTATTATTTGTTTCAGGATGGTATTTCCTCTCTTCCATTGGCAGTATCAGTATCACTCTTAAGGCTATGCCAATCGCCAACAGCCCTAATTAAACCTAGGTCCACCTAGTTTCACTAAAACTTTTGGAATCTGGGTCTGTTACTAAGTTCAGCCATGAACCTATGTGACGTTTCCAGATTTCAGTCGACTTTGTCTGGGGTAAAGCTAAACCCAGCGACATTCCATAGAAGGAAAGATTTCCTGCTGCAGGTTTCCGCATGGATGACAAATCTTAAAACACGAAATCATGTGTTAGTGGAGACATGTAACCTTCCCTGTAGGTATGAGGTTTGTGTAGGCAAGACAGAGCAGCCATGGAAAAGGAGTTGGTGGGAGAAGTGGGGCTCACTAGGGGAGAGTGCAGAATAGGAGTTGGGGCAGACTAGGAACTGAATGGGATGTTGTTTGGAACTAGATGGATGACAAGCAGCACCAGCCAACTCACAACACCGTTGCCTCTGACTTCACAACCACCAAGCAGGGGAATTGTTTCCCGCTCCCACAACTGCCAAATGAAGCTGAAGCTTAAAACTTTGTGGTCCTCACAATGTTTTCTAAAATGAAATGTGAATTTGCAAGTGAGCATACATCATAAATGCATGCAGCATTGCCCGTGACAATGGTCTGAATGGAAGAATCCACCTGGAGGGCAAAAGGCTGTTCAGCCTGTGTCAAGTCACTGAACTGTATAGTTTATGATTTGTATAGTGTGATTGATATATTAGTGATTTGACTACACCTACCTACGTCAAAGTCAGAGAGTATGAGACTTATCATTTTGGGGTCAATTCACAAATGGAGAAGTACTTCTGTAGGACTACTTCATGTACTCATCAGCGCCTTTGTGAATTATTTATTTGGGAATTTTTGTATAGCGCATTGTCACTTCTAATGGAGTTTCTTGGCGCAAAGAGATACAGCTGAACAAGGTGGAATTGGAAGCTTATTAACCATTATGATAGGACCAGGTTTTTAAGGTCTTCCTAATATGCAACAATGATGGTAGACAATGGATTTCAATAGGAATGGAATTCCAAGGGATTACTCCCAAAATCCGAAAGGAGCAGCCTCTCCATTTTGTGTATTGTAAACAGGGAACCTTGAGGCTCTGTTTAGAAGCCAATCTTAAATTAGAGGAAGGAACATATTTTATTAACTATTTTTGGCAAATAGGACAGGAGTTCAATTTTTATAACTCTTGTACATGATGCAGGAGGTTTTAAACATTATGCGCTTCCTTATAGACAGCCTATGATGTTGCTTATGGTGGGTAGCTACTGATACAAATTTGTTTGTGCAACATATGGACCAGGCATTTTGGATCTTTTGCAGTTGATTTATTACTTCAAGAGGGAACCCCAAATAATCAGAGTTGGCATAATCAAGGCGCGATTGGGAAGAAATACTGGCCACTTTAAATTTATGAGCGAAGTTAAGATGCAACCAGCCACCTTAAGGGATGTATTTGATATATGCGTGTAACAAGAGGGAGAGAGAGGACTAGTTAGCTAGTCCGAGTCCCCGAGGGTTTATATGTGATTAAACAAAGAGGACTAGCTTAAGTTGACCAAAGTGTTACAGTACTCAAATTAGTTCTTTCACGGGCACCTTGTTGGTGTATTCATGAAGCCCTCACCCACCAACCTAGTTGGGGGCATGCTTCATCATCGGGCCCACCCAGTGACACCTAGTATGTCCCGGGTGTGCTACGATGCCTGATTACAGCGGAGCTGGTATATTGCTGAGAGTGCAGTGAGGTTGGGTGAGTTGTGATTTAAAACGGCTTGGTGGTGGTCCCAGTACCCGAGGGTAAATTACATTTTAATAACTGGGCCGTCACCAGCGGTTAAAAGTAAGGCTACAGGACGCGTGAGGGTGGCGAGTTACTACCCCCTGCGTCCTTCAGATGGTCGACATATTTCAGCCAGTGCCTTAGAGTGTTCTGGCTTTCCTCAGGACCGTTTTTTTTAAAAAGGTGTGGTGAAATAAAACAGACTTAGTGTTGTGGTACAGACTATGTGATACACTCACTAAGGCGTTTTTCTATATGTGAGAGGGGGATTCCCTTCTCATGCATATGCTTTGGGTTATTAGCCAAGGCTTCCTGGAGGGAAGCGGTAAGGGGATGACCAGTCTTTCTGGTCAGTGCCTGCCTTGTACCTGTTGTCCCCCTCTCACATATAGAAAAACGCCTTAGTGAGTGTATCACATAGTCTGTACCACAACACTAAGTCTGTTTTATTTCACCACACCTTTTTTAAAAAAACGGTCCTGAGGAAAGCCAGAACACTCTAAGGCACTGGCTGAAACATGTCGACCATCTGAAGGACGCAGGGGGCAGTAACTCGCCACCCTCACGCGTCCTATAGCCTTACTTTTAACCGCTGGTGACGGCCCAGTTATTAAAATTTAATTTACCCTCGGGTACTGGGACCACCACCAAGCCGTTTTAAATCACAACTCACCCAACCTCACTGCACTCTCAGCAATATACCAGCTCCGCTGCAATCAGGCGTCGTAGCACACCCGGGACATACTAGGTGTCACTGGGTGGGCCCGATGATGAAGCATGCCACCAACTAGGTTGGTGGGTGAGGGCTTCATGAATACACCAACAAGGTGCCTGTGACAGAACTAATTTGAGTACTGTAACACTTTGGTCAACTTAAGCTAGTCCTCTTTGTTTAATCATGTATTTGATATAGACAGGGCTGGGTGAACTTGGAAATTGGAAGATCTAGGTTAAGGTTCTTGTCAAATCAGAACTCAAGCTAGTGTACCAAGGGACAAGTGGGGGACAGTCCCATAACTGGGGAGGCCATACGGTATTGTCCCATTGGTTGCTAGAATTGCCAACTAGAAGGATTTCCTCATTAGTGGTCTTGTGTTTAAAAAATGTGCTTCAATTCAATTAGAGATACAAGTAAGAATGGTAGAAAGAGTATTCATTGATGTTATTCCATTTTCTTTGAGATTGATTAGGATCTGTGTGTCATGAGTGTAAATGTAGGTAGTGATCTTTTGATTATTTAGTAGTTTAGCCAGAGATTAGACACATATTTTAAATATCAAGGTGGACAGGAAAGAACCACTGCAATGAAGTAGAAGCCGAAAGAGCCCAACTGAGTTTGTTGTGTTCTTCCAGAGATAAAGGACTCAAGCCAGTAATGTGCTTAATTAGTTATTCCACATTCTAAGTCCCGCTGAAGAAGAATGGCAGTGGCGAAAATAGCAGAACTCATGATCCTCTGCTGTCCATGATATATATCACATTGTCTATAGTTCAGGTAATCACAACCTCAGTGCAATAACAGGGGCAGAAACCAGCCTGAGTAGATGGAAGGAATTTTTTGAATCTCTATAACGCTGAAGTTGTGGATTGTTTATTACATTCTCCATTGATTTGGAGAAATAAGACAGTAAAGATACAGGCAGACATGCAGCTGCCTCCATTTATATCCAATCTCCCAGAAAAACTAGAAGATAAAACCGAACAATCAGCACTTACCAAAAATGGCTGCTATAGTAAAAACTAGAAGAGCCACTTTGCTTGTTATTCACCCCCAAATCAGTTATGGTGTATATCAGAATGTATAAGAGAATGCAGAGAGTTTTTAGCTTTACTGTAATGACTTATAGTGTGCACAAGATATGCATGTTTCTGCTCATCACTGTTCATTTTAGGAAAACAGCCCTGTGGCCAAGCCTCGGCCCCAGCCCTGCAGGCAGCCAACCCCACGCCACGCACTATATTTGGGTCAAGTGTGGGATTGGCTGCAGGGTCTGGCTTGCACCCTCACCACTCTCTGGCCTTCCTTTCCCTTCCCTCAAAAAGCTGTGCTCTCTGCTTTCCAGTGCTGCACTGACAGACTCTCGCAGAACCCAGCCAGAGCAGCTTGGAAATCCTTGATGGCGTACCCACAGTGGTTAACAAGGCCTCTTGTCAACTGTTGCTATGTCATAGCAGTGAATTACTGGATTTAGAATAAATAATAATAATAACAATAGTAATTTTACAATATTAACACCATCATGGTAACAAAAGCAATCGTGGCTGGCATTAATCGCCGGTGGGGGCGGGGAGTCGCGCAGGGAAGGGGGTTGGTTTCATTTAAAAATAAATAAATAAAAATACTTGTCCACCAGCCGGGTCCCTCCTTTTCTCAGCGCCTGCTCCTGCTCTCCTGCCTCCGCCAGGAACAGGAAGCAGGCAGCCTCCTTCCCCTCCCCTCAGCCAATCACAATGCTGCAATGGCAGTGTTGTGATTGAAGGGGACGCCGCCCAGCCAGGGGCTTACAGGGATGCCATTCACTCCATGTAGGCTGCATTACAGCCTGCATGGAGAATGGGCAAGAGTGCGCATGACATATTTGGGCGGCCCCAGACATAGCTGCCAAGGTTTCGGATTGTTATGTGTGACATTTTCATAATTGCAGTGAAATTATGAGTGACATTTCAGCGACTATGAGTGACACTTGCTCGCAAGCAAAATAAAGCAATGAAGGGGAAACATAAATATCAGAAATTACACCAATTTGAGCAACGAAAATGTTTAAGTTAACTGCTTCAAAGCATAAGAAATAATTGTTAAACAACTAATTTATCAGACTGCAGCCAAAATTGCAGAAAATAGATGAAGCAGTCTAGAAGGCATTCATAATTTATTATAATCAGCTGCAGAGTCACTCGATTGACGCCGACCACGAGCTGTAAGCAGGGCTGCATTAAAAAGTGGAGCATGGGAGGCACTCTTTTAGGCCACAGCTAGGCTGATAGTTTAGTCTCACTGACCTGACTTTCAGAACACTTTCTTTTGAGGAAGGTGACCAGCCAGCTCTGTGGTAAACATTATGCTCAGTCCTGATGGCACACATGCCGTGATTCATCTTTGGATTAGGATTTCCACATTTATTATTATAAAAAGAGTTACTGGCACAGGCCTTTACTCTTACCCACCTCTGCAGTTTAGACCACAGTTGCCAAGTTGACTTTTCCACAGTGGCGTAACGATAATTGAGGGGCCCCCCCTGCAAGGTACTTGGAGGGGCGCCCTCCGGACTCTATCAGGAGCTCCTCGGCCAAAGTGCAGTGCTGAAGGGGCTCCCTGGAGCTTGGGGCTCCCCCGCACTGCGGGGGATGCGGGGCCTGTGTTACGCCCCTGCTTTTCCAGCCAGAATGGCGCTTTAGCCAAAAGCATGTAACATTTTGGTGCCAGTATTTTCAGTTGTAACGCTGCAATGATTGGCTCAAAACTATCTCAGAACAAAAACTTCTATTTGTTATGGGTGTACTTGATATCCGTTTGAGACTTGAATAACACACTCACCACAATCTCAGCAGGGTGCGAGAAAAAATGTCCAAGAAAGGATCCATGCACAACAGGAGCTACTTTGTCATAGAAACACAGCGAGGGGGCATGAAGCGGACGTTCCATGATGAATGTACAGAACTTTCTCACAATCTTTCACGCTTCCCCCAAAGACACTTACAAGCACAAAACCCGCCAATCATTGAAAAAACACATCGAAACTCATCTAAATACAAAGGCAGATTTATGGCATTTGTTAATGTTTGCATCAATGTTCTTGTCATTTTGTATGTAAATCATGATTGTCACATATTTTGGCTTGCTTATGAACAAATGGGTTTAGTCAAATATTCAGCAAGTATTGTTTTCGCTGGGTCGGATAAGCATACACACACTCCGGTGGCTGGTACTTACTTTGACTCTTTTGCAGGCATCGACTCTGCTAAGCAAGCGGACTGCAAGTCACCGTGGCAGTTCAGGTTTACTGCCCGCCTCCTTAGTCCAGTAGCCGGCTGTCCTGAAGCCTGCTGTTATCCATCAGTGACAGATTGTCCTTGGCGGCCACTGCAACTGCCAGTCACTGACTCCATGACGTGAAGCTGAGCTTGGTGATGAATAATTGAATTCACCGTGGGACAGCAATCGATAGCGGCCCGAGCAGTGCTGCAAGAGCTAAAATTGGGGCGGCGCCAGCACACCAGTTGCCAGCTGAAGCAGCTTCATCCCAAAACAAACTCCCCGCCTTCTCAAGCAGGACGTGTCATCCCCCCTCCCCCCCGGTGCCAGACTAATGGATGTATCCGACTGGCCTGGGCACTACCGCAACGTCAGGCTGTGTGAGAGCCGAAACGCGGAAATCAAGATGAAACATTGTTGCATTGTGCAGCGAGCCTAATGGCAGCATCAACTCTGCTGCAAGACCCAAGCCTGCAGCAGGAACAGCGCGTGCGCGCCAGGTAAGGTGGGCTGCCAGCTGGCACACTTTCACTCCATGATATAGTTTAGGCAGCGCTAGGGAGGCTGAGGTACTATGCAAATGCGTGACAATTAATTTCAGTGCGGTGGTGCGGATCACCACACTGAAATGCATTAGTCTAACGCCTGATACGTGATAATTGGCAGGACTGATCAGAGGGCTGAGCAAACAGTCATTGCACCCTCAGGAGTGGGCACACCACTCCTCCCCTGCTCGCAAAGCAGCACCGCCCACCCGCATCTAAGCGTAAAATGGTAATAATGGGAAGTTATTACTATTTTATGTTTCTGCTTCTCGCACTGCGATAACGCAGTGGGGCGACGCTCCTCTGCCCTAGTGGAGGAGCCGCCCCTGAACACAAGAAAAATTATTGATAGCCATTTTTACACTGCTAGCTGCAACTGTCTCTGTAAGCTGCTAGATTAGTTCTTGCTATTACCCACCCTAATACTACCTACTTGTTTAACCACGCACTCTCGGTGGTTAAAGATAGATGTGTTCCAACGCGCATAGGGATCTGTGATCTGTAAATTGCACAGGAATTTATGCAGCATTCGAAATACATTGTTGTGTTTTTTTAGAAGTTTCACGGAAACAATATTTGCTTACTGATTTTTAATTTGTTTTTAATTAAATAAGAAGTACGCGACTGTGATAACAATTGGGCCTAAAGTTTTTAAAGATTATTTCCTTTATTGTTTTCGCTGCTTTGGGCTTGGTGGTTTGGCAGTGTCCCTCAGTACTGCAAAGTCAGAAACGGAAACAAACATCCTCCCGTTCAAGTACATTTCAGGGAGTCCATTTGCTGCCCTGAGAGAACATAACTCTGTCTCGTTGTATTTCTTGCCTCGCTGGCGTCAAGGTCAAACGTATAAAAATGAGCTGCTTCCTTGTCCTTCGGGAGTGAAATAAAAGACATTGATCTGTCTCTCCAACATAATAAAACACTCCATACAACCTCGCCATTAAAGTTAGTTGCAATCCACGGCCATATCCGATCCGAAATTCCTAATTCACTTGAATAAGTACATAGTACACACCGCCTTGGTTTGATAAACAAAATGCATGACATGCAGGTTAAGATATATAGGGTTGTTATAAAGCAATTTCCAGTCCTACTAAAGTTTACCAGACAGGCACATTGTATTCAGTCAGTATCCAGCTCTGAAAACATTCCACGTTTGTTGGTTTCGCTATGGGAACATAAATATTTTGTGGTTGGCTCAAGTTATAGATTCGCGGTAGTGCAGTGTTTGGTGCTGTTTTCCGCTGCATCGTGATAGTGGGTTCCTAACAGTATTATTCTCTCTTATATATGTAAGTAAATGCCCAGCAACAGCACAATAAAACACTGAAATAATCAAACAGCAACACGCCACATCAACATATACACAATAACATTACACCACAACAGAATATAACACATCAACAACGCAAAACAACACAATAACAACATAGCACAATAATATATTTTTTCTACAGTGTTTGTCAAAAACAGCACATTCCAGCAGCAGTCCAGTGAAAATAAAATTACCACTGCCAAATATGCTGAAGTACTGCTCCTATAGCCTTACATCTCTGTTTGAGGTCACTCACAGCCCATGCTTTAAATGTCAATGTCTCTGCTACTTTGCTCTTTTTTGTGCAGTTGGTTAGTGCTGTTTTGAAGCAGCAAGGTTCGTTGATCATATTTTAAGTCAGCAACTCTCTTTAGTATTATTTTTATTGTGTGCTATTTTTCCCCACAGACAAAAATATGAATATTGATTTCCTGCTGCCGAAACCAAGAAAACCCTTAAAGTATGTAGCAGGCTGTTAAATAGGATCTTGGTGCAAATAAACACTGCAAGGGAAGTAAAAAGAAAATACAATGAACTCTAAATCCCCAAAGGGAATTCCCTCCACCATAGAGATAGCAATTTTCATCACCATCCAACTCCAAATCATGTCGAACTTCTTCAAAAATAGTGTTGTATCTAACTAATGGAGTAAATCAAGCAATTATTCAATGCCAGCAGGGTTTGTATGAAAGTGAAACCAAGCACTGTTTAAATCCTGCAGAACTAACCATCATTCTGAAAAAACAAATTAGATTCCAACCCATTGATTGATGATCTATACTAGTTCTAGACGCCCATATTTCCACATACTAAGACAGATCTTATTTTGTATTATATATCGATACATATGTATACAAAAATCTATTTAGAGTTAATTTGTAGGTCTTTCCCAAAAACGAACTAACTCGATGACAGTAAGGTTTTGATCTCCAGCTACAAAAGCAGACATTAAACTTACATTTCACAACGCCACATAATATCATTTGATAGTTAAGAGTCTTTTATGATAGCATTAGAAAAGGTGTTTAAAATAGTTACCCAGATGGAGTTCTAATCACCGCTTTGCCTGCTGTAGGTGGAATGTCCGAAGTTAGCATCTTAAATGTTGTACTCTTTCCTGCTCCGTTGACCCCAAGCAGTCCAAAACACTAGTGAAAAAACCGAAATGTAAACATCTTAAAGAAAAAAAAGCTGTTGAAATAATTTCTTGGCTACCTTTCGAAGATTAGGGCCTGGTGACCTGTGAAAGTGGTGGCCCATAAATAACGCTTTCTTTCTTAACAACAGGGAGAGGTGTTTTAGGCCAAATAATGAATATTCAGGACAATTTTCAATTAACGTGCTAATAGGACACAGATTCTGAAAGAGAACTCTTGAAATGCTTATGCTCTTTTCTTGGGGCTGGTGAACCTCTGGCACCCCTAGAGAGGATCACGCTGGCACGGCACACAGTGAATATGTGAGACAATGGCAGCAAAATACTGCATTTTCCACATGATTTCCCTACAACAGCAATAGGTGATACAGGAAGCTCATGAAACACAATTTCACTGGGCATTGAATTTACACTGAATTAATTTTCCATTGCCTATATCACCTGAATTCATATTTCGATTCTATTTCGATTTTGATTCTGCCCCTTCTGCCCCTTCTAAGTAGATTCTAAATCATACATTAAAATTCTGTGGGCAGGGTACAGAAATAAAAACACATATTCCACACCCTCACGCCATACACAGCAGAGTTAGACATTTTACAGGCTCATTTATCAGTGGGATCCCTTCCAGTTTGGAAAGCAGATTAAACTGGGTCGAAGAAAGCATAACACCCCACAAACGAATTCCATTATCTCATAGAAAGCTTTATACAGAGGGTTGGAAGTGGGCACATCTATGCAATGGAAGTCCACAATATACAGACTGTACCACCATTATTTCAGTGCTTGCAGTATCAAAGGTGGACATCATGTTACATCAAGGCATAGAATAAGCCAGAATTATCTCCACTATGCCCTCATTGTTTACCTGTGGTCTGTGCCATCAAGTTATGGATCCCCACAATATGCCAAAAATCCCACTATTTTGGCTGTAAGATATGAATGGGCGACCACATTATAAATATGCAATCACATAAGACACACACATACACACAAGTGTCACTGAAGATAATTTTGATACTTATCCTATTCTTTCCCTCTGCTTCCTGTTGCTCTTTGACCCTTGTTTACAGTTCATGTGATATGCCAGGAATCCTGTGTTCCATATACAGTGATATGCAGGGCCTGCTATTAGTTTCACGGTGAAGTCATATAGGTACTGATTCTGAGTTAGGCAGTGTGGGACAGCCCCGCCGATGCACCGTCAAACACGTGTGCACACCGACCACCAGATTATTACTTTTTCAGTCATTGGTGAATGGTTCTTTGGCGTTCCCACGAAAAGGGAAAGTGAAAGGCAGTACCTGCACGGCATGGACTGGTGTAGTCCATGCCGTGCAGGTTTTGGGGTGTATGCACACAGGGGGGCACAGCATGGCCCTGAGGCAACAGAAGGCCCTGTAGGTCCTGCTTTGTTTCCTCTCAACCACGGTTTTCATCAAGGAGGAACCGTCATGAAAACCGTGACAGAGAGGGAACTCATAATATGCTTGGCAGGACCGG
Source organism: Triturus cristatus (assembly GCF_964204655.1). Taxonomy (NCBI): domain Eukaryota; kingdom Metazoa; phylum Chordata; class Amphibia; order Caudata; family Salamandridae; genus Triturus; species Triturus cristatus. The sequence continues at coordinate 395,787,505 of NC_140588.1, read as the reverse complement.
GGCGGTCCCCCCAAGCATTTAATGACCTCAAGACTGCCGCACCATTGCCTGGGATCTCTAATCCCTGGCAGTTGTGGCAGTGCAATGGCGGTCCAACCGTCCTAATTGTAATAGGGCAGTCGGAATACCGCCATGTCATGCCCCTGTGAGTCTGGAAGTCCGTGGACCGCCAGACTCGTAATCAGAGCCATAATACTTTTGCTGTTAAGCTTCAGGAACTAAATTTAGACCCCATGTAGAAAAGAGTGATGTACGTCAGCTCTCTCAAAATCTATAATCTGTGCTCATGAGATAGGATGAGAGTGGACTGCTGTCCCCTCAGACATGCATAGTTTGAAGCATTCCCTTTTATACTCCTAAAACACAATAAAGGATTGACTTGAATTCTAATTTTTCAGTTTACCATTTCATTCCCAATTCTATTTTATATAGTTGGTTGCAATATTCTGTTTATGTATAGATCTATTTTCCTAATTTTTTTTAGAAAAGCTGGATCTATTATAGAAAACATGTGAAATATAGGGCTTTTAGCTAAAATGGGGATCTTTGTCACAATATCGAAACCATACATTTTGTGGTACAGAAACATCGTTTCAAAAATATCGATCACAAAAATATTGTTTTTCTATACTTAATAGTAAGTCGCCTTACAATAATATCGGAAAAATATATACAATAATATTTTTTTTTAATATATATAGTTAAAAACAGTAAACATTAAATAATTCAACATGTAGGGGCTGATTACAATGTCAGTCGGAAGCATTCCGACCGCAGTCGAAGGCTTTCCAACTGACACGGTCGGTTTGCGGTCCGACCACCCAATTACGATGTCAGCGGTCGGAACGTAAACCAGCTGGTCATTCCGAAGCTGTTCTGACTGGCTCTCGGAATCTTCCTGCCAAACGCAACACCACCGTAGTCCCCTATGGATGGCGTTTCCGCCGTCGGGATTATGATGTTGATTTCCCAAAGTGTTTCCTTGCCGGCCTTTCAGACACAGAAAGGCTGCCGGTAAGCGACTTTGGGGGCTTCTAACAGGGCCCCCTTGCCTCCGTGGCATACGGTTGTGGGCTGAGGGGGTACCTAGGGCCCCCTCCTGTAAATCCCTGCACTGTGTAGCAGGCACCTTAATATTAATATAATGCAAATTAAATATTTTTTAAGTAGTAATTAAACATATATGTAAAGACAAACTTATTTACACAAACACATATATATGAATGCATGTATATTTATATACACATATATAATATACAACTATTTAAAAAAATATAATATATATTTTAATTTTCTAATGTTTTTTGGATAAAACTTCTTTTTATTGAAAGAATGCTTCAGACATAGAGTCAAAGTTACATACATTTGTTCCCACATTTCCACCAGCTGTCTACAGGGAACCCAGGTGCTTCTTCTGTGGGTTTCTCTATCTTAGAAAACAAAGTGACCCCTCTATGCCCTCTGTTCACTGTAATCTTGTTTTACATTTACTGCTTATTAAAGCCATGACCCATATACCTCTCTCTCCCTTAACTCCTCCCCACTAACAGCCCCCTCAGGTGGTGATGCTTCAGCCTCTGAGAGTATCATATGTCTCTGGAGGTGATTCATAGGTTCTGGTCACCGGCCTTATGTGTTGATACTGTGGCCGTCAGAGATACTTGTATGGAGCTGGAGACAGGCCTTTCCTTCTACTAGAACCGGAAGAGGTGCATTGCTCTCAACGTGGGTGGACATACTGCTAGCTGCAAGCCCCTTATGAGGTAAGTCACTAGTGGACCTCATTTGTATTCAAAGTTTTTGTACTCATCCCTAAAAATATGTGCCAACCTTTCCATGGTAAGTATTTTCCACAGTCAAGTGTGCCATTGCGCCCGTGCTGGTGCTTCTTTTTTCTGCCTTTGTTTGGTCTTCGAGCAATGGATCTCTAAGGTCCAGGAGGACAGCTTCTATAGAAGTCGGGATGGGATAGACAAGCAGGTCTTTCATCTGTGCCAAAATCTCCTCCCAGAACGGTTTAATCATGGGACAGTCCCTCCATATGTGGCAGAAGTCTCCCAGTAAGCCACACCCTCGCCAGCATAAATCTGAGGTCTCTGGCAATATCTTTTTAAGCTTAGATGGGAATAGATACCAATTGAAAGGCGTTTTGTAGTGTGCTTCTCTGAGGTCAAGCGAGTGGTTATTCTTCGCTATATCTGACCATAGGTGTTTCCATTCCTTTTCTAGGACGTCTCACCCCAATGTGCCCTCCCAGTTGGCGATATCATGCAGTCATGGATCATGAAGCATGGATACTAGTAGGCCATACAGGAATTATATCACCCCTTTCATAACACCCACCTTCCTTACGAAGGACTCCACTGGTGTGGGGTCTCGTGTAGCTGCTTCCCTTATTGGTGGGTGGAGTGGCCAGTGCTTATGTTGGAGGGAGTGGTAATGTTCATTGGTTTTAGTTTAAAGTCCCTCTGACATTGTTCGAATGTATGTCATAGTTGTGAAAGAAGTCCAATAGCATTATACATCCTCCATCCCTCCCTCCATGCATCAAATGGCCCTTCCCCCAGTGCTAGGGGAAACTCTGGGTTAAAATGAATTGGAGTGTATGGGGAGGGGAACATTGTCCACCTCTGTCTTGTAGTGACCTCGTCCCAAACCCTGAGCGTAGTCCGCGTGGGCGTGCTTAGGTAAGCGTTCGGTGGCCTATACTTTTTCCGTTTCCAAATCACATCCCAGATTGTCCTTCCCATAATAGCCCTGTACATGTGCAGCCAGTGTTTGTCTGATTCCCTCTTGGACCACTCCGCTATCACCCGTAATTGCGCAGCTTTGTAATAGAGATCGAAATTTGGGACGGCCACTCCAACCTCGTGTCTCGGCCTTCTGAGAGTGTGAAACGGAAGGCGTGCCTTGCCATTTTGCCATATATATCGCGTAATAAGTGAGCTTAGGCTAGGGAGAAACTCTCGCTCTAGGATGATCGGAAGGGCGTGGAATAAATATAAAAACGTTGGCAGCACTGTCATCTTCATGGCGTGGATCTGTCCTAGCCAAGAGATATATAGAGGTTTCTAGCGTTTAAGATTGTGTTGTATCTGGAGTAGGAGGGGTGGATAGTTTGCTTTGAATAGCCCTCCCAGGTGAGGCATGACCTGGATCCCCAAGTATGTGAGGGTGTGCTTGTCCCAGTGAAATGGGGTCTCCCTCCTCAGCAGCAATGCCTCTCTTTCCGGCAGGGTAATATTTAGTAGGGATGATTTATTCAAATTTACCTTAAACCCTGCTACAAATTCGAATTTACTCAGCTCTTCCTGGAGAGCGGATACTGAAGAGCAGGGGGAGGTGATGGTCAACAGGATGTCATCTGCGAACAGGGACAGTATGGGCCCGATTCACAGAACTATGTTAAGACAAAATCCTAAACTTACTACCATTTTTGTATTCACAGAAGGCACTTACTCATTTTGGTATTCACAGAAGACACTTACTCACTTCGGTATTCACAGAAGTTAGGAGTCCTAACTTTAGGACTCCTAAATGCCTTCTGTGAATACCGAAAGTCTTAAAATTAGGATTTTTCTCAGTTTAGGAGTCCTAAAGTTAGGATTCCTAACTTTACTACTACTAAACTGAGAAAAATCCTAATTTTAAGGCTTTCTGTATTCACAGAAGGCATTTAGGAGTCCTAAAGCTAGGAGTCCTAACTTTACTACTACTAAATTGAGAAAAATCCTAATTTTTAGACTTTCGGTATTCACAGAAGTCATTTAGGAGTGCTAAAGTTAGGAGTCCTAACTATACTACTACTAAACTGAGAAAAATCCTAATTTTAAGGCTTTCGGTATTCACAGAAGGCATTTAGGAGTCCTAAAGTTAGGAGTCCTAACTTTACTACTACTAAATTGAGAAAAATCCTAATTTTAAGACTTTCGGTATTCACAGAAGGCATTTGGGAGTCCTAAAGTTAGGAGTACTAACTATACTACTACTAAACTGAGAAAAATCCTAATTTTAAGACTTTTGGTATTCACAGAAGGCATTTAGGAGTCCTAAAGTTAGGACTCCTACCTTCTGTGAATACCGAAATGAGTAAGTGCCTTCTGTGAATACCAAAACGAGTAAGTGCCTTCTGTGAATACCAAAATGGTAGTAAGTTTAGGATTTTGTCTTAAGTTAGTTCTGTGAATCGGGCCCTATGTGTTCCTCACCGCAGAATCTTGTCCCCTGAATTTCCTAGGTGGCTCGGATTCGCACTGCGAAGGGCTCTATGCCTAAGGCAAATAACAATGGGGACAACGGACACCCCTGACTCGTCCCTCTGCGTAGATCGAATGGCTGGGAGCACACTCCATTCTCCTGCACTCATGAGTATAGGTGTGCGTAGTTGGCTCTGATCATATTAATAAATGGGTCCCCAAATCCAAATCCTTCCAATGTATGGAACATGAAGGGCCAGTCTACCCTGTCAAAAGCTTTTTCTGCGTCAAGTCCTATCACTATCGCGGGGACTTAGTGTTTGGAGACTTTCTCTATCAGATGCAGCATTCTGCGAATATTATCATGGGTCGTTATCCCCCTTAGGAAGCCCGATTGGTCCGGATGTATAATGTCTGGCATCAGGTCTACCAGTTTGGCTGCCAGTATTGCCGAGTATAACTTAGCGTCTAAGTTCAACAAAGCGATTTGCCTGTAAGAGGCACAAAGTTGAGGGTTTTTCCCTGCCTTCGGTATCACTGTTATCCTGACTTCAGCCATAGAATCTGTCACTTTTGAGCCTGTCTTAATTGCATTAAAAAGAGTAGTCATCTGGGGAATGAGCTCCGGGGCAAATATTCTATAAAAATGTGCCGTCAGGCCATTCGGTCCCAGGAATTTATTGGGTTTCAGCGCTGTTATAGCTTGTGTCACCTCCTCCTCAGTGATGGGGGCATCCAATTGCTCTCTCCAATCCATAGAGACCATAGGGAGAGACACGTTCTCTAGATAATTGATTTGGGCCATCGGGTCCATGGCCCCTGCTTGGTAGAGAAAGCTGTAAAAGGTACCAAATATGTTCGCTTTGCCCTTGTCTGAGAGTTCTATGTGTCCCCTGTCTCCCCTAATCCCTGCTATATATTCCTTCTCCCTTTTTTCCCGAAGTTGTCTCACCAGGTGGGATCCCACTTTATTCCCCTGGGCATAGGATATCGCCCTATTGGTGTAAATCGCATTGATTTTCCCGTTTAGGGTGCTAAGTTGACATTGTAGAAGTAGCGTGGGGTCCGTTTCGTGCTCGTTTTCAATTTCCTCAAGCTCGGCTTCTAGTGCTGTACGCTCTTTTGCTCTTTGCTTATTGAATGTGGCATTCAATTCGATGCATTTACCCCTCACCACTGCCTTAAAGGCATCCCGGTTATTTGAGGGGGTGGTAGAGTTTGGTTGATTCAATTGAAAGTATTCCTTCATTGCTCCTCTCAGTTTATCCCTGAGCAGTCTGTCCCTAGTCAGTGAGGCTGGAAAGAACCATCTTTTTGGTCCCGGCGTGGGGCTGCTCCAGTTCAGGCAGACTGAAATTAGACAGTGGTCTGAAACGGTAATCGGTGTATTTTTGCATCTTGCAGGGACCCCATGAGGCATTTGCTGAGGAATATATAATCTAGTATTGAATACGATTGGTGTACATGCAAGAACAAAGTGCAATCTCTTGTGGTTGGATAGATTGACCTCCAAGTGTAGGTGAGGCCCACCGCGTGGAAGGTCTGTTTCAGTCCTTTGGGGAAACTACCTGTGGGCACCCTGTGTGGATGTGTGCTCTCCTCTGTTGCTTGCCAGGTCATATTAAAGTCCCCCATAAGAACTATTAGACCCTCTGCGAACCCTCCTAGCATGTTCATCATTGAGGTCACAAACGCGGCTTGGCCTGTGTTGGGTGTATAGGCCGAGACAAATGTGCACATCCTCCCCCTCAGCTTCCCTTTTACCATTATCACTCTTCGTCCTTATCCGTTTTCATGCCTTCAGTCTGGAATTTAGTTGTGTTGTGGAAAAGGAGGACCACCCCTTTTTGTTTAGTCCCTGCGGAAGATCTGTATATTAGGGAGTAGCTATTATGTCTGAGTCTATGTTCATCTGCCCATTTTAAGTGAGTTTCCTGGAGTGCCATTATATCGTTTTGGTGATCTATTAATTATTTCCAGACTTTTTGGCGCTTGAACGGGGAGTTCAGCCCCTTAACATACCAGGAGGCTATACTAAACGTCATATTGAGATATCCCCTTTTCCTCCCGTCCTTCTCTAAGCCTAAAGCATGCAGCAACTTCCTCTTTGTTGCTCCCTATGGCCTCCCCCCTTTGTTCCTTTGTCCAGGTGCTCCTCGTTGAGGCATTGTGATGTGGACTGAGTAACACCTTTGTACGGCCACCACCTTCCCCCATAACAACCCCCCCCACACTGTGGAACCCCCAAACCCGAAAAAACCTTTGCAGGAGGGCCCGATGGCCGCCAGCGATACAGTCCTTCGTGATGCCGGGCACGTTGGTGAGCCCCATGGTCTAGGCCCGCCACCTGGGCTGTCTCTGCTCTGTTGCACATGTAATGTGTCTGTGTGTTGTCTTTATCCGCTCTGAGACCCTTAGGAGGTGCGGCCCACCCTGTATCTCAGTTCACATTTCTCTCGGCCTGTTTGTTTTGTCCATTTCGGTCTCTCTTAGGAGATCTCTGTTGAGTTATTCCAAGGTCGCCGTGGTGTCATCGAATGTCAAATCCATTTTACGTCTTGGTCTGTCTCCCTCTTGGGATTGTTTGCCACTGGGAAGCCGATGTGCGCAAGGTCCCTCCATCTTTTAAGGTTGGTTGAGTCTCTGAATCTTCTGCTGGAGGGAGCCCCAGGAGTTCCAGGCCCCTCTCCAGATCTGTGACATGTTGTGCCTTATTATTCAGTTCAAAAGCTAGACCAAACGGATATGTCCATCGGTATCTGATGTTGTCGGCTCTTCATTTTGCTGTCAGAGGCAGGAAGAGTTGCTGTCTTTTCAGGGTGGCCCGCACGAGGTCCTGATACAGCATACAGCTAAATCTTTGAAAGGCGATCATGTCTTTCTTCCTGGCTGCTTGCAGTATTGCTTCCTTAATTTTAAAGGAGTGTAGCTTGACCAGAACATCTTAAGTCCGTCTTCTTTCTCCCACCGAGGTGCGCCCACACGATGCACTGTCTCTATTTTGATTTTCATTAGATGTGGGCTTACTATTTCCGCGAAAAGACCCTCGACAAATTACTCCAGCTCCGGCCCTTCTGCTCCTTCCTCCAGGTCCCCAATTCGTATATTGTCCCTCCGTGACCTGTTTTCCAAATTCTCGTTTTTTAACAGGGCCTGTTTAAGCTGGGACTGCAAGTCCTGAACTCTCTTGTGCATGTCCGTAGTTCTCCTATCAAGATCATGTGCTTGGGCCTCCACCTCCAATACTCGTGCCGATGGAGTCAACGTCTTGTTGAAGGGATGACATACGCTCAGTGAGGTCGGCCTTAAGTTGTTCCATTGAGGCCTTTATGTCCAGTTTCAGTTCCACGCGTAGTTCGGATATGAATTCCCTCAGGGAAGCCATGAGGTCGTCCTTAGTATGTGCCTTGATGGAAGCACCGTCCCCCTTGTCTTGTGCAGACCTCTTCTCCACCGGTGTGAAGAAATGTGTGACCTTACTTGTGGACTTTTTAGGTGGCATAGGTGCGGCCCCTTGCTTCTTGATCATGGGCAGAGAAGTCCTCTGGCTGCCCAATATTCAGGAATCTCCTTCTGTCATATTGAGGTGGCCTACAAACTCTGCTGCATGTGTAGTCAGGTTTCAATTGCCCCTGGCCTCCATCTTAGGGTCAGGCGTGCAGCTCCCTGGTGCTAGTCCCTCCTTCTCAAATGTGTATGCCCCGCAACTTTACTCCTCTGTGTTGTCTTGCCCCAGTGCTGACTTTTGGTGCTTCACCCTTCAGGGCTCTCTCTCCCACCTCACTCGTCTCGTCTCTGCAGCTGCCATCTTAGGGTCAGGCACGACCGACGCCTCATGTGTGCACTATATCGGGGCCTTGCCACCCTCTCTCATCGCATTCCCAGGTGCCCCTCGGCCCCCTATGAGTAACCGCTGGCCTTTACTCACTGCTGCCAGGCTGATGCAGCAAACGCGGAGCCTTTCCTTGGCCGATTCCCTTGGCCAGGTCACTCCTGTGCCACTCTGTGGCTTTCTGGGTTCTTCCCTTAGTCCTGAGCCTCACGGCCCCCGGTGCAAGTACCAGGCGCTCTAGGGGGGAGGTTGCTGGATGATGTCTGGCTGCAATTCAGCCCACCCAGTGCTCGATGTCTCTTCTACGCTTGGGTGCCCTCGAACGTGGGGGCTGCTATCTTGCCTGCCACCGGTGTCTCGGGCCGCGCTCTGCAGTCAGCCCACTCAGCCGGATCGTTGTTGTGGATGTTTTCTTCGCTCCTGGACGGTTCTAGAAGTCATCCGGTTCGGGATCCGGCCGCCGTTCACTACGTGTGTCGTCGATTGCTGCCTGAAACAGCTTCGTGGCGGTGGAGCCAGAGTGGTTTACGTCCACCCGGCCATCTTGCCGGGCCACACACCCTCTAATGTTTTTTAAATATACCAGTATGATAACTATATATTTTTTTTTACATGCACATATAAAAATAAATACATGTAACCAATTTAAAATATTACAAATTTAATTATACATAAAACAGTAAACAATGTATACAAATTTGTTTTACTAAAAATGTTAAAAAATTACATACATGTATATATATATAAAAATACAAAATTAAATATATATACACATAATAATAATAAATGTGTTAACAATGCTAAAAAAAACAAAAAACTGTTAAACTCCAAGTATAATAATAATATGCTATTCTAATTCCAGTCAGTGCAACAGTAGGGAAAGTGTTTGGCACCGAAGGGCTAATGTTTACTATTCCTACTCTACTGTGTGCAACAGTAGGTAAAGCATAAGACTCAGTAGGGATAGCGCTGGACTCAGGAAAGGTTAAATTAACTATTCCCACACCAGACAGTGCCACAGTAGAGAAGTATTGGACTCAGGAGGGCTTAAATTGACTATTTCCACTCCAGTCTGTGCAACAGTAGTGAAAGTGTTGGACTCCAGAAGGGTATAATTTACTTTTCCCACTGCAGTCAATGCAACAGTAGGTAAAAGGTTGTACACCGAAGGGGTACAATTTACTATTCCCACTCCAGTGTGTGAAACAGTAGTGGAAGTGTAGGACTCAGGTGGGGTGCAATTTACTATTCCCACTGCACTGTGTCCAACAGTAGAGAAAGGATTGGACTTAAGAGGGGTAAAATGTACTATTCCCACTCCAGTCTGTGCAACAGTAGAGAAAGTGTTGGATTGCAGAGGGGCAACATTTACTATTCTCACTCCAGTCTGTGCAACAGTAGGGAAAGTGTTGGACTCAGGAAAGGTTAAATTTACTAATCCCATACCAGTCTGTGCAACAGTAGGGAAAGCGCTGGACTCAGGAGGGGTACATTTACTATTACCACTCCAGTCTGTGCAACAGTAGGGAAAGTGTTTTGCTCAGGAAGGGTTAAATGTACTATTCCCACTCTAGTGTGTGCAACAGTAGGGAAATGGTTGGACTCAGGAGGGGTAATATTTAGGGGGAGATTCCGATCCCGGTCGGAAGGGCACCGAATCGGGTTCGGCAGGAAAAACTACGAGCCGTACACGTGTTTTCCGGCCGACTCGTACAGCTGTACGAGCGAGCATGTACAATGCAAGCTACATGAAATTCACTCACCGAGTCGTTTCTGGGTCTGAACCGCTCCATACATCCCAGTCGGAAGCTAACCATGGCATGCAGTGGATGCGATTTACAACTGAGCCAGTACGATGCATGCGTCGGACAGCCTGTGTGAGCCAGAGTGTCCGGCTCGCAAAAGCTCCCGGAGTCGTACTTTGGGGGTCCGCGTCGGAACCCCTGACACCCGCAGCCCTATGACTCGGACACAGAGGGAGACCTATGGGTCTCCCCAACACAGGCATGTACGTTGCGGGTGGCACCGACGCGTACCCACTGTAGGGGGCGCACTTGTTCGAGACGTCCCCATTCAGTCAATGGGAGCCCATGTACGCGTCGTACGACCGGCTCCCATTGACTTTTATGGGAGTCCGACCGAACCGAGTCCGACAGTATACGTGCGCATCGTACTCGCTTGGTCCGACTGTAGGGGTGCGGCTCGGTCGGAAAACACTCCGGATCCGACTCGGTCGGGGTGCTTTCCGACCCGGATCGGAATCGACCCCTTACTGTTCCCACTTCAGTAGGTGCAACAGTAGAAAAAGCGTTGGACTCAGAAAAGGTTAAATTAAGTATTCCCACACCAGTCAGTGTTAACAGTATGGAAAGCGTTGGACTCAGGAGGGGTTAAATTTACTGATCCTATTCCAGTCTGTACAAAAGTAGGGAATGTGTTGGACTCAGGAAGGGTAAAATTTACTATACCAACTCCAGTAGGTGCAACAGTAGGTAAAGCGTTGGACTCAGAAGGGGTAAAATGTACTATTCCCACTGCGATTAGTGCAACAGTATGGACAGCATTAGACTTAGAATGGGTAAAATGTACTATTCCCACTCCATTTACTGGTACAGTAGACAGCGAATACTTCAATAAAAAGAAATAACATATTTTAACAACTCTATTAAATTCCCAAAATTATACAATTCTAAATATAAAAATTTAATATCTTAATTTTAACAAAATTTTAAACAATAACATAAATATTTTTTTTTTATAATTGTTAACAGTTAACACAAATATTATTAATATAATTTAAAAAAACACTATATTCCCACAAACATTATAGCTTAACAAAGTATTACACAATTCACATATTAAATAATATTTTTTTAAATAAATAAATATTTTTTTCTAAATTTATGATTACTTAAATAACTTTACCCATTCCTCTACAAACTAAACAACACACACCTATAACTTAACAAATTTAAGTCCACAATTAACATAATTAATAAACACATATTTAATAATAAAGTAATAATTATCAATACATTATTTTGTAATTAACTTCCCACCCGTAACCCTAAAAACGCAACAACAGGCACCTTATATACAATAAAAAAAAAATCTTAATTACATAATTGACATAAATATTTATCAATTAAATAATTAATAAGAATTTAAAATAGTTATTAATTGATTATAATTAATTTACTTACCATCATGTACCCCTATAAACCCCACAAGCCACACCTAAAACATAACTTAAAAATTAATTTACATAATTAATTATCAATTAAATAATGAATAATTAAAAATGTATTAATTAAAATGAATTTGCTTTCCACGCTGTACCCCTACAAACCCCACAGCTCACACCAATTATCAATTGAATAATTCTTAATAACTAGAAAGTAATTATTAATAAATTATAATTACATTACTTCCCACCCTATACCCTTCAAAACCCACAACCATCTACGGCACTAACATTACAATAAAGAATTTGATTAAATTAAAAAACAACTAAAAATGTACAAACTATAGTAAAAAACATTAACAATGCTTATACAAAATATTTATAACATATACAATTAAAACATATACTATCATACATAAAAATAATTTAAAAACGATATAATTAACACAAATATTTTTGTAAATGATTTTAACAACATAGAAATTTTTAACATCGATATTACCCTCTTAGATATTTGTGTAAACAATATTAATAGAGATATTTTTGACTTTGATATTACTTACCTTCGAAAATTGATATTCTTGTCACCGATATTCCTGCATCACATTTGTGGATAACATTATTCAAAACTTGATATTTCTGCATCTAGATATTATTAACTCAACATTTTGTCCGAGTACCCAAGGTATCTTTGTTCCCAAAGAAATACAATATGAACACTGCATATCTTACTTTATTTATCATCAGTAATGAAACTTTGGGACAGATACACCAAGGCATTTATGAGAAAATTAATTACCACTCCTGTAGTTCTACATTCTCAAAACGCCTTTGTGAATTTGTCCCAAAACATATAAAAGTGGCCTATAACTGGAATTTTCATAGACTACTCATATATAATTAGTACAAATTGAAAGGAACTTGCCCTCTTTGCATTTTTACTATTAGGGAAATAGAGATTTCTAGAGAGATTAATAAAGCATTTATGAGCTTATGAAGTAGTACTACAGGAGTATTACTTCATGCCTTTATGTTCTGTCACCATTATTCTTTTAAGTAAACTTTCAGCAGGACATAGGCCGTGGGGCCGCACAAGGCAATGCTTTGCTTGGCCAAAGAAGGGACTTCTGTGCTTGTAACTAATGTCCTGTATGGTTTGTAAGCTTCTTTTTTGCACACAATAACTGGTACCACAACCTACAACATCCAAAACCCATACAGAAGAGCTTGTATACAATACAATAAGTAGTAAGTAAGAAAATCATATGTTACCTCTCCTCTTGGTATGCCCAAGCTAATGTCATTGACAGCAACAGTTTTCTTATTAAAACGTTTGTAGCATTTCCTGAGGTTGTACAGCAGGAGGATATCCTTTCCAGTGTATCCAGCAAAGACTCTCACTCGCTCTGCTTCCACGTCTAGATCTCCAGATGGACTCACCATACTATGGACAGAAGGTTGGCCTCTGAAAAAGGAAATAGAAGCTTGAGGAAGAGAAATCAATAAACTTAAATTTCTAGTTTAGTTTCTAGTTTAGAAGTATAAACCTAAAGCAGAATTTACTAACAAGTGAATAAAATTAACTTCAATAGAAACATTTTCCACAATCAATTGTATTTGTCTATGGGGTGGACATCACAAAACAAATTTTAGGTTTCCAAATCTAGTGAACACGTTTAAAAGCATAAGTACCTATACTGTTTTGATTATTTGTCATGTGCTTTATGAAAATGTTAAAAAAAGTCTCACAGTGGTAGTGAAAATTATTTGTAGGCGAATAACTCACCATAGTCTAAATTGCCTCATTTATTGAAATTGAAGGAGAATTCCATTTAATCAAAATGAATAAATATTAGTTAATACTGAAGACCCATCTCCCCACAGACAGAAAGATACCCCCAATGATCTCTGTCCAGGAAGATTGCGCTGTATGACCCTGCAGCTATTTATGATACCTAGAGAGGCGTCTTGGATGGATAGACCATCATTTTGAATGCTTGATCCCAGTCTCTTAACTTCTAATTTAGGATATTAAGAGTGTGCGGGATGTTTTGTCAGGAATGCGCTTTAACTTTAGTCAATAGATGATAACCTAAAATCAACTGCAGGGGATTGTGTGGTTCTTTCCAATTTACTTTCTAAGTATTTGAATGTGCACAATCTTTAGTAAACATCTCCAGATCTTCAGACTGAATCCTCTCCCTCTTAGTTACAGCACTGTAATGGTGAATGTCGCTTTTCAAAACCAAAACAATCCCCAGGGGCCTGACATCTCACCCAGTGAGAATAGAATCACCTGAATGTACCCTTGCAATATTTGAACATTGTCACCACTTCTTGAAATTAGAACACATTTTATAAAAGAAAAAGGTAAAAATGTTTTATTCTACAGAAGACTACATCATCAACATCCAGAGCATCCCAACCAACAAGCTAAGCAGTCTCCCCAAGGAGACAGAATCTTTACCAAGGAAGTTATAATTGAAGAAAATACATGTGAGGGTAATGTACCAAGATAGTAAAGAAAATGTGTGGAACCCTTGAAGTGAAAAGACAGGATGGGAAATACGATAGATCTCCCTCTAAAGGAAAGAAAGCATGCTGTATTAATCAGTTGAATTAAATCTAATGCAAAGAAGGACTGCTATTCATGCACCCAAAAAATGACATCACATGCTCATGGTATTTCTGTTGCATTGTCTTCTCTTTAGTGCAACTTTAAGGACACTGTTGACTGTCCATAAACACTTGCTGATGGCTCAGCTACAATGAAGGAATCAGGAGCTTTGCATAATCTGTTCATTGTCCCTGTTTGACAATTTCCAGAGTTACAAATTCATGCCACACTTTGACAATTTTGAATGAATTAGAAAATTTTGTGTTTCTTTCTCTATGGATATTGTGTTTTGTTACTATTACGTTACCATTACCTTATAACCAATATTGCAATGCTCCTTTTTCACACCTTATAAATAATCATATTTAGCTTCGTATTTTGCTTGGTTCTTTCTAATATTTTCCATTATACAATTTCTGTCATGCAATACCTCTCTTAATTCCAACCATTGCGGGGTGACTTTGGTACCAGTATTGTTGCCTTTGAGAGATGTGAAGGGGAAAACACCAGTTACCTTGGATCGTATAGTAAACCGAAACTATATGTTGTATTACCATCTTCGCAGGATTACCATTGATGCCATATAATTGAAAAGAATATTAGCCCTAGGATAGCATAACACAGTCATTGAGAGGCTATCTATCATTTCCCACATTTTTCAATTTGTCAGACATGAACTTTTTACTTGTCCTTACCACTATAAAGCCAGTGTGATAGTCAACCAAAACTATGATGAATCATCTTTTTCAATCAAACCCAATCATTAGATATATCGCTTTAAGCGCCAGTTTGTTTCAGGGCTTACCCTGGACTCCCAACGGACACAAAATGGTCTTGCATACTACTTTGATTTTTGCACTGCTGGCACAAACAATTCAGTTTTAACCTTGTGTTCTATCATTGTGCTGGATTTGTGCAAATTCTATTTCTTTGGTGCCGCGACAGAACACTTTTTTTACTTTGAATAACTTGCCATCAGTCACACTCAGTTTACCTTTAACATGAGAGAAGGCTTTCTTGCTTTCAGGTGCAATACTGCACATTCTTGTCTTTTCCCTTCGCTGGCGCACAATGTGCTGCCTCGTACCCATGCAGGTGCAAGGGTGCCTGCATCGTAAGTAGGATTGTTTTTGTGTAGGAATGGACACCTTCCTGCACAAAAATAATCCTGAGGGGCATTTTCCTCTTTCTATGTGTGCTGCAGAATGCAGCACAAGTAGAACGAGGAAGTAACAAGGAGAAATAAAGATATTTCTCCTTGTTACGTCTCACCTGGGGAGGCGTAGCACTTTGAAGCATTCCCAGGTCTATTACTGATGCACCAAAGTCCATGGGTGAATACATGGGAACACCTACACTCCACCCACGGAACGCCTCCCTGTGGTAGAGTTACAATACAGCGATTTACACTGCGTTGTGTTACTCTGGATTTATCAAGCCACTCAAGGTGGCCTTGTGTGGCTTGATAAATTAAAGTTAAGAGTTGCATAGTTCTTGCACCCTATTGCACGGCGCAATGGCGACGCAACTCTTTCATAAATATGCCTCTAAATCAAGAATTTGAACAAGTGGATTATGATTCACAGAGCATTAGTTCCTTTCGGTATCCTTGTCATTCTTACCATACAGTACGGTTCTCTAATGTTTTATGCTTTGCATGCTCCTAAAAGAGAGGGTTCGGCCTCCTGACAGACAACAAAGATAAACCCCACATTTGGCAGACAGCACCAGAACAGGTTGAAAGCAGGAGGTAGATCAGCTTTAGTCTGGTCCATGGGGAGAGGATGAAGATGCCTCAAAAAGCCCATGCAGACAGTACCAGGAGACGTGGAAAGAGGCACTGAAAGGTGCAGGAGTCTAGAAGGCACAATTGCTACAACAGCAAAGGGGATTCTTCATGCAGGAAGCCATCAGGTACGCAGACATGCACCAGAGCAGGTACTAGGGATCCTTCTCCGTGCAGTAAACCAGGAAGCTAAAGTTAGGAACTGAAGGTTGAGAGGCAGGTTATACCAAGTTCAACGTGCAGGGCCCAATAAAATCGCTGGTGGCTTTTATGCCATACACATAACTGGAAGTGAGCACAGGACAGCCAGGGCTAAATGAAGGAAGTGCTGACAAAAGTTCATCTGGACCAGGAATTAACTACTAACATAAGGCATTCTTAAAAAGAATTGCAGCAAAGACACTAATGTGATGCCATATCTACAACTCACAGGTGAAAGAAGCCAATAATAATGTTCAAATTATAGAAAGACCTCCAGCTTTCCAACTGCTAAGCATATGTAGACCAAGTCAATAAACGAGAACTCACAAGGCTGTAGAGTTGGAACATCAGGGAGAAGTGTGCTCGTCGCCAGTTTAACAATGCAGAATAATAAATAACAAAAAAATAATTCTGATCAAACAGACATCATCAACTTTCAGCATCCCACCTCAGAGTTCCAACTGACAAGCTTGAAGCCCTTGAGGAGATGGAATCTTTATCAAATAAGGGATGACTTATGTAAGTATAGGAGAGAGGAAGAGACGAAGGTAGCAAAGAAAAGAAGAGGAGGATAAGATCTTACGTGGGCATACACAGCACAGGGATAACAACAGGCATGTGCCTACAGCTCTTTGAACATTGCCACCATCCGATAAGATTGGAACTAGGTTTATATTATGTGACAGGTTGCACAAAGGGGAAATGCTAGAAGACCGTTTAATCTATGCCATTGATCAAATCTAGAAAAATGAACTTGTTTGTTTTTTGTTGGTTATTGGATTCCTGAACTCCTCTCTGAACGTGGGGACTTTTGTGACTGCGTGTGCTCCTGGTATGCCTCTCTCTTGTCCTCACTCGTAGGCAACCTCCCGCCTCTTTGGAGACTAAGTGGTGAAACTCTATCCTGATTGTCTTTTGGACTGTTCGCTTTACATTTCGGCTGCCCGCCATTCCTGCCTCATTGATCATCATAGTGGCCTGCATCTTCAGTGTTGCTGCATTCCATTGGGCCCTGCCTCTTGCTCCCTCTATATATTTCAGGCTTGGACTTGCAGATTACGACGGAACTTTGTACATCCTCTCCATCCTGGGCAGCCCTGTACCTAATCTTCGTCTGGTGGTCCTCTACAGTCTCGGCCCTCCCATCAGGGTAGTTGGCAGAATTTCGAGTGTCATTCGAGTTCAGTGGTACCCTGGGGACTGGTGACTGTTTGCGGACCCCGAGGGTGGAGCGGGTGTGACTGTTTGCGGACCCCGAGGACCCGCTGTTTGCTGCCTGTAAGCCCTACCTGCTTGCCACTTCCTCCTAAAGCCCCGTAGTCCTCCCGCTGCCGCACTACCATCGGACCGGCAGCCGAGGGGAGGACTACTACTCCCAGGGGGCATAGCGGCGCGCACGTCGCATTACGCGCCCGGAGGCGCCATAAATCCAGTCTGACATCCACGTCGCGGGACATAACCTTGTACTATCTTGTGACTTTTTCTTCTGGAGGTAAATTACTTGTATAACATCGATTTGTGGGAAAAGTCTGCAGAAGATGTCTAAAAAACTCCGTTCAGGAAGGTTAGTGGGAGGAAAACCTGGTGCTAAAATAGATACCATCCGCACAAGAAATAAATCTGTGAATAATCCCCCGTTGAAGGGTCAATGCCAACTCTTTGAGCTATGGGACATTCCTATGGATAAGAAGTCTAATTCTGCTGTAAAGGAAGCTCTCCGCTCCGCAGTTCAGGAGGATCTTATTCAAGCTGTTACAAACTCTTTGTCCTCATCCTTGCTGACCGCGCCACCGCAAACAGCAGCAGCGGTGAATGCCTGCCCTGTACATCCTGAAGGGGAGGGGGAGAGTAATCTCGGAGTTCTTGTATCTGAAGGAAAACTAGAGAATCAACCACCTATGCCTCAAGCTGTTACTTTGAATGACAGGTTAGGTGGGGATCCCTCACCGTTATCCATTGATCTTGAACTTTGCGGCCGCTATGTAAATACAGCTAATTTGGAGACTCTGGATCCTATTAAGCCTTTTGGGGGTGCTACTCCCTCTGGGCTAATGTTATATAGTAGTACCCCTTCGTTAAACGGACAGGACATGTCTGATCTGTTAAATGTTTCCAGGAGCTCGGGTCTCAATTTTTCTGGTATTTGTCGTCCAGCTGAAGCTAGTGATAAACCGATATCAGAATCCATGATTGCTTTGGAACAATTATTAGCCTCCATTCTATTTCTCCTGGGGAAATTTGTAGGCAGCTCGGATTGTATCCTGGATTCAGTTACCCAAATACTGAAGACATTGTTACAAAAATCACCAGATACGAGGAGTGTTTCCCCCTCCAAGGCTGAACCCAGTTCTCCAAAGGGGAAAATAAATGTGCCCATAGTGGATACTGGCATAAAGGCTGCAGCAATAGTTCATGAAATTCATACTACAGTTCAGCCTTTAACCGCAGTGCCCAATTGTGTTAAGAACTCTGTTCTAGAGATTGAGGAAGAAAACAAATCTATTTCCGGTTCTAAAGTGGTTCAAGATTTATTCCCAATCTTCATGTCTGAAAATAAAAAAGAACTTTCTGAAGATAAACAAGAGGTAAAGGTAAAAAACGGTAAACATAGAAATAATAAAGGGAATAAAAGGAAACCAATCCGAAAATACAGGAAGAAAAGACAACGACGGATAATCTTCCAAAACTCTCTAGTTGCATCGGAGAACGAAGAAATAGACTTGGATCCAACTTCTACGTCTTTAAAGGTGGAAAGTGAATTTTGCCCACCAATGTCTTTGGAAGTTTTGCCGCAAATGGAGGGCCCTCTTCCGAGTTCCTCTCCATCGACTGCGACAAGAGCCCCAATCCTATATCAACTTGGGCCCCTTAACCCTTTGGCCTCTTCTTTCTCTCCTGCCCCAGAGATTGGAGACCGCTCTCTTCCTGCGCGCCATCCAAAAAACTCAAAGGCTCATGTGGACACTCTCGTGTTAGACTTTTTACCTTTATTCGATGCAGATATACCCCTAAACAGAGCATGGCTACTTAAGCGTTTTAGCCAGATTGAAAGTCTTCACCCTATTCAATCTAGGGACATTGAGCTAGTCTCGTTGTCTGGTGGAGACAGGGTTTTGAGTATAAGGGTTAAATTTTATTCACCTATCATTGTAAATTTGATATTACAGCAAGCTGAGAATTTTCAACGCACAGGTATTTATGTTCTCCCTATTTTTAACCTTGGTAATACCAACCCTTCCCTTGGGATGGCACTAAAGGGCGATAAACAAAATGGGGTAGCCTCCCCTCTTAGAGACCTGAAGATTTGGGTCTCTAAGGGGAAACGTTCGGTCTCTCAGGTAAAGCCACTCCCTCTGCCTCAGAATTCCTCCTTCATAGAGGATAATAATCGGTGGAATTGGCTGCACAGTGCCTTATCTACTAAGACCACAGATAACCCCAAATTGTTTCACCATCTTTAACACCCCATTGAAAATTATTTCTTGGAATGCGGCAGGGATTCATAGTAGCCCAGAGAAATTTGACCTTTTATTCTCTTTAGGAGCAAATGTGATTTTTATACAGGAAACCTGGTGTATTAATATGCTGGACGTTTCGAAGGATTTCTATGTTTTGGAAGTGCCAGCTGCCCCTTCCAAGAAAGGTCACGCTAGGGGGGGAATCGCTTGTCTATTATCAAATAAATTGCAGTGGAGATTTTCCCATTACACCGACCCAAGTAAATTTTTTCACGCTATAACAATAGCAAATCTGTTTAGTAATTTTAAAAAGTCACCTATTGTTATTCTTAATGTGTATATTCCTCCAGAAGAGCGTTTTAATCTCATATTGAAGCAGGTATTTCGATATATTGATCAAATTAAAAATGTTCCATCCCCTCCGGATATCATTCTCGTTGGAGATCTGAACTGCAAAATTTCCAATGCTAGTCTGAAACTTTTTAGAAATAAATCTAAAGAAGAGGCGCATTTTGTTCCCCTACCCCTCTTCCCAGATAAGTTAGTGACTAACAAAAGAGGGAAGATTCTGCTAAAAGAACTAGCGGCCGTTGAGGGACTTATATTAAATGGGAGATTCCCGTCCGATGTGCCTGCCAAATTTACACATAAGTCTCCTTTTGGGTCTTCTATCTTGGATTATGCAATCTCGGATTATGGCTTGTTTCCGTGTATTCAGGATTTTAAGATTATTCCTACATCTCTGAGCGACCATAGTGTAATGCTCATAACTATTTCTTTAAATTCCATGCCCACTGCGCCATGGTCCCTTAACGGCAGTGACGCTGCTTTCCACGCTTCCACGGGAAGGTGTTTTTGGAATCCTTCTGCCATTAATGGGGTCCAGGATATATTATGTGAAACTTTAATAGAATTAAATGAGTGGCGTGGTCTAGAAATAGTTAATTTTGAAAAACTCATGCGAAACATTATTTTACATGTAAAAAAGACTTCCCGCCCTAGAAAAGGGGTAGTGGTGCCTAGTATACTACGCATCCTGAACAAGGAAATAAATAAACTAGTCCGTGAGCAATATCTAGATAGAGTTATGGAACGAGAAAAAGAAATTTCTAGACTAAAAAGAAAGAGATGCAGACTAAAGGCGAAAATAAAAAAGGAGAAGGAAGATACAGTTTGGATCAACTTGAGGGAATCAGTTGTTCATGGTAGGATTAGAGAATTTTGGGCAATAATTGGGAAGGGATGTGGTACTAGAATAAGCCCTTGCCCCATCCCCATAGCTGAAGAGGTATGGATCACTTATATTCGGGACCTCTATGCAGGGAATGGTATTACAGGTGAAGATATTGTCCTAGATGCAACGCCCGAAGGACTCATTAATTATCCCACAGAGGAAGCAATTGAGATGGCTATAAAAAATATGCGTGCCTCTGGGGCAATGGGTCCTGACGAACTCCCTATGACACTCCTGAAGCAGGATCCTTTAAGGTGGAGTAAAATCCTGTATCCATTGTTTAAAGCCTGTTTCTTGTCTAAAACGGTACCTGCCTCCTGGAGGGGAAGTATCTTGGTCCCTATTTTTAAGAAGGGAACCAGGGATAGCCCCAGCAATTATCGTTTGATAGCCCTCCTCGACTCTATCGGAAAGGTCTTTGCGAAATGTCTTTTAAATTTCCTCTCCGACTGGGTCGAGGAGAATAATATCTTGCCTCTTGAACAAACTGGCTTCCGTAGGGGGCATGGTACTTTAGATAACCTCACCGCTCTCCATGTGGTTACTGATAAATACGTGCAGGTGAGAGGGGGGGTGGTGTATACGGCTTTTATTGATTTCTCCACAGCGTTCGATAAAGTAGATCGTAGAACGCTGTGGAGAAAATTGGCAGCTCTTGGTGTTCCAGCTTATCTATTGGAGCTTGTTCGGACTCTCCATACAGAGACTTGGTGTAGTGTCTTGCAAGGGGGCGAAAGGGGGCTCTCCCATCAAATTTCGTCCTTGAATGGCCTTAAACAAGGCTGTTTATTGGATCCCCTTTTGTTCTCCTTATATACTGTAGACCTACCCGCCGCCTTGTCTGCCAGTGAGGGTATTGCTCCGGTGATGGGGGGGACCCCAATATCCTGCTTGATGTATGCCGATGACGTCCTTATTCTAGACTTGACTCCTAAAGGACTTACAAATCGGCTACATGCCCTTCATGTTTTTGCTGCTGCCCATTGCATGAAGATTAATATATCTAAAAGTAAAGTTATGTGCATAGCCGGTAAGAAGAAGTGCCGATCTGTAAATTTTGGATGGTATATCGGGGGCCAAAAACTGGAGGTTGTTAACTCCTATACCTTCCTGGGGAAAATTATCACGGCTAACTTGAGTGAGAGGCCCCATATTGAGCATAGTTCACGCAAAGCCCTCGCCCATGGCAAAGGTTTAAACTCCCTCTATCAGGCTACGGGGAAAAGGCACTTTTCGTGTTTACTGGAGGTGTACAGGTCTAAAATCCCCGCAACGATACTGTATGGTATAGAACTTATAGAGGTGAAATATTGGGACTTTTGCCATAAGATTGAGGGGAAACTCTTAAGATCCCTATCTTCTCTGAATACTGCGTGCTCTTTGGCCGCTTGTAGGCTCGATTTCGGTCTCAGGAGCAGTTGGGTACAGGGACTATGTGCCCTAGTAAAATGGGTGGCCTGCCTGGCTAGAGCTGAACTAGGGACGATGAGAGCTCTCCTCAGAAGTGAATTACTGGGTAATTTCAAAGAGTTTTCACAACTTGTAAGGAATTTTAGAAAAGCCGTAACCCTTCTAAAATTAGATGAAAACACCTTGTTTTTGTATTCTCCCTTACAGTTAAAACTCGTATTAAAACAGGCCTCGTGGGAACTATGTTTTCAGTCTGATAAGAAGTTAATCTGTGAAAAAAGGGATGTAGACCTTCTCCTTAATTCTTATGTGATGAAGTTGGCCCAACCCTATGTCACATGGAACTTGCCGCATGGTATTCGTAGATTCTGGTTTCTTTTACGTTACGACCTAGTACCTTTAAATCTACTTTTATCCAAATGGTACGGTTCTTCTCCTATGTGCAATTTATGTAAACTGAGTACCCAGGATTGTATGCATGTTTTATTGACCTGCCCTGCGCTCCGTATATTGCGTCTCAGATGGTTAAAACCTATTTGTATCCGTCTGGGCATTTCCACTTTGAACGGCTTTCTCCAAGCACTTTATTGGCCTCCTAATGAAATGTTCTGTTTCTATATTTTTTACTTTTTTAAAGGTTTTTTAGCTATTTATTAACATGCCTCTGGAGATGTTTGACATTGCTTCCTGCTGTAGATCTGTCATTGTATGTTATTTTTGTACTTAAATATGTTTCTCAAATGTCATAATCTTGATATGTACTTGTCTTCTGCTTTTATCATTGTAAACTTCTATGTGGCCCTCTTTTGAGAGCCAAAACATAATAAATAAATTGATTGATTGATAGAAAAATGAACTACTATGATAAAAATAAGTGGTTTCATGGTGATCTGAATATGAAAGATATTGTAGGTATGAGAGATTTGGGTTGCCCAAACACTATCATTAAAATCAGCAGAATGCTGTATAAATATGTAGTATGATAATTATCAAGAGGTAACAATTCAAGTAAATCCACTTGGTTTTGAAGGTGCATTTTTTATTAATACCTTCGATATTTGACAATCTGAATCAACATTATGAAGATCACACTTCATTATCACAAACAAATAGAGGAAGCACAACCCATTAAGTAACACTAGACAAGTTCCATAAATCCAAATTACATAAATGAAAATACAGTTTCTCTGAAAAGTACCTAGTCATATTACTTTCAGCAAGGTGCAACCACCTGGCTGTCATTCATCAAGAGTGAGACACCTTCCTCCACACTTCTCAAATCTCCCCCTCCCCCCCCCCACCATCCCCCGAATAGACTGTTGACATGTTCCCAAGGCGAATTTCCTCTTGTTTACAGTTATCAGCAAATATGTGCACTCTAGATTTATTTTTCCCCACCAGGCAAGCATTCTTGTGGATGGAGAAGGCCCCCCGCCCACTACACCCCAATAAAATACTGAAGTGTGTTGGTGGCCTTCACACTCAATTTGCACAATTAAGCCAATTTTACAGGGAATGAACGTGAGCTCATAAACTGGGCCTCAAACACCTTGGGATGGTGGGTTAAATGCCAAGGCTCGCCTGGAAAGCTAAATCAGAACAGAAAAAAGTTTCCATTCATGTTCCCCACCAACAGGAAAGCAATGAGATGCCAGCTCCTATGCCAACTCGTCAACACACTCACCCGTTGCGGGGAACCACCAGCAGAGGCTGCCAGCTGAGGAGCCCCTTCGTACCCAGTGTGAGGAACACTTTTTACTTTCTGCCAGGGAGCATTTTCAAAAGAAGAAATAAAGAACTCTTATCCCTTTCTTAGTGCAAGTAGTGGCAGGAAAAAAATAAACTCTGTGCTAGAGAGAATTTTCAAAAGAAAAAATAAGAAAACACTTCCCTTTCTTAGTGCAAAGTGGCTGGATTTGAAAGATAACCAGAAGGCCAAGGCACACCTCAAAAGACACTGAGGACACTTATTTTGCATATTTATTGCATAGTGCTTAGAAAAAAGGGGCATTGTGGAAAACATATTATACTCTTCGGGCCCACAAAGAGCAGCAGTGACCTGCCTTCCAAAGCCTCTTAAATGTTTTCAAACTTTTAAGTCAGCTTAAGTCTCCTAGGTAGAAAGACTGACCAGGGAAGGTTTTCCAGTCGATGTCAGATTCTTGGAGACTTTAGTTTTATAGTTTTAGGGTTTTGAAGGTGCAGGGACCTGTCTTTTGTGGTCCTGCGGCTAATTGGTATCAAGCTAAAGGTACAAAAGCTTACACTATATCTTATTTGATGTTGTTCTTTATTAACAAGAATGATTTTGACAACAGACTATGATGTCTTATGTTGAGTGTCATTGCCATCTTGCTCTGTTTAATGTTGTTGCATTTATTTTATTATGATTTGTTTATATTTAATTAAATGTTGTTTGTTGCATGTTTGAGGGCTGTGTCACCGCCCCACGCCATATCCTATTATTATACCTTGGAGGCTCTGACTTGCTACGCTGAGTGGGTCAAGTGCTACAAAACACACTTAGGGCCTAATTTATGGCATTTTGGCGCAGGGCAGCACCGCAAGGCCCCTTGCTGAGCTGTCCTACATTAAAGTGAAGGCGCACAAATGCACTGTATTTAAGCAATACGGTGCATTTCTGTCCTTCCTGCCTGCTCTGATGCCATTTTGGCAGCCTAGTGCCAACATAGGCCCCTTTGCAGCATGGTGCAATGGTGTCTACGTTGCATGCATGATTGTTTTGGGGCAGATAGGGGCACCTTCCTGCATAAAAACAATCCTATGAGGCGTTTTCCTCTCCAGAATGCAGCACACATGGATTGAGGAAAAAACAAGGAGAAATAAAACTAATTTCTCCTTGTTACACCTCACCTCATGAGGTGTACAGATTAGACGCTTATCCAGCTTTACATCACTTTGTAAATATGGGGCAGAGTCAAATTCTATGGGTGTGGCTTGGAAAAACTTACCATAACGCCCATGGAATGCCTTCCAGGGGGCAGAGTAAGGCGATGCAGCGATTTGCCCTGCGCCACCTTACTCATGATTTATGAGGCCACTCAAAACCTCTCAGGGCGGCTGTGCATGGCTTCATGAATATTTATGAGAGCCCTGAGTCACACATGTGCCCCTTTATGTGGTGCAAAAGTGGCACAGGGCTCTCATAAATAAGCCCCTTAGTCAGTTCCCCATAGTTCCCAGTAAAAAGAAGGCCTGGGCTTTGTTACTTGTGAAAGACCCACATGCTTCCCACCTAAAAACAACCTTTCTCAAAACAACCAACAAACACTATGGGCCCTAATTATCAAGGGGTTTGCATAGCTTTTACACCACGCAACGAGGTGCATGTGCGACGCAACCCTCAAAATGTGATTCATCAAGACATGCAAGTCCACTTTGTGTGGCCCTGGGTGGCTTGATAAATCAGGAGTAAAGCACTGCAGAACAAATCACTGCATTGTGTTACTCCACCCCAGCGAGGCATTTCATGGTCGTTACATGGGTGTTCTCACACAATTCCCATGGATTTTGACACATTCCCAGATTGAACATTGCTGGTAGACCTGGAAATGCGCCAAAATGTTGTGCCTTCCAAGGGGAGGCGAAACTAGGAGAACTTTATTGCTCCTCTTTACTTCCTCCTTCAATAAATAGAGGAATATGCCCCAGGAAATTGTTTTGGTGCTGGAAGGGGCCCCTTTCTGCAGCAAAACAATCCTGCATGAAACACAGGCCCCCTTGCATCATGGTGCAAGAGTGTCTGCATTGGTGCTAGACAGCCTGCTGTGCTACAGTGTTGGTAAGAGCCAGGAATGTGCTGTATTGTGATAAATAGGGCACATTCCTGCATTTTCCCTGTAACGCAGCGCAGTGCAGCAAGGAGACTTGCTGTGCTGCGTTAGTTGTACATAAATATGGCCCTATACATCTCTCCATTGGGGCACAACATTAAAGATGAAAACATTGTCACATATTTCTATTTTTCCTACATATTTTGATAGGCTTTTCTTTCTACGCATTTGATCTGTTCCAGAATTCAGATTATTTTTTTACTCACCAGAATCGGATAGCTTAAAGGGTTCACTCGAGGTTTCGCACGTTTCCAGTACCAAGTGAAAGTTAGTAGAAAGCACAAAAATATGGGCAATTGACTACCACTTAAAAGACTACAACACCTGTGGCAAAACATGTTTTTGGGCAACTCTACCTGTTCCTGAAAGCTGGGAAGACGGTAGCAAAGCAAACCTTTTGTTGAAGGCAATCTTAGACAAAACACATACTTGTTTGCCCAGCACATTTTTTACGTTTTCCCTCCAAGAATTGCAACGTGTCTATATTCCTAGTAACTCCACAAACCCAGGGTATTTATAGAATTCTCAACATCTGGAATAGAAGGATGAAAATTCGGCTTGTATAGCTTTCGTGGACATCAACAAATTAAGGGAAATCCTCAGCACTTAATGGGTTGAGAGCTTTTTTTCAACATAATAGTGAAATCAAAACTTATAGAACAAACTAGACTTTCTTAAAATGAATAAAACAAACCTGGTTTCTGAAAACTAACGGTCAAGACTGACAAAATTAAGCCACTTACTCAGTGTAGGCCATCTTGTAGATATCTATCCGGCTACATCCTTCAGGTTTCCCCCACTAACATTTTCTACCATCTAGAAAGGTTTCATAGTACAAAGGTAAAACCTTTACCTGAAACCAACCACTAGATTCTCTCCAACTCACTCACAGGCCATCTAGATCCTGGTTGCATGTAACACACTTGGGGGCACTATAGAAAGAGAAAACACAATAAGGGTGTCCCTTCCTGCACATAAACAATCATTAACTAATTAATTAAATAATGACAATTTGCTCCTTCTATGTGAGATGCATTCTGCAGCACACACAGAAGCAACAAATTACCATTTTTGATTGTTTATGTGCAGGAAGGGACTCCTTGCACATAAACAATCATTCCTTGCAATGCAGGCACCCTTGCACTATGGTGCAAGGGTGCCTGCGTGGGTGCTAGGCAGCTAATTTTAACGACAGTGCTAGGGAAAACACTGTGGTGTGACATAATATTGTAAATACGGCACATCACTGGGTTTTTTAAATGATGCACCGTGGCGCTGGCTGCTCCATATGCTTCTTGGGCTCACATTAAAGGTTGGCTCCTATTGGGTGCGAGAATTATTACATCTGATAAAATCAGCACCAAGATATTTGTTATTTATCAATTGCAATATTTTTCACCTTTCAAAAGTTTTATGGGAATAGCATTTGGATGTTGGTACTTACAGTCCCAAATTCGGTATGTTCCAGTATTTACCAATCATTTCCCCAAGAAGAAATACTGGCTGGGTTATTTCTCTCAAAGTTCATCATTCTGAATGTGCAATACAGGAGTTCACTCCTATATTGAAATTTATCAGTACACTCCTAATACGTTCCTCTGCTATTTTAGTTTGGCATTACTTTTTATTCACCACAGAAAACATTAAAGGCTTTTTTTCCAACAATTTATAAAAGTACATCTGATTTTTCCTAATTTTTTATGACTTTTTTCTTATTACAATTATGTCTTTTTAACTAACTTTGCCAGGACGTTTTATACTTGCCCATATATCGCATACATTGTCATTGATAGCGACTTTGATCCTTGGGCCAATCTACCAAGGGCGACTAAAAGATTCCACCCAAAATGTGTTTGACTTTGTTGGTCGGATTGTTTGGGTCTCATGGAATATCATTTAACATGAAAATCAAGATCCTGGCCCCTATTTCCCATGGCCATGTGTAGGAGTGAAGTATCCAGCTGTTTTCTTTCGCAGGACTTTAATTCTAGGGTTAAACCGGGTGATTGAGGGTACTTCAGAAAAATCTTTGGTTTGGTGTAAAGCACCACTCATTCACTCTATAAACATAGGTCATGTATTGTCGTTCAAGCATGTCAGTAGAAGTGATTCAGCACCGGATTGCCATTATTTCCATTCTGTCCTCCTGTTCAGTTTCATTTGTTGTACTGTTCCTGCTTGGAATGAGCTTGAATCCTCTGGTGCCCTTGCTGTTTGTGATAATTATTCAATCACAGTCCACTCAGAGCACATAACCTAAATGGGAGGCACCCCGCGCAGGTAATTCCAGACACAACACTCTGAACAGAATGTAGTTTTAGGAAATATAGAAAGAATGGCCAATTTAAAAAGTAAATTGGATTTAATGAAGAAATGGAAACAAAGTGTGTGCATCTATGGAAGTCAAGCAGCGATACACGTAGATCTTCCTAAGTTATTCTCTGACCACAGCAAATAGTGTCACATTTTAGGTCAATTATCCGTAGAAATCATGACGTTACCCATTTCTCTGCATAAAAACAGCTCCAAAACTGGAAGAGCAGCATACAGTGTTCTAGTAAAAACAAATTACAATAAGTTAACGACGTGTATGTTGTGCTTTATATTGTGTACTTTTTTTGGACTTTCACAGAGCTTGTTGCTACTCAAGATTTGTTGTCTTGGAGCCTCACTGTAAATAAAGACACTAATGCAGCCAGGAACTCCAATTACAGCGAACATAATTAAGCTTTGAGATTTTTCCTGCAAACCAGATATGTAGAAGAAGCACAAAGCGATAAGAGAAGCTTACTCCATAGTGGATAGGTCAGCATAGTACTTTGAAGATGCATCTCTTACTGTTAGACCTGGGATCCTTGCAGTGGTTTCCCCTGATGTTTTTGCCCTCCCACCTCCTGTTTTGCTGACTTCAGGATGCTGTGCACTTTATCGCTGCTGACCAGTGCTAAAGTGCATGTGCTCCTTCACTAAAACAAGGTAATGTTTGGCTTATCCGCAATTGCCATTTTTAATTTACTTATAAGTCCCTAGTAAAGATAGTAAAGTGCCCAAGGCCTGTAAATTAAATGCTACTAGTGGGCCTGCAGGACTGATTGTGCCACCCAATTCAGTAGCCCTTTAAACATGTCTCATGATCGCATTGCAGAACCTGTGAGTGCAGTGTAAACTGCCATGTCGACCTGGCAAGTTAATTATCTTGCCAGGCCCAAACCTTCCTTTTTAATACATATGTCACCCCCAAGGTAGGCCCTAGGCAGCCCTAAGGGCAGGGTGCAGTGTATTTAAAAAAAATAGGGCATTTACTTTTAGGTTTTACATGTTCAGGAAATGAAAAACTCTTAAATTCGTTTTTCACTTCTGCAAGTCTTTTCTCTTACATAGACTAACATTGGGATTATCTTATTACATTTTGTATGTGAAATTTCCAATTGGGAAAATATAGATATTTTGAGTTTGGTGTCTCTGGACTCACAATTTATAATAACAACTTATTGTAAAGTTGGATTTCAAGTTGCAAGCCTGAAAATGGCACTTTTAGAAAACTGGAATTTTCTTACTTTAACCATTCTATGCCATCACCGGTCTCTGAATACACGTCTTGGGTGGGTTACAGCTTGACTTTGTGCATTCCCTCTAGACAGCCACACACAAAGAGAACTTAAGTGTGCCTGGTAGGCCATTCACATTCTCAGTGGCCATCACCAGGCTGATGACAATCCTGTGCAGGATGGGAGAGAGGAGCTGACATGTGCACCTGAATAGGGCAGTGACTGTCCCTACACAAGAAGCTGAATACACCCCTGTAGTGGGTCTGGGGCCAGGGCAGGAAGGGCAGGGACTTGTGGACTTCAAAGGCCTCTCTTTGAAATCTCCCCCCTTCAAAAGCACAACTGGATAAAAGTACTGGACCCCTGACACCACCATCTCAGTACACTTTTTTATCTGGGGACACTGCCAAGTAGAAGGACTGCTGTGCTCCTGAAAGGACTGTCACTCTGCTGGACTCATATTTACTCTGCTGTGCCTGCCCTGCTGCCTGCTGCTCTCCTTGCCTGATGGTGAGAAGGGCTGGATCTGCATCTCTACTTACCCAGAACCAAGTGACTCCAAGGGCTTGCTGAATTACCTCTTGTTCTGAAGACTGAAGAACATCAAAGACTTCCAATAACCCTGCTACCGCCTTTGGACTCTGCCAACTGTGATTCCTGCGCTGCCAAATGGTGCCAATGCAGTTCTGGGCCCTTGCAAGTGGGTTTTTCTGGCTATCTATGCAAAAATCCACGTATTGTCAACTTTGCGTTCATCAGAACTGAAGCATTCTCTTCGGTGGTGATGCATCGCCACTTCTAGGGCATCACAGCTCTGGCTGTGTGGCTCGATGACAACGCATTGCCTCCAGGGGTTTGATGATGACGCATCGCCCAACTGCATGAGTCGGAACAGACACATCACCTACAATTTGATGGATCAAGGATTATGCATTGCCTCCGACTACTCCTCGTAGTTGCTCCTCAACGCTTCCTCTGTGAAGGTACTGTTTGCAGTAGGCCCTGCATGGTTCCTGTATCCGCCCCATGCTCCATTGTGGTCACCCAACTTTTCAAATTTGACCAGGTCCAGTGGACCAGATAGTTCCAGTAGGCGCTTTATGCTTTTACTCACTATATTTCAATATTTTCTTGAAAAATTCATAACTCCTGTTCCACTTATTGGATTTTTGTTGTTTTGCTCATGTTTTGTTCATTAAACTAGGGTCTATTTTCCTAAACTGGTGTGGATTATTTTTGCATGGCTTTGTCATTGTTTTACTGTATTAAGTGTTAAACAAATACTTTACACATTTCCTCTCAAGTTAAGCCTGCCTGCTCTGTGCGAAGCTGCCAGAGGGTGAGAGCAGGTTAATTTAGGGTGTGTATCTGACTTTTCCTGACTGTGATTGTGGTTCCTGCTATGGCAGGGTGCATAATTAAGCCAACCAGAAACCCAATTTCTAACACTTACACACTGGGAGTCATTGAAGAGCCTTGATATGGTGGGGGAAAAGGGTCAAATGTCTTGATGCCCAATAGAAGGCAGGCGGTCATATTTTGAGTAAGCTTCAGTTTAGCTGTTTTTTAGAAAGCCCTAGCAAGACAGATTTAGAACAGCTTATCCTTGATAAAATGGAGGCTTTAATGATCGCCTTCCAGACACTTTTTAGGAATAAGAGGCAGGGTTTTTTCAGGACTTTGAGAAGCAACACACATGAGGAGGCCAATTTTCTGGGTGAGTTTCTGGAATGAAAGAACGGGGTCACATCTCTCTATCATGTCCTTTGACATGAAGCTATTCACATTTAGATCCTTCTTCACTTTCTTCATATTTTTTTATTGTCTTTATTGAGTTTTTTTAGATGGTAAAGCAGTTGACAATTGCATAATCTCAGCCATTCACAACATTAATTCCCATGGAAACAAATTGTTAACATATACTTTATTAGCTAGCTCTATAAAGCGTACAATAAGACAGGTTGATACGATGCTGTGGTATCTCACAGGGAATCTGTTTGGAGGTATGTGGGGAGTTCCCCTCGCTGGATTATTCGGGGGAAAGGACTGAATAAAGGTATCTTGTGTTAAGGTTTGGAGATGTGTGCGAAAGGGTGTCCAGATACCCCTAGGGTCGGCTGTAGGAGTTTGCTGATTAGCCTAGTCTTCCCCCATGCCCTTGCAACTGCTCATGCTCTCCAGCCAATCCGGTACAGTGGGTGGCTTGGCGCTACCCCAATGCAGGGCTATCTCCCTTTTGCCCAGTAGTAGCGCCATGGAAACTAGACATCGTATTGTGTGCACGACATTTTGGGTATACCCCAGGAGGTCAGTCAGAGGGTCTGTGGACATGACATTGGCAGACATAGCCTAAATGTGAGAGTATATAGCCATCCAGTAGGTGGCCACTGCTGGAAAAGTCCAGGTTAGGTGTGCGAAATCCACACCAGGAGCATAACATTTTTTACATCAATCAGATCTGGAGGGATCAAATTTAAAGGATGTCGGCTGCGAAGAGGCAGTACCTGTGTAAGTATCTGAATTGCAGTAGCTTGTGCCTCTGGTTGATGGAAATATTCTTGGTTTGTTTGCAGCAGTAGCTCCATATATGGTCCCTGAGCTGCATCCCTAATTCTCTTTCCCATTTGCCCGCACTCGTACAGTGGTGTCCTATCTCAGTGCAATGCAGAAATGGTAGAGTCTAGAGGTCATGTGGCTTCTGTCTGTGGCCGTGATCAACACATACAGAGGTGGAAAGTCATCTGGTGGCAGTAGGTAGGTGGGCATAAGGGAATGTAAGGTGTTGTGTAGTCTCCTAAAGGCAAACAAATCCATATGTGGAATATCTTGTGCTGGTATGGTGCCGGTTAAGTGTAGGTCATGACCATTCAGAAATAGATCACCTATTTTATGAAATAAATAATGTTCTAGCATGCGTTTGACCAGCGTTTCCTTAGTAAGGGGGAGCCATGGGTTGTTGGGAAAGGGAAGACCACGGGTCTCCCGTGGTATGCCCTTAGGTAGAATCTGGGAATGGAGTAGTCCTTCTAGTTGAGTGCACTCTGGGCGAATTTATGGGATGCGTGCATCAGGGTGGTACCACCAATAAGTGTAATGGCACTGGGAAGCAAGATAATCCAAACAAACATCTGGGATGATGAATCCCCCTCGGTCATAGGGAAGCGTGAGGGTGTCCCAACTAATTTGTGGATGACCTCCCAACCATACCAAGCATTGTTAAGTGCTGCATAATGTGTGGAAGAATGTCTGTGGCAGTCGGATGGGAATGGCCTTGAATATGTATGGAACTTGAGGAGTACCACCATTTTGATTATGGCTATATGTCCTGCCATGGAGAGGGGTAGTTTGATCCATCGATCCACTTGCGCCGTGAGAGGGGCCATGGTCGGACCGTAATTACGTTGCAGAACCTGGTCCCTGTCCCTGTGTATGTGCACACCAAGATATTTAGTGCCATCTGCAGCACATTGAAGGGGGAGATCTGCAGGCAGTGTATAGGCAGTGTCTGACAACAGAAAGAGTTCTGACTTATTCCAATTGATATGGAGTCCTCATAGGTCTCTGTATCGTGCTATTTCTCGCATTAATGGGGGGAGATTTCCATGCGGGTGTTTGATGGAGAGCAGCATATCGTCTGCGTATAAGGAAAGTAATAGGGGCCATATGCTAGTTGTAGTCCACAATGCGCGTGGTTGTCCTGCAAAGTGCGGACCAGTGGGTCCATCGTGGCTATGAAAAGGAGAGGGGATAAGGGGCATCCTTGCCTGGTGCCTTGGAATATAGGAAAAGCATCCATAAGCGTGCCGTTTACCCAAAGCCGAGCCATGGGCCTGGTGTATAGTAGCTCAACCAAGGCCAAGAAAGGAGGAAGAATGCCCAATTCACGTAAGACTGCATATAGAAAGGGCCACTCTAATTAATCGAATTACTTTTAGGCATCTAACAGGGCAACAGCTGCAGTAATGGTTGGGGAGACTTTATTTAATACTGAGAAAATAGTGGGGAGGCTTAGTGAGGTCGACCGATGTGGCACGAATCCGGACTGAGCCAGTGATATGATCTGTTCCATCAATAAAGAAAGCCTAGTAGCAAGGATTTTTGATAGGATTTTATTATCTAGGTTTAACAGCCAGAGGGGGAGATATGAGGTGCAGTGGCTAGGGTCTTTGTCTGGCTTTTGTAATACTGTCAGCACTGCTTCCCGAAGCAGGGGAGGTAATTCGCCTGTACTGAGTACCTCATTGTATACTGTTAGGAGTTACAGAGCCAGCTGTCATTTGAAAGCTTTGTAATAGGCTCCTGTCAGCCCGTCCAGTCCCAGTGCTTTGGTTCTGTGCAATGCTGCAAAGGCTTGAGTTACCTCCTCCAATGTAATGGGTTCGCTTAAGAACTCCTGTTAGGCATTCATCAGACAGCCACACCATTGCGATCCCCTCAAGGTATGAGGAAATCTCAGAGGGGCCTCCGGTGGCACAGGCTGTGTATAAGTTCTGATGGTAGCGTTTGAACTCATACAGGATGTTTTCCCCCCGTTGATGACTGTTCCTTCATCGGAGCAGAGCTGCTATATAGTCTTTAAAGCTTAAAGATGTTCGGTTTTTATGGCCACTTGCTTGAGCACTCACGCCATTCTTTCCATGCATTTCTGTGTAGTAGCAGAGGCATCCTCCAGGTCCGATACCCTCTGCCCAGCATTCTCTAAGCTTATTGCGTGGAAGTCTAGTCATTCACCTAGCCTGTTATTGGGGCCTGTTAGCGTGTCGAATCATGCATCAATTGCACTGAAACCTGCTTTTAGTTCGGCCATGATGGTAGCCATGTAATCAGTGGTGGTTGTTTCCGGGCCATCACACGTGGGCTCGTCCATGTCAGAGTGTGCGTCCCTGCCCTCCAGGGGCATTGTGCAGTCAAAACTGAGTCGTCTCTGCTTGGGTTCTGTACTGCCCATGGTGTGGCTGTGATGTGCCATGGTGTCCCCCCAGAGCAGGTGGAGTTAGGGGCCATCGTCCAGGAGTAGGTGGCGCTTCTTCTGCTGCTTTGCCTGTTTCAGTTTAGTTGAGTAGGCTCTCGCGTTTCCTCTAATGCCGCATAGGCTAGGCACCAGCCTCGTTGATGGTCGTTTGGCCCCTGTCAGGGTTGTATCTAGTCCAGTTTCCCTATTGCCTATGCGTGAGTTGCAAGGTGGGCTCCGAGGTAGCGGCTGGTAATGGTTGGGTAGCTCTACTGTATGGTGTCCACTCCCCCTGTGGACATTATGGTCTCTGAAGCAGGTTTCCGGGGCGCAGCGGAGCATTAGCGCTGGGCTGCACTTGGCATGCACTCCTGTGCAGTAGTTCTTTAGCCAATTTTTATATAAGCGGGGGTGTGGGCATGTATGACTTTCCCCGCAGATCCAGATCCCCTCTCAACGCTGTTCCTTAGGGGATCCGGCGGTGGCCCTCCGGCATGTCTTACATTCTCAGCACGTCGAAAAGGCATTGCAGTGGCATTCCTGGTGTCGCAACACGGGATATGGAGCCCCCGGTGTATCTGCAGTCCAATGGAGGCGATCCGGATCTCCCTCTGGGCCGCACATCGGGTGACTACAGCAGTAGACTACGCTTACGTGCATTCTCACACTCATAGCTGCTTATTCCTAACGAGAGCATTTCCCACAGCATCATGCAGCCGAAAGCAACCAGACCGGCAGGGAGGCGCTGCATGCAGGACATGATGCTGGAGGGTGGTGACAGCCCAACGCGATCCGTCGATCCTGGCCTCAGGCTTGTCCGCAGCCCCTGTTACCGCAGGCCCTACGAGGTCATGTTGGGCATGCTCTCTCCCACCTCGAGGATTAATGCAGCAGGTGCGGTCTTTTCCTCATTTTTGGGGTGTCCAGGCTGTCCGGATTCTCCGCATACATATTGCAGTCCTCAGTGTGTGTTATGGGTGGTGTTTGGCGGTAATTGAAAGCTGATTTGAGTCGCCTTTGTAGGAGCTTCACGGAGATGCGGCCATCTTGGTGGATGTCGCGGCCACGCCCCCCACTTTCTTCATATTAAATATGTATAATGATTTTAACCAACAGTTCCAACAGGTTTGTGAAACAAAATGTGTTTCTCTGAACTGTTCACTTTTGTAGGCTGAAACTGCAGCAAGGGGGCCCGAAGTGTAAGAAGTGTATCACCACACATGAATACTCATATCTTCATTTATCATAGCTTGTGCTTGGTTCTTTTATACAATTAAGAGCTGCAGGTCAGGACAGGTGTGGTGCCACTGATTTTGGTAAATCTAGTTGTAATTGTATTTTATTGTTCCTTTTGAGAATGTGGTGATATTTCATTCTCCAAACAAGCAATGTGGAACCTTTTTGAAAACAGGGTATTTAGGCTACTCCCTAATCTGGCTTCAAGGTGGCACCAGCCTTGTTTCAAGGAAGCATTTTGCAAATGGAGTAAGAAGTCATTTGCATCCATGCTAACACTGGCGCAGGTTGTACAGTTTTGGCGTTACATAAACAGCACCTGCAGCCACCCAAATATGTACATTTGCAAAACCAACTCCATATTTAATCAAGAGATGACGGGGATTTGGAGGGAGGAGAGAGGGTTATGCTAGTCAAAGTGATGCTGGGGTGTCGCTGGGGTCGCTGCGCTCCATGTCTCATAGTGGGCCGTGCCACATAGACAAAGCAGCGACATCGACTGTCACAGAGATAGTTCATTAGTCTGCCGGAGGCCAAAGTTAGCCTTTTCTATATTTGTATGAAAAGTCCAACTTCAGTGACAGCCACAATTTATTACTGAACATAGCAGAGCTTAGAGTTATGGAAATCGTTCATAGGCCAATGGCCAGGGCTGAAGGCTGGAAATGATGGCTTGCAAGGCGGCGCTCAATGAGCCGCTGAACGTGCTTGGATGACCTTTTCTCATAGCAAGTCACTAATCCCTAATAGCCAGCTGGTGTCCTGACAAGGTCCATACTGAATTTATGATTTAGCTTCATAAAGCCAGCTTGAAATGACTGTCATAGTAAAACAAAAGAAGGCACCCTCAGCTTACACCAAGCGTGGAAAAAACTATAAAATGATTTTACTTCTAATGTACACTAATAAATACAGTAAATATGTGAATGGTCAAATGATTATTAAAATATATGTATATACTATTACCTCTAATACCTCTAATACTCTTTGGCTGAAGAAAATACCAAACGTTTATTATTTTTTAATAGATTTTGATTTGACACATCCGTCTTCCAGCTGCATCTCACTGAAGATTCATCTGCGTATATGCTTGAGGCATTACGGTAAATTGAACCTTGTGTGCTACTACTGCTCCAGCGACTCTGAACTCTACCCCAAAAGCTCGGCCTTCTTGCCCCTGTATCAACCCTCTCCCACTCCGAGCCTGCCCTAGAGATGCATTCAGGTACTGTGAGCGCATTGCCTTCTCTCTTGCCAAAGCTACCACCAGTCATGGCCGACTAAAATCTACACATTTCCACGTGGCCACTCAATCGAAACCATTATTATTTGCAGGCTGGCGCACGTGACTACATTTGACCACCTGTTTCATGCAAAAGGATAGATCTTCAAATTTCCATAGCAGGTTATTTAAAAAAACTGAGGTGAATCCGAAAATGCCAGGCTCATTCCAGCCACTGCGAGTCACGTCTTGGAAGCAGTATTACATCAAGCACAACCAGGAGAGACCTTTTACACAAACCGGATTCTCAATTGGACAAGGTGCACTGCAACTCCCATTGGGCTTTGTTGCAAGAGCTCGCTTGGCTTATGCACTGGTTGCCGATTCGAGAGGGGATCAAACTAACATCCGGCAATGGACCAAGGCGTTTGAGTGATGTATTTTTACTTTATGTATCAAGTTGTAAACTTTGCTGAGGGTCTGTCTCTGCCATCTGGATCTCCAGGTCCAAAACATCGGAGAAACTGGATGCAAGGATGAGCATACTCAGTACAGATGTCTGAGTTCTGAAATAATTAACCAATCCAATTCACAGTTGTATGGAACAATCCTATATTCAGGAGGAGGTTCAAAATGCCATAGTTTGTGCACTATAAATGACAAGAAACACAAACAGCGAAGAGAGACAGCTACTAGCATGTACCAAGATATTGGCTATTCCAGTGTTTAATTTCTAATAAAATAACAAAGTAAAAAATAAGTGCAGGGGGTCAAGATATTGCTCAGGAGGGCACTGCAGCTTGCTTCTTCTATGGTCCCTGCCAGCTCTGCCCAGTACCAGTATTGCTGCCACCTACTAAGCGGCTTATTTATGAGCCCCTTGCGCCGTCGGTGCGTCACGTTGCGTAACGCACCGACGGCGCAACCTGCTGCATGAAATTTACAAGCACACGTAAAGCCACCCTTACTTGTATCGCCCCATTTCACGCAACACGTTGCGTGTTAGGGGCGTGATATGGGTGTTGCTGTGGGTGTTCCCACTCTACACCCATGGCCACTGATGCATTTCCAGATTTACGAGCAATCGTTAACTGGAAATGCGTAAGGATGCTAAGCCACCCCCAGGGGTGGCGTAGTGAGGCACAGCGAGAAGATTTTCATTTCTCCTCGGTTTTTCCTCTTTCAATGCGTGCTCCATTCTACAGCAATGTAATTGCAACAGTATCTCAGTAGGAGTTATTAAATTATTTGTAGTCGTATGTACAAGACATTACAAACACACAGAGAGAAAAAAGAGGCTGCAAAAGTTTTTTTTGGATTGATGCGCCCGTAGGCGTCATGTATTAAAGGAAGATTAACAAATTATAACAGCACTATACGGTCCAATTACCAAAACAACCCTAAGGGAAAAAGTGTACAATGTGCTCGTGACATAAGTGTGACGGCGCAAGTGACAACGTGTATAAAACCATAGCAAGGGGCGCAACACAGTAAATACAAAGTATGTACAAATTCAAGGTTCCAAGCAATAGTTTCAATTATTCATTTGAACGTTCTCAAGGAGTAATTTTCGGGAACCAAAAAGATCAAAGAGCGCCAAAAGGATTTGGAGCTGATGGGAACACGTTGCGTGTTAGGGGCGTGATATGGGTGTTGCTGTGGGTGTTCCCACTCTACACCCATGGCCACTGATGCATTTCCAGATTTACGAGCAATCGTAAACTGGAAATGCGTAAGGATGCTAAGCCACCCCCAGGGGTGGCGTAGCGAGGCACAGCGAGAAGATTTTCATTTCTCCTCGGTTTTTCCTCTTTCAATGCGTGCTCCATTCTACAGCAGGCATTGGAAAAGGAAATCATCTCTAGTGATTGTTTTTGTGCAGGAAGGCGACCCTTCCTGCACAAAAACAATCTCCCCACGACGCAGGCATCCTTGCACCATGGTGCAAGGGTTCCTGTGCTGGCACATGGCAGCCGTTTGTGCGCCAGCGCAGGAGGAAGCACAGAGATGCCACATGTTGCTGTAAATATGTTGCATCCCTATGCCTCGATAATATTGCAGCGTGGCGCAGCAAATTAACTTGCAGCACCGCGCTGTGTTAGTTTCCCACCAACTACTACACATCGACATATGTGACAATTTTGACTATACCAGGTGAACCAAAGCTATAAGAATCACCTGGACACGCATACATTTTATGGTGAATTGCTAAACACTTTACTCATGTGCTCTTTTTAAAATAAATGGACAGTGCCACAAAGTGGTGGACTGTCACAAACACAAACATTAGCACAAATTAAGCACTGGGTCACTATGCGCCAACATTCTTGCTTCTGTTCTCCAGCATGCCCTTGCAAGATGTAAAGAAAATGTGCATAGCAGCAACTTTTCTTCAAAGATGCTGAACTTTACAGTCATGAAATAAAACTCCAAATAGTCTGATAAATGATTTGCTGAGTGCACTTTCTGCGATCAAAAAACGTATCTTTTGAAATCCCCAATTCCAGGGAAAGGAATAGAAGCATAAGCGGACTGTCTCATTAGAGCAGAATACATTATAGGCGAGAAAAGCACTATCTTTTTAGACTTTAACAAGATATGGCTTTCATATTTGTCGGAAAGTGGGTCAAATCTAGTCTCGGACAGAGTAAATAGGCTTACCGTTGGGCTTGGAGCAGATCCCAGTGTAGTGAAAGTCGCAGGAGAAGCAAAAGGCTGCCCTGCAGGGACATAGCCACGAATATCCAGCCCAGGAAGTCCATTTGAAAGGGGCTGACGTAAGAATCGATCCCAAAGCTACTGGTCAGGTCGAACTTCACCTGGTTGTACGAGAGCTCCATTAGCCCGTGGCCCAGACAGAATTGTGGGAAAATTAGAAAGGCCCATCTGAGGATGCTGTGTATATATGTCAGATTCTAAGGGGGAAAA
This sequence comes from Triturus cristatus, assembly GCF_964204655.1. Lineage (NCBI taxonomy): Eukaryota > Metazoa > Chordata > Amphibia > Caudata > Salamandridae > Triturus > Triturus cristatus. The sequence continues at coordinate 395,747,848 of NC_140588.1, read as the reverse complement.
GAAGGATGAAAAGTTCCAGTATTATACAAGTGTAATTAATATGGGGAAAATGCATGTCAACAATGCCGCTGAAACTAAGCAGCAAACACACGTAGCATAATGTTGGTCATGTTGAATATTGTAAAATAAAAGGTATTGATATTGCTTGAATGAATGAATTATCTGAACTTTATTACTTCACAGACAGATTAATTAATGAGGCATTAACAGAGCAAATGATTTTTAAAAGTGGTGCACAAAATGTATTTTTCGAAAAACACTTTTCATTGGAATTATATGAAAATGCGGGGTAAACGAAATTCACATAATTTGCGTGGGTACGTGAAAATCCGCAAACATTATGTGAAATGTCAAACCATGATTTACCGTTATATTTGAGCATGCAGTGCATGAATTTTGAGCATGAATTTTGAGCTAATAACGTAGCACAAAAACCCGTGCCAACATCTACAGCCACTCATGTTCTGCTTGCTCGTGTTGTTTCCGTAGTGGCATAGTTTCAGGAATTTCGTACAGGAAGCATAATATGAAAGTTAAGTTATGATGTGAGATCACACTGTCAAAATAGAAATTTTACTCCATCACAATACTGCATCACAATATTAAAAATATAACATATTTTATATAACTCTAGTTAGCTGTAATGCCATCACACACTGTTGTAAATTATACACCTTCTCTAGTGCCTGACAATTCATAAGATTATGTGCAGGACAAACACCTATAATTTAGTTCCAGTATTTCTGTTGTGGCCTGAACTAAGCAGTGACATTGCATAGCGATATATGTAGGATATTTGTAACTGAATGAATCCCGGCACTCTGAAATTTTCAAAATAATAAGTATATGACCTTGATAAGTTTTTGCACCAATATGGCAAAAGTCTATTCAATCACAGGTATGAACCCAGAGATACATTCAACCCCTTCCCTGTGGGGGTAATTTCCCCGTGGTGCGGGGGTAGGGGGGGGCGCGGCGGCGCTGTGTTCGTGACGGGCTCAGCTCGTCATGACTCACAGTGGAGCTGTGCTCATGACGAGCTGAGCTCGTCACGACCCCGCCCACTGATTAATTTTCCCGCACAGGTGGGGAATTAATGGCGCGTGGGCGGGCCGCGGCCGTTATGACGAGCTCAGCTCATCATGAGCACATTTCCACTGTGACTCATGACGAGCTCAGCTCGTCATGAGCACTCAGGGCCGGCTTTAGGGCGGTGCAACCGGTGCCACCGCACCGGGTGCTGGCTTCCTGGGGGCACCGTGTTTGAAAGTTTATAATGCTTTTGAAGCACCTGCTGCAGCGTTTCTTTCCCCCGCAAATTACCAGGCCTCACATAAATGTCAAGATAACTCGTGTGATTAATTATCTTCCTGGAGAGAGATCAGCATTTTGTATAGTTGAGGTTTTGACTTTTAGGTGAAGTTAGTGCAGAGGGTTACTATGCCTGCTGCAAAGAACCAGTACCAAGTAGATTACAGAGTGCGTATGATGTAAACAGATCAGCAGGTTACTGCTTTCAAAAGAGACATCCTTTTGTTACTTGCAATTTATAACTTAAAGTCCTAATATAGGATAGTGAGCTATTAACTTTCATCCTAGAACTGCATACACACTGCAAAGTATACATTATTAGAGCATTGATTAATGTTGCAAAAAGGGTTAATTTGGCTAGAAATCGATTTTCATTTTTAAAGAAAACTCCCAACTATGCTGTTTCTTTTCCGACTCTAAGTTTGTGCTTCTCCACATCAAGCACTCTTAAACTATACTGCCTACCAGTATGGATGACATGTGACTCCTACACTTTTAGTCCTTTGGCTTATGTAACATTTCCTATACACTGATTTACACACGTATGATTGATTGTCTCTCTGTAATGTGTGTATGATGCAAAGTGCTCGGACACCCTACACTGGTATGAGTGGTGCTGTATAACTAATTCAATGCATCTGAGAGGGTGTGGTTATGGAGACTTGGTCACTGTTAAAGGGTGCTAGTGAGAGAATTCGTGGTGGAGGTGGTCATTGGGGGGCACCAGCAAACATTGTCGCACAGGGTGCCACCAGCACTAAAGCCGGCCCTGTGAGCACTCAACCAGTTAAAAAGGATTTCTGCAGACACCATTTCATCAATTTTTTACATACAAAAATGGTTTTACATGGAAGCTAAAAGCACCACTGTAACAATTTGTATCCTGACTCAATGCACTCAAGGTTAATCCCAAGATGAATATAGATGGCAAAATGTTTCTTTAGGGGTGACATGCATCAGTCCAAGTAAGCAGATACTGAAACAGGCTGTTTCTGCCATATTGGTGAAAAAACTTATCAAGGTCATATACTTATAATTTTGAAAATTTCAGAGTGCCGGGATTCATTCAGTTACATTTTGGTACACATGGACCCTTGAGGTTTCAGTGTCTTCTCGCACCCATGGTAGTGGGGTGTTAGTAATCCTGAGTGGCACCGCAACATACTTGATTGCTTGTTATTGCGTACAAATTCGCAAATCTATTTGTAAGCCCTGTATATATTCAAAATCCTTTGATGTGCAACTCGTTTATACACCGCTACCATTGTTTCTGTACATATTTAGGATATTTGTAGGATGGAACTGTGAGTGGTTCCAAAACTGAACTCAAACAAACGCACGCAAATTACTTTGCCCACATGCACTTATATGAATTTGACAAGCATCAGGAACTAAAATCTGCTCCTGGAACATAAATGGGCTAAATAGTGAACTTGTGTTGACTCACAGACGGCAACATCTACGCAAGTTCCATGTGGTGCTTCTGCACGAACCCTGGGCGCATGAATCTGTGCCGTTGGAAGACTTTTCAAACTTTTTTACTCCAGCAACTAAAACCCTAAAGTATGGGCACCGAAAAGGGGGTCTCACAACCTACCTATCCACATCCATTTACATGGAGGGTAAAGAGCTCAAAGGACACACATAAGGGACTGCAAATTGTGGAACTGGCTGTGAAAGCATCTATTGGTCGAATGTTCACTACAGAAATAGTGAACGTGCACATACACCCAAGCAAGACACAAAGATCGGAGCTCTGCAAAGCTCTGATGGGAGAACTTATGAACCTGAAAGTCGAAGATCCTTCATAGTTTTGGAAGAGTTCAACGTGTGCTGATGGGAGCACCATCAGCAAATGAAGTCCTAATTGCACAAGATCAAGCCTGGGGCATACAGCATCAGGAAAGCCCCAAAAGACACAAAAACCACAAGAAAGCTTGACTGTTAATAGGAAATCTTGAATATCTTGGGCTCCGGGTACTAAATGGCCATTTTGCTGGTGACCAACTCCATGGACTATCATACCACTTTAAAACTGGAGCCTCCCTGATTGACTATACTCTGATGGATGTATCACTAATGCAATATGTAACTTCGTACACCTTGGGATAGAAGATCGATAGTGATCATCACCCTCAGGAGATAGCCTTATCAACCGCTCCACTAGAACGAGAGCCATCAAACAACCAGGAGATTGCGATGTATACAATTAAAAACAATAGAATTAAATGGATACCTATTTCTTTGCCAGCTCTCATCCAGGGTGCAAATGAATTTTTCCATAACATGGATGTTACGTATGATCCATTAAGAACATGGGAACACTTCACAGTTGAATAAGCGGCCCTATTTGCAACAACAGTAGTGACTCATCACAGAGGCCCTGGAGATAATTCTTGTCCCCATGGGACACTACAGAGAAGTCATCACATCAGGGAAACAAAAAGGCAGATAAGCCAACTATGGAGATAACTGAGGAAAGCCCCAAGTGGTTTAAACCTCTGGCATAACTTAAGGAAAGGAAAAAAAGTCTTAAAAAAGTGGAAATGGAGGACTTTGAAAACTAGCAGCGAAACCTGTTTGGCTAAATTGCCCTGCGATGAAAAAAGAATGAATATGGCAAAGTTCTGGGGGACAGTAAATAACATCAACAACTCCCTACCGTGGGTGCCAGGCTCAAACATCTCAGAAGCCACCTGGGCTAGAGTCCTAACTACGCAGTTAAAAAAATTGCAGAAAAAAGGCGAACTGAACCTACGCTAACAATTAGCACACATAATATCCAGAAGCAAATCTCAAACGGGTGGCAAGAAGGCACACCAGACCCCAATGGGATTGTTCCAGCAATCTTTAAAGATACTGGGCAGACAGGGGGGCATGGCTTAGCCGGCTGCAAGATGGCCGTACCTTGAGTGGGCTCTGCTGGCCAAGCCAAAAATCTGAAGGAATCCTTTGGAATGAGGGGTGTCTGTTGACCCCCAAACACTGTGAGATGTGCCAGTCCTCTTGGTGCTCCGAACGCTGACCCCACGGAGTCCTATTGTGGCGGGGAACACCCTACATGCCATCGTGAGCGGCGTGGCCTGCGGGCGACTTTGCTCAGGGCAGCACACGCTGCGTGTGCCTAGAGGGGACCGCTAAGCTTCTATAGCCCCGGAAATTGGCAGAGCCTCGGGAGGAAACAATGCGCTCACCTGGTCGGCACGCGTGGAGGATCGGTGATCATGATGGCAGAAGAGCGCAAGATTGCGCATCCATCTGGGTGAAGGGTCGATGCGGCAGCAGGGTTGGAGAGCATGGTCTGCTGCAGACTACAGATTGGAGGTGCCGGATGGAAGACAGCGACGTACGCTCGACCCCCAGGTGAGCGGGTCAGGGACGCTGTGGGCGGGTGGGGGCATCGTTGGGAGGTGATGCTGTAGCCACGGAGGCATTGATTTCTGGGCCGAGGATCGGGTCGGGGACCGGAGGGTGCTGGGGCAGCCCCTGCCTGCACGGCATGGGGGTGGTGCGGTGCCTCATTCCCGGTCCCTGGTGTGCCTCTACGGCCACACTCCCTCATGACTCCTCGCTCCCCCCCCCCTGCAGCAGGCTGACAAGCGAGCGGCGAGGAGGGAGGAATAACGCAGGAGGCCTGCGGGTGCACTGGACCGTAACGATGAAGGCCTGCGAGGACGGCCAGCACACTGCCAGCACTGGCCTGCCCACCGCACCTGGGGGTGCATCAAGTGAGTCTGCCAGGTGCTCCCCCAAAAGTACTGAAGCGGGGAGAAGTGCTCTGATGGCCGGTGCTTCGCAACCCTGGAGGTCTGGACACGGAGCCTACCCATAGGCTGCCTCACACCGGCCCATTAATACTGAGGTGCGCTGTGACCCCTTGGACTGAGCCTGTGGAGCAGGGCGGCTGCTCGGCAGGAGGTTACAGGCCACAACAATATCAGCTTGAGACCCGTTCCCCATCTTAAGTGCTAGGTGGATAAGTGGCACGGTGCTGTCGTGGGTGGAGTTCGCCCTCCGTCTGGCTGCTGTTAGATGACCTCGGACTTGCACACGGTTGCCAGCACTGGAAAGAGGTGCCCCCAACTGAAGCAGTGCATAGACCCTACCGGAACGACCCACTGGGGGTCTCTCGGCATCGCCATGGGCTAGGCAACTTACTTTTGAAAGCAAGCGGCACAATAGACAGGGGGAAACTCACCCGATGCGGAGGAACAAGCAACACAAATGGAGGGCGCTGCCCCTCAAGATGACGACCTCCGTTCACTTCTTTTGGATGTAAAAGCCAGTTTAAGTACAATCAACTCCAAGCTGGACCAGCTAACAGCCCGACTAGATCAAGTGAAGGCTAGAGTAGACACCCTTGATGCCAAAATCACGCAACTGGAGGCGAGAGTCTTGGACAACGACGATACCCAGGCAGACGAAAAACAACGAATGTTAAAAATTTACAAAGTATTAGAACTAATAAAGCCAAGAACAAGGACCTAGAATCGAGGTCAAGGAGGAACAACCTCCGCATCACAGGAATACCGGAATCAACCGCAATCTCGCATGATGGAGGACTATGTGGAGGCACTGCTGCTCCAACGTTTTGGCACTGTACTCTCCCCAGTATTCTTCGTGGAGTGAGCACATAGGTCGATGGGGCCCAGGCTGCCACCTGGGGCACCGGCTCGCCCAATAGTGGCCAAACTGCTTAACTAACATGACCGGGACGAGATTCTGCACTCTGCACGTGAGATGGGAGAAGTGAGACACCAAGGGAATGCTCTATCTTTTTTCCTGGACTTTACGCTAGCAGTGCAGGCGGCACATTGCAAGTTCCTACCAGCCAAACGTATATTCTAAAAGCATGACATACAGGATGCCCTGCTCTACCCGGCCAAATTGTGCATAAGGAAAGGAGAAAAGACGCAGTTCTTCACAGACCCCAAAGCCACACTGTCATTTGCTAAGAAGTTGAAGAGGGCTCAGCGATCGCCCTCCAAGACCCCAGACTGGGATGGGGGGGCGCCACAAGTGACAATGAGTAAAGGACCTCACTAGCTACTCAACTGGCTGGACTGGGTCGAGTTCAAATGAAACTGCATCACGTTGCTGGACCGATGTGGAGGGTTGGTCAACTAAGGTGCCAGATCGCAATCATAGACAATAAGTTCATCTACCTGAACATGGCTTGGCCACCCTGTCCTTGTTGACAGTGAAGACCGCTGGAGAGGTTGTGCCCCCACGGGATAATTCCCTAAGTACCTTAACAGGACTTTACAAGTTTGGGTAGGGGAGGATGGAGGGCAATGCCACAACCTGATTGGGGGGTTGGTGTGGGGGGTCTAAGGAGTTTGACGAGTTTGGGGTGGTTGCTTGACAGCAAATTGTGTTTGGGCATGGTGAGGGGGTTGGGACTTGCCAAGAAGTTGAGGATAAGGAACGCAGGGTTTTTTGGGTCACAAACAGACTTGACAATTAACTCACAAACTATGTGGAATGTGTGCACATGCATGCACCCCCTCCCCCTTGCATACAGACAGAAGCTCCCTCACATTGCTGCATGCTCATAATGTTCACCAGTCATCATGGCTAACATCGCCTGTATGACATGAAACATCTGTGGTCTTATTGACTACCGGAAATCTAGATTGGTGCACGCCTACCTCGTTAGACGGGGGTGGATGTGTGCTTCCTGCAAGCAACCCACTTGACAGAGGCCACAGGGGCTAGGCTCCATGTCCGCTGTTGCGGTGAAACCTACTCTTCCATCTATTCCAAGTATGGGAGGGGGTGGCTATCTTGCTGAGGAAGGAGATACCATGGTCCACCACACACACGCTCATTGATAAGGAGGGCAGATATGTTATCACTGCAGGGAAGCTCTTCCAGCAGTCCATTACATTGGCAGCAGTGTATGGACTGAACCAGGATAAGCCGGGTTTCTACCAGAGGTCTGGAGATTATTGCAGGCCTAAGCCTGGGACAGTGGTGTGGGGGGGGATTTTAATATTGAACCAGATTGTCAATTAGACCACTTGGGGGCACGAAAGGCGGCAGGTGTCTTGAGAACAATAGTGGAGGATAATTCACTAGTAGACATATGGCGTCACACACATGGGGAACAGAAAAGTGCCACTTGCTGCTCCACATACCACGTGATCAGCTGGACAGTGTCGGTGGAACACCTTTTGCGGACGCTCTCAGACCACGCCCTGGTACGCCTTCTGCTGACCATACTGCAGACCATTTCACGAGCATTCTCCTGGCGGCTACTCCCGCATGCCTTGTGTGACACTGCGTTCAGGGAAGAAATACACTCTGCCATTACCGACTATTTTGCACGTAATGAGGGCACAGTAGAGTCACCATCTACACTATGGGAGGCCTTTAAAGTATTGATGAGAGCGGAATGTATTGGGAGACAGGCGGGCGTCCTGAGGGCAATAAGTTGCGCTCTGGGCAGATTGGAGGCTGAGATCGGCAAATTGGAACTCGAGCAGGCCACTGATCCTAGCAGTACCACGCTGGAAGAGATCGGAGACAAGATATCAGAGTACAACACGGAGGTAGAGAGGGAGGTGAAATACCTCGGGAAGGAGGTAGCGGTGCGACAATATGGGGAGGGGGACAGGCCAAGCAAAACTCTGGCAGGACTGTCCATGCAAACCGCACACTTCAGCATACGTGGCTGAACTCAAAGCCTTTAGCGATCAGGTAATCACTGCTATATCTGAGATTCCTACAGTTATGTCCTCCTTCTACACCAAACTGTACACGGTGGGGCGACTGATGGCCCATCAGCGTTGCAAGAATACCTTGACACTATTGAACTGCTCTGGCTGGACACAAGACACAGGGAATACCTGAATAGTCCGATTACCCCGGAAGAGATCGCCAGATTTATAGCTGCCTTGCCGTCTGGCAAGGCTCCAGGATCAGACGGGCTTATGCCCGCCTTCTATAAGGAATATACCGAGTTATTAATCCCACATCTCATAGAAATGTATCACGAGTCACTGACAATAGGAAGGCTCCCTCCATCTCTGCAAGAGGCCCTTATTTTCACGATACTCAAGGTGGACAAGACCCCGAGCAATGCGACTCATAACACCCCCTCTCTTTGATAAACATAGATGCAAAAATCTACACAAAGCTTTTGGCCAACCGCTTGCTGCCGCTTATGTCCCTAATTGTTCGCCCAGATCAATCCAGCTTTATACCTAGGCATGGGACCTTGCATAACTTGCACACTCTCTTTTCAATCACACGCCATTTACTCCCCTTGTTGCCAGCCATGGCAGCTGTACTGGACGCCACAAAGGCGTATGATGCGCTAGAGTGGTTGTTTCTCTTCCCACTATCAGCCAGATTTGGGTTTGTAGGGGATTTTTCCAAAACTCAAGGCCCAAGTGCCTCTAAATGGGCAAGTGTCTGACCGATTTGATATAACCAGAGGAACCAGGCAGGAATGCCCCCTGTCTCCCCTCCAATTTGCTGTCGCCATGGAGTCACTGGCTGCCAAGAGCGTGGAATCGGGCTCACTACCCGTGGCTTGGTGGTATAGATGTACGTGGATTATGTCACCCTGTATGTCTGTGACCCCAGCGTTAATCTTGCTCCTCCTAGGAGAGAGGTAATTAGTTTCCGAGGGCACTCAGGGATACAAATTAACTGGAGTAAGTCGGTGCTCTTCTCACTCACTGACTCAACCGTTCCTTGCTCCTTAGACTACCCATTCAAATGGGCCACAGGGCCAGTAAAATACCTCGGTATCTGGTTGAGTCGGGACACTGACACGCTATGGAGGGCAGAATATGGCTGCGCTGTGGTGGAAAGGGACCGGGCGACACCCTGGCCGCTAACAACAGCCATATTTGGTAAATAGTAAGGTGAAATAGACCCAATAGAATGTAGGAGATGGGCATGGGATGGTCTCCGGCACCGGGCGGGCCTCTCGGTACTGCATGCCCCATCAGCTCCACTGTCAGAAAACCCGCTGTTTCCTCTGTTGCGAGACAAAGGGGTTGCAGGCAGAGCTGCTCAGCTGGGGATCAAAACCATTGTGGATCTGTTCCCAGACGGGCATTCCTTCAATTGCTGCCCCATCCTAACACACTGGAGACCACGGCACTCAACACATTGTTTTATTACCAATTGCGCGCAACTTGCAGGGCGACCTATGACACCTTCCCAGAGCCCCCTCCAGGTCCTCACGGCACTGGAACACCTATATGGTACAGCCACGCTGTGGTAGCTGGTCACGAGGATCTATGCTATTGCCATAAAACCAGCACAATAGGGCGCATCTCGTACATGGGAGGAGTGGGAGCAAGAGCTGGGAAGTGAGATTCCGGAAGCAAGATGGGCATACTGTTGTGGGCAGACAGAGAAACTATCCCCCAACTACAGACTGTATCTGATCCACTTTAAACATCTCCACAAGATGTACCGCACTCCCCTGCAGCTGCACAAAATGGGACTGCGGGATAACTGAGACTGCTGCCGCTGCTCGGAGGGGGGGTGGGGGGGCACCTTGCTGCACTTGACCTGGGACTGCCCGGCGGTGGCAGAGTTTTGAATGAGGGTCTGTGACACAATCAGCACTATTGCGGGCACCCACTTAGCACCCGCCCTGTGACTTGCCTACTGGGGGATGTCGAGAAGACACTGATTACGCACCGGCACCTGATAGCAATGCTGCTTTTACTGGCCAAGCACAGGTTAGCTATACATTGGGGCCGGAGACCTGCGCCTGCACATACCACATGGCTGTCGGACGCCGCCCACTGCCAGGATCAGCTCGGCATGTATTGGGCACTCATAATAGCGCGATCCATTCCATTAGATATTTGGGAACCCCTCACCACATACCTTGGAAGCAGAGATGCATTGAATTGGCGAGAGTGGGCTTCGCTAGAATGCATGCACTGGAAGGCAGAGGAGCAGACCGGGAGGAGAGGGAGGACTACAACCATCACCTTGCATTCTATTGTTCATAACTGTTGGGAGGGGGGGCAAGTAGTGGTTGCTTGCTGTATATTTTCCTTCATACTGTTTTTACCTTCACAGTGACCTAATGACCCACTTTGACAATATCTCCATATGGTATGTTCTTGACTTGTATGTAATGAGTTATTCCAATAAAGTCAGTAAATAAAATATATTTTTTTAAACATACTGGGCAGAGAAGTTAGAGACACTTTTTAACTCTGTTCCATCCAGCGGAAGAGCCCCCAGGTCATGGTAAGGCTCAGTTATCTCACCAATATTCAAGGGGGAGATTAAAAAAACCCTGAGAACTATCTCCTTGTAGCATTAATCGATAATGAAGCAAACTACTTTGCAGGAATTATTTTAGAGGAGCTGCAGTTCTGGGCAGAGGAACATCATATTATACCACCAAACCAGACGGGCTTTACCAAGGAAACAGGGTCTATAACAAATATCATGGCCCTTTCCCTGTTAAGTGATTATGCAATGAAATACAAACAGCCTGTTCACCTGTGTTTCATAGACTACAAATCAGCATTTGACAAGGTGACCCGAAACATACTATGGCAAACAATGGCAGGCTGGGATACACTAGATGGTCTTCTAAAGGTTCTGCAAATGTTGCATACAGACACATGGATGAGGATAAAACTTGGAAATGGCTATCACCTGTCTAGGCATATACCAACAGCAGAGGGTCTAAAACAGGGATGAGTACTGGCCCCAACACTTTTTTAAATCTGTTTCACTGGGATCTGCTGCAACTATTAAATAAGGTAAATGGCCACACACCAAAATTAAGAGGTTTTACAACATGAAATTTCCCTTATTAGTTTTGATGAGTAGGACAACAGTGGGAATGCAGCAGCTCCTGGAAGCAACAGCGGATTACTCAAACAAAAATGGGTTAGTTATCAACAGGACGTAGACTAAAACACTTACTTTCCAAAGGAAAAAAACTGGAAAAATACAATTAATGCTTGGGTACTGGAAAAGTGGAACAAACGGATGTATATAAGCACCTGGGAGTTCTTTTTAGCCTCATTGGGAGATTCGCAGCCTAAATGGAAGAAATTAAGAGGAAAGAGCAGGCGCTTGGAGCTCGCCTATGAATGCTCCACAGGAAAATGAAGGGTTCCTCCTTTGGTCCAATCTTGCAGGTGACCCATGCCAAAATGCTGCCTACATTAGCATATGGAAGTGAGGCTCTGAGAGGCCATGACAGTACGATGCTAGAAGTCACAGTTTCAAGAATATACAGGGCAGTTTTCCATCTTTTGGCGCACGTGCCCCCAGCGCAAATCAGATTGGAGTTTGGCCTGGTTAAGCAAACCTTGGGTAGACATAGGGCTTTTATGAACTGCTGCCAAAGCCTTAAACTTGTGAAAGAGAGCTCCCTAGATCAGCATCTGTGGCTGGGATTACATGGGAGGAATAGATCACCCATGGGGGCTTATCTACAAAGGTCACTTGACACCTTGGATCTCTCAGAAGCCTGGTCCCAGAATTTGAGCCGGAACAAGCTGAAACCCCCCCAAAAAAACACTAAAGCAATATCTTTCTTAGAGGACAAGAGGGCTTTGGCAAGGAGGAGACATGGTTGGCTATCTCTTTGTAACTATAAGAAGTTATCCCCTCAAGGCTATTTAGTTAAAACTTATAGTACTCAGACAAAGGAACGATCCCTAAACGTCAGGCTAGGGATAATGCCAGTACTAGAGTGCTATCCGCCATGGCAAAGAAAAGACTATGGGGAACACTGCAGGCTTTGCGGTGAAGTACTTGAGAACATCATTCACGCACTGTGCATCTGCAAAGCCTCCTTGTATGAATAATGGAAAATACTATGCACAGACTTTGTTAAGAGAAGGATAAGAACCTGCAGACAGGTCGCAATCATGTGGTTTAGTCCGGCCGACCTAACACTCAATTGTGCACTGCTAAAATTTCTCAGGAGTGTGGAGAAAAAGATCAAGGCTATATTTTCTAAGAAGTAGTAGAATATTTACTGTGAAGTAGCCTAAAGACTTCAAAGTACCTTAGAAAACTCTTACTCTTAGTAGGGCCATGCAAAGATAGTTTGTAAGAAACCCCTTTGCACTAATCTGTCTTTTAATTGAAAGAAATCTGAATTTTAACAGGCAAACTTTGTTGTTTTAGAAAACTGAAAGAGGAATTGTAATGAGCCTAAATCATGGGTTTTGTAGTAATGAATACATTGTATTGCAATGGTTTTAATTACCTAAGCAAATAAAATGTAAACTTAAATATAGTTTGTAGTAAAGATACACAGCCACTGGAAAGCTTCCCAAGTGCACTTTAACAGTGGTGTCCAAAGCTGGTGCAGAAGGCTGGAGTGTGAGAATAAACACGGAGAGTGTATAAGATGTCCAGTTAAAGTTATTTTTATGAACATGTATCTCAAGTGGACATCCTAAAAATCATCCTTGCCTAGCATGAGAATTTCCTTTAACACTAAAAGCATCATATTCTACTTGCAGAGCAAGAGTCCTTAAGAAGGAGACATCCGTAATGTTAGGTTATGTTGATTTGCATACTGCAGTAATCCCCCGTGAAGGTATCCAGGCATTTGAGCAGGTGTGTAGACGTATAGTCCCTGTGGTGTTTATCGAAGAGCCAGTTTTTCAGCCTCTTCCAGAACTCAAGAGGTGAGAAGGAGGAAGCACTGATGTGATGAGGGTGGGCGTTCCATATTTTGAGTGAAATGTAGAAGAATGATCAACCTCCTGCTCTGCCTTTGTGGATGTGTGCGATTCAGAGTGAGGCCGAGCGTAGGTGTCTGGTAGGCTTGTGGAAGTGTATGCAGCTGTTGAGGTATGTTGGTCTAGTGTTGTTTCATGCTTTGTATGTGTGCTTCAGACATTTGAATCAGTTGCACTTGTGAGTGGGGAGCCAATGAAGCTCTTTGAGGTGAGGTGTAATGTGAGTGCGGCAGAGAAGCTTGAGTATGAGTTATGCAGTAATGTTTTGAATACTCTGGAGTTTGTGTAGGAGTTATTTGGAGATTTCGGCAGAGAGTGCGTTGCCTTAGTCCAGCCTGCTAGCAATGAGTGCATGTGTGACAGTCCGTCTGGTGTTCTGTGGCAAACACCAACTTCTGTGCTCATCCTTACCATAACCATTCCCCCGCAATAGAATGAGAATAGATCCCCTCTGACTCCTGCCATAGACAGGATTCCTGATCAGGCTACACCTCATGGCAACATGTCTGTGCTCTCACCCAAAATATCACCATGTATATGGTCTTGGTAATCTTGTATTTGCATGTGTAAAGCAATGCATTAATGGTTTACAGAACCATAAGTCAACCTGGATCTTTTCACCAACATAATGGTGAATGTTTGCTTATCTAACAGTAATGAGATGGAGAGCTCCTAAGTAAAGTGTTGGTCTGTGTAGTTGCATGGGGCTCCCAACTTAAAGAGGGAGTCAATAGTAAGGTATACTGATGCACCAACTAAATGAACAGGTAGCAATGAATTGGGGGTTGGGGGGAAGGGCAGAAATACATTTGAAGCATGGTATACCAAGTAGATGAGTAAGGCACAAAAGCTTGTGCCCTTATTTTTAAGCTTCTCGAGATTTTAAATTGGGAAACAGGGCATGTCAATACTAAGAGATTGTTGCTTCTACAGTACACAGACAAACCTTTTGTTAGATCTGACAGCCTTAGGGTGGTCCTCCCCAAAACATTTTGCCTGTTTGCCTCATATTTTGCTGACTCCTAATAGTTGGTTTTAGGTCTTTGAGCACTTTACCACTGCTAACCAGTGCTAAAGTGCTTATGCTCTGTCCCCTAAACATGGTTTGACTGATACATCCACAATTGGCATATGTAAATTACTAATTACTTATAGATCCTTAGTAAAGTGCATTAGATGTGCTCAGAGCCTCTAAATGAAATGCTACTAGTGGGCCCGCAACACTGATTGTGCCACCCACGCAGGAAGCCCTTTAAACATGTATCAGGCCTGCCACTGCTGGCCTGTGTGTGTGGTGTACACTGCCATGTCAACCTGGCATTTAAAATCCCTTGCCAGTCCTTAAACTCCTCTTCTATGACATATACGTCACCCCTAAGTTAGGCCCTATGTAGCCCATAGGGCAGGGTGCTATGGAACTAAAAGATAGGAATTGTGCTTTAAAGTTTTACATGTCCTGGTAGAGAAAAACTCCCAAAGTAATTTTTCACTACTGCGAGTCCTACCCCTCTCATAGGATAACATTGGGTATTCATGATTACACATAATGCGCAGTAATTCCTGATTGAGAAGGCATAGATCTGTCATGTTTTATACCTATGGATTTGTAATGATCAATCCTCTTTAACCCCTTCAGCGCGGCGGGAATTCCCCCGCGGTGCTGAAGGGTTCGAGCGCGGGCGGGGCCATGACGGAACGGTTCCGTCATGAGCACAGCGCAACCGATGCTCATGACGGAACCGTTCCGTCATGGGCATGGAAGGGGTTAATGGTAAAGTCGAAATTATTACAGCTTTGAAAATGCCACTTTTCGAAAGTTCTCATTTTCCTGCTCTCAGTCCTTTTGTGCCTGCCGCCTACCTTTGATCAATCTGGGGTGGGTGACAGTTGGACTTTGTGTATTCCCTCTAGAAAGACACACACAAAAGGAACTTAGGAGTGACTTGATGGATCTTCCTGGGAGGATGGAAGGCAGGAGCTGGGCACAGTCTTACACTTTCACCTGAATAGGCTGTGTCCTGTTGACACACAAAGGGCTGCGTACCCCCCCTGTAGTGAGTCTGGAGCCAGGGCAGGAAAGGATGACATATGTGCACTTCAAAGACCCTTCTTTAAAGTCACCACCACTTCAAAGGCACCTCTGGGTATAAGTAGTGGGTCTCTAACCACACCAAGACAGTTCACTTCTGAACCTGACAATACCCTGCCAAGAAGGAGGACTCCTGTGCTGAAGAACTGCCACTTTGCTGGACTGCTGCTCTGGAAGAACTACTTTCTGCTATGCTGACCTTCTGCCTGCTGCCCTCTTCCCCTGGATGAGAAGGACGGGGCATGCCTCTCTTGCCCCCAGAACCCAGAGTGACTCCAAGGGCTAGCTGGCTAGTCTCCTGATCCGAAGTCTCAGGGATGTAACAGACTTCAACTCACCCTGCTCTTACATCTAGGACCATTGGAAATGGGCCTGTGGTATATTGCTACAGCACCAATGCATCCTCTGCTGCGAGAGCAGAATCGGCGCATCTTTGGCGTTGCGGGAGCAGGACTGGCGCATCGCACTCTGAACCATTGCATTGCCTTCGGAACCACTGCATTGCCACCACTGCAAAGAGACAATCAACACATCCCCTCGAGTGCATGGAGAAACCCGGCACATAGGTTTTGGAAACATCGCATCTCAGAACCAGCAAATTGTCTTTGGAACTGGCGCATCACCCTCATTGCATAGAGAAAATGTATGCATCACCTCGAATGCGAGATCGGGACTGACACATTGCTCAGCTGCATCCTGCATCTTTGTTGTTGCAGCCAGGATCAACATACTTTGGTTTAGAGGGACTTGCGGGGTCCCTGTATCCAGCCTGCACTCCATCACCATCAGCCTGAACTTCTGACTTTGCCCCGGCCCAGTGCTATCAGATATCCCAAATAAGCGTTTATTGCTTCTAAGCGCTAGTTTCGCAGTTAATCTTTAAAAACTAATATTGCAAGTTCAACGTATTTGATTTTTCTCGTTTTGGTCTCGTTTTATTTATAAAATTGAGTTCTATTTTTCTAACCTAGTGTGGAGTCTTTTTGTGGTGTTTTCACTGTGTTACTGTTTGGAGTGTTGCACAAATACTTTACACATTGCCTCTTAAGTTTAGCCTGGCTGCTTTGTGCCAAGCTTTCTGAGAGCACAGGTTAATTTAGAGTGTGTTTGAGACTTACCCTTACTAGGATTGTGGTTCCTGCTTGGACAGGGTGCATATCTCTGCGAACCAGAAACCTAATTTCTAACACCTTTAGGATGGCAATGACTACCTGTACTTGAAAAGAGAGGGCCAGAGTGTCTGACTATCTTCATGAGGTCTATGTAAGAGGGGGCCACAATGCATGGAGGCAGGACCGGATCCTAGTGTTCTGCTTCTGGATCTGCTGTACAATTTTAAGGAAACAATGTCATTCATGCAGACAGTATTACAATCGTAGGGTTAGCGCCATAAGACCAGACTTCGTAGCAGGGGTGGGTACCAAATAGTCTATGGTGTCTTGTAACACCATCAGTCAAAATTCCACGGACAAGTCCACCTGGTTCGTCAATTGTTCGAAGGATACTATATATTAAACCAAATCATTGCTACCTTGCATAATGTGCCAAAATTCCACTTTTTTTTAATGCAGGTATGTCTTAAGGACTTGCTCATAATCATGAAGGATGGTGCCAACTTGACCAGTTCTTCAATAAGAATGGTGCCTCCATTGTAGTATCACTGCTCCTCTCACTCAAGATAGGATTTGAACATCATCAGCAAATCTGAGAGGTAGTTGCTGAATATTGACACTCTATCTACTGAATATCACTACTAAATTTAACCTCTCATATAATTTCAAGGACCCTATCCTGTGGAATATTACTGAAGCTATATACTGAACCTCTCAGCATTGTACTTAAGAATTCAGCAACCCTACATTATTAATATTCAAATAATAGCCATATAAAGATCATGATTTCCTGTCCCAAAGATGTATCTTTTTCTGCACAAACCTTGCAAAACATTGAGATTTAGAAAATGATCCACCTATTGAAATGTAATCCACCAATAAATGATTTTATCCTTGCTTCATTTCCATACTCAATGCTACCACCTCTATTCTGGATTGACTTCTACGGGGTTCTAGATTGCAAACCTTTCTTGGTTTACAGTGGCTACTTCCTTAGGTTTCATTCTTGACAAAAGTTTTAACTGTCAAACACAAATAAATGTATTTAAAAAGCAGGACATACATTTTTAAGCTTTACATGTCGTGGTAGTGAAAAACTCGTACATTTGTTTGTCACTACCGCAAGGCCTATATCTCTGATTGAATAACATTGGGATTACCTTATTACATTTTAAAAGTGGAATTTCCAAATAGGAAGATATGACTGGATCAAGGTTGGTGTCTCTGGAATCATAATTTAAAATCCTAACTTATCGTAAAGTGGAATTTAAATTACAATTTTGAAAATTCCACTTTTAGAAAGTTGACATTTCCATGCCTTACCCATTTGATGCCTGCAGCCTGTCTCTGGTCACCTGACTTGGTGCAGTTGGCAGTTGGGCTTTGCGTATTCCTCCCAGACAGCCACACCCAATGGGACCTTAGGTGTGTCTCAATGGGCCATCACTGGCAATGGTAGGGAGGAGCTGGGCAGAGCCTGACTTACACCAGAATAGGCTGTGTCCTAATTCTACACAAAAGGACTGCATTTCCCCGGTAGTTAGTCTGGAGCCAGGGTAGGGAAGGCAGGACATCTGTGCACTTCAAATGCATGTTTTTTGAAGTCTCCCCCACTTCAAAGGCACCACTGGGTATTAATATTGGACCTCAGACACCACCACTTCAGCATACTTCTGGGCCTGTGGATACTCTGCCAGAAAGAAGGACTGCTGTGCTACTGAAGGACGGAGACTCTGCTGGACTGCACTATGCTGGACTCCTCGTTTGCTGCACTGATCTGCTGCCTGCTGTTCTCTTGCCTGGGTGAGAAGGATTGGAGCTGCATCTCTTGAACCCATTACCCAGAGTGACTCCAAGGTTTATTTTACTGTCCTCATGATCTGAAGCCTCAGGGACATAACAGACTTCGAACCCCTGCACCTGGACTCTACCATCTGTGAGTTTACCCTGCCAGGTGGTGGCACCCCAGTCCTGGACACTTGAAAGTGGGCCTAAGGTGCTTGAACTGATGCATCTTCTACACTGAGCAACGTTTTCCCGAGCAGAACCAATGCATCTGCTTGACTGAGCAGTGCATCCCAGAGCTGAGCCAACGCATCGCTGCTGCTGCGATGATGACGAAACTCTGCATCGTAGCTTTATTGCTCCACAGAATTGATGCATCGCGTCAGCTGCACCTCGCATCCCTGACACCGGACATCGCATTGAAAGCCCCATTGATGGGATCCTCAAAGTCGATGCAACAGGATCTCGCACTTCAGCCCCACCACATCTCAGAGCCAACGCATCGCCTCGGCTGTGCGACGCAACTTCAACTCGGATCCATGCAATGCTCTGCAACCAGCATTTAACTTACTCTGTTCAGCAGGCCTAACTGGGTCACTGTAGCTGGCCCATGCTTCATCACGGCCAGCCTGAACTTGTGACTTTGCCCTGGTCCAACGTGACCAGATTCCCTCAATAGCTCTTTGTGCTTTTTGGTGCTATCTCTCACTATAAACTGTAATATTCAATAACTCCAGCTCTACTCATTGGATTTTTGCCATTTTGGTCATGTTTTATTTATTCAACTAGATTCTATTTTTCTGACTTGGTGTGGAATCTTTTTGTGTGGGATTTTCACAGTTTTACTGTTAGAAGTGTTGCACAAGTACTTTACACATTGCCTCTAAGTTAACTTTGACTGCTCTGTGCCAAGCTACCAGAGGGTGAGTACAGGTTAATTTAGGGTTTGCCTGTGTGTTACCCTGACTAAGAATGTGGTTGCTGCTTGACCAGGGTCCCCACCCCAGTCAACCAGTAACCAGGTTTCTAAAAAAGATATTTTGTAAATTTTGATTATGTCAGTGAAAACGTCACTAACACTTTTCTTCCATGCTTGCTCTCTATCATGCTGCAAACATAAATAAATACATAAGTAACTAAATAAATATAAGGAATACATATTTGAATAAATAAGTATGTATGGATTGGCCAAGGCTAGTGCATCACCTTCTTCCATAGCTATCATAACATAATTTCATCTTGTAATACAGAAGAGATTACACTAGGCACAATCTTCAGGAAAGATGATGTTAAAGCCAGTGGTGTGGAGTATGGAACCACAAGCAGAATAGGCTGTGGGGATAATGCTAAGTAAGGCAATTGACACTCAGCTACCTGTAAAGCTGGAACTTGTGGGCTGGCCAATTGTACCTCTGCCAGCATCTGCTGGAATAAAAGGGTGCTTTGGTGAAAATCTGTGGACAGTAATGTGTTTTGATTATAATCTCAAGTTACATCAACAGGGAATGTGGTATCATCCTCATTGAAAACATGTATCATGATATAAAGGACAACCCCCCCTTTTGGTGCTGTTACAGTGTTGACTGAACATTAGAAGCAAGACAAAAAGTAAACTTTGCTCACAATAATTTATTTCTGACATTTCTTTGTTAACAGCGATTGGCTTTGAAGTTACTTTACTAACCTCTGACTTGGACATCACTGACAGCAACTTCGGCAGAAGTGTCAGTAAAAGGGTGCAAAGGCCAAACACGAAATTTATGGAGATATAAGTAATGAATGCTACATCCGAACTGGAGAAGAATCTGGATATGAAGTACATCCAGGGCAAAGTTGCATACCTGAAAAGAGAAAAAGAGGAGATGGTCATGAAATGATCCAACCATTTTTCAGAAGTCCAGTTTGATGTACGATTAATGACCAGGGATGTTCAGCAAGGCTGAACTCATCTACTTTGAGAAACACTGACCAAGATATTTAAGTTGAACCAGTGGACACAATCAACAATGAGAGGTCTCATTATGATGTCGCTCAGTGCAGAGAGCAGACACAGATGGATGGATGTGCTTTTGTTTTTTCCTGAAAAGGATCTGTTTGAATAGATTCACTTAAAAAATCTGAGTTAGTGCATGGATTGCAGACAGCATAGCTCAGATATACAGAGCAGTAATTTCCTCTAAGCGTTTCTGAGCTGGGCTTTCTACAGCTTGTACAGATATTGTCTGGCGTAAACCGTGGTGTGCATTTTTATTAGGGGTGGGCGGTAAACTCCAGAGAAGTTTGCAGAGCTTTTCCACTCCACGCTCCACTTGGAATGTGGAGCTTACTGGCGTGCTCACTCCTAGTCTCAGCAATCCCACTGTGGAGGACTTCCTTGTGGCAACAATAGGGTTTCTTGGCCCACAATGACCCTCAGCAGCCAAGGGCACTTCAGCCTCCAACCAGTACTATGCCAGGAGGCCGCTTTGCAGAGTGGTTGAGAAACGGGGCGGGGTCTCCGATAACGTTTCAGCAATCCCTCTGTAGGAGACTTACTTTTGGCAATAATAGGGGTTGTATCTTGGCCCCCAATGACCCCCAGCAGCCAAGGGGACTTCATTTCCCAACCAGTGGTCCACCAGGAGGCCTATTTGCAGAGTGGTTGAGAAAGGGGGCTGGCCAATGTCTCAGCAATCCCGCTGTGGGGGACTTATCTGTCGCAACAATAGGGGTTCTTGGCCCACAATGACCCTCTGCAGCCAAGGGGACTTCATCCCCCGACCAGTTGTGGGCCAGAAGGCTCCTACACAGAGCGGTTGAGACTAGGGGAGGGCCTCCGATGATGTCTCAGCATTACCACTATTGGGAATTTAAATGTGGCAACAATAGGGGTTCTTGGCCCCCAACAACTCTGAGTAGTCAAGGGGGATTCATTAGGAGTGGTCGAGCAATACTCCGCCCGCTCACGGAACTCCGCGGAATTTGGTGGAAATTTTCGGCAACTCCGTGGAATTCTGCGAAGCGAAACTCCTTGAGCTCTGCCCAGGCCTAATTTTTATGAAAAACAAATGCAGGGACCTCATCTGCGTCTATGCTCCACACTGAACAGTATCATGATACAGCCTCTGAACTAGAATAATACAGGAGTCTCAAGTGTCTTAGGTCTATGCTTGGGAACGTCACTCTCTCCAGGTATTTTTTTACTGTGCATTGGAGAGTCTAGTCCTGAATTTGTAAGGATAAACAGGAGTTTAATTCCAAGAATGAGATTCAAAATACTGGAGAAGCTACTCAAGCAAGTACCTGGGATTTTAAGAGTTCTAAGGCCATAACAGGGTGCCATTCCTTGCAGAGTGCAGGTGCATATTGTGTTTATGCATTTGTTTTTCACAAAACGTTCCTGTCACAGTGCATAAATGTACTAGGAAAATAAACAAGCTAATGCATGATTCGGTTTTCTTAAGAGCACAAGGCTAACCCCAATAACAAACAATAACCACAGGAATAAACACTACACTTGGGTCCAGAGCAGCGTGCTGCCTAGTGTAGAACACTTCAAGGCCTCATCAGGAGTAGAAAGCACAAATTAAATGCAATTACGTTACAATATATAAAAATTCCTGCTCCACACTAATACTATTATCAGAAAACTCAGCGGTTGTGTAGTTAATACTGACTGTTTAACAATTCCCCTTATACTGCTTGACACTCTTACACTCACTGCTGGGGGGTCATGTCCATCATCTGGTCCTGTTCTGCAAAGCAATAATAAACCACCAACTGAACAGACATGGACTAACTGAAGAGATTTGCCAAATGCCACCGGCAATGGAGGACTTTATTTTTGTCCACCACTGCAGGTCCTAAGAATCTACATACTACGACCGCTTCTTGACATCTCTCAATGACAATCAGATATGGAATTATATTGAGAAAGTTCATCGCACTAGATTTTTCCACCATTCCCCCCTCCAACCTATGCCTGTTTAGGACCATACAAGTAAAAGAAAATCTCAGAGTGAACAAACTAGTGCAGTAACCAGCTATATGGACTATGATCATAAGAAATACCATCAAGGGAAGCAGAGCCACTCAAAGCTTACTCTAAACCAAAACCGCACATCTATCTGTCACACTTCTTCATCCATCACACTGCTAATTGCTGCACCCCGTAACAAGATGACGACACCTCTGTGGTCCTCACACACAACACGGAAACAGTTCTCACACAGGATCAAAACAAAGACAACAGCCTTCCAACTACACACCCTAAACAGTGTAGCATGCTTCCCATGTAGGTAAGTGCTTCAAAGCCTCACATAAGGGTAGTAAGTACTACATAAACATTGCAATACAATACAACACAATATAATATGTGAACTGTAGACAGCACATTTCGTAAAGACGAGCAATGACTGTGTTGTGTTTCAAAGTTTTTCTGTCTTCAGTTTAATGCACTAAATCAACGGTTTCCTGAGTAATATATGTAATGTAAGCAAAGCAAATTTGGAAAGAACAAACATTTAAACTCCATTTAAACTGCACTTGGCAATGAACGGCATCCTGATACAGCCCTTTATATTACCCAAGAGTTCTGTGTGTGAAAAACGACGACAGCCAATTTGCTTAAAAGAATGCCACTTAATGTTGATTGGGTTAGGTAAGGCAAAACCCCATGCTTTAATGATCTTGAAATTTCATTGATGTCTTCATTTATTTATTAACACACATATTTACATTACCCAAGAAGGAATTTTGAGTATTAATTAAGATGAACGTCAAAATGTATGCTTTTGCTAATGAATTGTAAACATTACTGCGACTGGGAAAATGTTCCCCCTGTGTGTACTTCATAAATACTGGTCGCATCAATATTACTAGGTCTGTTACAGACCTACATCATAACGTGTCAGTGTACGCATGTGGAAGTTTCAAAGACTACTACTGCCTCTGCTGGTACAATTGTATGCCCATAAAGTTTGTTCGGATGCATGGACCTCCCAAATTTGCATGTTCTCTCTGGTTTATTTATGGAAGTATACTTTGGCAATTCTAAAGTGTGAACCTAGCTGGCTAGCAATGGAACACTGTACGGGGATAAGCCCAAGCGGGGATCCATTGGGAATGGATGGAGCCAGAAGGAGGAGGTCGACCTAGAGGAAGAGGTGAGAAGTCAGCCTATCAGAGGTAGTTTTCCTAAAAGAGGTGAACTTAAAGGGGCTTATTCACAAAGAGCTTGCGCCGCCGCTGTGCCATTTTTTGTTGGGGACTCAGTGGCGGCGCTGTCATTGCTCCATATTTACAAGGTGACGCATCTAGGCTGATGCGTCACTTTTCATCGGCCTGCGGCGATTCTTTTCCTTCGTAGGAATCAGCTGTGTAGCTTTAGTTTTAATATATGCAAGGTATGCGTTCCTTCAGAAAATCCTGCATAAAACTGACCCCGTGGTATTTATACATTTTTTTTAATGACGCATTGTCGGGAAGAGGGCTGTTGCGCAAGTAATGCGTCAAAATTCCTATGCCTCGAAAACCCAGACGTAGGAATGACACATTGGCTGTGGCGGACGCATCTGAGCATCTGAAGTCACTTCCAACGATGGAATCTGATAGGAAATCACGTCCCCCTAACAGGTAAGTGCAAATATAAGGTAGTTAACACAGTATATGTCTCACTACACTATATCAATGCCTTATGCCACATATACGGGGCATAGTGGTACACATAATAACACTATGCCTACTTGTATGTGTGACATACAGGACCAATGTAATAGAGTGCATGCTGAGTTTTTCACCTTTTCACACTCTATTACATTGGTCCCCATGCAGTAGGATGCTTGAATTAGTCAAAACGTATGCATCGCCCCTGTCTTTGATGCACTGCTGTAGCTGAGTCTGTTTTCTGACCAACTACAGTAATGCACCACTTTTGGGCCAGATGCCTTGCAGCATCCTTTCCAAAGATATGTCAGAATTTTTGGACGCATCCTTGGCATCTTGCGCCATGGAGCCCCGTATTGTAAATATGATTCATCCATGCCGTCATAAGGATTTTTAATGCAGGTGTTGATGTAGCAATGCATCATTTCTTGTAAGTAAGGCCCTTAGTTTCTTTTTGAATTTTAGGAGGGTTGGTGCTGTTCTGATGTCAGTGGGGATGTTGTTCCAGATCCTCAAAGCGTAAGCTGAGAAGCCTTGTTTTCCTTCCAGTACTGTTTAATCGCCAAACTGGTGATGCCAGAGCTCCTCGTCTGGCCTCTAGATGTTAGTTTATTAAATAGGTCAGCAAGGGTCTTGATTTATGGGGACTTGTAAGTGTGCAGCTGATCATGTTGATGATCCGGGCTTGCAGAAGAAGCCGGTGTATCTCCTTTAGCACAAAATTAAGTGGTCAGATTTCTTTTACCCTCTTGTTGAGTTGTACTGCTTCATTGAATATGCCTTTCAATGGAACGAAGGGCAGGCCATTGCCTCCATCTAGGTGAGAGAGAACTAGGGCTTAAACAGTTCTTCTGAAGTCTTCACCTTAGAGAAAATGTTTCACATTTTGTCAGGCTGAGAGAGTTGGAATAAGGCTGTTTCATCTTCTTGGCAGTGTGTTCATTGAGTGAGAGGTTCGGTTTGAGAGTGAATCTGAGATATTTGGCCTGTTCTGTCAGTGAGGGGTGTGAAGTCCATTATGTTTAAGCTGGAGATCTATGACTGAGCCAGAAATTGTTTGGCCCTGTTGGCAAACAGGAGGGATTCGGTCTTTGTAGGGTTTAGAATCAGTTAGTTTGTTGATATACAGGTTTGGCTACATTCGAGGCAGCTTTTGAGTCTCTGTAAGTCATTGGTTGAGGAGACTTTGAGATAGAGCTGGGTGTAGTCAGCATACTGCCGGATCTTTTTGTTACTGTCTACTAGAGATCCCAAAGCTTCTACATAAAGGTTAAAAATTATAGATAATAAGATGGGACCCTGGGGAACACTGCAGGTGATGGAGAGAGTCCAGAACCTGAAAATTCCTATCTGAATGTGTTGCTGTTTGTTGGTAATTTATAATGTGAATTGATGTAGGTTTCTGCCATTGAACCCAAATGCAAGTTTTGTGGGTGTGGATCAATGCTGAGTGGTCTTTGGTGTTAAAAGAAGTGGCGAGGTTGAGCAGGACCAGGGGGCAAGGGTTGTTTTTTTGTTAATGCAGAGGGAGTCATCAGCTATTTGGGACAGGCTGTTTGAGTACTTCAAGGTGGCCTGAACACCGATTGATAGTCTTGAAGTAGGTTTACTACTTTTCCTAATATGCTCCTGTAGCACGTTTTGGCTGCCTTCTCAATGATTTTTATTTTCAAAACATGGGAGGTGAGCCACAGAGCAGAAGTTGGCAAGTTCAGCCTAATCTAGTGTAAGCTTTTTTAACAGGGGTAGGATCTGTCCAATCTGTTAAAACCAAGATGAACTATCATGTACTGATTGGAAAGCAAACAGGACATTATGATATCACAATCACCAAGAAAAAGAAGGAGATTACTTAGGGAGGTAAACAGCTCTATTTTTTTACTAGTGGTGGGTGTAATCATACAATTTGCTGTAGCGTAATTACACTAAATTACAGCACAATTGTGTGAGATTACAGGGAATTACTTGAGGAGCATCACCCTGTATCTAGTGCTGTTTTCTTAGCCCAAAATGCAAATTGGATCCAATATGCATTTACTCCAATTACTCCGACATAATTAACATTTTGTCTAGGCCTACTTTCAGAAGATCCAACTAATGCTACAGCAACAGGAAAGCGATAAATCCTCAACATTACATATTCTCTAAGACACAGCAACATCTGATTTGGAATTTTCTACCCTGTATAATCACATAGGGTGACAGAATCAACCTCTTTGACATACTGTTTCAACTTCGAAAATTTCTCAACTTTCTATCTGCACAATAACTGGAAACCAATCGGCCTCCATGTCAAAACACAACCTCGCACTCTTCAGGCATAACTCAAATCTAATGCTCAGGACTATAATACTTGCTTAAAAGCACCAGCACTGTTCACCAGAGCAGCACCTTGGCCAACTCTTTCACCATGAAACACCCCACCATATCTTTATTTTTATACTTAGAAGCTCTGTTTGCTCCCAATAACAAAAAAACAGCACATATCAAATATAATGAAAGCTGACCAGTGAACAGCCAGACTACGCTCGATTAACCTCATTCTCTACTCATATTTTAATGAATCTTGTAATCATGTTTGATTCCCTTCCACAGCATCTCATGTTGTTGTACCCTTCACAGACAATCCCAGAGAGTACACAATAATAGCATATCAGTATCAATCTGCTGCACTTTCGGGTATGTCAAAGTGGTTAAGAAGCCAGAAGGCCAGCAACGTTGTTCCCTTCTCAAACCTGAGACTGATATTGTGCTTAATCAAGAAACTCATCTAATCAAAGTCAAGCAAAAGTGGGTGAGAGATGTAGTCTTCTCACAAGTCATGAAGAAAAAGCGTCTTGCAATTGTGTTTCACAAAAACATCAACGTTATCATCAATTCATTATCACTGGATGAGGAATGGAGATGAGTCAGAGTCAAAGCTGATTTCAAAATCCCAACTTGCATTATGAACATTTATGCCCAAACCAGCAGACACCGATACTTCTGGAAGCAGATTCAAGGTCTGATTAGAGAGACCCTAATGCAAGAGAAAGGTAGAGTGGGAGGAGAATTCAACACATACATAAACAGCATCACTGATATTAAACCCACTAGAAGATATGTCCCAAATAACTTCCAAAAATTGTGTAAGAAAATGACTGATGATTAATAAATAACTCATGGACATATGGAGAGCTTATTAACCACCTACAGATGAATTCGCTATCTACTCCAACTGGCACAAGTCTGATAAGAGGCTAGACTAAAATTTCACTCCCAAGAATATAGATAACTACTCAGCTTCATCCAGAATAAGATCATACATTCTGTGGGACCAGGCACCCACCGTATTATTTTTTACAGTCTAAAGTCAGAAAATAAACCTTACAAATGGCATCGAACACAGCACTGCTACACCACCCAAACATCTTTTATCAATTGAAAGCACTCACATCTAACTTCTTTATTACTAATGATGACAGTAACAGAAATAGTCTGGGGCCCTTACGGGGCCACTTTGAGAGGATAGATAACTAGCATAACTGTGAGAAGAAAAAACAAGCGCAACATTCCTCCAACCACCTTCTAAAGTGCACCAGAAAATGTCAGGACCAATTCATACAGGATAACTCACAACTAACAAAAATAATGTATTGCACCTTAAGATGAACTTCAATAAAGGATGCACTTATGCTGCAGACTATGCTCTCTTGGCATCAACGGCAAATACCACACAGGGGGCAATAGAGAAGGAAGGTTACTAATCACCTATACCAAATAAAAACAGAAAGATGAAAGATTACTTCAGTTAGAAATGACCAGGGGCTGTAAAGTGTAAAAGGAGTCCTATATGTCTACATACAACTCTACAAAACTGAGACATCACCATAAAAAGAATTCCGACAGGTACCTCAACAACCTAACAATCTCTCCCAAAGCTAACTGACTTTTCACTCATGGAAAAAGAAATTCCAGAAAAAGAAATTGCCAGCAGCATTAATGTATTGAGGAAGAAAAAGGCAGCAGGCCCAGATGGACAGCCTTTGGATTGTCATCAAATTCTTTAAGATGTCCTGATTCCACTAATGTCACATCTGTTCAACCATTTCATCTCTGCGAAAGCACACAGCAACTCAATCCTTGAAGCCACTGTTGTTCTGGTTCACCACTCAGAACAGACATTTTTGCCAAGAGCATGCACCTGTTCTCTAACATGAGGCTTCGTTCCTACATCTGAATCTAATAAGACTATCATATGATGTGAAACAGCCCGGCATGCAAAGAAAGTCTTGGAGATTACTTTTCTCTATGAGGGTCTAGAATGGCATGACCTAAAACCAGAAATTCCTTAACTCTCTGAAACTCCTCTATGCAAACCCTGAAACCACAGTCCTGGTTAATGGAAAGCTTAGATCTTCAAAGAGATACATGGAGAGGCTGCACATTATCATCTCTCCTCTATATTCTGACTCTGGAACCTCCTGTCAAAAAATAGCAGGACGGCCTCTACATTCAAAGTAATAACCTATGACCCTGAGAATGTAAAATATTAGACTAAGCAAATTATGCCCTGACTTTAATAAGTGACCCATTAAACTCAGTGGCTCATCTAATGAATGAAATTGACTCATATGCCTCAGTTTCTTGTTTGAGGCGTAACAAAGAAAAAAAAAATCCTCTATCACTGATGACCCTATACTTCAACTATCAATTCCCAGACTGCAAGTTCAAATCATCCTGCTCATACATCTCATACACAGGAATTCCATTTCCAGATATATTTACACCTTTCAAATGTAATCTTTTAGGTAAATCCCTCTTAAACTATCAGCATTTGGCCCTCTCAACACTATTAACGTGATGGTCAACCCAATTATTGTCTATATACTCTCCACACTCCCCCAAGTTTTTCCTCATGCCTTTTTTGTGAAGTCAATACATCCTAAGTGTTTCCTATGAAAAGTAAAAAATCACTAATGTGCAATCGAACACTACAACTCTGGTTTCATCTCCTATAAAGGCCTACCAATGTAAACCAGTGGAGAGCGAACTCAAAAACTTTGACACTCCCCTGTAGGTAACCCTCGGAGTGCTGTTTCCCTACCTGATGGTATTGAATGTGTATGCCTTCACTAATCGCTAAAAGACAAACCTCAATGTCATTATACTGTCAACAATTAGGAAAACAGTATGCAAGTATGCAAGACATTAAAACATTTGGAATCTGCTGGGTACAATTGACTTCCATCTTTCGGGAACAGATGGATGACTAAAGGATTTCTCACTTTCAGTCAATTCTATGAGGGTGACATGCCAATCTCATTCCAAACTTTTCAGACCTGCTAAAATGTAGATAACACTGAAGAAAGACTGTTAAGGTCCATAGCTCAAAAGATCATTAAAGCATCTAATTCTAGTAGTTCTACATACACCAGCCTATCCACTCTACCACAAAGGACAGAGCCTGCTTTCCCATCCACGCCAATAATCCTCCATTATCTTCACAGCAATCCAAGGTTGCCATGATAATCCAAATAACTCATTTAACCTCGAGAGATGGGACACAATTTTCAATATCACAGGAAAACTTTGGGCACAAGCCCTTTGTTACCCCAATTCTGATGCCATCACACAATTACTATTTTTTGTTCTCCATTGTTTACTTTGGTCAATTCAAAAATCTGTCTTAATGAACAACAACCTGCGCTGGTGCTGTAAAAAGCCCATCTTAAACACAACGGGGAAGATGAAGCATCATGTTGGATCCAATCAGCTTCAGCTCTGTTAATCTGTAATGAAAAGAGAGTGGCCACATTTAGCACGAGCAAATCAATTGTCATGACCTGCTTCCAAAGGAAAGGACTTAAGGACTCTCACCCACTTGGTTTTAACTCCCTGACACGCTTCTTCATAGAGTCCTCGCAACAGATATCAGTGTTGGACTGGTCCTTTGATGCAGAGAACATAATGGAACTCTTAGCATCAACATTCTGTTTTAAATCTTGTCAGGGGGCCCTGATAATAAAGGGGCAATACTTATGTTGTGGGCACACGAGACAATTTCAATTAAGTCAGATCCTCAATGCTTGGTGATGCAAAAAATACTACACAACAAGCTCCCCCGAATAAACAGGGAAGAACCTGCCCAGATATGACACAGGTATCTGTGGCGAGGACTCAATGATGAAGCATGGGACTGAATTAAAACCCAGTGGGTAAGAGTCCTTAAAACAAACCAGAAGGTTTTCTTTTAGAAGCAGATCATAGCAATTGAGTTGCCCTAGCTAAATGTGTCCACTCTCTTTCGATTATACCTGAAAAGAGTCCAATATCACTATCAAACAATTGTTGTTCTTCTGTCAAAATCGCAACACATTTTAGCTTCAACAGTTCATATGGTTGCTCCCAAAACCACCCTTTCTCAGACAGGACTTCTCCTCCACTCTCTAGATAATTTTTCTTCCGTTAGCCTCACTGAACCTGAAACCTCGTTATTAGATCTATTATCAACAATTGCCACATTGACAATTACCACCATTATGAAAAATAGCAGTCATCAATTCTACCACCACTGTTGGTACTTTTTCTGCCAAATGTATACAAGTGAAGTCAAGCTGTCTTACTCCAGCCATTCACCCATCATACTAAGAAGAGAGTGGCCCTCTCTTGTCAGCTTTTTGAACCTTACCTCTTCAACTAAAAATAATATAGCCACTAACAGGAATGGTGTCAACAATGAACCAAGGAAAAGGCCTCGATTATATTTTCACCTCCAGAAAATGTAATCCCTCTTTGCTTAGTGTTGGCTTTATATCTTTATGTTTTTATGTCATATGTTCCATGCTCTCTGATGCATACAAATGTCGCGATTTCCCCATCCTGTCTTTATATCACAAATATCTCTCTTTACGGACATATGTTGCCACCCTCAGTTGATCCCAGACCTCTACCTTGATCTCAATGACCACCACACTTGGACTCAGATCCCCTCCTTACCAGATCCATGGCATATTTTGATTTCCCCTTTTGAGTTGACATGTATCGAACTCTCCTTTTGTATTTTTTCTATCTATACACTCTCTATTTTTTCGGTTGCAAAAAAAAATAAAAAAAAAGGCTCCCACTGTTTCCCCTTACTCCCCTAATTATTTTTCAAACCTTCAGCACCATTTCAAAGAAGGCAAACTTTTGAGCACACTTTACGAAGGTGATGGAGGAAACACTCTGCACTCTCTGAACCCTCTTTTGTAAACACTGCGCTTGAGCACATCTGCTTTAGTTGTTGTCAAAGCATAAATGAAGCACATCTTGAGGAGGAAGAAAAAACAGAAAATCTGTTATGAACTTTTCGTTTGGAATAACAAGAACAGCCAGGAGATGAATGTTTAAGGGCTGTGGAGCAGGGCGATACGACGCCAGAGACGGCATTATTTAGAAACGTGTTGTTTTGGCACCCCGGAATGATCAGGTACCCCGCGTCCTCAACTCATTATTTCGTTAGTAACAAAGAGACATGGCGGAGGCGAGAAAGACCTCTTATTTTCAGCACTGTGTGATAACAACCACCCCTGTTCTCAGCAGCTTTGGGGCGGCGAGTGGGTCAGGAACAAAGCAGACCACATTATCAAGTGAAAACACAAAAACTGGATCAAGACAGCGAAGCAGCAAGCGCATCTTCCAAAGATATTTCTAGAATCTGGCTCATTAGCTGCAAACAGCGTCTCCCTTTATAGACCCCGCCATGGCGAAGCAACTTGTTCTCTCAATTTCCCAAATGAAAACATAATAGCCTGCGAGGAGGCAGAACCATGTACACGGCAGCAGGTGCGAGCGAACCTTAAAGATTTTTATGTGCAGAGAAGAAACCATAATTCCAAAGCAGCATTTCCAATCACATACCCAAAGAGTGTCAGCAGGAGAGCGGTGGCTGCCAGGTTTTCTCTAAAAGTGAACGCTGTCAGTTGGAAAGCTGCAATAACGCAGACACACAGGCCGACGGGAACCAGATAAAACAGCTAGGAAGAAGAAGAAAACAGCACCATTTAAAGATAAACATTTTCTCTTGTTTCACACAAAAGTATAATCGAAAATTCTCAATAGACTGCTTCAACGTTCATGGCATTCTGCTCGACGCTAGGGGGCGGCATAGTACACAGTTGTAATTCGTGGTTTATGCTGTACCGGCGTATCATATCCAGAGCAGCAGACAGGTTCATATTGCGCAAATGTGGGTCGTCGCTCTGTTTACACGTTCCGGTTCTAAATAAGAAATCAAGAATAAACTCGCACATACGCAGTCCAAAAAGGAAAATACATCAGATGTGGGACTAGCTACAGTAGATGCATGTAGGCGAAATAAAACCAAGCATGAGCAAAACTACAAAATTCATGGGCGTCAATTACAGTGCTTAATTTGTAAAACAATAAGTGTAAGGGCTCTCGGCAGGAGGCAACTGCAGCTTGCACCACCCGTTGCCCCTGCCAGAGCTGCCAATTACCGCACCAGCACATTTCTAGTAATCATCACACTCTTAAAAGTGTGACAACTCCAGGCCCTCAAAGCTATAAAAACAGCCTGGGTGGTAGGTATTAGTCATTTTTATTGGGTGGCAGACTGTCATAGGTGTCGGTGTCAACAATTAAGTTCCGGTCACGAGCACCGGAAAACACTGGCTGAAATTAAGCACTGGTTAATTATCGATCACCCTTTTAATCAGGGATATTCCAAGCATTACCTTGGCTACCTCTGGTCTCAGGAGTCATGGAAACAGGAACATAAAACAAATAGGGATCCAGGAGCCTGATGCAATAAGGGCAGTTCATAAACTGGCATATGTAAATTGTACACTGACTGGTTTGCGAACTGCTCTTCATTTTGACATGCGACTGATTTTTCCTCAGAACGCCTCACCTCAGGAGGTATAAAGATTTGGAGCTTCCTTAGATTCACATGCTCTTGTAACTCTGGGGCAGCGTCAAAATCCTTGGGTATTGCGTGGGAAACCCACTGCAACGCCCATGTAGCGCCTCCCAAGCATAGAGTAAGGCAACGCAGCAATTTGCGCTGCCATGCCTTACTCCATATCTATGTGGCCATTCAAAGCCACACAGAGTGGCTTTGCGTGTCCTCATAGATATGATTTTGCTATTTGCACCGCCGAAGTGTCACAAAAAGTTACTCTCAGACGGTGCAAGGGACTCGTAAATATGACCTTGAATGTTCGGGCAAAGGTTTAATGAAGTCTGGCATTTTCAGTTTTTCAAATAAGGCATTCCTCTGTAAACACACTAGTGACGACAGCTGTTTCTGGTCAGTTATTTTCAGAAGCTGCAATAACTAGACCGAGGTTTAGGAACACCATTGGGCACCCTATCTGGGAATTTGTTATTAGCGTTTTCTTACAGTTATTTTCTGGGAGATTTGATATTGCTACCAAACCCAGAAAACTTCAAACCTCCGTAGAGAGGTAGGGCATTTTAGGCATCGTATGAACACTGTCACAAAGGTGCGTTACACTTGTGAGTAACTTATAGGTGTACCTTTACTCCTACACTTTTGACTAACTTTACTGCTTTTGGGTACTCACAAACTGCAAGGGAAAAGTTACTTAAAACCTCTTAACCCACTGCAAAAGTGAGTGGATCCCAAATTAGGAGGGTAAGGCTCGACTAAAAAAAGAAAAATTACAAAGCAACAAATCTAGCACCACACTTGGCCAACAACTGGACTGCAACACTCTCCTGCTGAAAAGAATAGAAAATAATGGAAGTGGGAACTTAAATATTAACCCCATAGGGAATGTTAAATGACATTATTTAAAATAGTTAATAATATAACTAATTACAATTGAATGCCAAAAATCTAAAATACTGTAATAACTTTTTTCCACTTTAATATCGATGTTACAATGACTTTTACTAAAATATAATTACATTACCTTTAATTAATTCTAGACAACATTTTTTAAACTAACCTATAATAAAAAAATATTTTTTTCCCTTTAGTTAGGAAATTATTTTTTCATTTAAACTCGTGAAACATAACTTCAATGAAATGGAATATATTTATAATACTAAAACGTATATTTCAAAATTTACTTTAGTGCAATAGAATTCTTTTCTTTAGGCCTACAGTTAAAATGCATGTAAAAATGAATTTTCATTAATATTTAACATAAACATATTTGTACAAACTTTTTCCAACTAAAAAATATCTTTTTTTCTTGTCCCTATATTTTACCATGTTGAGATCTCCCCCCTGACTGCATGCGATAATGGTAATGTAGAGGCAACTTTTCTCTGTAATCCTGGGACATGATCATATTTTATGTACTGAGATCTATCACAGTTTGCTTCATACTTCTCAATTCCAGAACTAATGGATATATGTGTCTTTGTAATAATTTAGTGCTATTTCAATTCTTTAACTAGGCTGCACAGGGTACTACATACAGGGAGTAGTCAATAAATTTTTTTCTGATAGTTCTTGGAAGTATTTTACAATCGTTCACGACCTTCAGTCGTTTAAAGTGTTAGAGCACAAATTTCGCTCTTCTATTTGCAGGGGTGCATTATAATCATGGGTAGCTCGCACCTACATATATTCCTTTATTGTATTAACTTACAACCTTAGAATGTGAACCGTAATAACATGAAAAGTGACGTGTTAGGGATATTTTCAAGGTAAACATGAGGAAATTAATGTTGCAGCTACGTGTGTTTAGCTGAAAACATTAACAAGCAGAATTCATACATGTCACTGACGAAACTCAAACAATTGATGTGCTTATGTAACATGTTAATTTAGAGAAGCACAGAAAATGATGTTCATTTTATATGTGTAATTCCATGAGGCCGTGTGCCGTTTCTTATGTTGGCTGATTTCTGTAGGCCTGAATTGTATTTTTACTCTGGAAGCTCTTGCATTAGATTTACTAGCGAATTTCATGTGCATGTTGGATTTGTTCTTTCTCACGTTTCTGTTGCAGGTGGAGGTTTCATCCTTGGTAGCTAGAATAATGTCTTTGTTTTAGGAGTTAGGCTTCGGGAGGAGAGGATATATTGAACGTTGATACTGATAATAAAGAACTGTTGTACTGTTTCATCGGAGTAAGCCTGGGAATAAAGTTCATCTTGCCAAGGCCTGGGAGCATCGCTGGCATGTGTAAAATCACCTACAAGGAGGTGGCTTGACTGGATGGTGTGATGCTGCAATGCATCTTGGGATGCTACCTGCAAAAGTGAAGTCTCAATCTTAGGGACAGTCTTCGGGTACTTCTGCCTTGCCTTGAGAGAAAGGGCATCTTAGTACGAACTCTGTAGCTTTTTGCTACTTGACCCATCTGATGTGATGAGACTTCTTAGGAAGTCTTCACAAGCTGACAGCTTTATGAACCTTGCCTTGAGAAATGCTAAGTAGGGATGTCATGCTAGTTGTAGTGTAGGGACAGACTAATACTTTATACCTACGAACCTCCAATGAAGGAAAATCTTGATGTCTGTGCAGTTATTTTCTGTGTTCTGGTCCTTGAACTGATTATTCTATGCATGCTGCACTGCCTTAACTTCACCCGTAGGTTTGGATTTGCATTAGTTCCAATGCCCAACTGTTCTTAGCTTTGTAATAAACTAATTAGACCTAATCGGAAGTCTGTGAATCTTCTGAGTCATAGTTCATTGGAACTGTAATGATTGAATGACTAACGATGTCTCTCCCATCCATGCTTTCATGCTGATAAAAAAGAGTCATCGACCAGAGGTTCCAGAGCAGATCTAGAATGTGGAACCCAGCTCCATCAGTTGGTAGCAGAGGATGGTTTTCACATGAAGCGGGGAGAGAATCTAGAAAACTCTGGAAAAGACTTAGTCCTCTAGAACCCCAAAATAGATCCCAATTATCGAGAGCAGAGAACTACAGATTTTGGGGGAGACGGACGGAGATTGATGGTGCGACAAGAACAGCGGCAAATGGAGGAGTGCGTTTCAATGGGATGTGTTATGTGTTAGATTGCAGGAGTGTGTTGATTGTATGATATCTGGTGGAGTTTGTGTGAAAGTCGAGTGAATGTGGTGTTGGGCCAGATGTAGCCCAAGGTTTGTGGTTTGAGTTTCAGGCCTCAAAGTGGCCTAAGATCAAGGGATATATTAAGTGGTATAGAAGACAGCAATTTTTTGTGATTGTCTGACCGCATGTTTGAGGATTTGTCGTGAGACATCATCAGCAATTTCACCTAAGACAGGGAACTTTGTGTGAGTGGGATGTGTGAGAATCATAGGTGAACCTTGTGTAAGGGGTGGACTATATTGATTCAGGTGACCAGTGCAGGTCGAGGGCCACTGTGTGTGATTCTTCTTGAGTGATTGAATTCTATCGATCTTTTAGAAATGCAGACAATTACGGAGTTGTGATTGTGCTAGTGAATGTGAACGGAGAAATAGTGAAGGAAGGTGAGCTGCTGCGAGGTGGAAAAGGTGACATCAGAGTGTGCCGCGGTGTGATAGGTCGATTGGTGGGATACCGTGCTGGGATTAGTTAGTAGTCATCAGGAAGTTGCAATTGAGAAAATCTTGGTCTCTCGAAGGGAAATGTGATTTAATCATTGCGATCTTGTAGGGTGTCACGGGATATGTCATGGGTAGATCGGGGAGTGGTTACTGGAGTAGGTGAGGAAGCACCAGCCGAGGATACTCCAGCACACTATATGGTAACAAATGTAGGACTCTATAATATAATTAGGCTTCAAAATTGGCACAAAAGCACAGTAAAATAGGAAGATTTGTCTTTTCCGTTGTTATGGTTCCTTTAAATTGGAGGTGTTTTATCAGTTGAGGGGAGTGATGTCTTCACTACGGCCTCCACCTAGACCAGCACAGTTTGAGGCATTAGATGCGAGTAGCTCAGGCACAGAACAGGGAGAGATTCCATGGGAAGATGAAAAAGGCAGTGAAGGCATACCAGGATGCACGATGGAATGCACAACTAAAGAGATGGAGAGTAGACACCATTTAGGGCGATGGATTGTACCCAATGCTGGTGAGAGAGGAAGATACTCAGGATAGGGGTGGAGGGGAAAATGTAAATGATGGGAGTGATACAGACGACAGCCTGTTAGAAAGATTTTTGTCAAAGCGTCCTCCACCTTACAATCCACATTCAGAGGAAGGAAGGCGAGAACTGGAAAATGCAGGGAATATGGAAAGAGTGGTAACAGCGCAGACAGGCCCTAGTGCAGGGGAAGTGGGAAGGATTTCAGCAGCAGTAGAAGGGACAGGGACACCAGCATTAGGAGGTGCAGAATCAATTGGCGTCAACGCTGCTTTACGGTTGCCGGAAGCCCTTCTGGTACTGGTCACCATAGGACCTGTAGTCTCTGTGTACGTCCCGAGTTTAGTGGAAAACGCTAGTCAACAACAATCAGGGTTAGTTGAAAGGGCCAGATCAGGGGGAAATGTGACCATGAACCAACCGTTTCTGGTGCCTATAGAATCCAGTACCCCATACCCAGCAACTGCAGATCCTTCGAGAGTACGTGTTGGTTCTAGTACCATACAGTAAGTGTCATTAGCGAAATTGAATTCAGGTTTAAGAATGTGTGAAGCTCCAGTTAGAGGACCCATGGGAAGGATACCAGAAGTAAGCGCAGGTTAGGGTCCCTCTAGAAATCAGCATGTCTTGCAGACCCCAACTTGAGAGAATTGGCAAAGAAGTCAGAGAAGTGATAGAGAATGACAAGGTAGCACATCGAGTCAGGGTACAATCAAGGCTGCGGTGAAGTAAAAATTGCTAGACGCAGATAGGTTGAAGACTGGATGAAACAATCAATGAGAACTTGCCTTTGTAGAGGATAGAGATTTATGAGCAGGATAGAGCTATTGTTTGTGGCGGAGGATGTTACTCATAAAGCGAGACGAGCACATGAGAAATGGACAAAATTGGCTCAAAAGTATGATGTAGACCTGTCCAAAATGAAAATGTTACAGGGAAACCATAGGTTGAATTACAGTGATCAGGAACTGGAAGGGAAAAGAATGATAGGCTTGAAAACAAATATTCGAGAGTTGATCATAGGGATACATGCATTGAGTATGCTTGATAAGTGGGAGAAAAGATGGTCAAAGAAAAAGAGTGTTAGGTAGGTGATGGGAGAAACGCCACCTCCAGGAAGAGGAACACCAGGAGTTGAGGCTTACCCACTGCGAGAGGTGTCACATGGAGGGTATTTACATGTGCCTTGGAGCTGGGGTGATTTAGCAGGGCTTACAAATTACTTTCCACAGCTGAGGGAGAAACCTGCAGAATGATATAAGCAAGTCGATCGCTTTGTAAAGATTTCAAAGGTATTGTGGATTGACCTGAATACATTGTTCGATATTGTGGTTCCTAGTGACTTATGGTCCACATATAAGATTGCTATAGATTGGCATTCTGCTGAACCAGACAGAGGCCCCATAACTCACGGTCCTTCATCTTTGGTTATGAAAAAGTTTGAACAAGTGATTACATAGTTACAGTCCAAAATAGCCCCACAAGATATTGATTGGGTTACAATAGATAGGACGCAGCAGGAGCCCAAATAATCAGTACATGATTACCATAAATGGCTCTTGAAAGCCTTCAAGCAATACTGTGGGTTAGATGCTCTTGACCCTAAAGATATGGGACAGTTTGTTTAACAAATTTGTGCTAAGACTGACACTGGAAATTAGTGTTATGATTCAACAGCATTTATTCTGCTGGCAAAACAAGTCCATAGATGAAATTCTATGGTAAGCCAGATATTGCAGTGATGAGGTGGATTCCAAGCACAGGGGAATAAAGGACAAGTTGATGTTGGTCCAAATGAGAAATGCAAACAGAGTGGATTAGGTGCAGGGAAATGGGAGAACCTTAGGTTGGAATCAGGGGAACAATAAGGGAGGGGTTCAGAATGTCCCGAACAATGCTGGACAGGGAGAAGGGAAGGGTTCAGACCCCAAATTAGGTATAGAAAATGCCACGCTAAAGAAAACAATTGCTTGTAATTATTGTCAGAAGATTGGGCATTGGAAGCACAGTTGTCAAGCAAGTATAGCAGATCAGTTGCTAGAGGGAGAGATTGTACACATGCCCGATGTAATAAACACTGTGACAAGACCCAGATCTTATAATAGGGGAAGTCAGAACCAGCTAGTGTAAGTAGCCCAACCTCTGAGAGTTCCCCAGAACAATCAAGAGTACCACCAAATGCCCTTCATGGAAACTCTATACGGATTTGATCAGGACCTGTCACAATGATGTTGCCTGAGGAGGGAGGATGACTTGTCCCTTGGAGCAGTCTTAGAGGTAGACCAGAGGAGACCGTATTTGGAGGCAGAAGTAGGCGGCCATCCCATTACATTCTAGATTGATATGGGTGCTACATGTTCTACTGTGAGATCTGCAGTAGTTCCAAACCTCCTCCCGGGACAATCGATCCAATTTGTATGAGTTGCCAATAGGAGAATGACCAATCCATGGACAAAAGAAATAACTGTGAAAATAGGAACTTTTCAAGATCAACACCAATTTGTGGTGTGTGATTTAAGTCCAGTCTGTTTGCTGGGACGGGATCTCTTGTGCAAGTAGAATTGTACCACCTATTGGAAACCCTTGGGAGTAGAACTACAGACTAATGATGCATTGAAATTGGCAAGCCAGGACAACTGTGTAGGCATGTTTCCTGTACTGACAGTGGAATACATGCTGCTGTATCTGAGAGACACTGTTTCTCCAGTGGTGTGGCACTTCACAGGGGAAGAAATAGGACTGATTCAAGGAGTCAAGCCAGCTCGTATACAGATCAAGCCACACCCAGAGTTTCCAAGAACCCCCAATACAACCTGAACCCGCAAACAGTGACAGGGATTAAGCCTATGATTGATTCCATGATTTCGTAGGGCATCTTGAAAGAGATAATAGGAAGTCCATGCAGTTCACCTATAATGGGAATACAGAAGCCGAATGGCAAATATCACATAGGTCAAGATATGAGAAAAATCAGTGCAATTGTGATTCCATGTTGGCCCGTGGCACCGGATCCATCTGTGATCCTGTTTAAAATTCCTTGTGAGGCTGAATGGTTTACTGTGATCAATTTGTGTCAAGCGTTTTTCTGCATTCCATTGCATGAGGAAAGCCAATATTTATTTGTTTTCCGGCTGGATAATAGTGTCTTATCATTGTGTCGTACGCCACAAGGGTATACTGAAAGCTCATCTATCTTCAACCAGATATTGTAAAAGAAACTTGAGAGCTTGGTGCTGCCACAGAATTCAGCACTCATGCAGTTCATTGACGACCTGTTGATCACATCCGAGACAGAGGAGGCTTGTACGGATGATATCATTGCCTTATTGAACCATTTGGCAGAACATGGACACAAGGTGTCACCGAGCAAGCTTCAGTACTGCTTGACTGAAGTTTAGTATTTTGGTCATCGAATTGAAAAAGGCAAGAGGAAGGTGTTACCACACCGCATTGAGGTGATCATGAAAATTAATGTGCCTACCACGCAGAAGGTAGTCAGGATGTGTCTGGGAATGGTTGGCTACTGCCAGCAATAGATCGCAAACTTCTCTTTGAAAGTGAAGCCCTTACCGAGACTGACACACAAAGATGTGAGAGATCCGGTACTCTGGGATAAAGATTGCATGGCTGCCTTCTTGGAGCTCAGAGAATGCCTTTGTCATGCCCCAGCTCTAGGAATGCCTGATTACAACAGGGCATTTTCATTATTCTGCTGTGAAAGAGAGGGATGCGCTCTATCTGTACTCAACCAGACACACAGGGGTGTCCGTAGACCAGTGGCCTAATTCTCAGCTACATTAGATCCTGTAGCTTCAGCATTGCCTTGATGTCTCATATCCATTGCTGCAACAGGTGTCAGCATTGAAAGGTGTGAAAGTATTGTTATGGGTCATCGTCTTACTGTTTATGTTCCACACCTAGTTGAGCTCCTGATGACGAGAACTGAAACACAGCATCTGACGAATAATAGACTTACCAGATATGAACAAATCTTGTTGGCCACTGAAAACATCACATTGAAGAGGTGTTGTTTGCCTATTCCAAATGTTTATGGGGAAGATTGTGAGGACCATAACTGTCTGGATGTGATTAAACTTTGTACCAAACCGAGACCCAACATTGTTGATGAACCACTGCTTGATTCTGATCAAGTTATTTTTGTTGATGGATCATGCTTAAGAGACAATGAGGGTTACATAAGAGCAGCTTTTGCTGTCTGTACCATCTCGGGAGTTGTGGAAGCTTCATGCTTACAACGAGTATACTCTGCACAAGTAGCTGAAATCATTGCTTTGACCCGTGCATGTCTTGCTTCCGATCAAATCTAAGTCACCATCTATACCGATAGCTAGTACGTTTTCGGTGTGGTTCATGACTTCGGACAGCTATGGTCACAGAGGGGGTTCTTAACGTCATCAGGATATCCAATTAGGAATGGGCAATATGAGAGACAACTGTTGAAAGCCTTGCAATGACCAAAGGAAGTGGCGGTCGTAAAATTGCCTGCCCATGGGAAAGGGGAAGATTTTGTGACCGTTGGGGACAGGTAGGTAGACAAAGTCACCAGCTTTTGTGTAGTTCATGCATGTATTTTTAATGGGGAATGTTCACATGAGAGCACAGAAAGAACCAAGCTCAGCATGATGCTTCACATAGCAGATACCTGGGATGAAGTCAGACGTCTTCAGGGAAAAGAGTCAACACAAGAACAGGCTGGTTAGATCAGAGCAGGTTGTGAAAAGAGAGAAGATGGCATTTGGGTTTCAACTGACTGTAGATCAGTGTTGCCAGATTGCATACTGAATACTATGGTGAGACAGATTCACGGAGCAGTTCACATTGGAAGAGATGCAATGTATGAGTGTTCAGACAAATGTGGTTAAACCCAAGGTTTTGTGTGATTTCTGATGCAGTGTGCCATCGATGTGTCACATGTCAACAGATGAATGCTGGAAAGAAAACTGTGGCTGCCTTGAGTCACATTGGAAGGTCGGGTGGTCCTTTCAGCTGAATACATTTAGACTTTGTCGAGATGCCTAGGTGCAATGGCTTGAGCTACATTCTGGTTGTAGTGTGTATCTTTTTCATGGTGCATGAAAGCATACCTGACTAGAAGGTGAAATACCCTCATAGTAGCTAAGTTATTGTTGAGGGAGCTTACCTCTCGGTTCGGGCTTCCGACTACATTGGAGTCAGATAGAGCAACTCACTCCCATAGTGAGATCATGAAGCTGTTGTGCACTGCCTTGAATGTTGATCAAAGACTACACCGTAGCTACAGGCCAGAACCACCAGCAATGGTGGAGCAGATAAATGTGACACTAAAGATGAGAATAGCAAAGGTGTGCTCTTTGGACGTCTCTAAACTGGCCTGATGCATTCCCTTTCGTGTTGATGAGTTTGCGCATCATTCCAGACAGGAGGACTGGGATATCCCCTCATGAGATCCTCATGGGAAGGGCGATACGCTTGCCTGCAGTGCCATCCAGAGCGCAAATTAACATCACATATGATTTGGTTTTCAACTATTGGAGGATTGGCTGATGTGGTTCGTTCTGTGTCTCACCAGGTTGAAGCTGCGATTGCACCGACCTCGAAAGACCTCTGCCATGACTTTGGCCTGGGGGACTGGGTCCTGGTCCTAAAGCATGTAATGAAGGACTGTCTTGATGCATGTTGGTGAGGTCCCTACCAGGTGATTTTGGTGTTGAACACTGCTGTGAAGTGTGGAGGTTTGCCAAACTAGATACACGCCTCCCACACCCGAAGAGTTTCAGGACCCTCAAAGGAAACAGCTACTTGCCCTGAAGTGACTCCAGCCATGGTTGCAAGAGCACCGGAGAGGGAAAGCCAAGCTGTGGGGGTACCTAAAGAGGCTGGATACTCATCAGATTGAGCTGGAGGGGGGGTCACCCTACACAAGGCCCAGGAAAAGCCTATGAGGGAGACAGTAACATTGTGAGCTGTATAGAGTCTGAATCAGCTGCAGAGACCTGTGTGGAGAGTGGTTGGGTGCTACAGAAGAAAGCGGGAGTCATAGGAGAATCGTGGCTGTGAGACAGAAAAGGCACAATCTGAGACTTGCACCAGAAAGAGATCTTGCTTCTCTACCTGAATCATCTGATTCTGATCAAAGTGAGACTGAACAAGCGCAAGGGAGCTTGAGGAGGTCGAGGAGAGTGAGAGTACTGTGCCAGAGATACATCTCTCTGGAGCGGACTTACCTTGTTCCAAGTGCCGGGGAGAGTGTGGTCTAGGAGA
The DNA here is from genome assembly GCF_964204655.1 of Triturus cristatus. Taxonomy (NCBI): domain Eukaryota; kingdom Metazoa; phylum Chordata; class Amphibia; order Caudata; family Salamandridae; genus Triturus; species Triturus cristatus. Next base: position 395,704,918 of record NC_140588.1, on the reverse strand, counting down.
GTGAGGTCCAGAACGTCAGTGCTGATAACTGGAAATGAACTGCTAGTCTCTGTAGCAGAGGCTAATGGAATTCTGACATTGACTGTACCATATCCACCGAGTCTGAGTGGCTTACAGAGCTTGATTTTGGAAGATCTCACAATTCCAACCTTTGGGAATCAGCCACCAGCTCAGGAGATTGCAGCATTTTGAATTGAACTTTTGCATCGTGTCATTAAAGAAATTGTCTCTGATCTCATAAGGGATGTCAATTGAACTGTGAACTGTAAATAAAAATCCTTTTGCTCAAAAAAAGATAACTTAGGCCCGAGTGGAAGAAGAATAAAAATATGGGCTTTCCCGTAGAAGAAGTAAGAGGGCTAGGGAAGTCTTCCAAGCTGTGTAAATATTGTGCCATGAACTGAAAACTGTCTCCACCATTCCAAGAAACTGCATATGAACTTTATTGTGTAACAGCGAGAGGCAGAGAAAGAGACTATGCATTGATCCTTCTATGGCCCCGATCAGAACTCAATTGAAAATGGAGTCTGAAAATTTAAATCGTAGGCAGAAATGTATAATAGGTACACTTATTGTAGGGGTGATCATAGTGATAGCTGTAGTCAACATTATGTCCATTAAAAGCTCACACGAAGCTGAATTTAAGGGGTTGGGAGTACATGGGACATCCACACCTACCACTTCTAGCACAAAAGAGGGTACATTAGGAAGTGACAATGCTTTGATAGAACAGACTAGTCGCTTACTGCATGTAGATTTGCCCAAAGGTGATTATACATTGAATGCTTATGCAAAGCTATGGTATGAGTATGTAAATACCATGGATGTGAGAGATTGCTATGTGTGCATGCAATTGCCTGCATCAGTTGAGGAGGGTATTAGATATCATCACCTACCCTTGGTGTATGGCATTACTTGTAGCTTTCTGATTAGCATGCTTTATGGAAAAGGTCATTACGAATACTATTTCTCAAATCATGATTTAGTACTTTCAGAAGTTCCAGTTTACAAGCATCAGAAAAAATACTATTATCACAAACAAGAAGAAAGAAAGGAGAGAAAGGGAAAGTATGTTGTACCAGTTTTACAATAGACACAGCTTATGCTCATAGACATAACCTGACTTGTATGCTAACTGATATAGAAAATAAATTTGTGGATCAAGTAGAGAATAGGCATTGGTCACTAATGATTAAGCTTAACAATAGAAAAGGAAAAATAGAATGGACCAAAGAGGAGTTAGCACACAAGGGTAAGGGAAGTTATGGTCCAATAGTTTTGGATTGGGAACAACGAGTAAAGCTTTGCATCAGACAAGTACAGAGTTAATATGACGCCATATTTGTGGGACATCTTCACCATTGAGGCTTCTTCCAAGAAGATTTTGCTGGATGCAATACAAGTGGTGCCAAATGTGTATTTTGTGTGTGGGAAAAATGTGTATGTCCGATTGCCGAACTATTCTAAGGTGGCTGTGCAAATAGTACTGTCAACAATCAGCAGACAAACTTAACATGGCAGACATTCTAGCTATGCTGAGATTACACTCTAGTGGAGTAATATCATTCTTTGAGTAGAATGCATAGACGCTAGCTGAACAGACTGTTTGCCCATCGTTCTCTTAAAATCAGATCTCGTTGTTCTACACTCAAGATCATACTTATCAATGAGTTGCGTTGCTCTTGTGCCACATAATGGGACGCAAGGGCAATGCAACTCATAAGGTAGATATTTCAAGTCACACAAGGCTCCCTTGTGTTGCCCTAAGTGGCTTGATAAATCTAGAGTAACACAACGCAGCTCAAATCACTGTGTTGCGTTACTCTGCCCCAGGGTGGCGTTCCATGGGTGGTGGATGGGAGTTTCAGCGCAACACCCATGGATTTTGGCGCATTCCCAAATTTACCATTACTTGTAGACATGGGAATGCACCAAAATGCTACGTGTCTCCAGGGTAGGCGTAACAAGGAGAAATATCTTTATTTCTCCTCATTTATTCCTCTTTCTATGTGTGCTGTATTCTGCAGCACACCTATAAAGAGAAAAATGCCACAGGAGATTGTTTTTGTGCAGGAGGATGTCTCTTCCTGCACAAAAACAATTCTGGTTACAACGCAGGCACCTTGCACCACGGTGCAAGGGTGCCTGCATTGGCGTTAGGCAGCACATTGTGCGCCAGTGCTGGGAAAAGACAGCAATGCGCCATATTATGTTAAATATTGTGTATTCCTGCCCTTTCATTGTCACACAGCGCAGAGCAACATGGGAGCTTTCTGCGCTGAGCTACGTGACTTTTTGATAAATATGCCCCTCAGGGCTTAATTAATGTGGGAATTTGCTGGGCCTCGGCACCGGCATTTGTTTTTTAAAACCGGCAATTTGTGATGACATCACACCACATGGTGGTGCTGTCCACCAATTTTTAAACAGGGAACATTAGCAGTGTATTTAATAATTCAACATATATTAAAAAAATAAAAATAGTTGCACTTAAAGGGCCATTCTTACAGCTCTGGATGACCGAGAATATTCCAAATTGTAACATTGTCAGGGTTGGATGGGTAGCAGGAAGCGTTGTTATTGGCATTTGTCAACGTTGGCAGGCACAGTGGATGGTGCAAGCTGCAGTGGTCTTGTGAGGTATAAATTGGGCCCTGACAGTTTGCCTACAGTGTCTCTCCTTTTGGGCAGAAGTAGTGTTCAGCTGCCTAGACTAGTGACTCAGGAAATTGGACGGAGAGACCCTGCAGGAGCACTCATTCCACCATCAAATCCTATATTGGGGTCTTGAGGCAATACTGCAATCACACCATTGCCAGAGGCTCCATGTAAATCTTACTGATATTAGACATGGCATACAATTCATTTAGATTCTCACGTAGTGGGCACACTATTTAATTTGGAACAACAAATCAGTGTTCTATCATATATTTGATACTTTTGTATTATTTATCGTTCAGAGCTGTGCTTGTGCATATTTGATGGTTATGTATAATTCATAAAACTCCAGTCCTGTTTAAACTTGTTACTTAAATTAATTGTTGCTAATGCTTAAGTGGTCAGAAATGTATATTTACGTTCCTTCCATGCACACTGTTCTACCTTTTGTATACTCTGACACGGCTTTCCATTACAAATAAATGAATCAGTTTGACTGGGCTTGTGAAATTTAATTATTGTAATGAGATGTTGTAATTCAGGGGAAATACTAATCGTTATGCATGAATGCTGTTTCTAACAAACGTTATTTCTCTGCCTTTGCCCTCCTTGCAGGATCTCTAGTTAAACAGCACAGGAGGTTTGTTTTACATCATTGCTTTGTATATTTTCTCCCTCGCCAATCCCTGTGCAGGTTATTACTGAACCGTGTTACTTTCTAGTCGATAATTAATATTTGAAAAAAGTGCTCAACTGCTTAGTTTTTAGTCTTTACATTTTCTTACGGTGTTGTGTCGCAGTGTACAGTAATGAAAACACGGCACGGAGTATGGTGCAACTTCTTTACTTAAGCCTGGTGCTCGGAGCTTTAAATTCTCTGTCTTCATTATATCACTGCCAATCCCTATCTGCTCGTTTCCTCCCCAAGCTCCTGAGGTTCTGGACTTTTAAGAGTCCAGAGGTGTCAGGGAAACAACACCCGAAGACCCCTGAGTTCCTCCTGTCCCGGTGCACAAATAAACAGAGACACGGGCTTCTCGATGGTGGCGTCAAAGACCAAGGTTTATTTACTGCAGGGACACAGAAATCATAGGAACCACACAGAGGCAGAATCTACGAGACTGTTCAAATTGCATTAAGTGGGTTGTTCTTTAAATACACGCAAAATGTCTTTAGGCAACATTACACGAATATTTCTCATGCCCAACCCGGTATCCCAAACAAACAGTAAATAGACATCAAACAATAATTAGTCGTAGGTTTTCGGTATTCGATCAGGTCCCCTCGACAGTTTTCCATTCTTTGCCCGATCCTCCCCATCATAAAAATCGTATCCTCCCCATTGTAAAAGCCCAGAAGGAGGGGAGCAGAGCCAGGTGCAAGGGATTGAAAAGTAGGATAAGAGGTGTTTATGGATCATAAACGGGCATGGCTACCGTCTTCAGCCTTTCAGTCAGGACAACGGACACGAGAACCAGTATAGCAGGACTGGCCTCAGGCAAGGGAGGCAGCTTGATTCTGCCTAGTCATGCAGCATCAGCCTTTCTCGGGCTCGAGCTTACGTGTCTTTAACAAGGTCACTCTGCCGGGGTCATTGTCCGTTCATTGACTATGTGAGGGCAAGAAACAAAATGGATGCCGTAACTAAAATGGATGCCATGACTTTACAACAAAATGCCCTATTTCTCAGTGAATTCATGCTAGTTGCGCAGCGAAAACACTGTCATGCATGTAATGGATCGTTTGCGGTTCATTGGTACCGAAATCGTGTCAGTACTACGATACCGAATTCACGGGTTCGGATCGCTACAGAACCTCACTCCTCCTCTTCCTTCCCCTGGCTCCACCTGGCATGCCGATTCCCACCACCAGGGTCCTAGTGCCCTAAGACTTGATTGCTCTGTTGCAACATTACATCTCCCTCTTTTACAAAACAAAAAGGGGCATATGTGCAAGCCCCTAGCGCCATGGGCACCTCCCTTTTTGTGACATTCCCATGGCGATAGGGGCTTTGCCTTGTGTAGAAGGCAGCGTTAAGCCACTTAACGTGGCTTAACACTGCCTTATCAATCAATCAATCAATCAGGGAATTGTAAGCGCGCTACTCACTCGTGAGGGTCTCAAGGTGCTGAGGGGGGGGGGCGGGTGGGGGGGATCCGCAGATCTGTTTAGCCGAAGAGCCAAGTCTTGAGGGTCTTCCTGAACGTGTTCAGTGAGGGGGCGCGTCTGATGTCTGCCGGTAGCTCGTTCCAGGTCTTGGCTGCAATGTGAGGGAAGGATCTTCCGCCTGCTCTGGCTCTGTGGATGCGCGGGGTTTTGGCCATTGCAAGGTTGGAAAATTGGCGGTTTCTTTTGGGTACGTGGAAGTTGATTCTGTCGTTGAGGTATTTGGGTCCGTAGTGTAGGCATTTGTAGGTGTGAGTGAGGATTTTGAAAGTGACTATTTTCTCCATGGGGAGCCAGTGGAGACTTCGTAGGTGTTGACTGATGTGTTCATGTCGGGGGATGCAGAGGGCGAGTCTTGCTGCGGTGTTCTGTATTGTCTGTAGTTTGCGGAGTAGGGACTTGTTGATGCCGGCGTAGAGTGCGTTTCCATAGTCCAGTCTGCTGGTGATGAGTGCATGGGTGACTGTCTTCCTTGACTCAGGGGGGATCCACTTGAAGGTCTTGCAGAGGATGCGGAGGGGGTTGAAGCAGCTGGAGGTGGCGGCATTGACCTGCCGGTTCATGGTGAGTGATGAGTCGAGTACGATGCCGAGGTTCTTGGCAGGTCTGAGGGGGTAGGTGGGCTTCTGAGGGCGGTCGGCCACCAGGTGCTGTCTCATTCAGAAGGGGTGGTACCGAGGATGAGGACTTTTGTCTTCTCGGCGTTGAGCTTCAGGCAGCTGTAAGTCATCTAGACTGCGACATAGTGCATTCCTTTCTGGAAGTTGAGTTTGGCAGTGGTGGGGTCTTGGGTCATGGAGAGGATGAGCTGGGTGTCGTCGGCGTAGGATACAATGTTGAGGCCGTGTTGTCGGACAATGGCTGTGAGGGGGGCCATGTAGATGTTGAAGAGGGTGGGGCTCAGGGATGAACCCTGTGGGACTCCGCAGGTGATTTTCGTGGGGTCGAAGAGGAAGGGTGAGATTCTGATTCTTTGGCTTCTTCCGGGGAAGAATGATCGGATCCAGTCCAGGGCTGTTCCTTGTATGCCTGCGTCGTGTAGTCTGGCGACTAGTGTGCGGTGGGAGATGGTGTCGAAGGCCGCTGGTAGGTCGAGTAGGATGAGGGCTGTGGATTGGCCTTGGTCCAGAAGGGCGCAGATGTCATCTGTGGCAGTGAGTAGGGCGGTCTCTGTGCTGTAGTTGCTTCAGAATCCGGATTGGGATGGGTTGAGGATGGCGTTCTCTTCAATGAATTGTGTCAGTTTCCTGTTGACTGTTTTCTCTGTAAATTTGGCTGCGAAGGGGAGGAGAGAGATGGGCTGATAGTTCTTGAGGCCGGTGGGGTCCGCTGTGGGCTTCTTGAGCAGAGGTCTGACTTCTGCGCGCTTCCAGTCATCTGGAAAGGAGCCTGTTTTGAAGGTGGTGTTGATGGTGTGTTGTAGTTCAGGTGTAATGGCAGCTGTGGCTCTGTGGTAGATGTGAGGGGAGCAGGGGTCAGTGGGGGCCCCTGAGTGGATGCTTTTCATGGTCGAGGTGGTGTCTTCGGCCGTGATTGGTGTCCAGTTGGAGATGGTGGGCTGGCTGGTGTTTCTGGGGGGTGGGGGGGGGCGTCTGTGGCACCTGGTGGTTAGTCGATGAAGTTGTCATAGAGGTTTTTGATCTTGAGGTGGAAATAGGTTCCTAGCTTGTGACAGAGGTCTTGGGATGGGGTGATGTCTGTGGCTTCGCTGCGTGGGTTGGTGAATTTTTGAATGACACTGAAAAGTTCCTTGGAGTTGGCCAGGATTTTGTTGTGGATGAAGTTCCTCTTGGTGGCTCTGATCTGGTTGTGGTAGTCCATCATGGCGTCCTTGTAGGTGGTGTGGTTTTCGGTTGTCTTGGTGTTTCTCCAGTTCTTCTCCAGGCGTCTGCAGGTGTGTCTGGCTTCTTGGAGAGCGGTGGTGAACCAGGCGGCTTTCCTGGAACGCTGTCTGTCGGGGTTGCATAGCGGGGCGAGCTCGTCTGCGCAGTCGGAGATACAGGTGTGGAGTTCTCTGGCTGCGTCGTTTGCATCGGGTGCCCAGGTGTGGTTGTCTCCGGTGAGTGTGGAGTTAAGTTGCTCGTCGGTAACCTTGCTCGAGTTCCTTCGTGGTGGGCCTGGGGCTGGTTTGGGTGCCTTGGGTTTGTTGATGGCGAAGTGTACGCAGTGGTGGTCGGTCCATTGTGGCTGCATTGTGTGGCTGAATTAGATGCTGTTTCCTGCCGCAAAGATGGGGTCGAGGGTGAGTCCTGCTCTGTGGGTTGGTGTGTTGACGAGTTGTTTAAGTCAGATGCTGGCAAGGTTGTCACGAATGATAGTGGAGTTGGGGTTGCTGGGTTTGTCGAGGTGGAAGTTCAGGTCCCCAATGAGTATGTAGTTTGTTGTGGCGATGGCGTGCGGTGCGATGAAGTCAGTGATGGTGGTGGCGAAGGGTGTTTGGGGGACGGGCATCTGTAGACGAGGGTTCCTCGGAGTGTGGCTTTGGGGGTGGTCTGGATCTGGAAGTGCAGGTGTTCGGCGGAGGGGAAGGTTTCGCTGGAGGTGGTGAGGCGGAGGGTGCTCTTGTGGGCGATGGCGAGGCCCCCTCCTGGGTGGTTGGGGTGGTCTTTCCTCTGGATCTTGTATCCGTCTGGGATGGCGGTGCTGTTGTCAGGGGTGGAGGATGCGTTGGGCCAGGTCCCTGTGAAGAAGGCGATTTTGGGCGAGAGAAAGTCGAGTAGCTTCCAGATTTCCATGGCGTGTTTGTGTACGGAACACATACACATAATAGGTACATTCTCGGTTATGATAATTTTGAAAAAATAAATTCGAAATATATTTTTACCAGTACGCCATTCCTTTCTAAGTAGCGGCGTGTGTAATGAATATTGTAAGCCCATAGACATACGAGACTTTACAAGATGGCGCAGATAGAACGCTTATGTTAGGTAGGTGCAGCAAACACGTTGTGTTCGCGCCGGGTAGGAAGGCAGGACCGCGCAGACGAGGAGAGGACGCCGCGGTAAATGGCAACAAGTGTGATCCGGTAAGGCGTGGAATACATAAAGGCCAGCATGAGGTATGCCTATTTATTTATTGGGAAAGAAAAGCCACAAACGCTATCACGCAGGAGCGTGCAGCCATTATATTGTAAGTAGAAAGACCAGTGCTATCGCGAGCAATTAGCATTATTTTTTATAAAACAGGAGGAATAAGAAGCCGTATTAATACAGCAAGCATTCTGGACTTAAAACGTTAGGAATTTTTAGATATAGCGGGGACGAGTCGAGACATAGACAGAGTCCTCTTATGGAGGGATTGCATAAATGCTGTCATTTGAAATATGAGTACTATTGGTATAGAAAAGCCACAGACGACATCACGCAGGAGCCTGCAGCTATTATAGCAAACAGAGAGGCTAGCGCGATCGCTAGCAATTACAAATGTTATTTTATAAAATAAGAAAAAGAAGAAGGAATAAGAAGTTGCTCTAATACAGCAAGAATATGGGAGTCTGGACTTAAAAAATCTTAGGAACTTTTAGATACAGCGGGGACGAGTCTAGACATAGTTAGTCTTTTGACAGAGGGATTGTATACATATGAGCTCTATGTAGGTGACAAGCACCACGACCGATACTCTTATAATGATAGAACCTTTATAAGGAAGTAGAGATTGGTTGTTGACTTTTTCTAGCTTAAGCATAGAGCTCAAATTAGGATACACGCTATGACATTGTTATTGGGAGTGTCTAGCCGGATGAGACGCTATGGCAGTTCTGGGAGTGTCTGTTCCACCGCAACACCCATTGTATTTGAACCTTCCCACTATAAACAAGGGTGGCGTACATAGGAGGCAGCGCCAAAATTAAGACCAGGAACATCCTGGTCTTAAGTTGGTGAAAAGAGGAGAAATGCATAATTTCTCCTCATTTTTGCTATTTTCATGTGTGCTGCCTTGTGCAGAACACATGAAAAAAAGAAAATGCCATGGTTTGTTTATGTACAGGAAGGTTTCCCTTCCTGTACATAAACAAACCTTTTAAAAAAAATGCAATTCTGTTACTTTTGCTTGAAGCAGCACACATGACAGTTACAAAATAGCATTTTAGGATTGTTTATGTGCAGGAAGTGACACCTTCCTACACATAACCAATCCTCCCCTGTACACAGACACCCTTGCACTCTGGTGCAAGGGTGCCTGCGTTGGTGCAAAGTTGTTAAACTTAGCGCCATCGCAGGGGGAAACGCAAGGCTGCCGCACATTCTTGTAAATATGGTGCAGCCTTGCATTTCCGAAGTGGCGGAGCGTGTCGTTAAGCACAGAAGGCTAACGACACACTCCGACACTTCATTGTACATATCCCCCAAAGTTCCTTATCTTAGAGTGAGGTGATTAGATCTCCTCAAAGAGTCTACTGGTATTCAGAAAGTTTGTTGTAACTGTCTCAGCGGAGGAGGGGCTGCAGTAACCAGCAACGACTCTGTGGTCTCAGCGTGTTGGTTGCTGACTTGATCTCTAATTGCCTCAGAGTTGTCAAGGTTCATAGGTGTCCTGTTCTCTTGGGTTTCTGGAACACACTTCTTAAAGTGAGACAAATTTCGAGTGACTGTTTTGCCCACAGATGAAGCAGTGACCATGGTTCCCTTATGGGCAGTCACTTGTAAAGGACATGGTATCTGCTGTTAGTTTACTTCCTTTGCTCATGTATGATGAGAACCCAGTCCCTTCCTGTACCATCATCGTCTTTGCTCTCTGTTGAGTGGCGCTAAACTCCCTCATTCTGACCTTTTTGTGTCTGTCACAATCTGCCATCGCCATTTTATACTTGGGCCTGCCATGAGGAGTTCATCCAGTTTTAACAGGTAGGAATTCTTGTGCGCACCGCTCAGCCCAACTTGAGAGTGAGTCGACATTTTCCAATAGTGCATTGAGGGATGTTTCAATAGGCTCTCAGTACCTCTTGAGTTTTGGCTGGACTTCTCATCGGGATAGTTCAACTTGTTGTAGATTTCTCTTTAGGGTGGCCATGAATCGTTTGACCATTCTATTTGTCTGAGGACATAGATGCATGATTTTCCTATGCCTGAAATTGAGATGAGTGGCAAATTCAGCCAATCCATGTACACTGAATGAGGGTCTGTTATCAATCTTGACAATTTTTGGAATACCCCGTGCCACAAACACTCTGTCAAGCTGTCACTTTGGTGGATGGCACTTTTTGAGCAATTGGAAATCATTAGTATTTATCCATTTCGACAAAGTATGTATTTTACTGATTGCATAGGACCAAAGAAATCAACCACAGTGGTTCCTCCTGGCTGACAACTCAGCATTGGGGACTGTCTTTCAGAGTGTTCTCGATCATCATGTCAAGTGTGGGAACCAACACTCGCTCTTACAAGGCCTTTTTGTGGCCACAATGCCCCTATGTCCTTTATGTGTCAAGTTCATGACTCCTTGGCCTAGTCTTTTGCCTATGACAATCCTCTTGTCCTTGACCAGCAATACACTGCCAATTCTTCCTTCGCGTGGCAAAAGGAAACTAGTTCATGGACATTCACTCCCTTTCCTTGGTCATTTCCTTCCAGGTTGAAAGACAGCAATCAACTTCCTGGAGAGTGGCGCCTTCCAGAGTGGCTTCTGTGATGGCATCGAGTGGAACCACGGGCGGCCTTGCCTGGTGAAAGATGAAATGTATGTGTTTTGGAGGATTCTCGAGGATGCCTTGACATATAGTCAGCCGAATGTTCACCCTTCCCGGGCTTCTGAATGATGGTGTACATGTATTCCTGAAGTCCGATCCTGAAGTACTCAATTCAGGGCAGCATCTTCGCTCCAGGGTTCCCAAATATTGTTAGCAAGGCTTGGTGATCAAAATTATGGTAATATGTTTGCCATAGATGAATATGTGAAAGTGCTCGCAGGTCCAGACAACCGCCAGGCTTCCTCTTTCCGCTGTGAATAGATATTTTCTGTATGTGTCACAATGTGTTGTTGATCATTCTCCTTGTGATGTTAAACCAGTATGGCTCCAGCCCTACCGGACTGGCATCCACTGCCAGTTCCATCTTCCAGCCAGCGTTGAAATAGGCCAGGTCAGTGGCATTCCCTACCGCTGCTTTGATTTCAATAAAGACCTGGTCACAAGCTGATGACCATTTGAACGGCTGCCCTGCTTGGTCAGTTCTTGAAGGGGGCATCTTAGAGTGGCATATTCTTTAATGTACCAAGCACAGTAGCTGGCCATCCCTAAAAATGACAGGAAGTTTCTGATGTCTTTTGGGCAAGATGTGTCATTCTGGGATTTGACCTTCTCAGAATCAGGTCTCATTCAGTCCCCATGGAAAATGTGTCCATAGAACTTCAAGGTGTTTTTGTGGAATTCACACTTATCCCGATTAAGACATAGATGGGCAACGAGAAGCACATGCAACACTCGATCCAGGGCTCTGTTGTGTTCTTTAGGGGTAGCTCCAAACACTAGAATGCCGTCACTGTAGTTGAGGGTATTCATTATGGGGTGAATTAATTTTTGTATGTCCTCTTGACTAATCTCGGCTGACGATGAAAATCCATAGCTCAGATGCATGCATGTGAACAGTCCTTGATGCGTTGTGAGGGTGGAAATGTATTGAGAGCTTTCATGTAGCTCGAGCTGGTGATATCCCTTGTTGAGATCCAACTTGGAAAACGCCTTGGCTCCAATGTGCAGCATGATCATATCACTGATGTGGGGCCCCGGATGTCTCTCTCATTCAATTGCAGTGTTAAGAGCTCTCTTGCCTACACATGAACATACATTTCCTTCTGTGCATCATTTCAGTACAACTACTACCCGGGAAACCATGGCTTTTGGCCATATGATCTTTTGATGACGTCTGCCCTGAGTGACTTCCATAGTTCATCCTCCACTGTGTTCTGCAGGTGAATGGCACCCTTCGGTGATTTTGAGCTACTGGTTTTATTCGTTCATTGATGAGTAATCGTACTGAAAGTTAGCCATCTTTTCCAGTACTGCAAATAGCTTAGGGTATTTTTTTGCTATAGCTGGTTCATCATCCACTGTGCATAAGATGGCTAATAGCTTCAGATGCTCTGCAGTCAGTAAGCTTAGCAAGCAGTCTGTCACTCTAGGTCCATCAATTACATGTATCTGGGCTTCCACAGTCCTGTCACTGCATGTGAGGGTTGTTCGGAATTGCCCCAGACATGGCAGTGGCTCTTTGGACATCCAGGTATGTACTCACACAGCAGCCATTTGTAGCTTTGACTGCAGATTTATTCGCATACAGTGGCATAGATATAGTTGAGGGAGGCCCCACTGTCTAAAATCAATTATGCTTGATGTTTCTCCATGTGCAGGCAGTCTTGGCTATTTCTTTAGCGTGTCACAGTCAGCGACCATGCAGACATACTTTCCAGAGATATGTGGGTGAGGGACCGTAACTCATGGGAGACAGAGTGTTTGAATCGAGAGGTGGCTTGCAACATTACACTTGACACTGACGAGCTGGGAGCACTGTTGTTGGTCTCTTAGGGCCTTATGTAGGTGGGCTGGCATTTACCACTTCATAAATACCGAATCATACCGATTCGGTATTTATGAAGTGGTAAATGCAATGTAGGTAATGAGTCGGTAAATATTACCGAATCGGAAAAATTCGGTAATTACCGAATCGGTATTTACCGATTTGGTAATGAGGCATACCTTCCCATTGATGGGAAGGTATGCCTCATTACCGAATCGGTAAATACCGATTCGGTAATGGGGGAGCACATGCAAGGGTGGCAGGGTGTCACATTGACACCCTGTTGCACCCCTGATTCGGCCATGTGTGCACATGTGGCGCACATACATGCCCTAAGGGCATGTATGTCTGCCACATTGCACACTTAAACGTGCACAAAAATGCTTTTTTTCACCTATTCGTCATTTACCACCAACCTTTAGTTGGTGGTAAATAACGAATCCCCACACCCACCACACACTCCCCCTACATCGCATTTCATGATTCGGTATTTACCGAATCGGTAAATTTACCGATTCGGTAAATACCGAATCATGAAATTCTCCCCCTACATCTCAAAAGCCAAAATACCAGTCGGTAACGGTATAATTACCGAAAATCGGCCGTTACAGACCGGTATTTGGCTTCCTACATGAGGCCCTTACTGCCTTCACATGATGGCGAGGCTTGGACTTCCTTTCTCATCGCAAGATGTTGCATTGTCGTGCTTTGCATACTCTTTCTCTGTGATTTTCTTTCCCACAATGCTGCATTCTTGGCCCTTAGCAGGGCATGTTACCACATGGGGATATTCCTGTCCACATTGGTAGCATTCACTTTTGTTCCCTTTCCTTTTTCCCGTGTGTTTGGGACCACAATGACAATTCTTGGAGCTGGGTTTGCACCATCCCTGCTTCTCTGTCTTTCTGGCCTCCATATTGTTTGCTTGTTCCTTAGCCTGATTATTCACCCTAGTCATCTCTACTATTTTGTCCAAGAAGTAACTTTTCTTCAGTAGGCATCGATGGAGTAGCTCAGGTTGGTATCCTTCAATGACTCTGAGATGGAGCGCATCTTCTGTCATGAATATGTCAAAAGCACAATAGAGAGCCAGCCGTTTGAGGCGCATAATGAACTATCCTACTGATTCATCTTTTCTTGCGAAGCCAAGTTTAAGGTATATTGTTCATGGTCTATATTTTTTTTGTATAGAAACTTTTTGTTAACTGCCCCGTGGACCAGTTAGTAGGGTGTCGTTGATTCTCTGGGTAGCTCTTTGATGACCTGTACAATGTCTTTACCGAACAGGTTGCACAAAGCGATGAGGTATAGCTCCTGATCTGTTTCTTTAGACCCTTCCATAAAATCCTCAAACTCATCCAACCATTCCTGCCAGCGCTGCCCCATTCTGCTACTGGATGTGAGAGACGACGCTGGGGGGGGCGGAAATAAGAAACTCCCATGATTCTAGGACTGGGCATGTCACTCGGAGATGCTTCGGTAGGTGCCAACATGTTTGATGATTTATCTGGCTATTTGTTCATTATCTGTATGAAATATGTGTGTTGTACAGAATCACACTCTTATGCCCTCTTTACAGATGTCAACTGGGTCCTCTAGACCATCCAATGAGGGTATTTGCTATTGTGAACAAGGGGCCTGGCTCCAAGATGGCTGCTCAGGGCCCTTTGCAGTATTGGGAGTTGGCGTCTGATTCCAAAAAGATCTCCAATACTTTCTGTCCATGCAGGTGAATGGAGTCACCTGACTTAAAGATGGCCGCCTGTGTCTCACTCTCACAAGACTACAGAGGACCCGTCTCACGAGACCAGTAATTAATATGTCGGCACAGTGCGTGTTGAGCCGCCCAACTGGAAGCGCACTGGTCACATTCCTCTTGCTCCTCAGATGAGTCAGTGCACTCTATAACGCAGCTCGACCAGGGTGGGCTTCTGCCTTCACATCACTTATGCTTCTTGTCACATGACTGGGGTGGGTTCCCAATGACATGGCATTTCAACTGGTCTCTTCTCCATGTGACCGTCAATGCAGATACAGAGGGGCACTGGCATCCCATCCTCGATGCCAGTTGTCATGTCACAGAATGTAGTAATGAAAACATGACACTGAGTGTGGGGCAACTTCATTATTTCTGCCTGGTTCTCAGAGCCTCACATTATGTCTTCATTGTATCACTGCCAATCACTATTTGCTTGCTTCCTCCCCAAGCCCCTCCCCTTCCTTCCCCCAGCTCCACCTGGTAGACCGATTCCCGTTGGTAGGCTCTTAGTGCCCTAACACTTGATTGCTCTATTACGAAATTACAAATGGACATCTGCCATTCATTACCAAATAGGCAGCTGGGATTACTACAGTTTCTATAAACGTAGACAGGTTTTAAGGAAACAAAAATAGCGACCAACACTCTCCTCCTGCTGCCTCTGCGAATGGAAATCAGGCACATTTACTGATGTTAAGAGGGGGCAATCAAATTATAAAATATGTATTAGCTTGAATTTATAAATATTTGACACAGCCCAAGGAGCAAGACAACTTGCTGGGCTGGGCTGCACTGGGTCGAATTGAGAGGACAGGAATTAACCATATTGACTAACATATGGTGCATTCCTGCTCTCGCTCTGCACTGGTGCACTTGTGGTTGCCAAGCACCAAGAAAGGCACCCTTGCGTCATGGTGCAAGAGTGCGTGTGTTACAGCCAGGATTGTTTTTCTGCAGGAATGGACATCTTTCTGCACTAAACAATCCTTAAAGGCACTTTCCTCTTTCTAAGGGTGCAGCAGAATGCAGAACACTTAGAAAGAGGAAAAATCAGGAGAAATAAAGATATTTATCCTCGTTGCGCCTCCAACGGAAAGGCGTTCAATTTTGACACATTCCCAGGTTTACTTGTCTTGGTAAATCTGAGAATGCCCCAAAATGCATGGTTGGAACACCCACACTCCAATCATGTAACGTCTTCCTGGGATAGAATAACGCAAGGCAGTGACTTGCGCTGTCTTGAGTTATCCAGAGTTCTAAAGCCATGTAGGGCCACACTAGGCGCCTTTGCATGGGTTGGTAAATCTGACTTAAAGATTGCGTTACCCTTGCATCAACTTGTGTGATACAAGAGAAATTCAATCCTTTGATAAATCTGGCCCTAAATCCACACTACTTTTAATATTCCTCTGACAATTTTCTACATTATTTTCTTTATGTTATGAATCACAAAGTTAATTGCAGCAGCTAACAGGTTCTGAAGTACTCAAATATACGCTTCAGGGCAACAACTGAAACAAGGTTTATTGAAGAAATTTAAAATGAAAAATAATACTATCATATAGTTAATCCATGTGCATGTGTCACCAAAACCTTCAGGGTAGACACCTTTCATTAGAATATATTAAATGTCTTTTGTTAAGACATTTTATTACACATAATGCACTGAAGAAGAGAGTTTGTCTCTTACAATAGCTGTGAGCGGGTGTAGTTAGCTTTTACAGATTTTCAACGTGAGCTAAAGAATGTACACCATTGAGAATATTGAAAAGGGAAAATATTTTGAACAATTCAAAAAGTTTGGATATTGCTATATTGTATGAATTGAGTACCTCGTTTAACATTGATCAATACAATGGTTGCAGCTGTCTACTCGAGCAGGAGTGGCTCTTCCAGTGCTTAATTTGTGCCAGTGCTTTCCGGTGCTTAGCACCGGCACTTCATTATCAGGGCCGGGTCTACGGGATTGACGCAAGCAGCATTAGTCACATGGTATGCATATGATAACATAATTGATTCCTGTCCTCAGGGCAGAGCAGTGTTGTTCTCGAATCTTGATTGCTCCCGAGTCCAGGTGAAGAAGAGTGTTGCAAACTTGCACAGTACTGGTGTTGCGGCACGGCAGTAAGAGCCTGAGCCAAGATTCAGCCAAGAAGATTCATTACAGATATTATGATGGCATTCAGGCAATGGCAGGCCCTTAGTTCAGTGTTGCCGGTGGGCGGGACACTGAGATTGGACTGGATTTGGTTCTTTGGGGGTAGGGGCTGAGCGGCAGCGTACACAGATTTTATTCACATTGCCACACCCGCGCCCAGGCACATGAGCACCCTGCAACGAGTGATCAGCATTAGCGGCAGCCCGACAATGTTTAGGGCGGGGCAGGCAGCAGCAGCACCCCGAGGCCCAGTTAATTTATATTAGTTAATAAAGGCACTAAGAGGCAGTGTACCCCGGCCCAGCCCACCACATAACCGTAAGTACTACTAGCAGTATTATAGTAAATAGAGCTGGCTAGCAGTAGCCATAAACGCACTGTCGTTACTGTCAGCCCGCCCCCAGCCTGTGGCGTACTTTGGGACACCTAACGAGCCTCTTGGTGTTGCACTGCATCGACCACTAGCAACGTCAGTGTTTAAATTGAGATTTTCTTGCACGGGCCTGGTACACAACAATATTTGCTTTTCTCAGAATGTATGAGAGAGGTAGAGGAAAAGGCCTCCTAAACTTGCAGCGCAGGTTGGGTGGCCCTGGTTACGACTGCGAGGAATTGGCTCTTCGGAGTTTGCTGGCGTAGGCAGAGAGGGCTGACTCCCGCGCTCTCCGATCAGATTATCAGAGAAGACATTAGGTTTTGAATAATGTGTGTTATTCTTCAAAGACAATCAACATCAGTTAAATCAGAGTTTCAACTTTTGGGCGTATTTCTATGTCAGGCATCGGCGATTTCTATGTGAACACATACATTCCTTTTGACCATTTCTACCTAAAGAACAGCAGAAGGAATCTGTGAGAGAGGAAACGAGCACCGGTCTGCCGGATGTGGACAGATCAATTATATCGTATCCACTCCAGGGAACCGAGCTAGTGTCTTCCGCTCCAGCCCTTTCACCAACCTGGCAATGCCACAAACAGGGGTCAGGGACAGGCACAGAATGGCATGCGAAAGGCAAATACTCTCCTAGTACACCAGCAATTAAAAAGGACCTTTTTAAAAAATGGAGAGCTTTGTATTAGCTTTTTGCCTTTTTTCTGCAGCATTTTTATCTATTGTCAGAGGCGTGCATTATGCTCTCAGAGTCACCCAGCTACTTAGCTTTACTGCTCACTGCATTTTTACGCCTATGCTGCACAGCATTAGTCCCCATTCTGAACCAGACCTAAGGATTTTGTCAGTGCTTGGTTTAATAAAAGTACCCACAACACTGTACTACGGGAACATGGGTTAGCAACAGTATGGTAGGTTAATTCAGAGATATGATAGGTGCGGAAGGTCGGTATGGTGGGTGTGGCAGATTAGAAAGGATTGGTTTGGTAAGTGTATGGTATTTAAAGTTTTATATGGTGTGGTATGTGATGTTAGTTATGGTATATAAAATTAGATATGGTATATGTATGGTATATATAAGGTATTGTCCAGAAGGGATGGTATATAAGTTTAGAAATGAAAAGCTTCCACAGAACAGAGAACTCAGCCACACAATTGCTTTTACCTGTAAACATACAGAAACATTATGGGGCATGGAAGTCTATACATTTAGGGGCCTATTTGTTTCAAAGTTGTTCTAAATACTGCTAGAGAAAGTCATGAATGGGTTTATTTTCATTTGCTTAAACCAAGGAAAGAACTCCTCCTTTTTCCTTCCTAGTACAAGTGCATTCTGTTTTAATCCCAAGCCCTAAGTAGAGTACTGTAGCACCACTGGCTTATTTTTCTAGAAAAATTGAACTGTGACTCTCACAAAACATTGTGGTTAAACTATCACTAGGCCGCAGGGAAACAGAAAACCAGAAACTCTCCCACTTAATCTTCCCCCTGGTTCTCTGCATAATATATTTAATTGCTCAGAAAGCATAAGTAGTCTGCCTATGCACACCTCTAGAAAGTCTTTACATAATATATTTCAAACTGGAAGGTCGTAAACAACTTTCAGCAAATATATCTGGTGTCCTCTTTTCCTATCTCATCCGATCTGGTTGTTGCATTTTAATTAGATGAAGGGTTGTGTAACTGAAGGGAATTTATTTTGGCCCATAGCTTTGCTATGGTTAAACAACTGTAATTGAAAAGAATATGCTTAGAATTCTTCATGCTTGTGACATTTCCAAGCACTGGGCGTTTGGTTTGAATTGTGATAATGACAATAGCACTTATCTAGAACACACTGTGCCCTACTCTGTCTAGGCGCTTTAGAGTCTTTTACCAGTAATACGAAATGATGTCATCATACAAATAGGAGAGTTTTAGGGTGGTCCTAAATATCATTGATTTAAGCTGCCACTATATGTCTAGAGGCAGAGTGTTCCACTGCTTAAATACCCCCACCCACACACTTAATGATCAAAAGTCTACTGATTCTCAATATAGTACTTCTGAGTCAAACGACATTGGCCCTTTGGTACAAATGCGGTAGAGAAGTTTTCCTTCAAGTAAAAGAGTGCTAAGGGCTTAATTGATAAGGTACTGCTTTGGAAAGTCCAGCCAGTTGAACCTAGCTAATACGCCACTCCTGGTATTGGCCCAATGAACCCTGGTAATTGCTGACTACCACAATAACAGTCAAAGGGGGCATTTTCCTTGCTTGATTTGTTTTGCTTGCAGGAGGGCCCATTGCATCCTTGCTACTCTAGTGCTTCCATGCAGGCAGAAAATCTAACACTGTCATTCTGTGCTGCCGCAAATCTGTGCAACAGATCTTTGGTTAGGCTAAGCTAGAGGGAGGTGCATCATTCCTAGCATAACAGGGTATTGATGTGTTTCGTACATGAAAAGCATTCAAAATGCTCCACTGCAACACATACCTAACCACCACACCCTCACCACCTCCGCCAGAATGGGCAAGGCTCCTTTGCTATGTTTGTCCTTACTGTGATGTTTGGATTTTTCACAATCTTATTGCTTCTTTAGTGATGTAACATTTAGGGCAGCTGCAGCACCAACACTGTGAAAATGGTTCCAGCTGAAAATTCTTCCAGCACTACAGGCCTGGGTTGGGTGCCTTTGTTTGACATTTTCATGCTTTCTGTCCTGGCTGGGTGCCTTTGTTTGACATTTCCATGCATTCTTGCCTGGGTGCCTTTGTGTGACGTTTCC
This sequence comes from Triturus cristatus, assembly GCF_964204655.1. Classification (NCBI taxonomy): domain Eukaryota; kingdom Metazoa; phylum Chordata; class Amphibia; order Caudata; family Salamandridae; genus Triturus; species Triturus cristatus. The sequence goes on along the minus strand of NC_140588.1, from coordinate 395,685,510 downwards.
ATGCTTTGTGGACTGGGTGCCTTTGTTTGACATTTCCATGCTTCCTTGTCTGAGTTGAGTATAGTGTGAGATTTCCATGCTTTCCGGCCTGGGTGATTATGTGTGACATTTCCATGCTTTCTAGTCTGGGTGCTTATGTCAGGTCATCATTTACGATTTACTTTGCTTTAAAAGTTAATACAGCGGAATATCTAATGAAAAATGTGTTGTGCACCATTTTGGTCTTTCTTTTTACAAAATGTTCTTGAGGGCAGGATCCCGCCCCCTCCCCGCCCCCACAACACCTATAGCAGTTGTTAAGCTCGCTTGCTACGCACTGTATGGGGTCTGGTCTAACAAAACTTGCGAGGGCTGCTTTGGGTTACCAGTCGATTTAATTAATACATTTTGTGACTGACAGTGTGAAACTAACTCTGCACACTGCCACCGACATCACCCTGCTTTTGGAGTATTACCTTTATTTACAAATTTAGCACTGGGCTCTTCCGTTATTGCGGATGAGCAGTGCCTCACTGATATGCACCCAGAGACGGTAAAATAAAAAGGTAATTGAGTAAATTCATTACCATTTATTTTTGTTACGCCATCCTAAACGGAGTGTCGGGACGGGGGCGGGCTGCTGTTGAAAGGCAGCAGCAACAGGGAGGATGGTGGGCTACCTTTTGCACTTGTTTAAAGTGCACATGTGTCTTTGGCCGTCTGCCTTGCGATGGCCAGCCACACATACGACTTTTAAACCTAATCCAGCTGTCTTAAGACAAGTGCTCTTGTGAGAGCTGATAGAGGCCACTCCCACCAATCCTGGCCCTGCTCTGATGCTGTGAGAGCAGCGCAAGGATTGGTTAAGAGAGTTAGCTGGGACCCGGGAGTTACGAGGAAAGATGACCGGAGCGAGGAAGAAGCAGCAGCAACCACGGAAATGTATATTTTCTCAATTGTTTGGATTTCTACCACCCATTTACCTGCCCTTCCACTCGCCAAAGTTGGCAGCCAAATTAAAACAGTAAAAATGTACCTTGCCTTGATACCTATCAGTAGCACAAAATGTTTTGCCCAATGGTGACCGGCACAGGTAAGGCGGAGATGGGGTGGGGCTGGGTGGGGGCGAGTCAACAGACAACAGGATAGGTAAAATTAAATTAAAGTTTTTATTTCACACTGTGAGAGTTATCCTCACCCATGAAACAAGCGATCCTCAGGTGCCCAAACCTAAGGAAAAAAACTCTCTCTCAGAAATCCATCTTCTAAAGTCCTAGGCCATAGTCTCTTGCCTGTTGTCACTATTCCTGGCCATGCCCTCTCGTGATTCATAAATCTCAACATCACCCTGACCAGAAATTGTGTTTTCCTATCTTGCTCTGAAGACTGGTTTTGTCACCTACCTCTGATGGTGCATTCATTCCTCCAAGCTAAGATATGAGTGATAAAGTTGCTCTGTAGCTATGCTGCATTGTTACATGGTTCTGACATGTTTTCTTGAGTTGCAGCCATTCTCTTTCGGGACCAGGTGTCTGCGGTGTTCATCTCTGATCAACCATGCCTTGGCCCCGGTAGATACGGGTTTGCCTATATTGGTCCTGAGGAAGGTTGGCCTTAGGGAGCCTGAGAACTGCCAGTATTACAACCTTTGAATGTTGCACTTTTGCATGCTTGGGCTCTCCTGATGAGCATGCACAGTGGGGGGTTTCATGGCTTGCCCGTATCTTCTGGACCTTCTGAAGGGAAATGTTCTGCTGCCTGAGACAGTTGTAGATTTAAGAATCTTGGATTCAGCTGGATGCATTTTTGGGCGGGGCAAGATACAGAGGTGCACATGTTCACAGAAGGGTGAGCCCATTAAGGATTCTTCTGAGTCTCTGGACTCTCATTTGACTCAGCAGTCTCTGATGCCAGATGAGTTCCCAGAAATTGTGAACAAGACTGTGGCAACAGCATTGCCGGGTCGGCCAAGTATCCTTGGTTGGAGGCTGATGAGGAGGACATGGAGGAACTAGAGCCTGAAACTCACAGGGGCATGTTGGTTTAAGGTTCACAGCTGCCAGACGGTCTACTGCACATCAGGGAGCACCTAGGTGTACCTGCTGCGAAGGTCTGCTGATGACCTTGAGTAATTACTTAGTTCTTATTGGCCTCTTTTTTCTGATGTCATTCTTGTCCAAAATCTGGGAAAGCCGTCCTTGCTAGGGAATGGAAGGAGATTGATAAGACTGTTTTCCCTCATTGTATGGACTGTTGCTACCCCTTGAAGAGTTTCAAACTGAGTTTCCTCAGGCAATAAAGAATAATTCCCTTCTAGCTGGCATTACTCCCTCTTCAGCTACGGAGGATTGCCTAGGAGAACCATCACAGGGTCTGGTGGATTAGAGGGTTAATGTGCCCACTCTAGGGGCCTGTGTTTGACATCATGGTCGCAGGTTCAAATCCTGGAGGGTCCACTCAGCCTTTCATCCTTCTGAGGTTGATAAAAATGAGTTGGGTAAAAAATAAATATCTGTTATTCAGAGCCATGATACACTTGGGTGAATGTGCGCTTCACAAATGCACGTTATGTTTCTGTGTGTTTTACTCTCTTATTCAGTGGACAAAACATTGAGGATGCTCTCAAAAGAACATATACTGAAGTTAATTTCTCTTTATGCATTACCACATATTCTGCATGTGCCTCTCAGGCCCTACTGAAGCATTTTTATGTGCTTCATGAGTGCTAGAAAAGAGGTCAGACTGCACTGACCTCCCTCCTTGGCACTTTGAAGCTTGGGTACGCTTTTTTCTGATACAACCTTTAATGGACTGTGTGCAATGATTACCTCCTTGAAGGCTGTGTCAGCAGGTAACTGGCACAACTGCATGTTACCTTGGAAGCTGGATCCTGCAGAAGACCCTCACCACAACCTACCTGTCATTCCTTCATCCAAATATCTTTGGCCCACAGCCTCATGAATGAATGAAACAGTTAAATACAAGAAACTGTTAAAGCCTATTCGAGGACAGTCTTGCATGTCTTGGTTGTTTTTTGTTTCCTTGCAAACAGCAGTTTCAGAAGCAACAGGGCTTTTTGCAGTTGGTCCTTCCATGTGTGGGACCTTGGTCAGGTAATGCTGACAAATCCCAACTTTCTCAACTCCTGACTATGGTGAGAAGATTCCTGCTTCGGTTGGTGATCATTGGCTCATGTTTGCCAATAAGAGAGAGGCTCAAATCATAGATCAATGGGTAATGCAAACTGTCTCCATGAGTTATCAACTCAAGTTCAAGTGTGCCCCTTACAGATTCCTGATTTTGCAGCACCCCCCCTTATGGCAAATAGGATGAAGCCAGAGGTTCTGATGACTGGTGTGGCAGCTCTTTTGAGGAACAGCATGTTGTCCTTGGTGCCTCTGATCAACAGAACAGATGCAGCGTAGTCCATTCTATTGATGGTAATAAAGCACTTTAAATAGAACATCTGGCCCATCCAGGACTTGAAAGCGTCTACTGTTAGCAGACAGAGATGGCTTTCAAGATGGTATCCTCTCAGGCATCATTCCTCTGGTGAGTCCTGGAATCTTCCTGTTTTACTTGCATAAGTAGTTCCAGTGCAACTTTCCCCCCAAAGGTTCTTATGTCTTGGGGTGGGATGCAACCACTCCCAATAGGCTGTCGTGCCCTCTAGTTTCCTTCCTCGCCACGATTTACTGATCATGGTGGTGGCTTCAGGTTCAGGATACTGAATTGTTTTTTTACCTAGACAATTGGCTAACGTGCTCCTTCTTTTTGTAAAGACTCAGAAAGACTCGTCTGAGGTCTTATAGACAATCTGGGAGCTTGGGTTTCTGCTGAACGTGGAAAGGTCCTACCTCTAACCCACTTAAGGTCACCTCTTTTTAGTGACCTAATTGTGCACAGAGATGAGAAAAGGGTTACTTCAATAGGGTACCTTGCCACTTAAGTTCCTCGTCGAGGTTTGTCTAAATTTAAACTTTTTTCATGAAGGGGCCATTCTGAGGGTTCAATGGCACATATCTGATAGAAAGAAAGGAAGATCAAGAGGAATAGGAGCACCAGCGAGGACAGGACAAACAGGAGTACCAGGACAAAGAGTATGACTAGATGGAGGAAGCAGAATAGGATGAAAAGAAATAGCACGAGAACATTTAACCCTCAAAGCAGTAGGACTACCAAGAGGACCACCAAGAGGACCAGCCCCTTGGCGCTTAAGGGGAGATGCACAGGGTGAATAGGAGGGCCACAAGGAGGACAAGGACTACTGGGTGCAGGATGACCAGGAGGGAGAGGACCAGGACCACTATGAGGGCACGACCTGGATCACAAGGAAGATAATGACCATGGCTACCATAAGTGTTTTTAGGTGACATGTAATAGGACATGCCCATAATTAGAGGCCAGGCTTCTTGAAAATGATTCTTAGAAATGTCTTTTGATCCCTACTGCCTTTTAGAGATGTTCCACATCTATAGCCCATTTAAAGCATGTTTTACATTCACTACCTCCTCAATTATTACATCTTAATGATTGGTTAAGTCATATTTACCATGTCATAGATGAAGTTTGCCAACCAGTAGACTTGATAATTAAGCCCTGCAATGTGCTGCAGCCTCTTTGCTCCAGACACTCGGTCCTTCACACTAGCACTTCCAATGGATGCAGTGAGAATGGAGAACCCCAGCATGATGCACAGTGACACTCCACACTGACGGACGTTCTCCAATCTGTGGGGCAAAGATCAATTAAATCAATATCGGAAACAGAGGTAATCAACTGCGCTTCACTTTAGCATCATTAATCAACTGCACTTCCCTTAGGCATGCGCTTTTTCAGTATCTAATTCCTTGTCTACTTTCCACACAAACAGAAGCAAGGAACTTAAAAGTGGTCAAAGATCAAAAGTGATATGTAGCCCCTTCCTACTGATTATTATTCTGAACAAGTTGTGATCAGATCTGCAATGGGTATGCACTATAGCATTATTTTCTACGGGTAGACCAATACAACAATAAAGGGACCCTCATCAGACTTAGGAACCAATTTACAGACTGATGGAATGAGTACAGCCTGTGAGGGTGGTGGAGGACATTAGCACCACACTCCTGGCAGTAATGTGTCCATCATTTTTAGAGATGACCACCAGCAGTCATCCCTGCACCTTGAAAGGCAGCACACTCACAAAGTTCTCTTCAAGATACAAAAGGTTTGGTGGACGACCACCAATGGGTTGGATGGCCGTTAACCAAATGTTTAACTTTTTTGTTTTTCAGAATTAAACTCCCAGAGAAGAAGTTTTCTTCTTTAAAGCAAAATAACAAATGACCCCCCCACACCTTGGGAGATTTCTCCCAGGGTGTGGGGGTCATTATTATTTTTTCTGACTCTCAGTGCCTGGCTTTGCTGGGAGGTGACTAACAAAAAACAAATATCACACTGTCCAGTCTAAATAGAGAGTGCTGTGTGACAGCTTTACTTCAATTGCCCTAATCTGTTGGGCCTTCACATTAAGCTTTCTGTTGATGGAGCCAATTGGGTCTCTACGGACGGAAAGCTTACAGTCCACCCATCTGTAAATCAGGCGGGAAGACCGAGAGTTTGGAGAACACGGTACTCCATCACCCTTGCAATGCAGTAACTGTCCTCAAAACTCAAAATTGTCATCTTAATGACCAGGACACAAATGTGTATTAACAAGGGTAAAACTGGTATTTTGGAATATATGAGGACATTTTGCAAAGGCAACAGTTCAAATTATTAGGTTCTCTGCTCTGTGATGGACAGTTTGATAGTAATACTGCTGTAGAAATTTCTTTTTGACTTTGGATATAGATTTCAGTGTTCTTGTAAAACTCAGTGCCAACAGCTTAAAATGGAAGCCATCAATAACAAAGTGATTTCTTTATTTTTATGGAAACAGTAGTTAGTTGCAATACACATTTTCGCAGTGTAATGTAGATGCTTTATATTGAAAAGGATATATCTTCTTTAGGTAAGTGTTTTGTAAACTCTGTATACAAAATACATTGTATGCATTCTGTTTCCTACTTCTCACACTGTCAGCAAAATGTTTTCAATGAAGTACATTACTCAGTTTCTTTTTTTAATGGCATTTCAATTCAACGAGTTGCATAGGAATGGGGGTTCTATTGCCGGTAGGAAAACAATTTTAACCTGTTGAAAGCTCACCCACGGTTGAAACAGTATGAGAGATATCAGAATGCACAGGGATGACTTTAAGCTTTAGGCATTGCTCACAGTAGTCCATCTTCAGCAAGGAACAGAGGCTAAATGTGAAAACAGAGGGGCTTATTTAAATGCCCCCTGCGCTGCCCCTACGTCACTTTTTCCCGTGGTAGAAGTCACTCACCGGCGGCACAAGGGGCTTGTAAATAAGCCCCAGAGACTGGAGAAGTAGAGCTCACAAAAATGAAACCACCTAAACCCTACAGATAAAAGGCCACATGCATCAAGCGTGTTTCCGGTCGCAAACGGGCCGATTTACAGAATCGTCAGGTTTGTTACTGGAAAAAGCTCTTTACTGATGCATGAACCCATTTCCATTCGCAAATTAGGTAATCACAATTTTTTGCGATTACCAAAATTGCGAATACATTTAGGGAATCGCAAATTGCGATTTCCTAAAGGTGATGCATCAAGCCTTTCCTAAATGCAAACTGTGCATTTAGGAAACACTAATTACCATCAACTTCAACTTAATGGTAATTTGTAAATTCTTTGAAAAATGCACAAAAGGGCATTTTTCATAGTGACATGTGGCGCTCACACATGCCTTTAGGGCATGTATGTGTGCCACATGTGCACACTTACCTTTTTGGGGTGTGGGGGGGTGCAGCAGGAGGGCCTTAGGCCCCCTGGCACCCTTGGAATTGCATTCGCAATTTGCAATTACCAATTTGGTAAGTGCAATTTGCAAATGCATTCCCATTCATTCCTATGCGCCTATAGGCCCGTAGGAATGAATGGAGTGACATTACCTAATAGCGATTTGCAATTTGCGAATCGCTATTAAGTAATGTTTAGGAATCACAATTTATTTTGCGATTCCTACATGCATAACAAATTGCGATTCCTAAATAGCGATTCTTTAAAAATCGCTATTTAGTAATAGCTATTCCATATATTGATGCCCATAGTCACAACAAATTTAGAGACTATATAGACGTGCCTATTCACAATGGTATTTTGTGGTACTCCTGTTGTACTCTTTAAGTTCTCTTACATCTTTTTTATTTGGTCCCCAAACATCTAACATTGGAATAGTGTGGGAATATTCATATAAAGTAAGTATGAACAGAAAGCACTTTTACTAATAGGGACTTAGATGTTTCAGAACCGATTCAAAAAGGCATGTAGGAGTATGTAAAACAGTACTACAGGAGTACTACTTCTCATAATTACAATTGCTAGCATGAATTGCCCCTGAATCGTTAAGCACTGCATTAATGCCATCACTTTAACTAGTCCAGGAATACCAAGGTGGTACTCTCATGCAAAGTTTTACTCATAACAAAGGTGTCAGTAATTCCAAGTTGTAGGAAAACCATGGCATTTCGACTTGCAACTTAAGCAGCCTCTGAAAGTTGATATGGGAATCAGTATTTTCTCCCCAATTCCTGTATTAATTGCACATTTTGGCAGTTTTTTATGCAAACATTTCAATCAAACTTCGCAGTTTGACCAGTAATTAGAGAGCTGTTTTAAGTTTTGGTGGTAAGGATACTCCTTCACAATGGCGACTAAGTATTCTTACCACCACGAATTGGGTCGGCCTTCCGAATTTGAATGCAGGCTGACCTTAGGGTTAATCATGGTGGAGACTACTCTGTCTCTGCCGTAAATAATCCCCTCCGACGGCCTTGTGGAATAAGGGCCGTCGGACAGTGGCCTGTCACTTTTTCAAATAATTTAGATGGGCAGAATGACAAGTCAGTGTTTACTGCCCATCACCACCAGCAGTGAAAAATGCTAAATGCTCACCTTGCCATGGGAGAGTTCCTGGCAATGCTTTATAAAGCTTGGCAGTCATTTATAAATCTGGCGAGAGATCGCCACACCAGTGCGACAGAAAAATATACTCAGTCACCCTGGCAGAACAATGGTACGTCAGGCAATATATAAATGAGGCCCAAGGTTACCAGCTGAATCCCCCTTGGAAGGATACAGTGCGGCCGGCACAGGTAAACGCGGTGAGGTGGTGAGGCGGGGCAGGGTGGAAGTGGGGGGAAGTCGACAGACAATGTAATAGATATAATTAAATAAATAAATAACACCTATTCTGTCTGTCGGCTTTTCCCCCTGCCCCACCCCAAAACCACACCATCTCACTGCATTTACCTGTGCCGGCCGCCACTTGAAGGATAAAAGACTAAGAATACAAACCACGGAACATGATGGTAAAAGGCAAATTTCTGGATGGAATATATTAGGGGATCGAATCACCAGATCCTGATTCCATTTGCAACTGGTCTGATTTTCACACCTACACTCTGCTACTACTTGCGATCTAGCTGTCCTTCTTTGCCTTCCTTCAACAGAAATGTATGCACCAACTATCCTTCTGCAGTGTGAAAGATACCAAGACCAACTTACATTTTGTCTTCATTTAGCAGTGTTCCTCCATATGGTTTGGTGTAAAGCGTGATACCTAAAGAAAGGATTTTAGTCAATTAGCAAATGAGACCTGCTATTTAGCTGGTAAAAGAAACAATCCAGGATGACAGATTACATTACTTGCTGTTACAGTTACACTCAAAGGGTCTCCATTAGCATTACCTCTCCGTCCTGGTTTCCTTACCACAGTCCTTAGTGTATGAGCATTTCCTCCTCCTGAGATAGTGATATGCCCCATATTAAACAGCATGCTTACATTTGCTTTAAACCACAAGTTTGTCTGCCTGTCCTACCTTTGTGTTGACGCAACTATTCCCTACTCTCTGCACAGTTCCCCATAATGACCTTCATGTTTTTTCCTGTCTCCATGTTCAGAAGACAAGATGTGCCCCATTAAACATGCTAAGCACTAATGTAATATTAGACTCTGCCTCTGCGAGTCCTCTTGTACCTTCTGTCCTGACCACCGTAAGTCGGTCTGCATTGCTTTCACATCTGGAGGCTCAACCGAGGTGGGAGTAATGGACCATGGATAGCTCTGCTCAGCTGACACGGCAGCTTCTCCAGGGACTGCATAACTGAAGATTCTGAGCTGAGCTAAGAGTGGTGGGTGAACATTGTGTAAATACTGGCCATGAGCACATAGGAAAGTGCCACAAGTACTCAAACACTGTCCTTATATATTCAGATATCCAAATCTAGTTTCTGGGGGAATTTTGACAGAATTTTAATGTTATTTAAAGCCCAGCCATGGTTGCTACATTTGCGGCATTTTTTGTCTAATGAAAAAACAACAAGATGATGGATGGAATACTCTAATTAATCTCAGCCACTGGCATTTGCTCAGGTCACATCCCAATCCATCATTTTTCACCCACCATGCCACCTCAGTTTGGACCCAGCTATATGCAAATCAGTCTTGCAACTGCTCCTTATGGGAACAGAATCCCATAAGGGAACTGTTTGCCCCAGAGCCTGATGAGCTGTTAAACAAGTCTGCGGAAGACAAAGAATTGGGACGGATGTTCCAAGTTCAGAAGCTTCTTCTACAAAATGTCAGTTTCAGCAATATTGTCAACAGCATAAAAAGCCCTTTCACGGGTGGCTCTTGCTTGGAGTACTACCTTTGAAGACATATCCTGCCAAATCCAGACCCTCTGCAGTTATATATATTTAAAAATCTACAAGTAATATTAAACAATGTTTAAAAAAATATTAACAATAACTAAACAAATTTTAATTAACAAACATATGTCAATAAAAACATATATCACACTTCATTAAAAAAATATGAAAATCGAAAAATAAAATCTAAGTGACAATTCTTCTTCATTAATAATTTAAACATTGATAAAAAAATATTAAAAATAACAGTTCAACATGAATAATACTAGCATAAGCGTTGGACTTTAATGGAATCAGATTTAGTTTTCTAAGAATAATTTAAGCAAAATTAAGAAAACTGTTGGACTTTGGACGGGTTAGATTTAATATTTCCACTCAACTCAAAGCAAAAGCAGGGAAAGTATGGGACATTGGAGGTGTTACATTTACTATTTCAAATCCAATCTAAGTAAAAGCAGAGAAGGTGTTGGACTATGGAGCAGTTAGAGTGAGAATTGCCACCCCTCTCTAAGCAACAGTCGGGAAAATATGCTCGACCTTGGAGGGGTTAGATTTACTATTTAAAATAAAAATATATGCATTATAAATAAAAAAAGAATTATAACAGAAAAAAAGAATTGTAATTAAAAGAAATATTTTAACAAATATTAAACAAAATGGCAAGGAACCATCATGGTGCTTCCTTTCAATGTACTAAAAGTTTGGTGGATGACCACAGTCCATTTTCATAGTCATCTTCCAAACTTTTTCAATTTCTTTTGATTTTAGAAACAAACTCCCAAAGCAGTAGTTTGAGTCTGAAAACAAACCTAATGTACCCAGGCCCTGGGGGAATTCTCTCAGGGTGTGGGGCATTATTGTTTTTTTTATGTCCCTCACTGGCCAGTTCTCATGGTGGTGAAGGACTTGAAAAAAAGACAATACGCTGTCCACCCTAAATAGTGCTGGTGGTGCAATGTCCTTCCTCCAACATAGCCAATAGCAGGTCAATCAATGGTATACTTCAATACATTTTCACAGAGGAACAAAATGGAAAATTCACTCTGTCCCTGCAAATAAATTGCATACCAACATTGAATCAACAAATTCTCTTCTTCTTTTACAATTCTGTTATGAAAACCATGGAGCAGAGCACATTCACACAATATATATCCACTCTTGTCTTGTGTTCTTTTTGGGATGCACTCACTTTGGTACATTCACATGATTGTGTAATTGATATGGGGAATGTATTTTAAAGTACTTGTTGAGAAATGTAATGACATTCAAAAACTGTGCTCTGCTCTATGGTTTTCTGAGGTAAATTATAAAAGAAGAAGAGAATGTATTAATTTAATGTTAGCATGAAATTAATTTGAAAGGACAGGTTGAATTTTCCAGTTTTTCCCTCTGTGAAAAATTATTGAAGTAAGGGAGCAAGGCAACATTTTCATATTCGCCTTCGACAAAGTCCCATGATTGGTATTGGGAGCGCACAGGAAGTGGTTCCGTCTCACCTGTTAGATCTTTCTAGTTGACTGAGAGGCAGAAGGGAGTCAACATTAAAATAAACAATTTAAAGTTCATGTGACCCATTTGGTGACACAATAAGGACCAGGAATCGGTAACTAAAATTAAGTGAACTTATTGCAAAGTAATAATCATTTCAGTAAGTGCAAAAATCAGGAACATGTTATAAATGTAAAGAATCATGACCAGCAAATTAGGGCACTGAAGCGAATTTTAACTCAATAGCATAAAGCATAAAATAATAACAGTCAGAACAATAAAGATGCCAAGAATTTGGAATTGGAGTTCTTTCAGGATACTCCTCTCCTCCTTCGTAAACATGAAAAGGTTCAAAAGTCATTTAATTTAGCTCTAAATCTGAATAAGAATGGTTTGGAATATAAGGTCTCAGGGAAATGTAGACCTGCAGGAAGGTGTCGGCATGGCAAAAACGTCAGTAGAAGTCTTCTTAAAATAGGGAAAAAGTGTTAGCCTAAAGCCACACTCATCTAGAAAGAAAAGGGAAACAGAGATATCTGTACCTCTCAAAATCCAAGGGATCTCTCCTAACCTGTAACAGAGTGAACACTAATTAAAACACACAGATACCTCATCATCAACCATATCTCGCACCACCCCTCCATGGACCAATGATGTTAAACTCCATTTGTACAATTGCTCCATCTCCATACTTTCCCATCTCGCAGAACTTGGATTGCCTCTGCAACCTTGAGTTTCCCTCTGTTCCTTATACATGATGAATAGGAGGTTTCTTCTGCTCATTAAATCATCTAGTTTTTGCCAAGATTTCTATTCCTAGGCCTCACTAGCTCAAATGCATACCACTCCTTTAGCTACAAGATCTTAAGAATGCACCTGCAGAAGAGAGAACATGCAAAGCAAGCAAAATACATTTCATGTTAAGAAATGGAGGCCTGTTATGCTACCTTTAATTAAACATGTGTAATGTGCACCTTGAATACATGATTATGTGTGCACGTATAACTTACAAATAAATGCAACTAAAATTAATGCGTTCATGCTTACATATACAATGCACTTTCAAAGTATGTAATAGAACTTGAAATATGTGAGAACTACACGTTTTCATAATTAAGCTAAACATTAGTGTGCACACGCTCATGAGTCTCTACTTTTCTACAGTAAATACACTTCAGGGGTACATTTGTACTAATCTGTGCTTTAATTGTGTCATATGCAGTTTTATTTATGCAGTTTCATAGAGCATTCTTCTCTTTGGTTTCCATTTGACTTTCCGATCCTCTGCAGCTTGTGCTGTTTATGAGGAGAAAGCCTACACATTCTTCAATTTCTGTGTGTTGCTGGTTACCGGTCTAGCAGTGCTATAACAGCAGGCTATTCAGTCCCGATGCTTGCAGTGATGCGCAGGCGTGCCAATGGTATGCCAAAGGTGCTCCAAATGCGAGCCCACTTGTGCTTGTACGTGCCCGGTTGTCACCAGGAGCCAGATCCCCTGCCTGTTTCACATCAGACCCATGGTATCTCACTAGAATTACCTACTCTTCGGCTGCTTTGCATAAACTTCACTCCCTCCACAGAGCCTGTGTACCCTTTTACACTTCCTGTAACAGGCCCTTTCCAATTTCATTAGAATGCATGGTAGCTAGTTCACATTGTAGATTTCAGTGTTCACAGGAGGTGTTAAAAGACTTGAGTGAACCAACTAGGATTACAGATACCCTTGGTAACTACCCATTTTTCTTCAACCGAATCATCAAATCCCCAGGGCTTAAATGGTATTCTCCTTAATGTTCGGTCATTACCTAAACATACGATTGAACTTTGGGGCTTGCTCTCTTCAATGCTTCCATAAGTAGGTTTCTGACTGAAACCTGGTTGAGCGCGGTATCCTCCTCAGCTATTACGATGGCCTTCCCGGTAAATTATTCCATGTTAAGATTGGATAGGAAGTGCAGGATAGGATGAGGTATTGCTATTATTTTCAAAAACACATTAAATTGTCTATTATAGACTCTGATCTGGTAGAATGGGTGGAGGTTTGCATATTCAAACTTGAACATCCATCCAAGGATCACTGGAAAGGTGCCTTAATATATCGACCACTGGGGTGTATAAAGAAGTTTATTCAGTTCCTAATTGAATAGATTGCTCCTCATGTCCTGGCAGCAAAACATTTTCTTTTATTAGGCAACTTTAATTACCATGCAGAAGACCCTGAAATGTGGAGGGAAACCAGCTTATTGCAGACTTAGCCACTCTCGGACTGCATCGATTTAACGGGCCTATGCATGTAGCAGTGTAAATTCGACAATATCTCAGCAGGATATATTGAATTATTTGGAAAGGTATGTACAAGACATTACAAGGAACAAAAGAGAGGAGACTTAAGGTTGTTCTTTCAAAGCGCCAATAGGCGTCATATATTTAGAAGATCAAAAGAAATGCAGTAATAAGAGCACAACAGGGTATAAATACTCTGGCAACCCTAGTGGAAAAAGGTGTACAAAGTGCTCGTGCTAGTGAAACAACGGCGCTAGTGACAACGTGAACAAACCACAACAGACGGCGCAAAAGAAGCAATATATACAATAAAAGGTTCATATAACAATTTACTCAATAGTATAATTGGTATTTTTCATTATTTCAATGAACCAGGTTTGCGTGCGCCAAGGACGTTTAGGCTGGTGGATAGTGGTCGACGGCGTTTCGATCCTGTCAATTTAGGATCATCATCAGGACCTGGGTCGCCTAAATTGGGAGTGCTCTGTAAAAAACAATTTCCGGATCAGAGCGGCAGTCAGGAGGAAAGAAGAAAGGAGAGCTGGGGCAGGAAACAAAGGGGGGAGGGGGGGGGGGGAGAAATGAAAAGGAAAGATAGGAAAAATGAGAAGGAAAGATAGGGAAACAAAGGGGGGGGGGGTTTATGCGGTGTAGCGGGAAAAGAGGGAAGAAAAAGGGGGGGGGAAAGGGGAAAAGGAAAAGCAGGGAGGGGGTAGTAGTGGGACAGGCAATAACTGGAAGCCTACCTTGCGCACGGGGAGAAGGCGCTGGTGAGAAAACGGGGTATTCAGCAGTGGGTGAATGCCACAGTGAAAGGCGAGGGGAGAATTCCCTCCCTCGGGGTTCTGTGGAAAATGAGGGGGGGGAAAAAAGTAAGAGGTGGAAGTGGAAGGACACAAGGGAAAGGGAGGGCAGCAAGGCTAACAGAGACTCACCGAAGTAAAGGAATTAAAGAAACTTCGCAGGAAGGGCAACCGATGCAGGGGGGGAAACGGTATACAGCCTAGGGAAAAAGAGGGGGGGCAGGAGGTTACCGGCTGTACAACGGGGGTTGAACTGGGAGCGAACAAGGACCAGAAGAAGCTTACCCGAAGGTTAATGGAGCTGGAACCAGACCTAAACCAACCCGCATTCCCACAGAATTTGTGATGGACTTATTACACATTGCCTTAGAAAATAATTATTTTTTGTACAAAGAGGACTTCTATCTGCAAATCAAAGGTGTATCGATGGGAGCATGCTTCGCCCCGAATTTTGCCATTCTCTTTGTTCACAGACTCGAAACTTCCCTTATACTCTCACCCACCAACCCATTCAGACATCAAATTTCCCTGTGGCATAGATACATCGACGATGTCCTTCTACTCTGGAAAGGATGTGCCGCCACCTTGACCTCCTTTGTCAATTGGTTGAACAACTCCCAAACCCACCTGAAATTCACATGTGAACAAACAACCAATGACTTGCCTTTCTTAGATCTGACCATACACGCTGAGGAAGGTCTGATCGGAACATCACTATACCGGAAGCCAACCGAGAGAAACACACTGCTGCACTACTCTAGTTATCATCCACGTGGGCTCAAAGATGGGCTACCTTATGGACAATTTCTTCGGATTCTGAGAAACTGTAAATGGCGCAGAGATTATTTCAAAGAATCAGAAGTCCTATGCAAGAAACTCACAAACAGAGGTTACCCACGAAGATTGGTTTCACGGGCTCGAAAGAGGGCATGGTACTGCCATCGTGATCTCCTACTTACACCTCAGCCTAAGAAAACCAATTCCCGGATTCCATTTGTCTCCCAGTTCAGTCCGAGTAGTAACCAGGTCAAGAAAATTATTACTCGGAATTGGACACTTCTGTGGACGAACAAATCCTTCCAAGAACCGCCACTCTTCTCATACAAACATGGCAACAATTTATCTAACCATCTGGTCCATGCCATCACTTGGCCCAATAAATCGACCACAACTAATACCATCACCTCGAGTTGGGGTTTACCACCCATACTGGGCCATTACAAATGTCAATCATGCAGCGTTTGTGAATTAACAACCAACGCCAAGGATTTTAAGTTCAACAACCAATCACATACCCTGAACACATTTACCAACTGCCGCTCACAGAATGTGATCCATGCCATCGAGTGCCCTTGCCATCTCATCTATATTGGACAAACTACTCAGATGATTAAACAAAGAATCATTCAACATAAGAGCAGAATTAACTGTAAGACCATTACAGCACCTTTGGTCTCACACTATCTGGAACAAAATCACGATGCTCTGGACATGAAATGGCAAGTTATTGATCAGCCTCGCCTGCCTCCCAGAGGGGGAAACCTTCAAGCTCTCCTTGATAAAAGTGAATGCAAATGGATAACTCGTTGCAACTCTGTACACCATGGCTTGAACACGATTGATGAGTGGAACGGTACCATTCATTATACCACCTGATGTGTAGTCACTCCTGGCCCCTTCTACACCCTACTCTGGCCAATCTGTACTCCATCCTCCATGTCCTTACAGACCCAGAAATCCTTAACCCTTTTCTCTGAAATGGTAGTTCATGTTTTAAAACATTGTTGTTTTTCTACAATTTAATTGTCTTTTCTTCCAAGATGTTTGTTCATGCTCATCTCTCTTCATAACACTGTTGTTTACCACAATTGTAGTGTTCATAAGGTCGTAATTGTCCCCTCTCTTTGGTTTCCCTCCTTCTTTCCTCTTTTTTTGCCCCCCCTTCTGTTTCCTTTTCTATGCCTCCCCTTTTTCCCCGCCAACATGCCTGAGCTCACCTTCCTTTATGCCCCTGGCTCCATGTCTCCCCCTTGTCTGCCCTCTTTCCTGCCTTTTCGCTTTCCCCGTCCTTCATTCCACCGGTTCGATCCCCGGCAGCCCCGTTCAACTCTTCCCTTTCCTTCTCTTCGTTCCCCGTTTACCAAGCGTCCATAGCAACCGGGCTGCATTCCCACAACCCTAGTTACCAGACCGCTGACTCATTCCCCGCCTCCCGTCTCCTGCGTCCTATAGACGGCCTCTCCGCGTTACGCCCACTCCTCCCTCATATAGTAGGCACCGTCTTTCACCACATAGTCACTAATCGTCCAAGGGTTGCACACGTTGGTGGCTCCTCTCAACCCCGCGGTAATTTTCCCGCTCCGGATTGATTCCTGTTCCGCTGCTGATCGCCCATTGACACCGCGACCGCAGCCCTGACTCCAGCTCCATTAACCTTCGGGTAAGCTTCTTCTGGTCCTTGTTCGCTCCCAGTTCTACCCCCGTTGTACAGCCGGTAACCTCCTGCCCCCTCTTTTTCCCTAGGCTGTATACCGTTTCTCCCCCTGCATCGGTTGCCCTTCCTGCGAAGTTTCTTTAATTCCTTTACTTCGGTGAGTCTCTGTTAGCCTTGCTGCCCTCCCTTTCCCTTGTGTCCTTCCACTTCCACCTCTTACTTTTTTTTCCCCCCCTCATTTTCCACAGAACCCCGAGGGAGGGAATTCTCCCCTCGCCTTTCACTGTGGCATTCACCCACTGCTGAATACCCCGTTTTCTCACCAGCGCCTTCTCCCCATGCGCAAGGTAGGCTTCCAGTTATTGCCTGTCCCACTACTACCCCCTCCCTGCTTTTCCTTTTCTCCTTTCCCCCCCCTTTTTCTTCCCTCTTTTCCCGCTACACCGCCCCAACCCCCCCCTTTTGTTTCCCTATCTTTCCTTCTCATTTTTCCTATCTTTCCTTTTCATTTCTCCCCCCCCCCCTCCCCCCTTTGTTTCCTGCCCCAGCTCTCCTTTCTTCTTTCCTCCTGACCGCCGCTCTGATCCGGAAATTGTTTTTTACAGAGCACTCCCAATTTAGGCGACCCAGGTCCTGATGATGATCCTAAATTGACAGGATCGAAACGCCGTCGACCACTATCCACCAGCCTAAACGTCCTTGGCGCACGCAAACCTGGTTCATTGAAATAATGAAAAATACCAATTATACTATTGAGTAAATTGTTATATGAACCTTTTATTGTATATATTGCTTCTTTTGCGGCGTCTGTTGTGGTTTGTTCACGTTGTCACTAGCGCCGTTGTTTCACTAGCACGAGCACTTTGTACACCTTTTTCCACTAGGGTTGCCAGAGTATTTATACCCTGTTGTGCTCTTATTACTGCATTTCTTTTGATCTTCTAAATATATGACGCCTATTGGCGCTTTGAAAGAACAACCTTAAGTCTCCTCTCTTTTGTTCCTTGTAATGTCTTGTACATACCTTTCCAAATAATTCAATATATCCTGCTGAGATATTGTCGAATTTACACAGTATTTACCCAATCTCAGTTGGGTCTATGGGTATAACTCCTGTGATTGTTCTACATATGCATGTAGCAGGGCACACGTTAGATCTAATTTTCACAGACTCTATTCCTTTAGCCTGTGAACAGCCACAACCTTTACTTTGAATGGACCTTTCCTTGATCAGTTTTAGGATTTCTACAAAACCAGAAACACATAAAACATCTAAAGTAGTTAAAATCTATTTAGACATTGGCAGTGAATCAATCCCAATCCTTTGCTAAGGCATTCAATCATCCTGGCACAGTAGGTATTTCAGAAGTGGAACAAGCACTTTCAGAATATCACAATGCTTCAAATAGTGCCTTTGATAAAATTAACCCTCTCCAAAAGAGGTCATAATCCCACACATGGTACCTATGCTCCCTGGTGTACGCTGGCCATTAGAATGGAGAAAACATTATGTAAAAAAGTAGAAAGACAGTGGCGGTGCTCTAATAATGCCTGTGATAGGGAGATGTATAAAGCAGCTTTATTGTGCTATCACCGCAACATAAAGGCTGCTCGGAAACTATACATCTCAGATCAAATTTGCCAGTCTAAAAACTTGTCTAAAATGTTTTTTAGAGTTTTAAATGACTTTGTATCCTAGAACATGCACTCTAGACATTCAGTTGTCTCAGCCTCTTTGTGATTCTCTGGCTAATCACTTTGAAGTAAAAGTAAATAAAATCTATCAGAATTTCCCCTATCACCCGGAGGAGACCCGGTTTTTCTTACCTCCCCCGCCCATGGGGTTCCAAACCTGAGAAAGTTCACAGTGTTTTCATTGGAGGAAATTCAGGTGGCACTTGCTTTGGTCAAATCAGGATCTCCTTTAGATATTTGTCCTCCCAATATTTTTTTTGCACTTTCCACTCAGTTGGCCCCTGCCATTCATTCATTATTCAGACTTTCGGTTAATAATGGAAAAATTCATGCAACATGAAAGGCGGGTCAGGTTAGGCTGAACCCAAAAAAGTTAACCTAGCACCTTCAAATCTCTCTAACTATCGTCCAATCTCGTTGCTTCCTTATTGAGTAAGCTCCCGTAAGGATTAACTAACAAACAACTTTTAGAGTACTTTGAGGTTAATCACATCCTGGACCCATCTCAATCAGGATTTAGGCCATTACATAGCACTGAGACAGCCTTGGTAGTGGTCACCGACCATGTTAGAGGTTCTCGAGAGGCCAATATATCATCTATACTAGTGCTGCTTGACTTGCTGGCAGCGTTCGATATGGTGTCTCATCCCAAATTACTCTATAGGTTACAAGAAATTGGCATTCATGGGACAGCGCTAAATTGGCTTGGCAATCTCCTGTCCAACAGAACCCAAAGCATTATATTAGGCTCTTTTAAATCCGGCACATTGTTGCTGGACAAGGGGGTGCACCAGGGCTCCTGTCTTAGCCCTCTGCTCTTCAACATATATGTTGCACCACTTGCAAGAGCCATTGCTTTGGAATTATATTATGTGCAGATGACACACAGCTTATAATCTCCATTGAGAAAGACGTAGCCAAAGCTAAAGAAAGCTTTTTAGCCAGGATGACAGCTATTGCCACATGGATGACAGAAAACTGTCTCCAGTTGACTGTGGAAAAAACAGATATTATGTTGTTTGGCAAGGCCCAATAAATATGGACTGCTGACTGGTGGCCTGCAGAACTTGGCACTGCACCCACACCCAAGCGGTGGTTAAGAACTTGGGAGTCCGCCTTGACCAACCTCTTATCATGAAAGAGCAGGTGATGTCAACATCAGGCTCCTATTTGCAGATCATGCGCTTATTGAAACGAGCCTTTCCCTTCCTTTCACGCTCAGCAAGGAAAACGGTAGTCTAGGCTCTTGTGATTAGTAGCTTGGATTATTGCAACATTTTGTTGGCTCTGGCAAATGAGACGTTATCAAAATTGCAGGTGGTACAGAACCGCGGCATGCCTCATTTGCAATTTGCTATCAGGGACTGCCCCCACTCCCCTTCTGCATACCTCGCATTGACTCTTGGTACGGAAGAGGATAATTTTTTAAATGTGTCGCCTTATACAGAAAGCCCTAACTGGAAATGGCTCTTGTTACTTAGCAACTAAACTTAGACACTACTGGCGGTGAGACTCCTGAGATCAAGTGATAAAGCATTTTAGTCATTCCTCATGTCAAAAAGACCAGTTCTGGCAGCAGGGTTTTTTTTTTAATCCTGGCTCCTTATTACTGGAACAAATTGCCACACCATATTCAAATCTGCTCGGATCACTCTCGTTTTAGGAAGGTACTTAAGACAATCTTGTTCTGATCTAACAGCTCTTGTTGCCTTGTCTCTTGGTTGCGCCGAGATACCCCTTAGGGTGATTCAAGCCTGTCACAAATTAAATTAACACAACATAACATTTGAATGTATCACTCCACGTTAATACATTTAAGGTACACAGAGTATATAGTGCTAAGTGCACGTAAATATGCCGCTCCTGTGGCGTGTAAGGATAGAGCCTAAATTGCGCTGCTCCAGTATGAGTCGAGCTTCAGATGGTTATCAGGCCATTCTGATATGCTACATTTACACCTCAGTCTGCTTTATTGGATGAGGGGGATCTTAGGCATGCAGTTGCTAGGAGCACCAGGATCAGTAAACCGTGCATTGACCATATTAGTCCAAAATGCAAAACCAATCTACTCCTGACAAAACACAATTAGGAAAGCTCTTACATACCTCAGTTAGCCATGCGGTTAACTGTACCTCAGCTTTGCAATTCCACTTCATCACATTCTGCTTGTTTTAAGGCTGTGATGTATTAACTGTTTTAAAGTGGGAGATGCTGGTCTTAAGTCGCTGAATATGGTTTGTGGTCCAGAAAGTCCATGTTCGCCTTGTTAAAACTACTAACTGCATCCAGTTCTTCATAAGGGTGTAATATATTGTAAATTGTAGACCTTAAAACTCTTTCATTACAATGATTTTCCTAGAGTAGAGCTCCAAACCTGCCTTTTATTATGACATGATTTATAGTTAGTGCCCACTAGGAGAGACTTCGCTTCTATAGCTAAACAACTTTGGCATTTTAGCCCCTACTAAATCTTTAAAATAGAAAAGCCACTCTCACAGTTTCTTAAACTTATAACTTGAGCATTTAAATTTCCCACTAGGCAACTAACACTCTGGGAGTTAGCCAGTACTTGTTTGGATGCAGATGACTACTTTCACAAATAAACTCAAGTATAAAGACCCAGCAGGAATATAGTCCATATGTCAGGGGCACTAAGGAAGTCGACCTAGTATTAATTATTTGTCAAGCCTCTGAAATGCGCTAACTGTGAGGTCCAAAGGATCTAGTGATAGCAAAAGTGCTTCTTCTTTTTGCCTATGGGCAATTCATTCATTATTTGTTCAAATCATATCCTTGCTGGACCTTTTTCAGAGACACGTCCCACTGTAGACTTTTTTATACGTTTTCACCTAGAGATTATTTTGCCATTGGAATTCAGCTGTAAACAAAAGACATTTTTCATGAAGACTTCTTCATCTTCTTTGACTTAGATGCTCTGAGAATTACATACAGCATTAGTTATGAAAACCGCAGCTTCGAGGAGCTTCTGGGCTCCAAATGGGAGGATATCAATGTACAATTAAGGAGTAATAAAATGTGCACCGAATCTTGTTTTCGGAAAACATTAGAAACATATGTTATAGAAAAAGAAAAGCGCGTGATCAATGTTACCAAAAGCTGCTAGCTGAGACTACATGATGAGCAGGAACACAATTTCTAGATCAGCAGGTAATAACATCTCATCCTCACATCCACAAAGTCAGAGTTAGGGAAGTATCTGGGGGAGCAGCATGAGAAGAAGACATGCAAAATATGATGCACCTTAAGGTGAGCTTGTATTGAATGCACATCACTTTTTCCAACCCTTTAATTAATCAGGGGAGGTCACAGCTGGCAAAAAGTTACAGTTTGGTAGCAAATGAGACACAAGATTATTGCATGAGTCTTCATGACTAAAGAAAGAGACTCCTCCTCCAATTTGCACATGGACAATAAAAACAGCAGAAGATGGAAGCACTTAGAGGAGAAGACAAAGCGAAGCAAAATCATTATAGTTGGGTAGACGTCTCTTGCAACGCTTTGATCGACCTATAAAAACTGGTTAAAGGCATGTGCCCTTTTCTACGAGCTTTTGGACACATCAATCACTGCAACAGGAGAGAGAATATTTTGCTTCCTCTGGAATCACTGACATGATCGATTTACTGCGGTCAATTTACTGATGGATTTTGTAAATACATAAGATTTTTTCTTGTACTCAACACAAGCCATCATTCAGATATATCGTCGCCTTTCTTATCAGACTGCAAAGGAGTTTCTTGCAGGTATCACTTTTTCTACGAGCTCTTAGTGAAACTATGGGACGTTTGGCATTTCAAGTCACAGTTACTTGGAAACACATAGTGATATATTTTAGCAGAGAATTTGATAAACTTGTCAATCGTCTCTATGCAGTTGGAGATTAATTTTTTTTGTGTTTTTTTTTTAGTCCTCATATATGCCACCAAATGATGTTTGCTCTAGATGGGAACTCTCCGTGCCTTTCACACGAACCAGCTCGATTTCCGCCCCTGGGGTCTGTGTGCGGCAAACCGGGTTCACCCAGAGGTAGGCTGTCTCCTTGTCCAACTCCCGTTCTCTTCTATAAACATAGTAAGTACTAGGGAGGACCGGACCACAAACCCCATGCATAATTATTGGACCGGTGTTATTATTTCTTCACCCAGGCCATTAGTGCAGACCAGATCTTATTGGTACTCGCTTCGTCACAGGCCATGTCTGACTGACTAATCATCATGATGTTTTTTAGACAGTCCGCAAATCTGGGTGGGGCCTCGGACTTCCATTGTCTACAGATTTCTCTCCTGGCTATAAATATCACATAAAACACAAATTGTGAAGCAACGTTCATCTTATACCCCGGTGAAAGACCAAAAAAAACCAGTCTAGGGCAACATATGATCGGTGTTGATAGAACCTCCTCTAAAAAGCTACATATAGCCACCCAATAGCTAGAAATCTTTGGACAATCAATAAACATATGTTGATCATCCGCTGCCGGAAGTTTACACCTGGGGCAATAATAATTATCTGACGCTACCCTGGATAGTTTAGCCGGTGTCCAATAAACCCTATAGGCTGTAAATAGATGGTTCCTCCTCAAATTGGCAGGTTTAATTACTCTCTGAGACATTGAGAATGCATCCATCCAAATTTTCTGTACCTCCTCCATGCTCCCTATTAAACCGTTGCCCCAGAGTTTCCCTACCTCAGAATCTAAACAATCCTCTACCCCGATAAGTGTCTTATACCAGAAGGAGACCTCATGTTTCCAGCCTCCCCCCTGCAGATGGAGTCTAAGATCGGGATGTCCGCTGCAGACCCCCATGATTGTCTTGCCCACCACGCGGACAGTTGGTAAAACTTAAATCTGGTTAGGGACCTGTTGGTTAAATTTACAAGGGACTCCCAGTCCATAAGCCTAGAGTCAAGACAAAGGTCACCCCATGTTTTAATCCCTGCTGCTTTAAGTGGCTGAGACAATTGATCTAAAAGGCATTCAGGAGTTCCTGGGGAGTACCAAATTGGAGCATATAGGTTATAATACGGTATCCCCAATGTTTTCTGGATGTATCCCCAATTTTTAAGCGCCGCCTGTAGGATCTTAAGGCGGACCTTTTTGAAGAATTTTTGATCCCAAATTTGAAGAGGAAAAACTCCAAACCCTGTGGCTGGTCATGTACATTGCCTGGAAAAGGTGGCCCTGTGAAGAAAAGTCCAACTTATTGGCCAAAATTCTGAAATTTTTAAAATGAAAGGCGTGGCAGTATACAAACAAGTCGGGTAAGGCCAAGCCACCTACATTCAAACCTCTCCTCAGTTTCTTCCAGGCTATCCTAGGTGATTTTGTGGCCCATATAAACGATCCAATCTTCCCTTGAAGACTAGCAATATCTTTGGGATTAAATGATAATGGGATAGAATTAAAAAGAAAAGTTATTTTGGGGAGGATAATCATTTTAACAAGATTTACTCTCCCGTAGATATTGAGTGAAGGTTTCCCCATCTTAACATTAATTTACATGCTTCCTTCACAACTCTCTGCCAACTAGTTTTTGGGATATCAACCAATTTTTGGGTTAGATGTATTCCGAGATATCTAATTTTTTGTTTAGCCCCCTCTATAGGGATTAAATTGTTCCAGCCCATTATATCTGTTTTTTCCTTATTAATTTTATACCCAGATACTCTTCCAAATTCCTCCGCTAATTTAAAGAGTCGCGGGATTGCCTCAACATGGCTAGAAGTGTACAAGAGGAGGTCATCAGCGTACAGGGCAGTTTTAAGCGCTAACTCTCCGATTTTAAAAGGTGTGATTGTGCTGTCCCTTCTAAGTGTACAGACAAAAGGCTCTATATAAATGTCAAACAATAAAGGGGACAGGGGCATCCCTGCCTCGTACCTCTAGCAATATTAAACAATTCTGATAGGCCACCATTCACTAAGACCTTTGCTCGAGGGTTCCGATATAAAGATTAACAGCTTCGATAAAAATCGAAGGAAAGCCAAACCTCATCATGGTAGCCCAGAGGTACCCCCAGTTGACCTGATCGAAGGCTTTGGCTGCATCAATTGCTATGATAGCAAGAGGCAGCCCCCTCTCCTCTGCATAATTTATTGCCCCTATTGCCTGAAACGTAAGTTCGTTGAGCTGCCTCCCTGGTATAAACCCTCTCTGGTCTGAGTGTATGATTGTTTTAATGGATCTGGCTAATCTAGTGGCCAGTATCCCAAAAAAAATCTTTAAATCAGAGTTTAACAGTGAGATGGGTCTGTAAGACTCAATTTTTTGTGGATCTTTATTTTGCTTGGCTATCAGGGTTATAGTGGCTTCAGCCCAGGATGGGGGGATACTATCTCCTTGTAAGCGAATTCTGTCAAAGAGTGTCCTGAGCACTGGAACTACTGTTTCAAAATTATCAGAATGTATTTCAACCGGCAGACCATCTGGGCCAGCGGCTTTACCTCTATTCATTTTCTTAAGTTGTTCCTGTATTTCACCATCCATAATTTCACTAGCTAAATAGATCTTATCGGATTCAGACAATTGGGGTAGATCTCTCAAATTAAGCCAGTCAGCAGCCTCCTCCAGTTCAGGTCTGGTGTCCTCTTGATACAAAGCCAACATAAACCCCCTGGGCTCTTCCTTAATCAGCTCGTCCTCTGATATCAATAATCCAGTTTCTCTTTGTACCAATGTCTTAATGTTGTTCCTGACCCTATCCGTCCTTGACCTCCATGCTAGGAGAGCACCACATTTTTCTCCATACTCAAAATTCTTAAATCTGCTGACTTCCCACCTTTCCTTAATGATCTTATCGCTCCTAGCCTTAAATGCTGCTTGTAGTTCCAACAACTGTCTCTCTACTTTCGGAATACTCTCCCTATCTTCCAGGGCAGCCAGCTGTAGATCTAATTCTTTCTTTTTTATAGCTTTAAGATCCTCTATTTCTTTTTTCTTGATGATTTTCCTTCTATAGATCATTTGCGAACCCAACAGCCCCCGTAAATAGGCCTTAAAGGACTCCCAAACAATTTGCACAGTAGAGGAACCAAGATTAAGATTAAAGAAATGAATTATTCTTACTTTTATCTCTACCTTCACTTTTTCATACAGGAGGAGTGCTCTATCAAGTGTCCATCTATATTCAATATTCCTAGATCCTAAATTGAGTACAAGTTCGACCACTGAATGATCCGAGATACCCACCGAGGTATAACAGATCGATACGATGTTTGCAAGCAGTACCTGGTCAGCCAAGAAGAAATCTATTCTAGAAAATTGCTTGTACTTTTTGCTATAAAAAGAATACTTTTGGCTGCATATTTCACTCTCCATAGGTCCAGTAAATTAAAGTCCTTCATGATATTCCTCAACGATGATACAGTTTTAGTAGGAGCACAATATTTGACCCTAGAGGTCCGGTCCAACTGCCTCTCAAAAACCAGATTAAAATCTCCCCCTAATATAACCGGGACTGGGTTCTGTAATAGGCATGCGCTAAGTTTTAAGATGGGACCTGGGTTATCCTCATTCGGGCCATAGTACACTGCACAGGTAAAGAATGAGCCACCTATAGAGAGGGCTGCCACGAGCCATCTACCCGATTGGTCAGTGTCCCATTTCTGGACCTTAATCCCTCTGTTCGATCTAACAACAATTGCTACACCTCTTGTACACCCCTTCTGTTGTGAACATAGTACATTCTGTACCCACCCCAATTTACCAAAAACTTGCTCATATACTTTAGCCTCTAGGTGTGTTTCCTGTAGTAAATAGAGATGGGCTTCCGTACTTTTTAAATGCTCGCAAACCCTCGATTGTTTCCTTCCGCCCCCTAGACCATTAACATTCCAGGAGAGGAATTTTATACCACTCAATCCACTCATGATCTACCCGTAATTACCATACATCTAGAGCTATTAGCACAAAAGACAATCTTGCATTGTATGAGGACAATTTTTCCCAGTTTACCCACCCCTTTGTGACCCCACCCAGACCCTCCCTTGAGGAACCCTCCCTTCAAACCTGGCGTTGGTATCGCCTTTCAGGAGCCCCTCCCAGGTGACACAGCAATGTAATTATTACACAAAATCAAAAATCAAAAAGGCGACATGATGACAGTAGTTTCACCCACCACTCCCACTGCGAACAGGAATCAATTAATTATTTGTTCCTTTTATTGTATATATTCCACTCCATTATACTTTTATATAGATATATATATTTTTTGTTTTGTTTTTTTTGCACCTAAACCTCTTGTTTTGTAGCGCCCCTCCTCTTTTTTTTTATCCCTTCTTGAGGCTGCCCACAGATCTTTTAGTGTTCCCATTCACCATCTTTCCCCCCCCTTTATTTTATAATTATTGTAAAGTTTTTTTTTTAATATTATTATTTTCCCCCCTTTATATATTTTTTTCCCCCCCTTTTTTTTTTTCTCCCCATTTTTCTTTTCCCCCCTCTGAAGCCTAAAGTGGAATTACTGACCCCCCCTTTTTTTTTTTTTACTGTTTCATCTGAGATAGGAGGACATCAACATCTTCTGGCTGGCTGTAATTGTACATTTTGTTCCTCCACATTATTTTCAAAAGGGCAGGAAATTTCATTTGGACTTGTGCTCCAAGAGACCTTAATTCCGGCATTCTAGAGCCCAGCTCCCACTGTCTCTGCGCAGTTCTTCCCCCGATATCTGATCTAATTTGATAAGGATGTGCCTGATGGTGGTGAGTGGAGCGAGATAGGCATCTACCTAAAATTAATTCTTTCACGCTGTATGTTTGAAAATTAACAAGAATTTTTCTTGGTGCTTTCCTATCTGGATGTAGTCTAAAAGGGTCCCTATGCACCGTTTGAATCTCTGCCTCCAGGTCAGTGTCAGGCCGATCTTTCAAAACTCCGTCCCTCAGTAGTATACAGACAAAACCCTTAATCTCTTTCATCTCTTCTCCTTCGGGGATCTTCAAGATTCTGAGGTTGTTCCTGCGGGCTTGTATTTCTAATCCTTCCATATCCATTGTAAGAGACCGATTCTGGATTTGTAATGTATCAATGACCTTAGAATTTCCTTGGACAGATTCTGACAGGGCAGTAACTTTAAGCTCAAGTGATCCTGGACTCTAGAAGGTCAAACCTATCGTGGATACTTTTTTGGTTATTCTCGGAGATTTCAAACTTGGCCATAAAATCCCCCCTTAATGACTGAAATAAGGAACCCAGCCTACCCCCGTCATCATCATGGTTGTCTGACAGCAGAGGGCTCCCCTGAACCAGAGCCTGCAACTGGAGCGGAGCTAGGACTTGAGATTGGCAATGCCCATTAGGGTCCGCTATCACCAGTGAAGGCAGAGGAACTAGAGCCCCCGATGAGACCTGGGGAGCTTGAGACGAAGACAGGCTGCTTGCTGAAGGGCCCTGATTTGCACTCTCCCCTCTAGGTCCAGCATATTCTCTAGAAGTGCATACCGATTCTCCAGCTCTAAGGGAGGATTACCACACTCCTGGGCTGATGTAGCCATCTCAGCTCCCCCCTCAAAGCCTACAACCTGCTCCATAATTTTAAAAAAGGTCTTAAGCAACGGAGTATTCTTCTGAGTTTGTTGAGCCACCTTGGGACCTTTAGCCCTTTTAATACTTCCTGGTTTTTTCTTCTTCTTGTGGGGGGGTAAGCGGAGTTGGACCCTCCCTTGCCACAGGGTCGAGCACCCCCTTTGACCTTAGCTCTTGCTGTGACCTTAGTTGATATCTATTTCTATTTTTTAAGGGTGAGATTGACAACACTCTCTGAACTCCCGTAGGGTCTCTCCTGCTATTGCACCCTGAGAAAATAGACGCTTGCACCGCCGGGCTTCTTCCTCGCAGGGCAGCTACCCCCCGCTCACTATAGGGGTTAACTTGTTGGACCTCGACAGAAATCAGATCCATAAAATTCCACTGACGGTCCTCCCCTGCTTGAAAACTCCTTACCGAGATCAGCCGTTCAGGAATGGGGTACAGATGGAGAAAATTGCTGCAAACCGGCCCACGAAACTGAGTAGATACGAGTGCAGCGCGTGCCCGGCACCAGAGATCCCTCCGACGTCCTCCGGGCCGCCGTGCTGATGTATTCTTTGCTTCCTGGAAGGCTCGATCCACCTCTACCGCTACGTCGTATCGTCTCCTCTGGGTCCTTGCGCCGCAGAGCACTATCAAATCCGCCTCACTTCAGGGCGTTTTTACAAAAAAAAGAGATAGAGCCAGATTACCCGCTAGTCGAAGAACAGGGGGAAAGAGAACACCATCTGCTCACCAGTAGGACTCGAGGAAAACCCCGCTCATGTCGCCTGATCGCCTTTACATGCTATGCCGCCTCGGAGCCCCTGCGACCGGCGTCAGCCTGCCGCCGCCATGTTTCTCCTCAATTCGCACTAATTGTATATGAGTTGGAGATTAATTGGCTAAGTCTAAATTCTTTTGAGAGTGCTGTTGAAAGACTGTAGTTGTTAGATTGTTTTGTACAGAAAGGAGGATGAAGACGTTTTCTGTTAGCGAAGTTGCTGTATGACTAGACCCCTCGATCCGATTGAAAATCAATTCTGGGATCAAGCAATCTGTGAAATGGCACCCTTACTAGCTCAATTCTGGGATCAAGAAAGCTGTGACATGGCATGGCACGCTTACAAGTTTATTTACCAACAAAGACATATGAAAAGTTTCACTTTCACATGTTACTTGGTTTTTCTTTTCTTGAATATGTGTTCCTGTACTCCACAATGTACAACAGCAGTATATGGCAGCAGTAGGTCGAACTCGAGGACCACAGAACACTTGACGAAGATGACAATGGAAACTTGTTCTAGCTTTTGGTCACTCAAATGATCACTGAAACCCAACCAGGATATTTCTCACACCAAGGGGAGAAGTGGAAGCTGCAGCAATTATATCTCAATGGTGACCAACAATGGTCACTTTCATTGACTGATGGGACATATAGAAACCAGCTGAGGAACACTGGCACACTGTACAGCTTAGCTTGATATTGGGAGTATGGCTCCGCCTTTAAGAGCAGCAAATCTCAAACCAAGAGGCAGTTGTAATTACTGAGAAGTTCTGAGAAATAACTGAGATTTGGCACTCAATACCCATTCAAGAAAGTCACGATTTACATTCCGGACATATATCAAAACTAAACTTAAGGTATTGTTTGCACAGAAAACAGATACTCTCAGTTTCTTGAAAGAAGTGGTGCGCCAACACTCATATCTACTCACTTCTCTCTACCTTTGGGGGCACAGGTGGAAAAGGAATGGTTATACAATGTGAAAATACCACTTTTTCTCTCAGTACGACTTGCACGGTACTGGAGGCGTGGAAACTCTCCATCTGTAATTACCACCGGCATGGAGTAACAGGCCACTAGTATTGAATGGGGACTAACTGGACAGACTCTGCTCTGCCAAGCATAAATACACATAGAATTCCCACCTCCGTGGGGTGTAACGCACTCATTTCGAACCTGTTCTGAATAGGTGGCAAATAGGAATAGCAATTTCAGAGTGGTGGGGAGCATAGAGGAGCGGGTGGGGAGAGTAAG
Organism: Triturus cristatus; assembly: GCF_964204655.1. NCBI lineage: Eukaryota > Metazoa > Chordata > Amphibia > Caudata > Salamandridae > Triturus > Triturus cristatus. The sequence goes on along the minus strand of NC_140588.1, from coordinate 395,655,496 downwards.
GTAGGGAAGGGAAAGAGAAGATGTTGACTCGCAGAGGGGCAATTGCATGGGCCACCTCTTGCCAAAGATGGCAGTCAGGGGGAGTCGTGGGATAAGGCCCAAATTCTGTTGCAACTGAAGCCTCAAGAAATTTTGCCCACCTGTTTTTCTGACCAATAAAATTGTGACCTATGTTTCTGCAGCTGGTAAAACCAGGTACAAAGACACTGGGCCATTCGTGATCAAGCAGAGCATGAATCATTTCGGTAGTTTCACCCAATTCGACTCATAATGAGGGCCTTAATAAACTAACCATTCCCAGACTCAATCATTACAGACATTCTTGCAAGGTTATTTGAATATTTTTTCATTATTGATTGGTATTTGCAATCTAGTAAAACCTGACTGAAAACTGTATTTATTATTCTCGTTACAGATTAGTTGTAACCACTCTTCAGCTGCAACAACAAAATGACATTTTACTCTACTGTGATAATTCATCATGTTTGAGTTGTGAATTCAAAATGCCTAAAGGCAGTGTGAAAAGCAGTTTGCCAAAGAGCATTCCAGCCATCACTCAAGCAATTATAGTGAGGACTAGCTTTTCAGCTAATTTTTTTTATTCCTTCACTGAACATATATTATTATTATTATTATGCAATATGGAGGTGTTTATGTTGGCATGTTAATTTACTGCACTTCAGAAGTCAGTACAGAAGAGTGAGAATCTATGTGTATGTTGCCGTACACTCCAAATTGCATTGTTAAGTGTGGGAGAGACATACAAATAACTGCTGATTTTTAGGGGAAAATTAAAATTTTGGTTTGTGTGTTTTTACAGGACATATTCCACATTTGCTATACATACCTACAAATGAAATTTCTCTTTCATCGATAGCACGTAGCCTTTATAAGACATACAATACTTACTAATTCATATGAAGAGATATTGCTAGCCAGGTGAAAGATCTTTTAGGCCGAAGGATGTTGGAATACACATCCCCGGCCAGGTAGTAAAAAGCGGGGCTTGGAGCTATATGTCACCCTTTCTCTTCTACCTTAAGTCTCAACTGCTTCCTCGTCCTCTTCATGGTTCAACAATGAGTCAGCAGTTCCACTCGCCCCATTAGGATACGACCACCATGCAGGCAGTCGTAAAATTCATTTTTCTAGGGAGGCTTGTGCTGCGGCCCAGAAAAAGGGCAGCTGCACAAGCTGTACTTGAAAAATGCATTTTGTGCACATTCATGAACCTTGTGGCACACACTGCATCGGTGTGTGGAGGGGGCTCTACATGTGCCACCTGGCCCCATAGCAGAGGCTGAGGGAGAGACGGAGGCCCTAAATGGGGCCCCCAAAGTCCCTTTACCTCTGTCTGTTAACAAACAGTCGGAAAGGGATAGCCTCATCCCTATGGCGGAGCCTGTGCAGGCACCGCCCTCACTGTAGGGATTACGAATCCGACCGCCATCCCGACAGGATCCTTGATCCAGTCAGGCGACGGTCCTACTCCCCATCTCTGCAGTCATTGTAATGCAGAGGTCAGACCCATGCCCTAGATGGCGGGCAGACCGCCACTGATGGCCTGTCGGTGGCAGTCCACCCGGCAATCGTAATGAGGCCCAAAGTCTCTTGTCAGGTTGTGCTTGATTTACAGCAGTTCACTCTACATAGATATCTCCAAGGATGCCTCCCTATAGCTCCTCCGACCACTTTCTACTGCGCTCTGACTTCTACAGTGTCACAGAGGCACTATCTCTTATGGACTGCTCAGCATGAATAAGCTCGCTTGTGAGATGCCATCTACATCTTTCCATCTGGCATGTATTAAGCTATTGAAAACATGGTTAGTCTAGAAATATTGCTCTTCCAAAACTACATCTCAGAAGGACTGCAGCCTGCATCTAGACACTTGTATGGGCAAAAATACTAAAAATTCAGACACAGATTGTCTAAACTTTTGCTACAAGGTTGTGTCCCATTTTTGGCAGAGCCCCAATGCAAAATTTTGGGGGATTTACAAAGCCATACATAGCATGATTTTCGTGGCTTTGCATAGCTTAGTAATAAAAAAAAGTCATGTAAGGCAGACCAGCGCTGACTAGCGTTACCTTGCATCAAGTAGTTGTTACATGGGTGGAGCATGGGCATTCCTGGGCAGCCACCCATGTATTTTGACACAAACCAATATTAACAAATACATAGGTTTGCTTCAAAATGATGAGCCTACCTGAGGCTGGTGTAATGAGGAGAAATATGTTTATTTCTCCACATTACTTCTGCTTTGTCTGTGTGCGGCATTTTGCAGCACACATACAAAAAAGAATAAGCCTCGAAGGATACTACCTTCATGCACAAAAACTATTGTTCTTAACGCAGATGCCCTTGTGCCATGGTGCAAGGGTGCCTGCATTGGTGGTAGGCAGCCACAAGTGTGTCAACGCAAGCAGAGAGCTGAACTGTGCCATACCCTCTGTAAATATGGAGCAGTTCTGCTCATTCCCTTTCACGCAATGCAAATCTGCAACTTCCCTTTCTGCTCTGCATTGCATGAAATCTTAGTTAATCTGTGCCTCTGTCTCATTCAGCTGCTAGCTACAGAACTCCTTTTGACTCATTATATCTTAATACAGCATGGTAGGGATCCTTATGCTTCATAAAATTCTGAGCAATAAACACCTGTAGGTAGGACTCATGTTGGACTAAGGAGGCCCAGCCAGGCTAAAACTGACCATGACTTGCATGTCTTCCTATTTAAAGTGTACAAGACTTGGCAGTTCAGTCTAGCCCCGCCCATGTGGGGTGCGCACAAGACTGATTTGCAAATGGTTAGTCCCTGTCTGTAATGGCACAGACAAGCATACTCACAGGAGTGGAATGTGGCTCATTACCAGTGGCTGAGATTATTTCCACCATTCAATCAATTATTGTCTGTGCTTTCCATAGAACAGGTGCCTCGGCTCTCATTTGCTGAAAGGGGGTTCTTGGGGCACAGGAAAAGTACCCAGCTAGAGCTGTCAGCCCTGCTTCCTGACAAGGGAAGATGTGGGCTGATCTTCAGCTAGGGAGTCTGAAGCATTTCCAGATGTTCTTGAACAATCCTTCTGGACGACAGCACTCTTCAAAGTTGTCGTCAATGCACGGGATCTGGACAGGGTTCCTAGGTGCAAGTTCAGAGGATTCTAAATGAATTTGTCTGTAAGCTCATCCACACTGAATATTGTGGACCTGAGGGTCTATGTAGGGGGGCATCAGTTTGGTGCCAGTGGACAAGGGCACACCACCACTTTGTCCCTATTTGTTTTGTGTATGGTACATAGGGCTTCCTTTTCAATTTTCTGTTTCAATGCAATCCAATGGAGTGTTTTCAGTCAAAAAAAAAAAGGGGAAAAGTGATTCCTTCCAGCAAAATATGAGCAGAAAAAGAACTGTTCCTCCTATCCAATGCAGCAAAGTATTGTTAAACTCTGAGCCTCTCTGTCGTAAAACAAAACTGTCCTTAAATCTTGGGATGCCAATCCAAAATCGCACCCTGAAGCAAATAATGTATATTTTGGGAGACAGGACGGCGCAACCCCCATAATGTGCGGACAAATAATTACTGCGAAAAATCAAAGATGTAGACATTCATGTTATAAATGATCCAAGTAGCAATAAAGCTAAACTGTAAAATCGAACGGACAGAAAAATAAAATATAATAGTTTCATTTATGATTTTTTATTTATTCCATTCAGAAAATAGCTGCTCCTGTTTTGAAGGAGTAAGAAGCTGGACGGATACTGTGCGCCGTGAGGCCCCTGTGTTCACTTTCCTGAAAGAAAAGAGCGCGATTCTGAGACAACCGACCTGTGAGCAATTATTCTAAAGACGTGCTCCGAGGGATCAATAGAACACTCGATGTTCATGAAAAGGGGTAATCGATATTACACACAGACAGCAAAATCACACCGAGCTCTTTACCTGTGGGCTCTTTTCTTCTAAGTGGCCCCGCTCGACCGACATTAAAGAAAAGCAAGGAGGGCAGAGAGAAAATGGAGGGGATAGTGTGGAATAGAGGAGATAGTAATAATGGAAGGAAAAAAGGTGTAGCAGAGGCCATTGTCTTGCTGATGACACCTTACTGCAGGATGTAAGTTTTCGTAGTGCAGAAGAGTGGCTTCCTATAGAAATTATCGGGAGGCAATCATACGCTACTCCAGGGCATTCAGTGGGATGAAAAAACTGGGGTGGGTCTCTTAAAGGGGTGTGGTCTATTCAATTTAGGGCGTGGCTTAAACACATGTAAACTAAAAATCTGAGCTTAGCATAATGAGCCGCTCCACTGGTATTTTGCTGCTTCTGTCACTGCATCCAGATATGTAATACAACAAGTAACATTACACCTACAACAAGCCAGGGCTATTGTCTTTGTCAATGGTTGTAAGTTGCATATAAAAAATAAGCATCAACGAGGGCTTTGTTGTATATAATATTGAAAATGTTTCAGTTCTGAAATGATCAGAATGTGAAAGTACTAAAACGAGTCTCTTTGAAGTTATATCAAAGTCTTTGAGCAGTGGTACTGCTGCAGAGTTAAGATTTTCTTTTCCAACCTCAGTGTGAGGGCAGAAATGGAGAGCCCAATAGTGACCCATCTCGGCACCTGCTTTTAAGACATGCCAGTGCTACCTTATTATGTGATGCATGCAAAAGGCTGCTAGTGTTGGGATCCAGCTGGGCAATTCAACCCCCTTCGGCTGAGTCGCAGAAGCTAACATGCTCTAAACTACTTTCCCATCACTTTGCTACTACAACCAACCTCTCACTCTTAAAGAATTCCCTCTCTAAACTTTTCCCACCCCTGGTTCACACACATATCATCAAGGAGGCGATATAAAATTATCGCCGCTTTTGCGTCCGTTTTTGGACGAAAAGCGGTGATAATTTTATCGCCTTATCAGCAAGGTCACGCTATCGCGTGAATCCTTGCATTTTCGCCCTTTTCCCCAATGCCCATCTTCGCATCTCTAATGAGATGCAAAGTGGGCGTTCCACCCCAAGATAACGAGAGAAATGTCGCTAAGCGACATTTCTCCTATTATCTAGCCTCACGCCAACCTGCAGAGCGACAAGAAAAGTAGCGATAACCTCGGTTATCGCTACTTTCCTTACGCCTGCTTTTGGTTTGACTTAGCCATGATATCCAATGTAAGGTGGATATCATGGCTAAGTCTGCCTTTCCCTATCAACAAGCTATCAACAAACTTTGTGAGATTATCGCTGGATTTCCAGCGATAATCTCACATTTGGCAGTTAGCGCTTGGAATTTTATCGCTTTTGAGCTAAGCGTTGCCGATAGCACGCTATCTCAGCGATAAAATTCCACGGTACCCCGGCGATGATTATCCTAGAGCTAAGTGCGCTTAGCGATAATTATCGCCGGTCCTTGATGTTATGTCCCTTAGTTCCCCTAAACAATCCGATTGGTATGCCTTGAGAAACTCATGTGTTCTCATTTCTGCCCCTTCATTTCGTTCTTTAGTTCCCCTGCCCGCAATTGGATCAGGATCCAGCTCCTTGCTTCCCCTTTCCTCCGCTCTCTTTCCCTACTTACTCTGTTTTCCCTATCTCCCACTTAACCATCCCTCCCTCTTTGCCCCTTAAGCCCCAACTAAAAATTCCTCCTAGAGGTGTTATTTTCCTCTCTCACTAATTTCCTATACCCATTTTTCCACTTCCTCCGTAAGCGTCTCCAAATAAATCCTGTTGTTGAGCACAAAATGTTTACCACGTTATGATGAAACAATACCGGGCACTCATGGAATATCTTCTTTTAATTTCAAACCTCAACCCCTTTTATTCTGTAAAATCCTGATGTTAGAAACCAGGGTATTTTCAGTGACCCCATTTTTAGCCCCCATTTTGATAGCTAGATACTGTTGTTTTTTACTCTGATAGTGCCCCGTGACCGAGGGTCTGTGATCTGTGTAAAAGTACATGGTAATTGGTGTAATTGCATTTCGGACTGACATTCTACCTACAAGTCCCTAGTATATGGTAGGGTATGTAGGTTTAGAAGGCCATCAGATTAAATGCACTTAAGTGTGCACTAATGTGTTGCCTGCTGACATTTTAAAAGTCAACCCTGCTTTGCAGGCTTCTTTTAAATAAAAATTATATGCAAATTCGACTTTGGAATAAAATGTACTTCCAATGTTTAAAACTTCCTTATTTTTACATATAAGTCACCCCTAAATGCTCTCCTAGGTGCTAGAGGGGTTGGGTGCTTTGTAATTATAAGCATGGACATTATAAAACATGTTTAATAAACCTTGTTGTGAGAAATACTGCCAATTTAGTTTTCCCCTTTATAGTGCATTAGTACCACAGTCTAACATAGGAAGGCTTGATTACCCTTTAATAAAGTCTAACTATTGACAAGAGTGAGCTAAAAGGATACTTCGAAGTGTCAAAATAATAGAATGAATTCAACAACTTGCCAGGGTTAGATTTATTATAACTATGACAGAAAAGAGGGTATGGATCTTGCTTTTCTGATTTGCCTAAATCCAGCTCTAGAGTAGCCTTATCCCAATTGGCCAGCCATTGACATGTTGAGCCAAGCTGCTCTGATGAAGTGTGAAGTGGCCTGAAAGGAAATAAAGAGACATCTGGTGGGAGGAGGAGATCTGCAAGCTGAAGAACAAAAGGCAGGAAGGGGGCTGGGTAGCCAAACTGGTCTTAAAAGAGGAAAAAACACTTGGGACAGGACCCAGGCCCACCCCCACTTCTTGAACCCCCAGTCAGATGGGAGCTACTGTAATTGAAATAGCAGATGGTCTGGCAGGGGAGTGTTAGAAAAAGTAAGCCACACCTGCAGTTGGGTTAGCCAGACCTTAAGCTCCAGGAGGGATTTTCTCCATTTTAGTTTTTAATGAACAATGCTCTCTGGGACAAGCATTTCCACACTTAAGGGGAAATGACTAAGCCTGGGCAAAGCACTACTCTACGCTTGCGTAGTTTGCGAAGTTTGCGCTACTTCGCACTACACGAATTACACGTAGTACAGTGCAAACACACGTGTAGCGTAGCGCAGCGGTCATTTTTTGCTTGCTCGCGGTCCTCAACGTCAAGTTGGCGTCCTTGAGCAAGCAAAATGACATCCCGGTGAGACTTTATCCTCGTTCACGATCAGCAACATCAAGTTGCCGATCGCGAGCGTGGAAAATAAACCTCCCAGCGAGATTCTCAACGCGGGGCGGTCAGGTTTCTCATTGCGAGTGGTCGCGTATGCTCGCGATGAGAAACTACCAGTCCGTGTTGAGAAAGCTGCCGCTCGAGTAAAAATCTACTCGAGTGGCAGAAAACTTCAGCTCGCAATGTGCAAGATGCCGTTTTCAATGATTGCACAGTGCCGGATGCTTGTCCGCACTGTGCAATCATTGAAAACGGCATCTTGCACAGTGCGAACAGGGTACTACGCAGTTCGCGAAGTACTACGCAGTTCGCGAAGTACTACGCGTAGCTCACGTAGTGCGAAGTGCACGTTGCGTAGCTACGCGTAGCGCTTCTTCGCGAACTACGCCCAGGGTTAGAAGTGACCATCATTAAAGGTGGCACCCTGCACCCCATTTGCCAGGGGTGCCCCCCTGCTTGCCAGCTCAGAAGCATGGAAAAATATGGGAGAGCTGCCCAGCAACTCAGAACCCAGCCTTGATGAAACAAGAAGAAGGACTGCCCTCTTCAACCCCTGACCTGCATCAAAAGGGCTGCACTCTGAAGGACTGCACCTGCTGCACAATTTTGAGCTTCAGCAAAATAAGAAAGACTTTGCCTGACTCTAAACGTTTAAGGAGTGGACTCCCTGAAAGCAACACCACCTACATAATCTCCACCAAAACGAACCCAACTGGACAGCGTTCAATGGACTTTTAAGGGTTTAGCGAGGTACATTGTGGGTCTTGTAGTCCCAACTTCCCAAGAAGCAACTCAGAGATTCTGGAACCTTGGATCGGTGTTGTGAACCCTAAACGACACAAAAGAAATGTATGGAGAAGAAGGACTGCCCTCCTGGACCTTTGGACTGCACAAGAGAGGGTTGCACTCATAAGAAATGCACCTGCTGGACTCACAGGACTTCACAACAAAATGACTTTGCCTGTCCAAAAGGATAAGGAGTGGACTCCCTGATCAGCACCAAGTAAAAAAGTGCTGGAAGGGTCCCTTCAACATCAACAACGAGGACAACTCCAGCTGACAAGCTTCAACTGGATTTTACTTGGATCGATCAGGTGCATTGTGGGAGTTCTAGTTCCAGACCCCAAGAGGCAAACCAGAGCTTCTAACCTTTGGCTGGTGCCTTGGACCACTTTCCTTCAAAAGGATCAAATGATGGACAGAATGCTGAACAATGCAAACATTCACCCAAGTAACAAAGATCTGAGTTTATTACAGCAGATGGGTTTAACTTAGGAGACTGGTGTTTAAAACATTTAAAACAACGATACAGTAAATAGGTAAGACATAGCACAAAATAAAAACCCAACAGCAATTTATAGTATTTGGAAATATTTTATGAATAAAATGACACCAACATGACAATAATCCTATCTAGGGAATCAGAGAAATTAATTTTTAACGATTAAAAGTAAAACTAGCACTTAGAAGCAAATAGTGCTTAAAGGGTTAGAAAAAGGTCATGCTGGACTGGGACAAAGTCGAGAGTTCAGGCTGTCCATGTTATAACAGTTTTACACTTACTTCCAAAAGTGTTTCTTGATGCAGAAAGTGGTTGATGCAAACAAATGATGGGCAGAATGCTGAATAGATCGTGCATTCATCCCCAGTCAAGAGATCAGGGTTGAATCCATTGTTCCTTTGCCCACCATGCCACCCCACCAGTCATATGCAAATCAGTCTTGGCCCTGTTCCTCTTGGGAACAGTTCATCCTGAACTGCCAAGCCAGGTCATCCCTGGACGGGAAACAAGCATCCTGGGACCGGTTTAGGAGCATCACCCCTTATCAGCCAGGCTAGCTTGAATCCAGTGGCGCAGTGAGCACGGGACCCATATCTGGGCATACCCTTCCCACTAAGGGCGTCAAAAGTAAAAGGAACAAATGATGGATGGAATGCTGAACAATGCAATCATTCACCTCTAGTCACAAAGATTTGGGCTTAATCCATTGTTCTTTTGCTCACCACGCCACCTCAATTTGGACCCAGCCATATGCAAATCCGTCTTGACCCTGCTCCTCATGGGAACAGTCTAGCTCGAACCAGGAGCAGGCATCCTGGAACCGGTTTTGGGGAATCAACCCTCATCAGCTAGGTTTGCTTGAATCAAGAGGTGCAGAGAGCACGGGGCCCATGTCTGGGCATACCTATCCCAATTAGGGAGACAAGAGCAAAAGGAACAAACAATGGACGGAATGCTGAACAATGAAAATATTCAACTCCAATCACAAAGATCTGGGTTTATTCCATCGTTCTTTTGCTCACCACCCCAACCCCAGTTTTGGACCCAGCCATATACAAATGAGTCTTTACCCTGCTCTTTATGGGAACAGTCCAGGCCGAACTGCCAAGCCAGGTCCTCCCTGGACCAGAAACAAGCATCCTGGGACTGGTTTCTGGACATCACCCCTCATCAGCCAGGCTTGCTTGAATCCGGTGGCGCAGTGAGCACGGGACCCACGTCTGGGCATAACCTTCCCACTTAGGGCAACAAAAGGAACAAATGATAGACAGAATGCAACTGGGGTGGCATGGCGTGCGAAAGAATGATGGATTCAACCCATATCTTTTGACTTGGGGTGAATACATGACGGCAGTCGAGATGGCCGCCTGACTCAGTCGCTCCGACAGACCGGGGGAAAACGCTGCAGTTCCCGTGCTCTGCGACTGACTGTTCGCGCCTCTGGTAGTGCGCAAATCACTATATGAGGAGTCTGGCACAGGAGGAGCCCTCTAAACCCGACGGCGGACCCTGCTCAGTCGACTTCCAGGAAGGTTTTGTTTCGCGACGCGTGGGGAATACAAAATGGCGCCTTCCCGATAGTCCGAACGAGATGTCCCCGTTCGGCCGAACCGATGTCCCACAGCAGGTACTCAGTGCCCGTCGCTCTTGACTGCTTTTTAACGCTGATGGCGCCTTGCTGACAATGTTCCCTCAGCGCCTTCTGCTGCTTCTGCGAGCTGGTTGTGAATATATCGGCATGCCTGACCTCAAGATGGCGGCGATGCGGAGAGGCTCCAAGCTTAACTAGCTTAACCAGCGTTACTTACTCTCAGTCAGCCCAAGAGATGGTTACCGCTTAACTAGCTTAACCAGCGTTACTTACTCTCAGTCAGCCAAAGGGATGGTTACCTCCAAGTTACCAGCGCGACCCCAGTACTAGCCCAGTACAAGCCATGGATCTGTTTAAGAATGTTTGAGAATGGATGGATTCTCCCAGACAGCATTGTGCAAACACCTGAATTTGAATTTGTATGTGAATCCTGTCTTTGACCCCTGAGGATCTGATGCAATCTAGGGGTGGTGACTCACGGAGGGAAAGAGCCGTACATCAAGCTCTATCACGCTAAGCCCGGTGCGCTCCGTGTGCGAATTGCGGAGGGTAAGTCTTGGCCACTAAGCTGGGGGTAGTTTTGGTCCCTTAGCCGTGCTTATTCGCCCACGCTGATATAACTCCTGCTACCACTGGCTACCTGCTGGGACCACTACCTTTTCTCTGCAACATTGCCACACGGCCTTCTGGCGGCTAATCCTACCACTCCTCGGCAGTTTGACGGCAGGCTGCAGGGGCTGTGGCCGAGTGGACCGCTAAATCAGCACAGCGCTTTTGGAAGTCACTAGTCAATTTCGCTAACCGAGCGTAACACCAGCTAATTATCCAACTGTTACTACGACCTCTAAAATGGCCGCGAATCTAAGTTGGTGCACAAGAGAAATAAAGGTGAACCTTCACAGTCAGACTCACCTATCAAAGTGAAACCAGATATCAATAGTACTTTGGAACTAATCCTGAAAAAGCTGGCTGATGTCCATGAGTTGGCCAAGTCAACCAAACAAACCACTCCTTGATCTACTGTTGATTTCTGCAGTTAAAATGTTACTCACCAATTGGAAGGATACTAGCAAGGCCTCCTACAAGTGTTGGATGAACTGGGTCATACACCTCAGGGGGGCAGACAATATTGTTTTGCAACATTCACCTTGAAAAACCTCCACGAGGTACATATGGTCTACCCTGGATGACTATTTTGCTTCTCATAAGCCGCCATGATGTCATTTTCTAGAAGATGACTCCCATGTGGTCTTCACATTTACGGACACTGACATGGCCGGATATTTGTTGTGCTATGCTATATTATGTAAGAGGCTTGAGGCGCTAGATAACTCTCTCTTCTCCCTTTTCTTCCCCTTTCAGCATCTCCTTTCACTTTCTTCCTTTATTCATTCTTCCTTTCTTCCTTCTGGAGCTGGGGACTAAGGGGCGATTTCTATGTCAAGGGGTTCGTCTATTGCTGGCATTTGTCTGCTGATCAGTTGAAACACCGTTACATGTACTCTGTAGCTTTGGACCCTGATACCAGCTCCTGTTCTGTTCTTGCACAAAATTTTCAATAAAGATATTTTGAAATAAAAAAATAAAAAAATTCACATCTCTGGTTCCCTAGATTTGATTATTGTAATTTTGGTGTCATTTTAATCATAAAATATTTCCAGATACTATAAATTAGTGTTGGATTTTTATTGTGTGATTTGTTTTACTTATTTACCGTAGAGAAGTTTTAAATGCTTTAAACACCTGCCTCCTGAGTTAAACCCCTCTGCTCACAGCCAAGCTACCAAGGGTTGAGTAAGCCTTAATTTATTGAGAACTTGAGTGGACCTTATTTGTGCTTGTGGTGTTATTACTAGCTGTAGGTACCTATTTGCACCTACTAATAAACCACTTTCCAACACCTGACATTTTCCTGTACCATCTTTCCATGTCCTATTAATTGCTGTCACTTTCTTGCCACTCTCCAAATTTTTCTTTCTTGGCAACAATTGAGTCCAACTGAACTAGTCCTAGCCCATCCTTCCCTCAAGTTCCCTATGTCCCTCTTCATCATCTTAATCAGCTCCAGCCATTCAACAGGATCAAACCATTGTCCTCGGGTGTAACACCACCACACCAGGATGCCACCATTTCCCTCTATGCTTCCAGAGGGTGGGCATCTGATGCCCTCATCACAGGCCCCCTAATCCATACCACCCCATTTTCACCTTTTCAGAGTCCAAGACCAGCTGTTGGCCAAAGGATTGTTCCCCAGTCTCTTCCCAGCCCACTCCACAATTGATTACCCACAGATCCAAACTTGCTTCATTTCCCTTGTCTCTTCCTCCATACCTGTGGCATAAAAGCACAACTGCTTATGCCCTTCCCTCACCTTACATACCCCAACATACAATCACTCCTCCCTCTCCCCAGGACTTTCTGCCTTTCATCCTCCATGCATAAATTGTAACCTTTCGTTGTTGCACCTCTACAGAATAAATATAACCCAGATTCCCATCCTTAAACTCTTCCTGCTTCAGACAGCATCTCATTACCTCCGGAACCTGACTTCTCAGGACCCTTGACAGTCTTCATGTTGAACACATGGGGTAAAATAATATATGCTATAAAGGTCATTGTGTCCATGGATTATTGGAGACATTTTGCATAGCACATTTTTGTGATTAAAGCCTCATTGGTTGTCTTAAATTATTACTGGCCATCTTTGAGGAAGTCACCAGTCTTGAGACCGTGTCTCTGATAGATATGAACCCATCTTCCCTAGGATATATGTAACCATGTCCAAATTCTAAGACGGAGTTTTGAAAATGATTGAATTTTTGAAGTTCAGAGGCATTTATAATAGGGAATTGTCCTTTAGTACAAGGGGGTTTCTATTGTAGTAGTTTTAGTTGTATGTAACTAGATACCATAGACTTCTGGGACAAATTGCAAATAGTCATGGGCTTTCTCCCCAGAATAAGGTTGTTACGTAGAAAAAACTCCTGCAACTCCAAAGATTCCCTCCAAATAGTTGAAGGATATTGCTAATCGGTTTGTGAAATGAAGTGACTACCCTCTGTAGAGCCACACAACAAGAAGGAACCATCCATATAGCAGCAGCATGAGCTAACTCCACTTTTTCGCCGGCTATTTATCTAAGAGGTGTGTTCAGGGAACAAGGGCCTCCCTACTCACAAAGAACCAGGGCATCTATTATATAACAAGGGAAAAATGATTCCTGTGGACAATGTATAGGATACTTGGTACTAGCTATGCACAATGGCAAATGTCATAGGTCAAAAAGATGCTGAAAGAGAAATACAATTAAACTGTATGCAAATTAAAGACCTAAATACTGTTTGTGTAAATATTATAACTGTATTATATTGCAGATAAAGAAAGTGCTCTATTTCCCAAATGACTTATAACCTACATAACAGAGAGTGACAAATTGTGACATACAGCAAGGTTTCATAATGTACAATCAGATGACCATTCTGAAAAATACATAGTAATTATTCACAGCCTTCTGACATATTAGTAGAGGCTGGAAATGGTTAATTTTTTATGTGTGTCTCCGGTGTTTTGACCCCATATTCAATACGGGTCTCATCAGGACCTATCAATGAAGGACACCTAGTATAGAGTAATTAAAAATTGGCTAAGTGGGACAAATGGAAAAACAGTAGAGAAATTTTCCTCTACCGTTCTGTCCTCCTTAAACACAGAGGATAAGCCAAGCAGAGGCATAACCCTGGGTGATTTCAGAAATGTATTCCATGCTCTTCCAAATCATTTGGGGGATTGCGAGAAATTTTGTAAGACAAATTTTTAATTTGTAGAGATAAATTCACCAAGGACTGATCTATCCAGCACATGGGAGAGATGTTTTCCACTGTAGCCAGGTCTTTGGATGAGAAAATCCAAGATGTGGCCCCTCCTCGTGGGCTGGCTCAATACCAACCTTTGCAGGCCCAGGTTATCACATGAGCTGAGTAGATCTTTTAGTGCAAGTCCAGGCTTGCCAGAAACCACCCAGGATAAGAAACCTAGAGTGGGCCATAGTCATGTTACTAACAATTTCAACTGGGGATTTAAGGTAGGGGCTTGATGGGCCAGGGGAGACTGTAACACAGTATGCCTGAGAATACATGACTTCTACTGATTTTGAAAGGTATACCTTGGCTAGGCTAAGAGGCACACAGTCCCATTCTCTCTAAATATTAGGCCTATCCAGCCTCCCTTTCTCTGCTCACAAGGTTTATGAAACATCTCATAGCCTAGTGGGCAGACTAAACCTAGGTCGACCTCTGAGTCTGTGGTTGTCCAGGTCTCTGTCATAAACAAAGGGGCAGATTTATGAGCCCCTTGCGCCACTTTTGCGTCACTTTTAACATGGGAAAAGTGACGCAAAAGTGGCGCAAGGGGCTCATAAATCTGCCCCAAAGCATCTAGTTCTCTGGATTGTATTGATAGGTGGATCTCCGTGGCATGTTTTATCAGTGGCCTAATATTGAGAAGGCCTCAACTTAACGGGTTACAGCTAGAGGTCTCACTCCCCCTGCCAACTCTTGAGTTAGTTTTGTCTGCAGGTTTAAAAATCTTGTCACCTCGTGTCAATTTTCCCAGCTCGAGCCATTTTTTCCGGGAAGACCTTACCCGGTCTTTATTCTGAATGGCTAGAGTTAATCCTGCAGTGTGGCTGACGCTGTGCGTGGATGGAGCGCAGAAGGGCACAGACAGGCTTGGCTTTGGCACGCCAGTGGCGCGCCCGCTGCACACATCTGCTGCGTGTCTGTGCCTGCATCTTCTTTAAATACCAAAGTCTGTTCTACTCCTGAGGACAACTAGACTGCTGACCAAAATGGTGGTCAGATGGTGGCCCACTCCTGCAGGCAGAAATGCCCCACAAGGCTCTTGGCGTTTTGTTTCAAGAGGTCCGAATCCTGCCCCAGTAAGTTACAGTTCAAAACATTTTTCTTTCTGCTTCAATTTAGCACCATGTAAAAACAATTACCCCAGTCAAATTCAATGCATTCAATTAAAAAATACAGCATGTTAAAAATTATTATATTCTAAATAGAAACAGTTAGTTTAGCATTAAAAATATCTATTTTTAAATTGCGGCGTGACAGCACATGAGTATATGTAGAGACTGAAGCCTGTTCAGCAGGATTTAGACACCAGCAGAGATCAAAACTAGACCTGGGTGGTGAACTCGGATCCGTTCGCAGAGTTTGCGGAGTTTTCCGCACTCTGTGGAGCACATGGATTCCGAAAACGTGGAGCGCAGTTTTTTCCTTCATTCTCACTCGCCAACATTAAGTTGGGGAATCTGAGTGAGGAAAATCCAATGCTAGATTTCTCAACGAGGGCGATTGCGGATGATCATGGCTGCTCACATTGAGAAACCATCTGATCGCGTTGAGGAACCTGCCGCTCAAGTAGAAAATCTACTTAAGCGTCAGAAAGAAGCAGTGCCCCCTTGCATTGTGCATGGTCCCATTCAGGGTGATTTTCCAGTGTGGGACAAACACCCAGCGCTAGAAATCGATACGAACAGCGACTCCGCCCAGGCCTAATCAAAACCTCAAGGTTCAGAAACATTGGGATTTTTACCATACCAGATGGAATTCCCAACAGAGCGCTTCACAATGGGGCACATGCATCAAGCCCTTTTCCGTTCGCAAGCAGGTCGATTCGCAGAATCGGCCCGTTTGTGAATGGAAAAAGGCCTTTTCAAATGCATGTACCTTTTGTCATTCGCAATTTAGGTAATTGCAATTTTTTGCGATCACCTATATTGCGAATGCATTTAGGGAATCGCAATTCGCCAATCCCTATTTGCCGATGCAAGTAGCCTATCCTAAATGCGAACTGTGCATTTAGGAAACGCTAATTACCATCAACTGAAAGTTGATGGTAATTCGTGCATGCTTTGAAAAATGCACAAAAATGCATTTTTCTAAGTGCCATGTAGTGCACATATTGTGCTTCGCATGTGCACACTTACCTTTTTTTGAGGGGTGCAAATAATAGTAACTCTTCAACTACAATAGGGGTGCTGAATCCTTCTATTGCAATCCCCAAACTAGTCTGCACGCTCACCACTCTTCTAGAGCAGCTAGCTCAGAGTCACTAAGCTCCAGAAAGCACACCATCACCCAATCTATTCCCTTGACCCCCTTGCACACTATGGTGGATTCTACTATTGTTCCTAAGACTCTCCCTATAGCTAAATCGATGTCACATCCAAAATCTGAACTCCCTAACTGGGCTAGCAAATTGATTCTTAAAACCCCAGTGCTTCCTCTGAGCCAGGTGTTGCAATTCTCACCTCTTGACTCACTTCAAAATTCGCTCATAGAACAAATCATGGAACTCATCTCAACTAACGCAGAGCTTCACAACACCAAGATCTTACTCGGAGATTTTAACCTCCACTGGAATTACATTAATGAATCGGCAGTCAATAGCTCAAATCCTTCTTAGTAGACCTCAACCTAACCGAAATATGTGACAGCCCAACTCACATCAAGGAAGCTCCCTTAGATTTAGTCATCGGTAAGGTATACTCCATTCATCTTGAATCTATCGCCCCTTGGGACTGGATGGACCAACATTGCATCACCTTCCTCATCAAAGAATCTGTGAGAGCTAATAAAGTTCAGCTAAAGAAACCCAGATACTGCCAAAGAAGTCTGTGAAACATTAACTTGGATGATCTGACTTCCCTTAGTGATAACATCCTGACCTCTCCTGTGGACATGTCTGATGTTGATGAACTTACAGACCACTATAACCGCTCCGAGACAAACATTTTAGACCTTTACAGTTAAAAATAATGTCCTCCTAAACTTTCAAACCTTGATACAATGGTAGTCTAACAACAGAAAGTCAAAATCTGAGACTAGCAGAACAATTGTGGAGATCCTTCCCTCCCTTTAACATCTCAAACTGCTGAGGGAATTGAGAAATATCTATAACAGACGCATTAGATGCTCCGAAGCTAGTTACTTCAGAAACCAACTAGAGCAAGCCAAAAACCAACTGAAAAAAAGTGTTTGAACTCATCAAGCTTCAATCAAATAGTCAACCTAACCTTCCCTCAGTGGAACTCTGTCCACAGCCTAACTGCGAGGAATTTGCCGCCTTCTTCCGTAGAAAGACAATAAAGATCGAATCAGATTTGCAGTCAACTTTGGAGAATCTACTGACTACACCACCTATCACCCTCCCTCCCCCTCGGTTTGACGTGCCCCCCCCCCCCCGCTCTGGCTCTCCCACCAAACCAATGCTTCTAGAAGCCTATTTAAAACTTTGGATGAAAGAACTATTCTCAAAACTCTTGCTGTACTGAAACCATCCAACCACTTTAGTGACCCCTTGCCATTGAACTTCTTCAGGGAAATCCGATCATCCATACTCTCACTTTGGACAAAGATAGTCAACGCCTCACTACTTCAAGGCTCTCTTACGGATTGCCAAAAGTCAGGGCAGGTCACCCCTATTCTAAAAGAAAATCACTGCAGATCACACTGACCATCACAATTTTCATCCAATTTCTAACATTCCCACTGTGGCAAAGCTCCTTGAGAAATGTGTCCACATCCAGCTATGTAGCCACATAGAACAATTCCGACTGCTAGACCAATTCCAATCCAGCTTCTGACAGGGTCACAGCACTAATTCCGCTCTCACTCACATTGTAAATGATGCAATAAGAATGCTGGATCACAACGAATCATGCCTTTTGAGCCTCCTCGACCTATTGTCAGCTTTTGATACAGTTAAACATGACAACCTAATCGACCTACTGGAGCACCGGATGGAGCTATCAGGGACCGTTCTAAACTGGTTCTCCTAATTTCTCCACAATAGAACCCAAAGATTCAAGGTGAACCAGTCTCTTTCTAATCCCTCACTGCTCACTCTGGGGGTGGCACAGGGGTCCACGCTCTCACCCACTCTCTTCAACTTGCTAATAGAGCCTCTAACAGAAATTCTGAAACTATCCAACATCCACTATCACATGTGTGCTGATGACACCCAACTATACCTGAAAGTTCTCCTCCCTGGAGGACATCGGGTCCCTCAATTCAGCTTCACAGACAACTCAAAGTTTCTGATCCTTTTTCACCTGAAATTAAACGCTCTCAAAACAGAATTCCTCTTAATCGCCCCATCCAAACAGTCACCAGCCATCGAAGAATGAATGAATCAACTAACAGCTCTCAACTGCATGTCAATCATCACTGATTCCACAACACATTGGGAATAAAGGTAGATAATTGTTTGAACATGCAGAAACGCATCAGTGCTCTCACCAAAGGAGCGAACTTCCAATTGAACATCTTAATGATAAATAAAATGTTCCTACCCCACAATGACTTAAAGGCTGTGGTGCAAGCCCTAGTGATCTCTAGGCTGGATTATGGAAGCGCAACCCTCTGCGCCCTTCCCAGATCTAAGACAGCTCCAATTAGGGCCGCTGTCAACTCCACAGCAAGGCTCATCACAGGTTCAAAACGAAACAATAAGATCACGCCTGATTTAAAATCACTAAATTGGCTCCCGTATGAAGCAAGGATGCACCTAAAAATTACATGCATGACCCACAAAGCTTTACATTTTAACACCCCTATTTACCTTGCACAAAAACTTGAGCACTCTGGAGGCTCCAGCACCTTACTGCTCAAGCCACAGAAATTCCATGAAAAGAAAACTTACAATCGAGCATTCTCGGGTATCGCACACAGAATTTGGAATTCTCAGCCCCTTGAAATCAGACTGAATTATTCAACTGCTTCTTTCAAAAGAGAAGTTAAAGCAATACTGATAAAGAAATTTCTGGCCTAGATCTCCAACCCCCCAGATCCCTAGGCACTCTAGGACACACTGGTTTATATTTGTTTATACTTGACTATTATGATTGTATGTTGACCTTTTGGTGAACTGTTAACACTTCCTGTACCTTTCATGATTGCCAAATTGTAAAGTGCTCTGATACCCCTAGGACTCATATTCGTGCAATATAAAATGTTAAAAATAAATACATCATAGGATGAAACCCATACACATCTGTTGTAGCTCAGGATTGGTTAAACCAATCCAACACTCTCTTTTAGAATTTCACACGTTTCTGGTGCTTTGTATTAATTTATATCTCCTTCATGACATTGGGCATATGTTTGACTAATCACTGAGACAAAATATGGGTTTTGGCACAGCAATATTTTATGAAAATAAATTCATGAGGTGGTTCAAAAAGGGATATATTTTTGAAGGTGGGGATTGGAAGAATATTGTGACATACTTTTTATGTGTGAATGAGACCTACGGAACAACTTGATACCAATCATAACAATTTATTTCTGAAACATGACAGAATCAGTTTTACCATAGAAATATGTAGAGACACTACTAATTACTGAGTTGCCACAAATATACAAAGAGAAAGTGGTACACAAGTTCTTTCTTTTTATCAAACCAACTGACCGTAATCATCCATAACATCAACAAAATATTCATCCACGACCCCTAAGGTAGCATTCACCATATTCAAACACAGTTACTAGTACACGTCCGAATTACAATTGATACGTGTATAAATACACAGTGGACAATCAATTAATCTTGTTGCGTTCCTCTTTTCTTTATTCTTTTTCTTATTTATGTTGTGTTGATTCCTAACATATGCCGTATTCAACAGTGCTCTGCAGATAAAAAACTGTTTTGGATCCAGGTGAGGATGAACTTGATCAAAACAAAATGTGTGAACAATTGGGGAATAGATATTGTTCTAAGATGATATTGGCGGTGTCAAAGAGACATCGTAAAAGTATCAGTTGGCCATTCTTACTACAATTGAAAAGTGAGGCTGCAACATACAAAACGATCTTGACAATGAAATATTCATTACTGAGGAATTCAAAAAAATTAACTGTAGAGCTACACTGAAGACTAAAGAAGTGGCCAAGAACTACTAAACGTGAATATATGGTTTCATGCAGAAGGGGAGAAATACTAGAGATATGTTGATCACTAATGAAGTGTCAAAGATGGACACACACACAGTTCTTAGCTGACTACAGAGAATAAATCTTTCCTCAAAATGTATCAATTATTCAAATATGACTAAAGCTACATTTATAAGCCACCCAACATTATGCCTTTTGTGTGCGTTATTAACTGCCCTGGTGGGCTGAGCTATGTGGGCAAAGCAACACAAACATGTTACAATGTAGAGGCCCAAGCATAACAGTGATATTAGGCTGAAGTCCCTGTGCTCACGGATAGAAGCTCATTTCACTGAAACAAATGTGTATTTGAATTTGAATCAAATCATGTTTCAGTCAAGGAAAATATACAGAGAAATCACATAGGTGGAGATAACAATGACAGGCTAGCTCAAAAAGAACCTCTAAGGACTAAGGGGCACATGCATCAATATAGGCAATTGTGATTCCATAATTGCGATTATTAAGGAATCACAATTATGGAATCACAATTGCCTATGCATGTAGGTTTTGCTAAGATATTAGCGATTCCTACATATTCCTTAATTGCGAATTGCAAATTGTGATTCACAATTAAGGAATAGCTTCCCATTCATTCCTAGAGGGAGTGAATGGGAATTGCATGCGCAATTTGCAAGTACCAAATAGGTATTCGCAAATTGCGCATGCAAAGGAGACAAAAGGCCACCTGAAATTGACATGTGATCACGTGTTGTGCACACATATGCCCCACGGGCATGTGTGTGCGCAACATGGCACTTTGAGAAATGCACTTTGTGCATTTTTCAAAGTTTTCGCAAATAACCATCAACTTGAAAATGATGGTAATTTGCGATTCCAAATTGCAAAATCGCAATTTTGAAGTGCATTATGCATTGCATTTAGGGAATCGCAATTTGCGATTCCCTAAATGCATTTGCAATTGAGGCAATCTCAAAATTTGCGATTACCTAAATTGCGAAATTGCATTTGGGTTGATGCATCCCAAATACAAAAATACCGGTCGCAAAGGGGCACATTCTGCGAATCTGCTACTTTGCAACTGGTATTTTCAATGATGCATGTGCCCCTAAATCTTGTGCACATTGCGCCCAATGGGCCTAAATGATGAGACTGACATCAGACGCTTTCCTCAAAAAACCACAGCGAAAAGAGAAGTCAGTCATAACTAGACACCAGTTAAACATGTAATTTAATATGAGCTTGAGTAGACCTGACATCAAAAGAACTCGCTCACTATTCAGGCTCACATTTACAATAAGCTTGAGGCTGTGGATAACTGCTAGTGTAGAGTAGGGAAAGTAGCATGTCCGTAAGTACAATAAGGTTGAGAATAGGGATCACTGCTAGTGCAGAGTAGGGAAAGTAGCATGTCCGCAGTTACAATAAGCTTGTGGCTGGGGATAACTGCTAGAGTAAAGTAGGGGAAGTAGCATGTCCACAGTTACAATAAGCTTGTGGCTGGGGATAACTGCTAGAGTAAAGTAGGGGAAGTAGCATGTCCGCAGTTACAATAAGCTTGCGGCTAGGGATAACTGCTAGGGTAGAGTACTGAAAGAAGCATGTTGGGTGTTGCATTAAGCTTGAGGCTAGGGATAACTACTACTGCAGAGTAGGGAAAGTTGCATGTCTGCAGCTTTAGTAAGCTTGCAACTTGGGATAACTGCTAGTGTAGAGTAATGAAAGTAGCATGTCCACAGTTAGGATATGCTTGAGGCTAAGGATAACTGCTAGTGTAGAGTATTGAAAGTAACATGTCTGCCGTTACAATACGCTGGAGGCTAGGGATAACTGCTAGTGTAGGGTAGGGAAAGTAGTATGTTCATAGTTACAGTGCTTCAACACCTCGTCAGGGGTAATAAGCGCTATATAAATGCAATTACAATACAATTACAATACAATACAATAAGCTTGAGGCTTGCGATAACTACTAGTGTAGAGTAGTGAAACTAGTATGTCTGCAGTTACAAGAAGCTTAATGCTAGGAATAACTGCTAGTGTAGTGTAGGGAAAGTAGGATGCCCACAGTTACAATAAGATTGCCGCTAGGGATAACTGCTAGTGTAGAGTAGGGAAAGTAGCATGTCCATAGTTACAATAACCTTTAGGTAGGGATAACTGCTAGTGCAGAATAGGGAAAGTAGCATGTCCGCAGTTACAATAAGCTTGAGGCTAGGAAAAACTGCTAGTTACAGTAGGTAAAGTAGCATGTCCGCAGGCACAATACGCTTGCATCAAAGGATAACTGCTAGTGTAGAGTAAGGAAAAGATGGAAAAAGGATGTGCAACACGGATAGCAAACGTTGTTTGCAGAGGTAATGCTACTTTTGTGTGCATGATGCAAAAATCAGGTGAAAGAATGGGAAAACACCAAGTGCTAATGTCTTATGGCCTGGGGCTTTTTTGCACTAAACTCTGAACCACCTCCTTCATTTTATGCTCCGTGCATATACCTCTCTCGAAAGTAAATGCGGGAGAACATGTCTCTTTCTATGTTATATTTTCCAGTGCTTATCCAGCGGGCAAATACAATGTTCACCTTATTTATGCAGATGCAAATGTGACATCTGCATTTATCATTTCTTCACGTGCATCACAGGTCTAATGTTGGTATTTACAGTTGAGTAGAAAAATGAATAGGAAAACAAATGAAAGGATGGATTTGGGAGGATGATGCATAACACAAACCTTTATTTTATGGCATTCAAACACTGTGTGACGAGGTAATATAAAGAAGTAAGTTTGTCATCAATGTAAGGGATACCTATTCACTTTAAAATGGCATAATAACAATGAACCTTTTTAAAACGTGAAGAAATATACTTAGAAGATGAAAGCACATCCCCATTGACCCGCCACTAATGAAAGAAAGCAATATGGTTTAGTCACGAAACACTTTCAGTAACTAGAGCTTTAACAACTGAGCTCGCTGCTGCAGCTCGTGCCCCTCAGTCCGAGGTCACGGAAAATCCCATCAGCCTGTCTCGAGCGCAATTCTCCAAAGGAAGCAGCGTTTATTAATGAGTTGCTTGGGGTAGGGAGTGTGGGTTTAATTTATTTTTTACCAGACATGCTCACAGCTAACAAGAGCTCCCAGAAGGATAGCAAGACAGCGAGCCGAGTGAGTGATCAATGGAATCTGTGAAAGCGGTAAAGCAGCTACCTTAGAGGTGCGCGAGACATTTCACTAGCAGAGCGCGCGCATCCACCACAAAGAAGAATGACGCCTCCCAAAAGGGAGCAGAGCAGAGAGCGAGTCGAGCTCCCTTTCCCCTCACATTTCCTTAGCCGACAGCGCCACACTCTAGCATTGTTAAAAAACTGGTATTTTTTTTTATAGAAACACTTTATCGCTGAAGGATACAAAATGAATCTTAAATATTTTGCCTGTCACAAGCCCGAACTCCTTGTGGTCTTAGTGACGATGGGGACAGGGGGAAGGCCGAGGCCGAAAGAAGGTCAGGTTCTATTCTATTCATTGCCAACAGCCATGCGTTTCCAATCAAACAGACTAGCATTTAGGAAAGAATTGAAGACCTGGCTGTTTGCTATAACATAGGCGAATGATGCAGGCCGTAATACTTGTACTCACCCTAGCGCCAAGACGCCATGGCATTCGAGCGCTCTAGAAGCCCATATCCTATTCTATCCTATCCTATCCTATCCTATCCTATCCTATCCTATCCTATTCAAACAAGCATTTGCAATGCAAATGGTCTCGGCTTTGGGACCTTATATGTATTGAGCTATGCAGCACCTTATGCGGTGCCTGCCCCCAATTATGCTTTTGAAAGTTAAGTATATTATAAAAAGGAAACGTTAGACTTACAAAAGCGTCCAGTAACCCCATTAGACAAAGCTCTTCAGGACAAGCAATACCTTAATGCTGATTAAATATAAGAGAGAGAAATTGAGAGTGCTAACCAGAAAGTGCCTCCCTAGATAAGCAGAGGACAGACAGGTTCGTCCTTGATTTTTTTTTAGAGTTCACAAAAAAAAGCTTGTAACTTAAACAGGTGCACTCTGGTAATTACAGAGCCTGGCAATTTGGGGACTGGCTGCAGGCTGCCGAGGGAAAAGGCAAGCTGGCAGCTTGAGGGAGCCAGCCAGCGACTGGTAATACGGCGCAGGGAACAGGGCTCCATTGCTTTACGTTACATACAGGTGCATGAAATTCCATGCATTAAAAAATAATTATGACGAAACGGTGTGCGGCAACGTTTCGATAGCATCACATAAAACCTATTGGAACACGCAGTATACTATTTAAAGGCAGGTACTGTGTATGCTGGATGCATGTACTTGAGCATGGAGCAGGTTGTGGGCTGTTGGGTCTCTGGAGTCTCTCTTTGGGGCAGCAGCATTGTTTCATTGCATCTTGCACCCTCCATGGGAGCAGGTGTGGTGTTTGGGCAGTGCTCACTGCAAGGTAAGCTTTACCTGTCTGCACGGGGATGTTTTAAACAGTGAGGGGATGGGGAAGATTTAGGGGAAAGAGTGAGTCTGGCTAGCAGAATGTGCACGTGGCGGGGTAAAGCAGCCCTGGGTGACCCTGAGGTGATCTGTCCCAGAGGTGAAGCTGCGGATGTCACTGGCAGCAACACACAAGGGGGTGCAGGACATTTACAGGTGGTGCACCGTCCCCATTAGCGCCCACCCCCTTCCATCGCCGCCATTGTATAAAAGCAGTCGCTCTGTTGAGAGTCAGATGTTTAGCGCTTCACATCTCCCTAAATCACGCTACTCGTTGATTCCCGGCCTGCCGAAGATCACACAGATCACCCTACAGACAGGAGGACAATTCCCAGGTGATACTGTGAGGAGAAAAGTCAGACAGAATTCACAGTGTGGCTCGTTCATTTCTGCAGAAGGGGTGTGTGCAAAGGGACAGACGGCAACTATCTGTGCGACATCAGGAGTTGCTTGGGGGCATTTGGAGCCAGTGCGGTCTTCACAAAAACAAAGTACGCAACAGAGTGCTGATATGAGAGGGAAAGTGAAGAGTTTCTTCCATTTTTGTAAGAGAAAAAAAACAAAACGAGGGAGCCGCTGAACCGAATCATTTCACTCCGCATTTGTTTTACTTTCAGATTTGCGGTCTGACAGCAGGGTGACTGTACTGTAGTTTAATGAGCTTTATTTTACACAGCTAATTTCGGGCACGCGGGAATCGGCTTGAGTTTTTATGGTGGAACAGTTGTTTCCTTTTTCAGCAGTTTCTCATAATGATATAGTAATGGTCTTATAGTGCTGGAGGCTGATGGTATACCTTCTCTGCACTCTGGGGAGGGTCCCTGTCCATCATCAAATTCGTTGAAAAGACTCTTGGCTGACTCTGTTATTTTCCTTCGTATTGCACTCATATTGAAAAGATGTAAAAGATTATCCAATCCTTAAAAATGAGCCATCTACCATCTTTGAGCAGGAAAGTACAGAGGGAAAAAGAAAAAATCCAAATTGGGAAGAGATGGCTTTGCTTTGAACTATCCATGCGAGAATCAACTTTGTAAATCTGAAGTCATTCCTTCCGTTCAATATGCTGGTAAAAATTAACGCACAGGATGGCATGGGGGGAGCCTGACCTGGTTTACTCGCTGGTCTTACTGCTCGAGGGGCTCTGTATCCATTGAGTTAAAATCACCTACATATAATTGCGGCGGGATACTCCAGGGCCTTTGTTACCATGGAGCACGACTTTGGAATTTCCCAATTTAGATTTTTTCTTTTTCCTTCTGTAAAGAACTTATCACATTTGCCGTCTCACGCTCACGGTCTCCGTGAAGAGATACTTTCAGTTAGCCATACGATAATCTCTCAGATTGCAGACAAATAATCCTTTGTCTGCATGCTGCGGCGAAGATCGGGCTCAAATTGATGTCAGATATCAGCACTTCGGCAGCAGCCCGGCCATGTCCACCTGACGGGATAGGTGCAAGTTCACGGGTGCAGAACCGGAATTTATATTCACAAGAAAAGGAATCCACACATCAAAGATTACCAGAAACGATTCGCACACCACGGCTCCAATTCCCAGAGTTTACGAGCGTGTGGACGGCGCTCCCTTCGCTCAAAGGAGGCCGCAGACAGCACTCATGTTTACAACTGAGTAGCGTCTGCTAGTGCCTGCGCGTGCATGAGAGAGAAACAAACAGCGCATGCGCTGCAACGAAAAAGGAGTGCTAATTCACCCACCAATCCCACACCAAACAAGCATTTAAAATGCAATGGAACTCGTATTTACGCGAGCCCTATTGCATTTTAATCGGAAGTGCGAGCGTTAAAAAGGCACAAACGGGAGGGAGTGGGGGGTGCTGCTTGCTTGAGAAGTCACGGACTGCGAGAGGGAATGGGAGGAGGCAGGGAAACAAAACAGTTTTAAAGGTAAAAGGGCTGATAGCTGTGGAAGGACAATAATGACGACATGACCGTCAGGAGGCGGGATTAAGTTTACAAAAACCAATCAGCATGGAGCATTTACGATTGCGGCCAATCACAAAGATAGGCGGAAAGTGGACGGAGCTTCCCCCACTATTGTGTACACAGCATCTCTCGACAAGACAGCGCATGCGCTGCCTAGCCGAGACCTAAAAATGGTGTTTGCAGCTATAAAGTCACCAGGCTGGAATTTTGGAAAAAAACATCTGGAGGAAATGGATTTTCAACAAGATCATTTTAGAAAAGTGCATCTATACCAAATGTTAGAACAATTGATGCACGTTATAATAGGGTCGTACAAAGATGGTCCAATATGGCCAAATCCATGCTGGATTTTCAGGACAACCTCTGGTTATATAGATATGGTTCATTTACAGACAATGTATGCAAATTTGTCTGCGTGGATCACGCACTCCTGGTCTTATATTGGACAAACCCGCAGCACACAAAGAACATATCCATTGGAGAAAACAACAGCATCCTATAGCAGGGACTTCATCAGAGGTTTTCACAACCTCAAAGACAGCAACAGTGTAGCAAACAATCAATAAATAAAGCCAGCAAGCGTTAATGGGAAGTAACATGTTCAAGAACTATCCCACTCTAAATGCAGTGCACCAAATTATGGTTAGGGAAGATGATTGGATTGTCTCACCAATGGCCCTGAAGTGCAGCACCCTACAAAGTTTCCACTATAACCCATGAATATGGAAATGACTCCTCATTCTTATTCTTATCCATTATAAGTACATGCTCCCATGAACATTCATTGTTTGTGTACTTATGTATTTCTAAAGAACCAATCTGGCTCAGAATGAGTAATAACTCTGAGCAAGATGACTAACTGACAGGATTCTCTGAGCATCCCCAGCAATTGGGATTTTCCTTTCCTGTACCTTCAGTTGCTCATTGATGATCTGCTGTCTTACTTGATGATCTGTTGTTCTGCTACCTCCTGCTGTGTTGCTGCTCTGCTGATATGCCAGATGTGTGGGCTGCTGTTTTCCTGGGACTACTTTGTCTGCGACTTCTCCAGATCTGACTGGCTGCTCCTGATGCAGCGTTAAGTTGCCCACTCTTTACACGTCGCAAAAATCTAGATTTGACTAATTCATGACATATCGAAAGATGTGCATTCACACATAGGAGTTACGTGTCTTTATGATACCTACATGTTACTCCTGATATTTCTGATGCACAGCGTCTTCATTTTTAGAATATTATAATTACTCAATTAGAATGTACACTAGGGCCTTAAAGAGAATAAGTTGAAAAAGTGTTGATTCATTAATAGATTTCAATGTGTTTTTATCATTGAAACTTTACACATGATGTATAAACAAGTGCAATTCTGTCTGTGTAACTGATAGAAATGCGGTTCTTACTTTTAAATGATCCTTGTATGTGCCTTATACCAAATTACGTTGAACGATAAAGATTTATTAATATATGCATTTATGTTACACGCACATACTTATGAATATACTTCCACCACATACTCACTGTTATGAAGCTTAATTGAACATTATGTGAATTACAAGATTATAGCATTAACAAGCAATATTATGTTTGCATAAGGGTTTAAAGATGCACACATATATATATAAAGATGTATTATAGATTTAATACTTTAAAGTTAGCTGGTAAAGGCCTAAGAATCTGTTTGAATGAGAGTGCATTTCGTTCTTGCATCTAGCTGACTTGCTTTCTTTGCATGAGTTCTCAATAACTGTTAGTTGAATTCATACATTTCTTGTAACAAATATTAGATACATTCTCAGGAATGGAATTTGATGAGCACATGAGAACTCTGTGGACTAACAATGGACTGTTGTCTTTACCCATGAGTGTGGGACAGAGATGGAGTTCCCATGTCTAGTGTGGAACCTTTTTCCATTGTTGCAGAATATACTACATGGGAACTATAAGAACTTTTGAAACAAATACAAGGAACTGGTATTGATGATGTACCAAAATGGGAACTAACAACGTCCCGTGTGTGTTATAATATCGGCTGCCCTGGACAATCAAGGAGTACATGATTGATCACAGGCGAGACACAATGGGCAGATGATTTCATACTTTCTTCCAGATCCTATACTGAAGTTCTTTTACGGAACTTTTTCTGCAGATTCTCTGCAGACTTCCATGGACATTAACCTGAACCAATTTCTCTAATAATACCCAAAGCCCCAGACCCCTTAGCCCATTTAAATGGACATTTAGAGACATTTCACATGCCATGTTGATTTCCTATTGTATAGTTTAGACCAACACCTTCTGGATACTATGAAGACTCCTGACCAAGCTTCTACAATGTTACTGCTAATACTTCTTGTACTCTTGTGAATAATCCATACTGTCTTTTATAGGTTTGCGCTGTGAAGGGTTATGTGCCTTAGTTTGGCTTTGAGAGATTTGAATTGCTTATGCCTAAGAAAGACCAAGCTAGATTGTATTCAGAGCATCAGATGTTAATGTTGTTATTCTGTATAGCGGCTACAGAGTTGCTTGTTTGTTTGATTCTTCTTCACTAAAATTTCTTTAAGAGACTTGGCCTCCCTGCTGCAATACTCTATCTATACTAGGGGAGGGCGGTAAAGTCCGCTCTGCATGCTGAGTTTGTGGAGTTTTGCCACTCCATGCTCCACTTGGAGTCAGAGCTCGGCAAAAACTCTGACTCCGCTGCGTGGCGGAGGTTTACTGGCACCCGCCGCTCATTATCATTACATTTAAAACGTACTGTGCACTTACATTGAATAGTGGGGTAGTCTTGTGATTTACTGAGGCTGTATAATTAATTAGTGTTGACTTGCAGCTCTGAGTTTGAGTATCTTCTTCCTGCCCTGGTCTATTTGCCCTCTCAGTTGTGCTGCAGCTCCTCGCTGGCTTCTCCACCGCTTTAGAAAAAAAAGATCAACAAACGCAATCCCTGCAGCCCAGCTCAGAGTAAAAAGTGAAACAGGAACGAAGTGGAGACTTGAACTAAATGTAACATTGCATTACACCTAAAAATGGCAAGGGACAGAACTGAAGCCTGGAATGGTACTCTCCTCTACCCTGGGTGCCTTGTTGGGGACAGGGCCGGGATGACACTGACATTGACATCCGGAAGCACTGCTGAGACTGCGAGCAGAGCTTGCAAAGGGGGAGGCCGAGATGAACCCCAGCCATGGAGGACTCAGATCTAGCTCTGAAGATGGTGGGTACTGGCAGGGAGGCACTCCCGGGGGAGGAAGCCGGTGGAGCAGAGCCAGGTGGGGAGAAAAGGAAGGGGCAGTGGAGATCCTATGCTCTGAAACACTGAGTGAAGAGGAGGAGGGCAGCTGTGTGTTGGGGCCCACACACCGGCAGCAGCAGCTGCACCACGATGAGCAGCAGAGATGGTGGAATCGCAGGAGGAAGGGCAGAGGGGAGCTTGGGGAGTCTGAATTGACACCGCAACCAGGCACCCCTGACCCTACCTCCACATCGCTGGAAACTGCCGGTTACAACCCCACTGAGGAACAGCTACACCCGAGCCCAAAAGCCTGGTGCAGTTAGTGCAATGTTTACTGCATGGAGAATTACCTGACCTCTCTGGGAACCAGGGTGTCCCAGATTTGCTGCCCTCCCCCCAATAAACCCCTTCTTCCCTGGTCTGCTGGAGTCGGGGAGTCTCATATACCCAGAGCAGGGGCTGAACTGGCTGCTGCTCTCTTACTGGTGGGTCTGCCTGGAAGACCGGCTGCTGAGTGCTGAAGACCCAACACTGCTGCAAGAAGGCAGTGTGCAAGTAGTCCCTCAAGTGCTAACTTGGCTTGAAGATAAGTGGTGCTGATACAGCCCATATTAGTTAACTAAAAACAAATCAATGCTAAGTTTTGTGATCTTGGGTTTTGCACCTGACGGTGTCTGGCCATGCAGAATACAGGGGCTTAAAGTTTATTCCCTTAGAGCCTAATATTGTGGCGTTACGTCTGGCCTAGAAAAGGTGGTTAGGTAGGCTAGCTACTGATAACCAACGGGAAGTAATCATGCAATACTCCACCTGCTCACAGAACGCTGCAGAATTTGACAGAGTTTTCCAGTAACTTTAGGGAATTCCACTGAGTGAAACTCCATGAACTCCATCTGGGCCTATTCTTTACCATTTAATTGTGAGAGTGATCTATTTGAACCTGACATCAAATTTATAATAAACCCCTTAAAATTGGCTACAGATTCCTGGTCCTCATTTGTGGCCAATTGGCTGTGTTGCAAATGTATTGATTGGACAAGTGATGCTAACTCTCTTTCCCCTTAGTGCGACACATAAAGGTCCATCGGAGGACCAAGTTAGCAAGTAAGTAAGCAGAGTTAATGAGTCAGCCAAAGAGTAAATTAGAGGTGGAAAAGAAGAGATAATTAGTGCCCAGTATGAGGAGTTTAAATCCGCTGGATCACTCCTCCCTATTTGCCCCAGTATTCCTGTCTTCAGCTGCTGATTCATGCCTGAGTTGACCAGGCTACGCTTCTGCCCTTACTGCTTGATGCACAGTGGCATAGTTAGCACTTCGAGTGCCCGTTGCAGTCTCTGCATTTGCCGCCCCATGGTGGCCGCAGTGAAGAGGTGCTGCTGAGTTTTACCACCATTTGCCGCTTCTGCCCCGCAAACGCATTGAGGAGGGGGGGGCTTGCTGTTGACGCCCCGAGACGGCAGGTGATAGGCGGGGAGGCCGCGGCCCCTAAAACTTGTGCCGCCTGAGGAGGACTGCCTCCGCACCCACCCCACTCGCTACACCACTGTTGTTGCAGGATGGAACTGGGTGAGACCCCATCTAACATAAGGGTATAAATCCTTTTGGGATGCAGATCAGCCATTCAGTGCAATGTGGACCGGCCAGTGAGGATGGACCCTTACATGCAATTGTTGTAGAGTTGGAAGGGTGCTTGAGGGAGTGCCCTGTTTTTGGAGGAACCTTGGCTATTATCTCCATTGGAAGATATTTGCCTGCCAGTCATAGCAGGGATATTGACCATCCTCTGCACACTGGTCTTTCCTTTTAATGTCCTTGGACTTTGTGTGGACTCTGTGTATTGGTTGGCCCTGATGTGGGTGGGCTTTGCCTTTCTGTTAAAAACCCTGTCTGGTACAGGGCTGGTAAGGGATTTG
Organism: Triturus cristatus; assembly: GCF_964204655.1. Classification (NCBI taxonomy): domain Eukaryota; kingdom Metazoa; phylum Chordata; class Amphibia; order Caudata; family Salamandridae; genus Triturus; species Triturus cristatus. The sequence goes on along the minus strand of NC_140588.1, from coordinate 395,623,897 downwards.
GGGAATTACCTCCTATGGGGATGGTTTATACTGGGTGAGGTTCTGAAGCTCAAATAAACGTATTCATTGGTGGATGCAGAAGGCGTGTGCAAGAGGCCATTTTGAAGCCTAATTCTTCTATAAAATTGGTGTTTCATACTTGGTCCTATCTCTAGTACCCCAGAGTAGCTTGGGCTTCAAGTTCAACAGTGTTCAAGGAAAGTTGAGAAAGACACAATGGGCCTGATTCACAAGAGTAAACTTCGACGTTTGGTCTAAATTTAGACCAAACCTCTAAGTTTACGACTTTAAGAATTCCCCAAGGCCATTTTCAAGTTCTATCTTATTCCCGCACTTGGAGTGGAGATCTGCCCCGAGTGCGAACATAAAGATAGTTCACGTAAATGCACTTTGTGCATTCCCAAAGTCATAAACATAGATGTATGGTCTAAGTTTAGACCAAACATCGAAGTTTAGCTTTGCGAATCATGCTCAATGATAGGCAAGAAATTGAGAAAAGGGGTGCAAAGAGTAAAGAGAGGTAACAGGAGGAAGAGACAACAGAGGCAGGAGGAAAGGAGAGCCAGAGAAGAGATAGAATGCCAATGAGAAGAGCCAATGGAAAGTGGAATAATAAAATGAGAGAAGAGGAAGACAAAGATTGGGATGGGGAGATAGATAGAAGGGGAAAACCAAATGGAGTAGTAGATTGTAAATGTAATCATAAATTATATTTATCTAGCGCTTACTATAGCTGACAAGGCCTTGAAGCTCTGTGCAGGACCAGCATACTAATATGGAACCCAAGATCAGAGGTTAATACTTAGAAGATCAATCATTTATATTATTTGTGCATTAGTTGTGTTAGGTTTGTGCTCTTGATTTCTTGTGTGTTTAGTGGAGTTTAGAATAGGGATAGAATGATGGAAATAAATTTGAATTGGGAAGTTGTAAGTTGTTTTTGTAAGTAGTGATTCTGCGTTATTGGTAGTTTGGTGACATGGCCAAATGGAGGGAAAAGTATGAGAAATATGTTTTGGGGTTCAAGGCTTTGGGATGAGTCAGAGCAAGGAGGGATTGGACAAAGGATAAAAGGAGGATTATTTAAATTAACATATACATACATATATGCGCATAACACTTCGTGAGGTTCTATTTGCTTAAGAAAATTCCTTCTTTATAAATACCCATATGTGCATAGAAGGAGTGATACTTTCATGGTCGTACTGACACATTTATCTTGTGATTATTTTTTCATGCCATTTCCTAAAGTTTTAGCAACAGGCATAAACTCATCTATATATGCACCTATACATATATTAAAGTAACAATTTTGACATTGTTTGATATACATATGTATCTTGTGGTGTAATCTACCTTTTTCCCTTATATAAATGTATCTGCTTATGACAGCAAACACAGCTCAATATGCAAAGACACACGTATAACAACAAGTTCATCTTTTTACCGTGAGAAGTATGCCTTTTCATGTCAGAGTATACTGTTGTGGTACACTGTTGTGAGTATAGTTGTCATGTGGGGAAGAGCAGGCTCTTCACTAATCTTCTGAAACAAAGGGGCATATCAACAAGGGCTTTATCTCCGCTTCTTTGGCTTTAAAAGCCAAAAAAGCAGAGATAAAACTAGCACCCTATCAACAACAGGGTGCTAACATGCAAATTTGCATGTTAGCACCCATTTACTCTACGCTTCCCCTTGCATCTCTAATGAGATGCAAAGGGGGCGTTCCAGAGTAAAATAATAGGAGAAATGTCGCTAAGCGGCTTTTCTCCTATTATCAAGAATATCGCTAACCCTGTTAGAGACAAAAAAAGCAGCGCTAACCGCGGTTAACGCTGCTTTTTTACGTCTGGTATTTTTCTGACTTAGCCATGATATCCTATGGAAGGAGGATATCATGGCTAAGTTTGTCTGTCCCTATCAACAAGCTAACGTGATATTATCGCTGGGTTTCCAGCGATAATCTCACGTTAGCCACTTAGCGTGAGGATTTTTATCGCTATTGAGATAAGCGTTGCTAATAGCACGCTATCTCAGCGATAAAAATCAATGCTAGCCGGCGATAATTATCCTCACGCTAAGAGCGCTGAGCGATAATTATCGCCGGTTGTTGTTGATATGCCCCTAAGATGGTTGTTAGCGGTGTTTTTGTGCATGAGCAGTTAATTCCAAAGTTTGGCTGCTTGACTAGAGAAAGATGTTCCACCCATGTTTTTTTACTTGTATGTAGTAATGTTGGGGCAGTGAGCCATTCTTGAGCGTAGGTTCCGTTGTTGTATTTGTTGATTTCCTTCCTAATCAAAAGTGGTTGTTTGACATGTATTGCTTTGAGTGTGATGCAAAACAGCTTGAAGTTGGATCTTTTGGCAAATGGTAACCAGTTTAGGGCCCTTAAGGCAGAAGAGATGTGTGCTTGTGACTTTGCAAGTAGAAGGACTCTGGAGCAGCACCATTCTGAATCCTCTGTAATCTTCTCATAGTTGACAAAGGTAAGTCATTATAGAGACCATTGGTGTAGTTCAGTTTTGATATGACAAGAGAGATAGTAGCTTAACCGTTGCAAGGGAATCCTAATTGTGGGAAGATGCATAGCAGTATTTTCATTGCGAGAAAGCTTGATTAGGCTACTTTATCCACTTGTGCATTCAATGACAGTTTGGAGTCTATAATAATTCAGAGGTTTCCTATCTTCTTATTTATTTTTGGTGGTGGCCCTAGGTCATCAGGCTAGGAGCACTGAGGGTCATAAGTTTTCCAGACGCCACACATGAGTATTTCAGTATTGGAGGCATTTAGATAAAGGTGGCTCCATGTCATCCAGTGGTCACTAAAGATTTCTGATGATCTAACGTTATCTGAGTTTTCCAATTTTGGAAGTATCTGCATGTCATCTGCTTAGTTATAGAAGGCGAAGTCAAAACCATTGATCAGATCTGGTAATGTTTGCATATAGATGTTGAAAAGCATGGGTGAGAGGATTGAGCCTTTAGGGACTCCTGCTTTAAGGCTGTGTGGTTTAGAAGAGAATGGCGGAGTACATAGAATTTTTTTTTATAGTGTAGGTACGATGTGATCTAGGAGAGAACTGTGTGTGTCCTCTATTCCAGCTTACTCAAGTCTTTGGATTAGTGACATGAACCACTGTGCCAAGAATAATAATGGCAGAAATAGAACCGAAACTCCATTCCTCATTCCCTTTTTATTAAAAAATGATTTTTCTTAGTGCAAAGGAGATCATCATAATTCATACAAAAATTCCCCATAGGTAAGCCAGGGTAGCTTCAGAAACAAATAATTTACATAGTCCAATCCAAAATAGAAGATAAAAGATATAGAATGTAAGATATTACAGGAAACTCGCATTGTGTTATTCATCCATGATTACTCTGTGTCACATGGTCTTACATTTCAACATTGATTGTATACCTCTGATTTTGTCCATAGCTTTCTCTCTCTCAAAGATCTCAATCAATATAGCCCACCATTCCACAGTACTACAGGTTTTTGGGCAAATCCAGGTCCAGGCAACGGTCAGCCTACTGGTCACCAATATGATAGCGAAGAATGCGTGCGGGGCAGGGGTCAGCCAAGGATCCCATCGTAATCTTCTGTACTGTGAAAGTTAAGTCTAAGTCAAATCTTAGTTTGCAGGCATGTCTAACGCCCTCCTAAAATATCAAGATTGAGGGACACATAGCAAACATTTGCACAAAATGAGCCGCATATACTCCACATTTAGGACATTTCGTTTTATCACCAGGGGATCGGCCACCACCTTTCTCCCACCAGCCTGCTATCCTGTACAGGGTGTAACATAGCATGCACATTGTCCTAAACTGTTGAAGCTTTAAGTTAACCAAGATTACTGCATCTTTTAGCGTTATGAATGTGTAATTTATTGCTATAGAAGTGATATCCGTTTCCAACATTCAGGCTCGACTTCAGTGCGAGCTGGACACATGGATCAATTCTATCCTGGCATAAGTGTTGATATGCTGTGCGATTTGAATGTTTACAGGGTGTCTCTTGCAGATATGTCAAAATCTCATTTACAGCTATGGATGTAACCCCTTGGGATGTCACAAAAAAATGTCTCTAACATGTAAGTACTTGTAATTATGTTGTCGTGGGAGGGAAAATTTATTTTGAAGACTATGAAATGTTTTAAAGCCATTATTATCATAAAGGTGTCCGAGTCCTTCAACCCCAAGCATGACCCACCCCTTCCTCACACTGTCAATAAATATCCCAGGTAAAACTGGGTATAAGGGGAACCTGTCATGAAATAATGGGAGCGAATAGCTAGTAAGAATTTCCCGCCATATAGTAACTGAATCTCTGACTGTCTTAAACCAGACACATTTGTAATAATTTGGGTCTTGAGTGCGATAGAGAAACCTACTACAGTCTTGGCCCAGTGAAAGCTGGTGGCTAAAATCTTGACCCTTACTTGAGATTAGGCTATGTAAACGACCATTAAAATAGGCCCAAAAGTATAATTAAAAATCTGGAAGTTGAAGACCCCCTTGCTTATATGGGTATTTTATAAAGGTAATGGCCTGGTGTGCTCACTTATTCCCCCAAATAAAACTGCTTATTATACCCTCTAGTTTTAAAAGAAAGAGTTAGGCACTCTTAAGGGGATTGCATGGAATAAATATACAAATGTGGGCAATATCTTCATCTTTATAATGTTGCTTCTGCCGATTATGCTTATAGACAGTTCATACCATATTTTAAAGTTTTTATTAACATCCTGTAACAGAGTATCATAATTTATACTTGGAATGTTTTCTTTTTGAGATGTAATACAAACTCCCAGATAGGTCGCTCAGGGCATACTCCAGTTATTAGCCTAACAGGTTTGAAATTTATAATCACCTGTGTCTTACTGGGGTTTAGTTTGTACCCGGAGAACGAACCAAAAGTCCCTGCTTCATTCATGATTATGTCTAACAAAGCCACTGGGTCTGTTGTAAAAACAGCAATATCATCTGCATAGGCAGTGACTTTCAGTGCATTTATTCCCTACCATAGTGGTGTGATATTTTCATTAGCCATCAGTACCCGTATGCAGGGCTCAATATATAGTGCAAACAAAAGCGGGGATAAGGGGCACTCCTGACGAGTGCCTCCTTGTATAAAAAAATGTGTTGACTGAGGGCCCATATGGCTCAATTTGGCCTGGGGCATACGATATAAAGGAAGAATAGGCCATAGACAACTCCAAGCCACATGGTCAAAGGCCTTTTCTGCGTCTAAAAGTATCATACCTAAGTTGCTTCCTAATTGTTTGGCATAATCAAAGGCCATGATGGCTGTATTAGTATGTGATGCAGTTCATCGGCCTGCTATAAAGTCTTGTTGTTGTCCTGAGACCAAGCCTAGCATCAGGGGGGCCAGGCGATTAGCCAGCACTTTGGCATTTAGTTTGCATCAGCGTTAATAAGGAATATAGGCCGATGCAAACCGCATTCATCAGGTGGCTTGCCTTTTAAAAAAAAAAATTTAATGTTTGAAGTGTCCCAGGTTAATGGTGTTGTCCCTGTATTGCTGATCTCTTGTATAACCTTGACAAGCAATAGTACTGTGATGTTTCTAAATCTTTTATAGAACTTGACAGGAATCGCCCACTGCCTTGCCTGGAGGTAGCGCCAAGAGGGTCAGAAAGAGTTCCTCTTGTGAAACCTCGGAGGTCAGCTGGGAGATAGCATCCTCCTGCAAAGGGGGGAGAGCTGCTCTTTCTAAATATTTAGCGAATACTTCTGTATTTATTGGATCTGACTCTGCATACAAGGTTTCATAGAACGCTATAAACTGTTTAAGAATCATATGAGTCTCAGTGTGAAGTGTATTATCAGCCCCTTTAATTGCCTTTATTGAATTTTTGGCCTTCTTATCAGACAATTGGTATGCAAGTATCCTCCTCATCTGTTTGCTGTATTCATACTGCTCAGAACAATGTTTGTTATAACTAGCTGCAGCTTTCTCCTTTAGAGTCCGCCCAGCTAAGGCCCGTGTTGTAACAAGGTCAGTATAAACCTGAGTTTATCTAGGGTCGTTTTGCCTGACAGCCGTAGCATGACGTCTTTCCAAATTAACAAGTTCCAAGCAAGTGGATTTAGTAATACCTTCTCTGGCTTTATTCTCTCGCCATATAAATTGCTATGTAATACCCCTGGTATATGCCTTCATCGAGTCCCAAAGAGTACACAGAGTAGTAGAGTTAAGATTAAAATGAATAAACTCTACTAAGAGTCTTTCAGTATATACAATATACTCACTATTTGTCAATAGATATCGTGCAAAAGAGAAAGAGCATCTTGTTTTACTTATCGCTTGTGTTTTGAAGCTAAATATGATAGGGTTATGATATGATGTAATTTTTGCGCAAGCTCAATCGTACCTCTCTGAAGTATCAAATCATTAGCCCATACCATATCAATCCTGGAATACTGCCTCTGTGGACATGAATAGTATTTATAACCTGGGAGGTCTGGGTGTAAAGTTCTCCATACATTATGCAAGCGCACTAATTCCAGAATAGATGCCCTTACTTTCGGCATCCTTGCGGTCGTACGATGAGTGGTAGAGTCGATAGAATAGTTCAACACACAATTAAAATCACCCATAATTATAAAGACCCCTTGCCATTCCAATAGTATTAACATTAATGCATTAAAAACGTCTGGATTATCAGCATTAGGCCCATAAACATTCACCAAAATATATTCTACATCAAACATAACCAGCTGAGCAATTACCCACCTCCCTCTTGGATCAGCTAACACCCTATGTGTTGTATACCTAAGTGGTTTACCAGCTAAAATTGCAGTTTCTCTAATCAAGGCGCTTTGCAAGGTGCATACTATTGTTTGGTATCTTAACTGGCTAAGCAGTCCCTGTCTTTATGAGCTGAGGGTTTCCGAAAGGAATACAAGATAAGGTTTATACAAATTTAGCCCTTCACGGACCAGTTGGCGCTTCCTACCAGCATTTAAACCACAGACATTCCAGCAGAGAAACTTAAGTAAGTTTTCACAAGTTGGTCATAATACATTGATTGTCCTGATAAATACATACATTCTTCATCATAGTCCCTATAGATGCAGTCCTTATTCACTAAGAAAGCCCCCATCAGTTGGTATTTGTTGGCAACTCACTGCCTTTCCTTTTTCGTATCCCCTTTGCTTTTTTCTTGCTCAATAAACCCAACTCCTCCCAACACGCCCAGCCTATCCCACCCACATCCCACCCTGTATCTAAAGAAAAGAATCACCCCCTCCCTGCTGTCACTGACAGGACAGCCTACGAGAACACTATCAGACCCAGAAAGCCTCCCCACCACCTGCAGTCACCATGACTCTAGTTTCTCTAAAGTGTCGTAGGGGGTAATTACTATAGCGGGCGGATCGCCACCGTCCGTATGGCGTTGGGGATCCGCCCGCAAAAAGTCACCACCCGCAACCCATTCCCCCCCCATATTACTATGGCGGGGGGACCACGGCGGATGGGAAGACAGTCTGCCGGTTTTCCGCCGGTAGGGAATTCGCCCGATTGCCTACCGGGCGGAAAAGCACAGCAATATGGTGGCGGTTCCTGCAAGGCACCGCCATCCATATTACTATAGTGGCGGAGATGTGCCTTTCCATGGCGGAGACTCCGCCATGGAAAGGCATGCGTTTTATTGGGGGGGGGCCGTTGCGGACCCCCAGGGTGTTGGGGGTGCACACATTTGCATGCACAAGGTGGCAGGCACCGCACGGTGCCTGCCATGTTGTGCAAGCAAATGCACAACATGCATTTCTGACATTGCGGAGGGTGCTGCTGAAATCACCGCCCGCCGCAATGTCAGGAATGCGGGATGCACCCGCCAGTATGGCGGGGGCATCCTAATGCCTAAAGCGGGACCGCTGCATACATTTCGGGCGGTCCCATTTCCTGGGCCTTTGGCGGGCGGACAAAGTCCACCCACCATCCTAATAAGCCCCATAGTGCGGAAACAAAGGAAAACAAATAAGAAAACTATAAGACCCAGGGTTAATCAGTGTAAGATAACAGAGATAAAGGAGGCATACCCAAAATCCAGCATTGCTAATGTTACAAACCATTGCCAATTATTAGTATCTTCCCAAAAATACCTGCTTGTTCTCCCTTAATCCAGCATTTATTTAAAATGACTTTGAGAAAAAAAGAGAAAAGCTATTATGCTCCTTGTTGCCATTCAGCCAAAATCTGCTGAGCATCTTGCTCCATATACACAATTTGAGCTTGGCCATTTTTAACTGACTTTTAAACAGGTTGGTTCCGGCAAAAAAACCTGTGCCCCTACAGATTTTAGTTGGTCTATAAATTGGCGCAGTTTCCATAGTCTATCCATTGTGTGCTTGCAAAAATTCATCCTACAAAAGATGGAAAATGAGCCCAGTCCAATCCTTAATAGAAGCTGCTTGTTGGTTGCAAGAGAAATTTTCCAAAATAGATGAGGATTGGCCGAGGATAGCGACCTGAAGGTCTGTTGAGGGCTGCTGGTAATCTATGAGCCCGCTGTACTTGACTGTCCCAGTCCCAGTCTCCCAGGTCAGGGAATGCTTTCTGGAGTAGTTGTACCACAAATGCTCGAGAATCTGCACTCTCCTCACTTTCGGCTACTCCAAAAAGGCAGAGTTTGTGGCGGCATTGCGGGTTCTCTAAATCCTCAACTTTCCCTTGCAGTGAGCTGGTTCTCATATGCATCAGAGATTTTAGCAGCCCTCATATTATGATCTTCTGTGTCTGCTACTCGTTCCTGCGGCTCTGTGATATCAGTTGTTAATGCCGCTACTTTGTTGTTTACATCTGCGAGAGCCTGTTTAATCGCTGAGCTCTCTGCTTTAGCCTGTGTATAATATTCCTGGGCATCTTCTCTTTGGGCCTGTAATTCTTGAAGTATTGCTCCAGCAGAGGATTCCAACGATCCAGTAGTTGAAACATTTAGTTCATCTTCACCCCGGGCAGCAGCTGGGGGAGATATAAGAATTGGAGAAGCGATTGCTTCCTTCCGGCTGCTGTCTATCGTCGGCTCAGGTTCCGGAGACAAACTTGATTCTCAACCTGTGCTTTGAATCACACATGTAGAATCATAACCTGCCCCTGATAACCTTAATATAAGAATTTTCACTTACCCTTTCGCTGTAACTCATTTGCGCAGTGGGCTACTGGTTATACCCATTTACCGGATGTAATCTTGCCATCCCATAGGTTACCTTTTCTGTTGATTCTTTTTTATTACATCTTATATTTTTAACATTAGAATTGCCTTTTTTCTTTCCGATGGGTAAGCTGGTTAGTTCGTCTTCTAGCAGCATATCACTGAGAACAGGTTCCCTTGAGTCCCTTACACCAGCTCTACTGGTATCCAGAGTGTCATTGGTGCGGCAGCGTGCTATGTCACTAGTGGTAGTTGGGGGGGTTGTGGCTCGATTTTGCTGGGTTACATAAGACTCAAAAGAATCATCACCCTTCAATCCTACTGCTGTTATGCTGACATCACAACCCTGCTGCAGATTCTTAAGATCAATCTGTCTATCAGATAAGGCAGCCTTATCTGTATTGGGTTGCTGTCCGAAGCCCACTTGATTAATAGTTAAAGATTGAAAGTTTCCTGCTTGCGCAACCCATGCAGTTTCAGATTGATTAATTATTGCATCACTCGACTGCGCCCCCTCGCCACAGCTCTCAAATAAAGCCAGTTTATTGTTCTTTCTGCTAGCCCTTCCCAAGGTGAGCCGGAATTCTCACACTCTTCAACAGAACTTAGGTGGTTATGTTGTGAAAAATCCAATCCAAAGGAGCTTTCCGGATTTATTACAGACATGGGGTCCGGTAGCACGGTTATCTCCCTTGATACATTAAGAACTGCCTCCATTAGTGCATCCATCATCTCCCCTTCTGGGGGTAAATTTACAGACCCCCATGGATAAATAATTTGCTTTACCTGATTGTAGAATTTTAAGAATAGTGCGTCCTACTCTGGAAGTAGTCAAGCGCGTTGCGCTGCCCTTTGTGGCAGGAGCCTGAATCTCATCTCTTGTAGTCAGCGCTGCTTGATCGGCTGTTACTGCGGTTGTGCGAGTTCCAGCTCGAGCTCCCTTCTGAGCAGCAGTCTTCGGCAGTGCCATTACGCTCAGTGAGATGCAGCCAGGTGTGCAAGCCAGGGGAAACCAAATGAAAGAGCAGCGTCATAGGTCGATCCATCCCTGCCGGACAAGGCTCCAGACCCGCAATAGCTTCCCCTCAATCAGAAGCAACATCAAGTAAGCCCGAGCCGCTAAGACGAGGCAACAGTAGTTTTAATGCAGAGAGGTTCCCCCTTCGTATTAATCACTTTTTACCTCACTCAGGAGGTCATGGCGATGCGGCAGTATGGCAGCTATTCTGGATGTGGGCCCTCAGCAGCAGAGTCAATTCGCCATCTTCCTTTCCCCCATTCCTCATTCCTAATACTTGAACTATCTCATAGTCAACAATCACAAAAATGGGAATTTCACACACCTCACCTTGGCACCTCATTTGAATCCTATCTCTAATAAAAGTTTGTCATACGAATGCTGCAAGGGACATTCATTATGCAATGTCTTCATAAAACAACACTTTAGAGGGGACAACATGTGACATCTGATGATATGTAATGGAAAGAGACTACTGCAGATGCACTTATTACACTTTGCACTGTGCACTTGTGGAAGTGCCACTTTAAGTGCCAGTCCACTTTTCTCTGTCACATCTCTGGCTGTTGCTGGGTGGATCCAACCCTCATACCCTTTTCCCAAATCCCTTGACATTGTTCTTTCTGCTAACCCTCTTTAGCCTTTGCAACCAGCCAGAGGGCCTGTTTGTGTACTTGAGGTGCCTGAAGGAGTTAATTCAGGTTTGCACCGAACTTATGTGATCGAGACTACATTGTTGAGCATTTGTTAAAAATAGGTATGCCTCTATCCAATAACTTTTGATAGTTTTAAAATGACGTACATAAAATAGTTATAGGGGTCTTCAGCTGTTATATTCCATATAGGTAACCCAATACAGGCTTAGATAACATTGTAACCTTCCACCTATACTTTCCCCTACATTACACTCATAACGGTTCTTGGGGACTGACCTTTTACCTAGAGACGACAAGTGCACACAGAATGCGGGATTTTCCCTGGTAAAAGCCTCATTCATTATGCATGAGGATTCTTGGAAACTCAGCAGGACTATCATCTCCTGTATAATAACTATGTATAGAGTTCAGTCCCGACCGCATCCTAAGTCCGAGAAGTGGCACAGCAAGGTAGAACCCCCGTGGAGACCTATGGGCATCTTGCTGAGACAAACAGAGGAGATCAGGACTTCACTGCCGACACACTGACACGAGACGCTGAGGCTCCTGCATGCAGGTACTCTAGGTCTCCGTGGTCTAACATCCCTTGCGGGGTGTCCAACTCGAGACAAAGACGGAGTCCTACAGTCTCTCACTTCAGGTAATGGGGTTGACTTTATCCCAAGGGATTCTTGGCTCAACTACTACTTATATGCTAGGCACATCTAGTTAGGGTAGCATTGTAGGAGTACACATTTTATTGTCATGTATGTTATATACTTACCTGTGTTCATGGTTATTATAGCAAGATGGTAGAAATCTACCATCCTTTTACTTTCTTAGTGCTTCTAATCATTTATATCTGATTCTGTCTAGTGGTTGTTTCAGCACACCTATTTTACACTAGAATAACGGCTGTTCAATAAATGCTTATTGAAAAATGTCCATACCGTTTATTCTGTGTATCTCTCTGAGACTAAGTGAGCATGAGTGACTGAGCGAAAATTAGTACGCTGTTTCCACGGTCCTGAGGGATCAGGGTTGTCATATTCGATAATTGCCAAGAACTATTCTCTCCTTGCTACGAGAAGTTTCTAGTGGCACTGTGAGCTAGCTGGTACACGGCCAACATACCTGGTGGGGGTGTCTAGAATCAGTCTGACACCAATCCTACAGTGTATGTTGTCTAAATGCGCAGATCCTATATAGGTTTTATAGGAACTACACGGCACAGCCAGATCTCTTCATCCATTAACTCGTTGTTGTGTCATTCACATTTTTCTTACTCCCACTACAGCATGTGACAATGGGTTAGCTCCCTTCACCCTTGGTTTACCTTCAATGTGAGTGACAGCATTCTTCATTTTCACAAGGAACACATGCCAACATGAAGAAGTCACTGTAATGCTAGAGGCCTCTCTGGAAATGTGTGCTTTTTGAGTCAAAAAATATTTTTGACTTTAGGCATTTTTTTAATTTTGGTGAGCAGCTAAGAATCTCCCCTAGCAATGATGTTTTTGGGATGAAAAAAAGGATTGGGAAAGCTAAAACGCTGGCATCAACGTCAGATCTATTGATTTTGCCAAAGCTTGTTCCTACATAGGGAAATGTTTTGCACTCTCCTTTATGTATTGTATTGTATTTTAATATGCAACTTAAGAAGTCTGTGAAGAGCGAGGTGCTCTGACTTTAGCTGTAATTATGACCAGCTGAGAAAGAATACATACAGCAACTAGGTTCTGAAAAACTCAGGTTGGGTTCAGGTCACAAGAGGTGCAGTTTGGTTTAGAGACAGCATATCATATTCAAGTACTTTAATGAAAGTAAAGCGAGTGAATGTCCTAGTTCTGTACTTAAAACACAACATATGAAAGATGGGAATTGTCCCTTTTCAGGCAAACATGCAGTTTATTAAAAAGTAAAAAAGAGTTCCAGATAAAGGAGAGAGGAACAGGGGAACTAGAGTTACTTATGGCTAAATACAAATACATTTAGTGTGGTATTCACCTCTTAACCAAGCAAATAGGTAGACGGGAGATGAAGGAAAGTAGAAATCTTATCAACAATCTACATCTGATAACAGACAAGATGGCACCACAAAAACATGAGCAAGAACATCAAGTTGTGCCTGTGTACTATGAGAGGCTTCACAGAACCACAAAGAAAAAGCAAGATGTAGCTTTCAACTCCCAAGGCTCGCTACATAACTAACAGTCTTTAATGCATGCATATGGACAGCACATGATGTTTTGCACATCCTGCAAGAAAAGCTGGGCTATTCCCCAAATATACACCGCAATATGAACTTTAACAAGTTCAAGGAGAAAGGAAGCATGCACTGATGGGTGCAGTAACTACTGGGATGCCTATAACTGAGTGGTACATGTGTTTGTGCGCGAGCGCCTATGGTAGCTTTTGCACTGGTGCATTCTGAGCTGTAACCTTTCAGACTCCATTAAGCAGACCTGTTTCTAAAATGTCATAACACCTGGATTTGCCAATGGCTGTTAACAGTGAGGATCCAGGTTGGGCCTTTGTCTTTCACTGCATATGGGAGCATCACCCCCCTAACAGGGGGTCTGTGTAACCCGTGCAAAGAAGGCACGTACCTACAATGGAAAGCAGAGGAGGGAGACAGAACTACCTTAAGAGAGTTTTTTTAATAAATGCAAATCAGTGCAATTAATGTATCAAAATAACGTGTAGGCCTAAAACGGGAAGTCACGTTTTAAACAGTAAATGGGAGCATTAGGCTTCCATATCCGCCCATGTTAAGTTAGAAATGCTTTTGAAAGAAGTTTTTTTTGATTTCTTACTGAACTTATGTCAACATTCTTAGTAATGTGAATAAGAGTTCAATGGTAAAATGTGCTGAAGAAACATTTTTTTAAAGAAAAAGATAGTTTTTAACATTCCCATAGAGATATTTTTCATAGAACACAATAGTGTATCAAATAATGAAGTCAAATTTTACTTGGAAGTTTCTTCATTCATACAATTTTTTAGTTACAATATGTGGGAAAGAAATTATTTCATTAATGGAAGAACAGAGCTAACCACGAACTGTTTTGTTTTGTAGAAGAAAAGCCAGTGAGAACCAAACCACATCTTGTAAAAGGTTGTTAACAATGCTACATGTGATACTTAATATTTGTAAGTCCTTTGGTTCAATTCAGCATAGACAGTGGAAGATTTCCTTTCCCATGAAGACATCATTATTCGATTGGTCAAAAGGATGTACAGCAGCAACATTTATTTTTGTTGTTTTAGTTGTATATTTCAAAATGTTCTATTAGTGTATGTTGGTAGACTGGTGACAGGCATCCTCACCACACACACTCTAGATGCTATAAGCTTCTAAGATCCAAACTCTCCACACTCTGAAGCTATATGCTTTGAGCAGAATCTATGCTATATTTCTAAGAATTCACTGAGCTCCCTGAGCTATTTGAACTGCTTAAACATTTATGCTTTCACCTCTCTTTGTAGAACTCTTTATGGGTTCAATATACTTTTCTCATCTTAAGATTTAGAATATGAATTTATTTAATATGGAGAGCACTTTATGCAATTTTTCAGTATTGTATATCTGAAACATTGGTTACCATTGATGATAAATAAAGAAATATTTACTAAAGAACTTAAAACCCTTTAAACTCATACCAGAATCTCATCATTGACTATCAATAATTGATATTTAAGTGTAATGTATAATTTGAATGTTGATTTGCAGCTTCTGATTAATTCTTGATCTATGGCAAAGATACTTCGACCTAGGGCCCAGTAGGAGCAGGGACTTTATTTCCAGGTATGTTGAGACACAAATTCTGAATCATAAACCAAATTCCTATTAAGGTCCCATTATCCACTAAAGCTGGTAGCAGAGGACAGTTTACATAGTGAGAAAGAGGAGCTGCAAAATGTAAACAGTGCCCAAGGTAGAAAAAAGCCCAATGCTCACATGCCCAAAGCCTAAGTTTGAAGATTGACAAAGTGCAGTTTTTGAAGGTGGTTGCAGGTGCTGAATTGAAGGTGTGAGTATTAATAAGGTCATTTGTGTTGGTAATTGTGATTAGTGATTTCATAAGCATTGAGGTGTTGCATTCAATTAATGAGCTTGCGATTGTTGATATCCATGTGCTTTTGTTGCAGAAGGAAAAGAGGTTATCGGACTAAAAAGTAGTCTGAGATCATGGGATAGTAAATTATAAACAAAGAGTTGATTTTGGTGTTCTTGTCTGCTAATGATTTGAAGGGCAGGTTGTAACACGTCATCGACTGCACAATTGAGATAGAGACAGATTGTGGGTTGGACACCCCCACAGACTATTCAATCACTAAGAGAAGGACTAAGATTAGTCTTAACCCCACAAATGACAAAAGGTGAGGTAAGCATTTGAGGATGGGATTTTTCCCCCATAGTTTGAGGGAGTTGCTAGAGCTAGTGGCAAGATGGAATGTGTGGGAGGTTCGGAAGTTAGTCAGGATTTGGAAAGAGAGCGGCCATTAAATGTTTTGAAATTAAAATAGAATTAGAGGAAATAATTAAAGGATGTATTGATCTGAATTACATCAACAAGTATCAAGAAAAATAGATCATTTATTTCTGCAAAAAATCACTAGGAGAGCAGCTGTAGTGCATGAAAAACTGTCTGAATTGGCAAATAAATATGAAGCTGATCTTTCAAAAAGTGCCCATTACAGAAACGATTTAGAGTGCAGATGGATGATGAATTGATTGAAAGCATGTGTTCTTCAGGAATGCATTTGCACATTGTTGAATTAGTAAAAAATGTTCTTAAATGGAGTGAATTAAAAACAAGTGAAAGTAAATGGGCAAGGAAACATCAAAAAGAAAAAGAGTCAGGCAGAAACAGCTCAGGCTAAGCGAAAGCCACATCTGGGTCCTCCGGATGATAAAGGAACTTCAGCCTTTCATTAAGAGAGATGCCAGGTGGATGGTACGTACATGTGCCTTGGAGTAAAGGAGGCCGTGCATTATTTTCAAACAATTGTCCCGAATAGAGAGAAAGTCCAATGTAATGGTATGCACATTTCAAAGGTGCTGTGGATTGATTTGAACACTTTCTTTCACATTGCTGTCCTAAATCATTTGTGGGCTGAATGCAAAATTGCTGTATATTGGCCAGACACAGACCAGCAGAGAGAATCTTATACCAATATGCCATCACCAGTACAGATGGATGAATACAATGAGGTGATTACTTTCTTGAAGGGCAGAGTGCCTCTGAAAGATTTGCATTACATAATATTGAACAGAATTCAGCAAGAAGTGAAAGAGGCAGTGCATGAATATTATGAAAGACTGTTGAAGGCATTTCAGCAGCAAACAGGTCAGAAGCATCTAGAACCTACTGATATGGGATTCTTTATTTCGCAGTTCGTGATCGGGTTGAAACCTGAGATAAATTAGCAGATTGAGCAGAATGTGATTTGTTGGAAGACTAAGCCATATGATGAAATCTTGAAATATGCAAAGTATTGTAGTGATGAACAAGAGATGAAGCAGAAAAAAATTAAAGAGAAATTCATGCTGGCACAAACAAAGCTTGCTCAGAAAGGTTTTCAAAATCAGTCTTTTGCAGGAAATTTTGGTACAGTACAGAATGTTAGTTTCCAGAAGTAGATGCAGGGTGTCGGTCACCAAGGTGTAGAAGGAGATACAGTCGGGGCTCAAGAAAGGTCCCGATGAGTTCCTATGAATCTAGGTACAGATGAAGATATTGCAATGTTAAAGAAAATGACTGCAAGACATCTTTGTAACAAAATTGGGCATTGGAAATGTGAGTGTTGGCTTAATTCAGATAGAAATCAAATGCAGAGAGTAAACCAGGTCCAAATGCAAAATGTTAAACAGAAAGAACAAACGGCAAACCAAGGTCAAGCACTTCCAGTCCATGTATAATACCAATTCGTATGGTGGTGCAAACTCTTCCCACACCCGCCGTCCAAGGGTGTTATATAGAAGCCAAAACAAAATAATTGGAAGGTGCACTCGTTTCAGAGTCAATGAAGTGAAGTAAATCGCTTATTCCATACAAAGAGTCCTTTTATTCAACAAATTGTTCAAAACTGGCACACAGCCAACGCGTTTCGTTCCCAATTCTTTGCCAGGGGGTACTTTGTCAGGGCTGTAACATTATAGACAAAGGACAACATAAATATAAACATAACATTAAAATCATAAAAATGATAATTAAACTAACATACATATATAAAACACGTTAGATGACCCAACTAGAAACAAATATTACTTATGACAAAAAGCAAGAAACAAAAATAGAGAAACAACCTTTTGCTTGTTCTATTTCTCACCCGGAGGATGAAATAATACAAATGCCATGTGGGACAAAGTATAAACAACAATGTTTAGAATAACAATTATATTTCAACAAACATATGACAACAAGCACATGAAATATATTTAAAAACATTTAAGATACATTTAAAAAAGAGGGACAAAAGCAATGCATTGAGGCGTGAGACAAACATGTATATAAGGGAGACCATGTAAGGGCAAAATCACTCATAATATGGTACCTAGCGGGACTTCTGATATATCAAAGTGAAATCGTGTCATAGCCCAAATCTCAATCTCTAGATCAATATCCATGTAATTGCAGAGTCGCTTAAAATAATTTCACTACATATCGGATAACTGTTTAATAGGGTCTCACCTCCTAAGTAGTCGGTCAACAATTGGCATCAATAGTGTAGAGCATGTGTAGAGCTCTCTTTTAGCTACTTAGCAGTGATTCTGTTTTTATTATCATTATTTTCTCTTATACTACCTTAGTTCTGAATGTCTGAATTACGATGGATTGAAGAAGAATGACTCACTTCTGATATATTGTATTCTAGAAGTGAGTGTGGACAGCAACTCCTTTTGGGGTTTCTTTCTGCTATTTTTTGGATTTTGACAAGGATTACTTTCAAACTTCAGGCCGATTTTTTATTACTATTTTTTCTTCATTACATTTAGCTTTTCGTGTTCTTTCTGTTTTTCTGTCTTAGATATTCTCTCTCACCAAATATAAGTGAGTGGTTAAGTTTATATAAATTATTCGATTGGGATTGTTCAGCCTGAGAGAGCTCTACACATGCTCTACACTATTGAGGCCAATTGTTGACCGACTACTTAGGAGGTGAGACCCTTTTAAACAGTTATCCGATATGTAGTGAAATCATTTTAAGCGACTCTGCAATTACATGGATATTGATCTAGAGATTGAGATTTGGGCTATGACACAATTTCACTTTGATATATCAGAAGTCCCGCTAGGTACCATATTATGGGTGATTTTGCCCTTACATGGTCTCCCTTATATACATGTTTGTCTCACGCCTCAATGCATTGCTTTTGTCCCTCTTTTTTAAATGTGTCTTAAATGTTTTTAAATATATTTCATGTGCTTGTTGTCATATGTTTGTTGAAATATAATTGTTATTCTAAACATTGTTGTTTATACTTTGTCCCACATGGCATTTGTATTATTTCATCCTCCGGGTGAGAAATAGAACAAACAAAAGGTTGTTTCTCTATTTTTGTTTCTTGCTTTTTGTCATAAGTAATATTTGTTTCTAGTTGGGTCATCTAATGTGTTTTATATATGTATATTAGTTTAATTATCATTTTTATGATTTTAATGTTATGTAATATTTATGTTGTCCTTTGCCCAAATGCAAAATGTTCCTGTCCAGCAAATGAAAGTGCCCAGACAGATACAGATTCCAAAATGTTTCAGACTCAGAACCCTAACCATTATCAGCAATTCCTTATGATTGAGAATGAGAAATGTGATTCCTATTTGGCAAAATGATGGTGCCTGAGGGGGATGGCAGTCTCAGAGGTAGACCAGAGTGGACCATTTGTAGAAGGTGAGGTAAATGGCCACCAAATGTTGTTTCTCATTGACTCCGGTACTATCTGTTCAAAAGTTAGAACAGCTTTATTCCCACACCTACCCCTCTTGATTAAGAATATCTAAGTTGTAGGAGTCACAAATAAGCAAGTGTGTAAAAATAGGTTCACTTGGAAAAAATCACCAGTTTGTTGGGTGCGATTCTAATATTGTAAACCTATTAGGACGTGTTTTATTGTGCAAGTTAAATTGTACAAATCGCTGCACCACTAGAGGAGTTGAGCTCCAGACAATAGATGAAGATATAACATTTAAACTGATACACAAAATGCTGCAGAGCCTTACCCATTGAGAACAGAGTTGGCCCCATATTTAAAAGAGACTGTAAATCCAGAAGTGTGGGATATTACAGGGAAAGACATCGGACTAATTAAAGGTGCAGAACCAGTGTGAATTACAGTCAAGTCTAATGCAATCTTTCCGAGAACACCACCCTATCACATGACACCAGAGATAGTCACAGGAATAACACAATTTATTAACAACATGTTACAGAAATGGATTTTGAGAGAAATAATTGGCAGTCCATGCAACTCACCAATTATGGGTTACAGAAACCCCATGTAAAATTCAGAATAGTGCAGGACTTGAGAAAGATTAACACGATTGTAAACCCAGACAACAAAACAGAAAATACGGTGGACTGTCGTTCCTGCACCTCTCACCAGTTTCACCATCTATAACAGTCCCGTGCAACAAACATAGGCATCAGCCGTCCTATGAAGCCTCTGTGATCCAGATCCTTAGTGAAGGGCGTGCGCAGGGTGTTAAAAGTCCAAAGATGAAAAGTAATATTTTCAAAACTTTGTTGGCCAATTTATATGAAAGTTCAAAACAAAAAGGTTCAGCCAACGCGTTTCGTTCTCTAGGGAGAACTTCATCAGGGCTTCTAAGGGCAATCACCCTTATGAAGGGGGAATCATATGATTTGGCAAGTGTGATGCACAAAAACAGGAATCCTGGACTGTATAAAGGCCTGACCATGGCTCAATATTCTAAGTAAGACACAAGTCCATTGAAAGTCCAGGTTATGCTCTCTAATCAATGCCATCCAGTTTAGCTCATCAGTGTTGTAGACATCTAGAAGTCTGTGTAATACAGGAACAATCATACAAATAGTAGATACTCCAGGCAATAACTCCAGAGTCTTAAGGGGAATACCCCACGGCCATGTAGGGCCTGTTCATCTGAAGACCAGCGTTCGGAATGCCGAACGCTGGTTGGCTGATTGGCTGAACCTTTTTGTTTTGAACTTTCATATAAATCGATCAATAAAGAATTTTGAAAATCTTACTTTCCATCTTTGGACGTTTTTCACCCTGCACACGTCCTTCACTCACTTGTTAAAGATTGTATACCCATGGTGTCCTGTGGTACCAAATCCAGCCAAAACATTATACCAGTTTTCGACTTCCTTACATGAAGACAGACAGTTTCTATTTTCATTCATGTTTCAAGGGAGACTTTTGGCATGGTGCCGAGTCCCATAAGGGTATACAGAAAGCCCCTCATTTTTCAATCAGATACTGAAGAAGAATCTGGAGACAATACAAATGCCTTGTGCGTCAGTTCTTGTTCAGTACATTGACAACCTACTTATGGTGTTGGAAACAAAAGAAATCTGTAAACTAGATCTAATTGCTCTTTTGAATTGTCTTGCTGACAATGGGCATAACGTTTTATCGACTAGGCTCTGTTTGTTTGCTGTGCCTGGCTAGGGTGGGACTACTTTCCCGAGCATCATCTTTGGCACCAATTGGAGGCGGGCCATAGGCATCTTGAACATTACAGCAGCAGTGCTTAAAAGCACTTTCAATCTCCCGCAGCAGGCCCGTCTGAGCAGGTCAGAACCCGGTGGAGAGTAGGCCGGGCCATGCCCTTTTTTGCTCATCTACAGCTCCAGGTACTGCCTCTTGAATAGATTCCTTTTCTTTTGGTGAAAACATGGTAACATGGGAAAGCATAAGACAACAGTGATCCCTTCTGGGGCCATGGGTATTACTCTGGACGGGTTCCTAAAACAGATGGTTGGAGTTATTTTCAAAGAGATTGAGCTCATGGAGCCCTGCATATATGTTTCCTTTCCCCCAGTGCTCTTTTAAGCCCAGCACCGGTCATGATAAAACATCAAGGGTGTGATAACAGTGTTGAAGCTATAATTTCAGAAACAGAGAAAAACCCTGGGCTATAGTTTTATTAACAGCTAGTGTCTCTGCATCAACACTAACACTGGTAGAGGTACCGAAATTCCAATTGAATGGCACCACAACTAGGAGGCAGGCAAGAAAAAGGAAGAGAGCTACAGTAGAATCTAAATCAAAGGCCATACACTTCAAATCCCGCTCCAAAGCATGATAAGGGAACAGTAGAAGGGGACTCTCTCCTCAATACAATAAAAGACCTTTGTAGCAATCTGAAAGAATACATACTGAGTAAGCTTGAACCCTTCTATGCTCGCCTGGGGGCTACTGAAGCCCAATTAATGATTTGAACTCTCTTTCTGCTTCTCATGAACTGGCTGGGGTGCCACTAGATACCTCATGTTCCGAGGCCAGGGCCAGAACGTCTTTACCCATGTCTCCAAGTTCCTCCAGCATGGCACCAGGTGGACCCCCACCTCCAAACAAATGTTGCCAATCACCCAAAGGCGCATAGGGATGACCATATGAGAACTTGTCTACCAGCAAAGGTGGGTCAAGGGGAGACTGGACGGGGCAGTGCAAATGGGGAAACCATTTAAGCAATTGGGACAAATCTAACTTTTCCCCAACTCCCTCCAGAATGCACCCCATATGTTCTGTTGCTTAACGATGTCCCGATGACTTCTCAATCCACACACAAAGATTACTCTGGCCTAAAGAATAAAACAGTCCATTGGCTGAAAAGTAAGGCCGGCTGCCTTTCACAAGTGTCATCTGAGGTTATGGTTAGAAGAACCCCTTTTATAGGTCTGGGCAAAAAGGAGACAAATGAGGACTGTGGGATTATCAACTTTAGATCTCCCAAGCTGGCTAAATCACTTCTAAAACAAATTGGCAGCCAATTTCAATCCCCAGGATCTATACAAATGTTGCCTGTGGGTTACTTATATAGACCGTATGTGCTCCCAAAGGAAAATGTCATAGCGAACTCTGATCGCCTTACAAAATGGATTCCTTTGTTGCAATAGCTGACCTTAAATTCTCAAAACAGAAAGCCTACCAACTCCTGGGCAAAGGGGACCTGCCTATGACTCAGGTCTTTCATCCAAACTGTATCTCATAGAATCTAGCAGTCACAGCTTGATACAGTATTTCCCAAAATTCTAACATCAAGCTCCACGGGGAATGCGCTCAGTATTATTTCATGGAACATTGTGGGAGTGGGTTCAAAAATCTCAAATCCGGATTCAGTTAATTTTATTAACACCTTTGAGATCATATGCTCCATGAAACATGGATGACGGAAGGTTTTTATATTGGTAGGTATCATGCCTTTTTTCAGCCAGCAACACTGTCCGATGCAGGAAGAGTTAAGGGCAAACTTGCCACCTTCTGTTCTGTTAAAATTACTGACTTTCATGTTTCAGAATACTAAACACTCTCCTAACCTACCCTGTTGAACCCAATATCTTGCTTATACATTTCTATTATATTTTTAATCAGTCAGCAAGGGATGTAATTGATAAAATGGATGAACTTTTAGAGGACTTCATTCAAAAATCAAAACATACTGTTTATTTAATTTGTGCCAGAGACTTTAACATTGTTTTTTGCCAATATTCTGACACACAAGTGTGTGTTGTTTGTAATTCAAATAATGATAACTAATGTTAAAATATAATTACAAATGTTCAAGTGATATTTGTCGCATATATGCTTTTATTCCAACTTTCCTAGGTAACCATGATAGGATAGGATAGGATAGTCACTTGTATAGCGCGAACAAATGCCGAGGCGTCTTGGCGCTAGTCCATAGAAAGAGACTACTTCCCCTAACAGCGGGTCACCTCAAAAAGGCATGTTTTTAACAATTTTCTAAAAACCTGATGACTGTCAGTACGTTTAACAAAGCCCGGGAGATCATTCCATCGGCTAGCCGCCTGATACGAAAACGCTCTGCCGCCCCATCTAGCCTTTTTCACACGGTTAAGTTTAACCAGACTTTGGGTAGAAGACCTAAGTGTCCGACCCGGGAGGTAAGGAGTAAAGAGCTTCTCCACTTCCTTGGCTCCTCCCCCAAACACCGCCTTGTGAACTAGGCATAGCGCCTTGAACTCTATCCGCTGCTGGACAGGGAGCCAGTGCACTGCCTTGATTCCCTCGGCGACAGACTGGTCTCTAGGTACATCCAGCAGGAGTCTGGCTGCTGCATTCTGCAGAAGAGTCTCTTCAGCAGGGACTTATTCAGTCCCAGGAGGAGTGCATTGCAGTAGTCCATTTTGGACAGCACTAAAGCCACCACCACATTCCTGCGGAGGTCAGGGTTGATGAAAGGGAAAATCTTCCGCAGTATCCTGATTAAATACGAGCAGGAAGAGGCGAGATTACTAACATGCGCCAAGAAATTGAGCTGGTCATCGAACACCACTCCCAAATTTCTAACCTTGCATACAGGGGAGGGACATTCGCCTGCCTCGGCCGGCCACCAGGAGCTATTCCATGCGGGCTTTCCCGGGCCAAATTCAATTATCTCGGTTTTCTCTGTGTTGATTTTGAGGAAGTTCTCTCGCATCCATTTCATAATTTCTGACATGCAGCTATGAGACTTAGTAGCTGAGTCATTTGTTTCTTGCCCAGCCGAGACTATAAGCTGTGAGTCATCAGCGTAGGAGATTATAGAAAAGCCAAGGGCCTTGATGAGCTTGGCTAGAGGGGCTACGTAGATATTAAAGAGCATTGGTGATAAAGAGGAGCCCTGTGGCACCCCACATGGTAGGTGAAAAGGGTCCGACTGTAGACCATCCCAGGACAGGCTATGGTCTCTACCCTCCAAAAAGGAGGCTAGTAAGGCCAATGCCCTCCCCTGTACCCCAAACTCCTGAAGCCTTCGAAGCAACACCTTATGATTGACGGTGTCGAAGGCAGCCGAGAGATCTAACATCACCAGGACTGCACGACCTCCCCCGTCTACCAAAGCCCGCACCTTTTCCGTTGCCATTAAGAGTGCTGACTCTGTAGAGTGCTGGGCACGAAAGCCATGCTGAGAAGAGTCCAATAAATCGTGGGCCGCCAAATGTGTCGTAAGGGCTCGGTTCAATTCTTTCTCCAGAATCTTGGCCCCCATAGGAAGTGCGGCAATTGGTCGATAATTTTTTAAAACAAGGGGGTCTAACGTGACTTTTTTTAATAAAGGTTTAATTATTGCCCTCTTCCAGCAAGAGGGATAGCATACGGATTGCAGTGCTGTATTAATTACCTGGGACAGCTCTTCTGCTATCACCTCAACGGCCAGGTGAAAATCTGATGGAGGGCAGGGATCTAAGGGAGATCCGGAGTTTGTTGAGATGATCAACCTCCGGGTTTCATCCACCGTGATTGGGGTAAACTCCCTGTTCTGCTTGGGTTTTCGGAACCCGCTCAGCAGAGCCTCTCTAACCCAAACCAGAATGTTACCCCCTCCCTAGGGCCTATTTACACCTAAATAACCACATATATGTACCACCTAAGGACAGGGAATTCCTACTATATATACCAAGACCTACAAGTCACAGCCTCGCGGTCCCAAATGGACCCAGGACTTCCTGCCCGGACGGCAGCCACAGACTTCCTGCCCAGACGGCAGTCACAGCCTCGCGGTCCCAAATGGACCCAGGACTTCCTGCCCAGACGGCAGCCACAGCCTCGCGGTCCCAAATGGACCCAGGACTTCCTGCCCAGACGGCAGCCACAGCCTCGCGGTCCCAAATGGACCCAGGACTTCCTGCCCAGACGGCAGCCTCGCGGTCCCAAACGGACCCAGGACTTCCTGCCCAGACGGCAGCCACAGCCTCGCGGTCCCAAACGGACCCAGGACTTCCTGCCCAGACGGCAGCCACAGCCTCGCGGTCCCAAACGGACCCAGGACTTCCTGCCCAGACGGCAGCCTTAGACAAGTCACAGCCTCGCGGTCCCAAACGGACCCAGGACTTCCTGCCCAGACGGCAGTCACAGCCTCGCGGTCCCAAATGGACCCAGGACTTCCTGCCCAGACGGCAGCCTTAGCACGAGTTCATCCTATAATTACCACGACATCAGTGTTACTATATATCAGATCACACAAAGACAGCTAGTTGAGCACAACTTGTTCCCCAGTTCGAAGGGCTCCTTTCTCCCTTATTCAGTTACCACCTACCTGATCAGGATTAACATCTGTTCATGTTAAGTCACAGCTGACTAGAAGAATAGGTTACCCTCTTACACAAGAACACGTAGCACATATTGCTTTACTACAAACTGAATACTTTATTTAGTTATTACATGCACACTCACGGAATACATATCACATAACCTGCAAAGAAAAGTGAAAGATTAAGTTGTACACTCTAATAGTAAGGGGTTGACATCACCTTGGTCGTATGTAGCCTGCACTCAATGGTCATCTAGGTTCCCTTCTCGTCTGCGCCTCGGCTTCGCCTGGAAGTCACACCTCCGCAATCACGGGTTTACTCCCGTCTCCCTCTCCGAGTCACTGGGACCTCTTCCTCATCGGCTACTCTCTTCTCTTTGGAATATCTATCTCTCGGTTTTTCTCCACCTCCAAGTTTGTCATCTGTCTTCCCTGGAATAAGTAGCAGCTTTACTACTAACGGCCAGGTGCCGCCCATGGACAAGAAGCAAGTGCCAGTATCTGCCTCAAACTTTTACTAATATAGACGTGCATTTCCTCATGGAAAATTCCAGCCCGTAACCTGCCGCCCACCAAATTCTTGTACCTCCCCGTGCCAAGGACACGTTCCCAGCCGGCCGGCCTGATGTAGTGTCTTCGGCATGAAGAAAAATACAATCCTTCGATAAGGGCCGGCCTGAACCGGTTCTCTCCAAGCGAATAACACCTCCTAACTAAAACACTGCCTATGACCTAGAAACATCCCGAGCTGCCAGAGCAGGAGGAAAGATGGAGTCTCTCCCGTTTAAGGCCTACCAGGCCTGAATTCAGCACGGCTCCATGAAATACCCTCACTACAGAACAGATTACCCCTAATGCTAACGAATCTATCCCCTAGGATATATATATGCAAACCCTGATCTATGGGGAAGAACACAGGATCATGTCGAAGTGCCTAATAAATAGGCTCTATACACTACTCTAACCCTTAGACTTGAATGGAAAGAGACTGAAGTCACCTAAATCACCCTTCAACACAATAAGACCGGAAAGATCGAGCAGTACATTTCACCCTTGACTTCAGTCTATTATACATTCATTAAATGGAGCTAACATCTGTGGAAGAATAATATGAAACAAAGCTAACTGATCTATGTCTAGTACCAAGTGTGCAGAATTGAAATAATGAAGGAATACACTGAATAAAGCAACAGATAGAAATCAAAACAGCAACAGCAATCAAAATACCACCTAATATTTGGCGCAGCGCGTGTATATCAGGTAACCAATTAAAGAGCCAGTCAAACCAGCCCTGGTCAATGTGTTTTCTAACTTCTTCTGTTAAGTCACGCAGCTAAGCTAAGGTATTCAGACTTGGAATATAAATGCAAAGATGGGTCACAATCCTCCTGTAACATTACAGTATCTCGAAGCACACGAGAGTTGGCATTCGGGTGCGATGCAAACATCAACAAACTGAGTCTCGTAATGGCACAAGGGCCTCCGGAAATGTTTGCAGGGACAAATGGCCAGGAAGTATTACCACATGAGAAAAGCCATCCGGCAGGTAGTAACATCGTGCGATAGTGACTGGGGGTAACTACCAAACTATGACAAGTCATATTGTTCTGAACTGAAACACATGTGGTCGGTGTCCTTTGAAAGCACAAAGTCCGTTCGTGAGCGGTAAATGAAGTGGCGCCTTTTAGTTTGAGGCGTAGACATTCAGAGATCGCACTAGGATTACACGTAAGAAAGAAGCACAAATCACCTTGTGTGATATTATAAGTAAGTATTTGGGACTGGATGGGGGTTTGCTCGTTCGGCAATTCAATACATAGGGGGCAATATACATGGGTAGCAAAATCACCCAGGAGAATATTGGGACGGGCCTTCGAGACATTAAAAATATGAGTTAAAGTTTCCAATGAGGCGGGGACAGCAACCAGGCAGGTCGCCAGAATGTCATGGACAGATCTCATCGGTGTCAAACAGAAGTGAGGGGCGTCAGTCACCCTTTTGGCAAGTGCGGTCCAAAAGTTCGATGATGAATCCCATGCAGCGAAGGAACGCAACACTCGGGTTCCCAGTTCATCCCGGGTTGATAGGATCCCTCCTTTCTCGTCGTACCAGTCCGAAAACAGTCCGGCTCCGACACATCCTGCAGCAACAATCCAAAGAATGATCTGAAAGAGAACCAAATACAGGCATTAATCATTCTCGTAAATAACATTTATCAGCCGGGACCGCTTCCCAGCTATCTTTCCCTGGTCTCATAACCAAAATGGTATTATCCTGACCGGTGGCAATGACCTCTGCTTGTTCAGGGGGATTCTTAGGCGACTGCACCCAAACTCTGGCCCCAGGATTATCCGTGGAGCCAAAACCTTTCTGGCCACGTACAGTTAGCAACGTTGGAGCAGTGCCTTTCATTAATACACCACTGAAAACAGGCATTATGAGTAATTGAGCCACTCGGTCAGTGCGATGTATCAGTAAGTCAATCTCACTGCTATTCAGCAGGAGCACCTTAATCTCTCCCTGATAATCACTGTCGATAATTCCTCCAAGCACTTGAATGCCTTTTACAGCCAGCCCCGATCTAGGGGCGATCAATCCGAAATTTCCAGGTGGTATCTGAACACCAACACCTGTCTCTATGATGACTCGATCTCTACTTTTTATAACAATGTCATCCATAGCATGCAAGTCTAAACCTGCCGACCCTGGGGTCGCTCTACATGGAGCCAAAGCTCCGGGAGTAATTTCCCAATACATCACGGTTTCTCTGATTTCATTAGGCATAGCCTCAGCATTCGGGGAAACAAACGCATGAGTGGAGATTCAGCATTTAAAAAAGGACGATTGTTCAAAATCAATAGTGCTTGGGGCAAAAAGTCTCGCCAATTTTTATACTTGTCATCCGTTAACTTACGCAGCTGGTCCTTTAGCAGGCCATTCAATCTCTCCACCAGGCCCGAGGCCTGTGGGTAGTAGGGGATATGGAATATCCATTCAATATTGTTTTCCGCACAGAACTCCTGTACCAATCTTCCACGAAAATGGGATGCATTATCAGATTGAATTTGGAATGGCACACCATAGTACATCATAATTAATTCTAATGTTTTAATGGTATTCAATTGGGTAGCTTGCTTACAGGGAAGGGCTACCAGCAGGCCACTGTATGTATCAACAATAGTGCAAACATATTGACAATTCCTACTCATGGGAAGTGGACCAATGTAATCGATCTGCCAAATTTGAGCGGGCAATTTGCCGCGATGTAAATTACCTTTAACAATTTGGGGCACCTTACGCCGTCTGATATGCTGACAAACGGGGCAGTGTAAAATAACATTTTTGATTAAATCTAAGGGAATATAAATTCCTCGATCAGCAGCCCACCTGCTAGTGGCCTTCTCTCCAAAATGTCCTGCCTTCTGGTGTGCCCATTTCGCCAATCCCGCAATATCAGAATCTTGCCTGTCCACCACTGCCTCAGCAATTTTAGACTTCTCATCTGCAATGTTATGAAAAAATTTGTCAAGAGAATCTATCGGGGTGTGAGCGTCCACATGGAAGATTGTAACAGTACTCTGTGGGAGCATCTCCCAAATTTCTTGCCATAACTCTTTTCCCCATAATTCTTTGGAATGTAACTTCCAATTATGGGAATGCCAAGTTGGCAACCAAACAGCCAGTCCATTGGCAGTAGACCAAGAATCAGTGAAAATATGACATGTACCAGGTAACTCTTGTTTCAAAACTTGGTAAACAGCGTAAAGCTCGGCAAATTGGCTGCTTTTACCTTCACCAGTTGTGCTCAACAATTTCTGTGTGATCGGATTATAGGACACCGCCTTCCAGTGCCGTGTCATCCCTATAAACCTCGCTGAACCATCAGTGAACCAAACATGGTTTCTTTCCGCTGCGGACAAATCATCAAAAGGCTTACCCCACTTGACAGGAGACTCCTGTGCTAAAGGTACGGAACATTCACTCTCAGTCTCAGTCGATGGCGCTCGCGCCACCTGCTCATGTAAAGAAGCAATTCCTTTCGGGCCCACACGTGCCCTGTCTTGTATGTACCATTTCCATTTAATCACACTCGCCTCTTGAGCGTGTCCAATTCGGTGAGTTTTCGGCGAACTCAGGACCCACTGCATGATAGGAATTTCCGGACGCAGAACTATATCATGTTCCAAAGTCAATTGCTCGGTATCCACCAGAGCCCAATAACAAGCAAGTAACTGTTTCTCAAAGGGTGTGTAACGCTCACCAGCATCAGGTAACTTTTTGGTCCAAAAACCTAACGGTACTTTACTCCTGCCTTGTTTCTGCCACAAACTCCAATTTGCATAAAGGCCCTGTACAGACACATTCAAATCCATGTCACCATCACGTACAGGCCATAAATCCAGAGCATGTTGAATTGCCTCTTTTGCCAGACTAAACGCATCTTGCTGTGGTTTATCCCATTCAAATGCATTCTTTTTACGCGTGACCCGGTACAAGGGGGCCAATATTTGACTCAAATGAGGAATATGCTGGCGCCAAAAGCCAAACAGACCAATGAAGCTCTGGGCTTCTTTCCTATTTCTAGGAACTGCAAAATCAAGAATCTTCTGTTTAACCTGAGGGATCACTTCACGGTGCCCTTCATGCCAATTAATACCCAAAAATTTTACAGCCTGGGACGGACCTTGCAATTTATCTGGGTTGATTTCCCAACCTTTCTCACGCAGGCACTCAATGACTCTGTCTAATTGGGTCTGAACTTCCTCTTGTGTTTCGCCTTGGATCAAAACATCATCAATATAATGACATATCTGAATTTGGGGATGAACCGGTACCTCAGCCAAATGCTCTGCCACCAGCCGGTGACATATCGTAGGACTATGCACATAGCCCTGGGGAAGACTTCTAAACGTCATCTGACGCCCGTTCCACGTAAAACTGAATTGTTCCTGACACTCTGGGGCAATCGGAATTGAAAAGAAAGCATTAGCAATATCAATGGACGCGTACCATGTACCTGGATGCTTTTGGATTCTCTCAATAAGTGTAATAACATCCGGTACTGCAACAGTCAAAGAGGGTGTGTGCTTGTTCAATTCTCGATAATCAACGGTCATGCGCCAAGAGTTATCACTCTCACGCACCGGCCAAACAGGATTATTCCAAGCAGAAGTAACTGGGGTTATGACTCCTGCATCCACTAACTCCTGAATAGTGGTACTAATCTCCTCATGACCACCTGGAATACGATACTGCTTCTGACAAACCACTTTTGTCGCATGGGGAACTTGTATGGGGGGCATCCTTAAACGACCAACCCGTATAGGTCTGGACGATATATAATGCGTTGTTCCAAATTGGTAACATCCGTCATCTAGATGCAAAGTCATTCCTCTCAAAATATCAATCCCAATTATGAATTCTAGAAGTGGCACTACTAGTACAGAATACTCTTTTCTAGGAATTCTACCTATTCTCATTTCAAGCAAAGTTTGAACTGCAGGGGTTTCTTTTCCACCTAGTCCGGTAATAGTAAAAGGCTGACCTGTAAACTTCTTTGATTTTCCATGAATAAGAGTGGCCTCCGCTCCTGTATCTACCAATGCTCGGGCCCTTTGGATATTACGATGTCTCCAATAAATATCAATATCTACATAGGGTCTATTATCTCTGTGAGCCCATCTGTGTACCGGAGCTTGACCTATTTCCTAGTCATTCTTACTGCATTCTGTGTACCAGGATAGATCAGGATAAAGACTCTCACGTTTCTTAGGTATCGGTACCTCCTGTTCATATCCATTCCCAGTACGGAACGGATTCGTATCTTCTGCATTGTACTGCGGGTTACGATCGACCAAACTGTGACGATCCTCTCTCCTCCTCAACTCAGGGGATTGATCCCTATCATCTCTACGTCTGCTGTAAACATAGTCAGTTCTCCCCCTTTCTCTTTCCCCCTCTCTCTCCCTGTCTCTCTCTCGACGGGGGGACACATCACGTGCAGAACGTCGATCATCACGACGAACAGAGCGCCCACGGCGGTCGTCATCACCGCTACCGTCAGAACCACCACGATCACACTCAGTGGTCCGAACACGCCGGGCACCCTCCTTTCGATCCAAGCCACGTTTGCGAAACAACTCCCACAAACGAGCGGTAGTCTCACCATCAATATCCTCCCTCCGCACACCATCAGCCAGAAGACCAGAAAAAATATCACGTCTAGTAAGTTTATTTTCATCAGGAGTACGAGTGTCAGGCCGGGACTGCCGTTCAGGTTTAAACCACTCACCCAACTCACCGAGTTGGCGCACCGATTCCAAAACCGTAGATAATACGTTACCAGTCTGATTAATCAATAAAGTCATCATGACCTGCTTATAAGCAACAGGGGAAGATCGAATGATACGGTTCCGCACAGAAGATGTCAATGAACCATCAAGCAACCTGTCAGCAGTACCCAGAAAAATTGCCGTTTTCATCACCTCCTCTTTGAGACGTTGAGCAGCATCACGCAAAGTATACCACGGCTTGTCATTCACAGGCCAGTCAGATTCAGTAGGATATTTTAGATTACAACCCTCAGTCGCCAATTGGAGTAAAGAAATCTGACCAATACCATTATAGTTACGAAAATGATCCTGCACAGTAGAATCCAAACTCAAGGAACAGAACTTTAAACAATCGCCAGTATCCAACATAATACCAGCAGCGCCCAGTTCATAAAGGCGCACCATCCATGTGAGCAAGGACTCACCAGCTCGCTGCCGAAATCGCTGCAAAATATCACTAATTTCCTGCTGAGTAAAGTCTTCTAAACAGTCCAAAGAAATACCCTGCGGAGCATTGGGAGACTGCTGCAACTTCCGACAGAAAACTGGATGCGCAGAAACCGCGGGACGAGCATCACAAGGAGCCCGATCAGTACTCGTAGAGGGACAATCAGTGTAAGAAGCATTGATCCCACTCGAAGAACGAGCGTAATCACGGGGTGCACCATCAAAGGTGCGAGAAGCAGACTTACAATCATGGCGGGAGCGAGAAGACTCGCGCTTGGCAGACTCCTCACCCGAGGAACAAGAATCAGTCGAGTTCCAGATATTACCATCCCATTCATCAGGATTCCAATCCAGCCCGGCTGTCGCCACGACCAGACGCACCTTTCGCGTCGAAACCCGACCGCGCCTGTTCTTGTATTTATAACGAGCAATTCGCACTGCCGCCCGTTCGGCAATAGTTTGGTAAGTCTCAAGTTTATCAGCAAGCAACTTATTTTGACACCGCAACAAAGTATGAGAATTCTGAATCTCAACAAAGTGCGCTTCCACATCTTTAAGAGATATCTGTAACTTCAACAATTTCTCATGCAGAATCCTGTATGCAGACAAAAGAATCCAACCTCTGCGCCCCAAAATGGGAATCACCTCACCCTTCGATACGGGTGCCTTCTGCAAACAAGCAATCACATCAGCCGGCTCTGCCAGCTCCAAAGAAGAATTCCAATTCTCACTCAAACCAGTAGAATCAGCCCACTCACGGGCCAAGGCTTCATAAGGCGTTGAATCCCATCCGGGAATATCAACGGGCAACTTAAAAGTAGATTTAGACCTTCTAGAAAACATCGTGAAAAAGGAAAAAGAAGAAAAGAAGAAAAAGAAAAGAAGGAAGAAAAATAAAAAATATACACACAAATATACAAAAATAAAATGCAAACAAAACCACGCACGCGCCGAAAGCAAACACAAGACAACCACAACGCACACAGGTTTCGTAAACGGTTCGTGACGCCAAATGTTCTGCTTGGGTTTTCGGAACCCGCTCAGCAGAGCCTCTCTAACCCAAACCAGAACGTTACCCCCTCCCTAGGGCCTATTTACACCTAAATAACCACATATATGTACCACCTAAGGACAGGGAATTCCTACTATATATACCAAGACCTACAAGTCACAGCCTCGCGGTCCCAAATGGACCCAGGACTTCCTGCCCGGACGGCAGCCACAGACTTCCTGCCCAGACGGCAGTCACAGCCTCGCGGTCCCAAATGGACCCAGGACTTCCTGCCCAGACGGCAGCCACAGCCTCGCGGTCCCAAATGGACCCAGGACTTCCTGCCCAGACGGCAGCCACAGCCTCGCGGTCCCAAATGGACCCAGGACTTCCTGCCCAGACGGCAGCCACAGCCTCGCGGTCCCAAACGGACCCAGGACTTCCTGCCCAGACGGCAGCCACAGCCTCGCGGTCCCAAACGGACCCAGGACTTCCTGCCCAGACGGCAGCCACAGCCTCGCGGTCCCAAACGGACCCAGGACTTCCTGCCCAGACGGCAGCCTTAGACAAGTCACAGCCTCGCGGTCCCAAACGGACCCAGGACTTCCTGCCCAGACGGCAGTCACAGCCTCGCGGTCCCAAATGGACCCAGGACTTCCTGCCCAGACGGCAGCCTTAGCACGAGTTCATCCTATAATTACCACGACATCAGTGTTACTATATATCAGATCAAACAAAGACAGCTAGTTGAGCACAACTTGTTCCCCAGTTCGAAGGGCTCCTTTCTCCCTTATTCAGTTACCACCTACCTGATCAGGATTAACATCTGTTCATGTTAAGTCACAGCTGACTAGAAGAATAGGTTACCCTCTTACACAAGAACACGTAGCACATATTGCTTTACTACAAACTGAATACTTTATTTAGTTATTACATGCACACTCACGGAATACATATCACATAACCTGCAAAGAAAAGTGAAAGATTAAGTTGTACACTCTAATAGTAAGAGGTTGACATCACCTTGGTCGTATGTAGCCTGCACTCAATGGTCATCTAGGTTCCCTTCTCGTCTGCGCCTCGGCTTCGCCTGGAAGTCACACCTCCGCAATCACGGGTTTACTCCCGTCTCCCTCTCCGAGTCACTGGGACCTCTTCCTCATCGGCTACTCTCTTCTCTTTGGAATATCTATCTCTCGGTTTTTCTCCACCTCCAAGTTTGTCATCTGTCTTCCCTGGAATAAGTAGCAGCTTTACTACTAACGGCCAGGTGCCGCCCATGGACAAGAAGCAAGTGCCAGTATCTGCCTCAAACTTTTACTAATATAGACGTGCATTTCCTCATGGAAAATTCCAGCCCGTAACCTGCCGCCCACCAAATTCTTGTACCTCCCCGTGCCAAGGACACGTTCCCAGCCGGCCGGCCTGATGTAGTGTCTTCGGCATGAAGAAAAATACAATCCTTCGATAAGGGCCGGCCTGAACCGGTTCTCTCCAAGCGAATAACACCTCCTAACTAAAACACTGCCTATGACCTAGAAACATCCCGAGCTGCCAGAGCAGGAGGAAAGATGGAGTCTCTCCCATTTAAGGCCTACCAGGCCTGAATTCAGCACGGCTCCATGAAATACCCTCACTACAGAACAGATTACCCCTAATGCTAACGAATCTATCCCCTAGGATATATATATGCAAACCCTGATCTATGGGGAAGAACACAGGATCATGTCGAAGTGCCTAATAAATAGGCTCTATACACTACTCTAACCCTTAGACTTGAATGGAAAGAGACTGAAGTCACCTAAATCACCCTTCAACACAATAAGACCGGAAAGATCGAGCAGTACACTCCCTGAGACCCGTGTTGTTCCAGGAGTCTGCTGCTGGCGCTAGCTCTTTCCCCCCAGTGCTGGAAGGCCTACTACTAAACTCATCGTAGATGACCTGCACTTTTTCTTGGAAATATGGCGCCAGCTTTTGGCAAGTTTCTTGATCCGGACGATAATTATTGTCCTGCGGCGGTTTAGCCAGAACTGTTATAGTCCTAAACAGCTCCTTGGCCGAGTTGCCAGCATCCATAATTTTGGCTGAGAAATAGGCGCTCTTGGCTGCCACTATTGCCTGCTTATAGGCCGCGAGGGAGGCATCATACTGTGATTTTCCCTCCGCACTATAATCCTTTCTCCAGGACCGCTCCGCCCTTCTGCATGTTGCCTTCAAGGTCTTAAGCTCAATGCTATACCAAGGTGTGCTTGGTTTAGTTCTCCTGGATCCAAGCAGCTTCTGAGGGACTACCCTGTCTATCGCAGCTTCCAACCAATCGTTAAAGAACTTTGACGCCATGGAGATATCATTAGTGTAGACAGGGCGAGACCCGACCAGTATGTTTTCTCCGCAGTAACCTGAGACCATGGTCGGATCATACGTTTCCCTTCCCTATGGCCTGAAGAAATGACTGATATCCCAGTCATGACAGTGAAATTCACTGCCTTGTGGTCGGACCAGGGAAGTGCCCTGATGTTAACCCCCTTCAGAGCTATATTATTAATAAATATGCCATCTAACGTATGTCCCCCACTATGCGTGGGGCTGGCTACTACTTGGTTAAAGTCCAGCGCTGCTAAGCTCTCGAGTAGTGTGTCCACCTCTGGTTGATTCGTGAGTTCTAAATGATAATTAAAATCACCCAGGATCATAAAAGGGTGATGGTCCATCCGGGACTCTAAAAAATGCATGAGCATAGCCGGAAAAGAGGACTTAGGGCCTGGGGGACGATAGACTAGAATGCCATGAAAGTTGTACATGTTAGCCACGTAAATGGTAAAATACATAGCTTCGGCGGCAAGATCTAGGTAGTTTTCCACGCGGATTTTAAGATGTGATGCATGTACCACAGCAATTCCCCCCCCTTTCTTATCCCGTCTATCCTGGGAAGAGACAACATACCCACTTGGTAGGGCAATGTTCCAATCCGGGCCAGACGTTTCGTCTGTCCACGTTTCAGTAAGGAACACTAGATCATATATGCCACTTTCTATCAAATCGTGAATTTGGTAGCTGTGCTTATGGAGTGACCGAACGTTCACCAGAACACAACTGAGCGACTGAGGGGAGTGGGGCCTCGTCACAGGTAGGGGGACTACTATGCTCTCAGTCGTATACTCTCCGGCCTCCCGCCTATTGGCGGGAGGCTGCCGTCCATCCTCGCAAACATCGTTCCAAGGCTGGGCAGCGCATTTGGGGCATGATATCATCCCAGAGACCCTCTGAGTTAAATCCCAGTCATGGGGCCTGCATGTGGATTTATTCAGGACTAATAATTCCTCTCTGCTGAATTGGATCAAATGGCGAGGAGCAGGGGTCCTGGCGCTGGGCGTGGATCGGGCGCAGACGGGCTTGCCTTTGGCGCGCCTTCGGTGCGCCGGCGGCGCGCCCGCTGCGCGGCCGTCCCAGCGCCATATTTATTTGCCAATGGTTACGCCCCCTATCTGACGCGTCGATCCCAGGTGCAGTGCGGACCTGCCTACAGCCGGGTCCGCCTGGGTCGACGGTCGGTAATTTGAGCAGGGAGAAGTGCACAAAGGCGCCTTCCCGGTGAGATTTCCTAACGTGCCACACGCAATGTGCAAACTAATGCCAGTAACATAAAACCTGTGCAAAATTGTTGATACTTGTTTAAAAATAAACAACAGCAATAGCAATTATTAAGAACAGCAGCGTAAAATATCCCAACAGTTCAGTGCATATTTTTGTTAAAAGAATAAGACAGTCCCTGAGAGATAGTGCAAATTAGACCCAGAGGCCAAGCAAAAGCTCTCTCTACAGACCGCTGCGCGGCCGTCCCAGCGCCATATTTATTTGCCAATGGTTACGCCCCCTATCTGACGCGTCGATCCCAGGTGCAGTGCGGACCTGCCTACAGCCGGGTCCGCCTGGGTCGACAGTCGGTAATTTGAGCAGGGAGAAGTGCACAAAGGCGCCTTCCCGGTGAGATTTCCTAACGTGCCACACGCAATGTGCAAACTAATGCCAGTAACATAAAACCTGTGCAAAATTGTTGATACTTGTTTAAAAATAAACAGCAGCAATAGCAATTATTAAGAACAGCAGCGTAAAATATCCCAACAGTTCAGTGCATATTTTTGTTAAAAGAATAAGACAGTCCCTGAGAGATAGTGCAAATTAGACCCAGAGGCCAAGCAAAAGCTCTCTCTACAGACTGCTGCGCGGCCGTCCCAGCGCCATATTTATTTGCCAATGGATACGCCCCCTATCTGACGCGTCGATCCCAGGTGCAGTGCGGACCTGCCTACAGCCGGGTCCGCCTGGGTCGACGGTCGGTAATTTGAGCAGGGAGAAGTGCACAAAGGCGCCTTCCCGGTGAGATTTCCTAACGTGCCACACGCAATGTGCAAACTAATGCCAGTAACATAAAACCTGTGCAAAATTGTTGATACTTGTTTAAAAATAAACAGCAGCAATAGCAATTATTAAGAACAGCAGCGTAAAATATCCCAACAGTTCAGTGCATATTTTTGTTAAAAGAATAAGACAGTCCCTGAGAGATAGTGCAAATTAGACCCAGAGGCCAAGCAAAAGCTCTCTCTACAGACCGCTGCACGGCCGTCCCAGCGCCATATTTATTTGCCAATGGTTACGCCCCCTATCTGACGCGTCGATCGCAGGTGCAGTGCGGACCTGCCTACAGCCGGGTCCGCCTGGGTCGACGGTCGGTAATTTGAGCAGGGAGAAGTGCACAAAGGCGCCTTCCCGGTGAGATTTCCTAACGTGCCACACGCAATGTGCAAACTAATGCCAGTAACATAAAACCTATGCAAAATTGTTGATACTTGTTTAACAATAAACAGCAGCAATAGCAATTATTAAGAACAGCAGCGTAAAATATCCCAACAGTTCAGTGCATATTTTTGTTAAAAGAATAAGACAGTCCCTGAGAGATAGTGCAAATTAGACCCAGAGGCCAAGCAAAAGCTCTCTCTACATCTAGTGATGAGCGCACCATTGATTATATTCTTTATCAGTTGAGTCATCTTCCCATCTTACATATTTTGTTCTGTCTAGTAGTTGTGTAAGTGATCATAACCCACTTTCCATTAAATTGAATTTCTTTATTAAACACACTAACCCAATAAGGAAGATAGAATGGAGTTCTCTCAAAATAAATGAGTAATGATAAAATGGGATAAGGCAGACCCATCTGTTTTCAAGACATTGTAAAAAAAAGACCATGGGATCTATTCTAATTTGTTTAACTAATGAGTTCAGGCCAGCTAAAATACAATCTGAGTTTAATATTATCTGTAGATCTCTTTTAGATAATCTCACTTCCACCAGATCCTCCTATGAGAGACCACTCTGTCTGTGGTTGAATGCTGCCTTTGTTGTGCGTCCCATAAACATTTGTTGGCTGCCATAAAAAGTCACCCGTGGGTAGCACACAGTATCAAAGAGGCAAGAAGAAACTATAAACTGGCACTTGTGGAAAGGAAAACTGAGACCAGGAATAAAGTCTGGGAAAATCTTATAGTGACAGAGATGTTAAGGGATATTTCCAAGTTTTGGGAAGTTGTAAATCAGCCTTTTCTTTGCTAAGCCAGACATTCCCAAAATAGATAATCTAGTTACGGTGGACGCAAGGATGACATATTTTATAAAAATGTTCTCACCAGAAAAGGTGCCCATTAACTTAGGCTTAGCCCACAGCCCAAACATTGAGCACTTCTATAACTTTTAAAGCCCAAATGAAGTCCATGAGGTGACTCTAGCCATTATAAATGCATTGCTAGAAAGGCCCCAGGCCTGGACAGTGTTCCAGATGATATTTCTTAAACTAACATAAACTTGTGTGCCTCTTTACTGACTAAACCTTTTAGATCTTCTGTGTCAGACCCTAGCCCCGACTCCTGGAGGAGGGCCATTGTGGTTCCAATTTTAAAAGGGGGACAGAACCCAGCCAATGTGTTTCAGGCCCATCTTTTTATTTGACTCCAGTGCCAAGGTCTTGGGCCATGTATTACTGTCCCAATTAGGAGAATGTGCCGCAGTAAACAATGTTTTGGTGGAAGTTCAATTTATAGTTAGACTGGGCATGGGCACTGTTGAACACTGCTTAAAATTTTATCGCATAGCGGGAAAGTATGTCAAGACTAAAACTGTTTTGTAATGCCTGACCTTTATCAACTTATCAAGTGCCTTTGACCTAGTGAATCACTCCAAGTTATGTGACCTGATGGATAGGATGGGCATTGAGAAAGAACTCCTAACCTTATTAGACACCTCTGTCAGTTTTCGGCCCACTCTCAGCAATCCAGCTGTGTGGGACTTAGTTGAGGTACCTAGTGGGCTAGTTGGCCCCTAGGGACCCTCAGGATTCAAGGGGACTGTATCCCTCAACCCAGAATTGGCCAGGAGGCATATTTGCAGAGTGGTGAAGAAAGGGGCATGGCATGTGTCCACCTTTCAGCAATCCCACTATCTGGGACATACTGGAGTTATCAGGAAGGCTAGTTGGCCCCTAAGGACCCCCAGCAACGAAGGGGACTTTAATCCCCATCCAAGAGCACACTAGGAAGTGTGTTTGCAGCGTGGTGGGGAAAGGGGGCGAGTCCTGCGATGTGAACTTAGCAATCCTGCTGTGTGGGACTTACTGGAGGTAATAGGAAGGGTAGTTGGCCCCCAAGATTCACCTTGGGGACCAACTACCCTTCCTGCTACCTCCAGTAAGTCCTACACAGTTAGATTGCTGAGAGGTCTTCGGAGGCCACACTCACCTTTCTCCACCACTCTGAAAATGCGCTTCTTGGCACAGTACTGGTTGGAGGATGAAGTCCACTTTACTCCTGAGGGACTTTGGCGGCCAAGTAGCCCTCCTGGTATCTCCTGTAAGTCCTACACAGCGGAATTCCTAAGAGTTGGTTGGAGGCCCAGCCCCGTTTCACCACCACTCTGCAAACATGACTACCAGTTAATGAAGCATTTGTAATGTAATTGGTTTCGCATTTGCAAGAGTTAGAGCTATTGGCGTTGTAAATCTTAAAGTTTTTACTAATGTTTTTTGGAGTGGAATGGATGTACTTTGTGTGTAGTGGAATTATGTGGTATGTTGTGCAGTGAAATTATGTGGATAGAAAGTATGTGGTATTTAGTGTATAGGAATTATGTAGAGTGGGATTATGTGTTATGGAGAGTAATTATGTGGTATGGTAGTCTGTGATGCGGAATGGTAACCTCAGGTTTAGTCTTCCTCGTTTCCATAGAAGCTAAATTATGAACTCAATGAAACAAAAAAAGAAGAAATCACTGAGAAGCACTTCTGGACCTAGTCAGAGGTATGAGCAGGCCGACTGGAATTATGCGACTGTTTGGCTGCACCGACATTCACACAATTATACATTTTCCGCATTAGCCACATACTCCATCATCTGCTGCCTAATCTGCAGATTTGAACAATAAAAGCCTTGTTTCTAGCTCAAACGGCTCAAATGTTACCAAAAATGCAGCGACAAGTGTTACAGCGTGGTGGAAGGCCCTTTGCAAACCTAGAATAGTCACCTGTTACTTATTGCTAAATGTGGGTGTTACTAATGGTGTGCAAACCACTCTTGCTTCTTTCTGCACCTCTCTTGCCACTTTCTGCATTTCCGTTGCTTCTGTCTGCACCTTTCTTTTTTTTGCACTTCTGTTGCCTCTTTCTGCTCATCTCTTCTACTTTCTGTACCTCTCTTGCCTCTTTCTGCACCTCACTTGCTCCTCCTGGTACCCCTCTTGCCTCTTTCTGCACCCCTGTTCCCTCTTTCTGCACCACTCCTGCTTGTTTCTGCACCTCTCTTGCCTCTTTCTGCACCTCTGTTGTTTCTTTCTGCACTTCTCTTGCCTCTTTCTGCACCCCTCTTCCTCTTTCTGCACCTCTGTTGCTTCCTTCTGCACGTCTCTTGCTTCCTTATGCACATCCATTGCTTCTTTTTGCACCCCTTGCCTCTTTCTGCAACCTCTTTCCTCTTTCTTCACCTCTCTTGCATCGGTCTGCCCACCTGTTCTGCACCCCTTTTGCCTGTTTCTGCAACTATCTTGCCTCTTTCTGTAGTTCTCTTTCCTCCTCCTGCACCTCACTTGCCTCTTTCTGCATCTCTCTTGCCTCTTTCTGCAGTTCTCTTGCCTCTTTCTGCACCTCTTTTGCCTCATTCAACACTTATGTTGCCTGTTTCTGCACCTCTGTAGCCTCTTTCTGCACCTCACTTGCTTCTTTCTGTACCCCTCTTGCCTGTTTCTGCACCCCTTTCCCTCTTGTACAACTGTCTTGCCTCTTTCTACACGTCTCATTCCTCTTTCTGCACCACTCTTTCCTCTTTCTGTACCTCTGTTGCTTCTTTCTGCACCTCTCTTGTCTGTTTCTGCACCCTTCGTGCCTCTTTCAGCACCTCTGTTGCTTCTTTCTGCAGTTCTCTTCCTTCTTTCTGCAACCCTCCTGCCTCTTTCTGTGCCCCTCTTGCCTTTTGGTGCACCTCTCCTAACCCTTTTTACACCCCTCTTGCCTCTTTTTGCACCTCTGTTGGTTCCGTCTGTACCTCTTTTGCTTCGTTCTGCACTTCACTTGCCTCTTTATGTACCCTTTTTGCCTCTTTTTGCACCTCTCTTGGTTCTTTCTGCACTGCTCTTGCTTTTTTATGCACATCTGGTCCAAATTTCTGCATCCCTCTTGCCTTTTTCTGCACCCCACTTCTCTCTTTCTGGACCTCTCTTGCCTCAGTCTGCCCACCTGTTCCCTCTTTCTGCACCCCTTTTGTCTGTTTCTGCGACTCTCTTGCCCCTTTCTGCAGTCCTCTTGCCTCTTTTGCATCTCACTTGCCTCTTTTTATACCTCTGTGGTTCTTTTGCACTGCTCTTGCTTCTTTCTGTACCTCTCTTGCAAATTTCTGCACCCCTCTTGCCTCTTTCTGCACCCCTCTTACCTGTTTTTGCACCTCTCTTGCCTCTTGCACCCCTGTTCCCTCTTTCGGTTCCTCTTTTGCCTGTATCTGCAACTCTCTTGCCTCTTTGTGCAGTTCTCTTGCCTCCTTCTGCACCTCTGTTGCTTCTTTCTGCACTTCTCTTGCCTCTTCTGTACCCCTGTTGCTTCATTCTGTACTTCCAGTTCTTCTTTCTGCACCTGTCTTATTTCTTTCTGAACCCCTGTTGCTTCTTTCAGCGATTCTCTTGCCTCTATCTGCACTTCTCTGGCCTGTTTCTGCACCTCTCTTGCCTCTTTCTGCACCTCTTTTGCCTCTTTCTGCACCTCACTTGCTTCTTTCTGCACCCCTGTTGCCTATTTCTGCACCCCTCTCCCCTCTTTGTGCATCTCTCTTGCCTCTTTATATACCTCTCTTCCCTCTTTCTGCACCACTCCTGCCTCTTTCTGTACCTCTGTTGCTTCTTTCTGCACTTCTCTTGCCTCTTTCTGCACCCTTTCTGCCTCTTTCAGTACCTCTGTTGCTTCTTTCTGCACTTCTCTTCCTTCTTTCTGCACCCCTTGTGCCTCTTTCTGCATCCTTCTTCCCTTTTTCTGCACGTCTCTTGGTTCTTTTTGCACTACTCTTGCCTCTTTTTGCACCCCTCTTGCCTCCTTCTATATCTCTGTTGTTTTTAACTGCACTGCTCTTGCTTCTTTCTGTACATCTCTTGCACATTTCTGCACCCCTCTTCTCTTTTTCTGCACCCCTGTTCCCTCTTTCCACACCTCTTCTGCCTGTTTCTGCACATCTGCTGCCTCTTACTGAACTTTTCTTACCTCTTTCTGCAGCTCTTTTGCTTCTTTATGCACTTTTCTTACTTCTTTCTGCACCCTTCTTGCTTCTTTCTGCACCTCTCTTGTCTCTTTCTCCATCCCTCTTCCATCTTTCTGCACCTCTGTTGTTTCTTTCTGCACCTCTCTTGCTTCTTTGTACATCCCTTGTACCTCTTTCTGTACTCCTCTTTCCTCTTTTTGCACCCCTCATGCCCTCTTGCTTCTTTCTGCACCTCTGTTTTTCTTTCTGCACTTCTGTTGCTTTTTTTTACACCTCTCGTGCTTCTTTCTGCACCCCACTTGCCTCTTTCTGCACCCTTCTTCCCGCTTTGTGCACCTTTCTTGCCTCTTTATGAACCTCTTGTGCCTCTTTCTGCATGCCTGTAGCCTCTTTCTGTTCTTCTTTTGCCTCTTTTTGTACCCCTCTTGCCTCCTTTTGCACCTCTGTTGTTTTTTACTGCACTGCTCTTGCTTCTTTTTGCACCTCTCTCGCAAATTTCTGCACCCCTCTTGCCTCTTTTGGCACCCCCTTCTCTCTTTCTGCACACCTGTTCCCTCTTTCTGCACCTCTTCTGCCTGTTTCTGCACCTCTGCAGCCTCTTTCGGAACTTCTCTTGTCTCTTTCTGTACCTCTGTTGTTTCTTTCTGCACTTCTCTTCCTTCTTTCTGCATGTTTCACACCTCTTTCAGCAGCTCTGTTGCTTCTTTTTGCACTTCTCTTCCCTCTTTCTGCACCCCTCCTCCCTCTTTCTGCACCTCTCTCGTTTCTTTCTGTATCCCCCTTGCCTCCTTCTCCACCCCACTTCCACCCACTGTTGCTTCTTTATGCACTTCTCTTGCTTGTTTCTGCACCTCTCCTGCGTCTTTCTGCACCTCTGTTGTGTCTTTCTGTACCTCTGTTGGTTCTTTCTGTACTTCTCTTGCCCATTCTTCACCCTTCACACCTCTTTCAGCATCTCTGTTGCTATTTTCTGCACTTCTCTTCCTTCTTTGTGCACCCCTCCTGCCTCTTTCTGTACCTCTCTTGCCTCTTTGTGCACCTCTTCTACCTCTTTCTGTACCCCTCTTGCTTCTTTTTGTACATCTGTTGGTTCTTTCTGCACTTCTCTTGCCTCTT
Organism: Triturus cristatus; assembly: GCF_964204655.1. Lineage (NCBI taxonomy): Eukaryota > Metazoa > Chordata > Amphibia > Caudata > Salamandridae > Triturus > Triturus cristatus. The sequence continues at coordinate 395,580,137 of NC_140588.1, read as the reverse complement.
TCTGTACCCCTGTTTCCTCCTTCTGCACCTTTCCTGCCTGTTTCTGTACCTCTTTTGCCTCTATCTTTACCTCTGTTGGTTCTTTCTGCAATTCTCTTGTTCTATCTGCACCCTTCGTGCCTCTTTCAGCACCTCTGTTGGTTCTTTCTGCACTTCTCTTCCTTCTTTTTGCACCCCTCCTGCCTCTTTCTGTACCTCTATTGCCTCTTTGTGCACCTCTTTTACCTTTTCCAGTACCACTCTTGCTTCTTTTTGCACCTTTGTTGATTTTTTCTGCAGTGCTCTTGCTTCTTCCTGCCCCTCACTTGCCTCTTTCTACACTTCTCTTGTTTCTTTCTACACCTCTGCTGCTTCTTCAGCAATTCTTTTGCCTCTTTTTGCACTTCTCTTCCCTCTTTCTGCACCCCTCCTCCCTCTTTCTGCACCTCTCTCGTTTCTTTCTGTATCCCCCTTGCCTCCTTCTCCACCCCACTTCCACCCACTGTTGCTTCTTTATGCACTTCTCTTGCTTGTTTCTGCACCTCTCCTGCGTCTTTCTGCACCTCTGTTGTGTCTTTCTGTACCTCTGTTGGTTCTTTCTGTACTTCTCTTGCCCATTCTTCACCCTTCACACCTCTTTCAGCATCTCTGTTGCTATTTTCTGCACTTCTTTTCCTTCTTTGTGCACCCCTCCTGCCTCTTTCTGTACCTCTCTTGCCTCTTTGTGCACCTCTTCTACCTCTTTCTGTACCCCTCTTGCTTCTTTTTGTACATCTGTTGGTTCTTTCTGCACTTCTCTTGCCTCTTTCTGTACCCCTGTTTCCTCCTTCTGCACCTTTCCTGCCTGTTTCTGTACCTCTTTTGCCTCTATCTTTACCTCTGTTGGTTCTTTCTGCAATTCTCTTGTTCTTTCTGCACCCTTCGTGCCTCTTTCAGCACCTCTGTTGGTTCTTTCTGCACTTCTCTTCCTTCTTTTTGCACCCCTCCTGCCTCTTTCTGTACCTCTATTGCCTCTTTGTGCACCTCTTTTACCTTTTCCTGTACCACTCTTGCTTCTTTTTGCACCTTTGTTGATTTTTTCTGCAGTGCTCTTGCTTCTTCCTGCCCCTCACTTGCCTCTTTCTACACTTCTCTTGTTTCTTTCTACACCTCTGCTGCTTCTTCAGCAATTCTTTTGCCTCTTTCTGCACTTCTCTTCTTTCTTTCTGTACCCCTCCTGCTTATTTCTGTACCTCTCTTGCCTCTGTATGCACCTCTCCTACCTCTTTCTGCACTCCTCTTGCCTCTTTCAGCACCTCTGTTGTTTCTTTCTGCACTTCTCTTCCTTCTTTCTGTACCCCTCTTCCATCTTTCTGTACCTCACTTGCTTCTTTCTGCACCCTTCTTGCCTCTTTCTGCACCCCTCTTTTATCTTTCGGTACCTCTCTTGCCTCTTTCTGTACCCCTGTTCCTTCTTTCAGCTCCATTCCTGCCTGTTTCTGTACCTCGTTTGCCTGTTTCTGTACCTCTTTTGGTTCTTTTCTGCACTTCTCTTGCTTCTTTCTGCACCCTTCTTGCCTCTTTCTGCACCCCTCTTTTCTCTTTCGGCACCTCTCTTGCCTCTTTCTGCACCCCTGTTACTTTTTTCTGCACAATTTTTGCCTGCTTCTGCACCTCGTTTGCCTCTTTCTGTACCTATCTAGCCTCTTTCTGCACTTCTCTTGCCTCTTTCTGCACCTCTGACTTAGAGGTAGTTTTAATCACCCTGCCCAATTATGTACTCAGGCCTTACAGGGGTGGTCATGCTAATCACAGGGGTACCCCACCCCATAGTGTACCGTAGTATATGTAGGTGTTTTCACTGTTTTCTAAGTGTCGCTCAGCATAGCACTGGCTCCGGGTCTGGTTAGGCAGAGTCAGTTACCAACAGTACCAGTCAGCAAAAAGTTGGGGGCACAGGATGACTTTGCAACAAGGCCTCTTTCTGCCCCTCTGTTGGTTCTTTCTGCATTTCTCCTGCTTCTTTCTGCGCTTCTCCTCTTCCTGCACATGTCCTACCTCTGTAGGCATAGTTAGAAATTAGCATTTCAAAAACCTTTGAAATTCACTGAAAAAAACATAGGTTTCAGGGAAGTTATAGTTAGGAATTAGCATTTAAAAAAACCTTAGAAATTCACTGAAAAAACCATAGGTTTCAGGGACTTTATAGTAAGAAATTAGCATTTATAAAACCTTTGTAATTCACTGAAAAAACACAGGTTTCAGGGACATTATAGTTAGAAATTAGCATCTAAAAAACCTTTGAAATTCACTGAAAAAAACATAGATTTCACGGACATTATAGTTAGAAATTAGCATTTAAAAAAACCTTAGAAATTCCCTGAAAAAATCTACAGGTTTCAGATATGTTAAAGTAAGTTGGACATTTCACTCGTACAAAATTCGGCTGTTATAGTTAGTTGAGCTAACTATAACTCGTGCCCCCGCAATGCACTGCTGATTTCACATATTTCATCATTCATGACATGGTCAGTGGCATCACTGATGACATCTCAAATGACATCACTGATGACATCATCATCATCCACGTGATAATCTGATGCACATTCTCAAAACCCTAATATAACCTTTGATACACCCACTCTAAAATACAGACTACCATTTTCGAAACCATAGCCGCACCAATACCAGTTACTACATAAGCACTCACTGATTCCTAGGTCTACACACATATCCACTCATTCACTCATTCACCCATACAGTCACTCATACATGCAGTCACTCATCAATACAGAATTATCATATGAACTCATTCGCCTATACAGACACTCACACACCCCCACTCATCCATAGAGCTACTTACACACCTAGTCAGTCATGCAAAGAATCAATCACACTCCCATTTACTCACCCATACAGTTATACACACACCACCTCACTTATTCATACAGATAGTAACACATACTTACTCTCTTATACAATCACTGATACAAGCACAAACTCATCCATACAGCCACTCTCACAATTACTCACTCTCACATATAGTCATTTATATACTCCAACACTCACATATACTGCCTTTCACATATGTAGTTACTCACAAATGTACCACTGAGACATCCATTCACTCACCAACACACCCATATACACACTCACCCATACAGCCCTTCACAGATGCACTCTTGAACCCATACACCCAGTGAATCACCCACTCACACATCTATGCACAGAGTCACACCCCCCCACACACCCACACAGATACTTAGGCACCCATTCAGATACTCAGACAAACAATCAATAACCATATAGACACTCATGTAGCTACTCACCAACCCATGCAGCCGCTTACACACCAAGTGACAGACTGATACAGACATTCACACAGTTGAGTCACTAACCCATGCATTCAGTAAGACATATTTAATCACTCACTTAAACAGTCAGTCCCACACCTACTAAATCATCCATTTAAACATACACCCACTCATTCTTCAATATACCCTGGCATATAAATAATCTATATAAAACATATTTAAACATTACAGAAACACACATTCACTAGATGATGTCATCAGTGATGTCATTTGAGATGTCATCAGTGATGTCATCAGTGATGTCACTGACCATGTCATGAATGATGTAATATGTGATGTCATCAGCAGTGCATTGTGGGGAGCGAGTTATAGTTAGCTCAATTAACTATAATGGCTGAATTTCTCTGGTTTTGTACAATTGCAATATCCAACTAACTATAACGTCCCTGAAACCTGTGGTCTTTTTCTGTGAATTTCTAAGGTTTTTTAAATGCCAATTTCTAACTATAATATCCCTGAAACCTATGGGTTTTTCAGTATATATATATATATATATATATATATATATTTCTCCAAATGTTGAGTCATAGACACAAACGTGGCGCACACACTTTGACAATATTTTAAGTTCTTTTATTCCGCTCCAATGGCAGACAAACGCGTTTCGGCCGTGCTGGCCTTTGTCAATGTCAAAGCATACAATGTTTGCATCGAATAAATGAACATTGTTCCACCCACGTCATCTTGAATTGAAATGAAAAGAGGACTGCGAAGCTCAAAAAACTCTTTCAAATAAAGCAGATCTAAATAGCTGCCATTTTGAACTAGTAAGGAAATGTTATGTTCCTGTACCTAGAGTTCTGAAAACATATATGCAGATATACATACAGCAAGCATGTCATCTATTCTTTTACAGAGTAATTCCTAAATTAATTCATTTTTTTACAGAGTAATTCCTAAATTAATTAGAATACCCTTTTTCCTGATATTACGCCCTGGATGGGCAGGGGCCATATATGCACATGCAAATACAGCAAGCATGTCATTTATTATTTTACAGAGTAATTCCTTAGTTAATTGGAATACCCTTTCTTCATGATATTTCGCCCTGAATGGGCAGGAGGCATGCTGTATATTATTTTCTAGAGTTATTCTTATTTCATTATTTCGAATCCCTATAAATAAAATAAAGCCCTAAATGGGCAGTTGGGACCGCAGAGTCTCAAATTCTATCGATCATTCTATGGGTTGGACATATTAGCAGTTAAACTCAATCAAGTTTCTTACAAAATATCAGTTCCTTAAGAGGGAAAAATTTTAACAAAAATACATATATATGTGTATTTTTTGTATCTTTTGTATTTTTTGAAAGCCCATGATCTGAATGTTTTAGAGAGCCAGAACTTCCACTTCTCTAAACAATAAGCATAAAACAATATTTTTTCCCTTTTCTCTTTCTGAACAGTATTACCGTTAATTCATTATGATGTTCTATATTTATCACAAAACATGCGATTATGATTCTTTTCTATGTTAGTTTCCTTAATCTTCACTTTTTCATCATTCACTATTCTTTTTGTTTTACTCATCCTATATTTTCTTCATATAGTGTTCCTTCATTCTGTTATATCTTAGTTGTTCTAAAAAATGTTTTCTCATTTTCTCTTACTTTAACCAACATGTATCCACATTTCTTCCTCACAGTTTAATCCATTCGGTGCCAAGGTACGGAGTTCTATAATGTATTTTGATTCTAACTGTCTGAGAGTTCTTATCCTGTCACCACCTCTTCTAAGGGGTGGGACTCGATCTAGGCAGAAGAATTTTAAGAGATTGCTATTACTTTTGTGCCTTTCGGCAAAGTGCCTTGCCACAGGATAGTTGTTGTCAATTTTAGTTATCGCACACATGTGCTCTAGGATTCTCTTCTTTGTCTGGTGTATCGTGCTCCCCACGTATCGTAGGTTGCACGGACACACCAGGCAATAAACTGTAAAGTCTGAATTACAGTTGAGTAGTTTGGTAACGTTTTTTGATTGGTCATTTCCAGGAATCAAATAGGTTTTTGTTACTGTGCTATTTTTACATGCCTTACATTTTAGGCATGGATAGAAGCCTTTGATATTATGATGGCCTGTATCCTTTTTTGAAAAATAGCTATGTACTAGCATGTCCTTTAAAGAAACAATTTTCCTATAGGTTATGCTTGGTTGTTTTGTCACTTGTTGGCCAATGATCATATCTGCCTGGAGCATACCCCAATGTTTTTTGAGAATTTTGCGGATTTCTCCAGAATCTGAGGAAAAAGTTAGAATGAGTCTAGTGGTGCCATCATTGTTTACTTTTGGGGGCTTACTTAGAAGATCTTCTCTTTTTCGTGTTTCTGCCCTTTCTGTTGCTGCCTTTAAGATATGCTGAGGGTACCCTCTCTGTCCGAAGCGTTTTACAGCTTCTCCAGTGGCTATTTTATAATTTTCTTTTGTGGTGTTGTTCCTTTTTAGACGAAGACATTCACCATATGGTATACTATTCACCAGACAGCATGGATGCTGACTGGTGAAATGCAGAGTTGCATTACCTGCCGTTGGTTTGCGGAATAGTCTTGTCTTAAGTGTGCCACTGTCTGCATATACCAAAAGATCTAAGTATGGTACTTCCCTTTCACTGATGGTCCCTGTGAAATGAAGATTGATATCATTTCTGTTCAAATTCTCAAGATATTCCTCTAGCTCTTGTCTATTGCCTGTCCATGTGAAAAATATATCGTCAATGAAGCGGGTCCAGATTCCTATCTTCTGTGCCCACGCTTCATTGGTACCTGCCCAGGCCACGTGCTTCTCCCACCAGCCCACGAAAAGGTTCGCGTAACTGGGGGCGAAGCACGTGCCCATTGCAGTACCCTGTTTTTGGATGTACAATTGTTCACCAAAGGTAAAGATGTTGTTGTTCAAACAGAATGACAAAAATTGTAAAATCATTTTGTTATGTTCTGTGTATTTTAGTGGTCTCATTTTCAGAAAGGATTTTATGGCCATTTCTCCCTGGCCATGGTGAATACACGTATATAAACTGATGATGTCAAGAGTAACAAGAAAAAAATAATTTTCCCACTTCATATTGTCAATTATCTTAATAAAATCAGTACTATCTTTTATATAAGACACTAGATCAAATACAAATGAGCACAGCACATTGTTCACCAGGATTGAGGTATTTTCCAAAAGACTGCCCATGGACGAGACTATTGGTCTCCCCGGGGGCTTTTTGTCATTTTTATGGAGTTTTGGGATATGATAGAAAGTAGGGGTAACTGGGTGTTCTGTTTTAATGAAATCATATTCATCTTGACCTAAAATCCCCTTAGTTTTCCAAAAATCAATCATTCCATAAAACTCAAGAATACTTTGATTATAATCTTTAGTTGTAATTTTCTCATAGCACACATGATCATTTAATTGCCTTAAAGCTTCCCGTTCATATGACACACTGTCTTGGATGACAATATTCCCGCCTTTGTCTGACGGTTTTATTACAATTGTCAGATCTTCCTGTAACGCTTTTATCGCTTGACGTTCTTCCAGTGAGATATTTTGATTTTTCTTCTTTGTTCCTTTGGGGTTAGTTCTTAAATTGTCCAAATCCTTGATTACCAGCTCATGAAAACTGTCGATCATATCATACGCTGTTCTTGGTATGAATCTAGATTTCTTCTTTAAATTAGTGACCATTCCTGTTTGTATTATTTCATTTTGTTCTAGAAATTCTGTGTCTCTTGTTGGTTGTATCAAATTGTCTCCTTCGATTTCTTCTCGCAGACCATGAAGGGCTCTTAAGGCTGGTAGTTCACTTCCGGTTAGTAGATCCATCGGGTCAATTGTCCGGTCCGGATCTCTCAAGGGTTTTGGAATTTTCCCATGGAACATTTTCTTAAGCTTTAGTTTTCGTATGAAAAGATAGAGATCAATCCGTGTTTGAACATAGTCCCATTGATTTGTTGGGCAGAATGACAGGCCCTTCCGTAGTACCTGCTCCTCTATTGTGTTAATTTTCTTTTCGATAGGTTTACTACGGTTAGATCTTCAGATTTTACTTTTTGTTGATTCCCCTTTTGCTTCTTGTGACCCTCGGAGTTTGTTGTGCATTTACCTTTTTTGCCCCTTCTTGTTTTCCTTTTACTGAATCTGGAGGTCTTGTTCTCTGTGGGAATTGACACCATGATTGTTGAATTACCTCGTATTCCTGGGGAAAATTTACTCTTGCTCCTGTGCTTTCTATCATATTAGATACACCCTCTGATTCAGATTATTCAGCGTCTATCTCTGACTCTGACGTATCTCTTGTTACTTCAACATTAGTTTTCTTTGCCTCTTGTATTGATTTTCTCGGGATGTCGAATTTCTTGGCAAATGTTAGAACCCTGCCAGACTCATAGTCATGTTGATCTCGGGCAAATTTTTCATGTTTACGCTTTCTTATTGTTTCTTCATACTTGAGTAAGTGTTGTTTCATTTGTTGCCTCAGGGTTTCAGCTGTTTCTGTTGCCGAATCCTTTGCGATGAGCCCTTCCAGTCTTCTTATTTCTTCCATTAATTTCACTCTGTCGCTAATCGCATATTTTATCAGAATTTCTACCATTCCGTTTGCTGATCTTGTAGTATGGTCTGACCATTCTAGTAGCAGATTAGGGTCCGGATTTTCATAGGATGGCACCGTGTATATTCTTAATCTTCGAGGGATACGATCAACCTCAAGATAGCGTTTTAAAGATGTTGATTCCCACCATTTACGCACTTCTTTTTCGTACGTCTTTTCAAGTATTTGAAATAACCCTTTCAATGAATTTGGTGGTACACTGCTCTCTTGCTTATTTTTATATTTACTTCCTTCATTAGCTTTCACTGTAAAGACTGTGGCGGCCGCCTCCAGTCTTTCCTCCTCACTAAAAAATAAAAAATAAATATATATATATATATATATAAAACCAAAGTTATCCTCAGTAGGAACGCCACACGCAGAGGATTCCGCACATCATCTCGCAAGCGGCAGCATGGTGGCAGGCTACTTGTCTTCCTTGTGGCCATACGCGTTTTGAGCTCCCATGAGCTCTTGATCACTGGCGGCGTGAAGCAGGAAACAAGCAATGTTAGAACAGCTGATTTTTATTGAATACAAAGTCCCGCCCCAGTGGGCGAGTGGCATGCTGGTAAAGGTAGTTCCAATGTTCTTTAACCAAGTGGATGCTGTTCCCACTTCACTTAAAAATGTTAATCCCTGTAGGGTAGGAGGCAACGCCAGCACTGCCTCCTGCTGTCAAGTCTCCAAGCGGATGAGGCTACCTCTGCCCAACGCGCACTCGTGGTTACGAGTACACAGGAACCGCTGTTCGCAGTCAGGGCATTCCCGCGGCTGGACCAGCCACATAAACACAAAACCAAAGTTATCCTCAGTAGGAACGCCACACGCAGAGGATTCCGCACATCATCTCGCAAGCGGCAGCATGGTGGCAGGCTACTTGTCTTCCTTGTGGCCATACGCGTTTCGAGCTCCCATGAGCTCTTGATCACTGGCGGCGTGAAGCAGGAAACAAGCAATGTTAGAACAGCTGATTTTTATTGAATACAAAGTCCCGCTCCAGTGGGCGAGTGGCATGCTGGTAAAGGTAGTTCCAATGTTCTTTAACCAAGTGGATGCTGTTCCCACTTCACTTAAAAATGTTAATCCCTATAGGGTAGGAGGCAACGCCAGCACTGCCTCCTGCTGTCAAGTCTCCAAGCGGATGAGGCTACCTCTGCCCAACGCGCTACCTCTGCCCAAGCTTTGGACAAACTCTTGAGCCATGCTTTCTGTTCCATTCCATATACAAAAGATGTCATCTATATATCTTAACCAAAGGACGGCGTGGTCTTTAAATAGTCTGATGTTGTTGACTACCTGCTCCTCCCACCAGCCGAGATATAGTCCTGCAAAGCTGGGGGCGAAGCAGGTTCCCATCGCCGTCCCTTGTGTTTGTTTGAACATTTGGTTGTCAAAAATGAAAAAATTCATGCTAAGACATAATGTAATCATGTTCATGATAAATTTTAGGTGAAACTCCCCTGTGTGTTTTTAACTTTTTGTGTTATTTTTTATCTTGGTTAGTGCACGTTTGATAGTTATGACAAATTTGTCTTTTATTCAATTTTTTACAGATGACTTGACGGAAATAATGAAAATTACGGGGAAGACTAGACATATCACTCTTATGTTGAAAAGATGCACACAGAGAAGGGTGTTAAAGCAATTACTTTTTTAATGCGGTGTAAGCATTTATCATGTCATATGAGCTCTTTATTGATCTTCTGAATGAGAGATTAATGCCCACTTGGGCGGCAACGCAAGCTACTCAATTGTTCACTTTTTTCTTAATATGAGTTGATTAACTTGTTTTAGACATTGTTTAAAACGAGTTATTTGTTTATAAATCTGCCTATGTTGAACCATTGATTCTGCCCACTAGGGCATGACTCAGCGAGGACTAGCAGAGCAATGGTATTTTGCTAGCATATTACGATGTGAGCACGAGCTTGTCAATACAGTTTGATTAATTCAAAAGACTCGGTACGTAGCAGTACACAGAGCTGCATTATACTGAAAAAGAATGAATTGTGCACAATTCAACTATAACCTGATTGCTTACGTTTAATTATTCATTTGTGAGTCAAGTCTCGTAAAATGTATCAATTGTTGATTTAAAATACGAAGATAGTATTTTTACTATGTTTTTTGCACGTGACCGGCACTAGCACTTTAACTATGCCTAACAAACACAGTCTGTTGCCCGTGAGAAAGGAGTGCGTGTAAACTCCGAAACGCGTCGGACCTAGTGTTTAATAAACACACCTTTGATTTGTGGCCACGGCTCCAGTGCTTTCTTTCGTCCTGACATTGGGAAAGTGAGACGCAGTGGATTTGCTGGTGATATATATATATGTATATATATATATATATATATATATATATATATATATAATTTTTTTTACATTACCTACTGGCGGTCGCCAGTAGGTAGTTATAGTTAGGACCAAGTTTCCATAGGAAGAGCATTTTTTGTTTTGCTTATAACTTTGATGTCGTTTGATGAATCTTCATGAAATTTTCCAAACAAATTCTTTGTTCATATCAGCTCCTATGTGGGAAGTTTGGGGGTGATTTGTCAAGGAGGGGCCGAGAAAATAGGGGGGTCCCAAAACATGTTTTCTCCATGTTCATTTCCATAGGAAACTTTAGACAAGGCTACAGGTCGAACGGGTGAACGGAATTACCCCAAGTTTGTCATGGAGAAGGGTCTTGGTCTAGAAAGTACGCTTTTGTTTATATGGTGTAAATCCGTTCAGTAGTTTTGGAGAAATATCAAAATTTACAGATATCAATATTTGGGAATTCTGCCACCTGATTGGACTAGGAAGTGTTGGCCGCCATTTTGTGAGTCCATTGAAGCGAGTAAGGGGAAAAAAGGGCAAAAAGAGTAGGAAAGAGGAGGGTAGGAGCGCTGTGAGGTCTGTGGGGTGGTTAGGGTGGTGCTGTTTTGCCTAGAGTGAGATGGTGCTGAGGTGCGGTGCCGGTACACTCGGGGATGAAACCGTGAGCTGATTGCTGTAAACTAATGTGCTCTGGGCGCTGTAGGATACTGGCCGCTGTAGTATAGCTGTGCAAGTGGTGTTAGTATGGGTTTAGAGTATAGCGGTGTGAGTTCTGTGGGGTGGTTAGGGTTTGCTATAGAGGGAGTATGAACTGAAGTACTCACCTCTAGCGTTGTGAAAGTGCTGTTTTGACCAGAGTGAGATGGTGCTGAGGTGAGGTGCCAGTACACCCGGGGATGAAACCGTGAGTTGATTGCTGTAAACTGATGTGCTCCTGGCACTGTAGCATACTGGCCACTGTAGCATAGCTGTGCAAGTGGTGCTAGTATGGTTTTAGACTATAGCGGGAGTGGGAAGCAAACTACTCACCCCTACCGGTCTGAAGACTCGAATGGAGTGTTTTAGCAAGCAGGAAAAAAGAAATAATCATGAAGAATATAATGCAGAATGTTGCAATGCCACAAAAGTCAAATGGTGAAATCAAGTGTGTTAGAATGAAAATAAAGGTAGGATACGATTACCACACTGTGCCAACCAGTTCCTAAACATTGCTGTGTTTTTGATCTTGATCGCCAGTTCGTGATCAGAGGCTGAGGATGAGCTAATTTGTGTGAAAGGGCTTCGTGGATAAGAGGCAGGCAGAGAGACGTGTGTACAAAGAATAGATGAGGTTTCAAAATGGATGTCGGGTTTAGGCTAATTTAGCAAGTAAATAGCGTATTTGCATAGGCCATACATCATCCATCCCTGGTTAGTGTGGAGACGCAAGGGCCAATAATGAAAACAGAGTTCAAATGCCTAAGCATACTTAGAAAGTTATTATATGAAAATAGTTCAATTGAAGTGTATTGAAAAATTTAATAGGAAAAAGTCAAAAAAGTTGGAAAAAATCAATCCAAGAATAAAGTGAATTTCTTACAAGTCTTGGAGATTGCAGTCTGGAAGTTCTTCAGTGGCTTGAGATGCGTAATGTTCCAAGAGGCGATTGTTGCCATTGTGTGAGAAAAGCGAAGCGATCAAAATCATATCCTCGAAGGGACAGTAATGTTCCTCGAATGTTGGTGCGGCAATTTGAATTGGCAGGCAATCTGCAATGTTGTAAAAGGTCGCACGTTGCAGATCGTCTTTTGCGGCTGCGCAGAAATCCCATTCCGCCAGGATACCTTTTTGCTTTGCATCCGCCATTGCTCCACTGCCCGAACAATCAATTTCATGGTTTTCAAGATACTCCATTACCTGCTGGATATTGGGAGCATTTGCTGGGATGCTGGCAAGGCATAGATTCATTCGCCAGTCGATTGGGCAAGTTTTGCTATAAAAAGATGGTTGTACTCAGATTGTATATGTGTAAATAAATGTCATGTCGTAGCTGGCTCCGATAATAGATAGAGGCAGGCAGCCGAAAAGTTGTTCCATTTTTTCACGGTATTGATGTAGCTTCGCGTAGAGGCGTATTCTGTCGGACATGCTTGTTACCACGGGGAGCGTAGCCATTTTTAACAAGCTAAAATAGTAGTAGGATGGCCGCAAACAGAGTGAGAATTATGGGCACTGTTGCTGTTATTCCAGAGATGATCGAATAAATGAAGTCTGGTATTAGACTAAAAACAGTTTGAAAGCCTGTGAGAAGGCCGGAGGAGACAATTTTAAAAAAGTGTGCCAGATCTTAAATGTCAGATGTGTTGAAAATTGTGTAACAATTCACAAAGTGTAATGGGAGGTTCATATTTAAAAAGGAGTGTATTTTACTTAAAGTTCATGCTATCTGCAGTCGATAAATTACTTTTGGATAAGTGAGGGACACTTCTGTTTGAAACAAAAGCGCTTTCAGTTTGCTCTGTTTAATAAAATCTGTTTTCTAAAGTAGGTACTGAAGGCCAAGTTGAACTTTGGGAGTTACTTTGTGTGGGTGAGAATAGAGATTGCCAGAGGAAGTTATCCGGTTTGAAACAGTAAGGACATACGGTATGCCAGCTCACATTGCGTAGCAGTCCATGTTATTAAGAAGCAGATAACTGCTGTTAGAAAGCTGTGTGAATGTTGGTCTGATTGTGGGAGTTGGCGTGCTTTTAAGCATCGTGCAGTTGGACATTGTTGCATAGTAATGAATGACATAGTAATGAATGACTGCCATTGTGGTAGCACTTTTCACCTGTGAGAAAAACTTCTGTATCCTCTTTAAGACAGCGATATGTAAATGGGAGAAACCACTGCTCGTACATAAACATGCTACCTTATATAATCACATACAACATGACAAACAACATGTACACCTAGCAGAAACAACGACACTACGTACTGTGGGAACCCTGTCTAGCCATGCACACAAACCAAACATGGCATGGCTCCTCTGCCACACAATGTAGAGTGTGGGGAGAGATGGGAGCAAAGTATGTGCGAAGTTGGCAAGTGATTCTCAATTATAAAAGTATACAATGCAAAGTGTTGAGGGGTTGTGCCGGAGAGACTTGAGTATGCAGAGCACAGACATTTACATGTCAACATACACTGATGGTCTATTGAGTGAAGTCAACAGTGAACGCAACCATGATAGTACAGTCAGTAGGGAAGATTACGAAAACATAGCCCGTATGTGCCCCCTCCCCCCCAAATCTTTAGCGTAGTGGGCTGGCTCGGCGTACGCAAGGCTAGTGTAGGGGTATGAATAAAAGGCAAATTTCTCTGGGTGTGGTTGTCTTCCGGAATGGCGAACATGTCTGTCAGGTCTGCGCTGCTTACACCGCCACGAGGCTGACGCGTGAGCGAGGGTGGCTGCGGGAATAATGCTCTCAGCCTGCTGCTACCCAGAAACTGTCATGGCCGCTGCGACGCACATGTGCCCCACAGTTCGCCTTTCGACACTGTTGTATGTGAAAGAGGGCCCACCACGTGCCGGTGGAAGCTTTTGGGCCGAGGTCTGCGAGCTGGGAAGGCTCCTGAGATCAACGCTGGCTGCCGCGACACAGGCAGACAGCGCCCAGCACCGTGAAGTGCTCTGTATACTACTAACACAATAGTCGAAGAGGTACCAACAGTGGAACGGTGTCTTGATCCCACAATGGACGATGTTAGAACTGCATCTGAGAGTGCAGATGAAGGTACTCCTTTCGACCTGCTGTAACCAACTCTAGGTCCCAACACTGGAACGGTGTCTTGATCCCACAATGGACGTGGTTAAAACTACATCTGAGAGTGGAGATGAAGGTACTCACTTTGATCAGGTGCAAGCAACTCTAGGTCCCAACAGTGGAACGGTGTCTTGATCCCACAATGGACGATGTCCGATATTAGCTGCTGCTTGTGAATTTTCACAGAAGTCCCTGCATTGACGTGCATCAGACTCTGTGCTTCCGTATCTAAGTGCTGCACATGATTATTGTGCTTGGTTGACACCAGTCGGTGGAGTACACCGCGGTACAGCAGGTCCGAACAGTGGAACTGGGTCTTGATATGAAAATGGACGATGTTAGAACTGCATCTGAGAGTGCAGATGAAGGTACTCCCTTTGACCAGGTGTAACCAACTCTAGGTCCCAACAGTGGAACAGTGTCTTGATCCCAGAATGGACGATGTCCGATACTATGTGCTGCTTGGTTTTCACAGAACTCCCTCTGTTGAGGTGCATCAGACCCTGTGCTTCCGTAGCTATTTGCTGCACATGATTATTGGGGTTGGGTGACTGCAATCGGTGGAGTACACCGCGGTACAGCAGGTCAGAACGGTGTCTTGATCCGAAAATGGACGGTGCCCGATATTACTTGCTGCTTGGTTTTGACAGAACTCCCTCAGTTGAGGTGCATCAGATTCTGTGCTTCCGTAGCTAACTGCTGCATATGATTATTTGGCTTGGTTGACTGCAGTCGGTGGAGTACACCGTGGTACAGCAGGTGGGACCAGTGAAACGGGGTGTTGATTCTGTGATTGAGGATGTCAGAAGTTAAAGTTTGTGATGAATTCTGTGTACCCACTCCGATTAGGTGCAACCAACTGCGTGCTTCTGAATCCAACGGCACGTGGCTGTGAGGCATTAATGACAACTGCCTCTGGCCTACAGGGCTCACAAATCAGATGGAGTGGTGATTGTTTAATTACAGAATCCAGTAGGCAACTAACTACAACGTCTATTGAAATAGTGGGTGGTATGTAGTATCTGGCATTGTTGTGTGTATGGTTTCAAAAATAGTAGTCTGTATTTTAGAGTGCGTGTATCAAAGTTTATATTAGGCCATCAGTATGTGCAACAGATTATCAGGTGGATGATGTCATCAGTGATGTCATCAGTGATGTCATTTGAGTGATGTAATATGTGACGTCATCACCAGTGCATTGCGGCCGCGCTACTTATAGTTAGCTCAACTAACTATAACGGGCGAATTTCTCTGGGTTTATGAGTCAAATGTCCAACTAACTATAACGTCCCTGAAACCTATGGTTTTTTCAGTGAATATATGTATATATGAAGAGGCTGTGCCTCGAAACGCATCGGGAAATCTGAAAATTCTGAGGAACTGCTGTCGGCTTGCCACTGCAATAAATCCCGTATGGGTAAGCTGTGACTGCGAGTGCATTCTTAAAAGCTCAGGCTCTTTGGGGAACAATTTATATATCTATCTATCTATCTATCTATCTATCTATCTATCTATCTATCTATCTATCTATCTATCTATCTATCTATCTATCTATCTATCTATCTATATATATATATATATATATATATATATATATATATATATATATATATTACCTACTGGCGATAGCCAGTAGGTAGTTATAGTTAGGACCACGTTTCCCTAGGAAAACCTCAACATTCTATTTTGAATAACTTTGGCGCCGGTCGACGAATCCTCGCGAATTTCTCAAAATAGGTGGGGCGCTACGCTCCGCTCCTACCCTGAAAGTCTCGGGGGGATTCGTCAAGCGGGGGCTGAGATAAAAGGGGGGTCCCAAAACGCGTTTTTCCCATGCATTTTTCCATAGGACCTTTAGAACGAGCTACAGCCCGAATGGCTGAACAGAATTACTCAAAATTTGGCAGAGAGGTAGTCCCTAGGTCAAGGAAGTGCCTTTTGTAGGTTTGGTGTAAATCTGTTCAGTAGATTCTGAGAAAATAGCCTTTAAATCAATATATATATCTGAGCCAGCTTACGGTACGCTTACCGTACGCTTACGGTAAGCGTACGGTGGCGTGCGCGAGCGCGATTCTGATTGGCTCTTAGATCTTAGTAAACATTCGAATCGGCCGAAACCAGGAAGCGGCGGCCGCCATTTTGTCTCTCGCACTGAGAGAGATTTTTAAAATCGGAAGCCCAAAAACATGTAAAGGGGCTGTTTTGACAACTCCCTCCCACATAGTCATGTTGAGGGAGTCCCCAAACATCCCCCAAGTGCAAAAACGGTTTTATTTTTTTTTCGGCAATTTCGCGGGGTACGCTTACCGTACGCTTACGGTAAGCGTACGGTAAAAAAATAAAAATAAAAAAAACACTATCCACACTTACCCCACCCCCTGTGCTTTTGGTGGCCGAAGGCCACCAAATGTGCTGGGCTTATTACAATGGAAAAAAACACTATCCACACTTACCCCACCCCCTGTGCTTTTGGTGGCCGTAGGCCACCAAATGTACAGGGCTTATTATAAGGGAAAAAAACTTAGCATTTAAAAAACCGTACTAATTCACTGAAAAAACCATAGGTTTCACACACGTTATAGTTAGGAATTAGCATTTAAAAAACCTTGCAAATTCACTGAAAAAACCATAGGTTTCACACATGTTATAGTTAGTGGAAATTTTACTGATAAAAAACCAATGAAATTGCCCCGTTATAGTTAGCGCAGGCAACTATAACTCACGCGACCGCAATCCTCTGCTGATGACATATGTGTCTTTATGAAAAAAAAATATTTGTAATATATGTATAGCTAAAAATGTATGGAAGAAGACATGGGCAAATAAGTGTCTAAATACAGTATTAGCATCAGCAGAGGATTGTGGTCGCGTGAGTTATAGTTGCCTGCGCTAACTATAACGGGGCAATTTCATTGGTTTTTTATCAGTAAAATTTCCACTAACTATAACATGTGTGAAACCTATGGTTTTTTCAGTGAATATATATATATATATATATTCACAGAAAAAAACATAGGTTTCAGGCACGTTATAGTTAGGAATTAGCATTTAAAAAACCTCAGAAATTCACTGAAAAAAACCATAGGTTTCAGGGGTGTTATAGTTAGCTGGACTTTTCACTTCTACAAAACCATTGAAATTCCCCCGTTATAGTTAGTTCAGCTAACTATAACTCGCGCGCCCGCAATGCACTGCTGATGACGTCACATATTACATCACTCATGACATGGTCAGTGACATCACTCATGACATCACTGATGACATCTCAAATGACATCACTGATGACATCATCCAGTGAATGTGTGTTTTTCTGAAAATTAAATATGTTTTATATATGTATATCTCAAGGTCGATGGAAGAATATATGGGTATATAAGTGTCTAAATGGATGATTTGTTTTTGAAAAATTGATTGTGTAACTGACTAAGTGTATCATAGTGAATACATGGCTTAGTGAGTAATGTTTAAATATGTAAATATCTGTATCAGTCTTTCACTTTGTGTATAAGTGGCTGCATGGGTTGGTGAGTAGGTACATGGGTGTCTATATAGGTTATTAGTTGGTTTTTGAGTATCAGTCTGAGTGTCTGCATGGTTCGGTGGGGGGTATTATGTAGTGCATAGGTGCATGAATGAGTGACTCACTCTTTGTATGTGTTGAAGACAGCATGTGTGCAGGACTGTATGGGTGGATGAGTGTGTGTATGGGTGTGTTAGTGAATGAATGACTGGCTCAATAGTGTCTTTATGAGTAACTACATATGTTTTAAACTAGTATATGTGACTATTGGTGTATATAAGTGAGTATATGTGAGAGTGAGAGATTGAAAGAGTTCCTGCATGAATAAGTATGTGTTTCTATAAGTCATTGTTTAAAAGACTAAGTATGTGTAAGTTTCCGTAGAAGTAAGTGTGGTGGTGTGTGTATAACTGTATATGCAAGTAAATGTATGTTTGATTCTTTATTAGCATGAGTGACTATGTGTGTGAGTAACTCTATGGATGAGTGGCATTGTGTAACAGGATGTATAGGTGTATGAGTACATATGATGACTGAATACATGTATGAGTGACTGTATAGGACTGTTGGTGAATGAGTGGATGTGTATGTGGATCTTAGAATTACTGAAGAGGTTGTTGTAACTGGTATTGGTATGTCCATTGTTTTGAAAAGTTTAGTCTCTATTTTTGAATGTGTGGATCAAAGGTTATATTAGGGTGAGAGGAGGTCTGCCACTCTATCACAAGGATGATGTCATCAGTGATGTCATCAGTGATGTCATTTGAGATGTCATCAGTGATGTCATGAGTGATGTCACTGACCATGTCATGAGTGATGTAATATGTGACGTCATCAGCAGTGCATTGCGGGCACGCGAGTTATAGTTAGCTGAACTAACTATAACGGGGGAATTTCAATGGTTTTGTAGAAGTGAAAAGTCCAGCTAACTATAACACCCCTGAAACCTATGGTTTTTTCAGTGAATTTCTGAGGTTTTTTAAATGCTAATTCCTAACTAGTGCCTGAAACCTACGGTTTTTTCTGTGAATTTCAAAGGTTTTTTAAATGCTAATTTCTAACTATGCCTACAGAGATAGGACATGTGAAGAAAGAAGATAAAATGCACAGAAAGAAAAAAAAGAAGTCAGAAAGAAGCAACAGAAGTCCTCAAAGATGAAGAAAAGTGCAGGAAGAAGGATAACGTGCAGAAAGAACAAAAAGAAGAGCAGAAAGAAGGCTTGTTGCAAAATCATCTTGTACTCTCAACTTTTTCAGACGGATACTGGTGGTAACTGAGTCTGACTAACCAGTCCTAGAGCCAGTGCTATGTTAAAAGACACTTAGAATACAGTGAAAACACCTACATACACTAGGGAACATTATGCGTTGGGGTCCCCCTGTGATTAGCATGACCTCCTCTGTAAGCCCCTAGTATATAATAGGGCAGGGGGATTAAAACTACCTCTTAAAACAGGCCATAGGGCATTTTTGCACACGTTAACTCAGGCCCCGTCCCCTCCCTTCACCACTGTGTAAACACGCCCTGTGTCCGTTTTTAGTTGGGAGATTGAGTTCATTTGAATCCTGAGGGTCCCTAGGGTCCAACTAGCCCACTAGGTACCTCCAGTAAGTGCCACAGAGCTGCGTTGCAGAGAGGTGTAAAAAGTGGCACGGCCTGGACCACCTCTCTGCAATGCAGCTCAGTGGCGCTTACTGGAAGCACTTGGTGGGCTAGTTAGCCCCCAGGGGCCCTCAGTATTGAAGGAAAATTATATACCCAATTTAAAACGTGCCATAGTGCGTGTTTGCACACGTCACCTCAGGCCCCGTCCCCTCTCTTCACCACTGTGTAAACGCGCCCTGTGGCTGTTCTAAGTTGAGAGATTAAGTCCCCTTGAATCCTAAGGGTCCCTAGGGTCAAACTAGACCACTAGGTACCTCCAGTAAGCGCCACAGAGCTGCGTTGCAGAGAGGTGTAAAAAGGGGCTTGGCCTCAGAACACCTGTCTGCAGCGCAGCTCCCTGGTGCATACTGGAGATGCCTGTTGGGCTAGTTGGCCCTCAGGGACCCTCAGTATTGAAGAGGAATTAATTCCCCAACTTACAACTCGCCAGGGGGCGCGTTTGCAGAGTGCTGCAAGGAGGGGGCGTGGCCTCCGGCACGATGCCAGTCTTTTATTTATTTTAATTTTTTAAGAAGGGGGGCTGTGTGGTTCCCCTTCTTATTCTAATTTATTGGTTCTGATGACCCCATCCCCCAGGGCCTGTCTCCTAATTATATTTTTTTTACCCAATCCCCAGGGCCGGCCACTGTTTTTTTATTATTTTTTAAAAATATATATTTATAGACACACCTAGGACATGCTGGACAAACCGTACGTACCTATCACCATGACGATTTGCGTGATATTCATTAAAAGGCGACTATGCATACAATGAATCCACGTGGAATGTATTTACACCACTAGTGAAGCTCTGACATGTCTGATGCCCTACCGTGCCTAATCCCGGTAGACACCCATGTCGTTTATTTATACAAACATGGGTAGCTATTGACGGGCACATTTATTATACATGCACACCAAGCCATTCAAAGGGGATTCGACAAAAATTCGACCAAAACTATGCAAGAAACCCCCCTCACGGTTAATAAAACACACATCCACTGCCGGATGTGTAATACTTTTTATTTTACTCTCTGGAAAGGGGACGAACATCACTTGAGAGTCACAGCGTGCTCCTGGCAGAGCCCAATGCTGTGTTACACCCACCATTGCCTGCTGAGTGCCACACACCTCTGTGTTGTATTCCACTAGCTAGTGCATATGCTAAGACACTCTCTAGCCCATGTGCACTGTAACACCACCCCGTGAATATGTTATGCCACACTTGTCTTCGCACGGGTTATATTGCCCCATCTAACGTGCCTTCCTCGATGCCTATGTTATAACGCACAGTGCTATGCCATACATATTACTATCTGGGATCCATATCTTTGTCACAGTGCATATGCAACGTTACACTCCCCAGCACATATTTTATATTACAACTTTAGAGACTAGTTAGGTTACACAACACTGCCCTGTGCATATTACACTCCAAGGCGCATATCGCATAGCACGCGCTAGTGCCTGTGCTATCTCGTGCTCTCCAATGAATCTGTCATTGCGCACAATGTATTGCATATTATATTTCACGCCCGGTTCATCTTATATCACACTTTTTGGTGCATAGTTTATACCATACACTATATCTAGTTTTCATTTTCAATCGTGCTCTCAGGACTATGTTCTATATAACACTGTGTTCACCTACCCTTTTCACGGGCATTACATTTTGCGATAGGGGGTGGAGGGTCAGGGGGTGTTTCTACCAAGTGAGCCCGGAGTCACAGTCACAAACGTCCTCTTCTTCCTGAATAAAAGTGAGATTATGCTGCATACTTGTTCATTTTTTAAGTAGTTCGCACAGACACACGTTTTAAAAACAATAAAGTTCCTAATACCCGCCTTCTCTGAACAGTTAGCTTGCTGCCCCATCCCCCTCCTCCCTATCCTCTGTGGTGTGAATCCATGGACTAGCCTCCTCCCTCCTGCCATGCATGGTCTGATGTGCTGCCACTGCCCTCAATTTAGTATGATGTACCAGTCCACTCCTCCTGCCCTCCATTGCCCAATTCTATGCCCCATCATTGACCTCCTGCTTAAACTCTGTGCTTAGCTTGCTGCCCCTATTCTCCTTCCCCCTGCCCTCCGATGTCTTTGTGTATGCCCCTGCTCCATCCTTTTTGCCCACCATGTTCCATGGACCTGCCACTCCTATCTACTCTGAGTGTTCTGTTTAGCTGCCACTCCCCTCCAACCTGCCTAGCATTGTCAGATGACTGTAACCTGTCCCTGCCACCTCCACCCTGCCTGTCCACATGCCATGCCCCTATCCTCTTCCTCCTGTCCTACATGGTCCATTGTACTGCCACACCCTTCTGCCCTCCCTGGTCTGTTGTGCTGCAACTGCTCCTCCTGCCTGCCCCGTGCGGTCTGTTGTGAGGCCCCTTCCCCTGAACTTTCTTGTCTGTGCACAGGTCCTGACCCTCCCTTCTATCCTCCATCGTCCTTTGTGCATGCCCCTGCACCCTCTTTCTTGCCCATCATAGCCATTGTGCTACCACTAACCCTCCCACGTGCCATGCATGGTCTTCTGTGCTGCCATGGCCCCTCCCACCTTCCCTGTGTGGTCAGTTAGCTGCCCCTGAACCCCTCCCACCTTCCCTTCATGGTCTGTGTGTATGCCATCACAGTCTCACTGTTGCTCTTCATGGTGTGTCTTGCTTCTAGTGCCCATCCTGCCTGACCTCCATGGCTATCTTGCTGCTCCTGCCCTGCCCCCTTGCCCCCAGCCCTCTGTTTACATGTGCAGACCCCTACTCCCTCCCTCCTGGCTTGTCTGTTCCATTGTAATGCACCTGATCCATCCCTCCTGCCCTTTATGGTCTGTTATGCTGCAGCTTTCTCTCCTGTCTGCCCATTATGGTCCTGCCTCTTGCCCCTCTGTTCTCTGTTGTCCATGTGCATGGTCCTGTCCCCTCCCTCTTGCTTTCTATGGATTGTTGTGCTGCACTCCCGTCCCGCATGCCCTGTGTGGTGTATTGTGCTGCTGCAAACCCTGATGCCTGCCCTGCAGGGTCAGTTTGGTGCACCTCTCCATGTCCCTCCTGTCCTCTGTTATCCAAGTCCATGTCCCTACCCCATTTCCTTCCATGATCCAATGTACCACACTTGCGAACATTTTGAACTTGGTAAGAGGGAGATTTTGAAAAAAAAACTGGGGTATTGATTTTCCCCTTTGAGTTACATTGAAGAAGAGGAGATTGTAGACAGGAGACAGATAAAATAAAGCCCATTTGAGCTTAAAAACATTGGACGTTTCCTGGCTGAATCGGGTCTGTTGGCATGTATGGTTGTACTACCATTGCCTCTTCCTTCTGCCCACAATGGTCTATTACATTGCCACAGCCTCTCTTGCAAGTCCTGTATTGTTGGTTTGTTGCCCCTGCTCCCCTTTCCACTGCCCTCCATAGTCTGTTGTGCTGCCACGGCCCTTCCTGCCTGCTCAGTGTTGTTAAATTGTTGCCTTTGCACCCTCCTACCTGCCTTCAATTTTCAGAGTCCGTGCCCCTGGCCTCTGCCTCTCAACAGTATCCTAATGAACAACTAGATTGCTAACATTCTATATTTATTACAAAAGTGTGGAACGCCTGACGTCATCTTGATGTAATCAAAACTGTAATACCTAGAGCATTTCCTTTAGAAATTACATATATGAGAGGGTCTTATTGGCATCAAAATTATGGTTAGTGCTCTAAAAGACTAAAATAAGGACATATTTTCTGAGTTTTCAAATAGCGAGAAAGCAGTTTTAAATTATTTGTTACCTTTATGTTTTTTTATCCAGTTGACCACTTGATTAAATGTTGCACTTAGGGGAGAGGATGTGGTGTTACTTCCAGAACTGCCGACTTTGCAACTGGGGAACCAGGTTGGAGTTTCTACTTCAGCTCGACATTCTGTGATTCTGGTCAAATCACTTAGTCTCCCCATGTCTACAACCAAAATGAATTTGTTCTTGTGCTCATGTAAAGCACTCCAATACCTGACAAGTCTGCACTATATAACACTGCAAAAACACAAAATAATAAGTGTTTTGCACACTTCTGTCATTGGGCCATATTTGGGCTACATCTGGGTGATTTTGGGCTACATTTGGACTCTTTTGTCTCCGGTGGCCATCTTGGGAGATTTATTTGTTATGAAGTTTCCTAATTTCCTCATGTACTGCAGTCTCCTCAGAAGGAAATGCTTTCAGTTTTTTACTTTGATTCCATCATGAAGGTATTCAGATATGTCACACATTTGCCATAAATTCTGAATGTTAGCACTCTAGTTGCTCATTAGATCACTGTAGTAAAACTACTGTTCACCATGGAAGTCTGCTCCTGGTATTAAAAGTGCATGTTTCAGTCTGCATGTCAGAATCTTTTAATGAAATAGAAGAGGATTTGAGAAGTCACTCAAAATGTGCCCTCATTTTCTTTCTTCAGCATTAATCATAATTTCTATGGCAAAACGAACCCCCTCATTGTGTTCCTTTTTAAATTAAATGTTTTAAGTGTTACCAGTTTATTCCAATCAAGATGGCTTCAGTTGTGCCATACTTTTGTCATAATGAAGACAGTAAGCGCTCTAGTTGTTTTTAAGAACACTCTGGGACATTCTGTCATTGGGCTATACTTGGGCTACATCTGGGTGATATTTGGGCTACATTTGGGCTCTTTTGTCTCTGGTGGCCATCTTGGCAGACTTATTTGTTATGAAGTTTCCTAATTTCCTCATTTACTGCAGTCTCCTCAGTAGGAAATACTTTCAGTTTTTTACTTTGATTCCAAAGGCATTCAGATGTGTCACACATTTGCCATAAATTCAGAATGTTAGCACTCTTTTTGCTCATTAGATCACTGTAGTAAAGCTACTGCTCACCAGGGAAAACTGCTGCTGGTATTGAAAGTGCATGTTTCAGTCTGCATGTCAGAATTTTTTTAATGAAATAGAAGAGGATTTGAGAAGTCACTCAAAATGTGCCCTAATTTTTCTTTCTGCAGCACTAATCATACTTTTTATGGAAAAATGAACCCCCTCATTTTGTTCCTTTTTAAATTAAATGTTTTAAGAGTTACCACTTTAATCCAAGCAAGATGGCTTCAGGTGTGCCATACGTTTATCATAAGTAGGACTGTTAGCGCTCTAGTTGTTCTTTGGAACACTCTGGGAAGCTGTAGTAGAACACAAAGGAATCAACTGACAGTCTCTGCCCTTGTAGGATGTACATGTTTTACTGAGAATGTCAGACTTCATTCTCACATGACTGAGAAAGATAATGTGAATTTACAGAAAATAAGCTCTCAGTTTAGCTTATAGATCACCTTCCAAACCTCTGTGGGAAAAGCATGAGAAAATATTTTTCTCTCAATCATGATATCCCAGCAGAAGGCTTTTTCACATGGTGAAATCACCTTAGAACATACCACAATTCCTAAAATGAGTATGGTACCATCAACAAATGATTTATAATGTAACTAAAGTCTTAAAACCTTCTATTAACTGCAATGCTTTTTAATGAGGTGCTATCATGTATATTGGTCCCAAGATGGCTGCCAACACTTCTTGGATGAAGTGCTGACAGCCAATCAGATCTCAGGAAGAGATGTGTGGTTAGGCTCCGCCCACATATATATATGATTTTACTTTTGATTTTCTCAGGAACTACTGAACAGATTGACACCAGACCTGAAAAAGGCACATCCCTGACCTGAGGACTACCTCTCTGCCAAATTTCAAGTAATTCTGTTCAGCCGTTTGGGCTGTACCTTGGACTAAAGGTCCCTATGCATGGGAAAAACGCGTTTTGGGACCCCCCTTTTATCTCAGCCCCCGCTTGACGAATCCCCCCGAGACTTTCAGGGTAGGAGCGGAGCGGAGCGCCCCACCTATTTTGAAAATTTTGCGAGGATTCGTCAACCGGCGCCAAAGTTATTCCAAATAGAATGTTGCGGATTTCCTATGGAAACACGGTCCTAACTATAACTATCTACTGGCGACCGCCAGTAGATAATATATATATATATATATATATATATATATTACCTACTGGCGGTCGCCAGTAGGTAGTTATAGTTAGGACCACGTTTCCATAGGAAATCCGCAACATTCTATTTTGAATAACTTTGGCGCCGGTTGACGAATCCTCGCGAATTTTTCAAAATAGGTGGGGCGCTACGCTCCGCTCCTACCCTGAAAGTCTCGGGGGGATTCGTCAAGCGGGGGCTGAGATAAAAGGGGGGTCCCAAAACGCGTTTTTCCCATGCATTTTTCCATAGGACCTTTAGACACAGCTACAGCCCGAACGGCTGAACAGAATTACTTGAAATTTGGCAGAGAGGTAGTCCTCAGGTCAAGGAAGTGCCTTTTGTAGGTTTGGTGTAAATCTGTTCAGTAGATTCTGAGAAAATAGCCTTTAAATCAATATATATATCTGAGCCAGCTTACGGTGCGCTTACGGTGCGCTTACCGTACGCGTACGGTGGCGTGCGCGAGCGCGATTCTGATTGGCCTTTAGATCTTAGTAAACATTCAAATCGGTCGAAACCAGGAAGCGGCGGCCGCCATTTTCTCTCTCGCACTCTGACAGGGGGTTGAAAAACCAAGTGCAAAAACATGTAAAGGGGCTGTTTACACAGCTCCCAAGCACCTAGCCATGTCGAGGGAGTCCCCAACGATCCCCCAAGTGAAAAAAGGCAATTTTAATTTTTTCGAAAATTTCGGCGATTACGCTTACCGTACGCGTACGGTAAGAAATAAAAAAAAAATAAAAAAAAATATCCACATTCTCCCCACCCCGTGTGCATAAGGTGCCCGAAGGGCACCTTTTGTGCATGGCTTAATAGAGCAAAACAAAACATATATTTTACCTGTCACAACGATGCTCATCATATGTCCTCCATGTGCGCACGGTGCGCGAAGCGCATCGTGCGTTCATGGCCCATCTAGCGTAACGTGGGCACACGGTGCGCGAAGCGCACCGCGTGCTCACTGTGCGCCCACGGTGCGCGAAGCGCACCGTGCGTGCACGGAACGAACTGCGTTAAGTGGGCGCGCACGCCACAAATGGCGTAAAGTAACTTAGCATTTAAAAAAACGTACAAATTCACTGAAAAAACCATAGGTTTCACACACGTTATAGTTAGGAATTAGCATTTAAAAAACCTTGCAAATTCACTGAAAAAACCATAGGTTTCACACATGTTATAGTTAGCTGGACATTTTACTGATAAAAAACCAATGAAATTCCCCCGTTATAGTTACTGTAGGCAACTATAACTCACGCGACCGTAATCCTCTGCTGATGACATATGTGTCTTTATGAAAAAAAAATATTTGTAATATATGTATAGCTAAAATTTAATGGAAGAAGACATGGGCAAATAAGTGTCTAAATACAGTATTAGCATCAGCAGAGGATTACGGTCGCGTGAGTTATAGTTGCCTACAGTAACTATAACGGGGGAATTTCATTGGTTTTTTATCAGTAAAATGTCCAGCTAACTATAACATGTGTGAAACCTATGGTTTTTTCAGTGAATATATATATATATATATATATATATATAGATATCAACAGCTAAAGTCGCGGGTCTCTCTGTCACTTAGTAGCGGCGGGCTCGAGTGAGGTCGCAAACCTCTCAATACTCCACACGATTTTTACTTCATCCGTAAAAATACAACTCAAGCCCAAATCCATTAAGTGTGAAAATGTATTCAAACATGATAGCAAGAACAACGCCCGACCCGTTTCGGTGCAGCCGCATCTTGGTCACGGGTCAAGGAATTGTTTGTCAAATCAGAATAGAAATAGTGCACAGTGACTAAACATAACTGTAGGACTACCAATCCCAATGTTCAACATGGCATCCATTTTGTAATGTGTTTATAAAGCAGCTGAAACTTACATATTCTCAAGTTTTAAGTCAACTGAAAGGTATAACAACATAACTTTTGAACTGGAATAAATTTGATATATATAAATCAAAATATTTCATACAATATAATTAAATGACGAAATTTCAACGGCCATCCTATAAATAATGCCCCAGTGGGCCTATGACAGGGGTGAAAGATGATTCGTGCAATTCTGCCCCAGTGGGCCATGTTTAAAGATTGGTCATCCATTTTATCAATTTTAACACAGCTTATAGCACATTCTGACCCGGTCATAATTCATATAAGAGTTCATATATATCCTTTTGGTTAACAGAATGTTAATGACATTGAATGGGATATATTACTCCAAGATAAAATACTGAAAGACAAACTAGGCTCTCACCCAGCAATAACATATAGAAAAGGTAAATCCATAAAAGATCAAATAGTGAGAAGTCATATGGAAAATAAACAACTAACCTGGCTGGCGAGAAAGGGAGGATTCCAC
Organism: Triturus cristatus; assembly: GCF_964204655.1. Lineage (NCBI taxonomy): Eukaryota > Metazoa > Chordata > Amphibia > Caudata > Salamandridae > Triturus > Triturus cristatus. The sequence continues at coordinate 395,552,579 of NC_140588.1, read as the reverse complement.
AAGTGTGGTAAATGTAAAGCTTGTAGTTACAGTGATAATGTGAGAGAGGTGACACTACAAAGAACAAATAGAAAATGGAGCATTCGGAAACATATTCAATGTAACACAGAATTTGTTGTCCATGATATCACCTGTCATTGTGACAAGTGGTACATAGGCTCAACTACCTTCCCTGTCAAGAAGAGGATACTCGAACATTGGCGAGCGATCACTAACAAAGACTTTTCCTACAGTACTGCAAAACATTTTAATCAACATCATGATGGAGACTGGCCAAATACTTTGCACTGGATACCATTCCAAAAAACCCAAGAGGGGGCAATAGAGTCTTGGCCTTACGTAGATCAGAATCTAAGTTCATTCTCCAAGCTGGCAGTATCGCCCCTATAGGGTTGAACATTGATGAAGAAATGCATGTGCATCTCTAAATCTGTTTACTTGGCAATCTCCTGATATCCCGATAGGAATTCCTGTTCTGTAATGTTTTAAACTTTTCCCTTCTATACATTTTCTTGACTTGCTCAGGTTTCCTTAGCTTTCTTTATTTTTCCTGATATTGAGGTACTATGTGAGAATTATAATATGGGAGGAAATGTATATAACAACTTTTGTTTATGGGTTTATAGATCACTAGGTGTGAACCTCTTACTAATCATGTTTCCCTTCTCTGTTTGTCTCCATATAGATTGGACCTGATGGAGTGAGTGTGTCACCAACTACTGATAAAAGTTACGTGCATGGAGAACATGTGTTTGTATTTATAAACACACTCTCCTCTAATAGACAACTAATCTAGACACCAGATAATAGGATTTCGCAATCATATAGTACTGAATATAGAACCTTATGTGTGTATAAATCTCTTTTTCAAGGTACTAGACCTGAGATAATGATGTTCTAATTAGATTTTAATCATATGCATATTTGGATACTAAGATTTGTCTAGACCTCTGAGTAAAGTTTTTGGTGCATTTTTTTGTTCCCAGTATATATTGTATTATCAACACCATACATGGTATTATAGATTTAGGTACTATACCTAAATTAGTGTTCACAATGAAAAGCTACAAAGTACAATCTGAGCAAGCTCACTATTATGATTTTCGTTATTATTGAAATGGTATATAACAATGTTTGGTTACTTACCTAGCCTCTGGATGGTGGTGAAATCCAGAGTCTTTTCTTTATTTTTGTTATCTGGAAAAGAGCATTTAAACCTATGCATCAGAACCATGGCCATGTGACCAAGAGCTGGATAGCTCGAAACGCGTCTTTTTGTGCCCGTGAATGAAGGATTATTTTGAAGTACTGGATCGGTGTGGCTCTTCGTCTTTATATTGGAAGACTTTCCGGTTTGATATATATATATATGTTTATATATATATGAAAAAACAATAGGTTTCACACAGGTTATAGTTAGGAATTAGCATTTAAAAAACCTTGCAAATTCACTGAAAAAACCATAGGTTTCACACATGTTATAGTTAGCTGGACATTTCACTCGTACAAAACCATTGAAATTCCCCCGTTATAGTTAGTTCAGCTAACTATAACTCGCGCGACCACAATCCACTGCTGATGACGTCACATATTACATCACTCATGACATGGTCAGTGACATCACTCATGACATCACTGATGACATCTCAAATGACATCATCCTTGTGTAAGGGTGGCAGACCTCCTCTTATCCGAATATAAACGGGGGAATTTCAATGGTTTTGTACGAGTGAAATGTCCAGCTAACTATAACATGTGTGAAACCTATGTTTTTTTCAGTGAATTTGCAAGGTTTTTTAAATGCTAATTCCTAACTATAACGTGTGTGAAACCTATGGTTTTTTCAGTGAATTCGCAAGGTTTTTTAAATGCTAATTCCTAACTATAACGTGTGTGAAACCTATGGTTTTTTCAGTGAATTTGCAAGGTTTTTTAAATGCTAATTTCTAACTATAACGTGTGTGAAACCTATGGTTCTTTAAGTGAATTTGTAAGGTTTTTTAAATGCTAGTTTATCTATGTATTATTATATTTTTTATATATTTATTTTACAATAAACTACCTATGTATATAGTTATAGATTGACTGTATCCTGTAATATGGAATGGCTCAGCTCTTTCTTTTTGAATTTGGATAAAGTTGAACAGCATAGTTAATATCTTTTATAAACTTATAAACAGTTTAAAATGTTGTTTTTTTTTGGAGGGTTTTTAATGGGGAGCGCACCGTGCGCGCACCGGCAATATTTTTTATTAAAGGAAATGGTTTTTTTAAATTTACGAGGTCCTTTAGGGACCCCCTAAGAAGGTCTAGGGGGTCAGGGAGTGTCTTCCCTGCCTCCTTTTCATGTTTTAGAAATCGAGTTAAAAGTAATTCATTTCTGATGCGTGCGTGCACCGTGCACGCATGCGTGCGAACACCGTGCGCACACCGGCAATTTTTTTAAATTAAACGAAATGCTTTTTTTTTATTTACGAGGTCCTTTAGGGACCCCCTGAGAAGGTCTAGGGTGTCAGGGAGTGTCTTCCCTGCCTCCTTTTCATGTTTTAGAGTAATTCATTTCCAATCCGTGCATGCACCGTGCGCGCATGCGTGCGAGCACGGTGCGCGCACGGTGCGCGCACGGCAAGTCATGTGATTACGAAACAACACTTTTCATTGGTTCATAGTAGTTTCTGTTCCAGAATCTTCAAACACCACACCCACTCCCCTCTATTTCTTCTTATTTCCTGAGAGAAGGTTGCTGAACAGCTACTCGAGTGAAATCTTACTTGAAAATGGCAGAACAGCAGTCAACTTCAGGGAGTGAGGAGGAGACCTTTGTGGAACCACCAAGGAAGAGCAAACAAAAACACTCTTTCATCTGGAATTATTTCACCTTTCCAGAGGGCCAAAAGAAGGTGAATGCGCCGAAGGTGACATGCACTATTTGCGGAAGTGTCTTATCTAGAGAAGATCCGAGCAAGAAATACTCCTTTAGTATTTATTCAATGCTGAGGCACTTCAAAACAGTGCATCCTATACGCTATGCTCGAGAAACAACTAGAGCCCTAAGGGACAACCCTCCACCTGCTCAGCCGAGCACATCATCTGCGGCCGCAGATTCACCGTGCACCAGGCCACTGGACATCCACCCCCTTTTCCAGAAGGTGCACATACATTGCAATGTGTGCAATGCTGTTATTTGTTACTGTGAGAGCAGCATAAACTTGATTGAAAATAGAATACAGCAGCACACATGCTCCAGCCCATAATTCTTTTCCTTTTTTTTTGTTCCTACTGAACAGTTTTTCATTACCAGTCTTTTTATGGTGCTCTAAAAAAATCTAAACAAAAAAGCCAAAAAAAACACTCACTTCACTTCTCCAAGAAGAGGTATATTCCTAATATACTGTGTTGTAATTTTAATGAATGAATGTGTAGTGTATACATGAATGATTGAAATGATTGAAATGACTGAGTGAAGAGGAGGAAAGGACAGACAGAATGAGTGAGAAAAGGAAGTGAAAGACTGACTGCAACAAAAGGACTAAGGGTAGAGGATACAGGTAAGAAGAGTGAATGAGTAAGGTAATGGCAGTGAGTAATGGAGAGTGATGGAGGGGAAGTGAGAAAAGGGGAGTAAGGGACGGAGATAGGAAAAGGGAGTAACAGATGAAGCGGATGAAGTACACCAGGGTAAAGGGATTGAAAGTAAGAGAAGTGGAGTGATGGTGAGATAAGGGGTATGAGGATTAGAAAAGGGGGTAAGGGAAAGTGAGAGATGGGGAGTGAGGGGATGGAGGGATTTAGGAAACTGGAGTGAGAGAAAGGGAGTCAGGATTTCAATGAGCAAAGGAGAGTGAGGGAGCGTGAAGGAAAGAATGCGAAAAGATGAAGGGGTGTGAGATACAGACAGGAGGAAGTGAAGTGGGAGAATAGGAGTGACTATGAGTAAAGGATAGTGACAGTTAGGGAAAGTGAGGGAAGGAGAATGACGGAGAAGGTTAAAAAATTAACATAGATGGAAAATGAGTGATGGAGAGAGGAGGAGTGGTAGAAACAAAGGGGCAGATTTATGTTAGACTTGCGCCACTTTTATGCCGCCGTTGCGTCACTTTTGTGACGCAGCGGCGGCGTAAACCCTGTGCCATGTTGCGCCCTGTTTACATCGTGATGCATCTATGGAGATGCGTCACGGTGTAAAGCCCTGCGCCACATTAAACCTGCGTCAGGTTTAATGTATGCAGGGTGGGCGTTCCAGAGGAAAAAGCCTCGGAAAAGTGACGTAGTGAAATCTGCTGCGTCAAAAAACGTAAGGCATGACGCAGCATGTTAGGTATGGGCAGCCTCTAAACATTGCTGGAGTTGCGTCGTGCTTGCGACACGACTCCAGCAATGCGCCGCCCTTACGCCATCAGATGCGTCACGCATCTGTTTATCCTTGCGCCACGATGCGCTGCATTGTAAATGCGGCGCATCTGTGGTGGCGCAAGGGTAAACTTGCGTGACGCATCTTTCCTGGCGCATCCCTGCTGATTTGCAGGGATGCGCCAGGAAACATAAATCTGCCCCAGAGATGTTAAGGAAATTAAGGGTAAGACAGACAAAGGGAGAGAGACAGAAACAGAGACAGAGAGCAAGGAACTGAGAAGGAGTAAGGCAGTTAGAATGACTGAGACATATGGAGACAGGGAGAGAAACATGGTTGAAAAAATAGTGATGGAGGCAGTAAACCTAGGGGAGTAGTAGAGAAGGAGTGAGGGAGTTACGAAAGAGCAGTAAAGGAAGAAGAGAGAGGGAAAGGGAATGAGAAAAGCAGAGTGAGGAGAAGTGAAGAAAAGGGAGCATGAAAGTGAAGGGGTGAGAAATACAGATATTTTAAACTTACCTGACCAACAAAATAACTTAATTAGAAATAAATGTTTTTTTTAATTACAAGAAAAATGGATTCAATTTCCTAAATTTTCTTTCTCGATCTGAAAAAAAAGAAAAAAAGTAGTAATATTTAACAATACATTTTAGAATACAGTACACATATTTTCATATTTAACAAAGTAATTTTTTGCCCTTTTTTTGCTGTTTTCAGAATCTATTGAATTTCACTGAAAATAGTGATATCAATTGCATTCATCACTTAACAGCGGGCAAAAAAATAAACAATCTGAAAGATTGTTTAAAAAAGCCCTGAATCTATCCTCAGTAAAACATACCTTGATAGAAATGTAACATATATATTAAAAATATCTTTTAAGAACAATAACTATTTGCAATAAATAACGTCTGTAAATCTTGTTGCTTAAGCACATACACCAAAATAATATCTGTCAAAGAAGTCCACAATAAAAACATTTACCTTTACATGAGGCCAAATTGTAATTTTTAAATCCTTTTTAGGTGAAATATCCAATGGTAATCCTATAAAATCGAAATAATGGTTTCTTCAGATGCTGCAATTTGTATCTAAAATTTTGGTTTTAGAAAAATTAAGTAGGAATTTGGTAATTCTGCAGGCAAACTTTGCTTGAAAACCACTTGAGAATCATTACACAGTGTCCAGCCTTTTTCACATTTTAGGTAAACTGTGTAATGACCAGAAGTTATAGAAGGTCCATCATGGAAAATTATTGCAACTGCAACAAAAGTCTTTCCTGATATTGATAATTGATTTCCTACAAACTTCTTTATTAAAGTGTCCAATTTTGTTCCATCAGCTCTACAACGTTGCATCATTAAAATTATATACTGTCCTTATTTCTTTAAAAATAACGTTGATAACATTTCCAATATACATTGAGAACATTCCATGTTGTGATTTGCATCTTTAACTAATTTACTAAAAGTCACTGATTTACTCTCTGGTAATGTTAAATGTATGAACCTTTCAGAATCAACATTAGTGCTGCATGTGTTCATACAGTTTTCACAACAATGTTCCCATTTATAAGAGAGACCAAACATATTTTCTATTTCTACCCCTTCATCTTCCAGTACCATAGGCATATACATTAAGAATTCCTGTGCATCTTGCTGGACATTTTGAGTAAACTGTGTACATCCAGAACATACATCTAAAAGATTTCTAACATCAGAAGCACTTTCTATTTTAGTTTTATCATTACTCAACTTCTCATAAAGGAAACTCAGCAGAGAACAAAATCATTTTTCATGATTTAGTATTATCTGCTCTTGCAAACGTTCTAGATAAAATACAACATTCAGCACTACATTAGCATAGCAGTTGAGACCAGAGCTATTTTCAAAATGACAACCAACAACCTCTTCAACATTGTCCTTTTTCTTTTTGCTTGCAATCACATCACTCTCCTTTTGTTTTCTCTTCTGTACATCCTCATTACAGATATTCTCAATTCTCCTTTTCCGACAAACAACACGTTTTTCAAACACAGGATACTGACCTAAATGAGGAGCATAGCTTCTTCTTAATCTATTATACTCCTTTACACAATTTGCATCAGCACTAACTTTTGAGTCATCAAAGTCTATCATGAATAAACCAGATAATTTTTTCACTCGTGACAAAGCAACATATGCCATACCTTCTTTAAACACACTAGATCCAATGTTTACAAAAGCACTATCTACAGTTAATCCTTGAGATTTGTGAATAGTTACAGCATATGCTCGAGAAAACGGAAACTGCTTCCTACGTACATATAAGTCTTTCACAAGCAAAAAATGAACTGAACAACGACTAATGTCTTTAACCTCTTCAATCTGATCAAATTTTATTTTTAAAAATTCAATGCCATCTTTTTTCTGGTAATTAACAAAACCCACAACTTTACCCATAGCTCCATTCACTAAACCTTTTTCTACATTCAAATTAGTCTTAAAATTACTCGACAGTTCATACATACATAAAGATTCTTTTCTAAACCAGCTGTTTTCGATATGTTTTTCTCTAGAGAATCCAATTTAGTTTTCAATTTGCCTGTCAATATAATAGTTATTCCTTCATGCTGTATTTTCTTCCGACTTTGCATTGCCCGAACGAGATGTTATTGACGTGGCCACGGAATTCATTTCCCTCGCAACTTTGAGACGAACAACCAATTCGTACCGTGACCTGCATTCCCGGAACCCTACACTCGTAGGCATTGTCCTACCACCTTCGAACTTTGAAACGTGTCCCTCAGGATTATTCTGGTTTCGCCACCCATCCTAGACGCCCCCCTATGATCCCATTTTGTTTCATTGAGGCATTTGAATATGGGCAATTTAATTGATTAGTCCTGATGATGATCCGATATCCCCCTGATATGGATCGAAACGCCGTCGACACAGTTGTCTACCTTACACATTCGATTCTTTGCATATAACGTATTGTGAAGGTGACAGTATATGTACCAGATGTTTCGCTACTCTATATATTTTTCAGATAGAAACATCCTTGAAATTGCCTGAATGTGTTTCACATGTTGTCCTTACGATATGTAAGTCTCAGGATACAGGCTTGTATCCCACTAAGATTGTACTTACATTCTTTGGATTATTGTTAACCATCTCAACTTATTAAAGGTGCCTTGTCCGGCTGGACACTGGCTGCAATATAGTACCAACCTTGGCTATATTCATTGTACTACTAATCGTTTTGTTTTCAGGAAACAAATTAAATAGCAATCAACTCTGTAAAGCTTTTCTGCCATGTTCTGTGAGTAGTCCAATTCTGATATCTTTGAGAATACTTGCATAATCATCATCATTTGCTTGCCGCATATTGGTAATAAGTTCTTTGTACTCAAAGTATGACCAAATATTCACATTACCTATACTTCCTAATGACTTTTTCGTGTCTTCATGTGCAAGAGTATTAAATACTGGTTGTCCTTTAACTGGAGTGAGCTGCAGTAGATCCCCAAAAACTATAACATGTTTTCCTCCAAATAACACGTCATAGTCTGTCTTGAGAATTTGCTGCATTCTTAAATGCACAAAGGCAAGCATTAAGTTTGATACCATGCTTACCTCATCAATAATGAGAACTTTCTCTTTCTTCAACACTCTTGAAACTTCAAAACATGCTTCTCCTGTTAGCTTGTGGTATTCTATTTTGTTCTCATGCTCTACTGGTAACATTAGCAAACGATGTAAGGTAATTCCTTTTATGTTATATGCTGCTAACCCAGTTGGAGCAGTAACAACACAAGACAAAGTTGAATCAGTTCTTTTCTGTAGGTAGCTTCTAATTACTTTAATTAAGAAACTTTTTCCAGTTCCAGCTTGTCCACTCACATATATTCTGATTGGTTCAAATGATGTGCATGAGCACTCTTTATTTTCATGTAGTAATCCATGATCAATTTGTTTTGTGACTTCTTCATAAATTTGTTGTTGTTCATCATTCAGTTGTTGTTCCAAATTTGGTAAGTCTATTAAATCTTCCTGAGCTTGATTCATAGCTGTTTCCACTTCAGTCATGGCTATTGCAGCTTCATTTTCTATGATTGGTTGTCCTAGGGGATCTTGACTGAGCGTACCAGAACTTTGACTGTCTTGAGAACTGTCTCTAGCTACTTCAGCTGCAATTGTAGCTTCTTGTTCAATTTCTTCATTTAACATTTGTACATAATTTGTGAAAGTACTGCATTCTATGCTATCTTTACATGCATTAAAGGAATCTTCATAGCTCTGAAAATCTCCAAGTAATTCATCCTCTGAACGCCATGGTGTAAACAGCTGTAAAAGTGCTAAGTAGTAAAATTCCTTTTTGTCAGTAGTGTCGCAACTCAGCTTCCTGTGATTAATCAACCCTTCCTTTTGTTTGTTTCACCAAACATCCTTCCTCACCAATGACGTTATATTTTCCATTGTTGATGTCTTCTGTGGCATTCCGTGTAAAAATGTAGTTCTGCAGCACTTCATAGAGACACATGTTCTCAAGATGATGACTTCTGTTTGGGTAATATGTGTCCTACATATTTGTTTTCAAAATGTCTGTACTTTCTGGTTCGTTCTTTGCTAAATATTCAATTTCTCGAATAGATTTCAGTACCCGATTTCGCATTCCTGCACGGCCTAAACTTACCCAAATTATTCTTCTGGATTTGGAGTACAGACTTGCAGATGATAACCTTTCTGAGCATTCGTATGACCCAATTTCTCGATGCGATAACATCTTTAAACTGAAACTGTATAGCTTTTTACTGACAGTCTTCTCGTGAGAAATCTCCTCCCAAATTTCTTTCAATTCCGTTTTCTCAGATTTAGTGATGTAAGATGTGACATACAGAGCAACAGCAATAGAATTGTCAGCAACATACTGAATATCCATGTTAGCATTCCACATGGATAAAATGACTGTGTTGTAGTCATTTATATATTTTGACTCTTCTTTTCTTCTTAGGTTGTAGGTATTTTTCAGAGATTTTCTTGTAATGGTATGTCGCACAGCTGACATAAAACTGTTTACTCTTCCTTTTGAAAGAACAGGTCGTGGAAATCCAAATCGATATTTTGTGTAGAATTTATCTTTACTCTTGTACTTCGTCTACAGTATTTTCCACACCGATGACTTTGGAAACGTAAAACTTGCTCTTTTAAGTTTTTTTCTTCTGTGCTTTTAGGTATAGCACATGTTGCATATTCTTCAATGAAAGATAAAACTGCATCATCAGAATCAGTTCCAAATTTTGGGGCATCCTTGATCCACAACAGCATATGAATATGAGGAGCACCTCTTGCTTGGTACTCTTTTCTCCAAAAGAAATCCACAACTTCTCCAAGAGGTGGATTTTTTTTATTGCAGATGAAGGACATCATAGCCTCAAATCTATGATTGAAATATCTGCAAACATTAACCGGATCCAATGAGCACAATTCTCCTGCTGTCTTGTATTGGATGTTTTCAATATTTGAATTTGCCTCTCGAAGAAAATCCAGTAAATCATCCCAAGCGTACTCAGCACAGCTTAGGGTAAGGAACCATGTAGGAGTTCCTAAATTCCGTAACATATATTTCAATTCTCCATGGCGTCGGTACCAATATTCATTAGTTCACGCTGACAAGCCATCAGATTAATCAATTAAGATTCCAAATGATTATCTCGCTGTTGCACTTTGTTCATAAAATCCTTTGTAGACACATTATGTATATGTACTCCAGTTTTTAAAATGTGATTTACTGCATAAGATAGTGCAGACAAGTCACTTTCAAATAAAAGATGGAACAAATAAGGAAAACTTTGACGAAATCTTGGATCTTCTGCATATAATCTTGTAGTCCGATACTCAGAAGCAGGAATCTGTACTGGACGTTCATCATATCGTCCACCTTTTCCTGTAGGAAACAGCTGGGGAAAACAACGAGCTTCCAAGCTCTCCTTCCATACACTCACAGGAGTTCCCTTTGCTTTTTTCATCTGAAACAGATCAATAGTGTTTCCCATAACTTCTTTAGAATGAAGAGGATGTATGCTGAAATGTTCATAAATTTCTTCTTCTTTTGACTTATCCACTTTTTCAATTTGCCCAGTTGGTATTCCTGTGTCTGCTAGTAAAACTTTTTCATCTTCATCCATATAAATTGATTCATAGTACTTATTATTTCTTTTCAAATATAAATTTGAATAAATAAATTTAGCTCCTGCCAAATGTTCTTATTCTTTGTAGGTACACCATTAACCAGAATAACTAATGGTTCAGTTTCCAAACTATCTGCATCAATTGTTTCAATATTTTTTTCAAATCTAATGGCAAATAGGCAACTCTTCCTTTTAAACCTCTTTGTAAATCTGAAGGAGGTAATTTACCTGTTTTGGGCTCCATACGAACTATAGTCTGAAACGGATGGACACATTGAATGAGTATAGACTCATACGTATCACTAAGTTCTGCAGGAATATCAACCAATTCTAAATTATTATGTACAGCTCTAGCTGGCATTTTATTTCCTTCTAACTTGTTATAATAGTATTTACAAATAAGCTGATCTTCACCCAAATCAAAACAATTTTCCAGAAGCAAATATGTAGCAAACTTTTTACTAACAGTGGGTTCTACATTCTCTTTCACATTTTCTTCAATAACTGTGTCATTTCCTGCACTTTCTTGTTCTGGACCAAAGTAACAAAACTGAATATCATCAGTAACCTTCTCTACATCTGATACAGATCCACGCAACAGAGCACTATTCAACTCATTTAACTTTAGTGCTGGACTTTTAGCAAAATACAATCTTCTCACAAACTTTCTCATTTCAGTATGATGTACTGCCAGCATCCTAAAATGGTGAAAAACACTTTGACAAACTTTCCTAGAAAGACAAGCCAGAGAATGTCCTTGCAAACCAGAATTCTTTCTCACTCTGCATGGATCTAGTCTTTGAAGCATCTTAATCTTCTGTTTAACACTTTTTTTTACTATATTCTCTTAGAAAGTCACGTAATTTATCAATAGATTCTTGTCGTACAGTACAAATACTACTACAATTCCAAGTGTACGCTGGGGCTTTAGGACGTTTCCCCATAACCTCATCAGCTTACACTTCTTCCTCATTTCTTGGAACCATTTTCTCCTTTTCCATTACACAACCATCTTTAACTTGATAACTTCGAGCACTGGTGTCAACTGCATGCAGCAAACTATTACTTTGAAGATAACTCTCTTCATTAAAAAATGGTTCAGTACTTGAACTATGCTTCCATTCTCCTAAGAACACATTACAAAAGTTGTTTTTTTTCACTACTCTTTTCCTTTTGCTTTTTGACTTCATTACATTGACTATTTTATCAAATGTACGGATCCTGTTCAAAATTAAAATGAATAGTTTTCTTTTTAATGACCAGAAGTTATAGAAGGTCCATCATGGAAAATGATTGCAACTGCAACAAAAGTCTTTCCTGATATTGATAATTGATTTCCTACAAACTTCTTTATTAAAGTGTCCAATTTTGTTCCATCAGCTCTACAACGTTGCATCATTAAAATTATATACTGTCCTTATTTCTTTAAAAATAACGTTGATAACATTTCCAATATACATTGAGAACATTCCATGTTGTGATTTGCATCTTAGGTTTCACACATGTTATAGTTAGCTGGGCATTTCCCTCGTAAAAAACCAATGAAATTCCCCCGTTATAGTTAGTGCAGGCAACTATAACTCACGCGACCGCAATCCTCTGCTGATGACGTCAGATATTACATCACTGTATTTAGACACTTATTTACCCATGTCTTCTTCCATTCATCTTTAGCTATACATATATTACATTTTTTTTTTTTTCTCAGAAAGACACATATGTCATCAGTGATGTAATATCTGACGTCATCAGCAGAGGATTGCGGTCGCGTGAGTTAAGGTTGCCTGCACTAACTATAACGGGGGAATTTCATTGGTTTTTTACGAGGGAAATGCCCAGCTAACTATAACATGTGTGAAACCTATGGTTTTTTAAGTGAATTTACAAGGTTTTTTAAATGCTAATTCCTAACTATAACGTGTGTGAAACCTATGGTTTTTTCAGTGAATTTGTACGGTTTTTTAAATGCTAAGTTATGTATTTATTAATATATTTTTTTAAACAAAACTTTTTCACGGCGCACGCACCCAGCGCGCACGCTGCGCGCGTACAGATATATATGTTGATTTAAATGCTATTTTCTCTGGAAATACTGAACAGATTTACACCAAACCTGCAAAAGGCACTTCATGGACCTTATGGCTACCTCTCTGCCAAATTTCACGTAATTCTGTTCAGCCGTTCGGGCTGTAGCTGCGACTAAAGTCCCTATGGAAAAATCCATGGGGAAAACGCGTTTTGGGACCCCCCCTTTTTCTCGGCCCCCGCTTGACGAATCACCACGAGACTTTCAGGGTAGGAGCGGAGCGGAGCGCCCCATTAGTTTTGAAAATTTCGCGAGGATTCGTCAATCGGCGCCAAAGTTATTCAAAATAGACTTTTGAGATTTCCTATGGAAACTCGGTCCTAACTATAACTATCTACTGGCGACCGCCAGTAGATAATATATATATATATATAAATATATATATATTCACTGAAAAAACCATAGGTTTCAGGGGTGTTATAGTTAGCTGGACTTTTCACTCGTACAATACCATTGAAATTCCCCCGTTATAGTTAGTTCAGCTAACTATAACTCGCGCGCCCGCAATGCACTGCTGATGACGTCACATATTACATCACTCATGACATGGTCAGTGACATCACTGATGACATCACTGATGACATCTCAAATGACATCACTGATGACATCACTGATGACATCATCCAGTGAATTGTGTTTTTCTGAAAATTAAATATGTTTTATATATGTATATCTCAAGGTCGATGGAAGAATAAATGGGTATATAAGTGTCTAAATGGATGATTTGTTTTTGAAAAATTGATTGTGTAACTGACTGATTAAGTGCATCATAGTGAATACATGGCTTAGTGAGTAATGTTTAAATATGTAAATATCTGTATCAGTTTCTCACTTTGTGTATAAGTGGCTGCATGGGTTGGTGAGTAGCTACATGGGTGTCTATATAGGTTATTAGTTGGTTTTTTGAGTATCAGTCTGAGTGTCTGCATGGTTCGGTGGGGGTATTACGTAGTGCATAGGTGCATGAATGAGTGACTCACTGTTTGTATGTGTTGAACACAGCATGTGTGCAGGACTGTATGGGTGGATGAGTGTGTGTATAGTGAGTGAATGACTGTCTCAATAGTGTCTTTATGAGTAACTACATATGTTTTAAACTAGTATATGTGACTATTGGTGTATATAAGTGAGTATATGTGAGAGTGAGAGATTGAAATAGTTCCTGTATGAATAAGTATGTGTTTCTGTAAGTGATTGTTTAAAAGACTAAGTATGTGTAAGTTTCCGTAGAAGTAAGTGTGGTGGTGTGTGTATAACTGTATATGCAAGTAAATGTATGTTTCATTCTTTATTAGCATGAGTGACTATGTGTGGGAGTAACTCTATGGATGAGTGGCATTGTGTAACAGGATGTATAGGTGTATGAGTACATATGATGAGTGAGTACATGTATGAGTGACTGTATAGGACTGTTGGTGAATGAGTGGATGTGTATGTGGATCTTAGAATTACTGAAGAGGTTGTTGTAACTGGTATTGGTATGTCCATTGTTTTGAAAATTTTAGTCTCTATTTTTGAATGTGTGTATCAAAGGTTATATTAGGGTGAGAGGAGGTCTGCCACTCTATCACAAGGATGATGTCATCAGTGATGTCATTTGAGATGTCATCAGTGATGTCATGAGTGATGTCACTGACCATGTCATGAGTGATGTAATATGTGACGTCATCAGCAGTGCATTGCGGGCGCGCAAGTTATAGTTAGCTGAACTAACTATAACGGGGGAATTTCAATGGCATTGTACGAGTGAAAAGTCCAGCTAACTATAACACCCCTGAAACCTATGTTTTTTTCAGTGAATTTCTGAGGTTTTTTAAATGCTAATTCCTAACTATAACGTGCCTGAAACCTATGTTTTTTTCTGTGAATTTCAAAGTTTTTTTAAATGCTAATTTCTATCTATGCCTGCAGTGATAGGATATGTGAAGAAAGAAGAAAAAATGCACAGAAAGAAAAAAAAGAAGTGCAGAAAGAAGCAACAGAAGTCCTCAAAGACGAAGAAAAGTGCAGGAAGAAGGATAACGTGCAGAAAGAACAAAAAGAAGAGCAGAAAGAAGCCTTGTTGCAAAATCATCCTGTACCCTCAACATTTTCAGACGGATACTGGTGGTAACTGAGTCTGACTAACTAGTCCTAGAGCAAGTGCTATGTTAAAAGACACTTAGAATACAGTGAAAACACCTACATACACTAGGGAACATTATGCGTTGGGGTCCCCCTGTGATTAGCATGACCTCCTCTGTAAGCCCCTAGTATATAATAGGGCAGGGGGATTAAAACTACCTCTTAAAACAGGCCACAGGGCGTTTTTGCACACGTTAACTCAGGCCCCGTCCCCTCCCTTCACCACTGTGTAAACACGCCCTGTGTCCGTTTTTAGTTGGGAGATTAAGTTCATTTGAATCCTGAGGGTCCCTAGGGTCCAACTAGCCCACTAGGTACCTCCAGTAAGTGCCACAGAGCTGCGTTGCAGAGAGGTGTAAAAAGTGGCACGGTCTGGACCATCTCTCTGCAATGCAGCTCAGTGGCGCTTACTGGAAGCACTTGGTGGGCTAGTTAGCCCCCAGGGGCCCTCAGTATTGAAGGAAAATTATATCCCCAATTTAAAACGTGCCGTAGTGCGTGTTTGCACACGTCACCTCAGGCCCCGTCCCCTCCCTTCACCACTGTGTAAACGCGCCCTGTGGCTGTTCTAAGTTGAGAGATTAAGTCCCCTTGAATCCTAAGGGTCCCTAGGGTCAAACTAGACCACTAGGTACCTCCAGTAAGCGCCACAGAGCTGCGTTGCAGAGAGGTGTAAAAAGGTGCTTGGCCTCAGAACACCTGTCTGCAGTGCAGCTCCCTGGCGCATACTGGAGATGCCTGTTGGGCTAGTTGGCCCTCAGGGACCCTCAGTATTGAAGAGGAATTAATTCCCCAACTTACAAATCGCCAGGGGGCGTGTTTGCAGAGTGCTGCAAGTAGGGGGCATGGCCTCCGGCACGATACCAGTCTTTTATTTATTTTAATTTTTTAAGAAGGGGGGCTGTGTGGTTCCCCTTCTTATTCTAATGTATTGGCCCTGATGACTCCATCCCCCAGGGCCTGTCTCCTAATTATTATTTTTTTGACCCCAATTCCCAGGGCCGGCCACTGTTTTTTATTATTTTTAAAAAATATATATTTATAGACACACCTGGGACATGCTGGACAAACCGTACGTACCTATCACTATGACGATTTGCGTGAAATTCATTAAAAGGCGACTATGCATACAATGAATCCACGTGGAATGTATTTACACCACTTGTGAAGCTCTGACATGTCTGATGCCCTACCGTGCCTAATCCCGGTAGACACCCTTGTCGTTTATTTATACAAACATGGGTAGCTATTGACGGGCACATTTAATACACAGCAGAGATCGCAGAGGATTTTTGTAGAAGATTAAGCTAGAACCAGCTTCTCTACATAAGCAATTGCAAATGCAAAGACAGACTGCAACTTGCATTGCTCTTTGAAATTATATACAGACACAAGTACCCGACTCTGCACAGGACCGCAATAATAGCGAGAACTATAGGAGCCAACTGCTCACGTTCCATGAATTAATTTGTTTCGGACATTTGACTTCAGCTTTGCAAAAGAACTCCACTTTTGATAATCTGTATGTTGCATTTATATAATTTTTTTCGTTTGTTGTCACATTTTGAAGTCACTGTACAAATGTAAATATTTATGTCACTATATTTTGTATACAATAAGGTGTGTCAAACCAGTAGTGTTCATCGAATCTAAGAAACCAAAAATCAAAAAAAGAATTTGTAGATCACAGTCATTAAACAGGCTAGTAGACAAAATAATTGTTGTAATTTATGGTGTCAGAGGCAAAATGTATGTTGAAAACACATTTAATACACATGCACACCAAGCCATTCAAAGGGGATTCGACAAAAATTCGACCAAAACTTTGCAAGAAACCCCCCTCACGGTTAATAAAACAAACATCCACTGCCGGATGTGTAATACTTTTTATTTTACTCTCTGGAAAGGGGACGAACATCACTTGAGAGTCACAGCGCGCTCCTGGCAGAGCCCAATGCTGTGTTACACCCACCATTGCCTGCCGAGTGCCACACACCTCTGTGTTGTATTCCACTAGCTATGACACTCTCTAGCCCATGTGCACTGTAACACCACCCCGTGAATATGTCATGCCACACTTGTCTTCGCACGGGTTATATTGCCCCATCTAACGTGGCTTCCTCGATGCCTATGTTATAACGCACAGTGCTATGCCATACATATTACAATCTGGGATCCATATCTTTGTCACAGTGCATATGCAACGTTACACTCCCCAGCACATATTTTATATTACAACTTTAGAGACTAGTTAGGTTACACAACACTGCCCTGTGCATATTACACTCCAAGGCGCATATCGCATAGCACGCGCTAGTGCCTGTGCTATCTCGTGCTCTCCAATGAATCTGTGATTGCGCACAATGTATTGCATATTATATTTCACGCCCGGTTCATCTTATATCACACTTTTTGGTGCATAGTTTATACCATACACTATATCTAGTTTTCATTTTCAATCGTGCTCTCAGGACTATGTTCTATATAACACTGTGTTCACCTACCCTTTTCACGGGCATTACATTTTGCGATAGGGGTTGGAGGGTCAGGGGGTGTTTCTGCCAAGTGAGCCCGGAGTCACAGTCACAAACGTCCTCTTCTTCCTGAATAAAAGTGAGATTATGCTGCATACTTGTTCATATTTTAAGTAGTTCGCACAGACACACGTTTTAAAAACAATAAAGTTCCTAATACCCGCCTTCTCTGAACAGTTAGCTTGCTGCCCCATCCTCCTCCTTCCTATCCTCTGTTGTGTGAATCCATGGACTAGCCTCCTCCCTCCTGCCATGCATGGTCTGATGTGCTGCCACTGCCCTCAATTTAGTATGATGTACCAGTCCACTCCTCCTGCCCTCCATTGCCCAATTCTATGCCCCATCATTGACCTCCTGCTTAAACTCTGTGCTTAGCTTGCAGCCCCTATTCTCCTTCCCCCTGCCCTCCGATGTCTTTGTGCATGCCCCTGCTCCATCCTTTTTGCCCACCATGTTCCATGGACCTGCCACTCCTATCTACTCTGAGTGTTCTGTTGAGCTGCCCCTCCCCTCCCACCTGCTTAGCATTGTCAGGTGACTGTAACCTGTCCCTGCCACCTCCACCCTGCCTGTCCACATGCCATGCCCCTATCCTCTTCCTCCTGTCCTACATGGTCCATTGTACTGCCACACCCTTCTGCCCTCCCTGGTCTGTTGTGCTGCAACTGCTCCTCCTGCCTGCCCCGTGCGGTCTGTTGTGAGGCCGCTTCCCCTGACCTTTCTTGTCTGTGCACAGGTCCTGACCCTCCTTTCTATCCTCCATCGTCCTTTGTGCATGCCCTTGCACCCTCCTTCTTGCCCATCATAGCCATTGTGCTACCACTAACCCTCCCACTTGCCATGCATGGTCTGCTGTGCTGCCATGGCCCCTCCCACCTTCCCTGTGTGGTCAGTTAGCTGCCCCTGACCCCCTCCCACCTTCCCTCCATGGTCTGTGTGTATGCCATCACAGTCTCACTGTTGCTCTTCATGGGGTGTCTTGCTTCTAGTGCCCATCCTGCCTGACCTCCATGGCTATCTTGCTGCTCCTGCCCTGCCCCCTTGCCCCCAGCCCTCTGTTTACATGTGCAGACCCCTACTCCCTCCCTCCTGGCTTGTCTGTTCCATTGTAATGCCCCTGATCCGTCCCTCCTGCCCTTTATGGTCTGTTATGCTGCAGCTTTCTCTCCTGTCTGTCCATTATGGTCAGCTAGCTACCATTGCCTCTTGCCCCTCAGTTTGCTGTTGTCCATGTGCATGGTCCTGTCCCCTCCCTCTTGCTTTCTATGGATTGTTGTGCTGCACTCCCGTCCCGCATGCCCTGTGTGGTGTATTGTGCTGCTGCAAACCCTGATGCCTGCCCTGCAGGGTCAGTTTGGTGCACCTCTCCATGTCCCTCCTGTCCTCTTTTATCCAAGTCCATGTCCCTACCCCATTTCCTTCCATGATCCAATGTACCATACTTGCGAACATTTTGAACTTGGTAAGAGGGAGATTTTGAAAAAAAACTGGGGTATTGATTTTCCCCTTTTAGTTACATTGAAAAAGAGGAGATTGTAGACAGGAGACAGATCAAATAAAGCCCATTTGAGCTTAAAAACATTGGACGTTTCCTGGCTGAACCGGGTCTGTTGGCATGTATGGTTGTACTACCATTGCCTCTTCCTTCTGACCACAATGGTCTATTACATTGCCACAGCCTCTCTTGCAAGTCCTGTATTGTTTTATTTGTTGCCCCTGCCCCCCTTTCCACTGCCCTCCATAGTCTGTTGTGCTTCCACTGCCCTTCCTGCCTGCTCAGTGTGGTTAAATTGTTGCCTTTGCACCCTCCTACCTGCCTTCAATTTTCAGAGTCCGTGCCCCTGGCCTCTGCCTCTCAACAGTATCCTAATGAACAACTAGATTGCTAACATTCTATATTTATTACAAAAGTGTGGAACGCCTGACGTCATCTTGATGTAATCAAAACTGTAATACCTAGAGCATTTCCTTTGGAAATTACATATATGAGAGGGTCTTATTGGCATCAAAATTATGGTTAGTGCTCTAAAAGACTAAAATAAGGACATATTTTCTGAGGTTTCAAATAGCGACAACGCACTTTTAAATTATTTGTTATCTTTGTTTTTTTATCCAGTTGACCACTTGATTAAATGTTGCACTTAGGGGAGAGGATGTGGTGTTACTTCCAGAACTGCAGACTTTGCAACTGGGGAACCAGGTTGGAGTTTCTGCTTCAGCTCGACATTCTGTGATTCTGGTCAAATCACTTAGTCTCCCCATGTCTACAACCAAAATGAATTTGTTCTTGTGTGATGTAACCAATGCTCATGTAAAGCACTCCAATACCTGAGAAGTCTGCACTATATAACACTGCAAAAACACAAAATAATAAGTGTTTTGCACACTTCTGTCATTGGGCTATATTTGGGCTACATCTGGGTGATTTTGGGCTACATTTGGGCTCTTTTGTCTCCGGTGGCCATCTTGGGAGATTTATTTGTTATGAAGTTTCCCAATTTCCTCATGTACTGCAGTCTCCTCAGTAGGAAATGCTTTCAGTTTTTTACTTTGATGCCATTATGAAGGTATTCAGATATGTCACACATTTGCCATAAATTCTGAATGTTAGCACTCTAGTTGCTCATTAGATCACTGTGGTAAAACTACTGTTCACCAAGGAAGTGTGCTCCTGGTATTAAAAGTGGATGTTTCAGTCTACATGTCAGAATTGTTTAATGAAATAGAAGAGGATTTGAGAAGTCACTCAAAATGTGCCCTCATTTTCTTTCTTCAGCATTAATCATAATTTCTATGGCAAAATGAACCCCCTCATTGTGTTCCTTTTTAAATTAAATGTTTTAAGTGTTACCAGTTTATGCCAATCAAGATGGCTTCAGGTGTGCCATACTTTTGTCATAATGAAGACAGTAAGTGCTCTAGTTGTTTTTAAGAACACTCTGGGACATTCTGTCATTGGGCTATACTTGGGCTACATCAGGGTGATATTTGGGCTACATTTGGGCTCTTTTGTCTCTGGTGGCCATCTTGGGAGACTTATTTGTTATGAAGTTTCCTAATTTTCTCATTTACTGCAGTCTCCTCAGTAGGAAATACTTTCAGTTTTTTACTTTGATGCCATCATGAAGGTATTCAGATATGTCACACATTTGCCATAAATTCAGAATGTTAGCACTCTTTTTGCTCATTAGATCACTGTAGTAAAGCTACTGCTCACCAGGGAAAACTGCTGCTGGTATTGAAAGTGCATGTTTCAGTCTGCATGTCAGAATTTTTTAATGAAATAGAAGAGGATTTGGGAAGTCACTCAAAATGTGCCCTAAATTTTCTTTCTGCAGCACTAATCATACTTTTTATGGAAAAATTAACCCCCTCATTGTGTTCCTTTTTAAATTAAATGTTTTAAGAGTTACCACTTTAATCCAAGCAAGATGGCTTCAGGTGTGCCATACGTTTATCATAAGTAGGACTGTTAGCGCTCTAGTAGTTCTTTGGAACACTCTGGGAAGCTGCAGTAGAACACAAAGGAATCAACTGACAGTCTCTGCCCTTGTTGGATGTACATGTTTTACTGAGAATGTCAGACTTCATTCTCACATGAATTTACAGAAAATAAGCTCTCAGTTTAGCTTATAGATCACCTTCCAAACCTCTGTGGGAAAAGCATGAGAAAATATTTTTCTCTCAATCATGATATCCCAGCAGAAGGCTTTTTCACATGGTGAAATCACCTTAGAACATACCACAATTCCTAAAATGAGTATGGTACCATCAACAAATGATTTATAATGTAACTAAAGTCTTAAAACCTTCTATTAACTGCAATGGTTTTTAATGAGGTGCTATCATGTATATTGGTCCCAAGATGGCTGCCAACACTTCTTGGATGAAGTGCTGACAGCCAATCAGATCTCAGGATGAGATGTGTGGTTAGGCTCCGCCCACATATATATATGATTTTACTTATGATTTTCTCAGGAACTACTGAACAGATTGACACCAGACCTGCAAAAGGCACTTCCCTGACCTGAGGACTACCTCTTTGCCAAATTTCAAGTAATTCTGTTCAGCCGTTCGGGCCGTACCTTGGACTAAAGGTCCCTATGGAAAATTGCATGGGGAAACGCGTTTTGGGACCCCCCTTTTTTCTCGGCCCCCGCTTGACGAATCACCCCAAGACTTTCAGGGTAGGAGCTGAACGGAGCGCCCCATTAGTTTTGAAAATTTCGCGAGGATTCGTCAACCGGCGATATATAGATAATATATATATATATATATATATATATATATATATATATATATATATATATATATATATATATGTTTATATATATATAAGTGTATATCCTTAATCCTAATAACGGCTTAAGCAATGCTACTTGGACCATTGCATGAACTTACATTTAGAAAAGGCCCAGGCCAAGGAATCAATAGTCAAATATTCATTAGTGTCAAGGAGCGTAGAGCCCTATTTAGGATGCATTACGAATTCCACTCCGCGCCAATATCTTAAACTCCTTAGGCTCTGCATTTTGCATTTTAAAATTGCTTTTCCCCTGTCAAGTGACTGGGAACATGATTTACCACTCTCCTATTGTGATAATATTTCTATACAAAGCACTGGTCACTTTATATTGTTTTGCACCGTGTACGCAGCTCTGAGGCTCTCGTTTCTGGTCCCTATTCTTCAAAAGACGAATTTGAAACATTATAAGGATGGGCTTGTATTCCTACAGTGCGTAGGATCACCATACATCTGCTATGCAATTTAACGTTTTTATAAAAGTGGCTTTTAATATTAGGAAACAATATGATTTTTAAATAATTCGTGACATACATGAACTTTAAATTACACTGATATACTTTTATTTCCCATTGAATGAAGCCTATGCCCTTGATAGAAATATTAATCCCTAAATACTTAGCGGTACACATGCACTATGAATCACTCATGAGCACTTTACTTCCCATTGAATTGAGTTATGCCTTTGTTGAAAAGGTTTAGTTTTTGCATTTTTCATGTTGATCCCTTGCTCTTATGACTCCAGCTGAAAAAAGATATTTTATTCACACAAAAGAGAGGTAGGGATGAGGAGCATGGTTATGTGATGCTAGTGAAATGTGCTCAGTGTGAAAAAACTGCCCTCACTCACAATTTGTGACATGCTTCATCATTGAGCTTGCTTACTAACAGCCCTGTGCAGACCAGCGCATGGGGTGGAGCATATAAATATATATTTATTGCAGTTGATTTGTGCACAAGATTTGTTTGGGATTGGTCACAACTCAGTGCTGATGCTCGAAATGTCATCAGGGATTTGAGTGTCTTTGTCGGGATGTTTGCCTACGGTACCTTCCATTCTGATCAAGGTCCAGCGTTTGCCTCTAAGGCATACAAGGATGCAATGAAGTCTATGGGGTGGCTGGTGCAGTTTTCGTCTCCATACAGGCCTGAGGGCAATTCAATTGTGGAGGAAATGAACCATGACAAAACAATCCTTGACAGCTCAAGTCTTAGGTACTGGCAGGAACTGGCTGGCCCACTTGTATGGGGTTCAACGTGCACTTAATGACCTCCCTATATGATCTCTGGGTGGGCGGACCCCATATGAAATGCTCTTTGGCATTAAAATGTTTGTGCCAGACCTTGATGGTCTAGACGTTGTGGCGGCTGCCGCATCCTTTGACATAAATAACCATTCTACTGTGTTACAGGATCTACAAAAGACACGTGGCAGCTATGCAACTGAACATTTACCCTCTTCCACTGATCCAGCACTGCTGATTCCAGTTGCCGGTTGGCTTCCAAAAGTTGGAGATCTGGTATGAGAGAAATTGGAGAAAAAAAAGAATTTGTCCCTCTTATTGTGCACCAGTTCCAGTGATTGGACTGAAGGGTACTCGTACAGTTATTTTACCACCTTTACCTGGTCGCAAAGACAACAGATAAATTGCAGTGGACAATGTCAAGCTACACTATGTGGCCGAATCTAAATAGTGTTACACCTGCAGTTTTGTGCAATGCTATTTCATTGGATCCACTGACTTCATCATCTTCCACTAGTCCTCGTAGGGCTAAGAAAGTGATGGACACTGTCATTGATCTTTCACCCGTCCGACCTCTATCTTCTACCATGGATATCAAGTGTATATATATATATCATCCTGATGAGTCCATGAGTGAAGTGCCGAACAGTCCTGGAGAACATCAAGCGGACCCAACACTTCCACCTCTGATTAATCAACCTACGAGTGGCTACTATGGATATTATGCCAGCCACTCTTCCAACTCATCCTCTTCGACATCCAGTTTGGCAGACACACCAACTAAATTAAGTATTTTTTTCTCCTGGTTCAAAAAGACTTACTTGGTCCTTCCTTGGACCTACATTTGGTTGGTGCTTATCCTGATTTTCCTCTTCATATCAATTGGATTTGTGACAGTGTTCTTTTTGCTCATTAATGGTCATTACTTGCCAGAACGCTCTGCCGTAAACTTGGTCGATGGAATTCTTGCCCCTCACACATCCTCCCATATCATGAAACGTGATCAGTCTCATGTTAACATTTCAGCATTCCGGTTCCAGATGGTATCATTTGGGACAAAGTATCTTACGAAATCCACTATCTGAACAAGGTTCTTAGAGTACCATACGTGTTTCGCATCTCTTTAGGAGATGTGGTGACACGGGACATAGATTCGGATAATTGGGATGTGCAATCAGTACATGCACTGTTTTCAGATTTAAAATATTATGCTGCTTTTGATGCTGAAGATTTGTATTTGAATTCTGCCAATTATGGGGATTTATTTTCTTACCAACATTATGAGCATCATTTCTTATACAAAAGAAACACGATGAGATGTTTTTAATTATACACAATGGGAACATTGTCCTACTCCCATAGAGGGGAGTTCTAAAACTCTTAGAGATAAATTCACATATTTTTCAGATTATGACATATCATATTACTTTAAACTTCGACCATCTTCACAATCCAAATTTATGTTGACACACACTAAATTAATTTACACCAACTTGTTTAGAAATAAGCTGGCTAAGCAGGGTTATGATCATTGGAAAGAGTTTGTGGATTTAAAATCAATCTGGGACACGAAGCCTTGGCAGGTTCAGGGAACTGAAGCTTTTCATCGTGCCTGCCTAATCCCAGCTCAAATTTCGTTTTTAAATGATACAGTATCCCAAACAACTAGTTTTGGCCTGGCAACTGTCAAAAATGTTAATACTCCATCCATTCCATCTTTAGCGGAATATGATGATTGGCGCACCCACACAAATTATACCATCGCGGCATTGCAGGCTTTGTTGTGAAACAACACTTTCAATGTCTCTGAAATTGATTCTTCCGGGTGGTTGGTGTGACAAACAAATACAAATGCATGCCAATTACGTTTTTATAATGCTACACCAGCTTTCATTTGGACTAGACCTGATCCTCGGTATACCGTCACACATTCAGTCAACACATATTCGGTGGGTAAGTTATGCCGTTAATGGTTGGAACATTCCATGCTGACATCAGTGAAACAACATCTTTCGCTGCTGTTGCATGCCATCAATCTGGCTGATTTCATTTTAGGGCCTAGGAATCCTAGCGCTAAGCGATTTCTTTATGCCACATACAATGAAATCTGGAAGCTTTCGCAGATTGAAGCTGCTTTCCGTCAGCGCCAAATTGATCAAGCCAATTTAGAAAAAGTCCTTGCTGGAGTAGACAACAGCATTAGGCACTTTCCTCAGGTTGGATAATATTGTTTCATCAGTTATTGAAATTGTTCAAAGTGATGTTTCTGTGTTATATCATGGTCCGAATCAGTTAAGATCTGTTATGCAATTTGCTTGGACATTGCAGACTCTTAAAATGGGAAAAGTACCTTGGGATTATTTGAATGCCACTGCTTTGTTTTTGCCATTTAATCTGACTGATAAACAACGATTTATGTCCATGAAAGATGCTGCATATACACGATTGCATATTGAACAACTAGAGCCCTTGCCATTCTCTGTAGCGAAAACGGACTCTGCTGTTTGGTTAATTCATGGGGTCATCTCTCTCCTTTTTTCGCTATTTCAATTTAAATCATGCATGCAACATTTTTCGATTGTCCGTTTTGAACCACTGGGCAGTGCATTTTTACATGAATTGTGGTCCCTACCTTTTACTCAAAGATGTCAGAGGGAGGGTAAGGAAGTTTTTCTTACAGGGGAGGACTGCGATTCCACAATAGGGCATTCCCTGGTTTGCAAACATGTTAAGTTGCATGGTGCATGTAATGTGTCAGCACCCAATCTGGCTCGTTTTTTAAAAGGGACACCAGTGCCATGAATAATTCCCACTTTTACTTTGCTTACAAATGGCAGTTATCTTATTTTGAACAACCAAGACTGCTGTGGTTTACGGGCAGGAGTCCCGTATTTGGTAACAGTTTCACAGCACGTAACTTGCTGTAGCAATGTGCTTTTTCCACCCTGCATGGGAGTGTAGATAGTTCAATTTGGCCTTCCATTCCGACTTTGAAGACAGATTTAAACAAGTTAAGCAGGCTCTACTATTCCAACAAGAGGTGTCTCTCACTTCGGCCCGAGAGACCTTCAAGTTACAGGTGGCTAGGACTTCTAGTGAGATACAGTCCCTTTTGAACAAGAACCTCCCAAAACATTTTGGGGAGCTTATACACCAAATATTTAATGCGTCTGACACGAAAGGCCTTGCACATTTTTTTAAGGGTGTGGTATCCGGCCTTGTGACTTCTTTTCAGACGGTATTTGGTATAATACCGGGTTTTTTTCATTCTATTTTTTCAGCGTCTTTGGCGGGTTCCCCTTAATTTTGGCATTAGGTGCGGGAATCCTGCTTCTCCTGTTCCTGCTGCGCAACGGCTGCTCATCTTGTGGTAATGCACAGACCAATTAGATGGCATCCCTTTTTTCTACCAACGATAGGGATGGTCTTTTGGAGGGAAGTGCATTCCTCGTTTCACATACCTTGATGGACTTCCCACCTCCTTCATAATTACTCTTGCATCATAACTTTATTATCCCGGAGACAGCTCTATTTCAATAAGCAATGATGACCCTATTGAAACAATTTTATTTTGTTGTTGAAAATTTCGAATTTTTTCAATTTGTTTTTTTTTCAGAAGCTTTGAACTCTGTTTGACTTGTGAACTCTGTTTTGGTCCATTGTGTATGTTCTATGACCTTACCAAGGAGAGGGTGTTATATGGTTCTTAGGGTGTTATTTGGCCCTTAGGGACATTGTCGACATTGCTAAGTTAGCATGAGCTTCGATGCCATGATGCTGCTTTTGCGCACGTTACTACATAACTTTGTTTTTGCAAGACTCTGTTTGTGCCTTTCACATAAGAACGGGCTGATTTCGCATTCTCTGACTTTCCTGGAGTTTAGTCTGAACACGATGAGCAAGGTCAATAAACAATGTCCCTCGTTATTCTGTTCTGGTCAGTCCCTAGCACCTAGACACAACATGCTACACACAGATGCAGTACTGACGACTCATGCTTCGATATTACGTTGTTGCATGTTGTTTTAACACACTTGGAGAAAGCCGTTCCATGGAGAAGAGCTTTGCTGTTCCTATGATGTAAACCTTACATCCAGGCTTTAAGGTATGGGGTCTGCTGTCAGAGCCTAGAGATCATCCTTTTTATTAAAAAAAATTCTTCCAGTCAAGGGGAGGATGGTTAGGAGTAAAGACCCTTATTTCCACAGAACTTAATTCCGCAACACACTCCAAACCTATGCCTGCTTTACCTCTTCTCTCCGCACTGCCCTCCCACACTTCACCCAAAAGCCTAGCTCACTGGTCCAACTTTAAAGTCTATGATGAACACTCTGTCTCGAAAATTCTATCCTCCTTAAACCCGAACAATCATTACAATGTTCCTCTCCCTTCTAACTGTCTAGCCGCCGCCTCTCAGGCGATCATCCCTTCTTGGACTGCAATAATCAAGGCATCCCTCCTACAGGGATCGAAACCTGACTCTCTTAAAGCTGGACAAGTCGTCCCCATCTTAAAAAAACCTACGCTGGATCCTGCTCCCCTGACAACTATAGACCAATATCTAACATCCCACTCCTAGCGAAAGTTCTGGAGAACTGTGTTCAACAGAAGTTGAGCCAACACATTACCAACTTCCACCTTCTTGATGACTTCCAATCCAGGTTCCGACCTGAACACAGCACGGAAACCACCCTCCTCCACGTCGTGGATGATGCCCTCCAAACCCTTGACCAAGACAAAACCTGTCTCCTAGTCCTCCTAGATCTATCCTCAGCGTTCGATTTGGTCAACCACCAAACTCTCCTGGAATGCCTCAAACTCTGGATGGGATTGGATGGCACCGTTCATGAATGGTTTAGGTCCTTCCTCCAGAATCGCTCACAGAGAATCCTAATCAATGGTAACTTATCCACTCCCTCTCCGATCACGGTTGGAGTCCCCCAAGGATCAACCCTGTCCCCTACCCTCTTCAATCTTTACTTTGAACCGCTCACAGTGGTGCTATGCACCGCCAACATCGCCTACCACATGTATGCCGATGACACACAGATCTACATTAAAATCTCCTCTCCTGAGGACATTCACTCCCTGAATGAGGCCTTGAAGCTGACGGTGCATTGGCTCACCTCTAACCAGCTCAAATGTAACACACAAAAAACAGAATTTCTCCTTATCTCCCCACCTAAATCCAATTCAGACATTCAGGAATGGATCAAGGCTATCACAGAGTTAAACTGCCCTCCTACCATTGTGGACTCTGCTAAATCCCTTGGAATAACCCTAGACTGCAACTTGAATATGCATGGCCATATCATCCCGATGGCCAGAACTGCCAGATTTCACCTGAGCTACCTAAGACACCTGAAACCTTTCATCGATACCCCCGACCTAAAAATGGCAACACAGGCACTAGTCATATCCAGACTAGAATATGGATGCTCTACCCTCGCAGGTTTACCCAAGAACTCTTTGGCACCATTGAAAGCCTGCCTCAACGCCGCCGCCAGACTCCTAACAGGTTCAAAGAAAGTCAACCATATCTCTCCCCCCTTAAAGCTCTAAACTGGCTTCCTCTCAAGGCCAGAATTCAACTTAAGCTGGCTTGCATCACTCACAAGGCTCTATACTCCAATTCCCCAGCTTTTCTCGCCCAGAAACTCGTGATACTCGGAGGAGCCAGAAACTCACGGTCCGCCAGAGACCTTTTGCTCCAACCAGCACACTTGCGGAAAAAAAAACCAAACAATCGGGCCTTCTCTGGGGCCGCCCCAAGAATATGGAACTCACTCCCGCCCACCATCAGAAGACTTCCATCTTTGGCACATTTTAAAAGGGAGGCCAAAATGTTCATTATGGGCAAATTCCTCTCCTAACGCTTGCATTTCAATCACCTCAGCGATTTTGTTTCTCCTTCTATTACGGCATTACCCATGGTTCTTCCGGATGATACCTACCCGGCATTTCTAGATATCCCATCCGGGAATTGAGACAGCTTATTTTCTCGTATAATGTATCTACCTGTTTTCATCCCAACTGTATCCGGGATATGGTACTGCCTATTATTTCTTCCCTTGTATAATGCATCTACTTGTTTTATCCCAATTGTATACACCCGTCCTAAGACTGTTTTTACCACCTGTCAATCCTGTAAAGTGCTCTGATACCCTCACCGGTCTGGTTTGAGCTCTATAAAACTCAAAAATAAAATAAAATAAAATTATATAAAATGACTTCTCCTTTTGTATTCAATGGAATTGTAACAATGCTAACTGTGCTGAGTTTATGCATTTTGCTGCTAGTAGTGGCACGTATATTGTATTGTAGAGCACGATAGTTAAAATAAACATTTTGAACTATTTCAGTGACTCTGCCTATTCTCATTGTGGACAAGTACAAGTGAGTGAGCGAAAGAATACGTCTTGCTCCCACGATTCCTGAGAGAGTAAGGAGTGTTGTGTCCTGGGTTGTCTAATCATTTGTAGCTCTGTGATATTTGGAGGAGAACAAATGAGACACTATAGCTAGTCAGATTGGGATTTTGGATACTGATGTGGTAGGTTGGTACACCCCTATTCACTGTGGTCCTGTTTTCCTGTGCATAGTTCTGTGTATGTGCAGAATCCCTGCAACAATCTGGTTCACCAATGCTCAATGGTGACCATGTGAAGACATTGTTGGATGCATTACAACTCCCCACCAAAATTGCTGTAGGTAAGTGTGCAGCTCACCGAAGTTACAATGGCTTTGTCACAGTTGGCAATATATATGCTGATGAAGTAGCACGTTATTGCACAGTTGTGGTCTGCACATTTAACGGAACATTCACAAGTGAATCTCATGAGGACTCTTTCTTTTCAATGTTTTCAATGTTGATGTCTATAGCTAAAACATGGGAAGAATTTAAGACTATGCAGGAAAATATCACTGAGGTAGAACAGGAGGGTTGGATCAGAGCAGGATGTGGAAAGAATGAAAATTACATTTGAATTTCGGCAGATGGAAGACCAGTGTTACCGGACATAACACCACACTTCTATGGTCCTACTCATTTAGGCAGGGGCACTATGGTTAGGACATTTAGGCAGAACTGGTTTTATCTCAGATTTGGGATGCTTGCTGAGGATCTGTGTCACTGTAACATGCCAACAGATGAATGTAGGAAAACAAACACAGGTTACACTGAGCCACATAGAGAGATTGGACGGTCTGGTCCTTTCATAAAAATGCAAATGGATTTGATTGAGATGCTTGTGTATAATGGGCTAGGTTATATCCTGGTTATAGTGTGCATTTTCTCCCAATGGTGGAAGCGTACCCATCAGGGAGAAATGACAGTCTCAATATGGCTAAATGGTTGTTGAGAGAACTAGTCCCACGGTACAGAATGCTGGTTTATCTTGAGTCAAATTGAGGAACTCATTTTAATAATGAGATTCTCAATATGTTGTGTGCAGCACTTGAAGTGGGAAACAAGTTGCATTGTAGCTATCGATCGCAAGATTCTGGAATAGTAGAGCAGTTGAAACGGACCATAAAGTCTCAATTGGCAAAATTCTGTGCATCTACTTCACTGAAATGGCCTGGTGCTTTACCTTTGGTTTTGATTAGTCTTTGCAGAACACCTGACAGGAAGGTGGGTTTATCCCCACATGAGACTGCCTGCTGTACCCACAAATGCACTTGTGAACATAACAGATGACATTGTACTCAACTACTGCTAAGGACTGGCTGATGTGGTGTGCTCTGTTTTTTGACAGGTTGAAGCTGTCACTGCAAATCCGCATCAATAGCAGTGCCACAATTTGAATCCAGGACACTGGGCACTCATAAAGAAGCATGTGAAAAAGTTCTGTCCGGAGCCAAGGTGGAAAGGCCCCTACTAGGTGAGTTTAATCAAGAATGCTGCTGTCAAGTGCGCCATAGTTCAATATTGGGTGCACGCCTCGCATATCCAGAGAACAAGATACCAGTACAAAGAAATAGTGTTCTATGAGCCAGAACCGAGAACACTAGTGACTGCAAAATCGCATTTAGCACAACAGCAAGGAAGAAGTGGTGAAGAGCCACAAACAGGTAAAGAAAATCAGTTTCCTGATATCTCACAGATTGGTATTAGAGCTCATGAGGAGAAGAAGTAACTAATGTGGTAACAGTGACAGTCGAGACACTCCCAGAGCAATAGGAAGATCCAGGTGAAGGCACTAACACTATATCAAGACCAGAAAGTATAAGCAACACTAAAAGTGATCAAGTGCCAAGAAAATCAAAATTAAAAAGACTAACTAGTTAAAGGTATTCTGCACCTGGAAGGACTTATTAGGTGAGCCAAGTGGTAAATGTTCCAATTTTAGATTTACTTTACTGGAGCAGAGAATTGCCTGAATCCCCTTGGAACTGTCTTACTTAGAAGAGCTTTTGTGAAAAAAATCAGTTGTTGACAAACTCATTGAATGAACTGTGCACATTGATTAAAAGTAAAGGCTGATAAGGTTGCTGAGTAGAATAAAGAAGATTACCCATGCCTGAGGCCATTTTGGAAGAATGTTGTGATGGTTGTGAACCATCAAAGGGGAGAGGTTGAAAGAGCATTTTTAATAAATACAAATCAATACAATTAGTGTGTAGAAATAAAGTGTAGGCCTATTATGAGAATTCACATTTCAAATGGTAAATGGGAGCACTAGGCATCCATATTTGCCCCAGTAAAGTTATAAATGCTTATAAATGCAGCTTTTCCTTATTTCTTACTGACCTTAGGACAACATTCTTAGTAATGCGTAGAAGTGAAGAGTTAAATGATAAAATGTGCTGAAGTAACATGATCTAATAGAAGAAGATTGCTTTTGACCTTCACAAGGAGATATTTTTTCATAGAACAAAATAATGTATTAAATAACGTAGTAAACGTTTACTTAAATGTTTTATCATGAATAAGATTTGTAAGTTAGAAAATGTGGGAAAGAGATGATTTCCTTAGTGGAATGACAGACCTAACTGTGAACTGTTTTGTTTTGTAGAAGAAAAGTCTGTGAGAACCAAACCCCGATGTACACAATGTTTTAGTAATGTTATATGTATAATTTAATATTTGTAAGACCTTTGTTTCAAGATGACATTGAAGGTGGGAGATTTCCGTTCCCATGAAGACTTCGTTATTCGATTGGTCATACGGACGTACAGCTGCAATATTTGTTTTAATTGTAGAAATCAAAATGCTATATGAGTGCATGTTCTTAGACTAGAGACAGACATCCTCTCCACACACACTATAAATGCTTTTAGCTTTTAAGACCCAGACTCTCTACACTCTGAAGCTTTACACTTTAGCAGAATCTGTGCTATATTTGTAAGACTCCACTGAATTCCCTGAACTTCTCTTTATGAGAAGTAATCTTTGAACTGCTTGAGCTTTATGCTTTCATCTCTTATTTTAGAACTATGGGTTCAAGATACTTTTCTCATCCTAACATTTAGAATAGGGATTTATTTCATATGGAGCACTCTTTAAGCAAATGTTCTGTATTGTATTACTGATGAATTGTTTACTTACTGATAACAAAGAAAATACTTACTGAAAGACTTTAATAAAACACTTTAACCTCATACCAAAATCTCATCATTGACTCCCAATATTTAATTGTAAAGTATAATTTGAATGTTGATTTGCAGCTTCTGATTAATTCTTTACCTTCTGCAAAGATCCGTAGACCTAGGACCCAGTAGGAGCAGGGACTTTACGTCCAGGTATGCTGAGACACAAATTCTGAATTGTAGACCAAATATATATTAAGGTCTCATGCTCCACCAATTGCGCCATGGTAATTACCCACAATACATTATGTGGGCCCTCTCACACCAATGAATAGCAACACTGCTGATTCCTGCACGCCACCCGCAGTCCCCAGAAACAGAAAGGCCCCCCTGAGTACTCCTCATTACTGCAATACAGACCCATCCAAGCTCTTTTTCTCCAAAGCACAGCCTGTCTTCCAGACATGGAGTCATGTGACTTCTATTCAAACTAGGATCTTCAACATCCAGTGCACCCATCAGCTACCTTTACATGGGAAACCTTGGCCAGCACTGCAGGTCTCCTTCTCCCAACCCACCACTAGTTGAGGGTGAGTTAACGGAGCCTGAGTTCCTCCAGGCTCCCCTCACAGCACCATCCCATTCTCAACAATACACCTCTCACTCCCCAACAGCCCAGGCCATGCACACAGTGGGGTCTCCTTCCTCCAACCCCTCCCCCACTTTAAATGTACTGCCTGTGTATGGGATAGGTTCATAAAGGGTCTACACTAGACCCCCAATTTTCACCTCTTGGTATCGTTTTTTTACTGATTCACCCTGTCCTCTTCCTTTATATCTTTTTTCTCCTCGCCAAAAAATGACAGAGAGAGAGCATAGAATAGCAAAGTGAAGTAAGTAGAGGCTCAAGGGAAGGAGACTGCCAATTTTCTCACCTTTAACAACAAGGTTAGGTCAGTTCATGTAATGTGTCCAGGGCCCTTGGTTTAGAGGTGGACTGCAGACTCAGCTGAGTATTAAAAAAAGCTATAACCAGGGTAGAATCTACCGGTGGAATTTCCTACAATATGGAGATGTTATGATGAAGAAAATACCCGCAGTGGAGTCTCCTCCGGCTGAACAACTTCCTTCAGCTAGAGAATAATTACCAATAAACTTGAAATTAGGAGGTAGACTTCTCCACTTTCAGGCACAAAACAAGACCACCTTTACTTCCCTGGTTCGCCTTTGACAATATGGTCAGTTTATTATTGCAAATTAAATACATCTAGCAATTGGACATTCATGAGAAGGACCCACATCTTTAACTTTAGAGATCCACTACAAAAGGAAGTCACTCAATGTTGTTGTACTTATTTATTTTGGAGTGGACAGGTTCTATTTACGACTCATCGTACATCATGGTCTGAAATCATTCCCCAGGATGGGGCCCAGAGATACACTGTGTGAGTAACATTTGGGTACTCTACTTAAGTTTGTCCCTCTTTACTCGCTTTTACCCCTCTCTACTCACTTTGCCCTGTCAAAAAGGCTATCACTTTACCCTAAAAAATGCAACTAAAGCACCCCCCCCGACTGAAAAATAAATGGCAGCTGGTCTCCAAAGCCTGCCGCATTTGATTAACTCACTGATCATTAACTAAAAAGGATTTGTCAAAGACCCATTTTGGTTTCTCTCACCGTTGATCTAATCCCGCAAATTGCATTGTAATTACCGAGTGATCCGAAAATGGGTTGGATATCATCTCTGAATGAGTTCTAAACAGTTTGTGTGAAACTAAAAAGAAATCCATATGAGATGATGAATTAAACCTTTCAGAATGGCAAGTATATAGCCTATCATTGGGGTGATCAGTAAGCCAAGGATCCACCAAGATGAGATCTCGCACCAAGCGCTGCAAGAGCTTAACTGATTTTGCCTTATTCTGTGATCTATTGTGGCAAGAAGAATCTAAGGCGATATCAGGAATTGTTAATCAGGCAACAGCAGATTATATATCAGATTCCACGAGAGAGGCTGACGGTGTAGTGGCCCAGGCAAAATATAACATGCAGGATTATTTCTTGTCGAAGGAGACATTAGGACACAAAAGAGGCATGAAGAAATAGACATTTCCAAAAATACTTAGCCTGGTCCATCAAGCATAGATCAAATACTAATTGCATTAAACAGATACAAGGTCTTAATTCAGATAGGATTATAACTCATTCACAAAGTATAGTGGACATGTTCTTTCGTCGGTGTACAAGAGTCTACCAGTAGTGGCTTCTACAGGCCACAAGCGGTGGGAGGAGAGGTTAAAAAACAAGCAAAAGAAAAGGGAAAAAGAAATTTCACTTACCTTTCCAGCAGCTGCCTCTTCTTCATCCTCTTCAGTTGAAGGAAATCGGGAAACACAGTCCCAGACTCCGCTAGCCAATCACGACGCTGCGTCACAGCAAAGTTGTAATTGGTCTGAGCACCGTGGTTCGGTGCTCAGAAAGGGACTGGGAGGCTGTGCATGTTCTCCACCCAAGCTGTGCAATACAGCCTGGTGGAGAATGTGCTAGGTACGCATGACTGCATAGCCGGCCCAAGATGGCTGGCCAAACCGCCATGCACACTTGAAAAGCGCCCACCGCTCCTCTGTGTGTAGACCAGACCTGCCCGCACCTTCAGAGTCACTAGGAAAAAAAAAATGATAATAACATGGTGTTATTATCATTTTATTTTTCCTATAGGGCAATGCTCCTCCCACTTAGCGGAGGAGCCACCACTGCACTCTACTCTTATTCATATGATACCCCCCTTGAAGGGGTGAGAAATTGACTAGAAGAGCTTACTTTACTGGGTTTAACTCTAGATCAGAGGGGAGCTTAGCTTAACCCAATCACTTTATCAGAAGTAGCGCAGGTAGTTCATTCCACCCAGAATGGCAAAGCTGGCGGCAACGATGGGATTCCTGCAGAAATATATGCTATTTGCTCCACAGTTAAATATATTTCTAGTTAGACTATTTAATAACATTCTGACATGAGTCTAAATTATGACTTCATTTACAGAATGAGAAGTTATCTGCTTCCTGAAAAAGGGCAAGCTATAGAGGGATGTAAATTCCTATCGCCCAATTAGCCTTCTTAAGAGCGATTACAAGCTGTTCACTAAAATTTTAGCAAACCATCTTGCCCTAGCATTTCTACAGATTATCCATAGGGTTCAAAATGGGTTTCTTTTGGGCTGACAGATAGCAAACAATACACATTACCTAATTCAGGTGATAGATTTTTTTTTACCGCACGGAACAACAAGTCTGATGTTATAATGGTGGAAGCAGAGAAAGCATTCGATCGCGTCCAGTGGAATTTTTTGTTTACAATCTTAGCTAAATTTGGTTTTGCTTCAGAGTTCATTTAAGTCCTAAAAAAATGTATATCCAAGGCCAAGGTATGCATAAACATAAATGGCAGTATGGCGGAGAATATTACTGTAAGCTGTCCTCTCTCCCTCATTTTGTTTTCACTGTCCATTGAGCCACTTGCATGCGCAATTGACCAAGATCCCACTATCAAAGCTTCGGTAGCAGGTTTGCCGATGATATGGTTCTCTACTTTAGAGGCAGAGAAAACGAATGTGTTAAATGCATTTGAGAAAATAGGTGAATTTTCTAAAATGGAAGGATATAAGATAAACCATGCTAAGTCAGAAGCCCTTGTTTTTAAATGCTCTCTAGTTGTGCTACCTTTTACTATTCAATCTCACTATTCCCATACCTTGCCTACAAGATATTTAGGGATTTTTATAACCTCAGTCCTTTTTGAGTGAGTGGACACAGCAATTTGACACTTTATCTGGCAGGGTAAGAAACCAAGATTAAAAACTAATGTTATCCAGTTAGATCCCGAGGAAGGAGGGTTGTGCTGCCCAATGTGAAATGTTTTTATCCGGCATCATTTTTTGACTGATTAGTAAGGTTTTCTTCCAACGCTTGTAGTGATGCAAATTTCTATTGAGAACAAATGGTGAAATCATTAGAAATTGGCCTTTTTCCTTCCCTAAAATCACAAGGCTACTAAAGAAGTCTAGATAGAAACACACCCCATATCATCATAAAATGATTTACTAGAGTATAAGTATGGAATGAATGGAAAATTCCTAGGCTCCATCCCCAACTGAAACTAACAGGCGGTAGGTTGCTGGGCATGTGTATGTCTACTCATATGTGCAGTAGGTGGGGTCAGTTTGGGTTTCGGAGGTTACAAGATTTTTTTACGAACAATGAACTTTCTTAGTGGCAGCAATTAGGCGCAATGAAAGTGTTGTATCACTGTTTTCAACCAGCGATGCAACACTTTTCATAAATTAGGCCCTATAGGTGATATACACACCAGAGGCCATATTTTGACCCGGTGTGTATCACTCTTTCCCCACGCAATATGGTCCAAGAGTGACAAAAACCTTAAATCAGATTTTGTAAGCCACGCAAATCCACTACGACTGGCTTTGAATGGCTTCAAATATCTTTAAATACGCTTTTCATTGCGCCTTCCTTGCGACACCCTGTATCCACCGTATTTAAACTATGGCAATCCATGTCTCAAGGATTCAACAGATACGTCAAGAATACTGTTGGCGCAGTAATGACACATTGCTGGAGTGTGTCACAAAACAGACACAACGCCAGCAATGTGTCATTAGACATGGGCGACTTTCATGTAAAGGGGTCTGCAACACTCCTTACGCCTGCTGAGGTAGTGAAGTCGTAGAAGCGGCCCAGTAAAATCTCATAGATTTCACCTCACCACATCTACAAACCTTTATTGCATGGGAACACCTACCCTACATACATTATACCTGACACAGGTATAATGTAGCGCAGGGCTTTGCAAAGTAACGCATCTGCCTAGATTTGTCACTTTGCAAATAGGGCGCAGTGTGGCGCCTTCCTGCACTTTCCCAGTGACGCAGTGCAGCTCAGCAAGCCTACCAAGAGCCAAACTCGCGACCTGCATGCCACAACAGATGTCAGCAGAGAATGTTTAACTCTCATCTCCCAAAACTGCTAAGCTTTCATCGGTATAAAGGTTTCGGTCATTTCCAACAAAACACAAATGTCTTTTTCAAGGGAGGGTACCATAGTTGTTTTAAAATAAAGAAAGAAAGAAAATCTTTTTCGTCCGTTTCATACTCTCATTATTCTAGGCCCAGGGTACAAGCCAGCCCGAAGACATCTGCCTCGACCGGTGCCAGGTTATCACCTGAAACTGTTTCCCTCTCGCGTTACTGTACTGATTCGATAATATAATATAATAATACCACCCGATACTACTGAATGTCACTGCCTGCATGCAAAACGAAAGGAAAATATGGCAACGCGAGTTGCGATAGATATTCTTCTAGATATAAATGACCAAATCACTGACTCGTGGCGACAGAATCATAACCATTCATAGATTGTGAAATAAAACCAACTTTCAATCTTCCGGGGCAAGGGCTGGCTGCATTATTTAGAAGTTTCCCGCAGCTCCCCCGGCTATCAGAATATCTCGGAAGGTATGGCGCTGCATAATAGGCAGAAACGCTTCCACAAACGTATTTAGAGTGGGGAGGGACGCACCTGCTTTATAGGCAGCGGGGAGAGCAGCGCCGGGCGATCGCGTTTGCTATAGCCGACTTATACCGAATAGACCGACTGTGAAACGAGAAATGTAGCACTACCGTATTGTCTCCAGTCTACCGTCGAGGGCAGGTTCCGCCACAGGATCATGTTGTTCATCTGGTTTAAATAAGATGGCAGGCCGTGAAATCCCTTGTGGTTGTACCAAACCTAGGAAAGGGGATAAACAGATATTCCATATACACATTAAAATAACTAGAATATTGTGAAATAAGCATACGTTCCAGACACATGTTAAAATAGGTGGAATATAGGAAATAAAAAAAAATAAAACGTTGGTAAGTCAACTCTATCAATTGGCTTTATTCTGTTGAGACACTTTAGACTATATGAAAAACAGTGACACGTAATTCATTTTGGGACTACCAGAGACATCTTAATTACGCATACACAATTCAGAATAATCTGTGAGCATCCAAACATTGCCAGTCCACTGACATCAATTGTCAATTGGCAGTAGTTCCGAATGGCTTGTCCACTGCAACTATTAGCATTGCCATTGTTAACCGTAGTCTGATGAGTTATGAAGGGGCCAGAAATAATCGAGATTAAACAGGACTCTAAGTACCAAATTTACTTTTTGTAGTTTTACTCTTGGACATCAGCAGTAAACAAGAGGCTGTTGAGCAGGGTTGGAGTGGAAGTAAACACCAAACTGCGTGACACACCAGGGATGAGAACACATTGAGAGAAATATTGCCTTTCAGCGGGAAATGGTATAGTCCAAAGCTCTGTTTTTAATATAAAATCAGGACCTTCTGTGGTCATATAACTGAAAATACAAGATTTGAATTTTTTTTATTGTCTAAGGGTGCTCGTGGAAGACAATTTCTATGGACTGGAACCTAGAGAATTCTAAAGTGATTCTGGTATTCTACTGACCTCTGCACGTCGTTTTCTATCAAGACAGTTAAAAAGAGGCAGGTGAACAGAAAAAAAAAGTCCCTAAGTGGAAGCAGACAAGTAGTAGGGCTCATCTCCAGAGCCCACAAAGTACATACACATATAGGTATATACTAAAGTATGGACAAGAGGTCTCAAATGCTCGACCTTAAAAGTATCCCTTGTTTGCAAATTGAGGCAGTTTTGAACATGTACAGACATGCTGTTTTTGTGTTTTGTAAGGTATAGACGGCTGCATGGATTTCAGCTTGCTGTAGGCAATGCTTGCTTTATTATCAGGGAAATCAGCAGTAAAAACTGGTCCTGCAGACTATAAAATAGTCCCACAAACAGCCTGAAAACAGGCCCATACACTGACATGTCAGACCTGCCCATCGGGCACTTCCTGATTGCCCTATAGGCCAATCCGACCCCGCTATTGAGGAGATAAGAAAACACAAATGGACACTGCCAGATTTTCATTGAGGGTCAAAGAGTGTGTGATGCTTGTTTCACCATAACAGGCATTTTACTGATGCTCCCATTTTAAACAAAACAGCAGTAATTTGTTGCTATTTGCGGTTATCAAAGTATAAATAAAATGACTAAATCGCAAATGCAGTCATAAGGCTAGGGTAACTTTGGCAATGTTTGACAAATCTTCACTAAACTTTCCTCAAACTGTTAAGACAATACAGCTCCTTCCTAGAAAGTTTACATGCATTTTTGAAAACTACTGAATGGATATACACTAAATCACAAAAAGCACGCTTTCTGGTTCAGTGATGTCATCAATGATGTAATTTGAGATGCCATCAGTTATATCATAAATGACGGCATAGAACATGTCATGGGTGATGTAATATGCGAGGTCATAAGCAGTGCATGGCATGGGCACAAGTTACAGTTAGCTCTGTTAACTATAACTGGTAAATTTCTATGCCTTTCAGTTCAAAACATTAATGTTGTCACTGACATAGTCATCTGACTATAACATTACGTTAACCTTTGTTTTTTTCAGTGAAGTGCTAACCTGTTTTTAAACAAAAAACGATCTTTTATCACACCTAACTAAAACGTTACTTTAACCTTCGTTTTGAAGCTAATTTCTTTTTTTTTTTACCATAAAGTAATATTTTATTACCATTTGTAAAGCCAACTGCGCCCCCACGTGTGGCCTTTGGTCGTGCATGGCTTGGGGTTGGCTAGGCCCTGTAGCAAAACCTTCATGGACAGCCAACTTCACGCTGCGCTCAGCCTTAGACTGTGCACAGCAGAGGGTTAGCAACAGGGCCTGGCCACAGCCAACCCACCCAGAGGAAGAGAATCCCACCAAAGGAAGCCAACCACGCGCTGTGCATGGCATTTCATCACAGACATCATGGGGTTGGCTGCAGAGCATGCCTTGCAGCCAGGCTGCCCTTTGTCCAACTCCTTGCATGGCATGGGGTTAGCCACAGGGCCTATGTTGCAGCCAGGCCCTGCTTCCAACTCTCAGCAGGCAGCAAACCTCATACTGCTCAAAGGCTTTGGCCTTATGGAGCGAGGGGTAATCACAGGGCTTTGCCTGCCACCAGGTCCTGCAGCCAAACTTCCTGCAGGCTGCCTACCTCACACTATGCGTAGCCATTGGCATGCGCAGCATAGGGTTGGCTGTCGGGCCCTGGGGTCTCCATTCCCTAGGGCCAAAACATATACATTACGGGGAGGGGGCAAGTAGCCCCCTCCCAACACTAACCTGGCTCTGGGTACCCCATCCCTCGGGCTCAATACTATTGAACAGAGGATGAGGGCATGCAGCCCCCCTCCCCAACCCTTAATAGACCCCTGAAACCACATCTCCGGGGCCAAATACAATAAGAAATTGGGGGGGCGCCACTTTCCTCCTTCCCCTTAAATATACACGGCCCCAGTGGATGGGGTCCCCGGGGCCCAAATTGGGTGGTGTATAAAAAATGGCAATGTCCATTTTATGGTTTTTTGTTGCAATCCCGAGGGAGGCAATTTATTTTTTTTATCTTTTGGCCCCGGGGACTGGGGGAGGGTCCCCTCAGGGTCCCTCAGTTAAGGCCTAGGGGGTCATGGTATCCCTACCCTGCCCACTTATACCATTTTTGAAATGTTTTATTTGAGAACAGGGGAGTAAGTCTCTGAGTACTGTAACGGCTACCAGCAACATTTTATCATGTTGTTGGCAGCCAATCAGGGTGTTCGTTCCTCTAGGAGTCTGACTCCCATGGGAGGAGCAAGATGGCCCAAGGGGAAAAAAGCACCCTGGGCCAAACAGAAAGCTCTATTTTTAAATTGGCGCTCCAATGAGAATCTCACAAGCCCCTCGTGGACCCAACCATCCAGATATACCAATACATTTAAATCATAATTTCTCAAAAACTACTGAACAGATTTAAACCAATTACAGAAAGCAGAATTGTCGTGTAGTCCCCTCTAATCCATAAAGATTTGTGCTTTTGTTGGACAACATAAAATTTGAGTGAGGTCCCTAGACTGATTCCAATCACCCTCACTGGATATGTTGGCCTAGAGACCAGTTAGCTCTCAGTGCCACCATAAGCCCCCTAACCTTACCAGGGAGCAAATAGTTTCTGGCAACCACTGAACATGACAACCCTGAACCCTCAGGGATTGTGGTAAAATATATCTATTGAACCAACGTTATTCTTGTGTAAAATACATGAGCTGTTATAATCAGTAGACAGAGGCAAATGAACGGGATTACAAGCACCAAGAGAATAAATAGTAGGTACAGTTCTACCATGGTGTTAAAACAGTGAATATATGCATGCATATAAAACAAGGTAGTAATCAGGTGTACTCCTACTATGCAAACCCTACTCTGTGTGTCCCTAGATTGTGTGTAGGTGTGAAGCCAAGAGTTCCCCGAAGGGACAATGCAACCCAATTACCTGGTAGGAGAGAATATAGGACCCCCGTCTTGGTCACAAACTGGACAGCCCTCATGTGATGTCAGACCACTGCGTGGTGAAGTCTCTGCATGCAGGGACTCTCGGTGTCAGCTGAAGTGCCTCACCTGCTAATCCTATGGGATGCTGATTACTTATAATAAAAAGCATCCATGCGATATACACGTAGATTAGCAATGTTCTGCCCTGTCGCCCCGTGGATGCAGATAGAACGACATTTGTACATCCATGCGTAGTAGAGGCCTTGTACTTGGTGTTCGAGGCATTGTGATAATGTTATGTGAAACCATATGTGTAAACAGAAGTAGTTTCAGAGAAACTAATCTAACACTGTCACACACACAAATATGTACAAAAGGTCACAGCAGAAATGATTGTGACAAAGATTACAATGTAAGAAATGAGCAGCTGGGCAAGATGGACCTAACCCGGGCACATGACAATCTGCAGACCAAGATCTAGCTTCATCCCAAATTTGGTGTAATTCCAGTCAGCAGTTTTTGCGGTAGCGCTTCTTAAATAGTCTATGGAAAATGCATGTGGATTTTGAATTTTGGGACCCTCTGTGTTTTTTTGGCTCCCGCTTGATGAATCACCCTGAATCCTTCCATGCACAAGCTAGGCCAAAAAGATCACTTTTTGGGAAGTTTTGTGGAAAATCGTCAAGCAGTGCCAAGGTTATTAGCAACACAAAACCACATTTCCTATGGAAATGCCGACCTAACTACTACTACCCAATGGCGACCGTCACTGGGAGATAGATAGATAGATAGATAGATAGATAGATAGATAGATAGATAGATAGATAGATAGATAGATAGATAGATAGATAGATAGATAGATAGATAGATAGATAGATAGATAGATAGATAGATAGATGATAGATAGATAGAATATCACTTTTATTGTATATTAGCCACACAGATGTGAATATTTAGAACTGATTGATACTGAGTCAAATAAGTGAGGAACGATAAAGTAAGAGATTGTGATTGGAGTAGAAATAGAAAGTCATGTTTGGGAAAATGGGAACACAAACTTGACTTGCTTTGGAGGGAGTTAGCTATATAGCCAGAATCAAACTCTACATTATCTGCTTGAAGCTCAAAAAGAACTTCATGAAAATGCTCACATAACCAGCTAGGTCGTTGGCTGTGTATTTATTATGTAGCTAAGAAACAGCTTCTCCATATAATGGTGTTTAAATGCAAAGTTATACCTGATAGGGATCTGTTGAGGTCATCCAGTGAGTGATGTCACAATAGATCTCAAAACATCAGCTGACATAATCAAACAAAAATGCACATTCTAGAATGCCTATTGTATGTGAATGTTAGAGATAAAGGACTGAGCAAACAGAACTGTTTTATTCTCTACACCAGATGGCCCCTTTATGAAAGAAGGACAGGTCTTTAAGCACTGAACTTCTGCATCCTGGCTCCAAACTTCAGCTTAGCTTGACCTTGTTATACAGACATGTTTATGTACCAAGGCAATTGGAGGTAATGATATTCTTCCTTTAATGACCATTACAGCTCATATTCAATTCTAGATTGTATATGTTGATAGATGAATTGCATTATAAAGTGGGCTCCCACAAGTGATACCCTAAATCCAAAAACATTATCAGATTCCGACAAAACTTTAGCTGACTATTGATCTTGGGTAGTTAGGGCTGAAGGAGGACAATAGATTTTTAAATATACACACATATACATGTAATTAAGCCAAGCAAGTTAAAATAATTCAACACATTTGCCTAATAACATGTTATTTA
Source organism: Triturus cristatus (assembly GCF_964204655.1). NCBI lineage: Eukaryota > Metazoa > Chordata > Amphibia > Caudata > Salamandridae > Triturus > Triturus cristatus. Next base: position 395,508,979 of record NC_140588.1, on the reverse strand, counting down.
GAGCAAGTGTACTACATTCACACATTTATTACAATTCTTGAATAACTTCAAAGATGCCGCCACTGTCATAAGCAAATCTTTACTGATACTGGGCTTGCCCACTTCCTTTGACCCCTAGCCAGGCAGACACCAATACCAGAAGGAGGGGAGCTGTCCCTAGAGCTAGTTTAGAGTGACTAAAGAGGAGTGGCAGCTCATTTCCATGCGAACACTTCTGGGGTGGGCACAAGAGCTCTGTACAGGGGTAGGTTCTGACAGCTTTGTCTTAGGTAGAGGGGGGCACTGTGGGGTTGTTTGCAGCAGGACACACAGGGAATGCTCAAATGTGGATATGGATACCGATGGGAACTTTCACCCCATTAGGGGGCCGATTCCGATCCTGTATTTTTTTTTCCCGTACGAGTCGTATCGGTAAATATTTCCATACAAATCGTACAAGTCCCGTCCGACCCGTGAAGTACAATTCGTACGGGAAAAATAAAACTTTTCCCGATCCGATTTGTACGGATCGGCCCGATCCGTACAAATCCGATCGGGAAAAGTTGTACGAGACGGACCCGGACACTTTTCCGTACAAATTGTAAAAATGCAGTCTGACCGTACTAGTACAACCCGGACCGGCTTTCCGATTTACAATTTGTACGGAAAACGTCCCGTGCACGGGGAATGCCATTACCTGCTACGAAGCGAACTTTGTACGACTCGTATCCCAGGAAAAGTTGTTCCCGGGGTGCGAGTCGCACAGGCATACACCCCTGTGCGTTGTGTATGTACGGTGCGTACCCCCAACATCGCGTACCCCAACATCGCGTACCCCAACATCGCGTACCCCAACATCGCGTATGTACTGTGCGTACCCCCAACATTGCATACCCCAACATCACGTACCCCAACATCGCGTATGTACTGTGCGTACCCCAACATCGCGTAAGTACTGTGCTTTCCCACATCGCGTACCCCAACATCGCGTACCTCAACATCGCCTATGTACTGTGCGTACCCCAACATCCATATGTACTGTGCGTACCCCCAACATCGCGTACCCCAACATCGCATACCCCAACATCGTGTATGTACTGTGCGTACCCCAACATCGCGTATGTACTGTGCGTACCCCCAACATCGCGTACCCCAACATCCCGTATGTACTGTGCATACCCCAACATCGCATATGTACGGTGCGTACATACGCGATGTTGGGGTACGCGATGTTGGGGGTACGCACAGTACATGTGCACTGGGGGTACGCACCGTACATACACAACGCATGGGGGTGTATGCCTGTACGACTCGTACCCCTGGGGACTCTGCTTTTACGGCTGTTTTTGGCTCCCGTAAGAAAAGAGCCGTATGCAGTGCCGCAGGGACGAATCGTACATGCTGGGCCGGAAACCGCTGCTTAAATACGTACAGACGTCACCTACAAGCTGTTCCGGATCAGAATCGTTGGTTTATTTTAGCCGTATGGTCTTTTGTACGATTTGTATGGAAAGAGGCTTTCTGTACGAATCGTACTTCCTAGGTTGTAAGAAAAGTTTACCGGGTAAGAGTCGTACGGGAAAAACGCTCCATACAACGATTTGTACAGCCTTTTTCCAGGATTGGAATCGGCCCCTAGGTATGGAGCGGCCAGGAGTTTCCTCAAACAAACACAGGTGGCAGGTATAAACATGAGATCACCAGCACACTCCTCAGAACATTTTCTCTGTAGCCTGAGAAGAGTATAGAAGGCTGGACCTGCTCTGCCACTTCCACTCACAAAGAAGTGGACACCACGGGTCCCACAATTGACTTCCTGTTCAAGCTATAGGGGCACAACAAATTACAAGAGGCTTTTCCTGCAACTGTCCAGATAACTAGGTCCAACTGGCCGTGCCCTGGACCATGCTAGTGGCCTATGCTTGAGTGAGTTTCACCCTCCAAGTGCTATCTCCAAGGTCTTGGGACCTGTGGTTGGTTCAAAGTGTACTTCTCCTATTATCACCTGGAACCTAGAACATTTTGGCTCCAAGAACCTCCAGAGGACAAGGACCAACCTGCCAAACCAGTTCTCCTATTATCACCTGGGACATAGAAACTCTTTGGCTCCAAGTACCTCCAGAGGACAGGGACCAACCTGCCATGCCAGTCTGACGAAGGTGCATTGCTGCTTGGCCAAAGATTCAGCTTGCTCCGACTTGGAGCATTTCTACAGCAGCAAAACTAATTCAGCAGGTCTTAATGGTGAAGGTTTATTGCCTTGTGGAGGACTCTCTGGCTACAGCTAGCAGCTTTGCCCCGCTAGAAGAATCTGAGTTCCCAAAAAGTGACTAAGTTCCAAAGGTAGAAATCTTAACCAGGCAAAGGACCTTCCTTTGATGCAAAATTTAAATTTCTCCTGCTTGAAGCTCTCCTGCCAAAAGCCAGTGGCTTCAACGAGACCTCCTCCAGAGACTATCCAATGTCGTGGAGCCCTCATCAGCCTTTTGACTTCCATTTCAGAGACTATGTACAAAGGTAAAACTTCTGACTGGATGGAACCTGGTTTCTGTATCTGACCTGTGCTTCATCACAATTAGCCCTGACTTACACCTAAGTACTGGTCAAGTGCAACCTGATGACACAATTGGCAGTCAATCTGTTTTTTGTGCTATTTTTATATTTAAACTTTAAACATCCAGAACTCCAGTTTCCCTTATTCGATTTTTATCCTTTTGGTATCATTTTATTTATTAAACATATTCTCTATTTTTTAAATTGGATTTTTCTTGTATTACATTTCGACTTCAGTAATGTTTTGGTATTGCATACACACTTTACACCTTGTCTCTAAGTTAAGCCTATCTGCTCTGGGCCATAGCTACCAGGGGGTTGAGCTCAGGTTAATGTAGTTACTTTAGTGATTCAACCTACCAAGGATTGTGGTTATTACTTGAGTTGGGCACTTACTCCTGACAAATAATATCGCAGCTTCTTAAAATAAGGACTGAGACAAGGGTGTAAAGAGAAATTACAAAAAAACCTTACCATATGTTTTTATAACTCAAGAATAATGGGTCACAAATTGCAACCAGTGTTTTGTGACCAGTAAAGAATTTTACAAATTGTCCTAAGTACTTATAGGTTGGTTTATAACATTATGATTCATACTGGGCTGTAATCCAACCTACCTCAGGAACAGTAATGAAGTAGGTTGCAAATTGTGGCTCACTCCAGTTGGTGGGAATAACAGGGATAGCTTCTTTGTAGGGTCAGCAGACCACCATGTCTGTGATGGCTTTTAAATAAAGTAAATGTTTTCTTTTTTTTAAAAATGCCAATCATTTTCTTTATAGAAAACGGCATGTTTAATATTTTTTTAAAGGATATGTTTAATTGACAGTCAGCTTTGGGCAGTCGACCCCAGGTCAACTGCCTATGCCCGCCAAACGTGTTCTTTAATTCACAAAGAGGAAGGATCCCCAAGGCATTCCTCCTCTTCTCTTTTGCGAATGGGTTACCACCCCAATTTGGGAGTCAGTAACTTTTCAATGATTTGTGACCAGATTACGGTTGCAAAATTTTAATACATTTTATACCAATTTGTAAGAGACCACTACAGCACACACTTCTCAAATAGTGAATGGCTATTGGGTTACAATCTAATTTTAGTAGTTAGTAAAAGTCTACCAACTCCTAAAAAAGTAAACTATTTTGTCGTTGCAAACTCCAAATTGGAGTGTTTGCAACAGTAAAGTAGGTTCCTACATCTGGCTTATAGTTATGAATGCAAATCAAGGTATAATATTAAATTAAGTGGTGACAATTCTGAATGAGTAATGTCAGCATGCAATTGAAAAATGTCAGAATTAAGTTACCAAGGAAGGAGAGTGAATAAATCATATATAAATCAAGGGCATAGGCTTAATTAATTGAGTCAAATGTGGAAGTGATAGTGATGCTGTCAGCCACACATTATGAATCTAACAGAAAGCCAGGTAAGATGATGAAAGGCAGAGAAGTCAAAGCAGAAAGCTCAATCCAGCTATGTATAGTACATTTTAATTTGCTCTGAATTTTCTCATTTGGTTTTTACAACCTAGTTCTAATACATTACAAACACTTCCTCTTTGAACACTGTGAAGAGAACATAAGCAAGGGTAATGGAGCTGTGTACATCTTGAGCTCTTGAATTTTTTAATTTATTATGGGGACAAACACACACAAACCAGCCACATAACCCTTTAGTGCATGCTGATTACTTCTTTGAATCTGCTATAGCAAGTATATAACATGTAGTGCCCCCGGAGACATTACTGTCTCCAGGTATTGGACATCAACCCAAGCATTTGAAAGGCATTAGCAACAACAAACATGTTTCATATGTATTGTATAATGTTTTGGCTATTAGTGTTTTTCAACGTCCTTTTTTTCTCTTGCAAATAACTAGTGTGTTACGCTATGTAAGACACAGGATGAGATAAGAGTTTATGTGTTGGGCAGTGGTGCTTTTGTACACATCTGCTGCTACTAAGTGTGAAGTGACAAATATATGCTTACACCTCTTGACATAAGGAGTGATTAACTGAGTACCCATGTAGTAGCTTGATATACAAACTCTGTGATTAAACTGTGGAGTAGTTATAGTCTCTGACAGTTCTGTTTAAAGCGGATATGGAATGTTGTATAGTGACATTAAAGAGGGAAATTCCATGATTCTTACCACTGACCACCTGCAGCTCAAGTTTGATTGAGGTTTATTATCATAGTTTAGAGTAATTTTTAGTGTGCCCACATGTGTATAGCATTGGTTTCTCCTTTTGATCATGATGTATACAGTGAGTTGTGCCCAAAGTTCAACCATAGTGCTGGTACTCTCCACCATCTATATGACTGAAGTACCAAAATATTGTGTCAAAGTTGTGAATTAAAGTGTTACAGATTTGTTGAGAAGAAATGAGGTCAGCTGTGTTTGTGTTGTGGAATATTGACAAGATCTTCAAACATTCCTTTAAGAAACAATTGGACTCATAGAGATGGATGGCATACTATTTTCTTTCATAGTCCTGATGTTCTGTATAGACTGTGTTGTCCTATGATGCACTTCTGCTGATTCAGAACTGTTGTTCTCCTGCAGGGTGCTCCATATAAAGGAGCTGCTCTCCGCCTATATATGGGAGCTACCCAGAGTTCCCTGCATACTTTTCTGCATATATATTGTACAGTGGGGTTGTGTACAGTGGAATAGCGGAGAGTGTAGTTCAGTGGAATGGTGCAGAGTAAAATAGCATACAGTGGAATAGCGTACAGCCAAGTGGCATACAGTGGAGTGGTATAGACCGGAGTGGCGTATAGTGGAGTGAGGTAGAGTGGAATAGCATATCGTGGAGTGGGGTAGAGCGTAGTGCCGAACAAAGGACTAACATAAAATTGAGTGATGTAAAGTGGAGTGGCATACACAGAAGTTGTGTAGAGTGGAGTAGAGTATAGTGGAGCACTGTACGGTGCAGTGGTATACAGTGAAGTGGTGTGCATACAGTGGGGTGGCGTACAGAGGATTGGCATCCAAGGTAATGGCCTAGAGTGGAGTAGAGTATTCAGTACTGGTCGCCATTATGTATAATCTGCATAAGTATATATATATGTGTGTCTCATAAGTTGAAACTATAAATAGTCTATAAAATCTAAAATCTAGGTGTTTTTGTACCATATACATATTAATGTAACCATTACTTTGTATGTTGTTTATGTATTTTATACAGCTTTAAGCATTAGACGGTTTCCTGACGAAGGCTACATAGCCGAAACGCGCGTAGTTCTCCATCTACCGCATTGCTTCTAACAATATTATATGCTTAAATTTGTCAATTTGATTGTCTGATGTGTTTTATCTGTTGTTTAGACCTTATAAATCTCATATGCATATACTGTTTTTGTACAGATAATTATTAATCAATTGTATGCAAAAAAAGAATACGCATAAAAAAGAATAATCAATAATCTAATAAGATCACATTGACTCCGTGGGTGAAGTGCTCAAAGAAAAATATTTATTCCGTTGTACAGGCTAGACGCGTTTCGGAGGTCTTGCTGCCTTGTTCACTACAACAGGATCAACAACGTACGTCAGAATATAACCTCTACCCAAGAGCACTCATTGAACTTGTTGTCATGGCAACTCACTGCTGACCATAGACATAGACGACATTCCTTTAATTGAAACAGTATTCGTTATATTTAAATACTATTGTGTTGTTATCACTTGATCATTGGTTGCGACTAAGTAACATGCATATATTGCTGAGGATTCAAAAATAAAAATGATCAAAAAAAATAATAATATACATTCCTATTATGTCATAATTTTTAAAACATTATCCTGACAAAATGACAACCAAAAATCAGTGTGCAATCTTGCATATACATATAACTATGAATCAGTACACATGTAGCAAAGAGTCCCAAATGCAAGATTAGTATATATATAGGTACATACACGATAGCAACTTGTTTGAACTCTTGTGCTGTGTTTTGGACCCTGTTTCCATGCATTCTATTGGTGTAACAGAATAGTGTAACGTTATTGGATGTAACGAGTATATCTTGTATCGAGTCTAGTGACTGGTTTTCGATATCACTGATATATCCTAAGGAAACAACTGATTAATGAGTAACACAAATACACAAAAACCCTCTTTGCCCCCCTGGAAGACCAATCATTTCAGCCATTGGTGGGTTGTTTGAAAACACCAGCCGTTTTATTGACTTCTTCCTTCAGCCATATGTTAACAAACTGCCCGCCTACATTAAAGATACTGGCGATTTTTTTACGAAGATCTACAACTATGCATGATATATATATATATCTATATATATATATATATATATATATATATATAGATAGAGAGAGAGAGAGAGAGAGAGAGAGAGAGCGATAGCATACAGTGGAGTAGCATCCAATATAACAATTTAGAATGTAGTCACTTAGAGTGGAGTGGCATAGAGTGGAGTAGCATACAGTGTAAGGGACTGTCTGGGACATAATCAGGGACTTGAGCGAGGACTGGTTACTGGGTAGAAGACGTAAGCAGAAAGAGGAGCACAGTACCGCCAAGGATCACACAGGAAGTCAGAGGAGAAAAGGGATCCAAAGGGAAAGCCTGCACAAAGAAACAAGGTGGCTAGAACTCAGAAAGGATAGGCACACAGGAGGGGATTTAGCATTCAGAATAACTACACCAAGGATGGATATGCAAGACATATATATAAAACAACATAAATAATATGGGGCTTGTGGGGTAAAGCCCTCAGGAGCTCCACACGGTAAGACTGAAGCTCAGTAAGTTCCTCACCCATAATTGCTGTTACAGATACTGACTGCAAATACTCACATATAGGATATGCATGCAATGGTAGGGTCTGTGGAACTGATACCTATGGTGATGTTATAAATGTAACTCAAAGACAATACTCACAGTGAACAAGAAACACCACCTAGGTTGTCAGCTGTGCCCATGGATCCTGGCGATCAAACAGGAACATGCAAGGTGGTAACAGCAAGTGGGTAGAACTAAACACAAGCACGATAGACAAGGAGCTAGCAAGGAGGAGTGCTTAACAGGAAAGGAAGGAAATCACAGGGCACACTTGGCAGAAAGCAATTAAGAAATATACAAGGTATTAGAAGCAAGACGACAGGAATAGAAAGACAGCAAACTAGGAACTGGAACCAAGGAAATGGGAAGAAAGGCAGGAACTGGAAAAGGATATACAGAAGGGGAGGCTACAAAGATATACAAGAAAATTGCTGGTTAAGGAATCAGAATTTATCTAAATCTCAGGAGTCAAGGTAGCACTGAAGAGTAGTGCTAGTTCAGGAACAAGGTAAAACTATAGCTCAGGAGCAGGACCAGGGAATGCTAAGGCTCAGAGTTCAAGGGAGCACTGCAGGCAGGGCTAATTAAGGAACAGGCTAGCAGCAGCCAGCCACAGGTCAGCTGAATTCCTCCACCCATCCTTGGCCTGCAGGGGTGGAGATGGAGTAGTGATCAGGAAATTCTAGGTTATATAGATGAAGGTATGAGCAGACTGGCTTCCACAAAACCCGCCATGGATTGGAAGTGGATGTCAATTCCCAAATACTCTCCAAATGGCCATAAGTCAGGATATGCATGCAGGGGGGTGTCTGGAAGCTTATTAGAACACTGGAAAGTCACACTATGTCGCACCGTGGTGGTGGGCACGAGAGTGCAGGGAGCGAATAGTGACCTACAGTGTAGTGGCATACAGTGGAATGACATACAATGGAGTGTTGAACAGTGGAGTGACATACAGTGGAATAGCATAGAGTACAGTTTTATACATATATAGAGAAGTACTAACTTGAAATAAGTACTATGCCGTGGAGAAGAAATATAAATATATATATTTTCTAAGTGTCTATAACTTGTAAAGAATACAATTGCCAGTTTGTATATTTTTATATTTTTATATTTGTATAATGATTTAGTGCCTGAAAAAACTATTTAGAAAAAAGACTAGGGATATAGGGGCATATCAACAAGGGCTTTATCTCTGCTTTTTTGGCTTTAAAAGCCAAAAAAGGAGAGATAAAACTAGCGCCCTATCAACAACAGGGTGCTAACATGCAAATTTGCATGTTAGCACCCTTTTACTCTACGCTTCCCCTTGCATCTCTAATGAGATGCAAAGGGGGCGTTCCAGAGTAAAATAATAGGAGAAATGTCGCTAAGCGACATTTCTCCTATTATCAAGAATGTCGCTAACCCTGTTAGAGACAAAAAAAGCAGCGCTAACCGCGGTTAACGCTGCTTTTTTACGTCTGGTATTTTTCTGACTTAGCCATGATATCCTATGGAAGGAGGATATCATGGCTAAGTTTGCCTGTCCCTATCAACAAGGTAACGTGAGATTATCGCTGGGTTTCCAGCGATAATCTCACGTTAGCCTGTTAGCGTGAGAATTTTTATCGCTACTGAGATAAGCGTTGCTAATAGCACGCTATCTCAGCGATAAAAATTCACGCTAGCCGGCGATAATTATCATCACGCTAAGAGCGCTGAGTGATAATTATCGCCGGTTGTTGTTGATATGCCCCATAGTCTGTTGTTGAGCTTTAGTGAGCAATGGGAGGGATTTTACTCTCAGGAAGTGACTATTTATTCACATTGTGGTTCCTGGCAAGTCATGTGATCAAGACTGGGGTGACCTAGTCGAAACGCGTCATGCTGTGGGATATTGCAATAAAGCACAAATAATCCATTGATACGCTGTGGTCTGTACCTGATTCTGCATGAGAAGATTGCTTCAGGACTGTGTTTTCTTCATTGAATATTGGCGGAGTACGGCTGTCTTCGCTCAAAAACGGACCCTCTCCTTTAAAAGTGGCTGATCGGTTGCAGTCGAAATCGCGCTCGCGATAATTTGTGTAACCCGGAAGGAGTTTTCCCATATCAGCCCCTCTCAGCCGATCGACGAGAAGCTCGAATAACAGGAAGCCGGCGAAACCGTTTTTTGGAGTATCGTAATGGCTCTGCTGGTCCCGAGGAGTCGGAGGTCGCCATGAGCCAGTCGGGGCTCCGAGAGCGGTAAGCTGGGTGGCTGTATTTATTCGGCAGTGAGAGTGAGGAGATAGTATCTATAACGATTGCAACAGCGGAATAAGCCCACGTTTATCCTTACGTTCAAGTGTGCATAATAAATCATTTGCAAAACAAAGACGCCGTTATGGCAACCACAGCGGACGAGCTACGGGACCGTGAGGCTGTAGCTGATGCCTTATTTTCAAACTTACCGTACAATACTGAAACAAGCGCTGATAAGGACATCAACTTAGGGAACAATAATGATGTTAAAACCATGTTAAAAAAATTGGAAAAGCTGCTACGTATAGAATTAACGAAGTGGTGGGAAAGAAAATCTTTAGAGAAATACAAAGAAGCAGGAAGAGTGCCTCGGGGGTTGAGGGTACTTATAGCGCCATCTTTCGAGAACCCAAACCCCCTCATGCTAAGAGAATGGGCAACAAACAATTTAGAGGCATCCATGAACATGGTTTCAATACTCATCAAATATGCTGAAATTGACAGGATTGAAATCTTAAAACAAATTGAATTACTTAATCAACAGTTGGATGCTTCCGATCAACAGGATCTGATTAAAAAAACTAGAGGAGAAATTAAAACGCGTCTTAACAAACATGAAGAAGTGATCAAAACCCGCAAAATATTTAAATTTGCTCGCGATAAAAAAGACTACAAGATGGGTCGCGTTTTCACATTCTCTAGAAAGTTTGACACAGTTAAAAAGCAAGTACTGGGCACCAAACAACCTGAAACCTCTCTCTCCAATCCCAGTCATATTCCTTTGTCAGATACAGACACAGATATAAGCTCACTGGCAAGCAGCACAGATTCAGAAACTGAAGGATTGTCAGTACAGCAAGCACAGGCAATGATAAGTTTTACCCCATCAGAGGAATTGGGGTTTATAATAGAAGATCGGCGCCACACATTGCGACCGAGACAACAGAAGAAAAACGACATAGGAGAAATAAGCGCAGCAAACAAAGGAGGAAGTGGAAGAGGCATTAACAGAGGCAAGAGAGGGAAACAGTGGCCCCAACAGTGACAGAGTCAACATGCTGCAATAATACTGTGATCAACCTTACTGAAATCGACCTAAATAAAGCGGAAACACAATTACTATCATTGGGCCTGTCATTTTGTCCAATAATGGTTTTAAATATGTACAAACACGTATTGATGTCTTTAAGTTTATACAGAAACTCAAACTACAAAAACATTTCAGACTGGCAAAAGTAGAAGAAAGGGCTACTACCATAATGACTTCTAATCAACCTAGTAAATCGTTTCAAGCTTCCGATTTTACAACACTGAGATGCATGAATACTTTGGTTGATAATGTTGATATTACCAATACCCAAGAAGCAAGGCATGAAATGGGTATTTCCAGTATAAGTGCAGGTAGCAGCCCTTTTCGTCCTCCTTCAATGTTCATCCCCCTAATGCCCAAGGACGCTATAGATACGTTTAGTGACATGGTTATAGATGACCTCAAAAAATTTAATCTTAATGGGATACGGCAACAAAGGAAAAGAGGTTATTCTGAAATACAATATTCCAAACTTATGAAAAAGATCAACAACAATAGCAATATAATCGTTAACAAGACTGATAAGGGAGGGAACATTGTTCTTTGGCCACGTGAGGCATATATGAAGGAAGCAGAAAAACACTTAAATGATCAGCGGTGCTATAGAAAAGCCTCATTTCAAGAATTAAGAACTATTAAAGACATGGTTTTTAAAGAACTAGCTACGTGGAAAAGGGATGGGCTTTTGAGCAAATGTAAATATGAATTTCTCAGAAATTATTTTCCTATTACTCCAACTTTATACTTTATCCCTAAAGTACATAAAATGATAAAACCAGTACCTGGAAGACCAATCATTTCTGCGCAAAAAAGCCTATTTGAAGCCATGTCTAAATATGTGGATTTTTTTCTACATAATTTCGTGGAAAATCTTGCCTCATATATAAAGGATACGGGCCATTTCCTCACTAAAATACAGGAAGTTAATTGGAAGGAGGACTATCTTTTTATAGTGATGGACATTTGTTCTCTCTATACTAGTATACATCACACAGATGGCCTTAATGCTGTAAAGTGCTTTTTTAGCTGAGAGAAGTATTCAATTTTATAGACAGAATGCTATGCTACTAAAAATGATTGAGATGTGCCTAATGAATAATTTATTTTTATTCAACAAGGAAATATATCAACAGTTACGCGGGGTGGCTATGGGGGCATGCTTCTCTCCCAGCTACGCGTGTTTGCACGTGGGCTGGTGGGAGGAGCATGTCCTCAAACACTCCCTTAAGGAAATGTTTGACAATCATGTGGTAAAATGGTGGCGTTTTATTGACGATGTATGTGTGATTTGGAGAGGAACAAAGGAATCAGCACTAGAATTTGTCAATAATATCAATGAAAATGAATTAAATCTAGAGTTCACTGCCACCATTAATAGGGAAAAAGTTGAGTTCCTTGATGTGGAAGTATATATTGACAATAATAGTATTCAAACAAAACTCCACAGAAAAAGTACAGCAGGGAACTCGATACTTCATGCCAACAGTTGTCACCCCCGACACCTGATAAAAAGTATTCCGTATGGGGAATTTTTAAGGATTAGGCGAATCTGCAATTCAGATAGTGATCTTGAACAGTGCCAAGCAGATTCACTTCAAAGAGTTTTAGTGCGAGGATACAAACTAAAAGAGTTACAAACTGCATTGAACAAAGCCAATAAATCTAGCAGCACACCTGATGAGACCAGTGTTGGTGCGGGGAGTGTATCCTTTATATTGGATGGAGGGGAAGAAAATGGAGCAAATAAAGAAATAAAAGAAGAAAGAAAACAAAAGAGTGAAGAGGTAGTTAGACTAATAACTACATATAGTCGACAGGAAAACAAATCAGAAATATTGTTAAAAAAAACTGGCCAATACTTAAAACTGATATCACTCTGTCTCCTATACTACCAGACCAGCCTTCTATTACTTTTAGGAGGGCACCATCTATGAGGGACGCATTGGTTAAGACCAGTCCGGAAGTTTTAACATCTACACACTGGCTCTCTAATAGGAAAGGATTTTTTAAGTGCAGCTCTTGTAGTGCTTGCAAATTTGGGGTAAATAAAACTGAGTTTTCTGATGCCTTTGCAAACATTCCTATTAAAATCAATGGAATGTTTACATGCAAAATTGAATTTGCAGTCTACGTATTGGAATGTTCTTGTCATCTACAATACGTAGGCAGCACTAAACTGCAAGTATATTTATGTATTTTACAACATCTACGAGCTATAGTAAACTCTGACCCCAGCTATCCAGTTGCTAGACATTTCAAATTGGCACACAACAATAATCTAACTGATATTAGCTATTTTGTAATTGATGCAGTATCAAGGTCAATAAGAGGAGGCAATAGAGATAAAAAACTGAGGCAACTAGAATCACAGTACATCTTACAATTAGATACTAAGATGCCCAACGGTTTGAATACAGGGGAAGGTTTACATAATTTTTTATAAACAACTTCTTTTAATCAAGGCATTTTGACTCCCCCCACTGATGCAATCACTAAGGGTATTGAATTTACTATTTGTCTCCCACATCTGAAACAGTGACCAATATAGAACAACTAAATATATCTTTCTGATAATTCTTACATTTTGTTTGATTGATTATAGATTGGTTTTTATCCCTGATTTTACCTTGTTTTTTAAGATCTTATTGGTTTTAAACAAGGTGTCTAAAGGGTTTTTAATGTTGGAACTGTTGTAGATATTACATAATTACATCAACTATAGTTATTCTTAAATCTTATTTATTGCGATTGTTGCACTTCTCTACATACTGTCAAAGATTGAATCTGTGATTAGACATCATTGCTCTTTTTTGCACTATTGCATAGTTGCACTCAGAATCCTTTGCAAGTCATTGTACTGTAATATATGTGATGTTTTGCACTTTATATTTGCAATTTGCACATCTAAACATGTCAGGGCTGCTATATTTTTTCCATTATAAACATTGGATTCATTGGAAATTCAATCTCCATGAAATAACAAAATAACCCAAATAATGATGATGACCTTTTGGAAAGGGCTGACAATGTGCACTATGCATTAATGATATATTAAGTTCGGTAAATTTGCATTTATGCACATTGATATATTAATATATTATACAGGCTCAGCACGATTAACAAATAATATTTATTATGATAACTTGTATGTAACTATGAAACAATAGTTTACATGTATCATATCACTTTGTTTGCACTAGCACTTTTTTATGATTTTTTGCACAGTCACCATTAGATGCTCTGTTAGCTCTTTCAACACACTGACCCCTTGAGGGGACAATCTTACGTTTTTTTTTTGGCACATATGCAAATATTGTACAGGCATACCAGATACCGTTAATCGGCAGGAAGCAGCATCATTAAGATGCAATAGCAGTACTAACTTGAAAAAAGTACTATGCTGTATATATTTTCTAAGTGTCTATAACTTGTAAAGAATACAATTGCCAGTTTGTATATTTTTATATTTTTATATTTGTATAATGATTTAGTGCCTGAAAAAACTATTTAGAAAAAAGACTAGGGATATAGTCTGTTGTTGAGCTTTAGTGAGCAATGGGAGGGATTTTACTCTCAGGAAGTGACTATTTATTCACATTGTGGTTACTGGCAAGTCATGTGATCAAGACTGGGGTGACCTAGTCGAAACGCGTCATGCTGTGGGATATTGCAATAAAGAACGAATAATACATTGATACGCTGTGGTCTGTACCTGATTCTGCATGAGAAGATTGCTTCAGGACTGTGATAAAAACGTCATCATAGACATAAAAGAGTCATTGCAAAACCATGATTTTGAATATATAAAAATTATTATTCTTTATGATTGATTTAGGTAAAAGCAAGAATCTCTAAAGGGAATATCACCAAGGAACGACGATGAATAACGCAAAGCGCGTTTAGCGCTTTGTTATTCATCGCCGTCTATCTCTGTAATTTATCGCCCTGGTAGCGTGTTATCAACAACGCGTTGCTCCAGGGCGACAAATATTCCAGAGATTGCGGGGGAAATCGCCGTTTTGCAGAGAGCATCGCTAGTTTTCCAGCGATGTTCCCTGCAAAAGGGCGATAACCTTGCTGATACGACCCTGTGGTCGTAGCAGCATAATCCACCCCCTATGTTAGGGATGGGTAAGTCAGGATTTTAGCAAACGTTAGTTTTTGGAGAAAACAGCGGTTTTCTCCAAAAACTAACGTCTGCTAAAATGCTGAGGCAGCCTTGTAAATATTGCGATGTGCACATCAGCGATATTTGCAAGGCTGTACTGCCCAGTGACGCCCACTTTGCATCTCATTTGAGATGCAAAGGGAGGCGTCAGGAAAAAGGGTGATAACATGCGATTATGCATGTTAACACCCTCTTGTAAATCGGGCAATAGTTTTATCTCCGCTTTTTTGGCTTTTAAAGCCAAAAAACGGAGATAAAGCCCTTGCTAATATGCCCCTTAATATTTATAAATAGCTATAAATATTTAATAAGGTAATACACATATAAATATAAATGTGTTTAAAAAGAGCCAGATTATAAAACACTGAATATCGACAAGTGCATGTGCACCACAATACACACATAAAACCAAGTCATAATTCAGTCAATGTAGCTCCATGCCTTTAAGTGACCTAAACTGTGTTCACAAGTTTGCAGGTCATTTGCTTATACCTGTGTGCAATGTTAGACAATTCAGCCCAAGTGGGCCTTGATTATACAGATATGTCTATGGAAAAAGTGCTTGTGCTAGATAAGTGCCACCATAATAAACCTAAATGGTTCATAAAGTGCATAAGTGAAAAAATATATGTAAAGACTAAAATACTAGAGAGGTTCAGCAGATGAAATTACAAAACACTTAGAAGAAAAAGCAGGGCCGGACTGGGAACTGAAAGCAGCCTTGGGTAATTTTGCCAGACCAGCCCCCGTCCGGCATGTAGCGAGCGAGCGCAGCGAGCGAGCCCGACCGCTACTAGGGGGGCTTGGTGTTGTTCTCCCCCCCAAGAAAATTTTGGAAAACGACAGATCAAAATGGTGAATTTTACAGCACATTTTTCATTACATATTCAAATTGTATCAACTTTCAAAGCACAGTAAATAGTAGATGATGACCTTAAGGAACATCAGGTTACCCACCCAGTCATATGTACCCATAGACATTCTTTCAGAGAGCATCAAAAATAGACACAAGTAGTGAATCAGAGAGAACAAAGTAAAAGTTAGACCAGCCCCTATACTCTCCAAATCATGTACTGCCAAAAAATTGAGTAAAAGATCCCCCTAGAATCCAAATCTATCTCCGATCTGGCATCAAATAAGTATGGTGAAATAGTTTATGCAGACAGATTTGGAGCAGCCCCCAATTTTGCATTGAAATGGCCAGCCAAAATCATATTGAATGGCAAACCCAAACATGAACTTGAACTCATATTTGTCAATATATCCACAAAATACCAAAGCTGGGAAAAGATATCTAAATGAAAAATTGTTATTATAAAAATGTACTAGAACCAGTGCTTAATTTGAGCCGGTGCTTTCCAGTGCTAAGCACCAGCACTTAATTGGTTTCCGGTGTTTGGCACGGCACCTAATTGTCAGCACCATACTTAGAACACATGGTGGCGCTGCTCATCTAATTTAGAGATGAGCAGAACGACGGTAGTTTAGGAATACAATATACATTAAAATTGATAATACCTGCCTCCCCAACCATTCCTTTAGTTTTGGGGACCTGGAATAATCGGAACTTTCACATTTATGTGCGAGAGAGATGGTTAGTAGTTGTTTTGGCAGCGATGACAAGGGCGATGGGTGGTGCAAGCTGCCGTTGCTTCCTGGTCAGAGCCCTGGAACTTAATATTTTACAAATTAAGCACTGACGAGAACCAGACCTAAGTTGAGGCCCCACTTCAAATCAAAAGCCTGTATTCCCCCCGCCTCCCCCTGGATATAACTGCACAATATTACCACCAATGTTGAACTTAAACCATGTAGCCAATCCCACCTTGGCCCGGCCAGAAGGCATTGGACTAGGCATGGAGATTATAACACTTGTACCCATCATAAAAGACATCACCCATAGCCCAGGTCTCTTGCAAAGGTATGATGTCATAGTTGTTAATAATCTTACACCAATCTTCAATTAACATTTCAGAAGCCAGACCGGCAACATTTCAACACAACAATTTGAAAGTCCCCTTGGGCTGGTTCGATGACTTATCCCTGTGTTCTGATTATATACCACCGCAGCTGGGAATTTCAGCCCACCGGGAAGGGCCTGCCCTCCTACCAGGCTCAGGGAAATACAGGGAAAATAAGTTAGCCGTTCTGTACAACATTGCCCACATGGCAAGCCCACATTTCTGGAATGATTCAAAAGGCACAAATTACAAGTCTCGGGGAAGTGTGTGCGTCCAGGAACAGAACTACCATTCTGCCCCGCAGCACTGCATCAATCATTATCCTCAAAGCCAGATGGAACCATAAATGTATTCTTGGACGTGAATGGATTCACATGATATAGAAGCTGGAAAGACGTGTGCCTATTATCATGAGCAGAGTTAACCGGATTGAAATATTTGTAGACAAATTCCAGGGGTAGAACCCT
Source organism: Triturus cristatus (assembly GCF_964204655.1). Lineage (NCBI taxonomy): Eukaryota > Metazoa > Chordata > Amphibia > Caudata > Salamandridae > Triturus > Triturus cristatus. Next base: position 395,491,730 of record NC_140588.1, on the reverse strand, counting down.
TATTACTCCAGACCGAACAGTGCTTCCTCTGGCTTCACCCAACATTTCTCCCACAACCATAGGATGGCAAAAAAATTTAAATATTCATTCCCCTGGATCCTTTTTAGGCAGAGGATATACTTCACCAACTCTTCTTACAAAAAAGAATCTCCTTGAACAAGTTAGTGCCACACTTAACAATAGAATGGAACCAATATGTTGCCTTATTTTTCAATTTAAATGTAGACCCTATAGCTCCAGGGTCCAAGCTACCTTCATTTGTCAACACTACTATGTATGGGCACAAATCCAAAAAGCAGATGGATCACTGGAATGGATTGGTGTGGGCCTGTGGCTGGCCTCCACATTATCAAGGCAAAACCACGTTATGAAGCCTCCCTATCTATTCACACTAAAGTGTGATATGGAGCTGATCCGGAGCTGCCCCCCCCCCTCCCCCCAGCTCCTTGAGACCCTCACGGGTGAGTAGTGCGCTATAAACCCCTGATTAATTAATTGATTGAGACCCAGAAGGGCCCCAACTGATATCTGCTTATATTTGATTCCCTGTTGCCAAGCTGGGAAACTGTTTAAGCAAGGGTTAAATCTATGTAGAATGGGTTTCTTGTAGGACCTTCAGCGTGCCCTTAGTTGCTAATGCTCAGGGATTCCTCAATAGCTGCAAGACGGTCATAAATGGGCTTCAGCTTGGTATCGCAGGTTACTTTCTGTCTACGTCAGCCCCGTTTCTGCCCCCTGTATGTGGAGATAGAGCAACTAAAGAACCTCATCACATCCGTTGTCCGCAGTAATTGGAACTCTTGCGGAGAACACAGATTCTGCTCATGAAACGTGCATATTTAAGTGCTGTAAAGAAGGATGCAATTAAAAGACAATTTATAGCAATGATATCTCTAATTAGCTGGGAATTACAAGACGCCATATTAAGTAGTAAACCTTGCATTTGTAGTCTTCTCATAAGGTAATAAATTAATCAGCTGCATGCAGAGCCAGGTTTTCAAAACAGCAATTAGTGCTATGGCACTTTGCGCCAAGGCACTTCATACACCTCTTCAGAGTGGTTGGAAATGTCGTCCACACCTTTAAATAAGATTAAAGTGCAGCTACTTCAGGTAAGATCTACAGGATAACAGGCCACTGTACCTGTTCGGAGGCACAGCTGATGGTACATAAAAACACTGACAGAAATGTGTTTGGCAAAGGCATAAAATTCACTAAGTACTGTAGGGAATATTAAAATTTAATTATTATTGACATCTGGCAAGTTTAACCACATCTGAAACTAGGAATGCTCAATGATTTTAAACCTAATTAAAATCAGTGCACAAGTTCCATAGATTGCATTGAATCGTTCAAGCGAATCATATTTGATAGAGGTAAATATCAAACAGACATGATATGTGAATTTAGTGTGCCAGAATTATATTTTATGTTTTACAAAGTTGTACCTGGAAGCAGACACACTATACCCCAAGACGTGTATTTGAACCCTTTAGTCATGAAGAATTAACTTCAGGATGGATTGTGCGGTTCCTAGTCCTATGTGTATGTCTGCTCTGTTGCTAACAGTATTCAAATGAGGAGTTTATTACACCCTGTGACTGGGATGCGTCTTCCTCTTCCTGTAGTTTAAGAATATCTCTAAAGGCCACCGCTCTCCGGGTATATCGAGAGGGTTTGAAACTGGCAAGCCTTTCGACTAAGGTGTCCCAAAGAGCTGTATCCAGGGGCGCTATGGTAGAGGACGAGGTGGTCATAGTAGAATGATCTGTGATCATTGCCGTATTTAAAAACCCTGTTTTGCGCTTTTGAATTCTCTTTCTCCGTTGGGGCACAGGGCCAGCTGGTCTAGCAGCATACAGTGCCTCCGCCTCATTTGCAGAGGCGCTGCTTCATAGTCCTCCTCAGCCTCCAGCAGGAAGCTCGCCCACCAGGCCTGTTGCCCACCACCAGACAGTCAGGGCATCAATCTCTAGGCCTCCTCCCATACCCAAGACTGACGTGACGCTGCCCCCGGGCCTCCAGCCCATACAGTGCAGTGCTGAGCCCAGTCAAAGGTAAGAAATGCATTCACCCTGACAGAACCTTAAGACTAGATAGGTCATGTGAGGATGAGTTGGTATAGATGACATGAGTGTGCTATTCAAGCATCTTCACGCTGTCTTTAGTAAATGATTATCTCTTAAGAAGGCTCTTTCAAATGTCCAAAGGTTTCTAGTACGGATAGTACTACTACATGCAATATTCAGTTCTAGAGGGTTGTGGTCGGATAATACCCTTGGAAGCTTCCTCATAGTGCAGCCATCCCTGATGGAATTCGATAGAAGAATATAGTCTAGACGGGCATGACGAGAATGGGGATGGGAAAAGAAAGTATATCCTTGGTCCCCGGGATGACCCAATTGCCATCCATCCAGCAGGCCATGTCGTTCGCACAAGTCTTTAAGCGCTCTAAAGACTTTAGGTTTTCTCCCTTGATAGTTAAATACAGGGCCAGCGGTCCAATCTCTGGGTAGGTGAAGGTTTAGGTCACCACACACAATAAGAGGCAAGGGCCAATGTACTAATTCATAAGAAATGCTTAGAAGGGTATCAGGGTCATCCCCCAGATTCCCATAAACTGTACATAGGGTCATCGTATTCTGACCACTATTGTATCGGCACTCAGTAATGGCCCATCTCCCAAGCTTGTCTGCAAGTGATCGACTAAATTGTAAGCCCCCTCCTTTAGCAAGAATGGCCACTCCCTTCGTACGAGTTCCCTGAGTGGATGCAGCTATAAATTGAAACCCCAGGGATTTCAGCAGATGTTGTTGGCCTCTCTCTATATGGGTCTCTTGTAAGCAAACTACATTGGCCTCCATGGCATGGAGACCTTCTGCTACGGTTTGTCTCTTTTTTAGGTCGTTGAGTCGGCAAATATTTAAGGATACAATTTGTAGTCTAGCCATCTATGTTATAAATCTTACGTCGTGTAAAAGCGATAATTGTTATTTTTAACCGCCATACTCTTCCTCCCTGGCCCTTGATCAGTTCTTTAAATCCTACTAACAAATTTACTTCTTTTGAAATACTAAAGGTACTCTCTTCACTGATTGTCTTCCCTTGGTCTTCCCCCCATCCCAACCCTTCCCTCCCTTCCACCTGCGTGCCCACCCCCCCACCCCCCCTTACCACCCTAGGAGGCGTCCTGGGTCCTGGAGTACCCAGGTGTGGGCGTCGGTATAATCAGTGCGCCTACGCTTGCCCTGTTGGCTAATTATATATACCCTAGACATATCGACTGGAAAGCGGTATATGGTCATTAATTTGTTCAGCCATTTCATTACATATTAAAGAACAATCCCAAATATACCAAATATTAATATCATATTTGATTCCCAAGTTGTTTGTTTCCCATCCTCAACCCCTTTCCAGGGTGTGGCCCCAAGCATTAACAAGATCTGCGTGCTAAACCCTTTACATTTCCCTTTTTTTATTTTTCCCCCTTTTTTTTTTTTTTGGGTACTGCCATGTTAGAGTCTTTAGAGTTCTTTTTTTTTCTTGCCATTAGGTCCCCCTTATTTGTCATTATTTTGTTTCAGTCTCTCCGATATTTCCCTCAGGTACGCCTCCGCCTGGATTTCACTTGAAAAACTTTGCGTTGTTCCCCTGAAGTTAATTTTTAAACGTGCAGGATTTTGCAGATAGACTGAAGCTCCGATTTGTTCAAAGGGGGTAAAAAGTTGTCTCATTCGCCATCTGCGCTCGACAGTTGCATGTGCAAAATCTGGTCTAACAAAAATCATAAAACCCTTGTGTTCTCTTTTACTAGTAGGCCTAGCCAAATCATATATAGCTTCACGCAATGTAAAATTCCCCAAATTAACTAGCATAGCCCTCGGATATTGAGGCGGTTTGTCAGAGCGTTTTGGTAAAGTAAGAGGAAATCTATGGGCCCGTTGAATTTCTCTGTCCATACCCAATGAGCTGAGTTCCGGAAATACAGGCTTAAGAAGGTTGGCCACGAAGCCCCTTGAATCACTTCCTTCTGCGCCCTCAGGAATCCCTAAAAAACGTAAATTATTTCTCCTTGCTCGGTTTTCTTGGTCTCCAACCTTGGCCATTAAGTCTTTTAATATGTCATCTTGTTCCTTTGCCTGGGATTTAAGCTTGCCCACATCAAATTCTAAATTATCTGTACGTGCTTCAGCACAGCTCATTCTATCAGAAATCTCCAAACAGGTATTCCCCACTTTATTGATAGCCCCCTCAAGTTTTTGAATAGCCACATGATTCCGATGGCTATCTTTTTTAGCATCTTTGTGAAAGATCTTAATTGAGTTGAGGAATTCCCTCAGCGAGGGCTCTGTAGGTGGTCCCGATCCACTGCCATATTTCTTTCGCATTTGCCCCCTTCTTCTTCAGGTTCGTTCATGATGTTCTGCCTCCATTCAGGTTCAGCTTTTGATGTTGGGTGGGGGCTCTTGCGAGTCGATTTAGCTCTGCTTGAGGTTTGTTCCGTATTACCTCCCGGATCTGTTGTTTCCTCGTAAATTAGTTTAGACTGCCTCTTGTTTCTAGTTCTTTTCTTTTCAATCTTTTTTCTGGAAGTTATGTCTTGTCCTGATTCATTCATATTTTTTAGATCCATAAAGTCCGATGCCTCTGGAATTGGTCCTTCAGATTTAGGGTCTTCGCTAGCTTCACTCTCCTCGCTTGGCTCGCTGAAAATGGAAACACCTGTTTCGTACAAATCCGAGTCTGATTCTTCGGAGCTTACATCGTTAGCTGGTTGGGGATTTTCCCCCGAGGGGTGTATTTGCATCTCTGAAGGAGCATGGGCGTGGTTCTCCATACCTGCCTTGCGTTTAAGGCGACTCTCGTTTTGATCCAATTTACTTGTGACAGCTCCATATCCTTCAGCATCAGGGCATGTGTCCATATTTGAATTTTGACTGGGACCCATAGTGAATTTGTCCCCTGCAGCTCCCTGTTCCAGGCACGCTGCCAAGTCGGCACCGCCATAAGCACCCTCTTGCTTGTCTTGATGAGGCTTTGATTTCTGTGATTTCTCATTATTAGAGCCAGTACATAGCCCATCCTTAGTGAGAGGGCTAAAAAAATTGTCTATCCTAGGCTGTGAGTCTATAGATTGACCAGATGATTGGGCCGCAGCCTTCAAGTTTTTGATAGTTTGCATCCTTTTTGCCTTTTTCTCTAGTAACGCATCTTCTGTTTCCTTTCCCAGCTCTTTCTCCTTCCCTTTTCTTTTCCCCTGATCATTATCTTTATTTGCATTCTTGTCTGCATCACTGTTTTTAGTTTTTATGTCTTGCTTTTTAGCTATTACGTTGCCATCATGTTTCCCCTTGTTGTTTTCCTTTGCCCTGGACCCCCTAGTTTCTGGTCGTCTTTGCGAGTCTCTTGCCATCTGCGGGCATTGTTGGTTTCTCGCTCCTTTGATAATTCCCTGGCTCTCTGTCCTCTCTAGTTTCTCCGACTTCTTCTCCAGGCTTTCTTGCATCTCTGTGTCCTCAGACTGAGTCAGTTGTAAAGTATATATGGCTTGTGACTTGTGCCTTGGGGGGGTTGTAGATTCGAGGGGACCTGTGTGTCTAGTGCAGCTTTTTCTTGGGTAGATTCCTGAGCCAATACGTCGTTTGCCGGGTCCTCTTTTCCTTTCCCTGAACTCATGATATCGGCCATACCCAGTGCCAGTACTAATCTGAGGGTCTGTGGGAGTGGCACTGGTATTGTCCGTGAAATTAGCTGCCTTGGCTTCGATGATGGTTGTCTTAATATCTTTTGTCTACCCTTATTGGGTTTCTCCCCTAAAATTATACTCACAGAGCTATATGCTCTTTCTCGAGCTGCCCCAATTTCAATTTCAATTCCTGATTTCGTTTCAATATCTAATTTTATAACAATTTGTGCCACACTTTCAGCAGCTTCTGATGTGTTGGCACGTGCTCCTCTGGGTCCCCTGACTCCCTTGACTCCCTTGACTGTCAATCCTTTTTTAGTCACGAAGGGACCCGTCTTTTTGAGACGTTTCAGGTATGCAGGGTGAAAGTCTGGTTGGACTAGTATTGGGTCGGTCATGCGCATTACCTGAAAGTAGCCCCCAGCGTCCCCAAGCGTCTCTTGTGAAGTTTGTTTAAGTACTTGCTTGTATTCTTGTATTCTTGTATTCTTATATTCTTATATTCTCATGTTCTTGCGCTTATTCTACCCTTTTTTCCCCCCTGACTCAGACTCTAGCTCAGATTCGAGATCAGGTCAGGTTCAGGTTCAGGTTCAGGTCCAGGTATATATTATTCAGTTTCAGTTCAGCTCGATTCGGTTTCACTTATAAACTTCCTGCTCCAGACTTCCAGCTCAGTTCTCTCCCAGCTCTGTTTGTTTTGTCTTTTTTTTTTTCCTCCCCTTTTTATCTTCTTTTATCTTCTTTCCTTTGTTTTTTTTGGCCTTTTTGATTGCCTTATGATGTTGTTACTTTATCTTTCTCAGCAAGCAGCCGCAATTTGTCAACACCCCACGGTCCAATAGTTCTGTCAGTTTTTGCTAAGTCTTGACTGACAAGCCAGCCAGCCAATGACAGTGGCCTTTCTTCAGGCAGCGTATGGCGAGTAGCGTGCAATGTGCGTCTCCTTAAGCGCGTCCTGCAGTGTCCGCCGATGAGATATCAGTCAATCAAGCGGCAGGCAGGCAGACAGACAGGCGGCAAAGAGGTCAGCAGAGCCAGCCGGAGAAAGCCTTCTGCGCTAGGGTTTCACTGTGGTAAGTTGAGATTTGAGGCTGTGAGGCTGTGAGCGTGAGCGTGATGCAGGTAATTGTACGTGCGAGATTATCTCCACCTTGTGCTCCGTTCCACTCCGCTCTTAACAACTTCACCAGATCTCAGCTCATTAGAGGGGTCTTGTCCCAGGTTAAGGTTAAGATTTAAGTTTTAAGGCTCTCTCCGAGACTCTTAGTTTACTCTCTCCCAGCGCTGATTTCAGCTTTGTGTGCTCTGTGTGCTCTCTTCGAGTCTCCAGGGCCTAGTCTCCAGGGCCTATAGCGTTTTTCTGGGGCTCGAGGGGCTCGAGGGTGACGAATTCTTTCAATCACACAGCACACCTCGAATGCACAGCCTGCATCGTTATGTCGCCAATCGCCAGTCACAAGTCACGGTTGTATCATTTATCACGCACAGCTGATAGCGCTACAGCAGTACTCACAGTATTCATAGTTCATAGTTGCTCCATGTCAGCCTAAGTTAGTTGCTGCTTCTGCCGCTTTCTTTCCCCGGGTCAAAACATGTAAGACCTAGGCGCCCTGGGTGACCCCAAGTCTCTCCTTCTCCTTTTCCACTCGTCGTGCCGCAACTCTCAGCTCTTTTCTACGGCTCCTGTCTGGCTGGATATTTAAATGGGGGCTTTGTGAATGACATGCAAATGAGGCATTGATGAAGGCGGAAAGCCGAAACCGGTCTGCCCTTAATAAATGAAATGTTTGAAGAAAGAGAGTCCGTGGAGTGCGTTGTTAAATCCTGTTGGATATTGGTGATGAATTTATGCGTGAATGCCATTATCGCGCCAACGACGCCCGCCCGCAAGTTGTTCGGCAGGAAGTGGCATTTGGTGACGAGTATTTAAATGCCTGCCAGAACCGCCGCCACTTACCAGGAAGGTGATCCTCATCGACACTGAGTCGCCGTTTACAAGAAATGGAGCAATTTGGTTACAAAACTGATAGCTGTGAACTTACCCCTGTGCTTAAGTGGAGAGCGGCAGGGCGAGGAATGATTTTCAAACAGCTCCCATGGTGAGTGAAACGCAGCGTGATGATCTACGACATACAGACTTTCTCACTTAGAGTGTATCAAGATCAAACATGCTGATATGTAAGACAGAACATTAATCAAGTAAGACTATCTGCATTGGAGTCCGTCATCACTCTCCGTATTTTCCTGACCAATAGGATAATACACATGGATATTTAAATTGGGGCTTTGTGAATGACATGCAAATGAGGCATTGATGAAGGCGGAAAGCCGAAACCGGTCTGCCCTTAATAAATGAAATGTTTGAAGAAAGAGAGTCCGTGGAGTGCGTTGTTAAATCCTGTTGGATATTGGTGATGAATTTATGCGTGAATGCCACTATCGCGCCAACGACACCCGCCCGCAAGTTGTTCGGCAGGAAGTGGCATTTGGTGACGAGTATTTAAATGCCTGCCAGAACCGCCGCCACTTACCAGGAAGGTGAGCCTCATCGACACTGAGTCGCCGTTTACAAGAAATGGAGCAATTTGGTTACAAAACTGATAGCTGTGAACTTACCCCTGTGCTTAAGTGGAGAACGGCAGGGCGAGGAATGATTTTCAAACAGCCCCCATGGTGAGTGAAATGCAGCGTGATGATCTACGACATACAGACTTTCTCACTTAGAGTGTATCAAGATCAAACATGCTGATATGTAAGACGGAACATTAATCAAGTAAGACTATCTGCATTGGAGTCCGTCATCACTCTCCGTATTTTCCTGACCAATAGGATAATACACATGGATATTTAAATGGGGGCTTCGTGAATGACATGCAAATGAGGCATTGATGAAGGCGGAAAGCCGAAACCGGTCTGCCCTTAATAAATGAAATGTTTGAAGAAAGAGAGTCCGTGGAGTGCGTTGTTAAATCCTGTTGGATATTGGTGATGAATTTATGCGTGAATGCCACTATCGCGCCAACGACACCCGTCCGCAAGTTGTTCGGCAGGAAGTGGCATTTGGTGACGAGTATTTAAATGCCTGCCAGAACCGCCGCCACTTACCAGGAAGGTGATCCTCATCGACACTGAGTCGCCGTTTACAAGAAATGGAGCAATTTGGTTACAAAACTGATAGCTGTGAACTTACCTCTGTGCTTAAGTGGAGAACGGCAGGGCGAGGAATGATTTTCAAACAGCCCCCATGGTGAGTGAAACGCAGCGTGATGATCTACGACATACAGACTTTCTCACTTAGAGTGTATCAAGATCAAACATGCTGATATGTAAGACGGAACATTAATCAAGTAAGACTATCTGCATTGGAGTCCGTCATCACTCTCCGTATTTTCCTGACCAATAGGATAATACACATGGATATTTAAATAGGGGCTTTGTGAATGACATGCAAATGAGGCATTGATGAAGGCGGAAAGCCGAAACCGGTCTGCCCTTAATAAATGAAATGTTTGAAGAAAGAGAGTCCGTGGAGTGCGTTGTTAAATCCTGTTGGATATTGGTGATGAATTTATGCGTGAATGCCACTATCGCGCCAACGACACCCGCCCGCAAGTTGTTCGGCAGGAAGTGGCATTTGGTGACGAGTATTTAAATGCCTGCCAGAACCGCCGCCACTTACCAGGAAGGTGATCCTCATCGACACTGAGTCGCCGTTTACAAGAAATGGAGCAATTTGGTTACAAAACTGATAGCTGTGAACTTACCACTGTGCTTAAGTGGAGAACGGCAGGGCGAGGAATGATTTTCAAACAGCCCCCATGGTGAGTGAAACGCAGCGTGATGATCTACGACATACAGACTTTCTCACTTAGAGTGTATCAAGATCAAACATGCTGATATGTAAGACGGAACAATAATCAAGTAAGACTATCTGCATTGGAGTCCGTCATCACTCTCCGTATTTTCCTGACCAATAGGATAATACACATGGATATTTAAATGGGGGCTTTGTGAATGACATGCAAATGAGGCATTGATGAAGGCGGAAAGCCGAAACCGGTCTGCCCTTAATAAATGAAATGTTTGAAGAAAGAGAGTCCGTGGAGTGCGTTGTTAAATCCTGTTGGATATTGGTGATGAACTTATGCGTGAATGCCACTATCGCGCCAACGACACCCGCCCGCAAGTTGTTCGGCAGGAAGTGGCATTTGGTGACGAGTATTTAAATGCCTGCCAGAACCGCCGCCACTTACCAGGAAGGTGATCCTCATCGACACTGAGTCGCCGTTTACAAGAAATGGAGCAATTTGGTTACAAAACTGATAGCTGTGAACTTACCCCTGTGCTTAAGTGGAGAACGGCAGGGCGAGGAATGATTTTCAAACAGCCCCCATGGTGAGTGAAACGCAGCGTGATGATCTACGACATACAGACTTTCTCACTTAGAGTGTATCAAGATCAAACATGCTCATATGTAAGACGGAACATTAATCAAGTAAGACTATCTGCATTGGAGTCCGTCATCACTCTCCGTATTTTCCTGACCAATAGGATAATACACATGGATATTTAAATGGGGGCTTTGTGAATGACATGCAAATGATGCATTGATGAAGGCGGAAAGCCGAAACCGGTCTGCCCTTAATAAATGAAATGTTTGAAGAAAGAGAGTCCGTGGAGTGCGTTGGTAAATCCTGTTGGATATTGGTGATGAATATATATATATATATATATATATATATATATTTGTATGGAACTCTAGTATGGAATAGCATTGAGTGCAGTAATATACAGGAGGAGGGACGTCTCCTCTTGCCCACTTGAACTCATAGGAGGCGGAGGTGCACAGCAATATATTCTTTTGGAAGCACACTGAGAGGCAAGTAAATGTGACAGCCAGAATAAACATGCGCCTGGACAGGCCTGTGGGACAAGACTCCTTGGAGCAGTATTGTAACATCATCACAGTCCTTAACATCGATATATATGTATATATTGTGAGCTGGTTGTCAAGTCAGCTGTTGAGCCAAATTGTAGATCTACCACAGCGCTCAAGGACTTACCAGGTGCATTTTTGGAGCAGTAGTTTAACATCCTGTCACATGACCACTTGGACCAATGAAATGCAATTAGTGCACATTGTGATTTGCCTCACATTTGATCAAGGCCACACCCAATGGCCGAAACGCGTCAGCGCTGATGTACTGCCTGCCTGATGCACAATAAAAGCTTGTGTGATTCTCAGTTGGGCTTTGCTTTTTCTTGTGTAATGACGGGGCTCTCCATGCCCACTGCCACAAAGCCGCCCTGCAGTGATAGGGGCTCCCTTCATTTGGAGAAATATTTTTCTGGATTTTATTAGGGAGCATGTCCCGCACGCCGTGTTGCTACAAAAAGGATTTTCCATGGAAAAACATAGAGATCAAGTCAAAGTGAGAAAATTCAGAAGAGAAATGAAAATCAGACTTGAAAAATACGAAAAACGTATAAAAAACGGGAAGGCGACCAAATTTCTACGCGACCATCTGGACTACGAATCAGGGCGTATTTATACATTCTCCAAAAATTGTTATTCTGTAAGAGACAGAAGATCTAGAGTGGTACAGCTGAACAATAAGAAACATCGCAGAGCGTAATGAGCTCAGATACCAGTTCCGAACAATAACAAGAGGAACAGAGAGGAAGAGGTGCAAGAGATATAAGGCTTGTTGTGATAGATTAATTCCGTTTTTTACAACTAGAGCAACAGACAGATCATTGCACCACAAGAGGTCGCGGGAGAGGAAAAGGTCGAGGGAGAGAAAACAGAGAAGAGGAGGAGAAGGATACAGGAGGAGCACAAGAATGGCAAACAAAAAGATCTATGCGCTCCAACACGAAGAAACCGATGAAAAAGTAAATTCCAGCAAGACGATCATAAATCTGAGTACTATGGTTCTATCAACAGAAGAACAATCGGTATTGGAATTGGGACTCTCTTACTGTGACGAAAATGATTTTAACTATCCTAACAGTGGAATGGATCTGTATCAATTTGTACAAAAACTCAAATTATCAAAAATGTTTATGAACAAAAACCTCCAAAATTCCTCTATACCAGAAACTCAGTCAACTCCTCTGGATGAACCTAGCACTTTGAATGTAACTGATGCAATTGTCCTAGAAGATCTATTATCACTGTGTAATGAGAGCAATGAGGAATTAAGAAATACAAATGAGCCACTAGAAAACAATGAATCTGTAGGTCTCCTAAGTTTCAATTTGGAGAGAGGCGATCCTACCCCATTTCATCCACGCTCAAGATTTACACCGCAGATGGCTCAAGACAACCTGTACAGCTTCTCTGAGAATGTAACAAAGGATCTTAAACATTTGTATTATAAAGTAACACAACAAAAGAGGAAAATTAATCCTAAACAAGCTTTAATACAAAAAACTGTGGAAAGAATCCATAAAGAAGATGGAGTACTGGTGAAACTCTCAGACAAGGGAGGGAATGTCGTGCTTTGGGGACGTGAGTTATACAAGAAAGAGGCACTCAGTCAGTTGAATAACAAAGAGGGCTATCGAAGAATTGACATAAAGGAATACAAAGTGGTAAAAGAACTGGAGTTGTGGAGACAACAAGAACTGTTAAGCTGGGATGGATACAAGTTTATCAAACAAGAGAATCCAGTGATACCTGTCTTTAATATGCTCCAGAAGGTGCATAAGAGCACCACCACTCCACCTGGGAGACCTATAATTTCTTCATGCGGCAGCTTGTTTGAAAACACCTCTAAACACATTGATTATTTTTTAAATCCCATTGTAAGAACATTAACATCATTTATCAAAGATTCAACTGATTTTCTAAAATGTATATATGATATACGTTGGAATGAAACAACTATGATACTAGTGACTCTTGATATTGCTACTTTGCACATTAGTATAAGGCATATTGATGGTTTGAAAGCCACTGACTATTTTTTAAACAGAAGACCTATGAGATTTTTTAAACACAATCAAATCATTTTAGAAATGTTGAAGTGGTGCTTGACTAAAAATATATTTTTATTTGGTGAAGAATTGTTCCAGCAAGAACAAGAGACGGCATGGGCCCCTGCTTTGCCCCCAGCTATGCTAATTTACATCTAGGCTGGTGGGAGGAGCAGGTGCTTAGCGGGTTGTCACTGGAACGATGGTCGGAACATGTCCTTTTATGGGTAAGGTTCATAGATGACGTTTTTGTGCTGTGGCAGGGCATGGAAACGGATATAGAACTGTTCATCAGGGACCTTAACTCTAATACTCTTAATCTGAAATTTGTAGGACATTATAGTAGTACCTCCATAGATTTCCTGGACATTAGAATAAGACCAGTGGAAGGGAAACTAGAAACGACCATCTTCAGGAAGCCAACAGCTGGCAATACTATTCTACATGCACCACTCATCAGGAGTATCCCTTTTGGGGAGTTTTACAGGGCGCGAAGAGCATGTAGTAATCCAGAAGAATATTGTAGAATAGAAAAGGAAATGACCAGCAGGTTTCTGCAGAAGGGCTACTCACTAGTGGTCATAAGCGGAGCTGCCACAAAGGCTAGGAACCTGGAAAGATAGAGGGTATTATTTGAACCATCCAGAACCCTACAAAGAAGAAAAAAACAACAACAGGGTTTGGAGAATCATCGGTTCATAGCAACTTTTCATACCAAGCATAAGGAGGTGAGGTCCATTCTAAACAAACACTGGCATCCTATAAAAGTTGATCCAATATTGGGCCCTAAAGTGAGTAAACATCCTGATATAACACATAGAAAGTCGAAATCATTAAAAGATCGGATTGTGAAGAGTGAATATCAAGAAAGGAGGGGGGTGCCCACATCGGTTTAACAAAAAATATTTTTTAGAAAGTGTTTTAAGTGTTAAGCGTGCCATCATGGAATGAATCGTATGCATTTTAAAACATCTTTTAATAAAACCATTGTAATTAAGGGCTTTTTGACCTGTAGATCGAGTTTTGTGGTCTACATGTTGCAATGTCCTTGCAAGAAGATTTATATAGGAAGTACCACTCTGCCTGTATATAAAATAATTCTGCAACACCGGAGAGCAATTATCAATCAGGATAGGACATATCCGATTGCTAGACATTTCGAAACTCATCATCAGAGTAATTCTATGTGCTTGCAGTATAGCTGCATAGCTGAAATCCCCAGAAAAAAGAGAGGTGGGAATAGAGAGAAGGAACTCGGGAGGCTACAGACATATTTTATATTGAGTTCGACAGCAAGGAATCTCATGTGCTGAATGTAAATGAGGATCTGTATACTTGCTTGTATTAAGATGATGATGACACTAAGAGAATAGAGATGAGCCTGCACATTCAAAAACCATTTGTTTTTTAAAAAACATAGCACAGTGGGATAGAAGCGAACATATACAATATACGTCCAAACTCGAGATCGTGTGTTGCCAGTATACAATAAAATAGATCAAAATCAATTTAAAAGTAAGTGCTGCCGAACATTGCTAATCATGTCCCAATGACTGCCGAATACCCAGGAGACACTCCCGAGCTAATATTAAGTCGCCACAGCATGACCTCTGACCTCTGACCTCAACTCAAAAGTCAAAAAGAGTTGTGCCATATTATCAAAGTCTCAGTTGCATTAATGCAGGGCCCTGGGACCGGGTGAATGTCATTTCATCACGGGGCTGCGTATTTACACAAAGAGTGATCATATGCCTTAGAGTTAATAAAGCACATACTTCAAAACCCCCTCAAAACTCTGAATCCCATAATGCAGCTGAATATATAGCACTCTACTCTATGCTATTCCACTGTATGCCCCTCCACTCTACTGAATGCTATTTCACAGTATGCCACTACACTGTATTCTACTCCACTCTATGCCATTACTTTGGATGCCAATCCACTGTACGCCACCCCACTGTATGCACACAGCTTCACTGTATGCCACTGCACTGTACGGTGCGCCACTATACGCTCCTCCACTCTACTCCATTTTACGTGAGTCCATTGGACTGCACTCCGCTCTACCCCACTCCACTATATGCTATTCCACTCTAAACCACTCCACTATACGCCACTCCGGTCTATACCACTCCACTGAATGCCACTTGGCTGTACGCTATTCTACTCTATGCTATTTTACTCTACACCAATCCACTGTCCTACACTCTACGCTATTCCACTGTACACAACCCCACTGTACACTATTACACTGTACGCAATTTCAATCTTTGCTGCTCTACTGAATGATGTTCCACTCTACTCCACTCCACTGTACGCCATTCCACTATTTACTATTTCACTCTACCCCACCCCACAATACACCACTCTAATTTACACTACTTGACTGTATGCCACTACACTATACGCTATTACACTCAATGCCACTTCACTGTATGCCACTCCAGTCTATGATACACCACTGTATGCCATTGCACTGTACACAACGACACTATATGCTATTCCACTCTATGCCACTCCACTCTATGCCATTCCACTTTATGACACTCTACTGTAGGCTAATCCACTCTACGCCACTCCAGTATACTCTCCTCCACTCTATATAACTCCACTCTACTACACTATGCCACTCTACTTCACTCTCTCCCTGTTCACTCTACTGTCCAAATTTGTACTTGACTCTATGCCTGTATATTCTATTGTACAGCACTCCATTCTAGTCTACGACAGTTTCCAACAGTGTACAACGCAGTACTCCACTCTACTGTATGAACCGCCACTCTAATTAACATATGTATATGTTTCCTCGACTCTGCGCTATGCCACTTCAATGTATGCCACCCCACTCCACTTTACACCACGACCACTCCACTCTATGCTATTCCACTCTATGCCACTCCAATCTTCTATACTCAACTGTACAGTATTCCACTGTACACTATTCCACTATATACTACTCCACTTTATGGTAATCCACTCTACAAAACTAAAGAGTATGCCACTCCACTCTACACCACTCAACTGTATGACACTCTCCTCCACTCTATACAAGTCCACTCTATAACAGTCAACCACTCTTTATGGCACTCTACAACATTCTACACCTCTCTATCCCTGTACACTCTGCTGTCCAACTCAATACTCCCGTTCTTTGCCTGTAGACTCCATTGTACAATTCTTTATTCCACTATTCAACACTTTTCTATATGACACATAACTCCACTCTACTGTATAAGACCCTATGCCAATTCATAATAATGTTCTACCTATGCTACGCTTAGCCGCTGCACGAAACATCATGCAATCTACTCTATAAAACATCAAAACACTCTACTCTACTGTATTCCACACCACGTTACCCCACTCCACTTAACTCTACTCCACTGTACGATAATTTACGTCACTCTAAGCTGCTACATAACGATCCATTCTATGCAACTCCACTGTTTGACACACTACTGTACTCTATCCACCTCCACTCTTCAACACTGTTCTGATTGGCTGCACGCAACCTGAATAGAAAGTTGTGGGCATCATTTTATCTATCAGAAATGATTCCCCGGGCTGAAAATCTGTGTGAAAGCCCACATAAGGGGTCAAGGTGGAAATATTTTGACCCCATGTTTAAGGAATGAGGGTTAGAGACACAAGTTATGTGTCTAAAATGTATTTTTCTTAATTGTGCATGATATTTGCGATGACGAAGCGACTGCCAGTGCAGTCCCCCATGTACCATTATGGGGACATCGCGACCAGCGGTGGGCGGCGAAGTCCGCTCCGCCAGAGGAGTTTATGGAGTTTTGCCATGTTTGGCAAAAAAAAAGTTTAAAACACCCCTTCGGGTGGTGACTATGCCTCTTCAATGTATGCCACCCCACTCTATGCTAATCCACTGTACCCTACTCCACTCTACACCACCACCACTCCACTCTACGCTATTCCACTCTATGCCACTCCAATCTTCTATACTCGACTGTACCGTATTCTACTGTACACTATTCCACTGTATACTACTCCACTTTATGGTAATCCACTCTACAGAACTAAAGAGTACGCCACTCCACTCTACGCCACTCAACTGTATGACACTCTCCTCCACTTTATACAAGTCCACTCTATAACAGTCTACCACTCTTTATGGCACTCTACAACATTCTACACCTCTCTATCCCCGTACACTCTGCTGTCTAACTCTATACTACCGTTCTATGCATGTACACTCCATTGTACAATTCTTTATTCCACTATTCAACACTTTTCAATATGACACAGAACTCCACTCTACTGTATAAGACCCCACTCCAATTCATAAAAATGTTCTACCTATGCTACGCTTACCCACTACACAAAACTCCATGTAATCTACTCTATAACACACCAAAACACTCTATTGCACTGTACTCCACACTACGTTACCCCACTCCACTTAACTCTATTCCACTGTACGATAATTTACTTCACTCTAAGCTGCTACACAACGATCCATTCTATGCAACTCCACTGTTTGACACACTACTGTACTCTAACCACCTCCACTCAACTACACTCTACTACACTGTACACCACTCTCTGAAACTCTCTGAAACTTTACTCCTGTCTATACCCCTGCACTCCAATGTATAACACTGTACTATACTGTATGCTGCTGTACACCACTCTACTCCTCTCTGTGCTGCGCTACCATACTCTAGTCCATTATACTCCACTCTCCTCCACTCTTCCACTGTACACCCCTCCATTCTACTCCACTGTATACTATTGTACTATATAACACTGTATGCAAATTCACTCTACCACACTCTGCAACACTGTACTGTGCTGTACACCACTCCACACTACAAAGCTCAACTAGACTGTATGCCACTCTACTCTACTGTAGTCTACATTACTTTCCAATACTGTACGACACACCACTATACTCTACTGTACAACACAGTACACCAATTTGTGACACTTTACTCGAAAGCATGGTACACTGCTCAACTCTACTGCACTCCATGCCACGATAGTCTAAAACATGCCACTTCAGTCTATGACACTTTACTCCACTCTACACTACCCCACTCTAGTGTACTCCATTCAAGAAGTGCCATATGCTTATTTGGTGTAAATCTGTTCAGTAGTTGTTGAGGCTCTGGACGGAGATATTTCGCAGTGGTTTCACGATGAATCGTGAATGCACGAACCAATGGGAATACTCTGATTGGCTGCACGCAACCTGAATAGAAAGTTGTGGGCATCATTTTATCGATCAGAAATGATTCCCATGGCTGAAAATGTGTGTGAAAGCCCACATAAGGGGTCAAGGTGGAGATACTTTGACCCCATGTTTAAGAAATGATGGGTTAGAGACACAAGTTATGTGTCCAAAATGTATTTCTGTTAATTGTGTATGATATTTGCGATGACGAAGCGACTGCAATTTCGGTCCCCCATGTACCATTATGGGGACATCGCGACCAGCGGTGGGCGGCGAAGTCCGCGCCGCCAGAGGAGTTTATGGAGTTTTGCCAAGTTTGGCAAAAAAAAGTTTAAAACTCCCCTCCGGGTGGTGACTATGTCACTTCAATGTATGCCACCCCACTCTATGCTAATCCACTGTACCCTACTCCACTCTACACCACCACCACTCCACTCTCTGCTATTCCACTCTATGCCACTCCAATCATCTATACTCGACTGTACAGTATTCCAATGTACACTATTCCACTGTATACTACTCCTCTTTATGGTAATCCACTCTACAAAACTAAAGAGTACGCCACTCCACTCTACGCCACTCAACTGTATGACTCTCTCCTCCACTTTATACAAGTCCACTCTATAACAGTCTACCACTCTTTATGGCACTCTACAACATTCTACACCTCTCTATCCCCGTACACTCTGCTGTCTAACTCTATACTCCCGTTCTATGCCTGTACACTCTATTGTACAATTCTTTATTCCACTATTCAACACTTTTCTATATGACACAGAACTCCACTCTACTGTATAAGACCCCACTCAAATTCATAAAAATGTTCTACCTATGCTACGCTTAGCCGCTGCACGAAACATCATGCAATCTACTCTATAAAACACCAAAACACTCTACTCTACTGTATTCCACACCACGTTACTCCACTTAACTCTACTCCACTGTACGATAATTTACGTCACTCTAAGCTGCTACACAACGATCCATTCTATGCAACTCCACTGTTTGACACACTACTGTACTCTATCCACCTCCACTCTACAACTACTACACTGTATCCCACTCTCTGAAACTTTCTGAAACTTTACTCCTGTCTATACCCCTACACTCCAATGTATAACACTGTATTATACTGTATGCTGCTGTACCCCACTCTACTCCTCTCTGTGCTGCGCTACCATACTCTAGTCCATTATACTCCACTCTACTCCACTGCACACCACTCCACTCTACTCCACTTTATTCTATTGTACTATATAACACAGTATGCAAATTCACTCTACCACACTCTGCAACACTGTACTTTACTGCACTGTACACTGTACACCACTCCACACTACAAAGCTCAACTAGACTGTATGCCACTCTACTTTACTGTAGTCTACATTACTTTCCAATACTGTACGACACACCACTATAGTCTACTGTACAACACAGTACTCCAATTTGTGACACTTTACTCAACCGTATGGTACACCACTCCAGTCTACTGCACTCCATGCCACTATAGTCTAAAGCATGCCACTTCACTATATAACACTTTACTCCACTCTACACTACCCCACTCTAGTGTACTCCATTCAAAAAGTGCCATATGCTTATTTGGTGTAAATCTGTTCAGTAGTTGTTGAGGCTCTGGCCAGGGATATTTCGCAGTGGTTTCGCGATGAATCGCGAATGCACACACCAATGGAAATGCTCTGATTGGCTGCACGCGAAGTTTGCTCCGCCAGAGGAGTTTATGGAGTTTTGTCAAGTTTGGCAAAAAAAAAGTTAAAAACTCCCCTCCGGATGGTGACTGGCGGCAGTAGCTGCTCTCATGAGCCGGGCATGCACAAGCACCGTGGGCCAGGCCCAGCAGTGCTGCATGGAGAGTGACTGCTGTCGGGGATCCTGGGGGCTCCGGCACAGCCCCAGAAGGTGGCGGCGGAGGGGGATAAGCAACCCTGTTGGTGAGGGACAGCTGGCTACAATGCGATGAAGAGGGCTGTACAGATTGAGCTACCACCTGGCACTCAATGTTATCCTAGTCACCACTAGCCATGGCAGCGTCAAAGTAATCAACGTCACCTCGGGGGCCTTGCTGGAGTGGAGAGTTGGGGTTACTTAGGGCACCTATATTTGGTGGATCATGTCCCCAATACCCAGCCACCTGCCTTTCTCGCTTGTGTCAGTTTCTGTTGGAAGGGGGTTCTGCCTCTTATGATCCCCAAGAAGTTAGATCTCCTCTCACCTGTGCCCCTCAAAGTTATCACTGCGACTCCGCAGGTGGGCAGAACTCCGTGGAATTCCACAGAGTTTTTAGCTAACCACGCGGATTTCTATGGAGTTGAACTCTGTGAACTCCATCCACCCGTAATCACGACTATCAAGTTCATCATGAATATCAGTGAAACATTAATATGCATTGTTATGGAGATTTTGATTATTGTTATTATAGAGTTATTCATATAGAGAGCTCTCTACTGTGATGGTTAGAATTAACTATATAGTTATAATTGTTTTATGTGGTGATGGCAATTGAATTCTTGCTTTTGCTTTCTGCTTTCGTGTCATAACCGCGGGGATCACGAATACCGACCTCATTGCGATCTCCAGCCTCACAGAGAAAACTGAATATAGGTTTTAGAGATGGTTGTTCTAGAAATACACTAGAAAAACATGAGTTTAAACAATAAAGTAATAAACCTCTAATGTCTAAAATACAGTAATATGGGTCCATATATGTGTTTTCACTTTATGGAAAGGGGCGCGATCATCGCGGTTAACGACGTAATCGTGACATCCGGAATAATCGCGAAATGGAAAATATGTCCGAAAGACGGTTTTTAAAGTAACTTACTAAGAAACTTAGTAGAAAAATATACATTTAAACATGGTTTGAAAGAAGTATTTATATAGGAATATGTCTTGGGCAATGTTCAGGATGGATTTTTTTGCATATTGTTTTTGGATGTGTTGGTGCCTTTGTTTTCTGTATTTGCGACGTGCCCATGGGGAACGTGATTACCGACGTCATCCATCTCCGTCATCATCGCGAAAACAGAAAATAGGTTTTAGAGATAGTTTTTATATAAACTCTCTAGTAAAACATGACTTTAGAGAATACTGTAAGAAACCCCTACTGTGTAAAATCCTGTAATATGTGTGGCTATATGTGTTTTACACTTTATGGAAAAGGCGTGATCATTGCTGTTAACGACGTCATCACTGAATAACCGCAAAAACGAAAAAGATAACAATAACAGAATCTCTTTGAAGTCACACTTTCTTTCATGTAACTTTAAACTTTACTAGCATTGCTTATTCAAGGTTTGGAGACAGTCAGGTTTAGCAGCATAATTGCAGATTTGAAAGCAGTTTAGAGCAATACAAGTGAGTACTCCAAATAGTCTGCAGTCATCCGGTGTGAGAGTTCAAGCAGACTGGCACTTGAGCCGGAAGAGATGATGACAACTTCTTTCCTTACTTACTCCAGAAACCTGCACGGCTTCTTGCTGTCAGACTGCATTGAGTCACTTCTTCATAAAATAGATTTCTCTTGTTGCCAGAGTGTACTTGGTTTGGCAGGAAGAACACTATTTCTCCTCACAGCTAGGACATTGAACGGTGTCCACGATGTTCTAAGACAGTTGCACAATCATTTGACTTCCACATACATAAAAAAGACCTCACAACTTAGTGATGACTATACATTTGTTAAAAGCTGAGTTCTTGGTTTACTGAGGTGTAAACCTTAGTCAAACAGCAACCACAATCCTAGTCAGGGTAAGTTTAAGGCAAACCCTAAACTAACCCATGCTCACTCTCTGGCATTTTGGCACAGAGCAGTCAGGCTTAGTTTAGAGGCAATGCTAAAGTATTTGTGCAACACCTCAAACAGTAAAACAGTGAACCATCCCACAAAATGATACCACACCAAGTTGAAAAAGTAGTTTTGACGTTAATAAATAAAACATGACCAAAATGACAAAAATCCAATCAGTAAAACTTGAGATATTGATTTTTAAAAGGTTTAACTAAAATAGCGCTAAGCCGCATCATGCGCTAAAATGGGATGTCTGGTCATGCTGGACCAGGACAAAGTCAAAAGTTTGGGCCGACTACGGTGGAGTGCAGGTCAGATACAGGGACCCAGTTAGGCCCTCCGAACAAAAGTAACTTGATCTGAGGTTGTGAAGTGATGTGTGTGTTTGGGTCGATGATGCACTAAGCAGCAGAGGCGGTGCGCTGATTACGAGATGCAGCAAGGCTGCGTGCAAGATCCCGAAGCGTTGATGTCGAGGATCCTGTCGATGGGGCTTGCAATGCAAAGACCGGTGTCAAGGATGTGTTGTGCAGTCAAGGTGATGGTCGGCTCCAAAGAGCAGGGAAGCTGTGAGGCAGATTTTTATCATTGTCGTCACGGCTGCGGTCAATATGGATGCGAGGTCCTGGTGCTGGGGAGAGTGTCGCGCAGTGTTGGTTTCAAAGGTGATGCATCAAGTCCGATCTAAGCATCCATTCTGATCTACGCTGTGATTGCAGTGCATAAGATCGATAGACGATGCATCTGTTCCACTGGAGCAAACACTTTAGGCTAACTTCCAATGGTCCAGGGCTGGGGTGGCACCAATTGGCAGGGTAGACTCACAGATGACAGAGTCCAGGTGAAGAAGCTGGGTAGTTGGAAGTCTTTTATGTATTTTATGTCCCGGAGACTTCAACTCAGGAGGCCAGCCAGCGAGCCCTTGGAGTCACTGTGGGTTCAAGTGATGCAGGCCCAGCCCTTCTCATCCAGGCAGGAGAGCAGCAGGCAGCAGGTCACCACAAGAAGGCATGGATTAAGCAAAGAAACATACCAGCAGAGTGGCAGTCATTTAGCAACACAACAGTCATGCTTCCTGGTAGGGTAGACACAGGCCTAGAAGTGTACTGAAGTGGTTGTGTCAGAAGTCCAGTACTTACATCTAGTTGTGCCTTTGAAGTGGGGGAGACATCAAATACATGCTTTTGGAGTGCACCGAGGTCCTCCCTTCTTGCCCTGGCTCCTGACTCACTACAGAGGGGTATGCAGCCCTTTGTGTGGAGACAGGACACAGCCTTTTCAGGTGTAAGTGAGGCTGGGTACATCAAGTCTCACCTAAATTCCCATTGTGTGTGGCTGTATAGGGGGAATACACAAAGCCCAACTATCACTAAACTCAGACATGTAATAAAAGACAGGTAGCAAGCACCAAATAGTTAAAGTAAGAAAATGCCAACTTTCAAAATGTGTCATTTTCAGGATTGCAATTTAAATTCTGACTTCACCAAACGTTTGGGTTTTAAATTGTGATTCCAGAGACACCAAATTTGAAAACTTCATCTCTTCATAAATGGGAATTATACTTATAAAATGAAATAAGGTAATCCCAATGCTATCCTATGGGAGAGATAGGCCTTTCTGTAGTGAAAAACAAATGTAAGTGTTTTTCACCACCAGGAAATGCAAAACTTAAAAGTGCATGTCCTACCTTTTCAATAGATTGCACCCTGCCCTCTGGATTTATCCAGGGCCTACCTTAGGAGTGACTTACATGTATAAAAAAGGAAGGTTTGTGCCTGACAAGAGGTTTTTTTTTCACAGGTAAACATGCAGTGTAAAAACTGCACACACAGGCTCTGTAGTGGCAGGTCTGAGACAATGGTTAAAGGGCTACTTGAGTGGGTGGCACAATCAGTGCTGAAGGCCCTCTAGTAGCATTTAATTTAAAGGCGCTGGGTACCACTTTACTAGGGAATTATAAGTAAATTACATATGCCAGTTGAAGATGAACCAATATTACCATGTTTAGGGGAGAGAGCACAAGCACTTTAGCACTGGTTAGCGGTGGTGAAGTGCACAGAGTTCTAGTGCCAGTAACAACGAGGTCAGAAAAAATGGAGGAGGAAAGCAAAAAGTTGGGGTGAATACCACCCTAAGGCTGTCAGGTGTAACAGATCTCATATCGCATTATTCTGGAAGGGTTTCAGAATTTCAGCACAAGCCCACCCAGTTCCAAGTTTATTTACTGCACTTTACAAATGTAGTTTCATTCTTTCAAACAACCATTCAAGTATGGCTACACTTCAAATGAGACCCGAATCCCCTTGTTTCAGATCGTTTTGCATCTGTGGTCTAACACCAGCCAGCTTCAGTTCACTTGCACATACAGCTCCATCGGAAAATTCATGAGAAGAAACATAATCCTTTCTTCTTTAAGCGAGAGAAAGACTTTGCTTTTGTCAAATACAAATGCCCTTTTCAAAATGTCACTATAGTGCGAAAATGCATATATTCTGCAGAATTCTCGCAGAGGTTAAATAACGTTTAATTCTCCGTCCCACCTGTTTAACTGAAGAGCAGGCGCATTTTACTTGGCATGCAACAGCTTCCGATCCTCTCCATATCTCTCTCCTGACCTTTCTGCCAAGCGCCCTCCACTGCCCAACCTTTCTGTCGCCATAAGATTCATGTTAAAACTGACAATTAGTCTTGGGACTCAATGCAAATCGTGTTTGCTTGTCTCGTGGGCAGTATGGCCGAATCGGGAACATTTGATGAATCTGAAAATGTCTTTAAGAAATCTGAAAATAATACTACAGATATAGGCGAGTGACTCCCACTCTTTGATGTACAAATGGCGCATCTCTGTGCTCGGAGTTAGGCATCTCTACGGGTTGATTTGAAAGATTGTCCTGTGCTTTATGAAAGGTTAATGTACTAATTTTTATTCGGTTTCAAGAAAATATCTGCTTCCTCGGGTTCCATAAAAAATGAGCCCTGGCATTCTAATGCACTAGAATGCATTCTACAGATATGCAAAGCAATGAAGAGCACCTGAGGTGTTGAAATGGCGTGCCCTGATGCTGATGAGTTGTGGACTCTTATACATTATATATTACAGGTATTAAAGAACTGGCCAAAGGCTGCAGGCAAGAACCGTGAAAAAGACTGAAAGGAGCGGATGAAACAGACATTTTCCCCACCCTGATAGAATCCATTTTTTCCACTGGAGGCGGTTGTGTGCAAGATGTTTGCTGTCCAGAGAGCATACAGCAAATAATGTACCTTCATCAGGTTTAAAGATCACACAAATAGAAATGTTGTCAATGCAGTGGTGCCCTGTGCAAACTTTACATAAGTCAGTGTTTTACAATGGGAAAACAATCTTTTAGGTAGCAAATTATAATTATAATTACCAGGGACTCAGAAGCTTTGGTTGGGGGAGAACAGAGGGTGGTGTTTTCATGCAGCACTGTGCCTTAGCTCCCACCGCACCCTAGCACAGTTTATTCTTGGACAAGGATGACGTAAATTTCCGTAAAGTCCTCCGACTCACTGTTTGGTAGGTTGCCTACACATACACTCACACATAATTCACAGAGGGATCTTGATAGGGTTAGCAATGGGAAACACTGGTCCCAGTCCTGAGGCGGAAGCCGGGAACTGGTGGTACTCTGCTGCATATTTTAAAAAACTTGTATTTTCGTGTGTTGTCACATTATTGATTGCTTTTTAACCAAAGCACTACGTAGCGCTCACTCGCGCTCAGCTGATCAGTCGGGCTGCATCGCGCCCTTCTTTGCTAATCAACTGCAGCCGCCTTAGACACCGGCGTGCGCGCAGACTCCGCCCCTTTTTCAGGCCACGCCCCCTTATCCTGACTACTTAAACCGCTGACATCAGCGGCAACGTGTAAAACTGGTCCCAGTCCTGAGGCGGAAGCCGGGAACTGGTGGTACTCTGCTGCATATTTTAAAAAACTTGTATTTTCGTGTGTTGTCACATTATTGATTGCTTTTTAACCAAAGCACTACGTAGCGCTCACTCGCGCTCAGCTGATCAGTCGGGCTGCATCGCGCCCTTCTTTGCTAATCAACTGCAGCCGCCTTAGACACCGGCGTGCGCGCAGACTCCGCCCCTTTTTCAGGCCACGCCCCCTTATCCTGACTACTTAAACCGCTGACATCAGCGGCAACGTGTAAAACTGGTCCCAGTCCTGAGGCGGAAGCCGGGAACTGGTGGTACTCTGCTGCATATTTTAAAAAACTTGTATTTTCGTGTGTTGTCACATTATTGATTGCTTTTTAACCAAAGCACTACGTAGCGCTCACTCGCGCTCAGCTGATCAGTCGGGCTGCATCGCGCCCTTCTTTGCTAATCAACTGCAGCCGCCTTAGACACCGGCTTGCGCGCAGACTCCGCCCCTTTTTCAGGCCACGCCCCCTTATCCTGACTACTTAAACCGCTGACATCAGCGGCAACGTGTAAAACTGGTCCCAGTCCTGAGGCGGAAGCCGGGAACTGGTGGTACTCTGCTGCATATTTTAAAAAACTTGTATTTTCGTGTGTTGTCACATTATTGATTGCTTTTTAACCAAAGCACTACGTAGCGCTCACTCGCGCTCAGCTGATCAGTCGGGCTGCATCGCGCCCTTCTTTGCTAATCAACTGCAGCCGCCTTAGACACCGGCGTGCGCGCAGACTCCGCCCCTTTTTCAGGCCACGCCCCCTTATCCTGACTACTTAAACCGCTGACATCAGCGGCAACGTGTAAAACTGGTCCCAGTCCTGAGGCGGAAGCCGGGAACTGGTGGTACTCTGCTGCATATTTTAAAAAACTTGTATTTTCGTGTGTTGTCACATTATTGATTGCTTTTTAACCAAAGCACTACGTAGCGCTCACTCGCGCTCAGGTGATCAGTCGGGCTGCATCGCGCCCTTCTTTGCTAATCAACTGCAGCCGCCTTAGACACCGGCGTGCGCG
This sequence comes from Triturus cristatus, assembly GCF_964204655.1. Lineage (NCBI taxonomy): Eukaryota > Metazoa > Chordata > Amphibia > Caudata > Salamandridae > Triturus > Triturus cristatus. The sequence continues at coordinate 395,465,089 of NC_140588.1, read as the reverse complement.
CAGACTTCGCCCCTTTTTCAGGCCACGCCCCCTTATCCTGACTACTTAAACCGCTGACATCAGCGGCAACGTGTAAAACTGGTCCCAGTCCTGAGGCGGAAGCCGGGAACTGGTGGTACTCTGCTGCATATTTTAAAAAACTTGTATTTTCGTGTGTTGTCACATTATTGATTGCTTTTTAACCAAAGCACTACGTAGCGCTCACTCGCGCTCAGCTGATCAGTCGGGCTGCATCGCGCCCTTCTTTGCTAATCAACTGCAGCCGCCTTAGACACCGGCGTGCGCGCAGACTCCGCCCCTTTTTCAGGCCACGCCCCCTTATCCTGACTACTTAAACCGCTGACATCAGCGGCAACGTGTAAAACTGGTCCCAGTCCTGAGGCGGAAGCCGGGAACTGGTGGTACTCTGCTGCATATTTTAAAAAACTTGTATTTTCGTGTGTTGTCACATTATTGATTGCTTTTTAACCAAAGCATTACGTAGCGCTCACTCGCGCTCAGCTGATCAGTCGGGCTGCATCGCGCCCTTCTTTGCTAATCAACTGCAGCCGCCTTAGACACCGGCGTGCGCGCAGACTCCGCCCCTTTTTCAGGCCACGCCCCCTTATCCTGACTACTTAAACCGCTGACATCAGCGGCAACGTGTAAAACTGGTCCCAGTCCTGAGGCGGAAGCCGGGAACTGGTGGTACTCTGCTGCATATTTTAAAAAACTTGTATTTTCGTGTGTTGTCACATTATTGATTGCTTTTTAACCAAAGCACTACGTAGCGCTCACTCGCGCTCAGCTGATCAGTCGGGCTGCATCGCGCCCTTCTTTGCTAATCAACTGCAGCCGCCTTAGACACCGGCGTGCGCGCAGACTCCGCCCCTTTTTCAGGCCACGCCCCCTTATCCTGACTACTTAAACCGCTGACATCAGCGGCAACGTGTAAAACTGGTCCCAGTCCTGAGGCGGAAGCCGGGAACTGGTGGTACTCTGCTGCATATTTTAAAAAACTTGTATTTTCGTGTGTTGTCACATTATTGATTGCTTTTTAACCAAAGCACTACGTAGCGCTCACTCACGCTCAGCTGATCACTCGGGCTGCATCGCGCCCTTCTTTGCTAATCAACTGCAGCCGCCTTAGACACCGGCGTGCGCGCAGACTCCGCCCCTTTTTCAGGCCACGCCCCCTTATCCTGACTACTTAAACCGCTGACATCAGCGGCAACGTGTAAAACTGGTCCCAGTCCTGAGGCGGAAGCCGGGAACTGGTGGTACTCTGCTGCATATTTTAAAAAACTTGTATTTTCGTGTGTTGTCACATTATTGATTGCTTTTTAACCAAAGCACTACGTAGCGCTCACTCGCGCTCAGCTGATCAGTCGGGCTGCATCGCGCCCTTCTTTGCTAATCAACTGCAGCCGCCTTAGACACCGGCGTGCGCGCAGACTCCGCCCCTTTTTCAGGCCACGCCCCCTTATCCTGACTACATTAACCGCTGACATCAGCGGCAACGTGTAAAACTGGTCCCAGTCCTGAGGCGGAAGCCGGGAACTGGTGGTACTCTGCTGCATATTTTAAAAAACTTGCATTTTCGTGTGTTGTCACATTATTGATTGCTTTTTAACCAAAGCATTACGTAGCGCTCACTCGCGCTCAGCTGATCAGTCGGGCTGCATCGCGCCCTTCTTTGCTAATCAACTGCAGCCGCCTTAGACACCGGCGTGCGCGCAGACTCCGCCCCTTTTTCAGGCCACGCCCCCTTATCCTGACTACTTAAACCGCTGACATCAGCGGCAACGTGTAAAACTGGTCCCAGTCCTGAGGCGGAAGCCGGGAACTGGTGGTACTCTGCTGCATATTTTAAAAAACTTGTATTTTCGTGTGTTGTCACATTATTGATTGCTTTTTAACCAAAGCACTACGTAGCGCTCACTCGCGCTCAGCTGATCAGTCGGGCTGCATCGCGCCCTTCTTTGCTAATCAACTGCAGCCGCCTTAGACACCGGCGTGCGCGCAGACTCCGCCCCTTTTTCAGGCCACGCCCCCTTATCCTGACTACTTAAACCGCTGACATCAGCGGCAACGTGTAAAACTGGTCCCAGTCCTGAGGCGGAAGCCGGGAACTGGTGGTACTCTGCTGCATATTTTAAAAAACTTGTATTTTCGTGTGTTGTCACATTATTGATTGCTTTTTAACCAAAGCACTACGTAGCGCTCACTCGCGCTCAGCTGATCACTCGGGCTGCATCGCGCCCTTCTTTGCTAATCAACTGCAGCCGCCGTAGACACCGGCGTGCGCGCAGACTCCGCCCCTTTTTCAGGCCACGCCCCCACCTTTCAACATAAATGTGTTTGCATAGGACGCGCAGCGGACGAGCGCAGCGGGAGCGCCGTTTGCGCGCCGAAGGCGCGCCTAAGGGAAGCCCGTCTGCGCCCGTCCGCGCCAAGACCGCGCCAGGCGCAGGAACCCCTACCCAACATCCTCCAAACATCAGGTATGCACCCAACTACCTTCGCAAACTTCAAGGCAGATCTGACTGCCCCTGCAAACTTGATCTCTCTAATGTATTCGGTCCCACCAGTTGTAACAATTGTCGTTGGATTCTCAACTTCGCCACCAAGCAGCCAACTCCTCTTAAACGACCTCACTTCACTGGAGGTCTGATTAACGCCAGGTCCATGTGCAAACACAGTCAGGACATCCACGACCTCATTATCGACCACAACTTGGACTGCCTTATGATCACCGAGACCTGGCTTACTGAAGACAGTAATCCTGACATAGCCATCGCCCTCCCCCCAGGGTACTCCTTTCACAGACAGGATAGACTGAAAGGTAGAGGAGGAGGTGTCGCGGTCATTCTAAGGAACTCCTTCAGCTGCCACACCTTCTGCCTCGACCCCCTTACTGATGCCGAGGGACTAGGTTTCTCCATCAAACTTAGCCAAACCCTCTCCTTTTCAGGTGGTCTGATCTACCGCCCTCCTGGAAATGCTGCGAAATTCCTCGGCTCCCTCAATGACGCACTTGGACACTTCCTACTCCGATACCCTCATTTCACCCTCTTGGGCGATTTTAACCTGCATCTGGAAATACCTGTTGACCCCTCCACCAGTAACCTGCTGCAGACATTGGATACCTTTGACCTGCAACAAAGCGTCAAGCTGCCCACACATTCCCTTGGTCACACCCTGGACGGTGTCTGTTCTAATTTCCCAGCCATCTCCACCTCACCTCCCATTCCCCAAATTTGGTCGGATCACAGCCTGATCCCTTTCCATATCCTCAATGTTCCCCCTCCTAACTGTAAAAAACCAATCCGCCAACACACTCACTCCATAAATTGGAAAACTGTGCAGGCAAGTCTTATCTCTCATCCCTTTTCCCCTTCTAACGCCCCCCCTTCCTCTGGCAACATCGATAAAGATGCAGTCTCCTTTAATAACTGGCTTTCTCAAGAAATCTCTGAACGATGTCCACCTAATAAAAAAGAAAACACCCTTAAAAAAACGAAAATCAAAGCCCCTTGGTATACGCCTGACCTTACCGCCGCTCACCTACTCTGCAGGAAAGCAGAACGCAAATGGCGTAGATCATACGACAATGACGACCGTAGCAACTACATTCTCCAGAGAAAAAATTACCTCTCAACTATAAAATCAGCAAAAAGAACCTACTATGTAAACGCCATTAATGATGCCAGTCAAAAACAACAAATCCTCTTCTCCATAGTAAAGTCTTTTACTAAACCAAAAGCCCTTCAACCAGAGATCCCCCCGTCCCAAGAGCTGTGTGATAAGATCTCCGACTACTTTGAGGAAAAAATTAGTTCTATCCACATCAACTTCCCCCCTTCCCCTCCGGTGTTCTCATTTTCGGAGCTAGACAAATCTCGCCCGACTACAAACTGCCTCAATCATTTCTCTCCGGTAACCCTAACTCAAACCAGAGAAGCGATCCTCTCATGCAAATCGGGCTCTCCCTCTGACCCTTGTCCCCCCAAGATCCTCCACACCATCATTGATGAAATAAACCCCATCATTAACGAAATAATTAACCTCTCCCTCAAATCTGGCTCTGTCCCGCTCGCCTGGAAAAAAGGTGTGGTTAAACCTCTGATGAAAAAGGCAAACAAACCCCCCTCTGATTTAACTAACCTTCGTCCCATCACCCTGCTACCTGCACTGGGCAAAATCACGGAACAATTAGTCCACAAAGAGCTCAAGTCCTTCCTTGATGCCCACAACCTACTTCACCCCCAGCAATCCGGTTTCCGGTCTAGACATTCTACCGAGACCGCCCTGATCGAGCTGACCGACACCATTAAAAACCTCCAAGATCAGAGGAAGAAGGCCATCCTGATCCTTCTTGACCTTACGGCGGCATTCGACACTATTTCCCACTCCATACTGCTCAACAGACTTATGGACATTGGCATCACCAACTCAGCCCTAGCCTGGATCAGTTCCTTCCTCAGTGACAGGTCTCAAACCATCTCACTGGGCCCTTTCCAATCCAAAGAAAAAAAGATCTCGTGTGGAGTCCCCCAGGGCTCCATTCTAAGTCCCCTCCTATTCAATATATATCTCATCCCCCTGCTCTCACTCATAGAATCGTTCGGCATAATTGTCACGTCTTATGCCGACGATACTCAGCTTGTCATCCCTCTCGACGACAATTCCAACTCGGCCGAACTTAACCTCAAATGCTGCCTCACAGCGGTCTTTCAATGGATGGACACCAACCATCTTCGCTGTAACTCCAGCAAAACCGAGATCCTGCCCATTGGAAAGAACGCATCCTTCTGTCCCGCTCTGTGGTGGCCTGATAACTCTGCTGCCCCACCCCAGACAGTTTCATCGGCCAGAAACCTCGGAGTCATCTTCGATTCCGATCTTTCTTTCGATTCCCATGTCACAACTGTAGCAGGTAAATGCTTTGGCATTATAAAATCCATGAGAAAGTTCTTTGACTTTCTCCCGCTCGATTCCAGAAAGACCATTGCGGTAGCCCTCATTCTCTCTCGAGTGGACTACTGTAATGGCCTTTTGGCAGGGACCAAGAAATCCACCCGACTGAAACTGCAAAGTGTCCTGCACACTGCCGCGCGTCTTGTCTTAAAACTCCCACGCAAATCTTCTATTTCCACTGCCCTCAGATTCCTTCATTGGCTCCCCTTGCACAAGAGAATACTCTTCAAAATTCTCGTTGTAGCCTTCCGAGCCTTCCACAAATCCGGCCCAGTCTACCTGTCGAAACGCTTCCCTCATTACATCCCGGGTCGCATTCTCAGATCCTCTCAAGAAAACCTCATGACCCCCCCTAAATTCAACCTGAAGTCCAAAGGCGGAAAAACTCTCAGCACCCTGGCTATTAGAGCCTGGAACAGTACGCCAAGGCATCTTAGACTTCAGACGCATGAGAAACCATTTAGGAAGCACCTTAAAACGTGGATTTTTAATCTCTCTGACGACTGGACTAAAGCAGCCATTTAACCCTCCACCGCCCTTCCACTGACCTGGTCCCAGGTTTTCACAGCGACAAGATGCTCCCTTCGGAGCGAACGTTTGCGCTCTATAAATACCCATCCAATATTCCAATATTCCAACAGAGCCTTCTTTTCGCGCACGGCAATATGCATTGGCGTTTGACCCTATATGGGAAATCTCAATGCGAGTGCATCTTGTGGGTTCACTCTTCTCTTGCTCAAAATCTCAGTCCTCCTAAGGAGGTGGACACTTCACAGCCATCTCTGGCTCCATGCCACAGAACCTTTCTGTCTGCTCCCTTCTTGTAATGTCAACGAGAAACAAGGGTGGGGCAATTGCGCTGAGTCCCTTCATGGCTAGGGTGCTAGATTTTAGCTCTCTGGAGAACTCAGAGTACAGTTCTGTGCAACTCTAAAATGCATAGTTGGTTTATTTCTGTCAGAGATACTTCTTCTGGTTGCACTACTCCAGTGCCTTGCTATTAAGACCATCACAGTGTCTGTGGTCTTCTGCTGTTAAATGTGTGATGGTGAACAGGCCCTAATAACTGTCCAATATTGTAGGAAAGTGCCCCTTTGAGTATGGTCACCCCCACATTTTGCTCCAAATGCTGATGGCATGACTCTGATAGTGCACTGGAGCCTGCTGCTCAGACCCCAGTGCCTGTGCACTCTTTGAAAACCGTTATGTATGACTCGGTAATCACAAATTGGCAGAGACTTTATCCCCTTAGAAGTCCCTAGTAGATGGTACAAGGGGCACCCAGGGCATAGATGGTAAAGGGTTCCCCAGGGTTTCAGCATGGTTTTGTGCCACACTGGGTGACCCAAGTGAACTACTGATGGCAGGCCTGCAATTGCAGATTGCAGGAGCAGTGCAAATTGCTCGAACTCAACTGGGCCCTCACCAAGGGTGGCACAGTCAAATGCACTGCGTGTAATATATGTCAGGCACCCCTAATGTAGGCTTCCTCAGCCCAGGAGGCTGGGTGCATTATATTAAAGGTGTGGACATATAAGTGCAAGCCTATATATATCCATATATTGGCCTTCTGCATTGGAAAGTACTATAAGTGTTAGCTGTCCATAGAATAACATAGGCTGCCAACCAAGCAATCTTGAAATTGGCAGCTCCATTATGGTACCACTACAATATGTCATGTTTGGTATCAAACAACATCCTTTCTCACTCCTAACATGAATCTTGTGTCCTGGGTGATATGGCATATGCCCAGGTGGGGACCTTAGATGTTGTCCACCTGGTTGCCTCAGCTTCTCTGTGTTCTGGCTAACCAGCCCGCACTTTCCTGCTCCTGCTGCCACCAAGACAAGATTCTGACCTCCTGCCAGGCAGTGTAATGACTCCTAGGAGGCAGCAACAAACGCTTGGGCAGGAAGGAGGTCGCATGTCCCTCCTCCCAAGCACGTAAATGAATTGGCACAACAAGACGAGGAGCTTCAAAGGTGCACCACCACTGATATGCACCCAGGCTGTCCTCCTGAGATGGACACAGCCCTCTACGTGCCCCAGGCTTGCTTGTACCTGGGCAAGGCAGGAAATTAATTTTGCAGGAGGTATACACCTCCAGAAAGTCAGGCCACATCTCCAGGGTGAACAGCCTGATCTGTACACCAAAAAAATAGAATTCTGCCATCTTTATGAGGGCTGAAATAGTGGGTTCTGGGTATAAAAGGTGACCTATACCGCTAGTAGCTCCCTTACCCCTAACTCCCCTAAATCTATGATTTAAGGGACCCTCCTTGCACCAGAACCTCAGATCTGAACAACTCGCCTCAATGAAAAACCAAGAGGAGACCTGTGCCCACGGCATCAAAGCAAAAGAGGGATACTTTGTCCCTTGGAATTGCATGAACCACCCTTGTCCTTGGCTAAAACTCGGCACTCCCAAACAGTGTGACCCCTGTGGAAGCCAGAAGTACCCTCAGTCTCCCCGGGACTAGTGGCACTAGTTCCATGCAAACTGCAGGTAAAAAAGCTCACTGGATCTAAAGAATTACTTGCCAAATCCAGGTGGTTCAGAGGATTGCAGGAATTGTAGTCTCACCTGCTCTCAAGTTTCAATCCACTACATCACTTCCTTGGACCCAGTGAAATTCCAGAATCTTTTCTGTGTGCTTACTGCAGCCAAGGCTTGTTGGTCACAAATCTGGTATCCGACCCTCACACTCGATGCTACATCTACAGGGAGCACAGTATAACTGTAATCTAATGTCAGCAGCTGTGTTTCTTTTGTGTTTTTGCATTCTGTTTCTCGCAGCCCCAGGTAAGCGGTAACATCAGCACCAGCGCTGCCCCTGTTCAGCACCAACGACAGCCAGGACATTTTTGCACCCAGACTCCAGGGGCTAAGTAAAATTGATCTGACTGTCGTGGCCTGGTCCTGGGGCTCGCATAACCTTAACCCTCTAAGGGATCCACGTAATTCAACCTGCATAATACCGATTGTCACTAGTGGTTTTTACCATTGATCGCAATGTTGTTTTGTCTATGTGGTTTACTGCACTGATTTTCAGAAACCTGTAACTTCAGATATATTTATGGTATTCCATTCATTTGGGTGCCTCAATTAAGATAAGAATACACTCAGTATTTATAAATTGGTGTCAGATTTCTCGTGAGTCTTTTCATTTACTTATTGTCCATGATGGTACTCTGAAATGCTTTACACCTGTTCCTCTAGTAAAGCCTGACTGCTCTTTGCCACTCTACCAGGACTGAGCTAATGATTTATTAGTGTGAAACAAAGGGCCATCTTTGGAGTACTGAGATAATATTACATGGTAAGGCTACCCAGCCATACTGCATTATATTCCACATTCCCACCTTGGTGTTACAGTGCTGCACCTGTGTTTCACAGTCCCACTTTTTTAATTGGATTGTTAGAAACCCCAGTCTATTAGTATGTTCAAAAAGGCTTAGTGAGTTAGGAAAAGTTAAAAAAAATTGTAATAAGTACCCTACTACTAGGTAAAAGGTTAGGCCTAATGGAGACGGGTCAGAATCGCGACCGCAGTCATCCCAGCCCTGAGGATCATGGATCTAAGGGTATTGTGCAAAATAAGGGGCATTAGCAATAAGGTAACAGCTAAAAAGGAGGAACTAGAGAAGCTCCTGTGAGGAAGAGAGATTAGAGAGGGAGGGCCATAAGAAGATGACCCTGAAGAGGATGAAACCCTAACCCAAAGTGTTAACTATGAAAAAGAAAGTGAAGAACTCTACGCACTACACTTCCTCAGACCTCCTTCACCAGTGGGAAGTGACAGGAATCACTCTAGCAGACCCCGCAATGATAAGGTGGTAGGAAACCTTGAAGATGAGCTTGACCAACTCTCCCTGGAAGAGAAAAAGCCTGAACATGAGGATAAGAGACTATCCCTTGAAGAGAGAAGGGTTAAGTTGGGCCTTAGGCCCAAGGATGGTGACAGTAATAAGGGAGAAGGAGGAATCCTTTGACCCTAAAATATATTGACAAATAGTTTGCAGTCTTTGAGAGGGCCTGCAGAATGAGTAGGATAGCACACCAGCACCTTGGCTCTCTACTTTGGGAATTATTCTCAGTGAAGGGCAGAGATAGACTTCTGACCCTTAATGAGGTAGCTGAGTCCTATCAGCATATGAAGGAGTTCTGATAGAAGGATTTGGACTCATTCAAGAAGAGTACAGGGTAAAGTTTAGAGACACCCATAAAGGTCAAAACCAGACTTGGGTGGACGTTGTGGACTCTTCAGTCAAAGCACTAGATGGCTGGAGAAAAGATTAGGAGTTGGACAATTTTGATGGGCTATATAATTTAATTATGAAGGAGCACATTTTAACGAATTGTACCATAGAGAAATTGCATCAGATCAGCATTTGGTGGATTTTAAGTTGTCTTCTCCCAGACAGCTGGTGAAGATAGCTTACACTTAAGTCAGAACCAGGGTGTCCAGAAAGACTCTTGGTGGAGTGGCCAGAAAAAGGGCTTGCAGAATTCTCAGCAGGGAAAGGAGGTGAGGAAACAAAACAGACAAAGAGATCTCTAAAAGCCCCCAAAATACTTCTCAGGAGGGTGGGCCCGAGACTTCTCCCAGTCCAAAGAGAAATGGTACTAGGGTAACAAAGGCTTCTGGGTTATGTCATGGCAGTCATCAGGCAGGTCATAAGAAAGAAGATGCAACATGCTCCAAACAGGTGGCTAGTCCAAGGCATTGGCAAACATACTAGTGAGGGTAGCGGTGTACTATGGTGAGGCCAGAGGAAACACAGAAGCTACTTTAGTTTCCCTGGATGGGGTGGAGATTGAAGCCCTAGCTGTCTAGCCTCCACGCTTGGAGACACCTATACAAAGGCCAAAGATCAATGGGACTGAGGTAGAGGCTCTGTGAGATACAGGTACCAGTGTCAACATGATGGCAGCTAGACTAGTTTCCCCATACTAAATGGTGCCTAGAGCCCAGGGAGCCCAAACCAGGGGCAGTCAGGAGAGTGGTGGATTCCAAATGTACAGAGAGTTCATCCTATTTTGGCCCATGACATCCCCCTAGCTGGACATCTGGGACAAACCAAACCCTAGGACTAGTTGGTTGCCCATTTGTATTGTCCCCAGATGTCTGAAATGTGAAAGAGTTTTTTTCTGCTCCTGTGTGAACTGTCAGGACAGTGGGAAGATACATTCATAATCAAAGGCTTATTTAATTCCACTACCAGTGGTTGGGACTCCCTTTGAGAGGGTAGGGATTGACATTGTTGGCCTCCTTGACCTTCAAACTCCATCTGGAAATAGATTTACCCTAGTGGTAGTGGACCATGCCACTAGATACCCAGAGGCAATTCCCCTCAAGACTACAACTGCACCTGCAGTAGTAAAGGCCATTCTTGGAACTTCACCAGGCCTGGGTTTCCTGAAGAGGTGGTCTTGGATAGAGAAACTAACTTCATGTCTGCATACCTATAAGCTATGTGGGATGAATGTGGTGTGAGGTACGAGTTCACTACCTCCTATCACCCTCAGACAAATGGTTTAGTTGAAAGATTCAACAAAACCATGAAAGGCATGATAATGGGCCTCCCTGATAAACTCAGTAGGAGATGGGATGCCCTGTCAACTTGCTTACTGTTTGCATACAGAGAGGTGCCACAAACAGGGATTGGATTTACCCCATTTTAATGTTTGCTTGGTCATCCTGTAAGGGATCCATTGAGTTTTGTAATGCAAGGATGGAGGGGAAACCTCTCAAACAGCCCAAGCAGAACATAGTGAATTATCTACTGGGCCAGCATTTACGTATGGCAGAGTACATGAACCTAGAGACCAGCCAGTAGCTTATCAAGCACTGGTAAGACCAGAAGTCAGCACTGGTGGAGTACCAAGCAGGTCAGCGGGTGTTGGTGTTTGAGCCTGTGGCTCCTAGGGCCCTCCAGGACACATGGTTTGGGCCCTATCTAATCTTGGAGAAGAAGGGGGATGTCACCTACTTGGTTCACTTAGGCACCCCAAGGAGTCCTCACAGAGTTCCCATGTAAATCACCTAAAACCCCACCAGGACAGAGCTGACATCTGATGGAGGCCAGGAGGAGGAAAGTGAACCCCTCCCTGACCTGCTGTCAAACAATGTACAGGATGAGTCAGTTAAAGGTATTGTCTTGTTTGACACCCTCACTGCAAAACAGCAATCTGACTGCAGGCAAGTCCTAGGTCAGTTTGCCGATCTCATCTCCTGTCACCAGTGTCCATGATATGGACACTGGTGACAGCCTCCCTTTCAAAATAAAGATTCACAAGATGTCATACCAAGTTGAGGCTTGCATTAGGAATGAGATCAGCAAGATGTTAGAGCTTGGGGTTATTGAACCCTCTGCAAAGCCAGTAAGTGCCAGATAGGACAGAACTCTGTTGTGTACTTGGGCAACCTTGTAGATGGAGGCAAAGCCAACCTCTACAACCCCAGATCCAGATAATTTTGGACAGCGAGGCTCCGAAAACCCAGACACAAGTCGGGACTTTCCTTGCCTTGACTGGGTACTACAGGAGGGTTGTGAAGGGTTATGGGACAATTGTGGTCCCACTTGCTGAACTTACCTTCAAGAAACAGCCTAAGAAGGTCATCTGGACCACCAGATGCCAATATGCCTATGACACCCTGAAGGAGGCTATGTGCTCAGCACCTGTACTGAAGGCACCTGACTATGGAAATGAGTTAATTGTCCAAACAGAAACTTCTGAACATGGGATGTGGGCTGTGATGGTACAAACAAATGATGAGGACCAAAATCAATCAGTTGTCAATATCAGCAGGCAACTCCTCTCGGCATTGGAGTGCCACAGAGAGGGAAGCCTCTGCTGTGATTTGGTTCCTTAAGAAGCTGAGACCCTATTTGTTTAGGATTCACTTCAAGGTTCAAACTGACCGCAGGCCTCTCAGATGGCTGATGCAGATGAGAGGAGAAAACCCCAAACTGCTGAAGTGGTTCATTTCCCTAAAGGATATTGACTTTACAGTCGAACAGAGAGCAGGGACTGACCATGCCAATGCAGATGGTATTTCTAGGTTTTTCCACTTAGCTGATCAGAACTAACAGGGGGTAAGTTAGTTTATCATCACCATTCATCAGGGGGGAGTCATGTAGGAAAGTGCCCATTTGTGTATTATCACCCACCACTTTTTCCTCCAAATGCGGTTGGTTATGACTTTGATAGTGCACTGGAGTCGGCTGATCAGACCGCAGTCCCTATACTTTCTCCCAAAACTGTTATTTGTAATTTAGTAATTCCAAATTGGCAAATGGTTTACCCTTTATCAATACCTAGCATATGGCACCAGGGGTACCCAGGGCATAGGTGGTGAAGGGGACCCCAGGGCTGTAGCACAGTTTTGTGACACCCTGAGTGACACAAGCGAACTACTGATAGCAGGCTTGCCATTGCATACTGTAGGAGCAGTACATATTGCTCAAACTCTACTGTGTTCTCACCATGTGTGGCACAGTCAAAGGCACTGTCTATAATATATGTCTCCATGCCACTTGAGTCAAGCTAACCTGGCTGATGAGGGCTGAAATCCCGAAACCGGTCCTAGGATGCTTGTTTCCATTCTAGGGAGGACCTGGCCTGGCAGTTCGGGCTGAATTGTTCCTATTGGGCATAGGGTCAAGACTGATTTGCATATGGCTGGGTCCAAACTGGAATGGCATGGTGAGCAAAAAAATGATGGATTTAGGCCCAGATCTCTGTACTTGGATGAATGTATGACATTGCTTTGCATTCTGTCCTCCTGCTAGGCAAAGTGATTAGTCTAAGGAGTTAGGAACAAAGGCTTGGCCTTGAAGGAGATCACACCTCCCTCCTCCCAAGCAGGCTAGTGATTTGACACATTAAGACAGTGAGCTTCAAAGGCTGCACTGCCTCTGATATGCATCTGGGCTGTCCTCCTGAGGAGTATACAGTCCTACCCTTGCCCAAGGTGTTCCTGCATCCAGTCAAGGCAGGAAATTAGGTAGGCAGGAGATGTACACGTCCAGAAAGTCTAGCACAACTCCAGGGTGAGCAGCCTGCTCAGTGCAACTGAAATAGAATTCTGCCAACTCTAGGAAGATAGGAATAGTGAGTTATAAGTAGAAAAGGTGACCAACACCTCTGGTTGTGGTCACCTCAGGGGCAGATTGCTGCAGGGACTAGATGACATTTGGCTACTGGCTTTGACACCCGTAACGTCCTGAAATCAAGGATTTAAGTGACCCCCCTGACACCAGAACGTCAGATGTGAACAACATGCATCAAGGATTGACCAAGGGGAGATCTGTGTCACTGACCACAGCACTTTGTCCACAGTACCAAAGCAAAAGAGGGACATTCTGTCCCTGTGGCAATAGACTTGGAACTGAGTTAACGACCTTGGTCCTTGGCTAACACTCGGCACTCCCAAAGAGTGAGACCCCTGTGGAAGCCAAAAGCACCCTCAGGCTCCCCTGGATTAGTGGCACTCGTCTGCTGCAAACTGCAGGGAAAAACACTCAGTGGATACAAAGAATCACTGGCCATTGGGCCCTTCACAGGATTCAGGTGGACCATTGCACTGTGGGCGCTGTAGTCTCACCTGCTCTGAAATTTCAGCCCACCACATCACTCTCCTGGACCCAGAGAAGTTCCTGAAGGCTGTCGCTGTGCTTACTGCTGCCAATGCGTGTTGCTCACCAATCCACTAACAGACCTCATCCGATGTCAGCAACTGTGTATCTGTTGTGTTTTTGCATTCTGTTTTTTGCAGTACCTTGTAAGCAGTAAATTCAGCACCAGTGCAGCTCCTATTTTGAATGATGGACAGCCAGGATAACTCTGCAGCTGGATTCCATGGGCTATGTAATATTATTCTGACTGTTGCGGCCTGGTTCTGGGGTTCGCATGATCTTACCTCTGTAAGGGTTCTACGTATCTCAACCTGCAAGTGACCGATTGACACTAGTGGCTTTTTCCACTGACTGCAATGTTATTTTGTCTAGGTAATTTACTGCACTGATTGATACTGTTTCTAAAATCTATAACTCTGGTTATCTGTATGTTATTTCTGTTAGGTTGAGTGTCCAAATTAAGATAAAAATACACTCTACTTTTAATAAATTGGTGTTGGGTCGTGTCAGTTACTTATTGTCAATGTTGGTACTCTGAAATGCTTAACACATGCCCCTCTAGTAAAGCCTGTCTGCTCTTTGCCACTCTACCAGGACTGAGCTAAGGATTTATTAGTGTGAATCCAAGGACCATCATTGGGGTATTTTGATAATATTACATAGAAAGACTTCCCAGCCATACCAAATAATATTCCACTTTCCTACAAATACAATGCTAATGTCTTGATTTCCCAGGGTGAGAACTCATCTTGATGTATTAGCCCACTGCATGATTTGTCCGCACTAACCCTCTGACAAGGCCAAGAAGGTGGCACAAAATGTCTCAGGATGAGCAGCATAAAACTATGCCACCCAATTGGTATGTGTGAAGAAGTCTTTGTGGCTGTCACCATTGATTCTCTTGTCCTTTTGCAATTTACTAAACTGTGTACCATCCAATAAACCAGTAAAGGACCAAGGTGCTTGGCAGTACCTGACTCTGAACATGCCAGCCATCCTTTACATTTTCTTTAAACTTTCCCTGCAGTTTTTGCTTTTGGCAACACTATGAGGGAGGAGGGCTACTCCTGAGGGGTCCTCCAAACTGCAGACTGGTGCTACTCAGGCTCGCCCCTTGTGTGAGAGAGTAAACTAGGTATTGAATATGTTCTGAATAGGAATTCTGGAGGTGATGTTCATTTTTACTTCTACCACCTGTCACACAATTGCTAGACTTGCGACATATCTAAAATAATGCAGTAACAGAATCAAGGCATCGATCACTCCATTGTGACCTTCACCCATAGAGTCTCAGCACCTATGCAGATTTGTCTCTTTTAGGTCAGGTGTGGGGAGAAATAGCCGGTCACATACATACCACCTTTAGCTGATCTTGCAGTGTTAGACATTGACCATTATAGAATATCCAGAAAGGTTATTGGTAGCTTGAATGAGTGATTAAGTTTCTAACTGTCAAATTATCCATTAAACAATACACAGAAAGAATATTCTCTCCGACTGGTAAGGTTTTTTCAGGAAGGTCAGCTAAAAGGCACTAAGGTTCCGCCAGTCCACTTTTAGGCCCTGGCCGATACTCGACCACCAAATTAAGATTATAAGTGAAAAGTTCCCACTGTAATTGTTGTCGGGTGAGTCCTTGTGCATACTTAAAAAAATGTACATTTATACAATCAATGTAAAGTTTTAAAACATGTATATTTGCCATTAAATATTGACACCATTTTGTAAAAAGACCTCAATTGGAAGGAAATCGCCACCTGAAATTACTTAGATACAGTGAGCATAAGAAAGCATGATTGATACACAGGTGGCAGGATGACTCTGTCACGTGGCAAGAAAGTCTTCCTCCTAATTCCAAATCTGAATCCATTTCTGTTATGAACAAATAATTGAGATTAGGTACAACAACACTGGAGTTGCAGTGAATTGGGTATATAATGCTTAGGCCCCGATATAGGGTAACGGTATGGTTTTATGGCCATGGTATAATAAATGCACAAGCTCTGGTAAAAACATAGACCCCTTAGCACTCACTCAGTGTGCTCTCAGGCCTTCTGAACATGTGTTTGACTTTGTATGTTCTGCTTAAAATGGCATTCCCATCATTTCCAAAGCAGCGCCTGCCACTGCAGACATTACATGATGTCAGAACACTTGACTAGCACTGAAAAGTGTGAAGTATGCATAATTATCATGCAACAAGATAACTTCCGATGCACACATTAACTGCACAGCTACGCTAGGTTCGAGAATGGTTGGTGAATTAAAAGTTTCTAGCATAAAGAGCGTCATAAGGAAATATGTATGTCAGCTCGTAACATCTTGCTTCAATTTGTCCAAGAATTAATTACAAACTAAAATCAAAACATTTGAAAGGTTGCAGCCTCTACTTTGATATGTGTTGCTTAAAGGAGAATTTTTGTAAAACGGCAACCCTTTAAACTAATTTAAAATATCCCATATTATTTTTTGAAGTATGCAAGTTTAAATATTTCATATATTCTCCTTGCCAGGGATGAATTTCAGAGGTAAGGAGACCTTGTGGGCTTTGAGAAACTTTAATTAGCCTCTGATCTGACAGAAATGACCCAGCTCACACAAACTCCACAATCAAAGGTTCATTGTAAAAGGGGCAGGATGAGTCAAAGGAACGGTTACTGATTATCTTTCCTCAGACTGGACGGCATAAGTGGTACTTTGTTTTAGCTCACTCGGTGTCGAAGCATCCCTAGACCTGCTGGATGCTTCAGAAAGGCACAACAACTATCTTGGTAGCCTGAGAGGCAAAATGCTTTTTGTGGGAAGGTCACTGTTTGGATTTCCATTTTTCCTTAATCATATCTGCACGACCACTTCTTTGAGAGTTCAGTGCTTGAAGAAGAGACCCACAGTTGAAGTCTTTTCTCCTTCATGCATAGAGGAAATACCTAGAAGCTGCCAAAATCATCCACTTGGTATCCTTTTCTGTAAAGGACATGTTTCAGATTTGTACCTAGTCCACCCACTGGTTTTACCACACAGAGAGACATGTGTCTACTGGAAGAATATGTATGACCCGCATGTGATGTTTTACTCCTGGGGCCATATGTCACAAAGTCCCCCAGGGCACTTTGGCATTACAGAAGGGGGTGCAGATGCTTTCGCAGCCCCTTCTGTAATCCCGATAGCGCTAGCACACATACAGCGCCAGCACTGTCATCAGAGGGTATGGCCTCATTTTAATGGGGGCATGGCCTCACATGAATGTGGGAATCTCTTTGTGTCTGCACCCGTGCCGTATTATAGATGTGGGAGCAAAGGTAAAGAACCTGCCCCTAAATGGTGGCACACTGTCAGTGTGCCCCTTGAAGGCAGCCCTCTGGAGGGGCTTGAAGAGACATCACCTTGCAGTCGAGTACAGTACTCTGCACCAGCCTGAAAGGGGATCTTTCACTCCTCCTAAAAGTGCAGGCGGGTTGCCGTTTGCACAGCAAAACATGAAGTGGCTGCTTCAAAGCCGCTCCGTATTTCACTTGAATGCACTGCCACCAAGGCAGCACACGTTTGCGGCTGCCCTGGGGGCAGCACATTCAATCTAATACAGCACACTCCCCTTGTTAGTGCCGAGCGCACCTTTTGAGAGGAGCGCTCTTTGCTAACATGGAAAATGTGATGCATTGTAAAATACAGCCCTGGAAGGTTTGCTTAGAGAGGGCCCTGTGGTTGCATGATAAGTTGCTACCCTTTGTAGGGTTTTCCCTGGGAATTCTGTAACTCCTGGGTAAGCTGGAACATGTTTATGTGGAATTAACAGGACCTCTGGGATCTTCTTTGGAAGTGAGGAGCATCCCACCAACTGTTTCCCTCCAAATGGACAGGGTTACTGGAGAGATGATTTGCTCAAGATGTCATATAAGGATCACCTCCTTAATTATTTGAACATTGTGATCAGAGATTTTTTCTGACACCCAGTCGTGTGCAGTTGTAGCTACACATTATTTTTCGTGCAAAGTTTTTTACCATTCATTCTTATTGGTGACATGTTTGATCAGTTTTGCATTTTCATTTATGATGTTTTTCCACCATTGATTTTTTTTGTGATATATTTCTTTTTGCATAAGCCATAATTTTGTAATTCTGTATCTGTTTCAATAATTGTTTCATATTTTTTAACTGATTTCCATGTGGCCTTTTAGGACCTCTCTGAGGGGCTGGGGTGCAGGGCGTATCTAACAAACAATGAAAATGCAGCACCGACTACACTATCCGGTTTCTTTGGGAGTCTTCTGACATGCTTACGGTGACCAGGAGCGATGAAGTCTATGAGTTCATGTCTCATGTGGAAGTGTGGGTAGAACATCTAGAACCTCCATGCCCTGGTGTGTCCTAACTGTGTGCCATCTCTTGGTTGGTGCACAGTTTACATGTCCACCAGGACCATTTTGTGCATATTTTTAATAAGGGGTTGATTCCTATTCTATATTCCATTTCTGAGAAATTGCTACTTTACATTGTGCACGTGGTAACATTGTGATGGGCGATGTGTATTACAAAATGTGCCACACAACTGTTTATGGACCTGCTAAAAAATGCCCACATATCACTGCGCTCACAGGCTATAATCTGATCTAATAGTGGACCCTGAGAAGGGAGCATCTATTCTTGTGAAAAGAGAGCTATGTTTAAAAAAAAACATATATATGAGTCATCCCAAGAAATGAAACCCTGTACTTTGTTAACACAAGTGAGTCTAGAACTGCATCACATCCATTTCCCATGGCCATTGGCAAAAGATTAAAATCTAAAATCTCCACAGATGCCACAGGGAAGGTGCTTATAACAAGTTCTGTGAGCAATTGCTTTTATTGCATTGCTTTGCTCCAATCTCTCCAGTGTAATAATAGTGCCATTGACGCATGTGATGACAGAATGAATGCTTGCAGCACCTCATTTATAAAACGCTGGCAGGACACAGGAGGCTTTCAATGGTTAAATGCTCTCATCTAGCACAGTGGCATAGCCAGTGTGTCATGGACCCTAGTGCAAGTTAGGAAATGCTCCCCAGCCACAGTTTTAACTATGAAATATAGCAATAATCAGGGTTCAGCTGGTCATTCTGGCCTTTGGGCTCCAGTGCCACTCTCCACCTGCTGCACCGAAGGACACTGCGCTCCTGATCTAGCACTCATGCATGCAGAAATAAGTATCAAATGCAGCCTTCCGCTCATCCCTGGCTCACACTTCAGCCAAGCGAAGGGATGTCCGGCATCCAAATGAGAATGAAAGAATGCTCATTTTTTATTTGATCAAACAGCAAAGAACTCATAAGAAGGTCTGAGTTTAAATCCATTTCCTGTTATGAGCTTGGCAATCTCTTAAGGAATTTACATTATTTTTCTTGATTATGACAAAAAAGAGGGTGTTTGCAGCTGGGGAAATCTGAGCTACTGATATATCGATGAGCCAAAGCTTTCTCAAGATCTCCTTCAGGTGATTGCTCTCCCCATCAGTAAGTGTGTGATTGTGGTGCGTGGAATGATGGCACCATGGAGCAACAGATCAATGCCATCTCCTCTTCCTGCTTCTACACTCTCTGCATGCTCAGCAAGGTCTTCTGATGGATTCCTGTCTCAACCAGGAAGATAATCACACAAGCCGAATCGACTACGGCAAAGCACTCTAGGCTGGAAGTACCAAGCAGCAATACTCATCCTTGACCTTCCCAGAAGAGACAGCGTCACCCCGCACCTCAGGGCCCTCCACTGGCTCCCAGTCCAGAAGAGATGCCTCTTCAAACTCCTCATAGCACTCCACAAAACCGGACCCTGCTACATCAACAACCACCTGACATTTCACCGATCAACAAGAGAGCTTCGATCTTACACCCTCGTCTTGGCCCACATCTCCCACATCCGTCACAGCCGCTGAAAAGGTTGCTCCTTCTTCTATCTCGCCACAAAGTCCTGGAGTGACCTTCCCCTCCACCTGTGCACCTGTCCATCTCTGAAGGACTTCAGGAAACAATTCAAAACCTGTCTTTTCAACCACCACCTCTCTGACCAGGGTTCGCACAACCACCTGGCGTCTGGAGACCCCCCAAGGAGACAGGCTGGATTCTACAAGACCCACTTACTGTTTGGTTGATTGATTGAAGACCCTGATTTAGAACTAAAGGTATATCAGTCGAAACATGGGAAGTTCAGTGATAGAGACAAAATGGATAATCACATTTGCAGTTTGCAGAATGAAAGATATTCCACATTTGTAAATTCCCTGGGCTGTGCTTTCTGCTGCTCCAAGGAGTGGCGAAAACCCTGCCAAATTGGTGATGGATCAACCACCCCATCTACAAAGGCTGATACACCATCATTTCTAATGGAGTTTCTCCTGTGAAAGAATACAATGTAAAATGATTTAACTTTTGCAAAGAGGGGATTCTAGTTTCCTATAAATTATGAAACCATCCCTCAGAATGTGAGGGAGAATGAAAATGTGAGCACACCTCCCCACCGGCATGGCACAAACAGAGGCAGTTTTCTAAATTAATTTTATTAAATGGGAAAAAATAAAATAGAAAAAAGTGCAGTACTTTGTACTTTTTACAGAAAACATGAATTAATGGTCTGAATGTCCATTCGGTGGCAGCGATTAGAAGGTAGTACAGGTAATAAGTGTGTGGAGCCAACCACGGCTGGCTAGCATCCATCCATCAGTGAGTTCCCTTCACCTTGTTTTATTCATCTATCCGTCACTTCGACCTTTCTAGGCTCATTTGCCTGGAGGGAGCCCAGGTTATGGTGTTGTTGGAAGGAAATGGAATTCCTTTGATGCGGACAGGGCTCTGGTCCTCTGCCCTAAGCCACTTCCTTACAGGAAGAAATGTGTAATTTTATTAGGCAAGTGAGAAAAGAGAGTCTTCTGGGGAACTCAATGTTTTACTATTGGCTACCTCTCAATGGATTACTAGATATAAACATTACAGCCCACAAATAGCACAGTGAATGTCAAAAACAAACAAAACAGAAGGGATTATCTAAAAAGTGTGGGGAAAGTATGCCTTTATACGCTATATAAACTACTGCAGTGAGCCCCTCTAAGCTGGGCACTTTCCCTTCCGCCAAGCTATCTAGGGCTGCTTTAATTTCATCTAGAGCAGTGGTCTTCAAACGTCTTGATACTGCACCCGACGTAAAAAAATAGTTTTGACAATTATTATGCTAAATTGGCGATGTTTAAATATGTCTAAACATATCTAAACATTGCATTTTAGCTTTGCTACCCCTGTTTACACGCACTCCCAGTCAGGATATCAATGACAGAAGTTATTAGTGATGGCCCATTACAAAGTGGCTTACTGCTGCCCATGTTGTTAACACTTAAAACAAAGAATGATGCTTCTCTTGGCCAGAGACTGGCGCACCACCCCTGAGATCACTTAAGGCCCCCCCAGGGGGCCTCCTCCCCAGTTTAAGGACCTCTGATCTAGAATATTTTGCTCCTTTGTCTGTGGGATTGTTCCAACCAGATCAGGGCTACTTCATGCACACATGTGGCACACGTGGCATGGAGAGGTGTTTATAGCATTGATCCACTTATCTCCTCATTTCCAGTTAAAGTACCGCCTCCCTATACTTCTAGCTGAAGTATAATATTGTGGCCCCTGTTCCTTCTCAGTAGCCAGACCAGTGTTCTGCCTGGGTATTCTCCCTCACTGTATTGGCGAGCTCATGCAAACTTCCCTATACAGACCACCTCTGGCCGCCTAATCATGTAAATGTATGTCTAATAGTATTACTTTTTTAGAGATGTTCATTGCCTGGGAAAGGTAGTGGCTTCCCTCTAGTTCTCATCAATGTCTTTCTCTAAATACTCTACTTGCGTTCGGATATCCAGGAGTATCTCAGCCTGTTTCGCAATTACTTCTTCCCTTCTATAGACTTTAAAGGCCTCTCATACCATTGAATAAGCTTCTACTGAACCCACCTTGTATTGAAGGCATTCAGATATGTAGGCACATGCTTTCTCTTGGAGCACTGTGTCATGAAGTGAGTTTACTGGACATCTTCAACATTTGCTACCCAGTCGAAGCTTGGAGATAGACAGTGCCATTCTAACTGGATTGTAATCAGAATGTATACGCGGCAGGTACTCAATATCCATTATCCACGGCACAGCCCTCAGAAACACCAACCAATAGCTTATTCATGACAGTGTCCATGAGGGAAAGAATGGCATGAATATGCTTTTAGTTCCATTTATGAAATCTTCACCCATCTTTTATGTCAACTGTGGTCAGGATACCACATACTTTTTCTTCTTATTCCAGACTGTGATGGCTCGTTTTGGGATTTCTGTATACTTTTGGCTTCAGTGTCAGATTGAGATCTTCTCCCCAGAATATTAAATTAGAATCAGCACTGTGTATCAATGTGAATATTGGGTCCAAAAAAAACCCATCAGGTTGTCTATATTGGTTGCGTATGTGTTGAGTCGCACTACCCTGTTATTATTGTTACACAACACCCCTACCAACAAAAGAGGCCTCATTCACTAAGGTAAACTTACAATTTTGGTTAAGTTTACTCTTTATTTGCTATTCACAAACCACAAGTGTAGTTTTACATGTAGTATAGTTATGACAGCAGAGACTGTCCCATCTTTTTTTGCAGAGTTGTCTGCATTTGTAAACATACTGTACGTAAAACTACACTTGTAATTTGTGAATAACAAAAAAATATCTAACTTACACCAGAAGTGTAAGTTTACCTTTGTGGATAAGTCCGAAGGTATCTGCCACTGGTGTTTCTGAACTTGTGATGCAATCAGAAGTCAATGGAGCCTTGAGTTAATATTACAACTCCCCTGGAATACACACTGAAGAAAGAGAAGATGCTGACCCCAGCTTCTGGTGTATCTGTATGAGTAACGGGGGTTTAAGTGTGTCTGCTGCAGCATTGCTATGTCTACTCTGCACTTGTCTAAATAAGCTAGGATTTTGCAGCATTTTTGTGGGTTATTTAGGCCTCTCGTGTTCCACTAAAGGAACATCACTTGTTTACTTGTATGCAGCATAGTATGGAATTCCGATGATGGGAGTGTTGTATCTCATATCCCCTATATAATGTCGCAGGTATGGCATGAACCAACAATAGCTCTTTGTTCATGCATTACCCCTGAAATTTCCTCCCCCCACCCACAATGATCATCCCATCTATCAACGATGTACCCCTTAACCAATAAAAACAATCCCTAGCTGTTAAATCAATATAGTGGTAATACACATTGAAGAAGGCATTGAATGCCCACAAACCATTAGGCCTAATTGAGTATAAACCTGTAATGAAGAGAAAGAGGTATGGCTGTTCATAATTGTTAGAAATTGAGGTTTTTGTTTGGCAGAGTATGCACCCTGTCCAAGTAGGAACCACAATCCTAGTCAGCCTAAGTCAGATACACACACTAAATTAACCTGTGCTCACCCTCTAGTAGCTTGGCACATAGCAGTCAGGCTTAATTTAAGAGGCAGTGTGTAAAGTATTTTCTGTAACCCTTGAATTACAATAACACAGTGAGAACACCACAAAAAGACTCCACATATGTTTAGCAAAATAGAGAGTATTTATCTGAGTAAATCAAGACCAAAATGACCAAACTCCAATAAGTAGATCTTGAGATATGAATTTTTAAAGATTACATCGAAAAACAGTCCTTAAAGTCAATAGCACTAAGGATACTTGAGGACGTGCTAGACCGGGGTAAATCCAAAATTCAAGCTGACTGCAATGAAAGGCAGGTCAGCTACAGGACCTATGCAGGGCCCACTGAAAAAGCATCTTGGAAGGATCAAGCGTCAGAATACAAGACTCGATGTGCTGGTTCCGATTCACGCAGTCGGGTCCATGCATCGAAGTTGAGCCTCGGATTGGTATCTGCGGATTGACACTGCATTGAGCCTCGCAGTCGAGAGCTTGGATAGCGCTACATCATAAACAAACCTTGCAGTCAGGTCCTGCATCATTGTCAAGTGGTGCAAGGATATCCTCGTATCAGCTCTGTGTCTGTTTCGAAGGGCACTGCTTCGGTTCCAATCGGTGCAGTGGTGACGATGCATCAATTTTAGAGCAAAACAGCTCCAGAACCCACTTCTGAGGCACAGGACTGGAGGGGCACCTCAGGCAAGGGAGAACTCACAGATGGCAGAGTCCAGCAGCTGAAGCACAGTTAAAGGAAGACTTTGATGGCCCTGAGACTACAACAACAGGGGGCAAACCAGCAAGTCCTTGGAGAAATTTGGGTTCAAGGATATAGAGAGCAGGTCCAGTCTTTGTCACTTCCAGGCAAGAAGAAGCCAGCAGCAGGCCAACACAGAAGGGCATGTAGCAAAGTGGCAGTCCCTCCTACAGCACAGCAATCAGCCGGCAGCAGGCCAACTTAGCAAAGCAGTGAGCAAAGTGGCAGCCCCTCCTGCAGCACAGCAGCTCTTCTTCCGGGCAGAGTGTCCTTGATTCCAGCAAAGTTCTGATTTGGTAGTGCCAGAGGTCCAGTACTTATACTCAAATGTGCCTTTGAAGTGGGGGCGACATCAAAGATGCCTTTGAAGATCACAAAGTCCATGTCCTTCCTGCCCTGGCTCCAGAATCACTACACGGGGGTATGTAGTACTTTGGATGGCAACAGGGACAGTCCTATTCAGGTGCAAGTGTTAACTCCTCCCTCCTAATCTACCTCAGGAAGGCCCATCAGGCTGGTGATGGGCCATCAGGATGCAAATGTCACAACGCAGTGTGAGTGTTTAGAAGGAATGCCCAGCTGTCAACTAACCCAGATGTGTATTCAGAGAAAGACAGAGGCACAGAATGGTTGAAGTAAGAAAATGCCAACTTTCTTAAAGTGGCATTTTCAGACATACAATTTAAAATTTGACTTCATCATAAGTTGTGATTTTATATTGTGAGTCCAGAGACGTCAAACTCCAAATCTCAATCTTCTCTCAATTGTAAATTATAATTAAAGTATGTTTTAAGGCAATCTCAATGTTAACTTATGGGAGAGATACGCCTTGCAATAGTGAAGAATGAATTTAGCAGTTTTTAACCACCAGGACATGTAAAACTCAAAAGTACATGTCCTTCATTTAAAATACACTGCACCCTGCCCCTAGTGCTGCCTAGGGCTTTCCATGATGGGGGACTTATATGTAATAAAAGGGAAGGTTTGGGCCTGGCAAGTAAGTGGACTTTCTAGGTCAAAATGGCAGTTTAAACTACGCACACAGGATCTGCAGTGGCAGGCCTGAGGCATGTTTAAAGGCTACTGGAGTGGGTGGCACAATCAGTGCTGCAGGCCCACTTGTAGCATTTAATTTGCAGGTCCTGGGCATATATAGTGCACTTTACTAGGTACTTATAAGTAAATTAAATATAATTGTGGATAAGCCAAATATTACCATGTTTTAAGTACAGAGTATGTGAACTTTAGAACTGGTTAACATTGGCAAAGTGCCCAGAATCCTAAAGCCCGAAAAAATGAAGTCAGGAAAACAGGAGGTCAGAACAGAAACCAAAAAGTCAGGGGAAACCATGGCAAGGATACCAGGTCTTATAAAAATGTTCTTATGGACTGAAGAGAGAGCAAAAAGTCACATCGGGTCATTCCTCAGAAAGGGACCCAGGAGGTCCAACAGTCTGTTATATAAAAGAATCCCAACAATCTGTTTATAAGTGTTTGGTCCTATGGAGTAGTTCCTACTGTGCCAATGAGTTCAGGTGACCAATCAACAGCGCTATCATCCAACTGAGATAATCCCCTGGAGATGCACCCGGCCCCTGTAACTGAATCAGCGACATAACATAAGCCCCTGGGATGTGGGGGGCCCTCAGCAAAAGTTTTAGATGGTTTGCCAGGGAGGAGGGACCCCCTTTATGTCCTTTGCAAGGGGGGGGGGGCTCTCAAGTTTTGTTATGCCACTGAACTGAATCTGCAGGTAGTGTTTTTCCAAAATTTGAGAGGAGAGCTGTTGTGGCATCCGAGAACAAAAGTGATTTACCTTCAACATCCACCTTCTATTTAGCTGGGTATATCACCACAGAGGCCTTGTTTTTTCACTCTCAGAATGTGTTTTGTTTCAGTGAATGGCATTGTGACTTTTGAACAGCTGTCATGTGCTCAGGATAGATTGAAATGGCTGCACCTTGAAATTGCTGAGGTCCTTACCATCTCACCATATGAAGTACTGAGTTGCAGTCGCAATAATTAAGGAGTTGTGTGATGAGCGGCAGCAGGGTTGCCTCAGGCGGTTGTCTGGTGCCCAAGAAGTGCTGTACTCTGTCAACCGGGATGACCTTAGAAAAGTAGATCTGCAACAAAGCTCCTTTAGTAGGGTCTCAACAAACACTACAGGATGGTCCATATTTTGTGGACTTCACAATGACCACAATACGCAGATTTTTTCATCACAACCGTGCCTCCAAATCTTCATTCATAGAAGTCAGGGACGCAACCAACTTCTCCAGCTGTTGCATCTTCCCACAGTCACAGCAGCCTCATTCTCGACCTTGGAAATACGGAGCTGAGCTCCATAGATGCAAACATTCTGGGAGTGTATTCTCTCTGCTACGTGAACTAATCAGGACGTCACCTCATCTACTTTATTGCCAACAGAGCAAAGACTGGTTTTGAGATCCAATAGTGGGAGATTAGTGTTTTCAGAATGTTCAATTGCTTCATCTTAGCATCCTCCTCCACAAGGACCGGCCCAGCTGTGGCTCGCTTTGCGGTCCTACTTTTTGTCGAAGACCAGTTTGCTCTGTCTCTGATCCCCTTCCCCATATTTGTGATGATACTGGCACCTCAAAGGAACAAGCAACAAATGTATTGTTATGGAGTGCTTTTATTGTTGTTTTGGCCCCTGAACAGTTTCACAGCACATTGAAGTTTCCCTTATTGCTATATGAAGGCTCCCACTTCTTTAATGCATGAGTAACTGGCGTGTTGCCCCTCCACTTATGTTGCAATATTAAGATGTTATGAGCGGTTCAAAAGGAGCGTGAACTCGAGGCCGGGATCCACCCCACGTGATGAAAACAGCAATTCAATCCACAGGGGGAGCACTCCGAAGAGTGTCACTACTCCAGACCCACCTTATCACAAATGTACATGGTGGGCTGACTCCTTGAAAGCGGGGATGAGCACCAAAGCCAGTAGCCTGCACAGGGAGATCCCTTAGGTAAGCCAGTGCAGGCATGAATGGCCTCCAACCCCTGCCAATGTCTCTATCTACAGACGGGAGGGAAAAGTTCCACAGTAGGTCCCTAAAGCAGCCAAAACACACATTTAGGGAAGCGCTGTACCGGGGATTTATGGATATCCTGCCTGTGCTACTGAACAGCCTCTGGTTCACTGACCAGTGTTGTTGTGGTCCGGCCACCAAGGTGCCTCAGCAGTAAAAAGCTATGTCAGCCGCAATGTGATAAGGCCGCCATGGACTCAGATGAAACCTTCCCGCTTACTGGGTACCATTCGCTTAGCGCTCCCTAGTACCTCCTCTAATAGGCTACATCCTGTGGAGTAGCCACATTTTGCTCAGGATCAGAGTTCACAGCTATGCACCCATACTCATTGCAAGCTCAACCTCACCCCACAATAGTCTGCTTCAAATATCTCCATGACTCAAAGAGATAATTATCCTACTTTACAAAAATTGCACAGTGTTGTGACTAGATAGTTGATTTGCACTGTTAAAGGTAGCTCACAATATGATGGCTATTAGCATTTGACTCACAGTAGCAATTTATTGCTCTATTAAAGCTGCATATAGGTAACTTTCTATTGGTAATGGGCTGTTAATAAGTCTGTGCATAACAGATAAAATACTTTTACTACCAAGCCCATGCATTTCCATTCCAGGACGATGTGGTATTTGTTTGATTTCTTAACAAAATGCCCTGCTTTGCCACATTAGAAACTTGTTTTGTGGTGCTTCTGATTGACTTCTTTAAACAGCACTAACAGGAATGGCAATTAAATCTCCTTCTTCTGGGGACTTACTGTGGACAACAACTCTTCAGGCCACAGCTAGATGGAGGTGCCAGGAGAGCTATTATAAGTATTAGTTATAATTATAATTGAGGGGGGTTAAATCCAAGTGATCATTCACGATCTGGAGACACAGCGAAGCCTAGCCTCTTTAGCAGAAAAAGCATTTCAGCACTATTATCTCCGCCAAATCATATGTCCAATGTAGCTCAGTGGGAGGAAAGATTTGTTATTTCATGCCGATATGGAAGGCCTCAGACTTAATGCCGGGATCTACAAGATCAGATAGGTGTGCACTAAAAGAATACTCTCCTCCCCTGGACTTTCATTCATTACTGAATCCCTGACCTGAACTAGATGAATCTAAAGAAGCATTCCCATGAAGCAGTATAAAAATGCAGAAAAATGCAATACTTTCGATTGCCCCTTATTAAATGGAAACTGCTTTCAATTACACAGTTTTTCTGGTGTAGAATGTTCAGAGAGATACCCTGGTACTGCATTTAAGAATGGCAAACCAATGTATGAAGAACATCTACTTCAAATCCAGACCTTACAGAGGATCTCATTTCTGGCTTTGATGGCCTCAAGCATCACCCTACTTGAAGAAAGTGGTGTCAAGCTCATTGAGGATCTTATTTGGTCTTTCAATTAATCAGTATTTCTTTAGTGCAGCTAGTCACCCCTGAGGGTATCCAGGCTCTGCGGTTTAGCTTGTCTCAGTCAAAAAGCCAGATCTTGCATACCTTTCTGTAGTCTGCAAGAGAGGGCGATGTTCGCAGATAGGGAGGTCAGTAATTCCAGCACCTGGAGGCGAGTTAGACGAAGGAACGACCTCCGCTGTAGCTTCAGCGAATGTACGGAGTGTGTGCAAGGGCGAGGGATGCGGAGCTCAGGTATCTGGCTGGTTAGTGGAAGTTCAGGCGGTGGTTGATGTATGCTGGTTTCAAGTCGTGGAGGGCATTGTAGGCGTGTCAGCATCTTGAACTGGCATCTTCTCTGAATGGGGAGCCAGAGGAGGTTCCTAAGGTGGGGGATGATGTGGTTCCATTTTGGGTGGTTGGGGATGAGTCTGGCCTCTGCGTTCTGTATACTATGGGGTCTCTTGAGGTGATGAGTGGTGATTTTGGCGCAGAGCACGTTTTCATAATTGAGCTAGCTGGTTACGAGGGCTTGGATGACGGTATTCCTGGTGTTGATGGGGTTCCATCTGAAGATCTTCCAGAGAATGTGGAGGGTGTGGAAGCAGGCAGATGTGAGTACTTTGACCTGGCATTTCATGCTGAGTTTGTTGTCCAGGATGATGCTAAGGTTGTGGGCATAGTCAGTCAGTGTGGGTGTGGCCCCGTGTTTGGGAGGGGCTCCAAAATGTTTTACACGGGGAGGTGCTCTTACCAAAAATCAGCACTTCCATCTTGCCCATGTTGAGCTTCATACAGTTAGTCCTCATCCAGCTGGCAACACTTGTCACAGCATTGTGGAAGTTTGTTCTGGTAGTGGTGGGGTCTTCTGTGAGTGAGATGGTGAGATGGATGTTGTCTTCGTAGGATATTATTTTGAGTCCATGGGTTCTGATGATGTTTCCCGGGGCATCATGTAGGTGTTGGACAGGGTGGGGCTGAAAGATGAGCCTTGGGGGCCACCACAGATGATGCTTTTGGGCTCTGAGGAGAAGGGTGGGAGACGGATTCTTTGGGTGCATCCTGTAAGGAAGGATGTGATCTATTTTAGGGCGTCTTCCTGGATGCCGACGTGGTGGATTCTTCTGATGAGGTTGTGGAGGGACACAGTGTAGGACACTGGTATGGGTAGCTTCTGCTAGATAGTCTGTACAACAAAATTGGCTTAATCTTTTATTATTTCAAGTACAAGGAGATGATCGTTGAGGGAAGTCTAAAGATTTTTGAAATGGGAGCACATTGGAGTGATGTAGCTGGAGAGTGAAGGGGGTCAACAGTAGACAAATGACTGTCTGAATTGAAGAGTGGGTATTCTGCCATGGACCTTGCCTTACTTAGCAACTCTGGTACCAAAATGGGCAGTAACAAGCTGGGTCTCTTTACCAGCAGTTCCTATGGTGGGGGTTGGCAACCACATCGCAGAACATTTGTTTGGCTTTCCTATGATGTATTCTTGGTTTTATGCATATATTGAGGTTGCATGAGTAGTAAAATGAAGAAAAAGAGAGGTAATGGGACAATGGTTAGCTCAAATACTAATGATCACTGTTGCGGCAACCTTCCTCTTCATCACTGCAGAATATATCTCTGGCATATCCATCTAATAAGGATGAACTCTTTTTGTCAGAAGGAATGAGGTAGGGTTGTACTCTTTACATGCCTGAGCATATGCAGCAAGGTGGAAACGTTGAAGAGGAAATTGATCAACATATTGTAGTGTATGTCTAAAGGTGTATATGTTGTGATGTGGAAAAGAAGACTCCATGTAATGGTACCTGTAAGCAAGTAAGGCACATCAAGATACCTCAGATTTACATCAGGGGAGTAGCTATCAATACTGCAGAAGGTGCAGAGGCACCTGGACCCAGGAATGTGAGGGGCTCAATGTTGTCCCACTATGTGTATGTTTATTACTATCAAACCAGGGGATGGGGCCCATTTCCTTGCTTGCACCAGGGTACATGCTGCCCTAGCTATGCCACTTATTGTCCTGACTTTAAAGGACACTGGGTTATCACCCTCAAGTTTCTTTATGGTCATAAGAATAACTCTAGAAGTGTGTAAGGAAAGTATATACTATTTGTAAAACATATTTCTAGGTTGAACCTACTAGACAGTGCATGTGCTGTTTGTTGTGAGCCATATTGTGGCAACCAAGACCATAGAGGCTTGAAGCCCATCTATTGCTTACTATCAGTTGGCTTTCCTTGTCTCCATTATTTGCCTGCTTTTCATTCATGTCCCACCTTGTCAGTCATTTCTTTATCCCTCTCATGAAGCATTGCATTATTACAATCTCTTTAATTGGCTGGCATCGCAGCTTCCAATTCTTGCTTTTTAAGCACTACTTTTTTCTTTTGTGTGAGGCTCTACATTAGAATATGTGTTTTTTCGAGCCATCTCCCTCACTCTCGTCTCTTCCATGCACTCCATGTTGCTCTCTGTTGCCTGACTACTTCTCCCTGCCCCTCTCTTTTGTGCTCGCCAGTGTGCTTCTCCCCATTGCATCCACTTCCTGCACCCTCTGTGTTTCTCTACCCCAATCCCAATCCCAATGTTGCTTTTGCTCCTGCGCCGCTATTGCTTCCGGGTCCCCTCCAGTGTCCCACCCATTGCTTTTGTGCCCCCTACCTTGGTGCTCTGGAAATGCCCACTCTTAACCCTTTTCCATGTTGCTCTAATGCTCTTCACCACCCAACCTGTGTTGCTTCCACATAACCCCACCTGCCCTCTTTTTAAAAATAAAAAAAGAAATGAAAAGCCCTCATAATTTTGTATATATTGGCATGTGGCTTTTGTTCTTTTGTTCTGACTCTAGCCACACTGCAAAGCATTGTAGATGCTGTGCAGAGTTGCTAAAAATCATTGACAAAGCCAATATCTCACAAAGACGAGACCTATTGGCTTTGCCAATGCTTTCTCAGGTTTGTTATCGCATTTCAGCATTGGAAAACCAAATATTGTGGTCAAGCAAGTGAAATGAAAATGAAATGAAATTTTGTACTTGTATAGCGCACTGCTGCCCCAGCAACGGGGCGTCCTGGCGCTTGTACTCATAACGCTGTGGAACCCTTCCTGGCTTTCCCTGTGAAATGTCCACTCCTGGGCACCCCCAAGGTGAAGCCAGGCATCCCCAGCGCTGTTGGGGCCATTGTGGAGATTAAGCAAGCTATTGCCCAGAGTTGCAGAGTGGGACCCATGATTAGAGTAGGCACGAGGCGAGAATTATCAGGTCCGAGGAAATTGAGCCCAAGAACCGCCGAGGCGGGAATTTAACCCTGGTCCCGGGCCAGATCTCTGCATCAGGGTCTGCCGCTCTAACCATTGAGCCACACTTCTCCAAATTGAAAATTGTATGCCCCATTTGAGTTTGAAAATAAAAACGAATTGCAACTACTTTGATAATTTTGGCGCTCTCCAATATTATTTGTTATATATTTACTTTTTGATTGGACATTTGGTGCACAAGTGAAATTAAGAGAGCATCCCTGCTGCAGGGCATTACTCTAGTTTAGCTTTACATTTTTTCGACTATTCTGAAGACAATGGGACCGATTTGATTGATTTACTTGCTTTATTCGGTATCCATCAATACCATAAAAGTACCAAACAAATATTTAAAACACAGAGAGTAAACATTCTACCATTATTTTAAATAATTTAAAAACAGTATATAACCTGTAAAAATACAAAACATCATAAAATGCAAGTAGAATAGACTAGCAATTTAATTTTTAGGAAAATTATCTGAGATAAAAGATCAGTGTAAGATCATGTGTAAGACGGCACGAGAGACGGGAGAGAAATTTCGTGTCCCAAATCAGCATCCGGAGTCTATCGTTTTTCTTAATCTAGCAGCCATCCTTAAAAAATTTACAGTCCAAAAAAGGGTGAGGGGCTCCTCAGACAATTTTAAAAATAGCAATGCCACCCTTGCTTGTTTGAACCTTAAGGACTTTAAAATATTCTTTAAAAACAACGTCCTGGGATGAGCATAAAAGGGGCACAATAAAACAAAATGAAGCGTATCCTGCGGAGACTTATAGTCGCAACCGCAAGGGCTCCTCAACTCAATCGATGATAAAAACCCAGATGGGCTCCCCAGTGTGTGATGCAATAGGTTCATCCTGAATCTAGTCATCAGGAATCTGTCTTGGGTGTTGTAAATATACGCCAGGTATGGTTCCAGTTCTGGACTAGATTTGGCAAGCAGATGTGCTCTCACGGTTGGTTTAACCATTTCAATATCTTCCCTGGCAGACGCCCTCTGCTTTTCGAATGCCAACTTAATAAACTCCTTGTCCCGTTCTGCCAGCAAGTTTGGGTTATTATAATAATTAGCAAAACCCAGACCAGAGAGAGTTTCCTTTACAAATTTCAACCAGGGAATGTTATGCCCATGCTCCCTGTTAATGCAATCCGTTAGGATCTGCCTGCCTAAAATAACTTCGGGGTTAGTCCATATGTTTATCCAACAGGATAAAGGCTTTAGTTGAATCTCGTCTCTGATGTAAGAGAGACCTAGCTCTTCGTGAATTGAGTAGGATGGAATACTCTGTGGGACTCTAAGTAACCTGCGCAGGAACTTATTTTCTTCAGCCTGTATCCTTTTGGGGTCAATGAATCCCCATACCTCACAGCCATATAACATTTTTGCCTTGCTAATGGCCCTATACAAATTCACAATTTGTTCTGGAGCCCAACTTCCCAGCCTGTGTGCGAATTTCATGATTGCCCCAGAAGAGCTGGTAACAATTTATTGAACCTATTACGGGTGTCAAACACAATTCCCAAATAAGAAAATGCCTGCACTTTTTCTAGGGGGTGGGAGCCAATCCTAAAGATACATTTCCTGCCTGGACTCTTTCCCATCTCCATAATATAGGATTTGGAGAGGTTAGCGGACAGCTCCAGGTTCTCCATAAAGGTAACAAAATCATCAATCAAATGCTGAAGGCCCCGCGCGGTGCGTGACAAAAGCACTGCGTCGTCCGCATAAAGCAGGACTCGTATTTCTCTGTTACCTATCCTCGGGGCATCCGCCCCTAATACCCCCAGGCCCTTGTCTTAGCCGTTGATATATAATGTAAATAGGAAAGGTGCCAGATTGCAGCCCTGTCTGACACCCCTAGAACGGGGAAAAGGATCCGTGGTGTCACCCTCCTCTTTGTACCGGACCCGGGCTCAAGTATACTGATGTAAAGTGCATGGGATGTTAACCAATCCTGGATCCACACCCATATCCCCCAATAGCGCCCACAATTTGGTGCGATTAACCCAGTCAAAAGCCGCTGTCAAGTCCATGAATGCCAGGTACACCGTCTCTTTACTAGCGACGGTGTACTTGGCAGCCAGGAGATACAGATTAAGGCATTGGTCAGTTGTTGAGCGGCCCGGCCTAAAGCTGTACTGGATGTCCGGTTTAGTATTGCTCTCCCCATGACTTTTACTGAGACATCTATGAGGGAAATGGGTCTGTAGCATTGTGGGTTATCTTTATTGCCCTTTTTAAATATTGGGACAATTATTGCAGTGGACCATGAAGGAGGCATGCCTACCGCTACTGCTGTATTAATTACTCTTGCCAGGATGGGCGCCCACAAATCTACCTGAGAAATCAGGAGATCCGGGGGGATCCCATCCGGACCTGGGGCCTTATTACGGGTCAGTCCCTCAATTCCTGCCTTTATCTCACCTAAGGTGAAAGGGATTTCCAAAGCTACCCCATCTCCTGCCCCATCAGATAAGAGAGGAGTGCTTTGGCTTTCGTGATTGTAAAGACCTTTAAAATGCTCCACCCAGGCTTCCGGGAGGACATGACAGACTGGCTTAAGTTTGTTCTTGTCTTGGAAAAGTGGTTCATTCACAATTTTCAAAAAAGCAGTCATGTCCCTAGCTTCTGCCGCTACTCTCAGATTTTCCCATGCCTCATTCTGCAATGAGGTTTTACGTTGTTTCAGAGCCTGTTTGTATCTCCTCCTACACGTAGACACCCTGTTGTTGTCTTTGGGGACGATCTTTAGTGCTATTTTCAGATCTCTCAGGGCACTAGAGCATTGCTGGTTAAACCACCTAGGAGTAACTTCTACTTCTTTTCTGCCTCTGCTTCTAAGCAGCCCATCTATGCAATGGGCAACTCCCTCAAATGCGGTAATTAAACCCACCCCCACAATGGCAGGGTCTAAGCACTTCCATATCTGCTGATTTTCCTCTGTCATTAGGGCCTTGTAGAATTTATCACACTTAATATTTGCCCATCTTAATCTTCTTCCCTGATCCGTGGTTTTAAAGGAGCCTCTAGTCTGTTTAGAGGGGGGGTGCTTGACTGGATCAGGGTCCTGTAAAGTCAGGACCAGCGGGTTATGGTCACTAAAAATGCTTGGCTCAACAATAAAACTCACTATCCAGCTTAATAGAGTGGTGGGTACGAAGATAAAGTCAATAATAGAGCCCCTTCCCTTCCCTTTAAAGGTTGGGGCAATGCCCGGCTCCCCAACTTCTCTTATCAAATCCAAAGTATGAGTCAGGGCATGGGTGCCCAGCATCTTACTTATCTCCAGTCCCTCCCTGGTATGTTCCATATGTAGTCCCGCTTCCCTTGGACATGAGGCCCACTCCCCCTTGCTATTAAGTAGATGTTTGCACAGGTGGCAATTAAAGTCACCCATCATCACCAGCTGCGCTCTGCTTGCCCCGTTCAGTTCTATTCCTGTCAGCCTGTAATCCAGTTCTGCCAGGTTGGCCAATGTCTGTCCTCCATTAATGGCATTATAAAAATTAATAAAAATCAGTTTTAGACCCCTAGTTGTAAGATGTATACCTTGAATGCAGACAGAGTCCCAGGCTAAATTCACCCATCTCCCCCTTATCCTCAGATCCACGTAAGTGATAAGACCCCCTTTTGCTCGCCCTGCCGAAGCTCTTCGTGCAGGTACAAAGTACATTTTATACCCTTCCATTGCTAGATTGGAAGAA
This sequence comes from Triturus cristatus, assembly GCF_964204655.1. Taxonomy (NCBI): domain Eukaryota; kingdom Metazoa; phylum Chordata; class Amphibia; order Caudata; family Salamandridae; genus Triturus; species Triturus cristatus. The sequence goes on along the minus strand of NC_140588.1, from coordinate 395,429,819 downwards.
TCTACCTCCCATGATTCCTGCAGGCAAATGATGTTAAAACTCCTTATATAATCTAGCCAATCCTGATTTTTAAGCTTGCTAGACAAGCCCGCTATATTCCAGCAGATTATATTAAGGGTTCCTTGTCCTTCTATTAATGAGGGGTTGGGCCTTGAGACAGTAAGCCTCATTTGGGGTACAGCTCCTCTAGAGGGGCTAGACCCATTGTTAGTCTTACTGGGAGATAGCTGTATTGGAGGCTGAGTTATCATGGTGGTTGGTTCCCCACCTAGTCCTCCAATAACAGTAGCATGATGCGCATCCTCCTGGGCACCCCCTTGATCTATAAGTGGCCACTCTATTAGTCACTCTAGGTCACTTAAGGCAAGGCAGAGACACTTTGTAGGGGGGCATATCGATTAAACAACGGAACTAAATCCTCCCCCCCTATTCTCCTTGTCCTTAATTGCCTCGGATCTTCCCTATTCCGGGCATACAATGAGTCTCGATAGAAGAAGCCCAGTGGGAGCATTCTGACCCTAGAAGACAATGGGACTGATTACAAGTGGGTTAGTATAGTCAGACCAATGTGTAACCCCCTGTTTGTGCACAGTTAGAATTATAAGTTTGGACGTATTTATATACGATGCACTAAATACCTCAACCTCAGCTACATTTCGGAAGGTCAAGTCTGTCAAAATGTAACAAGGGAAATGTGTACAGTATTTACCATACCCTGCAGATTTCGGTGCATTAACTACCAAATATGCATGTTATTCCCGAAAAGCTCATAATTGGTGCTAATCATCACACACTGTAAATATGATACCCTGGAGTATTGTTATTTATAAGGTGCAATAAATAGTGCCTTGTTTCCTGAGACACTCATAATCAGGCCCTTATTGTGTTTTTTATTCATATTGGAAGGAAGACCTTGGCGAAAGATTTTCCAGAGCCCCATCAAAAATAATGACCAGAGGATTTGCAGTCCCGACTGCTCCGACTGCTTGAAAGAAGATGCTTCTTCCTTCTTCTCAGAACATGGCTGATAACAAATATTGGTGAATGAAACTTTGGTGAAAGTTAATGTTGATGTGATGAGTAAGTGCACTGACGTACAGACTGGACAGCTTTTTCATTTATGTAGCCAGCTTAGAGGAAACTCTGGAGGAGAAAAAATACTATACTAGACTCAAAGGTCCACATTAATCGAAGTTTTGCAATGCCCGTGCCACACAAGGGGATGCAAGGGCGACACAAAACCTAAATGAAGTTTACCATGCAATGCAAGGCACCTTGTCTAGCCCTGCGTGGCTTGTTAAATCTGGAGTAATGAAAGGCAGCGCAGATCACTGCCTTGCGGTACTCAACCCTAGGGAGGTGTTCCATTGGTGGAGCGTGGGTGTTCCCGTACATCCACCCATGGATTGAGAAGCATTCACAGATTTAGCAATAAAAGTAGACCTGGGAATGCATCAGAATGCTACTCCTTTCCAGGAGAGGCATAACAAGGAGAAATATCTTTATTTCCACTAGTTTTTCCTCTTTCTTCATATGCTGCATTCTGAAGCACACATAGAAACAGGAAAAAGCCGCAAAGGATTGTTTTTGTGCAAGAAAGTGTAGCTTCCTGCACAAAAATGATCTTGCGTTGACGCTATGCAGCAGTGTGTGTGCCAGCACAGGCAGAGAGTAGGAATGCACCATATCCTGATAGATATGGTGCAGTCCCGCCCTCTCCCTTTCACTCAGCGCAGTGCAGCAAGGTGTCTTGCTGCATTGAGTGAAATATTGATAAATATGGGCCAAAAAGTCTATTCAAATCAAGAGGCTTTTGAGAAAAAGTAGTATATGACATAGATTCTTCACACGCACGTATTTTCGATTTTTAAAGATAATAAAACGTTAGGTCTAGGCAAAATGTAAATTATGCTGGTGTAATATTTATAATTTTGAGGAATCTTGCATTATGCTTTATAAGCAAAATTTCAGAAATTATGCCATTACACTATGTCGTGTAATTATGCTGCCATTCGTGGCAAAATTATAGCACAAGAACAACTACAGCACAGCAATCATGTCTGTTGTGGTATTTTTTAGTGCAAAATTTGTCCATGTATCAAAAATTGACAGCAAGACACGTCTACATATCACAAATTTTTTCCGAAATTTGGAGTTATTACGCAGAAGCAAATTGTACGAGTTTTGCAGGTGCTGTCCTAACTCTGAAATGTTACAAGGGACTCGTCCCAAGGGTTCCATATCTTCACATTCATAATGGAACTCCTTGGTAGCAAAGTAATGTTCTAAAGTGTTTAGGATTGGGAAGTACACCTCATGTAAAATCATAATGCCATTGAGTACCCCACAAACCCCGTCCTTACACCCAAGGGTTCGATATTGGCCTCTCTTCTATTCAATGTCTCTGCGGAACCACTTATTGTGATTAGAAGTGGGCGAAAATACATATTTCATTTTCCACAAGCAATATGCTAATTTCCCGTGTTGGTCCTATGCATGAACACTGAATGCCCGATATGCCCTTGTGTACTAAGGGCATGCGAAAACCCGTCTGAATGTATTTTTAATGCAGTTCTTAAAGTCACAGGGGAAGGCTGCTAGGGCGCAACACGCAGGTCCCAATTAGTTTTCTGCGTGGACGAGTCTCCAAAAAGCAAACATTACACTTATAGTATAAGCAGGTGAGAAACAAAAAAATGCAAAAAGTAATAATATCAGCATATTTGGGAAGAACTGCAAGATTATGCAGGAGAAAAAAAAAAGCCTAACTCTTGCATGTGGTTCATCTTATATTTCAAGGCTAGTGAGATCATTTGGCTACCTGTCCCTAGCAGTGACAGCCCTCTGAAAGGCGAATTCAGCAAATAATCAAACACAATAGTAACGCTGATTGAAACCATGATGAGTTTGAAGAAGTCTAGCAAATTGATTGCAAAAGAGAGACGCGAGGTTGGAGTGCAATATCAATCAAAGCTAGGAGGGCGCATTCAGCAATGCCAGGACACAGAAGCAATGCACGCTGCTCCACAGAGAGTCTTACCTTCGCTTGAGACTTATTAGGTTGTTTGTCTTGGGATTCTAGAGGTGTTTTCGTCCCAAACGACCAGCCTCCAAACCTAGTGATTCAAATGAAACAGGAAATACATAACTTGAACATCAATATTAACAATCTCAGCATGTTTGGTTTAGAGGACATAGCATCGGCTCTGTAGATACATTAGTCAGGTGTGATCTTGGACATATGAGTCCGCCTGGGTGCTGCACCAGGTTTCAGTTTGTAGATCGGGAGAAGCGTAAAGGTTATGACTTCAGTGCAACCAGCAGGGGCAGTGAACCCATGATCTTTCTTTGTATGTACCATCAGTATGTCAGAGTCCACGGAATGCTGCGATTACTTACCGGTAATAGCATTACTCGCAGTCCTTCTCTCGCCATGATGAATCACGGCGAGAGGGACGAGGAGGTAAAGTTGGTTTTCTGTTAAAATTGGACAATAGTCCTGCCATGATCAACAGGTTTGCCTGGCACGCTTACAGTTTATGGATCTAACCTTTTAGGTTTTATAATTCCCATTAGGGTTTGGTAATTCGGAGCTCCACAGCCCTGTTCCAGCAAATCGCTCAAACTCTATAGGAAAAACATGCATACTATTCTCTGTAGGTAGACCTCCAACGGGCATCATGTGTCTGGTGTTGACATGGGTCCAGGGAAGGCGGGTCACCTGAGCATCCCCTTTCAATTGAGCACGGTGCATATGTACCCCCGGCTGCATCTAAAAATGATCCTGGGACTTCAAGTAGGGTTGTGGCAACCAATCTGTTGGTTTGAAAGAATCTGAAAGCCAGGACAAGGAAACGTGGAGGAACCTTCTAAAGAAAAAGGAAAGAAGCCCTAGGGCCCATCGGCTTGAAGTTTAAATGTATGGTGAGGTGGTGTATGTAAGACAAGATGAGGGATTGAGAGGGGTGAGAAGAATTACAAGGGGAAAAATATATCAGTGATGGCTAGAGGAGGAGGGAGAAAGATGAGCGAGGTAGCGTATGGGAGGCACAGCTAGGACAGGAAGAGGAGGAATGGCCAGAGTACTCAAGTTGTCGTCATGAAAGGAACTGCTCAGCCGGAAGGCCCTATATACACACAATTTGGGAGTTCGGTGATGAAATAGGTATATAGCACACATTTCATTAATGTTTCCCAGCTTACTGGATCTTCTCAATTTAACTTCTCGTATCTACAAGAGGTTGATACAAAGGGGCATATTTACAATGAAGTGACGGAGTGCGGCGTGATTCTTCCTGGCTTAACGCCGCACTCTGCCACTTCAGAAATGCAGGGCTGCACCATATTTACAAAAATATGGTGCAGCTCTGCATTTCCCCCTGGGCTGGAGCTAAACTTAGCAGCCTAGCGCCAACGCAGGTACCCTTGCACCATATTGCAAGAGTGTCTGCGTTGAGGGGAGATTGTTAATGTGTAGGAAGGTCTCCCTTCCTGCACATAAACAATCTTTAAATGACGTTTTGTAACTTTTATGTGTGCTGCTTAATGCAGCACACATAGAAGTTGCAAAATGTCATTTCTTTTTTTGATTGTTCATGTGCAGGAAGGGTCACCTTTCTGCACATCAACAATCTATGCAATTTGCTGCTTCTATGTGTGTTGCACAATGCAGCACATATTGAAACCGCAAAAACGAGGAGAAATAAAGCATTTCTCCTCGTTCGCCTATTTAAGATCAGGTTTTCCCTGGTCTTAAATAGGCACTGCCTCCTATTTACACCTCCCTTGTAAATAGGGGGCTGCATCAAAATCAATGGGTTTTGTGTTGTAACAACCATTGCTGTCCCCTTTCACGCTAAGTACAGCATGAAAGGGTGCCTTATTTACAAGGCAGCATTAAGCCACGTTAAGTGGATTAACACTGCCTTGTAAATAAGGCAAAGGCCCTATCGCCACCAAAACGTCACTTAAAGTGACATTGTGGTGGTGATAGGGGCTTGTAAATATGCCCCTAAGTGCTCGCCTCAGCTGGCAACAGCCACTTACAATCACCTCAAACGCTCATCACTCTGCCAGATGCCTCTTCATCAACAGTCCATGGATCCCCGGTTAGATCACTTCCTCTTGGGTGTGATATCAAGTGGCAATGCTTGCAGGCAGAATGTCTTGCTTATCCTGCCCTCTCATGATCCCCCATGATGCTGACTCTTGTTTGCTGTATTTCCATTTTCACCTGGCCCAGTGCCTCACGATGCCCAGTTCTCTCATCCTTGTGCCTTCTCCATTAGTGTGCCCATGCATCCCCAAAGTTATCAAAATCTGCACCTAGCTGTGAAGTTTTACCCTCCACCCTCACGCTTCATGTGGGTCACAAGTTTTGTCCCCATGTTACCAATCAGTGGTATTTCATCTCCATGTGTGTGCCAACTGCATCGAGGGTCTCAAAAAGTGCATTATTCTGGTTTTGTGGCTCTTATTGGACTACTCTGTCGATCTTCTTGACCTCGTTCCATGGATGAACGAAGACTCGTACGGTCCAGCACCTCCCAGTAGGCTGTGCAGTTGACAGTTCAGGAACCACAGCTCCAGTTCAGTCCTCTCTTTCAAAGTTGAATCTGCGAATAGCGTCCCTGGGTCATTTTGACATATCTGATGTCATTATGGAGTCCCCCTAAAATTCTGCTCTCATATCCAACAGAGTTTAGATTGCTTCCAGAGGGGAAAGAGGCACACAGCCTACGCCTTGGCTAAAGGCACAGCCTGAGGTTACCACCACACATTCTGCTTCAGTGCCTTGAGCTACCAATCCTCACAGTTGTGTTATTTGCGTCGGAATGCAAAGTAGGAAAAGGGGAACAAGTGATAAAGCATTTTAAGGCCTTTTAATCCACACTGTGGCCCTTTTAGCTGTCTACATTACTTATCTTCACTTACTGTATCCATTGAGGTTAATGAAAGCAACAGAAACACATCTCATAGGGGAAAATCCAACGATCTCTAGCAAGAACTCTTGGAAAACCATGCCTGTCGACATCCCCATATGCTTGGTATTCTAAATGGTAGAATGCTCAGCTCACATTTGATAAGCACTATGGGGCATATTATCAAGACAGGCGATAAAATTATCGCAGTTTTAGTGGCAGAAAACTGCAGCTAAAACGGCGATAATGGGTTTGATAATATGCTCTATGGAACTCCAATTGAAGCTCAGGTTAGATGCCCTTCACATCTAACATGGGCTTCAATTGGAATTCCATAGAGCATATTATCAAGCCCATTATCGCCGTTTTAGCGGCAGTTTTCTGCCGCTAAAACGGAGATAATTTTATCGCCTGTCTTGATAATATGCCCCTATGTACTCAGTAAAATACAATGTGATGGCAATTTTAGAGCAACAGCATTTGTGTTGTGTTTTAGCTGTAGGAGTATGGATATGCCTACCAGTAATATGAATGAGAGAAGAAAAAGAATAGTGATAATAATGCAAACATTGATGATGATTGCATTTGATAATGGGCACAGCTACTCCAAAAAGTGTCCGGCACAAAAAGCAGCTAAATAAAAAAAAGGAGGCTTAAACCTGTACAAAGAGACACTTTTAAAGTTTATTCTCAAATAGTACTGGATCACTTATAGATCGCAGTTCCAAAGGGAGCCGATTCCAAGCTGCCGACCCAGGTACGTCAGGGACCTTCCACCTGCTCTTACACACTGAATCTTGGGGATCACCGCCAAAAATGTGTTGGCTGATCTTAGCTTGTGGGATTGCAAAAACCCAAATCTGGCTCTAAGATATGTAGGGCCCGATTGATATAAGGCATCATGACCTTGCACAAAAGTTTTACATTTAGCTCTTTCCCAAATGGGCAACCAATGAAGTGCACACAGATGTGGCGAAATTCGTGATCTCATAGGAACATTTACCAGAAGTTGAGCTGACGCATTCTGAATTGATTTCTTTTTACTTAGCCCTTCACAGTATACATGCACCACTTCTAGGCCCTGTAAATTACAGATTTTACTATTATCCAGTTTATGGTGGTTTATTAACTAACTCAGTGGAATGGAAGTTCAAGTTTGCTTTGTCAAGATTTAGACATATTGCCTTCAGCCTACCATATCTGTCAGTCACGATCTTACAGCTTATTTATCCATCCTCATTAAATTATGACAAACAAGATATTAGTGAACAAGGCAGGACGTTTTGCAGCAAACCCTTCTTTTTATGACTGCTAGAAAGGAAGACAATCAGAGTACTTCCTTTTAGAGCTGACATGACTGAGAGGAAGTTGGTGACGAGAGCTGTTGAATTCTGTCAACAGATCCCATTGGATGAAGTATATGAATCCAACATGGTAATGGTTCTAAAGAGATTTTTTAGAATAGCATCCAGCTCAATCTCAGTACTGAATGATTACCGTATACACAGCCACAATAAGTTATAGCAAAATTGCTCTCTATAGGATCCCAAGGCCCACATTTACTAAAGGTTTGCACCGGGGCAAAGTCATGCAAAGAAGTACAAACTCTAGCATGGGTATTTAGAGCCTTTTGTACAAAAAAGTGCTTCAGAACTTTCAAAGAAAAGGGATTCAACATATTTACAACAATATGACGCATCCCTCCGTGTTCCCCTGTGCTGGTGCACATTCGGCTGTCATGTGCCTCTAGGGCACCTTTGCGCCATGGTGCAAGTGTGCCTGCTTTGAGAGGAGATGGTTTCTGTGCAGGAAGGGCATAGGATTTGGTACTAGAAGGAAAGGGGTAGTGAAGCACCTGGTATACCAACTTCAGCATGGGTGTCATGGGACAGATATCATTGTTTTATAGCTATTCATTATTTTGAGCTGTGACTTCCAGTTTAAGACAGCAGTGGAAGCTAAAATCAGAACAAAGTAAGTAAGAAGGTAACATGACACAGTGGTGTGGCAGAGCCAAGTTGTGGCAAATGCACCAAACATGGTTACAGAGAGAAAAATAAATTATGAAAATCCTAAAGAAAATGTGAGTAGCAAATGGAGTGAGAGCGCAAAAGAATAGCAGACAGAAGAATGCAAAAAGAAATGCAAGATTGAAGGATTAAAGAAAACAGGAGATAAAAAGCTGTAAAGAATGAAAGAAAAATGAAAAGAAGGAAAGAAAAATACAAAGTAGAACAGAGAATGAAAGAAATAAGGAAAGGGAGAAGGAAACTTTCATTGGGGTGTTGGACTTGGGGTGTTGAACCTGGCCCTTTCTACAGGGTTATCCACAAACGTTTTTCCTCCCTCCCTCTTTTCTGACACTCTTTTTGTTGGCTTTAGGACCTTGGGCACTTTACCACTGCTAACCAGTGCTAACATGCATGTGCTCTCTCCTCTAAACATGTAGGATTAGTTCACACCTGTTTGGCATATTTGGTTTACTTGTAAGACCCTTCTAAAGTGGTATACCCTATACCCAGAGCCTGAAAATTAAATGCTACTAGTGGGTCTGCAACACTGATTTGACCACCCACAGAAATAGCCTTTCAAACCTGTCTCAGGCCTGCCAATGCAGGGCCTGTGTGCACAGTTTACTGCAACTTCAACTTGACATTTAAAACTACTTGTCAAGCCTTAAACTCCCCTTTCATTACATATGAGTCACCCCTAATATAGGCCCTATGTAAACCCTAAGGGCAGGGGGCCTTGTAAGTAAAAGGTAGGAAGTGTGTTTAATCTTTACATGTCCTTGTAGTGACAAACACCCAAATTTGGTTTTCACCAAATTGCTTACTCACCATTAAATGTCATGTCTGTTAAGGCACACCGGACAGCTCCAGAGAATCAAATGGAGTATAACAAGGCATGCCTTCAAAAGAGAACTATACTAGGTATGGAGTGGGTCATTGCATCAGTCGATTCCAGCCCATAATTCAGAATATATTTTGAAGCATTGAGGCAGGCTTTAGCCTACTCAAAAAATGGAGCTTTCATATGATTCAGGAGGCAGATTGTAGCAAATTTTGACATTTTCCACTGGTTGAAGACATACTGTCTGAGGAGACGAGATATAGTTGTTGCATATGGCAAAAGATGCCTGAAGTGATTATGCTACACCCATGGAGTCAAGACAGTAGCCTGAACTACCAGGCTCTCTGCAAAATGATAATTATATAACAATTTTGTGTCTGAAGGCACAAAACTTTATTGCATGCCAATATTCCTAAGAACTCCGGGGCACCAAGCACCAGTGGAGCTACGTTGAACAGCAGGTTCTAGAAAATGGGTGCAGAGCATCTGTAAGAATGCTGGGCTTGTGCTATGCAGATAGCAGCAGCATTTTAAGTGTCCCCACTGCTTAATGCGCGGAGACCCAGGACCAGACACATTTACTCAGGCTGAAGGCCCAAAGGTTAGCAACTATCACCCGTAATGTATGTCACGCAATTACTGGTATTCTGAAGGGTTACGTAATGCCCAGCATCCATATCATAAGGAGGAAAGAGATTATGAACTTCCGAATCATCTTCTAATTTAGGCTTGTCAAGTGCATTTGAATCTGAACCCAAAATGTCTTTCATCTGTTCAAATCTCAGGAATCTGAGTTGACACCAAGCATGAGGATACTCCAAAAGGGAAGAAAGGAAGTTTTTACCTTGTCTCTTGCCACCTAATGGATTCCCGCCAATTTCAAGGGCTTATATGTCTCTAAGATTTCCTGCAGAGATGCTGTTGAATGTGGTGTCAATATCAGTCACACCTGCAGCTTAGACATGGGTGGCTTCTAAAGAAGCAGCAAATGAGGCCAGAGCCTGCGAAGGCACAAAGTTTTGTGGAATCAGGGCTGGAGTTGCCAGAATCTATGAGGGGTTCAGAGGGAGGAGGGGCAGCCTTTAAAAGGTGGAACATGGCCCACTGAAAAACCTCAAAGTAAGATGGATCAGAGTACAACTACAGTTGAAGCTTCGTGAGAACAGGAAACAACTCCAAGAAGGAAATAGAGGAAGAGGCCAGTGTTAGGGAACAATGTCTACAACTCTAAGAATAGTTATGGGATAGGACCATTTTTAACAGTGACAAAGAGGATTTGCCTTTTCTATGGTGTTTCTTCTGCTTTTTGTGGAATGAAACTAAAAAGGCTTCTGCCAAACCAGATAGTTTACTTGAGGGAAGGAGAGGGACTGTTTTTTGTTCTTCTCTTGGGACTCAGCCAAGAAAAGCTAAGTTTCCCGCTACCTGAGGGTGAATGGAGACATAGGAGTCTCACGTGTACGTACAGTCTTCAGGTCCCAAACACCACATGCAGATGGTGTGAGGACGGGACAAGAATTACTTGTTACAACTTCAACAAGGTTTGAACCACAATGCCTTAGGAGCTGATATTTGAACTGGTACACTGAGTGTCAACAAAATTTTAAATAATTAATAGCAAACAAAACAAGAGCTCTGAATCCATGTTGGAAATGAGCTAAACCGCTGCTAGGGAGCCAGGCATGCCGCATATTAGGCAAGTGTCATCACTTCCTGTTTGTGTGGAGCCACGACTGGAGTCATATGGCATCACCTGGCAGCACTGAAGAACTATTCCCAGAGATAACATTTCCAGATCCAGCCTGACACCTGGGAATAGCGATACGGTGAAGAATCTGCAAGATGAAGTATTATTAAAATAGCGTTTTTCAACCTGGGATCTGTGGCCCGGTGTGGGTGTGTGACGACTACTAGGGGGTCTATGGCTATTTGAAAAATTAAAAAATGTTATCAGAATGATAACGTATACACTCATGAAAAAGCAACCTGTAAAACAGAAAAATTTAAATCTGACTACAAATGAGAAGGGGTTTGAAATTGGTAGCTAAAAAATAGGTTGGTTTCCTTAGCTTGATTCCTAGAGCAGCGCAAGTACCGCAAACATAATCTAGTATGGGTGATTGGTGCCTCAATTGAAGGACTGTTGTGCGCGGACGAAAAGAGAGAATGCAATAGGAGCTATAACCAGTGATATGGTAGAGTCTACCTATCTGAAAAGCTCTAACCTCATCAAAATTTAAATTTTGATTTTTGAGTTTTTGTTTGTGAAATATATAACATATTACATCATTTGTGTATTAGTTTTAAGTATACTTGTTTCTGTATGTTGAGTAGTTTTTTAGGGTCTATTCGTAGAAATTTCTTAGACCGGGGTTCCAAGCTTCCAATAGTGGGTCAATGGGGGTCCACAGAAGTCAAAAGATTAAGAACCACTGCATTTGATCATATATATTTCTTCATACCCACACCACTTGGACACATCATCAGTCTAATTGTTTACAGCTATACAGTACAGCTCACACATTGTGTGCCAAAACTATGATTAGCTAGAGGGAAGAACACAGCTATAATTTTAAAGTGTGTCTTTCTCCTATGGGGCAATTGGTTTCCTTTCCGCTACAGGACCAGCCACTTAATATATTTTGGGCACCACTCTTTCCTAATAATTTTGCAACTACTGGAGATGTGCACATCATATCTATGAAGCCTGGTTCCCCCGCACTGCACACGGGAAAGGAATCTGCATGGATGCGATATATCCTGTGAGAAAACTACTCTTTAGGAAGATGAATATGTTTTTCACTTTTAGAACTGAGTTTAAACATCCCAAAAGTAATACATGGTTTGCATACAGATTTAACTATATGCTGCACATGTGTAGTCAATATTTACTATTATCTCGGCGCTACATATGTGTATGCTTCATTTATTTAAGAGGTAAAATGCAGAATTAAGCAGTGGTCCCTGAGATACAATGTGACACTGTAGAAACTGTGAGCACATTTTTGCAGTGCCCATTTAAAAAGTACTGCACTATTTAACGCACAAAGACATTGGATGTGCGTTTTTATAAATAAAAGCAAAGGAACGAAATATTGGGGCATATTAACAAGCCAGGCGATAAATTTATCGCCGCTTTAGCGGTAGAAAACTGCCGCTAAAGCGGCGATAATGGGCTTGATAATATGCTCTATGGAATTCCAATTGAAGCCCATGTTAGATGTCCTTCACATTTAACATGGGCTTCAATTGGAATTCCATAGAGCATATTATCATGCCCATTATCGCCGTTTTAGCGGCAGTTTTCTGCAGCTAAAGCGGCGATAATTTTATCGTCTGGCTTGTTAATATGCCCCATAGTGAGTGGTTTGTGGCGGTGTTTTTAGCTGATGCACAGCGGTTCTCATGTTTTTTGGAAGACGGAAAGACAGAAATGGGAGAATAAAGGAAATCGGCGACAAAAAGAGAAAGCAGAAATTGAAAAGAAATAAGGGGCATATCAACATCAACCGGCAATAATTATCTCTAAGCGCACTTAGCGCTAGGATAATTATCGCCGGCTAGCGTGAATTTTTATCGCTGAGATAGCGTGCTATTAGCAACGCTTATCTCAATAGCGATAAAAATCCTCACACTAACAGGCTAACGTGAGATTATCGCTGGAAACCCAGCGATAATCTCACGTTACCTTGTTGATAGGGACAGGCAAACTTAGCCATGATATCCTCCTTCCATAGGATATCATGGCTAAGTCAGAAAAATACCAGACGTAAAAAAGCAGCGTTAACCGCGGTTAGCGCTGCTTTTTTTGTCTCTAACAGGGTTAGCGACATTCTTGATAATAGGAGAAATGTCGCTTAGCGACATTTCTCCTATTCTTTTACTCTGGAACGCCCCCTTTGCATCTCATTAGAGATGCAAGGGGAAGCGTAGAGTAAAAGGGTGCTAACATGCAAATTTGCATGTTAGCACCCTGTTGTTGATAGGGCGCTAGTTTTATCTCTCCTTTTTTGGCTTTTAAAGCCAAAAAAACTGAGATAAAGCCCTTGTTGATATGCCCCTAAATGCATTCAAAAACGAGATAAAAACCTTCACTAGGAGTGTCCCCTTAAATTGAGATCCCTTAACAAACACTTGTTTGTGCACGGATCGCAATTACAAGCAGTGCGTGGTTTATTACATCTGATAATTAGATGGTGTGATAAATATCATACAATGAATTCAATTTCAGAAGGGGAAACCTGCCGGAATGTAACAATAGGAAAACAGCTTGTTTTCACTGAGACATACAGATTTTGGTGCAGTAAGCATTGTATATGTTTTTCTCCCAAACATTGAAATATGTAATAATTATCACAGGCGCTAAAATCCGAACACATTGGTGTTCGATTTTATCGATGTGACAATCATTACAGCCAAATACCGGGCAATTCGTATGGAGGGCGAAAGACACATGAAGTGTCACAGTGGCAGAAGAAAGAGCATGAGGGGGAATCGTGAGTAGGCAACTCCTGTATACACCGGCGTATGGCACTGGAGACAGTGGGATTATAGGAACACTTTTTGTCCCTGTACTTATTTTATGTTTTTCTGACAAATTAAAGAATTCAGACACATACAAGCACGTGCACTCACACACACACACTCATGCACTCACGCACACACACGCACACACCCATATACTAAGGGGCAGATTTATGTTTCATGGCGCATCCCTGCAAATAAGCAAGGATGCGCCAGGTATGGTGCGTCACGCAAGTTTACCCTTGCGCCACACATGATGCGCCGCATTTACAATGCGGAGCATCATGGCGCAGGAATAAACAGATGCGTGACGCATCCGATGGCGTAAGGTTGGCGAAGTGCTTCAGTTGCGTCGCAAGCGCGACGCAACTCCAGCACTGTTCCAACCTACCCTATCCCTAACATGGTGCGTCAAGCCTTACGCCTGCTTCAAGCAGGCGCAGGGTTTTGGCGCATCAGCGTTGGGAAAGTGACTCAATCAAATCTTATAGATTTGACTGAGTCACTTTTCAGGGGCGTTCCTGCGACGGAACGCCCCCCCCCCTCTGTCGACACGCCCACGTGAAACCTGACGCAGGTTTTACGTGGCGCAGGGCTTTACATCGTGACGCATCTCCATAGATGCATCACGATGTAAATATGGCGCAACGTGGCGCAGTGTTTACACCGCCGCTGCGTCACAAAAGTGACGCAACGGCGGCGTAAAAGTGGCGCATCTCCAATATAGATCTGCCCCAGACTTCACTCTTGTCGCTAGCTTAATGGTAATGTGTGGAGCATTGCAGTAGAAACTCATGAAAAAAGAGTGCATGCATCAGTCCTCATTGAAGGTGAAAGAGGTGCAAACAATCAGGAAAGGAATCTGGGAGTTCACAAAGGGAAGATGGATGTCTTCCCTAAAAATAGCTTATTTTTTTAGCTGCCTGTCTCCTTTACCAATGGCAAATTCATCCTTCATTTTGCTGTGCTTTGCAAATTTGGTGTGATGGAAACAAGGTGATGGCTCCATGGTTGTTAATCATACGCCATTGCAAAGAGCAGCATAGCACCTAACCTTTGAATAATTAAATGCAGACCCATCAAAAACTCCGCTTAATGTTACAACACATGATTACACTCCAGGATTTATGGTATTAGTCACATGTGACAAATTCATTCCCTCAACAAAAGGTTGTTGGACATGAATAATGGTTTAAGATTTTTTTATGTTCTGCAGTAAATGGGCAATTTTCATGATCTGACTCAATAACAGAGCTTTTTAATTTACAGGCAATGGCCCAGAAATATAGAGTTTATATATGCATGATGTGTACGTGCTTGTTTCTATGAGGTAGAGAGTTCAACATTTGAAAGGGACACAAACTTTGTGGCACAAAATAGGTGTTTCTGTACACAGATGATTCCAGCTCAATTTGCACTGTATGTTCTCAGAGATTTTATTTGAACACAGATAGTTATTTGTCAAACTCGATAGTCACAATGGACCGGCCATTTTAAATGGAAGATTGAAATACTGCGCTTCATCTTAAGAGCTGCCCATGAGAAATGTGTTTTTTCATTTTGATCCAGAAGGGCAGACGTATTGTGTTTATTGTATTGTGATGCAGTATTTATATAGTGCTTACTGCTCATCTGTGGGCGTTGAAGCACTTGAAGATGCGTGCCTGCAAGAGTAGCATGCTACTCTGTGTAGGGTGTATGGTTAGAAGGATGTGTCTTTGCTTCGAACCTATGTGGAAAGTGTTTCCATATCATGCGTCATGACCACCAGGGTACGGATGCAGCACATAGCAGTGTGTTGGATAATGAAGTGTGAGAGACAGACGAACAGTTTAATGGTTTTCAGTAGGCTGGTGGTATGTAGGTCCCTTGATGGTATTAACTATGATAACATTTGCTAAAATGGTTACTGCACTTGACTGTGTAATCTGAGATTTTATGTATAGTTGTGCTCCTGAGCTGGCATGGTTGGGGGGAGACAGAAGTGAAGGCATCTGTGGGGTGGTCATTTTTTATTATTATCCTTTATCTAAATGTTTTTGTGAGATGTCAAAAATCAGTCAGATTATATTGATCTTTGGGATCTGCGGTGGTGAGTTCTGTGGGTGACAGTTTGAGTCACTGCGAGTATCAAAATAAAACTTGTTCTTTATCTTCAGTACTGTCTGCTTCCATTCCACAAGCAGCTACAAGCATGGGTGACATTCAAAGGACAATTCATTGTTACATTTTCTAGGAGGATCTTACTGCAGTGGTCCTGTGTACTACAGTGTCAAGCTGTGTTTCCTATGTCTTACAGTAATTGTGGAAAGTGTGAACTTCTATTTAAATATTTGTAGTTCTGGCCTTTGTGATAGCTTAACTGTCTCGCCAGACTATGGTTTTTGTAAAACAGTATACATAATTTACATATAGAGAGGGGCTTTAGGTCAGAAAAGTTTAAATATTGGTTTGGTAATTCACCATTCACATTTTGCTTACACTCACCACAGCCTACAGCATGGGGCAATGAGTCAGCTCACTTTACTTATTGGTTGCCTTACGTTTGAGTGACTCCAAACTGTGTACATCCTCCTAAAATAGTTTATTTTGCTTCAGACATAAATCTAGGTCAAAGTGTGCTTTTTATTTATGTTTTATCTTTAAATAAGCACTATTTGTTACACATGCACTTGAGGTGCCCAGCAAGATGTTGTTTTAGTTTCTGTCTCCATTTGTAAGTGGCTGTATACAGTGTTGAAGCGAAAATGTAACATTGTAGCTTTCTGTCGTTTGAGTGCTTGGTTGGTCTTTATTCATGTCTCCTTCACCAAAGATAATAATAATATTGATAATAATAATAATAATGATAATAATAATAATAATAATAATAATAATAATAATAATAATATTAATAATAATAACAATAATAACAATACAAATAATATTTATATACATAGAACTAATGAAAGGTTTTTTAATTACAACATCGCACATGAAGAAGTCACATCGGTGAATGGTTTATAATTTGCAATTTGTATTGCAAGCATATGGCTGTCATGTTTAAATGTTAGCATTTTTCGTTGCACAACATTGCAATACAAAATATAAACGAAAAATAAACCATCACACTAGCTAGCCAAGGCCAGATCTTTGACTTTGCCAATGATTGTTTATATAACATCCACCATGAGCTGAGCTGAATCTCTGTGCAATAGAAAATCCCAATACAAATGCTGGTGGAAAATCATAGATTTTTTTATTGGTTTTCTAAAGGACCGCAATGACTGTCGCAATTAATAAAAAATGGAAGAATATTGAACACTTTGGTAGTGGGGCTAATAAATATTCTGGGCCCAGTTCACAAAGAAAGTAATAAATTAGTGCTTGCAGATTTACACCTGTGTGCGTGTGTAAATTTATGACTTTTTGGAATTCACAAACATTTTTGGGAAGAGGCATAAAAAGTTGAGACAGGAGTGTTCCAGGGAAGGCCATGTGAAATTCCCAGCAGTATTCTGTTCCTCCTGTGTGGAGTTCTTAATGGTGAGGATCTTCCCGCAAGGATATTCCCCCATGCAAAAGTGATTTTTTCCCCTATGGGAAAACGATTCAAAACCCTGTCTCCTACACCCACTGCAAATCTGGGTTTGATCAGTTCCCCTTCCCCACTCTGGTAGGGGAGTTACGGCAGTCTTTGCCTGGAGTAGGTGTCCAACCCTTCAAGAGTGGAAAGGAAAGAAGAGTTTGTGAATGCCGACAAACAGATATTTTTTAGATGTGTAGGGTGTCCACAAACTTTTAAGGCAAAACTTGAAATGCCCTCTTTCAACCACTCCAGCGGGATTTATTGTTATGGAGAACTAAAACACTCTTGACGGAGTTATCCGCACACGTTAATATACTTGTGTCTGCCACGAAAGAGTTAAATATTAATTCCCAGGAGTTAGGAAGGTAAATTTGGGCATAACAAACATACTTTCAAAACAGAATTTACCTTTGTGATAGGCTGGATTCACCAACTGTAAAGAGTGGTCAGACTAATGCCAGGTCAGTTTATTGGCATGGTATGAAGACAACAGCCCAAGAACAGTCTCACACACTACACACTACTTTAATTAGTTTAAAGATCTGCTCAGTCTTTACTAGATGCCACAGTATCATTTCTTATCAACCCAGTTGTATGAGGGGTGTGCAAAATTCATGTAATCTGCTTTTGGGTAATTGAATTAAATTTCAGGAAAACCATGTAAAATTGCGCATAATTACATAAAATGCAAAACATGCATTTGGCTACATTTGAAATGCATACTCTTGACTCTTGAGCACAAGGATGCATTTCGATTTAAAAAGCAGTGAAAGAAGAACAGCAGCGCCCGCATTCTGACATTCTACGTGTTCCAATGGTCTCTCCCTTTTTAACACAAGCAGCGCGTAATTGGGCAGAGTGGCATTATAACATAATTTTCAGAATATTGGGTATCAGGAGGAAAGTGAAACAACCAAAATTGCGCAAGATTGCACCATGTAATGCAATAACTAGTATCAAAGGGAGTGCACGTAATGGACATTTCCTCAATGGAGTTTAGAGTTTACAATTCACCTCACTATTATACCATTCAGGGTAGAAAGAGAGAACGATGAAGTAATCTAAACAAGGAACCTCTCATCACTGTATCAACTTGTGGGATTATGCTAAAAATAGAATTCCAGGCTGAACCCGGGCTTTTCACCTTAACCCTAAATTTAATAGGCAGTCTAAATTGAGTCAGAGTGTGATGACACACTGCCAGGTTAAGGTTAAGATACTTAGGGGCCAACAGAAAAAGTAAATAAGAGTTGAATTTAACTCCACCCTTTAAATCCTCCCATCATCTTCTTTGCTTTTCTGGTCTGCATGACATCTATGAAGTCCTCACTGAGGCCACCAAAACACAGAAAACATCACCGTAGAAATGCACATTGAGCCCTTGAGTTTTTAAGAGGTTCTGCAGATGTCTGACATAAATATTGAACAAAGGAGTCTGAGATATCCTACCATTGACTGATATTGAGGAAGAGGTGGGTGAACAAATCCTTGCATTTTGTGAGAACTGCGGTGGATTCATACAGGCATTCATGTGAGGCAAACCATTTCTTGTTATCGCACCATCTGGCTGCTCTGTTCAGCACTGCCTTTGTAAATGTACTTCTATTGAGCTATTGAAACATGCTCATGCTTGTGGGCCTGATTTCTAATTCAAATCTTCTGACTCTATATTTGCACACCTGATGTGCACTTTAGACTCAACTCACAAAGGTAAATGTAGATTTATTCATGTGCAGATCTACTCCTAGGTGCACTCCTTCACTTTGTTTTTTTTACTATTCACCATTTCTTAGTGGAGTTTTACTCCTAGGTATAGAGTAACATCTCTCTACATGCTCCAGTGAGGAAGATGAGATTCCTACAACAGGATGTAGGAGTGTAAAGTTACTACTAGTAACTATGCACCTGCTGGTGGAGATCACCACTCTCAATCAATTAATCAGGGGTTTTTAATTGCGCTACTCACCCGAAAGGGTCTCAAGGCGCTGGAGGAGGGTGGGGGAACACCGGTTAGTCGAAGAGCCAGATCTTGAGGGTCTTCCTGAAGATGTGCAGGGTGGGGGCGAGTCTGATGTCGATCGGGAGCTCGTTCCAGGTGTTCGCCGCTATGTAGAAGAAGGTTCTTCCACCCGTTCTTGCTCTGCGGATGCGCGGCGGTTCGGCAAGGGCAAGGTCGGCGGATAGGAGGTTCCTCTTGGGTACATGGAAGGAGATTCTGTTGTTGAGATCTTGGGGTCCGGTGTTGGCGAGGCATTTGTAGGTGTGGGTAAGTATTTTGAAGGTTACTCTCTTCTCAATGGGAAGCAAGTGGAGGTTATGTTAATGTTAATGTTATTGGCACTTATAGAGCGCAACTGCTACCCAAAGGTGTCCTGGCGCTGGACACGCTGGTGTTGCAAGATGTGTTTGTGTCGAGGGATGCCGAGGATGAGTCTGGCTGTGGTGTTCTGTATGGTCTGGAGTTTGGGGAGCGGAGACTTGCTGATCCCGGCATAGAGGGCGTTTCTGTAGTCCAGTCTGATGGTTATGAGTTTATGGGTGACGGTCTTCCTTCATTCGGGGGGATCCATTTGAAGATATTCCGGAGGATGCGAAGGGTGTTGAAGCAGGTAGAGGCGGTGACGTTAACATGTCGGGTCATGGAGAGGGAGGAGTCGAGTATGATGCCGAGGTTTCAGAGTAGTCCGTGGGGGGGGGCTGCCGAGGACAGTGGGCCACATGGTGTTGTCCCATGCATACGGGGAGGGTCCAAGGACAAGGAACTCTGAGAAGGAGATCTTCCAGTTGGATAGTATAGGGAAATGTAATAAAGTTTATTTTTGCGAAAAAAAATCAAAATACTGCATTAATTAACATTAACCTGGAAAAAAATTTAATTTAATGTTACCGTCCACTAGCTCCTCAAATTAAATACATATTAAATACTAGCATTTAAATATTTAAATTTACTTTATAAATATTATTTTTTTAATAATAACTTTAAAACATTACCCGTTCTCACTTTAATATTTTAAAATTATTGTATTAGTAGTACAATGGGTTAAACGTTCTAAAGGTAATTAATTTGATTAATTTTAAGGTATTTAAAAGTAAGTTAAAATGTTCACTTTAATCTCTCAAAATAAATTGCGGAGAAGTCGCAGGAGCTGAGCGACTAACAAAGCGGCAAAGAGGAGAGCGGCCAGATCCCCGGACGACGCATCGGCCGAGGCCCACCCGGGAGGTAGGGTGCAGCGAGACCGCCACTACAGCTGGGAGCGGCCGGGGAGCGGTAGGAGCTGCAGCAGACCCTAGCAGGCAAACCCAGAGTGGGCGATGGAGAGGCACGAACTGTGGGCCCTGGGCCGACCAGGCCCTCCCTAGCTGCTGACAACACACCAGAGAGGATGCCCTTGTGTGAAGCCAAAACAGCGCTCCCCTACAAAGTAACTAGTAGCCACACGCAAGAGGCCCGCGCTGCCACAGAAGGGAAGGAGAGAGGCCTAGAGCAGGAGCGGCGTGGGAGACAGGTCCTGGGGCCGGTCGGGCCCCTCTAACGGAGACCCTGCAAATTCTCCCTGCAAGCAAAGCGAAGCTGTGGGTGCGATGGATGGCTCTGGATGAGAGTCCTGCTCCACAGGAAAAGTGAAGGAGAGAGGCCTAGCCTGGGACCGAGTATGGGAGCGATAGCAGCAACGGGCCTTGGGGCTGGATGGGCTCCCCCTAGCCTCAGATAGTGCACTGGGAAGTACCGCTCGGAACCCCCTGATCACTGGGATCTGCATGGGGGACAGGGAACATAAAATCTCCCTTTACGCAGATGACATTGTGCTCTTCCTCACTCAACCACTCACCTCTCTACCTCGCATCATGCAGGAATTTACCGAATTTGGCCTTGTTTCGGGCTTTAAGTTCAACATACAAATGACGCAAGCTCTTAGCCTAACCATTTCCAACACAACACTGACCTAGGGCATCTAAAAGCGGAGTTTCCCTTTTGAGCTGAGACAGGTGTCCCATATTTGGGCCTCCAGATATTCCCCACTGGCAGAACTATAACATTGGAGATGGCTCACGCTGTCCTGGCTGGGCAGGCTGGTGGCCATAAAGATTACACTAATTCCCCGCATATTGTACGTAATGCAGGCTCTACCACTGCAGCCCCCCTCAGGTACTGGCAAAACTGCAGCACCTACTAGTGGACTTTGTTTGGGGTGGAAAGAAGTCCCATATGGCATGCCACCAAACGTACTTGAACCAGGAGGATGGAGAGCTTAGTGTGGTACTACCAAGCTGCTCAATTGCGGTATATGATTAAATGGTACAAGCAAATGTCCAAAAAGCACTGATGCTTTATAAATCGTGCAATAGCATGCATACATATGTGGAAAGTACCCTGGCTCACCAAACGACATTGCCCGGTGGGGGTCTACATTTCCCCGGTTTTGCGTGCCACGATGAATGCATGGGATAGGATGCAGGTGACTCATGGTCCATCTACTCCTATGTCCCCCTTGACTCCCTTCATAGGCCACCCGGAGTTCCCTCCCACTTGCTCTGGACAGGACTACCTTAAATGTCAAGAGGCCAATTGTAAAATGGTGGGTGATCTGTTTGGTGAGAACAGGATAATGAACTTTCCCCAATTACCAGCTAACTACGGCATACCTAAAACAACGTACTGGCAGTACCTAGCCCTAACACACTGGTCACACAACCGCAAATTAGCGTACACGCAAGCCCTTAACAAAATATAAAAAATGGTTTATAACTAGACTAGACAAACGCCTGCTCTCTGATATCTACGTCTTCTTGGTTGCACCCACACAGCGACATAAAGCTCCAGCGCAGCATAGGTGGGAGACAGAGGGCGCACGATAATTCTCTCCACAAGAATAGCAGGACATAATACACAGAACCAGAGCCTCCTTCTGCAGTACAGCAGGAAAGGAGATGTTCCTCAAAATAGCACACTACTGGTATTATACCCCAGATAGGGTGGCGCGCTGGAAGCCTGGGGGAGACGCCCAATGTTGGCGACACAGCAATCAGGTGGATACTTTGACCTATCTGCTGGCGCAATGCCCTAGGATACAGTCCTTCTGGGATGCCATACTACCTGACATAAATGCTACCTAAAACACTGATATGCTGAGATTCCCAAGCTACATACTAATTGGCCTCCCCAATGCCCTAACATACCCCCTGGGAGCATGCCGGGAAAGAGCTATTGCTCTAGCCATGGGGACGGCAAACAGGTGATCTACACTAGAGTTCTTGTCAACTGAATTTAACGAACTCACATGCCCCAAGAACCAACGTGTGCTCGGACTCACCAGGGGTCTCTCCCGTGACCCGCAGAGAAGCCTCATATCGGTAACTTAAGCTGCAGGAAGATATACGTTAATCCTACACGATAAAAGTCAGCACTCGGTTCCTAATTCTCCCCCTCTCTTTCTTCTTTCTTTACTTTATAGTCATACATTTTTTTCTTACCCTCATTCACCTTATAATGCTTCTCCTCCGGCCTGTTGGATGTAGGTGGTGGTTATTGTTTTGAAAAATTACAATAAAAAGATTTAAACCATAAAAAATAATTCGACTTAATGTTGCGGAAGCAAGAAAACTTCATTTGTATTAGTTAGTTAAAACTATTACAAAAGATATAAAAACTTTAAGAAAAGAGAAACAGCAGATTTTTTCAAGCAAATGTGTACCAAATTATCCCATCGTAAACTCGGCAGTGATTTTAGCAACAGCCCACTTTAACAGATGCATTATCATGTCAGCATAACATTGTTAATTGGTTAAGCCTCATGTACAAAAGCATGTTTACTAAAAATGGCAAATTGCTTAATTCATGTATATTCAAGCTGGAAGAATCCAAAAGGTTATAGGAATAGTAGAGCACAGTAAATAGCATATAACCAGTTATCAGCATTTAACAGATGCAAGACTCTATAGCCATAGGTCTGTTAACTTTAAGGTAATGTGAGGTGCAGTTATAATTACATTGCAGGGGCCTTATTGTGGTTTTGGCCTACCCATCTAACTTGCTGGTGCATGAAGTACATATGATTTAAAAAAAAAAAAAAACATTTTTAACATTTTTGGTCAGTCAGACAGAAAAACAGTCTTTAAAATGCATCGAAAGTAGCTATGTGTTGTATCTTCCCTCTTCCCTCCCCTTGGTACTTTCCATCCACCCCCGCCTCCCACTCTCCTTGGTATCTCCTGAAGCTTACAATGGAATGTTGACAATCTGCTCGTGAGTTAGAGAGCGGTTGGCCTGAATAAAGAAGTGTTACCTGTACTCGGCTCTGTCACTTCATTACACTGGCGACGATCCTGTGGAGGGGGCAGATCAGGCCAACTCCCCTTTTTATTTGCTCTCAGAAACCTAGGAACAGCGGTGCTATTCGTAAATTCTGTTCTGGACCAGGTTGATTCCAGCGCTACTGCCCACACGTCTTCCGAACTGCGAGTAAGGCTACTGACGGATGGGAGGTTTCCCGTCAGTGTCTCGATCTGTACACGACGTGTGAGTATCTTTCCTGTCAGTTTCTCCGGTCTGCTACGCCTCCTCACGCCCACAAGCGGGCGGAGTTATTGGGACTGGTTGGAGAATCGTCTGTGTTGCCTTCCACGCCCTCGGGGGCGGATACCTCGAAGAAGCTTCCGCGTCTTACGAGCTCAAGGGTGGTTGAGGTAAAGTGAACGCCTTCTCACGCCCACCCTGGGCGGAGTTCACGCGGCGCCTGAGGAGATTGAAGTGGGCAACAGTGGTGTCTGGCGGTGGAATCCTGCTGCGTTACCAACATTGTAGGCAGCCATCCCTGCTGAGGTGTCCATACGGTGAGCTGGAACTTCGCGCTTCGCAGGGTCCTGTTCGGAGCACTCCTTGGTGTTCTTCTGTAGCTGAAACATCGTGCTTCACTGGGTCCTGTTCGGAGCACTCCTTTTCGGTACTGGTAGGACTTATCTTTTAGACGCTGAACAGCGGCTCCTTCCCTGCGTGGGGCCGAAGTTTCCTGCTATTTTAGGCGTACTTTTTGGCCTATAGTATCCTTTACTGTAGACAGGATTTTCTCTGGCCTGTACTTTAAGTTGGGGTAAAGTTTGCTACCTCACTACCGCCAGAGAATTCATGAACTACTCATATTTATTTCTGGTTGGCTCAGACTGCATTTTTCCCCATAGTGTTTTGTATAACGTTTCTAAGGAGTGGTTGGTGATTCCGAATTTTGGAAATAACAACTCTCCGCCAGCTGTGAACTATCTTACCATATCCATTAATACAGGTCATTGGGTATTATACATGCTTGTAATTTAAGTTTATGTGCTAATAAGCTTGTGTTATTCTGTGCACTAGTACATGCAATTATTGTGGGGAGTCATAATATAAAATTTTGGTGTCTGGATTCCTAGTGCCACTGAATTTTTCGTTGCATTTTCCTGGTAAAACATGGGCACTCCAGTCATTTGCCAACCACCTTCCTTCCTAAATGACTGTGGAGATCCAGAGATCCATTGGAAGGAATGGACTAAACTATTTGAGTCCTATTTGATTGCTATGGGTGGGGAAAGGTTTTCCGCCTTAAGGAAACAACACCTTCTCTTGCACAATATCGGTGTTCATGGGCGAAAAGTGTATGAAACTCTGCCAGAACCTGAGTTGGAGGAAGAAGATGATTTAGATGTGTATGACATAACTATGTTAAAGTTAGGTAGTCATTTTGGGGACAAAATTAATGTGGTCCTTGAACGTCATAAATTTTTCAGTAGGTCCCAAGGAAAAAACGAGTCTGTTAAAAATTATATTGCTGTTTTGAGTGGGCTAACTCAAAGGTGTGATTTTGGGGAACTTAATGATTCTCTCATACGCGACCAGTTGGTCAGATGCACAAGTAACAGTAGAATTCAAGAGAAGTTGTTATCCAAAAATCCATCTTTAGAGGAGGCCATTTCTATAGCTCAGTCTATTGAACACACTGCCAAATGTATGAAGGAAATCAAAATACATGAGGAAGTGGTAGCAGCAGTTCAGGTTGATGGGTCTAACAAGAATTTTCCTAAAGTCAGACAAAAAGGAGAGGCTTCCATAAAATGGCCAAAAGATCAACATGATTTCAAATGTTATAGATGTGGCAGTAGTAATCACCTAGCTAATAATCCATTGTGCACAGCTCGTAATGCTCATTGCAAAAAATGTAACAGGAGGGGACATTTAGCTAGAGTGTGCAGGGACAGCGAACCGAGTCAAGTCAAAGTCATCAGTGCATCCAGTGAGGACCAACTTAGTTATGTGTTCCAAGTAAGGAGCTTGGCGGAAAGGAATGGTAATGAATACCCTAAATGCGATGTAGTCATTAACAGTGAATCTTTTGAAATGTTTGCAGACTCCTGCTCTCCTTTTACCTTGTTAAATGTGAATGATTTCAGGAAAATAGGAAAAGAGCATGGCATGGTCATATCTACACCTGACATTTCACCCCATGGCTATACCAGAGACCCTATTCCATTAGTGGGAATGGTGGAGACACAAATTCATTTTAAAGGTAGGTCCACGATGGGTAAAGTCTATCTGGTTAGCTCAGGATCCAATCTTCTAGGGTGGCGCCACCAGAGGGAACTGGGCATTATCCTTGATCCTAATAGCAAGGAACAGGTCAAATTAATCAATGAAGCCACTGAACAGTCACCCCTCTGTAATGAATTCCCCAATCTTTTCTCTGAGAACCTGGGATTGTTGAAACACTATCAGCATAAGATAAAAATTAGACAAGGGGCTAAACCTGTGGTGCATAAAACCCGTCAAGTTCCTTTGCTCCTAAGACAACCATTGAAAGAGGAACTCGACAAGTTGTGCCAATTAGGCGTCATCTACCCCATTGAGGCATCAGAGTGGTTATCTCCTATTGTTATAGCTTCAAAGGCCAATGGACAGGGAATTCGTCTTTGTATTGACTTACGCAGCCTTAATGAAAACATTTGGGTGGAACGGTTCCCTCTTCCAAACATTAATGAAATGTTGTGCACCATGGGTAAAGCCAAATTCTTTTCAGTCATAGATCTTTCCATGGCGTATTATCAAGTTGATCTCCACCCGGAATCTAGGCCACTAACAGCATTTGCCACGCCTTTTGGCACATACATGTTTGGAAGGATGCCGTTCGGTCTGGCTTCGGCGGCGGCTGTCTTCCAAAAAATGATGCAAAGGGTACTAGAAGGAATTCCTAACAGCATGTGTTTCCAGGATGATGTGTTAGTTTATGGTGCAGATGAAAATGAACATGACTCCATATTTAGGGAAGTGTGTACCAGACTAACTAAAGCAGGTCTTACTGTGAGAAAAGAAAAATGCAAAATCAAAGTCACGGAAGTAGATTACTTGGGCCACAATTTGTCATTTGAAGGAATAAAACCCAAACTCAGTCTGGTTCAGGCAGTCGAGAACGCTCCTGTACCAACGAACAAGGAAGAGCTAAAGTCATTTTTAGGCCTGGTAGAGTACATGGCTAAATTCATTCCCAATTTTGCAGAAAAATGTGATTCATTAAGAGATTTGTTAAAAAAAATTGTGAATTCAAATGGGAAGAAAAACATTCTGTCTCCGTAAACAATCTGAGAAAAGAAATTATCAGCTCACGTGCACTGGGCCCTTTTGACCATAGGAAGAAAACCATTTTATGCACTGATGCATCCAACAAAGGTCTCGGGGCCACTCTATTACAGAAAGGGGACGGTACGGAAACCATCATAGCCTTTGCTTCACGCACCTTAAGCCAACCTGAACGGAATTATTCCGTAATTGAGAGGGAAGCTTTGGCATGCTACTGGGCCATCAACCATTTTAAGTTTTTTCTTTGGGGAAGTTCTTTCACGGTCCGTACGGATCACAAACCCCTAACGCACATTTTTTCATCTAAGAAAGTAAGTTGTGAATCCCCCAGGATAGCTAAATGGGTCTTGGGGCTGGAGAAATATAACTTTCGCATTGAATATCTTCCTGGTCAGGACAATGTCCTTGCGGACTATTTATCCAGGTCTCCTATTACAAGCAACGTTGAGGCAGACCCTTTAGATACTCCAATTTTTTCTGTTCTTTTACCCTCTTTTACTGAGGAGGAATGGAATGAGGGAATGGAGAAAGATTCCAACATGGAGGCACTTAAAGGATACATCATAAATGGGTGGCCGGGAAAATGTAGCGATGTTATGGAGAGCTTAAAGGGATTCTGGGAAGTTAGAAATGAGTTGAACATCCAGGGTAACAAAATGTATCGGAATTCTAAAATTGTGCCACCAGAGGCTCTCAGAGACAGGATAATAGATCTTGCACATGAAGGCCACTTAGGGAGAAGTTTCACAAAAACTAAAGTGAGGAACAGTTTCTGGTTCCCTAAGATGGACTCAAGGGTAGAATGGAAGGTCAAGGACTGCTGTAATTGTGCCAAAAGTGACAAAGTAAAATCTACTCATAAGGTTCCCCTTTCCCCTGTGGAGGTACCTACTGTTCCATGGACAAAATTGGCTGTGGACATAATTGGCCCAATGGATACGCTAGGTCCCCAAAGGAGATTCATGTTTGTTCTGGTGGATTATACTTCCCACTGGGTCAATATCAAATTGACTCCTTCCACTACGACTAAGAACCTCATTGCCTTCTTAAGTTCAGTGTTTTGTTATGAAGGAGTACCATCCATTTTGGTGACTGACAATGGGGTACAATTTACTTCGGAGGAAATGTTAGTCTTTTTGAGGAACCATAACATCAAGCATGAGAAAACGGCACTCTACTGTCCCAAGGCCAATGGACTAGTGGAGAGGATGAACCGTTTGATCAAAGAACATATCCCACTGGCTATATCTAATGGGTTCAATGTAGACAATTCCCTGAGAGACTGTTTGTGGGCTTACCACACGGCACCCAATTTGGTGACGGGAATCTCTCCTTTTGTGGTGAGAGGGAGAGAACCTGGAACTAAGTTGTTCCCCCTTTGGCTTGAAGGGGGCAAGACGGTTGTCTATGACAGAATAGAAAGTCAGGTAAAAGTGCAGCAACATCAATCCCGCTATAAACGATGGTATGACAAGAAATATGGCGTGAAGGATTTAAAAGTTAACACCAACGATGATGCAGTGATAAAGAAACCCACTAGGGTACAATTGGGTCAGAGCAAATTCTTTCCTCCTCAAAAGATAATGAGCAAAGGGAGGAATGTGGTGGAATGTGAAAATGGTCAGGTATGGAGTGGGGATAGAGTTGCTGTGTAAAATTCCGTGCTTTTGTTATATTGTTATGTTGGGTAAGGAGATGTGTTGTATCTTCCCTCTTCCCTCCCCTTGGTACTTTCCATCCACCCCCGCCTCCCACTCTCCTTGGTATCTCCTGAAGCTTACAATGGAATGTTGACAATCTGCTCGTGAGTTAGAGAGCGGTTGGCCTGAATAAAGAAGTGTTACCTGTACTCGGCTCTGTCACTTCATTACACTATGTTTATTAGGTTTTTAAGTTATTGAAGAATACAATATATTTGAAAAGGGTTATATTTGCAAGGACGGGTCTCCCTATCAAATTAACCCCTTCACTGCCAGGCCTTTCCCCACTGTGCTAAGCCTTTTTTTGCTATTTGCGGTAGTACGCACTTAGGACACTGTAACCTTTTGTCCACATAAGGTATTCATGCCAAATTACCGTCCTTTTCTTCTAACATCGTGAGGATTCTAAAGGTACCCAGGGTTTGTGGATTCCCCTGGAGAAGACTAACAAATAGGCAAAATACAGCTACATTTTGGGTTTTGGGGGAAAAAGTGCTACAGAAGAAAGCTTCGTTTTTTCCCCCTGCAATTGGTATTAATGAAGGGTGTGTGGTAGGGGTGGGCGGAATTTGCGTAATTGTGTTACGCAAATCTCCGCGAAACGGTAAAAAATCTCCGCGAACACGCGGAAATTCCGCGAACACGCGGAATTGCATGTTCGCGATGCTTTTTTCCTGTTCGCAATTGCTGTTTGCGTGCTCGAGGAGAATTATCTCGCGAACATGCATTTTGAGAACGCGAACAAGCAAAAATTTCGCGAAATCGCGGAAAGCAGACTTTTGAGCAATTTCGCGTTCTCCGCGGAACGCGAAATTACGCAAATTCCGCGAGCGGAACGGAATTTGCCGCCCAGGCCTAGTGTGTGGTGCTAAAATCACCATCCTACTGGCTTTCAGGAACAGGCAGACTTTTGTCAGAAAACCAAAATTTTCTACACAGTGTTGGCATTTTACTGGGACATAGTCTATTTCTCCTATAGTTTGTGCATTCAACCTCCTTCCAGTTACTGGTATAAATGGGTGTGAAAGCAATGATAGATCCCAGACAACTATTCATTTCTGAAAAGTAGACAGCAATCTGAATTCAGCAAGGGGTCATTTGTGTAGATACTTTAAGGTTTTCCTATAGAAACTAACAGTTGAAATAAAAAAATATTGAAATTGAGTTGAAAAAAAAAGCCAATGTGTCCAATGTTTTCACCTGTAACTTCTTGTAAGTATAGCAGATTTTTTTAAAGCAATACACCATTATGTCAGCTGAACCCTTCTGGTTACAGGTATATATAGGACTTGTAGGTTCAACAAGAAACCGGATTACTCAGAGTCAATAACTGTGCTGTGCCTTGCAATGGTTTTTCATTGTGACCAGGTATATAGCAATTCATTCGGTAAAATATAAATAGTGAAAAATAGGTATAAAGGAAACCTATGTATTTCCTAAATGGGAAAAAATATAGAGTTTAGAAGCAGTGGTTATTTGCACATTTCCAAAATTGTGGGTACCCGTACTAGCATGTGAATAGAGGACATTTTTCAAAATGTCTTCTGTTTTACACATTGTCTTACATTTGGAAGGCCGAAATGCCTAGAAAGCCAATTGGTGATAACACTTGTTCTACTGTTCTGTGTTCTCCCAAGTCTCCTGATAAAAATGGTACTTCATATTTTTCCAGTAAAAATTGACCCTTTTCTCTCAATGTGCCTAGCTGTGGAGTTTGGACCCTAGCACAGCCTGCACCTAGGGAAACCTAGCAAACTTGTACATTTTTTAAAACTAGATATCCAGGGAAATCCAGGGTGGGGTGACATGTGTGGTTCTCACCATGGTCGGTTACCCAGAATCCGTTGCTAACCTCAAAGTTTGTAATAAGAAAACACATTTTCCTCACATTTCTGTGATAGAAAGTTCTAGAATCTGTGGGAAGCCACAAACTTCCACCCACCCAGCACTCCACAAAGTCTCCTGATAAAGATTTTACTTTCCTTGTGTGGGTAGGCCTAGTGCCCGCAGCAGGATACGGCTCAAAACGCAACTTAGGCACATCACATGTTTCCAGTGAAAATTGAGCCTTTTCTCTCAATGTGCCTAGCTGTGGATTTCGGACTCTAGCTCAGCTGGGATCTAGGGAAACCTAACCAACCTGTACATTTGTGAAAATTAGACACCCAGCGGAATCCAAGATGGGGTGACTTGTGTGGCTCTCGCCAGGTTCTGTTACCCAGAATGCCTTGCAAACATCAAACCTTGGCCACAAAACACATTTTCCTCACATTTCTGTGATGGAAAGTTCTGGAATCTGTTTGAGTCACAAACTTCTACCCACCCAGCATTCCCCCAAGTCTCCCGATAAAGATGGTACCTCACTTGTGTGGGTAGGCCTAGTGCCCGCAACACAAAACACCCCAAAACGTACTATGGAGACTTCCAAATTATCGATCACAAAAAGACTTGGTTTTGTGAGGGAGACATCTGCGTTTTTGGTCCCGGGCTTGGCGGGCATCTAGGGAAACGTGCCAAACCCTAATATTTCTGAAAACTAGACACCCAGGGGAGTCAAGAGAGGTGTAGCTTGCATGACTCGCCCAAATTTTCCTACTCAGACTACCCTGCAAACCTCAGATTTAGCAAACTGAATCGCATTTTCCTCACTTTTCTGTGTAGGAAAGTTGTGGGATCACCGAGCTACCACAAATTTCCTACCACCCAGTGTTCCCCCAGGATTCCCAATAAACATTGTGCTGGTGCAGAGATCCCACTCAAATGTGTGAAAAATCAGATTTTGTTTGCTAAATTTGAGTATTGCAAGGGATTCTGTGTAGGAAAACATTGGGGGATCCACACAAGCCACACCTCCCTGGACTCCCCCGGGTGTCTAGTTTTCAGAAATGTCTGGATTTGCTAGGTTTCCCTAGATATTTGCCGAGCCCGAGACCAAAAGCGCAGGTGACCCACTTGCAAAACTAGGTTGTTTTGTGATAGATCATTTTGATGTCTCCACAATACGTTTTGGGCCCTTTTTTGTTGCAGGTACGTGGCCCACCCACACAAGTCAGGTACCATTTTTATTGAGAGACCTAGGGGAACGCTGGGTATAAGGAAATTTGTGTGAGCCCGATTATCCCACAAATGTGGAGCAGTCTGTGTCCCAAATGGCATGGAACAAGGTCACCGTTTGCTAACGTCTTCTCCAGATCTGTTGTGTATAGGTTAAAGGTAGAGGTGCTAGCACACAGCCCTGCTTCAAACTTCCAAAAGTCAAAATTTTGGGGGATAATGTAGTTGTCCCGACTCTCATTCGAACCCATGTTGCAGAGTAAAGAGAGATTATGGCTCTTAAAAGGATGGATGGGATACCCTAGTGTGCTAGCTTCCTCCACAGCATCGGTCTGTCCACTTTGTTAAACGCCGCAGTGAAATCTGTAAAGCAGCAGAAGAGAGGGAGTTGTTTTTGTTGGGCAGCCTGCTTACTAAGGGCAGCTAGTGCGATGATATTGTCAGTAGTGGCTGCTCCTCCACGAAAGCCAGTTTGAAAAAATGGGAGCAGCCCATTTTCTGTACCCAAGTTTCCAGCCCTTTTAAAAGAATACGCGCATAAGTCTAGCAGGGCTATTAGGCAATAGTTGGCTGTCATTTAGGGGTTGTCTTTCTCCAAATATCGAGCATGGAGTAGACCCTCTCCAGGATTTTGGGATTTGCCCCAAACTGAAGGGCTTTCCCACTCCTCTGGTGCGCATTTAAAGATGCCAGCTGGAAGTCCGTTGGGGCCTGACGCTCCATCAGCTTCAGATCTTTAATGAGTTTTTGCATTTGTGCTGTTGAAAAACTTCAGTTGGACCTTTGGAATCTGTGGGGTGGGCCCTAGTTTCTCCATGCAGGTTGCAATTGCGAGGTTCCCGGTAAATTGGTCAGATATGTGCCTCCACCATCCAGCTTCCGAGACTCAGTTTTCCCTCGTTGGGTACGGTGCTTTCAGTTTGTTAACATATATCCAGAAGCAGCATATGATCTCTCCTTGAGCATCCTATGTAGCACTAGTCATTCATTTTCTTGAAGAGCCATCTTGGTTTCCCAGACAGTTTTTTAAAATGCTTTTCATGATTCTTTAACCATCCTTAAGTTTTTACTTGTGGATTTTGATGTGCATTGGCGGAAACTTTTCCTTAGATTTTTCAGTTGTAAGTTGATACCCTGGTTATTCAGTTGTTTATGGAGGGAGCTTTGGGGTAGTTTAGTGAGGTGATGATAGCAGGGGGTGCCAAGAATGGCGTCTTATAATTCTTTAGTCAGACCGTCCCATTGATTTAAAATCACCAGCCCAGTTAAGTTGTGGTTCTTTTTGGTGAACTTATTATGCCATGTAAGCACCTGAGCAGATTGTGTGGGACACCATTTGATTCTCCCAACCAGGTTCTTTGTTTCTGCTCCTGTTGAAGTACTAACTCCCTGAGGTCTATCTGCTGATGAGATCCCGAGGTCCAATGTTAAGGCTAGGGGGTTATGGTGACTTTCTTCTCGATTTGTTACTTCGAAGTTGAGAAAGTGGTCTGCCAGGTGAGTGGGTCATAAAAATATATTCATTTGTTGATAGGCCCTTGAATGTGAGACAAGACCTGTTTTCAGAGTTGGGGCATTACTTCACTTGGTCCGCTG
This sequence comes from Triturus cristatus, assembly GCF_964204655.1. NCBI lineage: Eukaryota > Metazoa > Chordata > Amphibia > Caudata > Salamandridae > Triturus > Triturus cristatus. Next base: position 395,397,002 of record NC_140588.1, on the reverse strand, counting down.
ACCTTAGGTAAAAAGAGGCAAATAATCAATTAACTTGTTCCTGTTGTTTGTATTTGGACCGCGGGGGGAGCCTCATGGCCCCTGCAGTCCCTGCCAGCTCCCTGCCTCCTACAGGAGCCGACATTGCTTTCAGGCACAGGAAGCTGCTAAACATGCAGCTCTCTGTGTCTGAAAGCATTTTGACTGTTTCCTTGCTCGCTTGACAGCAAACAGGGAAACAGTCTAATGCTCCGCTTCCAGCAATTCTCCGCTCTCGCTTGCTGGAAGCGGAGTGTTTGCTGTGACTTGGCAGGAGCGGTATAGCTCCCACCAAGCCACAGCATGCAGCTATGTCATGGGGTGGTCCCCAGGGCCATCTCTGACTCCAGGAGGGGGCCATGCAGCCCCCCTTCTTTGCTGCAGTAAGGCCTGCCCTGGGAAGGTGACGGTCCCCGGGGCCGAGAACAGCCCGGAAGAGGTGCCACACGGCCCCTCCCATTTAAAAAAAATGTATTTGGCCCCGGGGAGGTGGTAGTACCCAGGCCGAGGGGGTCTGTGAGGACCTCCAATATGAAATTAAATAGCTTTGGGAAGGTGGTGGTCCCTGGGGCACGGGGTGGTCCATGAGGCCTCTGATATATTTAGATTTAGACCTGGGAAGGTGGGGTTCCCAGGGGCTGTGCGGGGAGGCCGTATGAGCCCCTGCATTAATTTGATCAATAGCCTCAGAGAGGTGGGGGTCCCCGGGGCTTGGGGGTCTGTGAAAACACCCCCCATTACTTATCAATAAGCCCCAGGAAGGTGGCAGTCCCCAGGCCCGGGAGGTCTGCAAGACCCCCTCATCTCTTTTCAAGTATTATGGCTGCATGCACCCGGGACCTGGCCCACCCGGTTGCTTAATAGTAGAGAGGCGCTGGAGGCTGGAGCAGCGGGAACATTAAAAAACAAATCAGGTCCTGGCAATGTCCCTCTGGGACCCACCAAAGAGGCCTAGAGGGTCATGCTACTCCTACCGTGCCCCCTTCTCTTTTTTAAAGCTTTTTGTTGGACTAGGCTCAAGCCGTATTCCAAGATGGCTGTCAACACTTCCTGTTTTTAAGTGTTGGCAGCCAATCAGATCTCAGCACGAGATCAGGAGGGGTCAGAGAGCCTTCGAGTTCCTATATATCCAAATTTGGATTTTGGTTGATATTTGCAAAATTACTGAACAGATTTACACCAAATCATAAAACTGCACATTCCTGGACCAATATCTACATTTCTACCAAATTTGGTGTAATTCCGTTCAGCAATTCGGGCTGTAGCTGCGTCTAAAGTTCCTATAAGAATTACCATAAGGAAAACGTGTTTTGTGACCCCCCCATTTTCTCAGCCCCCACTTGACGGATCTCCATGAAACTCTCAAGACTGCAGTTGAAGTGAGTGTTGTATTAGTTTTAAAACTTTTGTGTGGATTCGTCAAACAACTCTAAAGTTTGTCAAAACAAAAAACACTCTTTCTATAGAAATTAGTTCCTAAATATATATCTATATCTTTATCTATATATCTATATAGATATGTGTGTGTATGCATATATATATCACAGCGATGGGCTTCACCTTCGGCAGCCATTATATGCCGAGTTACTTGGAAGGTCGTCATGACAACAGAAAACACATAGACATAGAAGTGTGCACTTTGAATAACCTTGCATTGCTCAGATACAATACATAAAGAAATGCAAAATTCTATGAAAACATACAAAAAAAATATATATATGATATAGATATATTTAAAGGAAAAATAAATAAATTTCTTAATCCTAAATAACTCAGAAAAATGTGTGTTTACCCAGATATCTGCAAAGAAAACAGACTACTTTACGTTTTTCACATTGTCAGTGCATACATCTACATTGTTACTTTTCGTATTGCTCTGAGTGTAGGTACCAGTAAATTCTTTTTGTTTATCTAAGAGTATAATACTGTATGATTCATCCACTCAAACAGAAAATACCATAATAATACATAAGTATAGTCCAGTAGATGGAAAATGTCACATAGATGGATGACTGTTATATAACGTGTATATATATTTGAAATGGATATATATATATAATCACTGAAAAAAGCGTAAAGTCATGTTATAGCTAGATGTTGACATTAGAAAAAAATAGACACTGCTAACTATAACAGGCGAGATCCATGCACTGCTTATAACCTGCTTATTACCTCTTATAATAAATCACTGATTACATAAACAACAACATTGATGATATTACTTATGACATCTCAAATGTAACCTTATTTTTTTTCAGGGAATAATATATACATATACACATGTATTTACGCTCACTAAGCTCCAAACATTCAGTGGCATAGCTAGCCCTATGGGCGCATGTGGTGGTTTCTGCGTTTGCCGCTGATCAGTGGCCGCAGTGAAGAGTGGGGGGGTGGTGGTGTCAGTGAGCATTTACTGTGTTTGCTGCCCTGCGGCAAATGCATTGCGGAGCGAGGGGGGCTTGCTCTTGCCACCCGAGATAGCAGGTGATAGTGGGGGAGGCCGCCGCCCCAAAAACCTGTGCCACCCGGGGCGGACCGCTCCTTCCAGCCCCCCTACATATGCCACTGTAAACATTGTTGATGCTTCCAAACAGGCTGTAGCATGGTGGAATCCAGACTGTGGAATGTATGCAAAACATTCCATCTGACACGAGAAACACCTTATTTAATGAACTGCAAGTGCATATAAGAACAAGGGTAGCCCATAAAATATTGGACTATTCTTCATCTCTGAGTGTGGGTATTCATAAAAATATAAATATATACATACATGTTTATATAACATACTCTTTGACTGCTCTTGATCACTATAGAATCTTTTCAAGAGTTACTGACCTCGACTTGGGGATGTGCAATCAATAACATGCAGCTAGGAGTAGAAACGTGATATTTTGTAAATTAAATGGATAGGGGGGGGGGGTGTTTAATAATACATAACATAGAATATTAATTTTAAAATGTGAGTCTTGAATGCAATTTGGATAATAAGTACTTTACAGGAAATTGTTAAAAAGGAAAATGTACAAGAATATGGACAGGAGGCTACTAACAACATAATTACAATATAATTTCCTAGAAATATGCTTCACTTTGATTTATGATGGTAGAGGAGGGTTGTAATATTGTTACTTTTACCATGAACGTCTCAATCTAGATCATAGAAAACTGCATTCAATTCCCTCTGAGCTGGGACCCATGAAGATATACATTAGGTGTCTGACTGTTATGACCACACTTTCCATCGTTTTACTGCATTTTAAGATCTGACACCTTGCATGTTTCAATATAAATATATGCTATATGTATATTGTTCTTAATTTTTCAAAAGAAACAAGCACCTTGTTAAACTTTTTCCTTACGAAAAAAAAGGAATGTTGAGAGTAAAAATGGTGCCCATGTAGGGGCACATGAATTTGGAGAATATACTCTAGTTGTTTTTAATTAACATTGTGAAGGGACTTTACACAAGCACTTTAAATATCAGTGTGGTCCAGTTGAAGGCCATTGCCGAAACATGTCAACCATATTTTTGAACAAGATATGGTGGAATTAACAAATAAATCATCAGCTTCTAAATTTTACCTCTTTGTCATCGTATGTTGGAGTTTGCGTGGACTTGGAGGTAATATAAGTATATAGTCAATGAAAAAACAAAGGTTAAAGGGATGTTATAGTTTGATAGAAATGTCAGTTGAAACCCACCAATTGAAACTAAGAAACCCAGTAATAGTTTGCTTAGTGGTGTCCCTGCCCTGTCTTGGGGCACCAGCAGGCTCAAAGAAGTCAACAAAAAGCCATTGCAGGGCTTTATGGGGCACTCCATGCCAGAGCAGTGAATAATACATGAAGAGCTCCTTCTGCTCATTTATTATTCTATTATTTATTTTTTCTTTTAGTTTCTCTTAAGAATAAGTCAATAAATAGAGATATTTTAGTACTGTATACCTTTGTGGCAGAATAGCTTCCATTACAGCAAGAGGAGCATACGTTTTAAGCACAGGATGGATATTGATGTGAAAGCATAATTTATTTTATTGAATACTTTGTTCATGCTAATTCATCCAAACAAACTCAATGATCCAACCTAGGGAAAGTAGCCTTAAGAGATACTATTAATGAAGAGGCATAAATAAACATGTAAACATGTTATACCTATGATCTGTGAGGCCTTTAATGGATGTGGGCATAGACCACTTTTATATTTTGTTCGTCCTTGGAATTCCATGGCATGGCATGTTCTAACAAATCCCAAAATTAGGCACAATTAACACATTAAAGGCACACATTTATAAATGAGCACATTGTGGATTGTGAAAACACCAGCATATCATTCAGTTAGAAAAAGATAGAAGAGCCCACATATATCTGGGCACCTCTTGATGAAACCTTTAGCAATATTGAGGTACTAAAAAGCATACAACTAAGTATTTAAAGTGCCTATGACAAATGTTCATCATAACCTTACATTCATCCCATTAATGTATTTAGGCCAAAGTATAGGCACCTGGAAGCTCTAGTGTGGAAAACTGGCTTTAATTAATCCAAGAGGCCAGAATTTAAAGGAAGAAGAAGCCGGGTCTAGAAATCTTAGAAACTCGGTTCTCTGTAGCCTGTACCAGACCTAACCTCTCCATCTGATTCAGCTACTAACAATATTGGTTGTTTAGCTGGGGAAGTGGAGAGCCATAATACACTTGAAAACATTCTCAGTAAAGTATTTCTTTAGATCCTGATGTTGTAAAGCCATTGGTGTGTGTATATTCAACAAGCAGGGAGTTTGACAGTAGGCATTAAGCAGTCATAAGGTACAGTCATCTTCCTAATGAATTAACTTCTTAGACCCCTCCCTTCTCACTGTGAACAGGTCCACATATTCCAGATAATGAATCAGATTTATCATAGGAATGTCAGCAACACTGTACATGTTAAATCTTAAGCTGAGGACATTCTCTGTATCAGAAAACTCAAAACAGTATGACGAGGTGAATGTGATGGCACCATCTTCCCATTTGGTGAATGAATTATGTAAGCAAACCACAATAATCGTAATATAACTTTAAAGTCATGACAAATGTAATGAGATTTGATCTCTGATGATCATCGGAGACATCATGACTGAAGTCATGAGCAATTAAATTTGGGTGTCATAGGAACAGAGCCCTCCCTAACTGGTAAATTACTTTGCATTTAATGTTTTTATAGGAACCACAACACTCCTTAATCTGATGTTTTTAGGGCTATTTGTAGGTTTTTGTATCAAACAGTAGTTTGTAATGTCAGTAAATTGCCATTTAACAATCTTTTCACCATGAATTAATATAAAGTATTAATGATATGCTTTAGCACATGTCTTAAGAACCTACTAAAACTTCTCTGCACCCTTTTGCCTAGAACCAGCAGGGTACAGACTTTGGCAAATATAGGGCAATCTGGCATAAGGTTGTGGTCTTTTGATTCAACCTGTGTTCATATTACCACGTGTGAAGTGGCAGCTGGTTATGCCTATTGACCATAGGCTGAATGCTCTGGGCACAGGGCAAGGACCTATCCCTTTCAGAAAACAGTTTGACTTCCTATAGAGCTATATGCCTTTGCAAAAGGTCACAGAGTTTAGGCTTCAACCCTTCCATGCACTCAGAATCTCAATATTCTAACCAGCATATTATAGGCTATGGCTATTACCTTGGCTACTTGGCTATTACCAGCCACCCGATGCAGGAATGACCTTTGTACAAGTTTAAACTGTTGGACATTATCAACAGCCAATCAATATCAGTGTCCCTTCCACGTTTAAAGACTATAGTCAATCAGGTGGAGGCACTGTTTTCCTCCTCAGGGAAGTGTCTGAGAAGATCTTGTCTTCAGAATGCAATATAGTGCTTCCTATGTGCAAATAAAAGATTCACCTTTTAGTCATCTGTTTTGCCAGAAAACACTGTATCTCCAGACAGCCCCTGAAAGAAATAACAGAAGAGCAAGAAAAAGTAGGGAAAGGGTTGTCCACTCTGAGTAGCATTTCTAATCCATCTTGCCAATGTTTGTAGATAGGTACAGATAACGCGAATGACGGGTGCACGAGTAGCGTTACTAAAGGGTTGACTACATGGTCGTGAGAACACCGAGGTAGTGGGGTCTCTCCGATTAGAGGAGACTAAGAGGTGTTTTTGTAGGGCACTCATTTGTCATGTGAGGAGCTCCTCGGGATCAGGGACTCACAAACCATTGCTAAAAAAGCAAAAATGCAGGGTAACTTTCCGGAAGTATGTAAAATTTATTGGAATGCAACAGCTGCAGAGAGGTCAAGAACGTTCACCCTCAATTATACTATAAATTATAGTTGGAAAATCTGTAGGTCACATTTTTTGTCATTTTAGTGACTGCTCCGTAGCGGCAGATATTCAGGAAAGAAAGACCCAATATGTATATAGAACTGTAATAAATTTGGTTACTGGTTGACTGGGGAATGAGATCTGATCAAGCAGTAACCACTATCCTTGTCAGGGTAAGGCACAAGCCAACCCCTAAATTAACTTCTGCTCAACCCTCTGGTAGCTTGCCACAGAGCAGTCAGACTTAATTTAGAGGCAATGTGTAAAGTATTTGTGCAACACTTCTAACAGTATTACATTGAAAACATCACACAAAAAGGGATTCCACACAAAGTTAGAAAAACAGAACCTTCTTTAATAAATAAAACAAGACCAAAATGACAAAAAATCCAATCAGTAGAACTGGAGACATTCAATTTGAAAGGTTTTTTAGTAAAAATAGCACCAAAAGGTGCAAAGCAGCAACTATGGATATCTGGTCCCACCGAACATTGACAAAGTCATAAGTTCAGGACAACCGCGAAGGAGTGTGGGCTGGCTACAGGCTGCTGAACAAATTACCTTAAATCCTGGTTTACGAAGCGTTCCGTCGATATGCGTTGAAGATGTGTTGCCCACCGAAGCAATGTGTCAGTTCCGAGATGGGGCAAGACTGCAATGCGAGGAGTCAGCGTCATCATCAAGAGTCCCATCAATGGGGCTTGTGATGAGAAGTTAGGCATCGAGGATGCAGTGTGAAGTCGGTGGGATGCGTTGGTTTCAAAGAGTTGCAAGACTGTGACGCGGAGTCTGGCATCATCGTCGAGGCTGCCGTCAATGAGGAATTTCAGGGCCTGTGCCAAGGAAGCGTGGCATAGTTGGGGCAATGCAGCAGTACTGAAGGGCTGCGATACAATTGGAGTTTTTGAGATGGTTCCAAACCACACAGCAGCAGCAATGTGTCGGTTTCTGCTCAGATTTGAGCTGTACAGTAGAGAAAATGCGTCTTTTGCTCTAGGCCCACAGAGGCTAGAAATCACCTTAAGCCACTTCCAAAGGTCCAGTACTGGGGTGGCACCACTTGGCAGATCAGACTTGTGCAGATGGAAGGTTATTGGAAGCCCGTTATATCCCTGTGGCCTCAGTTCAGGAGGCCAGCCAACTAGCCCTTGGAATCACTCCTGGTTCTGGATTCAAGTGATGCAATTCCAGTCCTTCTCACCCGGGCAAGAGGGCAGCAGGGCAGCAGTTCCTTTAGACTAGCAGTCCAGCAGAGTGGCAGTTCTTACATCAACAAAGCACTCCTTCTTCCTGGCAGAGTATCCATACGTTGAGAAGTGTACTGAAGTAGTTGTGTCTGAGGTCCAGTATTTATACCCAGTTGTGCCTTTGAAGCGTGGGAGAAACTTCTAGAGGTTTCCATTTGAGGTTCCCCAATCATCCCACCTTCCCTGTCCTGGCTCCAGACTAATTACAGGGGGCATGCAGCTCTTTGTGTGGAGGCAGGACACAGCCCATACAGGTGTAAGAGGGGCTGTGCCCAGCACCACCCTCCCATCTTGCCAGTGATGTCCTATCCACACACACCTAAGCCCCCTATTGTGTTTGGCTGTCTAGGAGGGATACACAAAGCCCTGTCCGATATACCCAGTCATGTGACCAGAAACAGCCTACAGGCACTAAAAGGCTAAGACAAGAAAAACTTTAAACAAATTGCATTTTCTGAACTGCAATTTAAAACCCAACTTCACCATAATTTAGGATTTTAAATTATAATTCTAGCGACACCAAACATGAATTGGACTTCTCTTCTTATTTGGAAATGACACTTATAAAATGTAATAAGGCAACTCCAATGTTATCCTATGGGAGAGAGAGGCCTTGCAGCAGTCAAATACGAATTTAAGAGTTTTAACTACCAGGACATGTAAAACTTAAAAAATAAATGTCCTAATTTTTCAATATAGTGCACCCTACCCTCTGGGCTGTCCAGGGCCTACCCTAGGGGTTACTTATATGCAATTAAAAAGGAAGGGTTGGGCGTGGCAGAAGGTGTATTTTGACATGGTCGAAATAGCAGTTAAAAACTGCACACACAGTCTCTGCAATGGCAGTCCAAAAACATGTTTAAAGTGCTACTGAAGTTGGATCAGGCCCACAAGTAGCATTTAATTTACAGGCCCTGGGCACATTTAGCGCTACTTTACTAGGGTCCTACAAGTAAATTAAACATGCCAATTAGGGATCAGCCAATGTTGCCATGTTTTAAGGAGTGAGCACTTGCACTTTAGTACTGGTTAGCAGAGTGTGCAGAGTCCAACGGGCAGCAAAAACAAGATCGGAAAAATGGAAGAGGAAGGCAAAAGGTTGGGGGCAAGACCACCCTGAGGCTAACAGGTCTAACAAAAATGAGATAGTGGCATAACACATAATGATGGGGCCTCTCTGCACAATGTAAAACTTAGTTTTTTGTAGATATTGGGCTGAATGGGGGCTCCATGAATAGTGAGTTCTGGCCCTGTGCCACAGGGTGCAGGTGCCTGTGTTACATCCCTGTAATGAGAGATGAAAATCCAAGCGTGCTGGACATTAAAGGAAATTTAGGAGACAGTTCGAGATCGTGCTCATCAAATAGGCACAGCACCAGGAGGGATATATTTTTCTTTTGTTCTTCATCCTTAAAGGAGAAGGGAACTGGGATGCCCTTCTTTAAAGCCTGGCGAGGTGCTCATCAAAGAAGTGTCATTTGCTCTATGCAGTATGGCAAGAGTGAGAGCTGGGACAAAGTATAAACAAACACTCATTTTATCAGGGTAATGGAAAGGAAAGTAATAATCCCTTGAAAAAATATCAGTTTTTCTTTTGAAGTTGTGCGAGCCCACTTCAAACCCAAACATGTCTTTTCCAAACACATTTCATTTGCAATTACACCATGCATCAGACCCAAAAGGTTTAGGCTGGATCTCAAAATGCAACACCTCTGTTCTGTCAAAGTCTTCTTCTGCAGAAAGGGAAACAGCTTGGTAGATTATAAATTTAAGGAAACAAGTTAGTTTCTGAAAACAAGTTATCAGTATAGACAGTTTTATAGATTACCTTTCTTTTTTTAAGGGTATGATTAAATATTCCTCTAAGTCAAGCCCTGACAGGTTGTACAGCACTTGGTCGTGGCTGTTCTTCAAGTAAGGAGCAGAAATATTACAGGCCGGGCATTTCTGTAATGTAAAATACAGAAAAATTGAAAAATTATTCATATGAACACACATAGCAATGTCGAGAAAGCACATTTGTCAAGCACTGTCCCAGATGGATTTTTTATTCTGGTGTGTTTTTATTAGTTTCAGTAGGCTACCATATATTAGCCTCAGAAATGCATGCAATACATTATCTCAAAAGTGCATTTAAACTCAAAAGCTCTTTTACTGTTGGAAAGGTACATTAGTTATGATGCATAATCTTAATTAAGTTCAACTGTAGGATACTGTGTATGTATGGCCTGACTTTTTGTGTGCACGGAATAATATATATTCAAGTCTAAACAATGAAAACGTCAAGGAAGGAATGAATAAAGAAAGAGAAAAGAGAGTAATAATGGAAGATGGGAAGAAAGGGGAAATGAAAGTAAAGGGAAAGAGAACAGAAGGGAAGTGAGAAGGACAGACAAGTGAAAGAAAATGAAAAGTAATAGGAGAAAAGAGGAGATATGAATGAGAAGAAGGGAAAGGAAGTTTGAAGGAAGGAAATAATGGGATGAAGGAAGGAACGAAAGGGAGGGAAGAAGAAATAAGCAATGGAGACAATTTGTAGTGGAAGAAGAAAGAAAAAGAAATGGAAAATACAAATCAGGGCGCAAGATTGGTCAGCAAAGATGCTGAGGCCGGCACAAAAGGAGAAATGGAGTAAAGAAGAAATAAAAGGGAAAGATGGAGAAAAGAAGATAAGTAGGACAGAATTAATAAAGAAATAAAGGTGAAAGAGAGAAGTAGGATAATGATCAGGAAATGAAGGGAAAGAGGAAGGAAGAGAAGGGGGAAGGGGAAGTGATAAAGACAAAGATGACAGAAAGGAGTAAAGAAGGAAGGAATGAATGAAGGAAGGGAGAAAGGAAAGAAGGAAGGAAGAAATTAACGAATGGAAACAAATATTTGGCGAGGTGTCAAATTCAGAGCTGCCTAAAAATAAAAATAATTTAGTAGGGAACACTGAAGGGATGTTAGGACACATCAAAGAAAACAAGGGGAAAGAGGGAGAAAATGAAAGATGAAAGGGTGCAAGAAAGACTTACTGAAGGAAGAGAGGAATGGTACATGAACGACAGAGGTGGACAAAACCAGGGACAAAAATGTAGAAGAGGGCATAAGGGTGGAAGAATGATGGGACAGAAAATAGAAGGAAGCAGGGAAGGGTGTAGAGGGATACGGAAGCAGAGAGGCAGGATAGACGGATACAGGAAGGAGCAAGGAAGGATGAAAAGTAAACAGGAGGGAAGGAACAAATACAAGAAGACGGAATGCAGGAATAGAAGACTAGGAAGTAATGAGAGAGGAATGAAAGGACCGAAATAAAGAAGGAAATTGGATAAAGAAGACAAGGAAAGGATGGAGGAAGAAGTAAATGAAAGAAAAAAAGAGCAGGAGCCAAACAGGAGGATACTGAGAAAGAAGCGAGGGCAAGAAGAAATGGAAGCATCGTTGCCACGGAGAAAATTAAAAATCAGAATGGAAAAAAGGAAAGGATAAAACACCAAGAAACGATTACTGTTGAAATGAAAATTGCAGCACATTGTATCTATGGCTTAAAATATGTATGACCTCAGCATATTTACTTGCCCAAATGTATGTGGCATGTGCGGTGTTACAACACAACTTGTGGTTGTGAAGTGTGTATGTGGCATGTGTGGATATGTGTGGTATCCGAAGTTACTACACATTTCACAATTTATCTCGCAAACGAAAGTCAAGGACTGTGAAGGAAGAACTACTCTGCAAGAAGTACTGAGTGGTAAAATATTAACCCAAGTTTAGGCAAATATCTGCTAATTTCTCTTCAATGGGTCCATGTTATGGATGTGTGACATTTAAACGTTGCCTGCAAACCTTTAAAATGTTAACATACTTCACATTTTGCAAATTTTGCAAATGTTACCACTTTCTAAAACTTTGCCTGTGGGAAATGCATTTTTTCACATAACCTTTGTCTGTGTTCAGCTGATTGTTTCGAGCCCTCTGCGCAGCTGGAGCGTCAGTTTTTGTGATGCTCCGGCTGTGCAGATTCCAAACTCATATCTATGAGGCCATGCAAAGCCACTATGCGTGGCTTTAAATGGCCTCATAGATATAGAGCAAGGTGAGGCAGCTCAAATCATTGCATTGCCTTGCACTGCGCTCAAGAGGCATTTCATTGGTGTTGTAGTGGAATTTCCCACACAACACCCATTGATTTACAAGAGTATGTAAACCTGGGGAACTGCCAAATCATAACACCTCCTGAGGTGAGGCATAACAAGAAGACATTTCTTTATTTCTCCTTATTATTTCCCCTTTCTATGTGTGCTGCATTCTGCCTCTTAGGATTGTTTCTGTGCAGGAAGGTGCCCCCTCCTGCATAAAAATAATCCTTCCGACAACACTGGAACCCTTGCATCATGGTGCAAGAATGCAGGCATTGTTGCTAGGCAGCCAAAATGGCACCAGCACAGGGACAAAGGACAGAAATGAACCCTTTTGCAAAAATATACAGCATACCTGCACTTTCACTTTGGTGTGTGCAGTGCAGCAAGTCCTATGCCAAATCCCCTTAAATAAGGGCTTTAGTCTCTAGGGGCCATGACTTCTTTTTCAGAATTTGTGGATTGATCAGCCAATCAGGTGGCTCCTTTCAATTTTTTTGCTGTTCTTCAGGTTTGTGATTCCTCAACAGCTCCCACAGAGACAATTCTACAGTGTCAAAGTAATTTCACAAGATCAGGGTGGCTGGACTTCCTTTCTGGGTACTGCAACTCCAAAGTAAGTAGAGCAGATCCTGTAACTTTTTACAAAATTCAGGTGGATAAGAAGGCTAGGGTTTTGCTAAGAGCAACTTCAAACTCAGTGCTGTACTAGTACATTTCCAAGTTGCCAAATTTTAATCTTGGAACCAGAGTACCAAACACCGGTGCTCCAACTTTAAGGCGTGCAAAGTACAAGGTACAGGAGAGGTTTTGCTAAACCCTGGACACCATTAGTAAGATTTATTAGTAAGATTTAGTGTTTCCTGTTACTGTATTGTTCCACATGCAAATAGTTCTTGACTTTTTAAAATATATTACTACATTCTTTGCTTAGTATTGGAGCAAAGGAGGTAGCAAGGGATTTTGCGTTCTTTCCTTTTTTAGGGACAGAAAACTTTTCCCACCTTCAACTATAGCTTCTGGGCAGGATGATTAGCACTGGGGAAATACAGAGGAAGCTGCTCAGGAGAACAGCAAGGATCAGGCCAAACATGTTAGGTCTACACCCGAGTCTAATATCATGGAAGTTCTTCATGATTCCTGCGGGAGGTAAAAGCAACCATCAAATATGTCACGTACGTTATGTGACAAAAACATGAGCAGGGGAAGGCCTGGAAAGTATTTGTTTGGATGCACAAGCACCTTAAGGGTGGCATTAACAACAATGTACTGCAGGAAAAAGTTAGAGGGACTCCACACAGGTGGTATGTACATTTACATTTGCCTTCATGCACAAACATCTTGAGCATGGCATCAATGACAATTTACTGCAGTAAAAAAAGAGGCAGTCCTCAGAGGCAGCATCTACAATTGTTGCCGCAATACAGCAGGCCATCCCTACTGGTGACAGAATGCCACAGGACACCATAAGCAGGAAAATGATGTCAGTGATGCAGGTTTCACCACTATTGGTCTGTGGGACATATATGAACACAAAAAGCTAAAAGAAATTATATAAAATGGTTCTTTTTATAGCCTACTTGTATGGTTTGAAGAAGATAAAAATTCATGTTATTTGTTTTGTATGTCAGTGCACCTGAACAAGAGCCAGTACAGATGATGTACATGAGGAGTCATGGGTGAGTGACACTGTGAGTTAGAGAGTCAGAGACAGATTGCATGAAGTTAAGTAAATCTCAAAGAACAACGAGAGAGCTAGGGAAGAATGGGGTGCGTCCGTATCCCCTGTTCTAATGTATGTTTTATCAATGGTGGACAAACCCAACAGAGTGTGATACGATCACTGTGAGACAGTGTTTGGGAACCCACTGGGTTGGTTAAAAGACCCCTCACACACCAACTTGGTTGGTGTCATGCTTCATCATTGGGGTCCCAGCCGGGTGGCCGAATGCCCCCCGGTTGTGCTACGACGCCTGATTACAGCGGAGCTGGTGTGGTGCAAAGGTGTGATGTCGTGTGGTTTAAAAATATCTCTGAGAGTCCTTGCCATTTAAATTTCATTACTGGCGGCTCAGGATATACTTAAAAACTCTATATGTGATGCAACTACAAAAGAAATAATTATCTAATAGTTGTATGTGTGGTGGGTCTACATGTTTCAGTTCGCATGGAGATGTATGGGGCTTTCGTCAGAACCAGTGAAAGTAGTGAGTGGCAAAGTGGGTAGTGGCACGTGATAAGTGAAAAAATAAAAAGATATTACCTACACACTCGCTAAGGTGTGTGGTCCCTGTGTCTGCAAACTTGCGGACACCGCAGCGAAAAAGAGACTATGGCTGAGCTAAGTCGCTGGTCGGGATACCGGAGGAGTGCTGCACCCGCCTGGCACCTATTGAAGTCTCCCGTGGTCCGGCCAGGCGGGTGCAGCACTTTGACCAAAAATTGCTTGAGGAGCGTACTCCTCCCGTATCCTGACCAGCGACTTAGCTCAGCCATAGTGTCTTTTTCGCTGCTTAAACCAGAATTTCTGATTCTGGTTTAAGATATATGATTATTGCAGAAGTCTGGGAAAGTAGGTTTGTAGAGAAAATAGGAGGGAAGCTATTGGGGTGAATACAGTGAAAGAGACACAAGTGCAAGGCTGTTCAAATGTATGAGAGAAGAACATGAACAAATGGCAGGCAGGACTGGAGACAGTGGAGAGCCATCTCTTGAAGGATGGTTCACAGAAAGACACAACGGCTGAAGAACAGACAGTTCTGGTTGAGTGCCAGTAGAGCTAGCACAGTACCTTCTGGTTCCTGTGAAAGAGCTGCAAAGAAGCACCATGGTGTTTAGCAACTTTACACTTTTTCTCTCAGTTAGTCATCGTGTTATGTCCTTCACATTGTTTGTTTTATTCCTTGTCATCTTTGTGTAGTCCCTATTCATGTGCTGGATTACCACCTTTCCTCAGTTTGGGTGAACATGGGGCTAATTAGTTTGGTTCCAACAGCTGCCTTCAGACAAACTGCCTACCGAATGCTACTGGGACTCACAATGGGGCATATTATCAAGCACGGCTTTAAAATTATCGCCGCTTTAGCGGCAAAAAACTGCTGCTAAGGCGGCTATAATGAGCTTGATAATATACCGCAGAGAATTCCAATAGAAGCCCATGTTGACACCAGAACATGGGCTTCTATAGGAATTCTCAAGGGCATATTATCAAGCCCATAATCGCCGCTTTAGTGGCAGTTTTCTGCCGCTAAAGCGGCAATAATTTTAACGCCGTTTCTTGATAATATGCCTCAATGTTTCTTGATGCCTTTGGGGCTCGTTATTGCCAACATCTCCCAAGAACCTGGCGAGTCCATACTGCCTTCCCTTCTTTGTTTATAATTTCATGAGTGTCCCTTTAAGTGTTAATCTTCCTTGTGCCATTTATTATTACAGGGCCTTCCCACCAGGACCCTGACATTTCCCATTTCAAATCCATCCACCCTCGGTGCAGAAGAATTCTTCTTTGATGTTTCCTCAATGATGCAGTGTGTTCTTTCTCTCGCCTTGACATCCACTTATACCCCTCATTCTCTTATCTGGACTGATCCAGAAGGCGGCTTAAACTATACCCCCTCTTGGGAAGTCTTTGTGGGGAGATTGATGTATTATGGTCTGTGTTCAATGCCTTCCTCTTCAATGCAGGATCAGGTGCATTCAGTGCTTAATTTGTAAAATATTAGGTGCCAGGGCTCTGACCAGGAGGCCACTGCAGCTTGCACCACCCATCACCTTTGTAATCGCAGCCAAAACAACTACTAACCACCTCTCTCGCATGTAAATGTGACAGTTCAGATTATCCCAGGTCCCCTAAGATAAAGGAATGGCTGGGGAGGCTGGTATTAGCATTTTTGTATGTATATTGTTTTTCTAAACAACTGTTATTCTGCTAATCTCTAAATTACATGAGCAGCGCCACCTTGTGGCAGACTGTCCTAAGTGTGGTGTTGGAAATTAGGTGCCGGTGCCGAGCATCGGAAACCAATTAAGTGCCTTTGCTCAGCACCGGAAAGCACCGGCTCAAATTAAGCACTGGGTGCATTCCTGACACTTTGCCAGACCAACACACACAGACATGGATTCAGATGATAATCCACTTCAGGCTATTGCACAAGTCAATAATAAGATTCTTAGTGATTTGCAGGTGGCTCAAAAAGAGTGAACCTTTTTGCTAAACAGGAATAATCTCATATTGCCTAAGCAATCGACTGAGATAGTTGAAATAACCCACTGTGGTGGCAGGAGAA
The DNA here is from genome assembly GCF_964204655.1 of Triturus cristatus. Lineage (NCBI taxonomy): Eukaryota > Metazoa > Chordata > Amphibia > Caudata > Salamandridae > Triturus > Triturus cristatus. Next base: position 395,380,998 of record NC_140588.1, on the reverse strand, counting down.
AAGTCATTGACTTAAATCCCTGACAAAGTTTTCCTTTGTTGCTGGGCCTCACTGTTTAGGCAGTACCAGCAACATTTTCAGGGAGTTCTCAAAAGTTTTAATCTTTCGTTCTTTGCCCAGTACAAACTATTTTTTTTTTAAAACCAACCCTATCTTTTTCATGGATCAGACAAAGTTTTGTCCATACTTTCCCACTTGTCTCAAGATACATTGGACTGGGCCATACCCATAAATAATTGAGATAGTCCATTACAATGAAACTATTTAAAATATCTTTAATAATTCACCAGTATCTTTTCCAGAAAACAGACGTGTAATTGTTTCATGTTAATATGGTGACTTGATGCAGGGAACCTGAGGTATCATTTCATATGTTGTAAACTGACCTACCACCACTGAAACATTGATCGAACTGATGCTTACTAGAGCTGTCCTTGACTTGCAAACCCTGGACATGGTTGTCTGTCCAAAGAGATTGCACCTTCAAGAGCAAATTATTTTTTACAAATGAAAGTTACAACACCTAACAAACCATATGTCATTTTGGCTCTTATGAACTACGAAACTTCTGCTTTTTGAAAAGATGGCTGATGTACTTGTTCAAAGGAACAACTGGTCAGAACTCATTCAAGGGAAAGATTGGAAACCATTAACTTCTAGAGACAGTTACAGGCTACTTCATCTGGTTTAATGGTAAATTTTTTAAAGGGTGCTGTCAACATCATGGCTTTGACTTCGTAATCCCACTATCATTTGGAAGGCCCAAGTTATTGAATTCTCTTCCAAACACTTCAATGAAGAGTGCATAGACAACAGTCTTTTCCCTCAGTACTTGGAACATCATGGCTGTGACTTCATAATCTCACTATCTACTGGAAGACCAACGCCATTGAATTATCTTCCACAAACACTCCACTTCCATGAAGAGTGCTTTCCAAGAGAAGGCTTTCAGAAACAGCAGGCTATCACATGTCTGGCATTTCTAAAGACGGATCAATCATTGATTGCCATTCCTGAAGTGGATCAAGAATTTTCTGATGTCTTTAATAAAGCTCAAGCTGACTCCATGCTGCCTTACCGGGAGTATGATGGTCCCAATATTCTAGATACTGATGCCGCAAGCATAGAAGGATTTATCCGTTTACTATCAAGGAAGATCAAGGATTAAACGCATATCTCGAGAAAACCTAATAAAAGGGTTTATCAAGTGTTCAACATCTGCTGGTAGGACTCTCATCTTAATACTGAATCAGATGGGACTTACATGCCTTTTATTGCCTATTGTGAACATCAAAATATCACTGTACACTACGGATCTCCTTTGCCTTTGATTTTCACTAAGCTAGACTTGTGTCAGGCCCATAATCTGGTTTGGAGCGGAGAAGACGATGAATAGAAAACGCCTTTTATCACCAGATATAGCCATTAAGAGTATTTAGTCATGTCTTTCAGTCTACGTAACATCCCATCTGCATGGTAAATGACATCCCCAATATGTTGGGATTTGCATCAACAACATTTTCATTTTCTCTAAGTCTATGGAATAACATCAAAGACAAATCTTGTAAATTGTATCTTGACTCACCAAGCATTCACTTTATGGGAAATCAGAGAAATATGAATTTGAGAAACCTCAAGGCAGTCGTCTGGGTTTTGTTCTATCCGAACAAGGCATTCAAATGGATCACTGTAAGGGCAAGGCAGTTTTGGACAGGGCTGCACCCATCAGTGTATAAGAGACTCAGAAAGTTTTAGGCTTTGAACTTTTTTATAGATAATTCATTTCTAATGTTTCTAAGCTTCCTTCCCCATTACTCACCTCACAAAAGAAGAAAGAAGTGAAGTTTAATTGTGTATCTGAACATGAAGAATCCTTTCAGCAATTAGAGAAACCTTTTACAACAGCATCCATAGTATGGCATCTGGTTAGTGAACTCCCATCCATAGAACAGACTGATATTTCAGCTTAAGCCATTGGAGCCATCCTGTCCCAGAGATATCTGGTTACAGAAGAGTTATCCTATTGATTTCTTATAAAAGTCGCTCGCTGCCACCAAGCAAAGCTACATGATCTATGATAGGGATTGACTGGCAATTAAGCAGACATTCAGTCAATGGCACCCATATCATGAAGGGGGGAAGGAATAAAGCAACAGTCTGGACAGACCTTAAGATCCTAGGAATTGACAGACTTTAAGGACCTGGGAATTGTAAAATCTATTAGGTGCATTAATGCTAGGATTGCCATATGGATGTTCTTTTTCATCAGTGTTCACTAAAGAATCACCTATTGCCCATGCAAAAGGCATTAAAAAGACATACTATCATGCAACCATAGAAGAGCTTGTTGCAGGTTTACAATCTCATCACTACAGATTTTTGGTACTAGTGAGGAGGAATTTCAACACATTAAGGAAGCACAAACAAAACAAATTGTGAACGAAAGTTTACACTGAGCCTCAGGACAGAGGCTGATAAAACAAGACATGTGTTTTCAGGATAATAGGCTTTTTATTTCTAATAAGGCACCGTAGAAACACATCTTCTTATGAACCCATTATTCCACAGCAGCAGGGCATTTGGGAATCGCCAAGATTTTGGATTTGGTATGACAAACCTTTTGGTGGCATTTGATGTGAAAGGATGCAACTTTTTGTTTTTCCCTATACTTTACCATGTGGGGATCTCTGCTCTAATTGCACAGTCTCCCTATGGGAAAATTTAAGGAAAATAAAAAATAATTGAACTCGAAAATAAATAATAAATGTATGTCTATACCGAATGTCAATGTAAATTAATTTTAGATGTTTTTTTAAACTATAGAAACAAATACAAATGCTTCAGCACTACTATCAATTTTAAAATACATCTTTAATTAATGGAAATATAATAAGTTAAATGAAAATTATTTTTTCTGAAGTTTAAATTACAAAACAAAATTCCAACCTAAATAAGTGAAAAACGATACTGAAATATGCATTAATATGTATTAAAATTGATGCATAGAATTAAATTAAATTAAGTTAGGTCTATTTTAATAAAAAGTATTGTTACGTTGATATTTACATAAAAAATAGAAACATAAAACTTTTTATCGTTAAATTATAAATCTATACTCTTTTTATGTATATTTGTAGCATTAAAGTATATTTATGGACACTTTTAACTATTTTAAATGATTGAATTTAATTTAACATTATTTCCTGTGGGGTTTTTATTTTAATTGCCCAATTTGCCATGAATGGCCAACACTACTGCTCAGACCCGCTGGCTCTATGCAGCAGGGATGGTTCAAATTGTCTGTTTTTTGCCACATTCTTCACCCAACCTGCTTCATCATGTTTGCAGGGCCTAGGACTAAATAGAAATATGTAGTTGTATTGATTTTTGTGGGTGGTTCTTAAAAGACATTTTTTTATTATTATATCATTGTGTTTTACATGAACTACTATGATGGCAAACTCAGTTAGTTAACAACCTTCAAGGACAGTTCAACAACTATTGGTCCAGATGTCTGTATATTGTAGCACTTGTAAACCTTACCAAAACATTTCTCTAATGCTAATATGTCAAAAAGTACAAAAAGGATTGACATCAACCTAAGCAAATGCATTCTTCATAGTAAAGTTCTAGTTCCATGATATGTAGAGTGTAACTCCATTCAGCTGTTTTTTTCTGTAGCAGACAGCAAAGTTTCACATTGAGTTACAATTGGAAATGCTGTTTTTTGAGCTACCTAATCTGGTTGGCCATAGTGGTACTGTTGGCAAAGTGAGTAGCGTTTATGAACAGGCTAGGGTTACTACTCTTACAGGATTCCTATCATATGAGGAGATGGGTTGTATATTTTATATACAGATTAGTAAAATATAATATGCTCTTTATACACAGGTGGAGGAGGGGAATGAACCATGACTCATGATGAAGCCTCAAGCGGGCCATCCTATTCCTCCCCTCCCTCAGCAATGGTAATACCATACATATTATGTTCTACATGTGTTTTGTTTTAAAACAAGGTAGTTAACTAAAACAAGGATGAAAGTGGTTTAAGTTGTGCAGTAAGGTAAAATCACACTATAGACGCCTTGTTACTATTTGCAGTGCCGTTTATTAATGTTGCAATAGTAACATGTTCTGTGAAGCAGTAAACCATGTTTTCTAATGTCAGCTATTCTGTACTAGATTAGTAAATCTGTGAATGGTATTTAGCAATACAGTTACTCTAAATAATATTATATTGGGCCACATTTGTTTTTACTGCCATGGCAAACATTTATACTACATGTTGCACAAAAGGCAGTGATATGAAAACCTGTATTTCAGCTTTAAGGAGCTATGAAATATCACTATTTCAGAACGTGTTTTCAAAAAAGTAATTGTAATCCACTGCAAGCAGGCAAGCAATAATCCTTTGCTTTACACTACTGACGCACTGCTACTTCCTCCTGTTATGATGGCCTTCTCCCCATAAAGATGGAAATCCTAAATGCTACTCTTGAACAAGTCACTTTCACAGATGTGCTAAAACTGGACTATCTTTGCTTGCTATTAAAAAAGTAATATTGACCGCACCAACCTTGAAAGCTGCAGGCCAATTAGATGGCTACTTTCCTGGCTAAAATCGAAGAGCAATGTGTAGTTACCAATGTAGAGAAACATGCATTGGAAACCCAGTTACTGCGCCTGCATCAGCCTGGCTTTAGATCAGGTCACAGCAGAGAGCCCCTAAGCGCAGGATCATAGATGACTTTGTATGGATCTTTGGCGAACACTACACAATATTACTCCCTGGCCTATCCGTAGCTTTCAATTCCACTGACCACAAAATTCTCCTGCAAATCTTTTGTAATACGTTGTAATTTAAAGGCATGGTACTGAAATGTTTTAAAGCAAAGATGTCTAACAGAACATAATACATTCAAACATTCTCACACAGCCATTTCCATTTAGAGTACCACATAGAGCTATCCTGGGCACCCCACTGTAGGTATCGACTGACCCAGGTTGCAGATGATACAGAACTATAAAACTGACAGCACTGATTACACTGACACTCTAGAACAATGCATATCTGCCATAAGCTCATAGTTATCTAGGTGAAGCGTAAACTAACCTTGAAAAGACTAAATGACTCTTATTATTGCCTACCAACTCTAAGGTTCTCCATCTTGAAAGAATCAATAAACTAAAGGTCCTCGCTATCTTCTACAGTTTACTGAATTCAGCCAAATCCCTAGCCTTCATTCTAGATAGCATGCTCAGTCTGGCCCCCCATACCAAAGAAATCAGTTAGAATGCTAAACTGCCACTGAAGCTGGTCAGTACCATCAGAACCTTCACCCCCAAACATGCATTCAAATCTGCTGCACAGGCACTAATAATATCTTGCAAATGATAATGTTTTGGTCTAATAACCAAATATCGGAGGTCTGCCTTAATCCCATCAAAGCCATCGTCCAAACTGCTGCCACCCTGATAACCTATATTCAGAACATCTGGCAGAATTACTACAGTTCTAAACTCTGTGAAATTATTAGCACTTGAATTGCACTCTACTTATGAGATAGGTTATCTCACATCCAAAGCAATATAAGTACATTCTCCACCCCACCACCCCTTGTACAAACTAGAGCTGCCTGGTAAAAAATGAGCCTAAGAAGGAAATCTAAACTCCTTCGTAAAACAACACCTTGTATAAAACATGTCCACTATCAATCACACCTTCTCAGGGAATTCCCTTAGAATCAATATGAGCTTGCTCACTCAGCAAATCGTCAAGGCCAAACTTAAAGATCATCTACCAAATAACTGTAAATCAGTCACTTAATTCATGCCAATAATCTTAGCCTGCTGATCTTTAAGACTTTCCACTGCTGACATACTGCTGCTAACCTCAATTTCCAAAACCAGACTGTTGCAAAATGATCTTGCTATGAGAGGGTGTGACTTACTCTTGTGATCCGCACTTACTCCTAGAAATCAGGAATACTACAAGAGAAAATGTGACTGTGCTTATTTAATAATGAACTCAAGGCTGCAAACTACTCTGAAGGTGTATGTGAGCTACTGGTAGTTTGCGATCGACTGGTTGGAGACACCTGGTATAGAGTTTTTAATTGTCTTTCAATTCTACTAATTATGTCATATCACTTCTACCTACAGATGTGGTGCAGGTTCTTATCCTATTATCATTTGTTATAAAGTGTTCTTTCACTCTTTGGGGTCTAGATGTGCTGTATCAAAAACTCTAAATTTAAGACAATATATTAAATGTAATGTGTCTGTGCTGAATGCTGCTATTTTTTAAATCTATGATGGTAAGTGCATACAGAGGGTATACACATTTTTAGGCAATTTGCACTTCAATGAGTCTGTTCTTTATCTCATGCAGGCCTTCTCAATGTATAGGTCCATAAGACAGATGCACATTTGGCTAGTAATGAGGCACAGTGTAAATAGGGAGTCTGGATGAAACAATGTATTGATTATTGGAAACTCAGATGTTGCTTTAGGAGTTGCATACTTCTTCAAAGATGCATAAAAAGAACAAGTTACTTACCTACGGTAACACCTTATCCGGTAGAGACTCTATCTGGCTGCAGATTCCTCACTTTAGAATATCCCCAGACACCAGACTGGATCTGGAAGATTTTCAAGCAATACACCTTTTCACCAGTAGGTGTCATCATTGAGCTCTGCAACAGCATAATTAGCGTCGGAACTGATTTGCATGGTACCTATGTAGGAGGCACCCTGGTGTGCTGATGTCATTTACCTTGCGACTTTCCTTGCCGGTTCTCAAAACGGGAAGAATGGAACGGTCAGTAAGGAATTGGCAGCTAGAGTCCTACCAGATAAGATGTTACAGAAGGTAAGTAACTTGTTCATCTGATGGAGACTTCTAGCCACGGAATAAATACCTAAGCAATACCTCCCCGGAGCTGCGTCTGCAAGCCCGATAAGTTTAGGCAGTCCTTCAGGATTGAATGGGGGAAGTGCCCATCACAACAGACCTGACTGTTGAGGCAGTAATGTTTTGTGAACGTGTGAAGTGATCCCCAAGTTGCTGCCTGACAGATGTCCAAGGGGGAGGAATGTCATGCACTAATGCAGTGGTCGCAGTCTTGGCTCTGGTGGAGCGAGCCTGCATGCCCTCAGTGGGCTGTTTCTGGGCCAATGCGTATCCTGTCTTAATGCACAGGACAATCCATAGCAAGATGGTCCACTTCTGCACAGACGCAGGGCCTCTTGACACATGGTCCACGACCCCAACTCGCCCTGTTTGTTGCAGTATCACATTGGTGTTGTCCAGGAACATCTGCACCAGTCTTCCCTTGATCGAAGTTAGAAAGGCTTGATGCCAAGTGTATCGCCCACAGCACCAATAGGTTTATGTGGAGCTCAGATTCCACCAGAGGCCAGAGTTCTCCACATCAACCAGCTGGCGCCCCAGCCCAGGAGTGAAGCATCTGTCACTACTGTTAGATCTGGTTGAGGAAGTGAGAGGGGTCTACCACTGACCCAATGGGGGTTCATTAGCCACCATTGCAGGCCTTTTGTAGCTAACGCCGAGATCTGGACCATGTCTGAGAGATTCCCCTGATGCTACGCCCACTGGGCCTTCAAGTCCCACTGCAGAGCCCACATATGCTAGTGGGCATGTTTCACCAGCAGGATGCAGGAGGCCGTGGGACCCAAAATCCTCAGAGTCAGTCTCACTGAAATCCAGGATACATGAGAATCATAGCCTGAATATCCTGGACTCGCCATTCGGGGGGATAGACCCAAAACTGCATCATGTCCAGAACAGGTCCGATGAAAGGGAATGTCTGAGATGGAGTCAGGGGCAACTTCAGCATGCTGATGGTGAACAGCAGTGAGTGCAGAAGGTTTACAGTAGTCTGAGGGTGGGTGTCAACTGCCTGGGGCGAGCCTGCCTTCAAACTCCAGTCATCAAGGTAGGAGAAGATTGAAATCCCTGACCTCCGCAGATGAGCTGCAACCACTTTCATCACCTTGGTGAACAGCAGATAGCATCTGTGAGCAAGCAGGACGGGAATGTGGAAATATGTGTCCTGCAAGTCCAATTCTACCATGCAGTCTCCCGGGTCTAGGGCAGACAAAACTTGAGTGAGCATGAGCATTTTGAACTTCTCTTTTTTCAAGAAGAGGTTGAGAAGGTGCAGATCCAAGATAGGATGAAGTCCTCGATCCTTCTTTAACACCTGAAAGTAACGGGAAAACAACCATGACCTACTTCTGATGCAGGCACCCTTTCACCCTTGGCCAAGAGAGCCTGCACTTCTTGACTGAGCAAGGAGAGATGGTCTTCCGTCAGCCAATCGTAAACAGGTGGCATGGGTGGGTTGTCACAAGGGGGAGGGAGTAGCCCCTTTGAACTTTGAGGAGTACCCAAAAGTCTGATGTTACTGACATCAGTGGGAGAGGGTATTGCATATCCTGCCTCCCACTGGATTCCGAAGATGGTCTAGGGGCGAACTAAAGAGGATTGGAGGCAGGGGCTGCTGGGAGGTGGTGGGCTGAGCAGTCCGCAAGCCACCTGTCCCACATGGTCTATGGGACCCATGCCCTCTACCATGAAAAGGATAAGAAGCATGCTGGCAGTGGTAGTTAGGAGAGTATGGGAGCAGTTGGAGACCCCTTCTGTAGCCCCAAAACGGGCAGAAGGTGGATTGGGATTGACGAGGGGCCATAGACAAGCCCGAGGACCTGGCTGTAGCCATGCTGTTCTTGAAATGTTCCAGCGCTGAATTTGCCTTGTCTTCTAAAAGGCGAGAGTCATTAAAGGGCATGTCCAGAAGGTAAGCCTAGACATCGCTTGAAAAACTCCATGTTCTCAGCCAGGCATGGCGCTGCAAGGGCACGGATGATAAAATCACTCTGCCCAGCAAGTCGGTTGTGTTAATTCCACAAAGGATGTGAACTTAGCCGCATAAGTCTCTTCAGCAACAGCCTGAGAGAGTATGGCCTTTGGCCCAAGCCTAATCTGAGACCATAGAGAGCACTTTTGCAACAGAATTCCATAGTGCATGGAAATAACGCCCCAATAAGCATGCGGTGTTCACCGACTGCAGTGCCAAGCTGGTGCAAGGGGGCATTTCCTTACCAAAGGTGTCCAGACTCTTGGATTCCCTATCTGATGGAGTGGTAGGGAACTTGCCAGAGCTAATGTGGGAAGAGAGGCTTGGACCACCAAGCTCACTAGATAGGTTCTGCGCACATCACTTCTGGCGTGAACAACAACAATGCAGAGCCAAATGACGCCACCTATGCTGGCACGCAGGGGTACTGCTCGAAAATCTTCCGTATCCAGTCTGCTGCCAGAGGATATAGTAAGGTGAACAATACGTGGCTAGAAATCTCTATCAGATACCGAGAGGTACCCATGTAGGTAGAGGGACATTTATAATATAAGGGGACCTCCTATTAATTCAGTTTAGGATTATGAAATACAGTAGCAGGGGTGTTCCTAAATTTTCAGTACTATTTGAGGCCATCTCTTTCTACTCGTTCTAATGCCCTTTTAATTTTAATTCGATTTTTAACCACTGGACAGTTGTATGTATTCATTTCACCCTACTGAGGTACATTAAAGGAGATTAAATGTTAATATTCTGAATGCACTAAACAGCTTGGAATTCACAAGCACATTATTAAATATTGTATTGGAGTGATGGAGCAGAAGAGTTTATGCAACCTGCAGAGCAAATTGCTGCTAGCTGTTTCCAGTTATTTTCTCTCTAATGGAAGATTCTATTTAGAATTTGTAAAGCAAATGTCCACATGTATAAGGACATGCAACTTGGTGAAATTGGCCATGTAATGTTCTAGGAGTACATGTAAGGGTACTAGGACCTGCGGTGACAGGAAAGGTCGGCAGGAGAAGGGATGCGGAAAGGGAGGAGCTAGGAAGGGCAGTGAAGGAATGGGATATGAGGGAAGAAACAAGTATGACAATAAAGCTTCCGCATAATAAATACTACTGAGTCGGTGTCATCTCTACTAATTTACGACATGACAGCTGGCGACGAGAGTGGTCACTGGACCCTACTGCTCACCTTATGCTGATGGTGGAGCTGAGCTGGGAGCCCCGTTGTGAAGAGCTGCTGCTGCTGAGACGCGACCTGGGAGCCCACCTCGGTCGCACGGTGCTGTTGCCGTGTTGACCGCATCGTCAGGTGCCCACCCTGAGCGTGTGCTTTGTTTCTTCCTTTGATGCTCGACCCGATCCCGGGAGCCTACCCCAGTCACGCAGGACCCCTGCCGAGCTCCGTGGTCTTCAGTGCAGGTTTGTGCCTGGGGTGTCTGCTGTATGAGCAGCTGTGTGTGCTCGGTGGGTAGTCTGAGCACTGTTGCTGCCTCGTGTCTGTGCTCCAGGACTGAATCCTCGGGAGGAGTGAGCTCCGCCCGGTGGCCATTTTGGGGTCAGGCGTCTCCTCCAATCCCCTGGGAGGATTCCAGGACAGCCCTTACTGAGTCAGGCATCCATACAAAAGCCTGCAAATAAGTACCGTATGCCAAACACAGTGACAGACAGAAGTCAAGTGACGATACATCCTACATTCCTCTTCTTCAGGAAGAATATCACCATTATTGTTAATAGTGCCTCCCAGGATCTTTGCTGTACCTGAGACATTCTGAGATTTTCTGCAGTGTTCTGTCTGATTGTACATTGCTGTGCCAATCGTCACGTGCCATACGCTGTGGATTCCCTTGGGACCAGATTCCCACCGGCTGCCTGTGTGCATAGGTCTGCACCATGTCTGGCTCTCCCACATCGAGACAACGCCATGCTTCCCGGGGCAGCGGTGACCAACCTGGGTCTCCTGCATCATCATCGCAGACAGGAGGACACATACCTGCCATGTTGGGAGTACCTTTTCTGTGCCCGCCGGAACCCTTGGCTCTTGTATCTGGCGGTGGTATGGGTCTTCGCTGGCAAGAATGGCTGGAAGACTTTGAGGACTTCATGAAAGGTTCGCATGTCTCTGACTTGGATCAACAACTCATTGCACTATGCAATCTGATTGGTAAAGATGTTGGTCATATTATAAAAGAGCTTCCGCCTGATGTTGCGTCCTCCAATCCCGATGTGCGTGATGCACTTAATAGAAAATTTCTTCCCAAACGAAACATTGACTATGACCGATACACCTTCAATCTAACGTTCCCAGGAGAAAGATGAGTCCATGGTAGATTTCATTACGCGCCTCAAACGCTTAGCACGATACTGTGCATTTGACTCGTTCGCAACTGAAGACGCCCTTCGCTTGCGAATCATCGAAGGCTGCCAATCGGTGTTTCTACGTAGACGCCTTCTGAAGACAAGTTACTCACTCGATGAAATTGAAGATATGTCGAGAGTCAACGATCAGGCTGAAGAACATGCAAAAAAGATGGAAGCGGGAAAAGGGGAAAAACAAGAACAAGCGTTCCGGCTTCAATCTCGCTACATGGACAGACAGAGGGCAGAGCGTTGGAGAGCGTTGAAGCGGCATTGGAACTTCGGAGCACTGAGCATCGAAACGACAAGTGCAGCCCCGTTCTCGCCCTGTGCCCGTGTGCTCTGTGTCCGTGGCCACTAGCTCATTAGGACGATCCTGCGACACCCGCAGCAGGCGGCAGTGGCAGCGGTGGTGTTGGCGTCCTACATATCAAAACCCACACCAATTTCACTGACCCACGCTTAAAGGCACCCGCTCATGAGGGTTAAGGCAGGCACTGAACACTGAACACTGGCATATGCATTCGAACGTGACGTGACGTGAGCACCTTCGAGATTTAAGTGGATGAAGCGAGGCGAAGATCAATCAGTGGTAGAAGCCAGAGGCCTCCGGCTGAGAGCGAGAACAGGTGCGAGTGAGGAGGGGGAGACGCGCTGCTCTTCACTGCACTCTGTTGTTTTCCTGTTCCCCTGTATCGCCTTCTATTGCCTTGTACCATCTGTCCGCCTCACAAAAATCCCGTAAACACCTCCGCTTCCCTCAGGGAAGCTTCAGGGGAGCTTCCAGTGACCCTCGTAGCTTATTAGCCTACAGCTACAGCGAGGGGTGAAAGAGTGGGAGCCAGGAGTTTGAGCAGGAGGTGTCAAGGTACTGAGAGGTACTGAGGCTCTGTGGACCTGTGCTTCTCGGGCAGCACTTTTAAGCACTTTCCAGTACTTCCCAGCTGAGAGCACCGTCTTTTTCACTTCCCTTTCCCTCATGTGGCCTGGTAAGTCACAATAACTTACATAGGGCAGGGCTAGTGACTGTGGGCGAGACCGTGAGCACCGGCACCGCAATTTTGCTGCTGTTCCTGGATCCCCACGCATGCCTGCACTTTTCTCCCGGCCCCTGGAGCGGTGGTGACGCCATCAAAAGCAAAACACGGCATGCCCGGGCCAAGACCGGGCCAAGACGGGCCCATCTTAGCCCGTCATAGTCCGACAGAGGCTGGGCTGGGCCACGCTATTAACATCTGGCCCTAACATCACTCCAGAAGGTACTGTGACATCCTCATGTGGTACTGTGGTACTAACTCTGACATTGTTTATGCTGTTCATTTTGATATACTGATATAGTAGGGCCAAGGCCATATATGATGAATAGACCTAAATCTGGAAATGGCCAAGGGGTAGTTGGGACACTGGACACCTTTCTGTTGAGGGTTGAGTCGGCCCTCATCCACAAAATCGAGTTGACAGAACGCAGATTGTCCTTGGACCCACAAAATTTTTAACAACGAATTGCCCATGGTTCTACTGTTGCCCTTGTCACTTCTGCGACACACTCTAACCTGAAAATGAGTCCCTTACAAATTGTTACTATACAGTCACCGGGTTCTGAAAATATTGATGATTCAGCTGAAATTGACAAAACTGACACTCCACTGAGAACGTGCGTTGTTACACGAGGTCAAAAAGCAAAAATTAACCATGGAATCAGTAATTCATCCCTCCCCCCCCCCCCAAAAAAAAGAAAGGGGCATGCTTCGAACAAACCAAAAAAACAAACTAAACAGAGTTTTTCCTTCTGTAAACCTTGAGCTTCCAGGAGTAAATCTTTTGAGCTAGACTGAAACCAAGGGGCTTCTCAAGTATTGGATATTGTTGCAACATTGGTAGCTCCTCCTATTCAAGAGATGGAAGACTCTTTTATGAAAAAATTGGAACTTGTAATCTCAGCCCACTTAGATCCTATATTAAAAAAGTTAATTGATATCGAGGGCAGGATAAACCGTTTGGTAAAACCTATGTTTAGTACCTCTGTAGCTTCTGTAGCCGGTGGACAAAATGGGGCCGGGGGTATTGTTAAGAATGGTAACACGCAGCACCCTGAACCTGCCACTAGACCAGCGAGCCAGGCTGCCCCTCTAAATCAAGGGTCGGACATCACCCTAAAAATGGCACTGACACATCATGTCAGACAGAAGGGCTGTCCCATGTGCAAGGCCAGACTGCGAATATATCAAGAAATATCCCAAAAGATAAGTCTGACATTAACCTAACAGATGGACCCCGAAATGTAGTTGCAATAGAGGGGCAGTTCTTTGGTCAAAGACCTTCTAGCCCCCGCACCCTAATTTACATTTCCCTCTGGAAGCAACACCTTATACTGTGGTGTTGGCCAATGTTCCAACACTATCGTCTGGAGACATTGAGCATTGGTCAACACTGAGGAATAAATCGCTTCACTTTTTTGAGTATTGGGACGGGCATTGATAATAGGCATTTATTTTCTGAATTCAAAATGGCCCGCCGCATAGGTTGGGTGGGGAAATCTAACAAATCATTTCGGGGTGATTGTATCGTGTTCACATTTAGATCTCCAGGGTTAGTTAGGACCATACTAAATAGGATGGAGAACTGTTTTGATGGTGTGAGGGGATGTCTGTCTTGCCCTTGGGGTTCTTTTACCAGCCACCAGGAGCTGGATGGAATACTGTAGGAGAAGGTAAACCTGTAGGGGCAACACAGCATCTCCCTTCACCTCCCTGGCTCCATCCCAACCGTTTTGAGGTAATGAGCGATCTCACAGAAATAGATTGACTGACCCCAGGCCGGAACAATATAGGGGAAATTGCTATACCAGTTAGTACCTTAGAGACTTTTACTGGGGAATTAGGCTGTATAGCGTTTATTCCATCTATAAACTGCTATAACAGCCTACAGTACCCTCAGTATGTAGGAACTACGAGTTGGACCCAAAAATTGATATGAATGATACAATTGTCAATGATAACACCGAAGAGGTACTTAGGGACCTGAACCTTAATGATACTGATAGTGTTTATGAGGTTCCCAGAGCGCAGAATTCTAATACACAGCCCTTTAGGTTTACATCATGGAATATTGCGGGTATTTCTTTAAAACTAACAGATGAGGCTTGGTTGCAATATGTGAAGACATCTGACATTATCTGTCTTCAGGAAACTTGGAGCCGGGTCGATGTCACTATCGATGGATATCGCTCATTAAATACTCATGCAATTCCATCAGCTGCATGGAGAGCTAAGGGAGGGTCAGTGACTTTTATTTTGCTTAAGTATGATTAGATAAAGATAGAGAATATAATAAATTCCCAATGATACCAGCTTATTTTAATTTTTAATTAGCTGATACTATAACTTTATTAATTAATTGGTACTATATTATTTTCGATCCAAATAATACTGAGGTCATTAATATACTTAAAGAGGAGATTGATAATGTGGCTGCGAAATTCCAACCCCTGTGTATAATTTGGGCGGGGACTTTAACTGTACCGCTTGCCAATATAGCTCACACAGAGTATGTGGTGTAGTTGACATGGAAAACAAACCTGTGCTGCATTTTAAGCATACACCACAGGGAGATGCATTGAACACTATTATTCTGGTAAACGACCTTTGTATGTTGAACTCTTTGGATAGTAATCCTTCTGTCCAGCTTCCAACCTACCAGGGGGGAGGTAGTGTGAGTACAATTGACTCTATGTTAATTTCTAGCAAATACCCCTGGCTTGTAGATAGTTTCGCTGTTGAACCACATCCTGTCAGTGACCATAATCCCCTTATTCTTTCTATGTATGTCACAGCACAGAAAGCTAGGAGGGATGAGCGCCCGTTAAAGCATAACCGCAATCAAGGGGTAATGCTCAAATGGAATTTAATAGACTCAAAGCAATTTGAGGAGGCCATTATTAAAGAAAATTAAAGTAAATTTATGACCTGCCTAACCTTTGATTCCACCCCAGACATAGTCATTCAGTCTTTTTAATCAATCTGTGGCCAAACAATTAAATAAGCAAATTAGGAAACGGGACTTACCTGAAATTAGGTGGTTTAACGCAGAGTGCTCAAGGGTGCAAAGAGAACTTAAGAAAGCCCTGCAAATGGCTCCTTGGAATATGGCTCTGATAAAGATAGCAAGACAGACGTATAAAAAAGCAATTAACTGCAGGAAAAATGATTTAAGAAGAACAGCCTGGGAGGATCTAGAGAGAGCCACTGCACTCAAAGACTCGAAGAGTTTTTGGGAGATTATAAATCACCCGCTCTTCTCTAATGATGCCAGGAGCATTAACTCGACCATAACAGGTGAAGCTTGGGAAGCTCATTTTTAAAAAATATTTAATCCACGGGGCATATCAATAGAAGAGCAAAGGTATGAGAGAGTTATTAATCCACAAACGGCATATGAACTCATCTTAACACTATCCTTGAGTGAGGTCGAAGATGCGATAGTTAGTATTTCCACTTCGGCTAGTGGAAATACTTTATCGTGTGGATGATGACCCTGACATAGTCCACGAATTCCCAAATCTATTCACCTGACTCGGAAAGATGGCTCACTTTCAAGTTCGCCTGCACATAAATGAACGTGTGACACCCATAGCACAACATCACAGGAAAATACCGTTCCATCTTCAACAGTCAGTGGAGGAGGAACTACAAGATCTTCTCCGGGCAGACATCATTGACAGAACTTCAGGACCCACTCCCTGGGTATCGCCTGTCTGTGGTCATAGTACCGAAAAAAGGATCACAGGGCAAAATACGTCTCAGTGTGGATATGAGAGCACCCAATACTGCCATCGAGAGGGAGAGGCACTCAGGACCGCACATCAGTGACATGATCACGTCGTTGAATGAGGCACAAGTATTCTCCAAACTAGATCTTAATAAGGGCTATCGCCAAGCTTGAACTCCACGAAAAATCAAGATACATCACCACCTTCTCGACTCACCAAGGCCTGTTCACATACAAACGGCTCAGCTTCGGAGTTTCTTCCGCGGCTGAGATCTTTCAAGAAGCGATCAGAAAGGTCATTCACCATATTCCCAACACCCTCAACTACAGTGACGACATTCTTGTGTACGGACCAACGGTGCAAGAACACAACCAGGCACTTGACCGAGTATGCCATGACCTGTTGGAATCAAATCTAACACTCAATAAAGACAAATGTGAATTCCACAAATCAACACTCAAGTTCTTCGGACACATTTTCTCAGGCACAGGAATGAGACCAGATCCTGAAAAGATCGCAGCTTTGAACGATACCCCTCGCGAGGCTGGGGACGTGCGCTCATTCCTGGGAATGGCAAGTTACTGTGTACGTTATATCAAGGACTATGCCACCATCAGCTACCCCTTGCGAAAACTGACTAAACAAGGACACACATTTTAATGGACAACTAGATGTGATCAAGCATTCCACTCAATCAAAGCATCTGTTGAGTCGGCCAAAAATCTAGGTTACTTCGATCCTCAGCGGAAAACCGAAATCACTGTGGATGCCAGCCCCGTGGGGCTCGGAGCTATACTGGCTCAGTATGACAAGGAAGGTGATCAACGTCACATTGTGGCATATGCCAGTCGTAGCCTGACTGACACCGAGAGAGCCTACTCTCAGCCTGAAAAGGAAAGTTTGACGGTGGTCTGGGCCTCTGAGCACTTTCACATTTTTATCTATGGAAAGCACTTCACGCTTATCAAGGACCATCAGGCCCTGCTAACCATATTCGGAAACCCCCGGGCCAAAATGCCACCCAGAATAGAACACTGGGGTATCCGTCTTCAAGAATACACATACACAATCCCATAAACCTGGAAAAGCAGCGAACCCAGCTGACTACACGTCGCGGCATCCCAAGACATTCTCAAAATCAAACCCGTCTGTAGCGGAGGAATACATTCACTTTGTCGTGGCTCAAGCTAAACCACCTGCAGTCCCTCTTGCGGCCATTCTCGAAGCCACCAACGGGGATGTCACTCTGCAAAATGTGAAACACCACATGGAGGAACCCGGACATAACAAACACATTGACAGTCATGAACTGACTTCGTTTTGACACGTAAAGGATGAATTATCCATTACCTCAGATGGTATCCTGCTAAGAGACAAAAGAATCATTATTCCAAAACAGCTGCGCCAAGGAGTTGTCAACTTAGCACATGAAGGACACAGAGGTGTTGTAGCTACAAAGAGAGCGCTGCGTGAACGGGTCTGGTTTCCCTCACTTGACCAGTTTGTTGAAGCCACACTGAAAGACTGCCCGCAGTGTCAATTAGTTAGTCGAGAAGAGCCACCTGCACCTCTACAAATGTCAGAACTGCCGGAGGGCATCTGGCAACACGTCGCAGTAGACTTCTTTGGCCGGCTGCAATCAACTAAATACATTCTTGTTGTAATGGATGAATACTCCCGCTTTCCAATTGCTCACCTCAAATCATCAACCAAAGCGGCCACCACCATACCTGTACTGGATGAAGTATTCGCAGCCTGGGGTATACCGAAGGTAGTAAAAACAGACAATGGTCCACCATTCAATGGACAAGAGTTTGCTGCATTTGCCACCCATCTCAACTTTAGACATCGGAAGATCACTCCCTTGTGGCCACAGGCCAATGGGATGGAAGAAAGATTTATGGCCACACTGAAAAAAACCATACAGCATGCTGAACTATCAATGCAAGATGTTCAAACGGTGTTAAACGAGGTGTTACGAGCATATCGAACCCCACCACACAATACGATGGACAGATGTCCAGCAACCTTGATGTTGGGCACACAGTGAGCACAAGAATACCGGCCTGGGAAGACTCGGCTGGCCGTACTCGTCAGGACTCAGATCATGAAGAACTAGCAGCAAGAGACGGATTCAAGAAAGCCAAGATGAAAGAATATGCGGACAATCGGCGGAAAGCTAAACCATTTCTCTTGATGAGAGGGAGCAACCCACTCAAGAAGCAGACTGCAGGCCACAGCGACCCCATCGAATGCCCATCCGCCTCGTTGAAGAACTGTAACTATGTTCACTTCCTTATCTTTACTTTGTGGTAAATGTACAAGTTGATTTAAGCTGTTTAAGAAGGGGGGAGATGTAATGTTCTAGGAATACATGTAAGGGTACTAGGACCTGTGGGGACAGGAAAGGTCGGGAGGAGAAGGGAAGCGGAAAGGGAGGAGCTAGGAAGGGCAGTGAAGGAATGGGATACGAGGGAAGAAACAAGTATGACAATAAAGCTCCCGCATAATAAATACAACTGAGTCGGTGTCATCTCTACTAATTAACGACATGACAGGCCACACCTTTTAGAACAGAATCTTAGTTACTTTTCTTAGGCCTCAGCCCTTAGATCCCCCCCACCCACTTTTGTCTGCTTAGATCAATGGCATTAATTAAACAAGTCCCAAGTGTGTCATATGACAGCATCTACAATTCAGTTACTGGACATTTACCCTAGCATTTGATGGACCTCTATTTCCTGTCACTATTGAAAATGTGAGTTTGTGTATTAGAAGGGATTACTGGCATCTGCTTATGTGCCATCCCTTTTTCAAAGCACTCTTTTTTATATAGCAAAGGAGGGAACAGAAAGAAAACATTTATTTTTTAATCTGTTCAAAGCTGATTTTGTTTGTGCATAAATACAGTCAACTCATTGGGCATTCATTCCTCTAAACCATCCTAACAGAAGGAAAAAACAGGTTTTGCTTATCAAAGGTCAGTAGAAACATTGCTGCCATCAGGGACAGCGGCATATATCTACAGGCAGCCACCTGCCACCTTTTCTTTGCAGCATTGCTAATTCTGTCATAGTTCAGTGAAGAAACAGAACAGGAGACTGGCCGGAAAATGACAAAATCTGCCAATATTGGTCATATAGAATTTATGCACAATTTGTGTATCTCTGTCCATGTAAATACTATTACATGCATGTAATTATTGGTATAGATATATAGGGATGTATGCATTGTACAGCAATATTTCTAACTGTAATACATATATGTGTGTATGTATGTATATATATACATTCACTGAAAAAACCATAGGTTTCAGGCACGTTATAGTTAGGAATTAGCATTTAAAAAACCTTAGAAATTCACTGAAAAAACCATAGGTTTCAGGGGCGTTATAGTTAGCTGGACTTTTCACTCATACAAAACCATTGAAATTCCCCCGTTATAGTTAGTTCAGCTAACTATAACTCGCGCGCCCGCAATGCACTGCTGATGACGTCACATATTACATCACTCATGACATGGTCAGTGACATCACTCATGACATCACTGATGACATCTCTTTTTTTTTTTTATTTTTTTTTATTTTTATTTTATTGGTCACAAAACGCAGCAAATTTGGGATCTCTGACATATTATCGACAGACACATTATCGAACTACACAAATATCGCATCAAATATATCGACATCAAAAATATCGACATTGTATACTTATTTAAAAAACTACACTAATATCGACACTACAATATCGTAATACAATTATATCGATCACACAAAAATCGCACACATAAATATCGCAATACTAAATATCGACATGAGTAAATAAATATGACACATGTCACAAATATCGATAACCAAAATATAGACATCAATAATATCGTTTTTTTTAAATATATCGACAATTCTAATACTAATAAAACCAATACTTTCAACAACATAAAGACAATATTTTCCCAAAACATACATTTTCAAATGAGATTCTACTTAAACATAAACATAACATTTATAGCGATCTCAATATTTAACAACATAATTAAAAAACACTGAAATAATTATCACATTGGCATTTCAAACACATTTAAAAAAGATTACTACACATTATAAACAATCTTTTTATATATAATGATTTAAAACTCTCCTCCTTTAAAACTAAATATACTCTTACTTAGCATTTTCCATAAAAGGAAACCAATTAACTAAAAAAAATTCAAACCATCCAATAGAAAGGCCACATACAGAAAACAACCAATAACATTCAAGAAACAATTTAAAACCACTATATAAACCAATTAAAACAAGTCTTCTACTGTGCCTTAAACCAAAGCATTGAACGAAGAAGAAACTCTGCTAAACAGAAGAAACCTACATCCTACTACTATTCTAAAAATGTAAGTAAATATTCTTTTCTAACTAAACTGCCAAATTAAACTATAACACTAATTTATCTTTACTCAAATAAATAACTAACTTATATATTCCATCTCTTTATGTTTCCACTACAGATATTACTCCAAACAGCTAAAGAAAATATTGAAGATTGCCAGAAAAGACTCACTAAAAAGTAAGTATACTATCAAAATACTTTATAAAATATTAATTAAATCCTACTCAAACCCCAAAACATCCTAAACCCCTAAACAAATCCATGTTTTCTTTTTTAAGTTTTAAAAAACCTGTATAAATTAACACCTATAGTCTATACCACTGGGCATGAGGGAAGGCTCTGTTTGCTTAGGGAGAAGTTGGGCTACTGCATCTTATTTATTAGGGAGGAGGGGCACATAGTAAGAGGGGTAGGGGACGGGGGTACATTGACATGTGGTGGGGGAGGGGGGGGTAGAGAACTGGGTGGGAAGGTTGTTCCTTCTCCTGAATAATTGGTCTTGATGATAAATGTGTGGTACTTCCGGGACAGGTGAAGGCGGGGGAATGTTTTTTGAGTTGTTGATTTGTAAAACAATAAAATACGTTTCAAAAAATATATATATATAGTCTATACCAAACAGCAATACCACCCCACTTAAAAAACTAAACCAACCAAAACAATATATGTTCTTTAACTTTCAGAGACTACATCAACTAAACAGCATTTTGTCTACAAACAACATCTTCATTCAAATACAACCAAAAACACTTGGTAAGTATATATAAAAAAAATGCTTTTTTGCTATTTTCATTTAAATATATAAAGTACTATTGCATATATTTTCATATAAATTTTTTCCAGATTTCTAACACATCACGATGACAGAAGAAGCCCAATTTATAACTTCGCAGAAAGGAAAATTCCGATTGTGTTACATGGGTTACACATACACCCAAGAAAAGCAGACGGACCGAAAAGTGAACTGGAAGTGTTCTAAATAATATTCTAACAAATGCTACGGACGAGCAACAACAAGAGAAACAACTGTACTATATACAAGAGAGCATAACCATCCACCCAATCTCTCTGAAATAGAAGTCAGATCAACCCTTGAAAATATCAAAGAATTAAGCACTGGTTCACAAACTGCTACAAGTGTAATCCTAAAAGAACTATTACCTAGAGTGCCCAAAGAAGCAAGAGGCCAATTACCATCAATTGCTTCTATAAAAAGAACTATTGCTAGGACCCAAAGAGCAACCACGACAACTATACCATCCCCTAAAACTTTTCAAGAGATCATCATTCCACCAGAATTAACTATCACCCACAATAATGAACCTTTTATTTTTTTTGATAACAAAAGCACAGAAAAAAGAATCATAATGTTTGCTACTGCAAACAATATAACTAAACTGCAACAATGCCAAACATGGATGATGGATGGCACCTTTACAATATGCCCAAAACCATTCTACCAGCTTTACACAATACACGGTCAATATCACAACACTTCCATACCTTTAATTTATGCACTATTACCTAACAAACAAAACACAACATTGAGGTGCCGATCACGATCCGGCAAAAAATTCCCCCGTGCGACTCGTATCGGGTCTTTTTACCGTACGAATCGTACAAGTGCCGTACGAACTGGCAATCACGATTCGCATGGTAAAAAGTCCATACGAACCGCACTGGGAATCATTCCCCACACGTCCTCGGGTCGGAAAATGTGTCCGACACGTCCTCGGACGATTTACCTTACAAACGTAAAAATCCAAGTCCGACCGAGGAATCACGATCCATCCCGTGCGTCCGAGCGTACAACCGTATGGAAAAAACACCGTCCGCACCGAACACCTATAGCAACCATGGAGACATGTGCCCGCATACGCGCCCAACACTCCCCCCAGCCCCCGTACGTCTGACACGTACCCCCCGTATATGTATACCCCCACCCGTCTAGGTACACCCCAGTACGTTCCAGTCGTACCCCCACCCCAGTACGTGTCGTACCACCGTGAACCTACACCCCAGTACGTTCGAGCCCCACCCCCACCCCAGTACGTGTCATACCCCCCGTGTACCTACACCCCAGTACGTTCCAGTCGTACCCCCACCCCTGGATGTGTCGTACCACCGTGAACCTACACCCCAGTACGTTCGAGTCCTACCCCCACCCCAGTACGTGTCATACCCCCCGTGTACCTACACCCCAGTACGTTCCAGTCGTACCCCCACCCCAGTACGTGTCGTACCCCCCGTGTACCTACACCCCAGTACGTTCGAGCCACACCCCCACCCCAGTACGTGTCATAGCCCCGTCTACCTACACCCCAGTACGTTCCAGTCGTACCCCCACCCCAGTACGTGTCGTACCAACGTCAATGTACACCCCAGTACGTTCCAGTCGCACCCCCACCCCAGTACGTGTCATACCCCCCGTGTACCTACACCCCAGTACGTTCCAGTCGTACCCCCACCCCAGTACGTGTCGTACCCCCCGTGTACCTACACCCCAGTACGTTCGAGCCACACCCCCACCCCAGTATGTGTCATACCCCCGTGTACCTACACCCCAGTACGTTCCAGTCGTACCCCCACCCCAGTACGTGTCGTACCAACGTCAATGTACACCCCAGTATGTTCCAGTCGCACCCCCACCCCAGTACGTGTCATACCCCCCGTGTACCTACACCCCAGTACGTTCCAGTCGTACCCCCACCCCAGTACGTGTCGTACCCCCCGTGTACCTACACCCCAGTACGTTCGAGCCACACCCCCACCCCAGTACGTGTCATACCCCCCGTACGAACTGGCAATCACGATTCGCATGGTAAAAAGTCCATACGAACCGCACTGGGAATCATTCCCCACACGTCCTCGGGTCGGAAAATGTGTCCGACACGTCCTCAGACGATTTACCTTACAAACGTAAAAATCCAAGTCCGACCGAGGAATCACGATCCATCCCGTGCGTCCGAGCGTACAACCGTATGGAAAAAACACCGTCCGCACCGAACACCTATAGCAACCATGGAGACATGTGCCCGCATACGCGCCCAACACTCCCCCCAGCCCCGTACGTCCGACACGTACCCCCCGTATATGTATACCCCCACCCGTCTAGGTACACCCCAGTACGTTCCAGTCGTACCCCCACCCCAGTACGTGTCGTACCACCGTGAACCTACACCCCAGTACGTTCGAGCCCCACCCCCACCCCAGTACGTGTCATACCCCCCGTGTACCTACACCCCAGTACGTTCCAGTCATACCCCCACCCCTGGACGTGTCGTACCACCGTGAACCTACACCCCAGTACGTTCGAGTCCTACCCCCACCCCAGTACGTGTCATACCCCCCGTGTACCTACACCCCAGTACGTTCCAGTCGTACCCCCACCCCAGTACGTGTCGTACCCCCCGTGTACCTACACCCCAGTACGTTCGAGCCACACCCCCACCCCAGTACGTGTCATAGCCCCGTCTACCTACACCCCAGTACATTCCAGTCATACCCCCACCCCAGTACGTGTCGTACCAACGTCAATGTACACCCCAGTACGTTCCAGTCGCACCCCCACCCCAGTACGTGTCATACCCCCCGTGTACCTACACCCCAGTACGTTCCAGTCGTACCCCCACCCCAGTACGTGTCGTACCCCCCGTGTACCTACACCCCAGTACGTTCGAGCCACACCCCCACCCCAGTACGTGTCATACCCCCCGTGTACCTACACCCCAGTACGTTCCAGTCGTACCCCCACCCCAGTACGTGTCGTACCAACGTCAATGTACACCCCAGTATGTTCCAGTCGCACCCCCACCCCAGTACGTGTCATACCCCCCGTGTACCTACACCCCAGTACGTTCCAGTCGTACCCCCACCCCAGTACGTGTCGTACCCCCCGTGTACCTACACCCCAGTACGTTCGAGCCACACCCCCACCCCAGTACGTGTCATACCCCCCGTGTACCTACACCCCAGTACGTTCCAGTCGTACCCCCACCCCAGTACGTGTCATACCCCCCGTGTACCTACACCCCAGTACGTTCCAGTCGTACCCCCACCCCAGTACGTGTCGTACCACCGTCAATGTACACCCCCCCACCCCTGTACGTGTCGTACCACCGTCAATGTACACCCCCCACCCCTGTACGTGTCGTACCACCGTCTATGTACACCCCAGTACGTTCGAGCCCCACCCCCAACCCAGTACGTGTCATACCCCCCGTGTACCTACACCCCAGTATGTTCCAGTCGTACCCCCACCCCAGTACGTGTCGTACCAACGTCAATGTACACCCCAGTACGTTCCAGTCGCACCCCCACCCCAGTACGTGTCATACCCCCCGTGTACCTACACCCCAGTACGTTCCAGTCGTACCCCCACCCCAGTACGTGTCGTACCCCCGTGTACCTACACCCCAGTACGTTCGAGCCACACCCCCACCCCAGTACGTGTCATAGCCCCGTCTACCTACACCCCAGTACGTTCCAGTCGTACCCCCACCCCTGTACGTGTCGTACCAACGTCAATGTACACCCCAGTACGTTCCAGTCGCACCCCCACCCCAGTACGTGTCGTACCCCCCGTGTACCTACACCCCAGTACGTTCGAGCCCCACCCCCACCCCAGTACGTGTCATACCCCCGTGTACCTACACCCCAGTACGTTCCAGTCGTACCCCCACCCCAGTACGTGTCGTACCACCGTCAATGTACACCCCCCCACCCCAGTACGTGTCGTACCCCCGTGTACCTACACCCCAGTACGTTCGAGCCACACCCCCACCCCAGTACGTGTCATACCCCCGTGTACCTACACCCCAGTACGTTCCAGTCGTACCCCCACCCCAGTACGTGTCATACCCCCCGTGTACCTACACCCCAGTACGTTCCAGTCGTACCCCCACCCCAGTACATGTCGTACCACCGTCAATGTACACCCCCCCACCCCTGTACGTGTCGTACCACCGTCAATGTACACCCCCCCACCCCTGTACGTGTCGTACCACCGTCTATGTACACCCCAGTACGTTCAAGCCCCACCCCCACCCCAGTACGTGTCATACCCCCCGTGTACCTACACCCCAGTACGTTCCAGTCGTACCCCCACCCCAGTACGTGTCGTACCAACGTCAATGTACACCCCAGTACGTTCCAGTCGCACCCCCACCCCAGTACGTGTCATACCCCCCGTGTACCTACACCCCAGTACGTTCCAGTCGTACCCCCACCCCAGTACGTGTCGTACCCCCGTGTACCTACACCCCAGTACGTTCGAGCCACACCCCCAGCCCAGTACGTGTCATAGCCCCGTCTACCTACACCCCAGTACGTTCCAGTCGTACCCCCACCCCTGTACGTGTCGTACCAACGTCAATGTACACCCCAGTACGTTCCAGTCGCACCCCCACCCCAGTACGTGTCGTACCCCCGTGTACCTACACCCCAGTACGTTCGAGCCCCACCCCCACCCCAGTACGTGTCATACCCCCCGTGTACCTACACCCCAGTACGTTCCAGTCGTACCCTCACCCCAGTACGTGTCGTACCACTGTCAATGTACACCCCCCCACCCCTGTACGTGTCGTACCACCGTCAATGTACACCCCCCCACCCCTGTACGTGTCGTACCACCGTCTATGTACACCCCAGTACGTTCGAGCCCCACCCCCACCCCAGTACGTGTCATACCCCCCGTGTACCTACACCCCAGTACGTTCCAGTCGTACCCCCACCCCAGTACGTGTCGTACCAACGTCAATGTACACCCCCCCACCCCTGTACGTGTCGTACCACCGTCCATGTACACCCCAGTAGTTCCTGGCGCACCCCCAACACAACCTCCTAAGTACGGAGCGCACCCCATGCCCCAACATCACAACCGCATGTACGAGTCGTACAAAGCCACACACAAGGACATAATCGTACAACCAAATGGCCCATGTACACACCGTACACACGCTCAAAACGCACGTACACAACCAGGACAAAACAAAACAACACAAGAATACACCATTCGAAAGGCACACAGCCACTAAACATGGCCAACAACCACTAAAATAACACAATCACTGACCTGCAACTGCCAAAAACAAACAGAGGCCCAATACACCACCACTCCTTATAACACACCCACCCAAAATTCAAACACTGCCACACCCACCCATGGACCAATAAAAAGGGCCCACACACACAAACCATGAGCCTTTGCAACAGACTCACTGCTGCCAGACACCACAGAACCAGACTACAAGCTACACCACACCTTACACTTGCACACCTTCACACGACCACCCTCACAAACACCCTCTCATCACATTCACACACACACACAACCATCCACACCCCCCCCCAACATCCACACACCCCCCACACCCACACCATCCCCACCCACACCCCTCACCATGCCCACTACCAAGAATCCAAAGTTCAGTCACCGAGAGTTGGAGGTCCTTGTTGATCAAATCCTCAGAGTCGAGCCACAGATCTTTGGAACATTGGTCAGAAGCACCAGCCAGGCAGCCAAAACAGCCATGTGGCAGACCATCGTCGATGCTGTGAATGCCGTTGCGGACACCAGGAGGACCAAGCAGGATTGCCAGAACAGGTGGTACGATCTGCGGAGGAGGGTCAGAGCCAAGAGGCAGGAGGAACACGACCAGGCCAACGCCACCGGAGGAGGGCCCTCCCGCAGAGCCGTACAGTACCATCCCTGGGAGGAGAGGGTGATGGCAATACTGCCGGTGGAGGCAGTTGAAGGAGTAGAAGGACTCCGAGACCCGGGTGAGTACACAAACAACGCACCTCACATGGGGGGAACTGCAACCACAACCAAAATTACTAACAGGCACGCAACCACCACAAGCCATCGCATGACTCAACCACACTCCATGAGCAGGCACATGCCACTGCTGCCACCATGCCCCATGCACCCAGCTGGACAATGTCAAGTCACAGGCCACAGAAGACAACAACACATGACACGGTAACCCGGATGGCGGGAGGCTGGGCACCAAAAATCACATAGTGCGACTCCAAAGCAGACAACAATGCCCTCTGCCCATATGGCCTAGGTCACAGCCAGACAAACACTGTGTCCCAACACAGGAATGACTTGCCAGCAAATGGCGGACGCCTTGCATCAACACATGGGGGTGAAGGCACTGTTTTGCACATGACAGCAGCTAATGAACAGCCAACATTGTGAAAGAGTGGCAGCACACACCACCACAGCAGCAGCGCACAGACACACAGCAGACAAAATGGGTGCCTGGAGATCAGAAACAAACTCACATCAACAGGCCAAGGGCCACTCAAAGATCTGCTAACAGTGTGTGCCCAGGAAGCTGGGCCAAGGTGACAGAGGGTGACACACGGAGGGAGGGAGAGGGGGACACAGAGGGAGGGAGAGGGGGACTGAGAGGGAGGGAGACGGACAGAGGGAGGAGGCTGACACACGGAGGGAGGGAGGAGGCTGACACACAGAGGGAGGGAGAGGGGGACAGAGAGGGAGGGAGAGGGGGACAGAGAGGGAGGGAGACACAGGAAGACGGACAGAGGGAGGAGGCTGACACACAGAGGGAGGGAGAGGGGGACAGAGAGGGAGGGAGAGGGGGACAGAGACGGAGGGAGAGGGGGACAGAGAGGGAGGGAGAGGGGGACAGAGAAGGAGGGAGACACAGGAAGACGGACAGAGGGAGGAGCCTGACACACAGAGGGAGGGAGAGGGGGACAGAGAGGGAGGGAGAGGGGGACAGAGAGGGAGGGAGAGGGGGACAGAGAAGGAGGGAGACACAGGGAGAGCAAATCAGTCCTTTGGTGTGTGGGAATGTCTGCTCGTCAGCAGGTGGACTGCGTGCATGTAGACAAGGGTGGCCAGTGCCAGAACCCCCCCTCTTCATCATGGCAAAACGCAGGGCCATGTCACAACCTGTACACGAGCACAAGGACAGCCACCTGCATCATATAAGTGTGTGGATCCACTCCATGTGCACATGTACAGTGCTACAAGGAAGGCGCAAATGCATGGCTCGCCACACCTGCACACTCCACTGCTGACTGCAGTCACACTTGACGCAGCAAGTAAGACTGTGCCACACATAGTTAAAGGGGCCAAATTGGTGCCCAAGGGACACACCCATGCACAAGTGCACTGTGAGTGGAATGCAAGACAGATCCTAATTCCAAGAGGAAATGTGCCAACTTTGAAACGGATGAAACATGGATGTTGCATGGACCAAAATTAACATTTTCTCTCTCACACACAGGTCAACGTCGTGCTGCACCCCCCAACACTGGGGGGGAACACTCACAGGACCCGGATCTGCAGGAGACCGATCCCACCGGCAGCGACCACTCTCACCACTCTGCGGACGACCCCGACTGACCTGGCCCCTCTGGTGTCCAACCACCTGCAGCACCTGCGTCAGGTACAACCGTGCCAACCACCACCCCCACTCCTGCCACATCCCAGGAGACACCCAGGATCCCTGCCCCAACACCACAATGCAGCCAGGCTCGCCAGGAGGGACACGGTGTCCCGGGCACCCAGGAGGAGGCAGGCGACAACGCCAATGCCACCCCTCAGGGGTCCCGGAGACCCGATGTGCCCACAAGTGCAGGCCAGACGCAAGTGGGCAGGGGTGGTGGGAGTGGAGGACGGCGGAGGCGCGAGCCTGACCAGTTGGCTGGGGATCCGGTATTTTCCCATGTCCGTAACATCCTGGACTCATACCGGCAGGACACCACGGGCATGGCCCAGGTTGTGTCCGTCCTCGAGGGGATCAAGGTCCAGCAGGCCCAGCAACATGCGGAGCTAATAGCCTGTCTACAGGTACACCAACGGAGGATGGAGGACAGACAGGCTGAGCAAGTGACGGCGTTCCAGGGGATTCACGCTACACTCCGTCGGATGGCCGACACCATGGCCGACCCTCCCTGTGCCAGAAGGCGGAGAACATCACCACCCACAGGGAGGGATCAGGAGGAGGAGGAGGAAACATCCGACGGAGCATCCCAGACGTCGTCACGGCCTGCTGCTGAGGTT
Source organism: Triturus cristatus (assembly GCF_964204655.1). NCBI lineage: Eukaryota > Metazoa > Chordata > Amphibia > Caudata > Salamandridae > Triturus > Triturus cristatus. Next base: position 395,351,560 of record NC_140588.1, on the reverse strand, counting down.
CCCCGCAGGAAGCCGGGTCGTCCACGGAAAGGACCGTGAGGGTGGCTGCTACATCACCATCTCCCAGGACACCTGGCCTGGCACCTGGCCCACTGGAGCAACAGCATCACAGCATCAAGAGACATTCTCTGCCACATGGCCCTGCTGGTCACTGGCTGACCAATGTTGACAAAGACTGTGGCATGGACTCTGAGGATTTCCAATGGCAAGGACACCAACTCCCCTACTGAACTTTGGATTCCCTAATCCCGGAAAGCCCCTCACTTTGTCCCCCCCCCAATAATACATCACACTATTAAGAGTAGATGCCTGCTGGTAGCATTATTACCTAACATGTGTCTTGTACAGTCTAAACATGCCTGAGTCATCTGTTCACTTCAACCATCCACACCCTGGGGCCTGAGTCTGGCACAGGACACATGGGTCACAGTTTATTAGGCAAGACAGACATGGAGCACCATACACACCCGTGATGGGCAGAACCAGCTGAGGGGGTGGCCGAACAACCGTGCTGACAGACACATTGAGTACAGCAACAGTCATGCGCAGAGGTCAGGGATCCTGGCCAGTGTCCTGGGGGGCACCCAGGTATGTGTAGACAGGTGGCAGAACCATGTCCTGCAAGCTTGAGTCCGGTGGATGCAGAGAATGGGGTCATGGACAACGTTGGATGCATGGGGATGGCACATGTCACAATACCCACACAGTCATGGACATCATGCCCAATACACAGTCTCAGCACACACACACAGCTTGCATCTTGCCACTCGACACATTGACACATAGCCACAATCAGGGAATACCATGCCAGACATGCAGGATGCACCGTGCCAACACACCAGCATTGACTGAGAAGAGGCACCTTGGAGGCATAGGGACACCTTTATTAGTCATGTTTTTGGGATTGCAGAGGCAACTTGAAGTACACATGAACACATCATGTGGAGTAACATGTGGGTCCAACACTGGCACCCCCCTTCTGCAGCACAAATGCGTGATAGCCATGGAACTGGCACACAAGTGTCGGCTAACAGCTAAATACCCACAGCTGCACACGGAGAGCCTGACATACACCATAGATCCGCTGATGTGGAAGTCCCACGCCATGTCAAGACAATGTTAACCGTATGTGTCCGAGGGCAGTGTCACACACATTGATGCCATCATCACAATCCACTATCCCATCACTGATGACTGACAACCAGGCAGCCCATCTATTCAGGTGTACCCAGCTGCATGTCGTGTCCCATGGGGATGCCACATGTCTGCAGAGGAACCAAACCCCGACCGGGGCAGTGTGCACACATCGTGAACAACTGCCACACCCAATACACCCCAGATGCATCCCTTACCCCATGGAGACTTCCAAACGTGTCCGTGCCTGTAACGCTGAGTCAGCCCACGATGTCATGTCCATGAGGAATAGCAGTGCCACAACAATGCAACCAGCAAACGGCATGCGCAGGTACCTGGGGAAGAGAGACACACAAGAAGTCAGCCACAAAAAGCACAGCCACTTGCATGTGCATTTACTCGACACATGTATGGATGACAACATGCTAGGTCACAATTATGACTGGGGAAATACTACCATCACTGCCACCATCACTCCAGTGACACACCCACACACACCTCTGACCCACGTGCCATACATGCAGGTGGAGACACACATCACAACGCATGCCACACGGGGACCAATGCGTGCACACTCAGACCCTGGTACTCACCACTAAGCAAAGAAGTCGCGTATGAGCCGAGTCCGGATGTCCTCTTGAGGCTCCACATCCTCCACATCACTAGCCCCATTGCCAAGCCCTTCGTCCTCCACGGGTGGATGGTCCTCGTCATGTTGATTCAGGATGAGTGGCACAGCTCTTTCAACTGCCATGTTGTGCAGCATGCAGCAGACCATGAAGATCTTGCAGACCTTCGCCGGGGCATAAGGGAGTGCACCGCCGGTCTTGTGGAGGCACCGAAATCGGCTCTTCAGCATGCCAAACGTCCTCTCTATCACTCGCCTTGTCCGGCCATGGGCGGTGTTATAGCGGAGCTGGGCCGGCGTGATGGGGTTGCGGAGAGGTGTCAGCAGCCAAGGCATGTTGGGATAGCCAGCGTCCCCTACATGGGAAGCACATGGACATCGTTAGAACTGGTGAAGCGGTCGTGCTGGTCGGCTATACAGAATACAGGACAGACAGACTGTACCCACCAACAACACATGCCCGTTCGTTGCGCAGCTGCATCATCATATCAGGCATCCCGCTACGCCTCATGATGTAGGCATCGTGTGCTGATCCTGGGAAAGGAGCACAGACATGTGAAATCACCATATTGGACAGACACACCACAAGGGCATTGATGGAGTGGTAGTGCTTCCGATTGCGGTACGCCACCTCCCGTGCGTGTGGTGGTACCAAAGCTACATGTGTCCCATCTATGGACCCAATGACATGGGGCATCCCTCCCAGGGCATAGAATCCACGCTTGACCTCAGTCATCTGTTCAGGGGTTGGGAACTTGATGAAGTCATCCAGGTGAATCAACATGGCCTCCAAGAAATCATGCAGCACACAGCTGAACATGCTCTGGGACATGCCACCAACATGAGCTATGGTATTTTGGAAGGTACCCGTGGCAAGAAAATGTAGGGCAGCCATTACCTTCAGCTGGGGTGTCAGTGCCGTAGGATACCTGTGCTGCGGTTGCAGGTGTGGTGCCAGTCTCGCCGTCAGCTCCAGAATCAACGGTTGGGTGAAGCGGTAGAGCCGGATCCTGTCATTCTCCTGCATGGTAGCCAAGTCTGGAATTCTTCGGGCAAGAGGCGGCGCTCTGCAGTAATTTGGAAGTGACAAGGAAGAGTGAGTGCACTACGACAACAACTCATGTCTACTGAGCACATGTAAATCTGGCAATACACACATGCTACATAGGGAGTCAGGTATGTGCTACATGCCCAGGACACGTATGGATGCAAGGTGACACTCCTTCCAAGACCCAGCTACACACGGTGATTGAGAACCTCCCCATGCCACGCCATGGAAATAGCTGTGTCCCAGTGCAAGTGCACAGCCCGACGCAAGACAGGAGTGACATACACCCACACATCAGCAGAAGTGGGATGCCGATTGCAGAGACTGGTAGCGGAACACTGGAGCCACAGGTCACATGACATTACACTAGTCCAGCCCACACACCTTGCCATGAAGGTGCACATGTCATGACTCACCACACATTCCTTGTGAGGATGCTGACATGGCCTTGTCACGCTACTCCGTGTCCCATGCATACATGTGCACCTCACATCCGATAACACATGTGGCATGGTGTGCGGAACAGTGTGCAATGACAATCTACACACAGCCACATGTTGGTTGCTGCAACGGCTGCAGCTTTTGAGGGTGCTACAACATCAACCTGATGTAAATCCCGGACACATATATGACATAGTCACATTGTGCACTGTGGGTAGTGACAAGTCATGTGTCATGATCCCTGTACCGGGCATCATGGGACACTTCCGTGTGTTGGTGTCCGTGCCATGCCAGTGACGCTCACCCCAAGTGCGCAGTCCCACATGCACACATGTCAAAGGAGTCAAGGGCATGCCTGGCACACATTGCACCCTCACACAGTACACCTGTACACATCTCATCATACATCTGGTGCCTTCTCCACTCAGGAGGCATGTTCCACATCACAGCCTGTGACACCTGTGCCCCACACATGTAGTAATGCACAGACGATGCCTTGATGTCCATTCCTGGACAAGTATGTCCATCCATGGACAAGTATGTCCGCCCTATTCCTACCTGTGTGTCGCCTATCACCACAGTGATGTGTAAAAACCGCCGTACTGCTGCTGAGAGGGCCTGTGCATGTTCCCAAATCACTGTGGGAGTGCTGCCGTATGTGTACCCATCGTGATGGCGAGCGTACAGGCATTTGTACGGTCTGTACCACTACGAGTACGCATACGCGTGCAGACCCATAGTGATAGTGAGCGTAGATGCGTGTGTACGGTCCGTACCACTACGGGTACGCATACGCGTGCAGACCCATAGTGATAGTGAGCGTAGATGCGTGTGTACGGCCCTATCACTATGGGTCTGCACGCGTATGCGTACCCGTAGTGGTACGGACCGTACACACGCACTACGCTCACTATCACTATGGGTCTGCACGCGTATGCGTACTCGTAGTGATAGTGAGCGTACATGCGAGTGTACGGCCCGTACCACTACGAGTACGCATACGCGTGCAGACCCATAGTGATAGTGAACGTAGGCATGCATGTACGGGCCGTTGCCATGCATTTGGGGTGCCCTAGGGCCCCGAAACGCACCGTACCTGTGTGTGATGCTCCAAATTACATAGGGGACAAGTATTAAGGCCTACATGCATGCTGGTTGTCATGGAGACCAAGTTCAAATTTCGAAATTGTTCTGGAAGGTGCACAGCAGAAGTCAGTTGGAATTCTTCTACTTTGTTGCAATGTGTTTGTGGGGCTGACATCATGCAGGAGAATGAAACCGATAGAGAACCCACAGACTGCTAGGTTTGAAGGGATTGGTGGAAACATAGGATGCAAATGTGAGTGACCAATCACTCTGTACTCCTGTGCATGAGACTGGGCAGAAGGGCACATATAAGGCAGCCAGGTCCCATGAGGGAGCACTTGCCTGCACATCTTTGCATTCGTCGACCCAGCTGCTGCTACTGATTCCCTGGAACCATGTCAAGGGCTGTGGAGAGGACACAGCCATTCACCCTGGAGGAGAACATGGCTCTGCTGGATGTGATCCTCCCACAGTACTCCATGCTGTATGGGCGACCAGGGTATCAGGTGAGTGCATAGGCCACTGCCACAGACTGTCCCTATGTTGTGACTGTGACTTCTGCCATTGCGTCCAGGTGTAACACACATGCCATGTACTGTCGGGGGGGTACCAGGGGGGGGGGTGCCTGATGTCTCCCAGCAGTGCCCTGAGACAGGAGGGGTGGGGGCCTATCACTCACAGCAGTGCCCTGAGACAGGAGGGGTGGGGGCCTATCACTCACAGCAGTGCCCTGAGCCAGGAGGGGTGTGTGCAGAGTCCTCCCAGCAGTGCCCTGAGACAGGAGGGGTGGGGGACTATCACTCACAGCAGTGCCCTGAGACAGGAGGGGTGGGGGCCTATCACTCACAGCAGTGCCCTGAGACAGGAGGGGTGGGTGTGATGCACAGTGTGAGCCTTGATCATTGATTGTGACATTGCCATCATTCCACCTGTGTACCCACTGTGGCACGTACTGCTTTTTCCCTCACCAGGGGATGATGTCCCTATGACAAAGGTGCAATGCGTTGGCTGCATGACATGCCTTGTTGTAACCAGCTAATTTGTACCCATATGTCTCTCTGTGACATGTGGCTGGTGTATTGATGTGGTGTCACTTGTTCCTCCTCACAGGTAGGCGCCACTGCCAAGGAGCAGATCTGGCTGACCGCCGTCAGTGCCGTGAGGGGTGTGGATGGTCGGAGGCGGAGCCTGCCCCAGGTGAGGAAACGCTGGCAGGATATCCGGTGCTGGACGCGGAGGATTGCACGGCTCCTGCTGGGGGACTCACCTGAGAGCCACAAGAACCGCGGCGGCCGCCGTCTGAGCCACCTCCACAGGCGTGTGCTGCCGGTGGTCTTTCCAGACCTGGAGAGGCGCTTACAGGCGATGCAGCAGCCGGAAGGGGGTAGGTACATGTGTGTTTGTTGTGTGTCACCGGCATTTGTAAGGGTACAGTAGCATGAATTCACTGGCAGGGTTTAAAGGTGCTGTGCAGATCCTGTTTGCCCCAGTATAGCGCTGTGCCCCTGCCACCCTTCCCCTCCTTGCAATGTGTTCCCTGGTCTGTGTGTAGTCACTCCTTCACAAGGTAATGTAGGCTGGCGCTTTGTCCACGAGAACAATGACTGTAGCATCATGTGTGGGGGTGGTGTGTAACAGGTTGTGGGACCTTGCCTGTGCACTGTCAAGTTCACTGCATGTGGGTTCCATGTCAGTTGGCACTGATGCTGACTCCAGACATGGGAGTTGGTATCTCATGTGTCATGCCTTACAGCGCGCATGTCCTATGTAGTGGCCTGTGACATGATGTGCATGAGTGTGCGATACACATAGTGCAGGGATGGTGACGTGTGTTGCAGTCATTACCATTCAGTAGCATGTAGTTGCGTGCCCACTACTGTCCCCTGGGGCACCTTTTCCTCAGTGGTGTATGTGTCATCATAAACGTGGCCAATCTCAGTGTCTACAGCGTAGGTTGTGCTCTGTGCCATTGTCCCCTGTCACCATGTATATAGACGTGCTATTTTGTACAGGTGTCCACTGTGCAGCCTGACCTGATTGTCCTTCTTCATACTCACAGTTGCCAGTGCCTGTGTGTCTTGTTATACTCATCTGAGGATGGGCACTGGTACCTCATTATTTGTACAGGCGCACCTTGGCTGTTTGGCGTCCAATCTTGCTTTTTGCCTGCCCCTGTGTGTATCACCCAGACTATGAGATGTTGGTGCCACCTGTGTCTCAACAATTTGCCTCGTGTAGGGTCTTGTTGGGGCGGGCAATGCCTATGTGTTAAATCCTGATTTCCACTTGCTGGGTCTGGGCAGTGTGTGATGTGTCTGGACACACACGCAATGTGCAGTGACCGAGTCATGTTGTGCATGTTTTCAGCATTACCTATGCAGCATGTGTCTCAAGTTCATGGATATGGTCCCTGGTCATCGGTATTTTCGCCAACGCTGTGTGGTGCAGATGCAGTGCTGGATTGTCCCCAGGGCCTGGGTGCTATGTCAAACTCCGTTTCCTGTGTTTAGCTATTGTCTCATGCTCTCCATGGTATTTCAGTGGCATGGTGGCTCAACCAACTGTGTGTTTCATGCCCTACATCGGTACCCTGTTCAGTAGATGTTAGGGATCTTCCTTTTCAGGCCATGCAATGTTACCTATGTAGATTGGACTCATGTGACAGATGTGTACAGGTGTCTGATTAATTTCTGTCTCTCCACCCTGCCCACAGCATCGTCGGGGGACACAGAGGGAGACATGGACACAGACCAGGCGGAGGGACCGAGCACCAGTGCCAGCCGTGACATCGGGTCTGGCACATCGAGTGGGACAGAGGCGGAGGAGAGTGTGGCCGAGGACCTGTCGACTGGCACATCAGACTACGAAGCTGACAGGTCCGAGGAGGATGTCTCCGAGTGGGCCGAGGCTGCACCAGCAGCTGACAGCGGAACAACACCTCGCACCGCCCCCTCAGTTTCCATCAGCCGCCTCCCACTTGCTCGTGTCCCTTCCCAGCGTGCCCGGTCACAGCATGTCTCCTTCCTGCCAGGCACCGCACCCCCTGCCCCTGTCTCCACTGCTGCCGCCAATGCAGAGTCTGTGGACATCCAGCGGCAACTGCAGGTTGGTCAGGCTGCGATCCTTAATGTCCTCCATGCCCACGGCAAAACCCTCACCAACATCGAGGCTTTCTTGGAGGGCATTCATTCATCGCAGGCTGACCAACGCAACTTGCTGAGGTCCATAGACTCCACACTGACTGCAGCAGTGGGTCTCCTGCAGCGCGACCTCCCCCCACCTACCCCTGCCCCATCCACACTTCCCACTCCCATGCCTGTCCCACGTACACCAAGACGTCGGCATGCACCCACATCAACGGACACGGGCACCACACCAGCAGGGAAGGTCCACCGCACTCCTCCTGACACGCACACACAGGGTGAGGTAGGCACACCCACTGGGTCAGGGGGCAAACGTGTGACACGCAGCCATAGTGGGAGTCCGCATTCCACCCAGTCCACTCCCTCCAAATCCCCTCCCCTCAGCTCTCCTGGCCACATCTCCCCCAAGGACTCCTTCATGGCCGCTCTGTCCCTGAGCCCCACAGTTACACCACCACGCAAGCGGTCAAGGAGGTCCCCGGTCAGGGTGGTTGAGTCTCCCCCCCTGTCTCCACCCTCCCCCGGTGGCGCTGCGACCCATCCCTCTGACCCCCCCCCCTCCTTGGGGCCTGAGGTCCCTTTGGGTGCAGGGGACTCCCTGGAGGACCTTGCAAAGGTGTGTAGTGCCATCCTGGCCTCCGCCTTTGGCACTGACCCACCCCCTGTGGTGGAGTCCTCCATCCCTGCACCCACAACGCCGCCCCTTTGCCCTGATGTCCCTGCGGTGCCTGTTGCTTCACCCCCCCGATGCCCTCACCAGTGTGGAAGACGATGCCATTTGACTGTGCAGGCAAGGTAGGGGACACGCATCCCACTGTGTCCCCCATCCAGCTGAGAATCATTGACTGCCCTATGGGCTTTGTGAAGATTGAACTGCCTGCGATCCACGGACATTGTGCTCATGCTGAATAAAGCTTAATTTTGTTTTCATTATCACACTACTGCTATGCTGGTATTGGTGTTGGTGGGGCTGCTACATGGTTTTGGGTGGTGTGTAAGGGTTTGGGTGTGTGGGATATGTAGTAGTGTACTGCTCATTGGTGGGACCCTGGGATCTGTGTGCCATCACAAGGTGTTGGCTAACTTTCTTTGTTCATGTAAGCAGTTACTGCATGGTGCACTTGTCCCAGGGTGTATTCCTTCCTCTGTGTACCCAGCTTTCTTCCCTGCAGGGTGTTCCCAATGTTTAGCGCAGAGCTGTGTCTACATGAGCTGTGTGTGTGACGGAGCCCTTCTACTTTGGCCATGCATGCAGGGCCATGTCTCCACCTGCAACAATCGTGGCATCCTTGGTGATCACTGTACTTGTGTGTGGAGTCTGTTGACATGAGTTCATGGGGACATGTTCCCTTCTAGCCAGTATGCATGTGGATAATTCTGGCCTCACACACATGTGTTACACCCCTCCTGTCTCAGGGCACTGCTGTTAGTGATAGGCACCCACCCCTCCTGTCTCAGGGCACTGCTGGGAGGACTCTGCACACACCCCTCCTGTCTCAGGGCACTGCTGGGAGTGATAGGCACCCACCCCTCCTGTCTCAGGGCACTGCTGGGAGGACTCTGCACACACCCCTCCTGTCTCAGGGCACTGCTGGGAGTGATAGGCACCCACCCCTCCTGTCTCAGGGCACTGCTGGGAGGACTCTGCACACACCCCTCCTGTCTCAGGGCACTGCTGGGAGTGATAGGCACCCACCCCTCCTGTCTCAGGGCACTGCTGGGAGGACTCTGCACACACCCCTCCTGTCTCAGGGCACTGCTGGGAGTGATAGGCACCCACCCCTCCTGTCTCAGGGCACTGCTGGGAGGACTCTGCACACACCCCTCCTGTCTCAGGGCACTGCTGGGAGTGATAGGCACCCACCCCTCCTGTCTCAGGGCACAGCTGGGAGGACTCTGCACACACCCCTCCTGTCTCAGGGCACAGCTGGGAGGACTTCACACCCACCCCTCCTGTCTCAGGGCACTGCTGGGAGGACTCTGCACACACCCCTCCTGTCTCAGGGCACTGCTGGGAGTGATAGGCACCCACCCCTCCTGTCTCAGGGCACTGCTGGGAGGACTCTGCACCCACCCCTCCTGTCTCAGGGCACTGCTGGGAGGACTCCACACCCACCCCTCCTGTCTCAGGGCACTGCTGGGAGGACTCCACACCCACCCCTCCTGTCTCAGGGCACTGCTGGGAGGACTCCACACCCACCCCTCCTGTCTCAGGGCACTGCTGGGAGGACTCCACACCCACCCCTCCTGTCTCAGGGCACTGCTGGGAGTGATAGGCACCCACCCCTCCTGTCTCAGGGCACTGCTGGGAGGACTCTGCACACACCCCTCCTGTCTCAGGGCACAGCTGGGAGGACTCCACACCCACCCCTCCTGTCTCAGGGCACTGCTGGGAGGACTCTGCACACACCCCTCCTGTCTCAGGGCACTGCTGGGAGTGATAGGCACCCACCCCTCCTGTCTCAGGGCACTGCTGGGAGGACTCTGCACACACCCCTCCTGTCTCAGGGCACTGCTGGGAGTGATAGGCACCCACCGCTCCTGTCTCAGGGCACTGCTGGGTGGACTCTGCACACACACCTCCGATTTCAGGATATGTACGCTTGGAACATACACGGTGGGGGTACGCTCAATGCATTCGAGGTGAGGGTACGAGTCTACTTACACTGGTGTGGTGGGGGTACGCTCCATGCATACGCGGGTGAGGGTACGGGTCGAACTTACACTGTTGGGCCGGGGGGTACGCTCCTTGCATACGCGGGTGGGGTTACGGGTCGTACTTACACTGTTGGGGTGGGGGTACGCTCCGTACGTCCGCGGGTGGGGGTACGGGTCGTACTTACACTGTTGGGCTGGGGGGTACGCTCCTTGCATACGCGGGTGGGGGTACGGGTCGTACTTACACTGTTGGGGTGGGGGGTACGCTCCTTGCATACGCGGGTGAGGGTTCGAGTCGTACTTACACTGTTGGCATGGGGGGTACGCTCCATGCATACGCGGGTGGGGGTACAGGTCGTACTTACACTGTTGGGCTGGGGGGTACGCTCCTTGCATACGCGGGTGGGGGTACGGGTCGTACTTACACTGTTGGGGTGGGGGTACGGTCCGTGAGTCCGCGGGTGGGGGTAGGAGTCGTACTTACACTGGTGGGGGTGGGGGTACGCTCCGTACGTCCGCGTGTGGGGGTACGGGTCGTACTTACACTGTTGGGCTGGGGGGTACGCTCCATGCATACGCGGGTGGAGGTACGGGTCGTACTTACACTGTTGGCATGGGGGGTACGCTCCATGAAGACGCGGGTGGGGGTACGGGTCGTACTTACACTGTTGGGGTGGGGGGTACGCTCCATGCATACGCGGGTGGGGGTACGGGTCGTACTTACACTGTTGGGCTGGGGGGTACGCTCCTTGCATACGCGGGTGGGGGTACGGGTCGTACTTACACTGTTGGGGTGGGGGGTACGCTCCTTTCATACGTGGGTGAGGGTTCGAGTCGTACTTACACTGTTGGCATGGGGGGTACGCTCCATGCATACGCGGGTGGGGGTACGGGTCGTACTTACACTGTTGGGCTGGGGGGTACGCTCCTTGCATACGCGGGTGGGGGTACGGGTCGTACTTACACTGTTGGGGTGGGGGTACGGTCCGTGAGTCCGCGGGTGGGGGTAGGAGTCGTACTTACACTGGTGGGGGTGGGGGTACGCTCCGTACGTCCGCGGGTGGGGGTACGGGTCGTACTTACACTGTTGGGCTGGGGGGTACGCTCCATGCATACGCGGGTGGGGGTACGGGTCGTACTTACACTGTTGGGCTGGGGGGTACGCTCCATGCATACGCGGGTGGGGGTACGGGTCGTACTTTCACTGTTGGGGTGGGGGGTACGCTCCTTGCATACGGGGTGGGGGTAGGGTCCGTACATATCCGTCCCCACGCTATGTGATGTTTGTGCGGCCCGTACCCAGGCCTTTGCCACGTGGGTGCGATCCGTCCCGCCATTGTTGGGGTGACGTGTGTGGGCGTGGTCCGACTCGTACCCACGCTCTTCAGGCGTGGGTACGGGACGTACCTGTCTGGTTGTGTTGCCGGTTCACGTGGTGACGGACTTCCGTTGTGGCGGTCGCTGGCTTATCAGGACACGCCCCCACCCCCTCGTGGTGACCAGGGCATGGGAGTCAGGTATGTCCAGGCCATGTGTGGTGTGTGACTTATGTGGTTGTTTTGTGGCCTGCCCTGGTCCTGCCACCCCCACCCCACCCCACTTTCCCCCCTCCCTTAGTTATTCTGACCTTCTGCGGCGTCTGCGTCGTAACCTGTAGAGGAGGTGGACTGCTATGAGGGCAGGGATGACTCGTAGGTTCGGGTCCATGTCTGTCCGTCGCGTACTGGTACTCCTTGCTCGCGTCGTCCTGTCGCGTACGGGTCCTCCTTGATCGCGTCGTCCTGTCGCGTACGGGTCCTCCTTGGTGGCGTCGTCCTGTGTGTCCATCACGTACTGGTCCTCCTTGTTCGCGTCGTCGTCTGTCCGTCGCGTACTGGTGGTCCTTGTTCGCGTCGTCCTGATTTCCCGGCAGTTTTTGGCTGCCGCAAAATATTCACCGTGCAGGGTGACGTCGGTGCGAATCGTGATTCTTGGGTCGTGAATGGCTGGCTGCGAGCGTCCCGACGTCAGGTCGGCGCTTTCCCGGATCGCATTGGTAGGTGTTTTTTTGTTCGGTCGGGCTTTTTTACGATTCGTACGGTAATGGTGTACCCGTGCGAATCGTAATTCCTTGTTTGTAAAAATTGACGACCGGGTACGCGTCGGGCGGAGATTGTGCTCCGTCCGACGGTTCGTACCCGGTTTTTGCCGGATCGTGATCGGCACCATAATGAAATGCTAGGAAAACTAAAACAAGAATCAAATGATTTTTACCCTCAAAGAATTATCATAGACTTTGAGCAAGCCATGATAAATTGCATTCTAAAACTGTACCCCCATACAGCTATCCAAGGATGTTACTTCCATCTAAACCAATGTATATGGAGACATTTACAAAAATCTTCACTAAGTGTAGAATATGCCACTAACATAAGTTTTGCACATCAAATAAAACTTCTAACAGCCCTAGCTTATGTACCAACCACAGATGTTGCAGAACATTACAATCTTTTATTAGAAAGTCCATTCTACAAACAAAATGAAGTAAAGTTATCTCCCCTCTTAGATTATTTTGAGGATACCTGGGTGGGGAGACTACACAGATCAGGCCATAGACGTCAGCCCAAGTTCTAAATACCTTGGTGGAATGTATATGTAAGTACACTCAATGCATTCCTAACTTCTACTGGGAGAACAACTCCAACACTACAAAAACTACTAATTGCCATACAAAAGGAACAAAGTTTCCAAGAATTAAGAATGCAACAATCTGTCCTACAATTAAAACCAAAACAGTCTAGACAAACTACTCAAATGTATAATTACCTACAACAACAGGTACAGCTATACCCATCCACAAGAGGACTTGAGTACTTAAATATAATAGCTCAAACTCTCTTCTAAACCCTTTCCTAAATATTAACCCACAATTCTACTAAAACAACTATCACAACATAAATAAACCACTTTATTATATCACATATTTAATTATGTGGTCTAAAATATATAAATCAATTATATCGACATATATTTAGACAACATAATTAAACAAACCAAGTACACAACAACAATATTAAATATATAAGGTTTGGCCACCAACAATTAAAATATTTAAATGAACTTACCTGTGTAGTTGCTCCAATGGGATAATAACATTCCTTCCAAATAAATCCAGGTAGTTCAAAATCCATAGGTATCAAAAAAAAATCCCAATAAAATGTAAAAATACAACTGTTTATCGAAAACAACGTCTACGCAAAAAAACGACTATCCATTGACCATAAAAATCCCGAAAAATATTAAAAAGGTAAATAACCGCTCCTGGAAACCCGAACAATAAAGGAAGTGTAAAATAAAGATTAGTAAACACAACTAATACACACTTCCTTTAAAAAAAATAAGGTGTTTGAAACCGACGAAGATATCTTCTCCGTAAAACCTACAAAAGAGAAACAAACATTCCCACCCACACACAAACACACATAAGGCACCTAAAAACATCACTACAAACGTTATTCAAACACTATAAAACTTTAACACACCGAAATAACAAAACACTAACAAAGCCACAAACACGGAACACAACGTAAATTATAAAACCGTATACAAACTATTACTAACACCCTAACTTCTAAAACATCAATCAAGACACACTTATTACAACATTACTACTTCCACAAAACACTTAAAACTATTTAATAATAAAGAAAATAACTCTTACCTTCTCAAACGCGAAACAGCTCCCGACCGCGACCTGGATTCGACCAAAATAACCCAAAACAACAGCGAGCGGTTACAAAATAAAAGACCCAAACAAACATAACAACTAAAAAAATACCAATAAATGCCCTAACTATTTATTTAACATTACACATTACTTTAAAAATTAGTAAAACATTAGAATAAAATACTCAAAAAGAATACCAATTTTTTTATCTATGTGAAAATTATTTAACGTATAAAAATAAATATAATAAATAAAATATTTTTATTAATATATCAATAAAACTGTATATATTACCAAAATAAATAGATGAACATGATATAATTAATATATTGTATCTACAACATACCAAAAAAAAATAAAAAAATACATATTCTAAAATGTAAACAATTTCAATGTTAATTATGTAATATAAATATTAATAATTAAAATATATTAATCATATATTTCAAAACATACAATTTCTTATAAATTCAAATAAAGTCTAAAAATTTTGAGAGTACACAATATTAATTTATAAATATTAAACAGCTATAAAAATCAGATTTTTTTATTTTTAATTATTTTGTGTGTTAATATATTCATGTCCAAAATATACATTAAACAAATATATATCCATTATAAAAAAATTATGACTATAATACAAATGTTAAATATTAATTATTTTATTACATGTTTATTTTAATGATTTAATTATTAGAATATGCGTTATAATAAACAATATTTTCTCTCTAATGAATATACATTCCAACAACTATAAAATAAATCTTATTTTCCTTTCTACTATTTTATAAAAAAAATTGGAATTTGCATTCTGATATAACTTCTATCTTTTATCCAACCAAAACTAAAATCTACAGATTTTTAGAAATTTAAATCAAATTAATTTAACTGTTCCTATTCAACTCTATATTTAATTCTAATATTTGCTATTTACCAAACTTAATTAACATACTACTCCCACTACAGACTGAACTTAATTAATTTACTATTCTCACTCCAGTCTATATCAAATTAAGATAAATGCTGGACACTGAACTTAATACATTTACTATTCTCACTCCAACCTATATTTAATTAGAGTATGTGCTGGACACTGAACTGAATTAATGTACTATTCCCACTCCAGTCTATATTTAATTAAGATAAGTGCTGGACACTGAACTTAATTAATTTACTATTCTCACTCCAACCTATTTTACATTAGAGTAGGTGCTGGACACTGAACTTAATTAATTAACTATTCCCACTCCAGTCTATATTTAAATAAGATAAGTGCTGGACACTGAACTTAATTAATTTACTATTCTCACTCCAACCTATATTTAATTAGAGTATGTGCTGGACACAGAACTTAATTAATTTACTATTCCCACTCCAATCTATATTTAATTAAGATAAGTGCTGGACACTGAACTTAATTAATCTACTATTCTCACTCCAATCTATATTTAATTAGGGTAGATGCTGGACACTGAACTTAATTAATGTACTATTCCCACTCTAGTCTATATTTAATTAAGATAAGTGCTGGACACTGAACATAATTAATTTACTATTCTCACTCCAACCTATATTAAATTAGAGTAGGTGCTGGACACTGAACTTAATTAATTTACTGTTCCCACTCCAGTCTATATTTAATTAAGATAACTGCTGGACACTGAACTTAATTAATTTACTATTCTCACTCTAACCTATATTAAATTAGAGTAGGTGCTGGACACTGAACTAAAATAATTTACTATTCCCACTCCAGTCTATATTAAATTAAGATAAGTGCTGGGCACTGAACTTAATAAATGTACTATTCTCACTCCAACCTATATTTAATTAGAGTATGTGCTGGACACTGAACAGAATTAATTTACTATTCCCACTCCAGTCTATATTTAATTAAGATAAGTGCTGGACACTGAACTTAATTAATTTACTATTCTCACTCCAACCTATATTACATTAGAGTAGGTGCTGGACACTGAACTTAATTATATAACTATTCCCACTCCAGTCTATATTTAATTAAGATAAGTGCTGGACACTGAACTTAATTAATTTACTATTCTCACTCCAACCTATATTAAATTAGAGTAGGTGCTGGACACTGAACTTAATTAATTTACTATTCCCACTCCAATCTATATTTAATTAAGATAACTGCTGGACACTGAACTTAATTAATTTACTATTCTCACTCCAACCTATATTAAATTAGGGTAGGTGCTGGACACTGAACTAAATTTATTTACTATTCCCACTCCAGTCTATATTAAATTAAAATAAGTGCTGGACACTGAACTTAATTAATTTCCTATTCTCACTCCAACCTATATTTAATTATAGTATGTGCTGGACACTGAACTGAATTAATTTTCTATTCCCACTCCAATCTATATTTAATTAAGATAAGTGCTGGACACTGAACTTAATTAATTTACTATTCTCACTCCAACCTATATTTTATTACAGTATGTGCTGGACACAGAACTTAATTAATTTACTATTCCCACTCCAATCTATATTTAATTAAGATAAGTGATGGACACTGAACTTAATTAATTTACTATTCTCAGTCCAATCTATATTTAATTAGGGTAGATGCTGGACACTGAACTTAATTAATTTACTATTCCCACTCTAGTCTATATTTAATTAAGATAAGTGCTGGACACTGAACATAATTATTTAATATTCTCACTCCAACCTATATTAAATTAGAGTAGGTGCTGGACACTGAACTTAATTAATTTACTATTCCCACTCCACTCTATATTTAATTAAGATAACTGCTGGACACTGAACTTAATTAATTTACTATTCTCACTCCAACCTATATTAAATTAGGGTAGGTGCTGGACACTGAACTAAATTAATTTACTATTCCCACTCCAGTCTATATTAAATTAAAATAAGTGCTGGACACTGAACTTAATTAATTTCCTATTCTCACTCCAACCTATATTTAATTATAGTATGTGCTGGACACTGAACAGAATTAATTTACTATTCCCACTCCAATCTATATTTAATTAAGATAAGTGCTGGACACTGAACTTAATTAATTTACTATTCTCACTCCAAACTATATTAAATTACAGTAGGTGCTGGACAATGAACTTAATTAATTTAATATTCCCACTCCAGTCTATATTTAATTAAGATAAGTGCTGGACACTGAACTTAATTAATTTACTATTCTCACTCCAACCTATATTAAATTAGGGTAGGTGCTGGACACTGAACTAAAACAATTTACTATTCCCACTCCAGTCTATATTAAATTAAGATAAGTGCTGGACACTGAACTTAATAAATTTACTATTCTCACTCCAACCTATATTTAATTAGAGTATGTGCTGGACACTGAACTGAATTAATTTACTATTCCCACTCCAGTCTATATTTAATTAAGATAAGTGCTGGACACTGAACTTAATTAATTTACTATTCTCACTCCAACCTATATTACATTAGAGTAGGTGCTGGACAGTGAACTTAATTTATTTACTATTCCCACTCCAGTCTATATTTAATTAAGATAAGTGCTGGACACTGAACTTAATTAATTTCCTATTCTCACTCCAACCTATATTTAATTATAGTATGTGCTGGACACTGAACTGAATTAATTTACTATTCCCACTCCAATCTATATTTAATTAAGATAAGTGCTGGACACTGAACTTAATTAATTTACTATTCTCACTCCAAACTATATTAAATTACAGTAGGTGCTGGACAATGAACTTAATTAATTTACTATTCCCACTCCAGTCTATATTTAATTAAGATAAGTGCTGGACACTGAACTTAATTAATTTACTATTCTGACTGAAATCTATATTTAATTATGGGATTTGTAAAATTCTAAATTATATTTAAATTTTCTAAATAATTATTTTTTTAAATTAAAATATATATAAACATTCCCACCCTTATCCCCTATAACCCAACATTCCGCTCCTAAATTTATTTGTAAAATTCTAAATTTAATTTACAATTTCTAAATAATTTTTATAAAAAATTAACAAATATATAAACATTTTTAAAACACTTCCCACCCTTATCCCCTATCAACCAACATCCCACTCCTAAAATTATTTGTAAATTTCGAAATTTAATTTACAATTTCTAAATTAATTTCTACAAAAATTAAACAATATATAAACATTTTTAAAACACTTCCCACCCTTATCCCCTATAAACCAACATCCCGCTCCTAAAAATATTTGTAAAATTCGAAATGTAATTTACAATTTCTAAATAATTTTAATAAAAAATTAACAAATATATAAACATTTTTTAAACACTTCCCACCCTTATCCCCTATAAACCAACATCCCGCTCCTAAAATTATTTGTAAAATTCTAAATTTAATTTACAATTTCTAAATAAATTTTTTAAAAATTTAAACAATATATAAACATTTTTAAAACACTTCCCACCCTTATCCCCTATAAACCAACATCCCGCTCCTAAAATTTTTTGTAAAATTCTAAATTTAATTTACAATTTCTAAATAATTTTTTTTAAACATTAACAAATATATAAACATTTTTAAAACACTTCCCACCCTTATCCCCTATCAACCAACATCCCGCTCCTAAAATTATTTGTAAAACTCTAAATTTAATTTACAATTTCTAAATTAATTTTTTTTTTAAATTAAACAATATATAAACATTTTTAAAACACTTCCCACCCTTATCCCCTATAAACCAACATCCCGCTCCTAAAATTAAATATACATTTCACATTTTAAATAAAATTTACTAATTAAATTTTACAATATATTAAAAAAATTAATTAACTTTTTTAAAACACTCCCCACCCTTCTCCCCTATAACCCAACATCCCGCCCCAAAACAATATAAATATTTCTCATATTATATACATTTTAACTATTTATACAAACAACTTCAAAATATTTACTAAACACACAATGACGATATTTTCACATGTCGATATTATTACTAACGATATTACTTACATCGACATATAAGTAAAAAAAAAAAACTATATTTTTCACAACGATATTATCTATTTCGATATTTTGTACATTCGATATTTTTGACTCGATATTTATGTCCCTCGATATTAAAAAGTCGATATATAGACTGCTCACCGCAAATTTGTATACATATAATATCATCATCCCCAATGGTACAAACATTTTTTGCAATATATACAGTTGGAAGTAAATACAGACTGAGCACAAAAACAAATATCATTACAAATAATACACAAATTGAGTAAATGCTATTAATTCTACTGAAGGCTGGACCAAATCCTATTAAATTTAGCCATTGATCGCAATCCCCTAGCTTTAGCAAGTGCCAGTTCCATTTTATAAACCCCCCTCAACAGCAGCCAAAATTCCGTAATAGTAAGACACGATTCTTCTATCCAGACCCTGGAGATATTCAAACGAGCACATACAATAAAAATTCAAACTAAAACGTTTGAGACATTACCTGTATCAGGTAGTGTCCCTAACAAGATTTCTTTCTCTGATAATACAATAGTTTTACCTGTTAACCTACTCAGCTCCTGAGCAAACTTATGCCAGAAACCAGCAAGCTTAGGGCAAACAATAAACATATGACGTAAATCCGCAGCAAATTCATTGCACTTAGGGCAATAAGACTAAGGTGCCGATTAGGATCCTGGAAAAAATTTCCCCAACCGAATTGAATCTGGACTTTTTTCCGTACAAATGGTAAAAGCGCCGTACAAACTGCCAATTACGATTCGCATGGGAAAAAGTCCATACAAATCGCATTGGGAAATTTCCCCCACACGTCCTCGGGTCGGGAAAAGTCTCCAACACGTCCCCGGACATTTTTACGTACAAATGGGAAAACTGAAGTCCCAATGCGCAATTACGATCCGTCCCATCCGTCCGATTGTACAACTGTATGGAAAAAAGATCGTCCGGAGCGAACTCCCATAGCAACCATGGAGATGTCCAAACAATGCCTGGTACGCGCCGTACCCCCCCCCCGCCCCCCGTATGTTTGTGCTGTACCCCCAGCCCCCCCCGCGGATGGGCGCGCCGTACCCCCAGCCCCCCGCATGTACGGAGCGTACCCCCATACCCCCAGCCCCCCGTATGTACGGAGCGTACCCCCGTACCCCCCAGCCCCCCGTATGTAAGGAGCGTACCCCCCAGCCCCCCGTATGTACGGAGCGTACCCCCGTACCCCCCGCCCCCCGTATGTACGGAGCGTACCCCCCAGCCCCCCGTATGTACGGAGCGTACCCCCACCCCCATATGTACGGTGCGGACCCCCAGCGCGTAGCGCTGGGGGTCCGCACCGTACATACAGGGGTGGGGGTACGCTCCGTACATATGGGGGCTGGGGGGTACGGGGGTACGCTCCGTACATACGGGGGGCTGGGGGGTACGCTCCGTACATACGGGGGGCTGGGGGTACGGGGGTACGCTCCATACATACGGGGGCTGGGGGGTACGCTCCGTACATACGGGGGCGGGGGGCCCCCTAATCAGCTCACATCGCTGCGTACTTAGCTTTTCCGGCACTTTTTAGGTGCCGTAAAAATGTTCCCATCCGGACTGCAGTCGGTGCGAATCGTAATTGCTGGTACGTAAAAACATGCCTAACTCCGTCCGGACGTCACGTCCACGGTGTCCCGGATCACATTTGTATGTATTTTTCTGTCGGTTGGTCTTTTTTCCGAATCGTACGGGAATGGTGTTTCCGTACGAATCGTAATTGCATGTTTGTAAAGTTTTACAACCCGGTACGAGTCGGACGGAGAAAAAGCTCCGACCCACGGTTTGTACCGGGTTTTTCCAGGATCGTAATCGGCCCCTTAGTAGAATTATGTACGGCCCATTTAGAAATAACTTTTGGTGTATAATACAGCATAAACAGAAAGCGAAATTGTTGTAATTTTAAATTAATTGAAGTGACTGAGGAACTAATTCTAACCAACGATTCTGAAACCTCATCAGGGGTCACCTCAATATCAAAAATATTATTCAACTTCGCTGCGACCTCTATAATGTCGTCATCTGATATATCTATAAAACAACGATAAATTCTTCCTATAAGACCTCGACCCCCATTTTTAATAATTACCCTAAGAACCTCTGTTGTAGGGGAGAGAAGCAACAGACGTTCCCCCTGCATAAAGAAGTTCCTAATTTGTAGGTATTTAAAGAATGAGTTGTGAGTGACCCCATATTCCTCTGACAATGATTGAAAAGACTTGAATACCCTGTTGTTGCCAATTTCATACAACTGAGTCAAAAAAAATACCAGGGAGCCTCGGATTATCCCAAAGATAGATAAACTCATGCCATTCCGGAATATTACATTTTTTACAAATGTCCTGCCAAATATGAAAAATATGCCGAAGAATCTTAAATCTGACTCTCTTGTAGTAGTTTGGGTCTAGCATATGATGCAATAAAAATTCCGAGTTTAAACCACATGCCAGCTGATACGCAAACCAGGGTTTAACCACAGCAGGTCCCTTAAGCAGACACTGAATCCGACTAATAAAGGCAGCCCAAAAATAAGTTCTGAAATCAGGCAGTCTAAAACCACCTTGCTCAAAAGATAGCTTAATATATCTAAGCGCTCTTCTCGCTCTCCGATAGCTCCAAATAAAACTTCCAATAACACTATCCAAGCGTTTAAAAAAGGTTACCGGAAGTCTTAGAGGAATGGCACGAAAAAAATAAAGAAATTTAGGTAAGATATTCATCTTAACTATATTACACCTCCCAATAATGGTCAACGGGAGCTTGTGCCACCTACGAAAGTCAATGGCTACCTTTTTCAAAAGTGGTGTATAGTTTAAATCAAAGATATCATCAGTACGAGAGCTGATACAAACACCCAAATACATAGCCGGAGTTCTAATACCTAACGATAGCGGGGGTGCTATCGGTGTAAAATTGAGAATTGACTGGGTCTTATCCAAATTAAGTTTATATCCGGAAAAGGACCCGAACCGTTGCGCCTCTTGGGTTATTGCTATAATGGCTTCCGCTGGCTTAATAGAGAAGACTGCGATATCATCCGCATACGCAGTGACTTTTAAAGAGATGCCATTAAAAATAACCGGTAAGATAAGCATATTATGGAGCAAATGTCTAATAAAAGGTTCAATATATAAGGCAAAAAGTAAAGGGGAAAGCGGACATCCTTGCCTCGTACCACGAAAAATACTAAAAGAAGACGAGGCAAAACCATTATACTTAATAACGGCAGTAGGTTTATGATAAAGTTTCTGAACCGCCGAGACAAACCCCCGACCGAGACCAAAAAACCCCATTGTGGACCACAGAGACCCCCAGGCCACCCGGTCGAAGGCCTTCTCGGCATCTAGCATCATCATCCCAATTTGCTGATCCAAATTATTAGCAATATCAAAAACCGCTATGGCAGTATTCATATGTGCGGTGGTATCTCTGCCTGGGATAAAACCATGCTGTACCTCAAATACAAGCAAATGCATCAGAGGTGCCAGCCGTGATGCCAGAAGCTTAGCAAAAATTTTAGCATCTGAGTTGATTAAGGATATTGGTCTGTAAGAGCTAGGATTTTCGGGAGGTTCACCACCAGCTAGTATCTCGTTAACCAGGTCGAGAAGCACAGGGGCCAAGAGATCCCTAAATGTTTTATAAAATTCCAGTGGGATGGTATATTCACCCACTGCTTTGCCAGTTGGTAAGGCCCCAATTGCCAGATTAAGTTCTGCTAAATCGGCGTTTCCCTCCAAGATTAAAATTTGCGACGAATCTAATAAAGGTAAGCCAGTCTCTTGAAGATAATCTAGAGCCGATTGAGTATTAAAGCAACTTACTTCATCATACAAATCCGTGTAAAATATTCTAAACTGGTCCACAATTTCTTGTGGTTTAGAGAAGACATCACCATTTACCCCAATGATTTTTTTAATGTGGACCTTAGCTCTTTGATCTGCAAGTTGATAAGCCAAAACTCGACCAACCCGCTCCCCATACTCATACTGTCGAGTTCTAAACTTTAAAAAATTACTGGCTGCTTTATCTTTAAGCCTTCTGCCAAGCTTCGCTCTTATGTCAATGATTTGCATATATATTCGTGCTTCCTGAGTATCCTTCGATACAATTAGTTGGGCATGTTGCTGCTCTAGGTTCATATATATCAAATGATCACCTTCAACCCGAGCAGAATAAGACCGATTTTGTTTAACAATATACTGACGTGTGACTCCCCTCACATATGCCTTTGAACAATCCCAGACCAAGGCAAGAGATGTAGAGTGTAGATTGTTTGCTAAATATTCCCCCAAATTCTCTCGCAAAAGTGTTATATAGTCTAAGTTATTGAGAAGATGCCTCGGAAATGAAAATTCCCTGGCCGGTGTAATTGCATCCAATCCTATTGTTAAAGTAAGCATAATAGGATTATGATCCGAGGAAATCTTAGGACAAACCACCATTATAGAATTCTCCACTAGAGCATATTTAGTAAAAATCATATCAAGACGGGAGTATTGTCTATGCGGATAAGAAAAAAAAGTAAAACCAGTTAGAGAAGGGTATAACACTCTCCACACATCCTCCAATTGATGAAGAAGAAGTAAATCATAAATAGCTGCCCTTACATGTACCATTCTATTTCTAGCTTTTAAATTTGTAGTATCAATTTTCTTATCCAATATACAATTAAAGTCGCCCATCACGATGAGGTCCCCGGTCCATTCTAACAACTCAGAACTAAGAAAAGAAAATAAATCTGGAGAATCATTATTAGGACCATAGAGCGTGCATATTGTCATTATGTGAGTACATTTGGAAAGCTGAGCAATCACCCATCTTCCCTTAGGGTCAGCCAAGGTGCGTAGAGTTTTAACCACAATGTGCTTAGCTTTCAACAAAGCTACCCCCCGAATGGATACCAGCTGAGACGTGCAGACAATTAATTCATAACCTAATTGTTTCAAATAGTTTCGATCTTTAAAAGCCACATGAGTTTCAACAAGACCCACTATATCAGGCTTGAAAACCTTCAATTCTTCTGCAACCAGCTGTCTTTTATTGGCTCGGTTCAGCCCACAGACATTCCAACTCATAAATTTAATATTCAGCATACAATAAGTTTATCTTATAGTTTCGATTTCCGGTTCCAATTCCATCTGAAAGCAAATGAACATAACAAACTTGCATAAGCGATTTCTGTAAGTTTCCAGCTGCAACGTGACCATTTAACCCCCACCTTCCTCCACCACACCTGCCAGCTATCCCACCCCTACCATACCCAACCCCCACCCACCAACCTAGGAAAGGAATCACCCCCTACTTAGCTGTCCTGGAGTGACAGCAAAAGAGAACGCCCCACCCCCTCCCTGAGACCTGCCGCACTCATTACACCCTCTTTTCATAACCAACAATAAAAAAAAAGGAAATAAATGTTAACCAAAGAGGGAGTACATTCTACGTGCTTGCATATCAAATTACCTCACCAGACCCATACATAGTCAAAAATAATATGAACATGGAATCATTATAACATAATGTTACAGATCAATCTTTTGCTGCTGCTGCTTGCCAATTACAAAGAGCTTTTCTAGCTTCTTGTTCATTAAAGAAAAAATATGTCCGACCATCTTTAATAACTTTCAGACGAGCGGGCTCCTGTAACATAACCTGTGAGCACACAGCTTTAAGTGGGTCCATAAGTTGCCGGAGAAGCCATCGCTTGTCCATAGTGGATTTTGAAAGATCGGACCGCACAAAAATTGGAAATGAACCCACTTTTACAGGTGCTGTAGGACGTGCCTTAAAAAAATTTCCTGTCCCAGCAGAAAATTGACCAAAAAAACCAAAATAGGCCTGGCAAAATTTCTTTTAGCTTGAATGTCTCGTGAGAAGCGGATCGGTAACCTGTGTGCTCTCTGGATCTGGGTATCCATATCCCAGTCATCCAGGTCCGGAAACGCCTTTTGAAAAAGACCAACAATAAATGCTCGAGGGTCTACTCCTTCGCTGCCTTCAGGGATCCTGAAGACCCTCAGATTCGAGCGCCTCTGTCGATTCTCAAGATCCTCAATCTTAGATTGAACCAACCAACTGTGACTCATGTGTATTAACCAGTTTCATAGCTAGGGAATTACCCTCCTCTACTACTATCACCCGGTTTTGAAGATCTGAGACCTCGGAGATAAGGTAAGACACTTTAGTGGTAACCTCCGCCAATGATTTTTTTATCTCAATCCCATCGGCCCTAACTTGATGGTAATGTTGTTGGGCCTCTAAACGCTGGATCTTTAAAGCCAGCATAATTCCGGACAAAGATGGCTCATCAGGCTGCTCTCCAAGCTGCTCACCATCCTGACAGCTCGGGTCAGTATTACCTTCAGCACCTGACGCTTCTATGCTTGAGGTTTCTTTGGCTGGGACCACAGGGTCAGAGACCATGGATTGACTACTTGTTGCTTTATACGTGGAACCAACTTTGCCAATACAATTCAGGGCCGATCTTTGAGGTAAGCTACTTGACCCATTTTGAGAGCCATCTAGCACCGGCACACCACCAATAGATATATTAACTGAGTCATTATGCTGCGAACACTCAGAGAGATTGATGTGCGGAATAACAGGAGTAGATTCTTCCTGGAGAGGTTGAGATACAGGAATTGTAGTGGGTGTGGTTACGAGGGGAGCAGGTATTCCTGAGTTGGATAATCTAGAGACGATTGACCTCACTTCGCCCTTTGTAGAAACCCATTTTCGTAAGGGACTCAGCTCCAAACTCTGCTTCGTTGTATTCGCTGCCCCCTTCAAACGCTCCAATGCCTCAGAAAGATGGGCCTTAGTACCCACACCCCCACCACCCCCTCTACCTCTACCACCTTTTGCAGATCTGCCTTGTTTCAGACCTTTTCCCTTCTGAGACCTCCACCTCTCCTGGGTGTTATTCCTCAGACCGTGGGTAGAATCCCAATTATCCAAGTGATAACTGCTACTACTCGGAGACACTGGGGGCTGGGCACAGTCAGAAGAAACGGATTCCAAGTAATTGATAGGATTCCCCATGACCCCCTCCTTACCACAGACATCCACGACTTCAATAATACCCCCTTCACACTCCTTGCCGCCAAGATTAACCATGCCTACCTCATGCGCGGGCACGGGCCCACTTAACAAAGATAATGTATTTTCAGAGCCAGGCCGCTGTTGAGCGGTTTCAGTCTCTACAGGTAATGCCAGCATGTTTCCAGAAATTGAGTTAGAGGGGGAAATTACTGAATCCATTTCAACAGTCACCTCCGGTGGTAAAGTCCTTGCATCATAATTGCTGGGATCATTAGAAAAAAACGTAGGAGCGACTACCGAGTCTTCCACATCACCCCAACCTTCGTTAACTGCCGCATTTAGGACATCTACCATTTGCGCCGTTGGGAGTGCAGACTCTGAACTGCAGGAACGGAGCAGTGCGGTTACTTTCCCAGACCGCAAAAGTTTGAGCATAGGCTTGCCCATCTGGGGGCTCAAATGCTGGATATCTTGTAGCAGCATATTATTAACAGTAGATTCATTAAACATATGCACGCCGTCCGCCGCTAAAGGAAGCACAGTCCCATCTACACAAGCTGAAGCCGTAGCTACTCCTCCTGCAGGACTGATAATATTCACCGCATTCACTGTGTTCATTGCTGACCTTGTTGGAGCACCCGCCCGTCCTCGGCGGGTCGTCCTTGGGGGCGCCACTGTTCTTGGGTGTGGGGGCGCAACTCCACAGGGGCCGTACAAGCTTCCACGGCGAGATTCCGGCTCCTCCCAACCACTTACACACCTTGTAAGCCCACAAGAGAAACGAGGAAACAGAAACTGCGGCGTTAGTGAAAGTCCTGAAAACCAGCTCACCGCACGAACTCCGAACACCGCACAGCTGAGCTCCGTTACCCGGCACATCGGTGAGAGAGAGGAGGAGCAGTCCGAAGCAGCAGCTGCAAGTACGGTAAAAGAGCGTGAAGTAGCAAGCTCCTAAATTGTACTTATTCCAAACAGATTACAGTCCTTACTCCCCTTTTGACATTTCTTTCCGCCGTTCATCGGAGCGCAGAGCGATGTCTCGGCAGGACCATCAGAAGAGAGAGGGAGGAGGCGCTCTCAGAGGCCGAAACGTTCCGCCATCTTCCTTCCCTTCATCTCAAATGATATCACTGATGACATCCCTGATCACATAATCCAGTGAATGTGTGTTTTTCTGAAAATTACATATGTTTTATATATGTATATCTCAAGGTCGATAGAAGAATAAATGGGTATATAACTGTCTAAATGGATGATTTGTTTTTGAAAAATTGATTGTATAACTGACTGATTAAGTGTATCTTAGTGGAAACATGGCTTAGTGAGTAATGTTTAAATGTGTAAATATCTGTATAAGTCTCTCACTTTGTGTATAAGTGGCTGCATGGGTTGGTGAGTAGCTACATGAGTGTCTATATAGGTTATTAGTTGGATTTTTGAGTATCAGTATGAGTGTCTGAGTGTCTGTATGGTTCGGTCGGGGTATTACGTAGTGCATAGGTGTATGAATGAGTGACTCACTGTTTGTATGTGTTGAAGACAGCATGTGTGCAGGACTGTATGGATGGATGAGTGTGTGCATGGGTGTGTTAGTGAGTGAATGACTGTCTCAATAGTGTCTTTATGAGTAACTACATATGTTTTAAACTAGTATATGTGACTATTGGTGTATATAAGTGAGTATATGTGAGAGTGAGAGATTGAAAGAGTTCTTGTATGAATAAGTATGTGTTTCTATAAGTGATTGTTTAAAAGACTAAGTATGTGTACGTTTCTGTAGAAGTAAGTGTGGTGGTGTGTGTATAACTGTATATGCAAGTAAATGGATGTTTGATTCTTTATTAGCATGAGTGACTATGTGTGTGAGTAACTCTATGGATGGGTGGTGTTGTGTAACAGGATGTATAGGTGTTTGAGTATATATGATGAGTGAGTACATGTATGAGTGACTATATAGGACTGTTGGTGAATGAGTGGATGTGTATGTGGATCTTAGAATTACTGAATAGGTTGTTGTAACTGATATTGGTATGTCCATTGTTTTGAAAATTTTAGTTTCTATTTTTGAATGTATGTATCAAAGGTTATATTAGGGGGAGAGGAGGTCTGCCACTCTATCACAAGGATGATGCCATCAGTGATGTCATTTGAGATGTCATCAGTGATGTCATGAGTGTTGTCACTGATCATGTCATGAGTGATGTATTATGTGACGTCATCAGCAGTGCATTGCGGGCGCGCGAGTTATAGTTAGCTGAACTAACTATAACAGGGGAATTTCAATGGTTTTGTACGAGTGAAAAGTCCAGCTAACTATAACGCCCCTGAAACCTATGTTTTTTTAAGTGAATTTCTAAGGTTTTTTAAATGCTAATTCCTAACTATAACGTGCCTGAAACCTATGTTTTTTTCAGTGAATTTCAAAGGTTTTTTAAATGCTAATTTCTAACTATGCCTACAGAGATAGGACATGTGAAGAAAGAAGAAAAACCGCACAGAAAGAAAAAAAAGAAATGCAGAAAGAAGCACCAGAAGTCCTCAAAGACGAAGAAAAGTGCAGGAAGAAGGATAACGTGCAGAAAGAACAAACAGAAGAGCAGAATGAAGCCTTGTTGCAAAATCATCCTGTACCCCCAACTTTTTCAGACGGATACTGGTGGTAACTGAGTCTGCCAACCAGTCCTAGAGCCAGTGCTATGTTAAAAGACACTCAGAATACAGTGAAAACACCTACATACACTAGGGAACACTATGCGTTGGGGTCCCCCTGTGATCAGCATGACCTCTTCTGTAAGCCCCTAGTAAATAATAGGGCAGGGGATTAAAACTACCTCTTAAAACGCGCCACAGGGCGTCTTTGCACACGTCACCTCAGGCCCCGTCCCCTCACTTCCCCACTATGTAAACACGCCCTGCGGCCGTTATAAGTTGGGAGATTAAGTCCCCTTGAATACTGAGGGTCCCTAGGGTCCAACTTGCCCACTAGGTACCTCCAGTAAGCGCCACAGAGCTGCGTTGCAGAGAGGTGTAAAAAGTGGCACGGCCTGGACCACCTCTCTGCAACGCAGTGCAGTGGCGCTTACTGGAAGCACCTGGTGGGCTAGTTGGCCCCCAGGGTCCCTCAGGATTGAAGGGGAATTATTTCCCCAACTTAAACCGCGTTACAGGGCATGTTTGCACACGTCACCTCAGGCCCCGTCCCCTCCCTTCCCCACTGTGTAAACACGCCCTGTGGCCGTTTTTTAAGTTGGAAGATTAAGTCCCCTTGAATCCTGAGAATCCCTAGGGGCAAAATAGCCCTCTAGGTACGTCCAGTAAGCACCATTGCAGAGAGGTGTAAAAAGGGGCACGGCCTGCACCACCTCTCTGCAACGCAGAGCAGTGGCGCTTACTGGAAGCACCTGGTGGGCTAGTTGGCCCCCAGGGTCCCTCAGGATTGAAAGGGAATTATTTCCCCAACTTAAAACGCGCCAGGTGACGTGTACAAACACGCCCCCTCAGGCCCCGTCCCCTCCCTTCACCACTAGGTAAACGCGCCCTGTGGCCGTTCTGAGTTGAGAAATTAAGTCCCCTTGAATCCTAAGGGTCCCTAGGGTCAAACTAGCCCACTAGGTACCTCCAGTAAGCGCCACAGAGCTGCGTTGCATAGAGGTGTAAAAAGGGGCGTGGCCTCAGAACACCTGTCTGCAACACAGCTCCCTGGCGCATACTGGAGATACCTGTTGGGCTAGTTGGCCCTCAGGGACCCTCAGTATTGAAGGGGAATTAATTCCCCAACTTACAACTGGCCAGGGGGCATGTTTGCAGAGTGCTGCAAGGAGGGGGCGTGGCCTCCAGCGCGATGCCGGTCTTTTTCTAATTTACTGGCTCTGAGGACCCCATCCCCCAGGGCCTGCACCCTAATTTTTTTTGTTGAAAAAAATAAATTTGGCCCTCCCTAGGCCTTAATCAGCCCCGGGGACCCCAACCCCCGGGTCATAGGCTTTTTTTTCTATTCTTTAGGAGGGGGCTGCGTTGCCCCCTTCCTCAGGCCACTTATGGCCCTGGGGACCCCATCCCCCGGGGCCGGCCTTTGTTTTTTATTATTTTCAAAAAATATATATTTATAGAAACACCTAGGACATACTGGACAAACTGTATGTACCTATCACCATGACGATTTGCGTGATATTCATTAAAAGGCGCCTATGCATAGAATGAATCCACATGGAATGTATTTACACCGCTAGTGAAGCTCTGACGTGTCTGACGCCCTACCGTGCCTAATCCCGGCGCCCCCGCCGGTGGGTACTCTCCAAGTAGACACCCTTGTTGTTTATTTATATAAACATGGGTAGCAATTGACGGGCACATTTAATATACACGCACACCAAGCCATTCAAAGGGGATTCAACAAAAATTCGACCAAACTATGCAAGAAACCCCCCTCACGGTTAATAAAATCCACCGCTGGATGTGTAATACTTTTTATTTTACTCTCTGGAAAGGAGACGAACCTCACTTGAGAGTCACAGCGTGCTCCTGGCTGAGCCCAATGCTGTGTTACACCCACCAGTGCCCGCCGATTGCCTCACACCTCTGTGTTGTATTCCACCAGCTAGTGCGTATGCTATGACACTCTCTAGCCCACGTGCACTGTAACACCACCCCGTGAATATGGCATGCCACACTTGCCTTCGCACGGGTTATATTGCCCCATCTAACGTGCCTTCCTCGATGCCTATGTTATAACGCACAGTGCTATGCCATACATATTACAATCTGGGATCCATATCTTTGTCACAGTGCATATGCAGCGTCACACTCCCCAGCACATATTTTATATTACAACTTTAGAGACTAGTTAGGTTACACAACAATGCCCTGTGCATATTACACTCCAAGGCGCATATCGCATAACACGCGCTAGTGCTATCTCGCGCTCTCCAATGAATCTGTCATTGCGCACAATGTTTGCATATTATATTTCACACCCCGGTTCATCTTATATCACACTTTTTGGTGCATAGTTTATACCATATACTATATCTAGTTTTCATTTTCAATCGTGCTCTCAGGACTATGTTCTATATAACACTGCGTCCACCTACACTTTTCACGGGCATTACATTTTGCGATGGGGGTGGAGGGTCTGGGGTTGTTTCTGCCAAGTAAGCCCGGAGTCACAGTCACAAACGTCCTCTTCTTCCTGAATAAAAGTGAGATTATGCTGCATACTTGTTCATATTTTAAGTAGTTCGCACAGACACACATTTTAAAAACAATAAAGTTCCTAATGCCCACCTTCTCTGAACAGTTAGCTTGCTGCCCCATCCACCTCCTCCCTATCCTCTGTTGTCTGAATCCACGGACTAGCCTCCTCCCTCCTGCCATGCATGGTCTGATGTGCTGCCACTGCCCTCCATTTAGCATGATGCACCAGTCCACTCCTCCTGCCCTCCATTGCCCAATTCTATGGCCCATCATTGACCTCCTGCTTAGCCTCTGTGCATAGCTTGCTGCCCCTATTCTCCTCCCCCCTGCCCTCCGATGTCTTTGTGCATGCCCCTGCTCCATCCTTTTTGTCCACCATGTTCCATGGGCCTGCCACTCCTAGCTACTCTGAGAGTTCTGTTGAGCTGCCACTCCCCTCCCACCTGCCTAGCATTGTCAGATGACTGTAACCTGTCCCTGCCACCTCCACCCTACCTGTCCACATGCCATGCCCCTATCCCCTTCCTCCTGTCCTTCATGGTCCATTTTACTGCCACACCCTTCTGCCCACCCTGGTCTGTTGTGCTGCAACTGCTCCTCCTGCCTGCCCCGTGCGGTCTGTTGTGAGGCCCCTTCCCTGAACTCTCTTGTCTGTGCCCAGGTCCTGACCCTCCCTCTATCCTCCATGGTCCTTTGTGCATGCCCCTGCTTGCCCATCATAGCCATTGTGCTGCCACTAACCCTCCCTCTATCCTCCATGGTCCTTTGTGCATGCCCCTTCTTGCCCATCATAGCCATTGTGCTGCCACTAACCCTCCCGCTTGCCATGCATGGTCTTCTGTGCTGCCATGGCCCCTCCCACCTTCCCTGTGTGGTCAGCTAGCTGCCCTTGACCCACTCCTACCTTCCCTCCATGGTCTGTGTGTATGCCATCATAGTCTCATTGTTGCTCTCCATGGTGTGTCTTGTTTCTAGTGCCCATCCTGCCTGACCTCCATGGTCATCTTGCTGCTCCTGCCCTGCCCCCTTGCCCTCAGCCCTCTGTTTCCATGTGCAGACCCCTATGCCCTCCCTCCTGGCTTGTCTGTTCCATTGTAATGCCCCTGATCCATCCCTCCTGCCCTTTATGGTCTGTTAAGCTGCAGCTTTCTCTCCTGTCTGTCCATTATGGTCAGCTAGCTACCATTGCCTCTTTCCCCTCTGTTCTCTGTTGTCCATGTGCATGGTCCTGTCCCCTCCCTATTGCTTTCTGTGGATTGTTGTGCTGCACTCCCGTCCCGCATGCGCTGTGTGGTGTATTGTGCTGCTGCAAACCCTGATGCCTGCCCTGTAGGGTCCGTTTGGTGCTCCTCTCCATGTCCCTCCTTATCTCTGTTATCCGAGTCCATGTCCCTACCCCAATTCCTCCTGCCTACCATGATCTCAGGAACTACTGAACGGATGTACACCATTTAAGCAAAAGGCACGAGTCTGAACTGAGGACTACCTCTTTGCCAAATTTGGTGTAATTCCGTTCAGCGCTTCGGGCTGTAGCTGCGTCAACAGGTCCTATGGGAAAATGCATGGTGAAAACGTGTTTTGGGACCCCCCTTTTTTCTAGGCCCCCGCTTGACGAATCACCGTGAAATTTTTAGGATAGGAGCGGACCGGAGCTGGCCAAAAGTTTGGAAAATTTCGCGAAGATTCATCAATCGACGCCAACGTTATTCCAAATAGAATGTTGCGGATTTCCTATGGAAAATAGGTCCTAACTATAACTACCTACTGGCGACTGCCAGTAGGTAATATATGTATATATATATTCACAGAAAAAAACATAGGTTTCAGGAACGTTATAGTTAGTTGGAAATTTCACTCATACAAAACAATAGAAATTCCGGTGTTATAGTTAGTTCAGCTAACTATAACTCGTGCCCCTGCAATGCACTGCTGATGACGTCACATATTACATCATTCATGACATGTCCAGTGACATCACTGATGACATCACTGATAACATATCAAATGACATCACTGATGACATCACTGATGACATCATCCAGAGACTGTGTGTTTCCGTAAAGTTTAAATTTGTTTTATATATATGCCAAGCTGTGTTGAAGAATGAGTGGGTGTATGAGTGTCTGTATGGAGGATTTAGTAGGTACGTGATTAAATGTGTCTTTCTGAATGCATGGGTTAGTGACTAAACTGTGTGAAAGTCTGTATCAGTCAGTCTGTTGTTGTGTAAGCTGCTGCATGGGTTGGTGAGTAGCTGCAGGAGTGTCTATATGGGTTATTGATTGCTTGCCTGAGTATTTGTATGGCTGCCTGAGTGTGTGTGTGAGTAGGTGGGAGGTGTGTGACTCTAAGCATAGATGTGTGAGTGGTTGATTCTCTGGGTGTATGGGTTCAAGAGTGCATGTGGGAACAGCTGTAAGGGTGGGTGAGTGTGTGTATGGGTGTGTTGGTGAGTGAATGGATTTCTCAGTGGTACATGTGCAAGTAAGTACATATGTAAAAGGCAGTATATGTGGATGATGGTGTATATAAATAACTATATGTGAGAGTAAGTAATTGGGAGAATGGCTGCATGGATGAGTGTGTATTTTTAGCAGTGCTTCTATAAGAGTGTAATTATTTGTTAGTATCCATATGAATACGTGAGGTGGTGTCTGTATAACTGTATAGGTGAGTAAATGGAAGTATGATTGATTCTTTGCATCACTGACTAGGTGTGTGAGTAACTCTGGATATGTGGCAGTGTGTGAGTGTCTGTATAAGTGTATGAGTGCACATGATTGTGTTGTATTGATGAGTGACTGCATGTATGAGTGACTGTATGGGTGAATGAGTGGATGCATGTGTAGACCTAGGATCAGTCAGCGCATATTTAGCAACTGTTTTTTTGTCTATTTTTTCGAAAATGGTAGTCTGGATTTTAGAGTGGGTGTATCAAAGGTTATATTCAGATGTGAGGAGGTGCATCAGATTTTCACGTGGATGATGTCTTCATTGATGTCATCAGTGGCGTCATTTGAGATGTCATCAGTGATGTCATCAGTGATGTCACTGACCATGTCATGAATGATGTAATATGTGACGTCATCAGCAGTGCATTGCGGGGGCGCGAGTTATAGTTAGCTGAACTAACTATAACACCAGAATTTCTATGGTTTTGTCCGAGTGAAATGTCCAACTAACTATAACGTTCATGAAACCTATGATTTTTTCAGTGAATTTCCATGTTTATTTAAATGCTAATTTCTAACTATAATGTGCCTGAAAACTATGGTTTTTTCCTGTGAATTTCAAAGGTTTATTAAATGAAAATTTGTAAGTCTAATGTACCTCAAGCCTATGTTTTTTTTTGTTTTCTATACATGCATATATATATATTCACTTAAAAAACCATAGGTTTCACACATGTTATAGTTAGCTGGACATTTCCCTCGTAAAAAACCAATGAAATTCCGCCGTTATAGTTACTGCAGATAACTATAACTCGCGCGCCCGCAATCCACTGCTCATGACGTCACATATTACATCACTCATGACATGGTCAGTGGCATCACTCATGCATCACTGATGACATCATCCTTGTGATAGAGTGGCGGTCGCGCGAGTTATAGTTATCTGCACTAACTATAACGGGGGAATTTCATTGGTTTTTTACGAGGGAAATGTCCAGCTAACTATAACATGTGTGAAACCTATTTTTTTTAAGTGAATTTGAAAGGTTTTTTAAATGCTAATTCCTAACTATAACGTGTGTGAAACCTATGGTTTTTTTAAGTGAATATATATATATATATATATACATAGCAGGTACACCAGTTGAAGCTCCACTTCCGTAACAGATATTGATCCTAGCTTCCTAGGCTTGGTGAAGGCAAAGCAAGTGTGTTTTCTCAGCAGTTCCACCTTGAAAAACTATCTGAAATCCTTGGTGAATGTGAATGCATTGTTGATCTGCCGGAGCACAATCTGAAGTGAATGTGATGAGTGGGTTCCTTCTTGGCCTCTCCTGGTGAACGTAAAGTCCATGGTTCTCCCTTTAAAAGACTATGAGTAAGCAAAAGTGCATAATCACCTGGAGGCATCACCATTTTGGCCCAGCCCATCCCCCTCAGTAGTATGTAACTCACAGACCCATGCAGCCACTCACACACCCACTCACCCGCCCATTCCGCCACTCACACACCCACCTACAGATTTTATACCCACACATCCACTCACAGACCCATATAACTCCTCACACACCCACTCACAGACCCGAATACCCACTCACACACCCCCTCACAACGGTTACTGGTTACAGTTAGGAAATAAAATTTAAAAAACTTTCATAATTCACTAAAAGAACAAAGGTTACAGGGACGTTTTAGTTAGGAAATGGAATTAAAAAAACCTTAGAAATTCACTGAAAAAGTTATGTTTACAGAGACGTTACAGTTACGCTCAGTTTTCGCTCGTACACAACCATTTAAATTCAGCAGTTATTGCTACCTGAGCTAATTATAACTTTAGCCCCCACAATGCACTGCTTATTTCCTCACATACTACATCACTCATGACATGGTCAGTGGCATCCTTGATGATATCACAGATGACATCATCCACAGAACCACCCACACACCCACTCACTCCCCATACAACTTCTCATACACCCACTCACACAACCTCTCACATACCTCTTCACAGACCCACACAACTATGTAGTGAAGATTGCTATCTATATACGTACAATACTAAGTTAGCACAACCGCGTTAGATGTTAGAAAGCCATCTTGCCGCTTTTGCTGCTTTTGCACACGACACTGTAGTCACATGTTATTAATTGAGAAATGCTTTCTCGACTTTGCTTCACATGAGAACTGTCTGTTGTTCACATCCCTAACAGTGAGCAGCGACCTTGGTCTGAACATTGTGTAAAGAAACAGTCTGGGTCGCTAGACGGTGCATGTTGTTGGGTTCAGGTTGATCGGCCCACTATTTAGCCATAATTCGCACGCAGCTGCAAATACCTGAAAGTCAAGTGCTTTTAATATTGCAGGCAGCATGCTTTAGACACATTCGGAAGAAGAGCTTTCCCAGGAGCAGAGTCTAGCTGATCCTGTGATGTGATTCCACTAAGCTGATCTTTACGGTATGGGGTTCCCCATTCAAGCCTAGAGACCTTTTATTAGTCTAATAATAACAATATTAGTTTACTAGCGAAAGGAAGGTGGCTGTCATCCACTGTCATTTTATTATGATTACTCCTTTCATCTCCTATGGTATTGTAACTATGCTGATGGTTTTGATCTTAATCATTTGTCTGCTTATGTTAGCCAAAATACTGCATCTTAGGACACGAGGTTTATAAAATAAACTCTTTAAACTTTACCGTGTCTCTGTTTATTCTCTTGTGGACTGATATGAGAATAATTACGAACAGGTATTTCTGATTCCCACCATTCCTGAGAATACCCTAAGTCGCTTGTTCTGGGTTGTCTATACATTGGGACCGCCGAGATAAAACTCGGATAACGAATGGGACACTGATGCTGGTCAGATAAGAGGTTCTGGGTTCTGAGGTGAGTTTTTGGTACACCACAATTTACTGAGGTCCTAGTTTCCTCTGCATAGTTCTGTGCATAAGCAGAATCCCTGCAACATGGCGCACCTAACGTTTTGTCGATTGATTTGAAACACCTTAGTAGTGCTTATATTAGTCCACAACACCCTCACTCTGGTTTCCGGTTAACGGGAGTGACGGTTTAACCTACCTGTGTTTCGACTAATAGGTTCTTTCAAGCTTGATCATTAAAAAGGTTATTTTTTACTGAACCCCAGTGCTACTGTTGATATCGTTGTTACTCTTTAGTGTGTCCCTATGGCGGTTGATATAGCCGCACATAGTCGTACACCTCTGCGCCGTCATTTGACGACGTATGGGGTGCTGGGTGATGGGATGGCTGTTATTTTTGTGGTGAGCGCTGATGCGTCTTACCCATATGAGTTGTTTTACTCTTGGGTGACTTTTCCGGCGGTGGAGGACGATGATACGTTTCATTCCTTTACTCCCATGCAGCTACCTGCGGTCTATACACCGTATAGGACACAAGAAATTCCTATGTCTGCCTGGCAGCATACCATTTGGTTTAATGGCACCCTTCCCCATGCGGTTGCACCGGATAGAATGGGCCCGTTGTCTATTGCAGGGGCCACATGGCCGGTGCTGGCCGGATTTACGCCTCATCCCCGCTATCTCACGGTGGCGGTGGCTGAGTTGCGGGTACTACACACAGCCCTGATAACAGTTCATAGGGCTTTAATGCAGTACATGTCACGCAACGTGCAGGTGGGGGCAACCAACGGACCACCATGCGGTGGTTATTAATCCTGTTATGGTTAATTCGGTGATGGGCAAGCGCCCCCAAAATAAGGATGATTTTCCTTATTGGCTTGCTGAGAAATTTGACCAACTGGAGGCGGTTTTTCCGCATACCACTCCTGTGGAGAAACACAGGATTCTCACCATTAGTTTGCCGAAAAACATGGTCCCAGATATGGCCGATTGCACAAACTGGGGCAAGGTCTTTGCCGCGACCTACTCAAAGTGCTTCGGCACTCCGTCTATGTCTGTACTACCCTCCGTCATTAAACGTGTTCAAGAGAATCACGGAGCGGAGGCTGCTGTTGAATTAGGAATGAGGCTTGTCGGAGTGTTCGATGTGGTGGCTTCCATGGTAATGGGCAACCTCAAAGGCGATGCCATGCAGTTCCAAGTAGCTAATAAGCTGGACCGCGTGGATGAACTCGACAGGCCTAAGGAGTTCGCTAAAATAATTGCGCAAGCCTATAGGACCGTGGGCCGTAGTGCCTTGGGTGTTAAACCAACTTTGGTAGTTCCTGATATAGTACAGCAAACTAAGGTGAGCTCGTCTACTAAAGACGAACGCCCAAATTTTCCTAAACAAAGTTGGCGAGCAAAGAAACAGGGGAAGCAGCAACAGAAACAGGGGTCTCGTCCTGCCTCGCTCGTGCAGTCATCTAGTGAACGCACATATGATCTGCACGATCGATCTCGTATTAAGATAGATTTCAGGTTTCTGAACAACGCTCTCCTCGTTCTTCACAGGAAACATCAGCTTCACAATCTGGTGGCGGAGACCGTGGTAAAGGAAGGGGTGCCCAAAGTCGTGAGCAACCCCGTCAGACTGACGGCAAAGGCAAGCAGGACGAGTCTGCACGTCAACGACCCCCGTTTCAGAAGAAGAAAGTTGCTGCGCTAACAGCGAGGTATGCCACAGATGGTGCGGACGCAGCTTCAGAACCTGACATGGGCTCTAACGCTGCTCGACAGCGCGGCGGAAGTTACAGTAGTGCGACAAGCACTGCATCCATATCTGGTGGCGACAGCAACTGATACATTCATAACTGTAGAAACTGCTGACACTAGAGTGGCTCCCCCTGACAGACTATATAATATAGTCCTTTTAATTGAAGGTGACATACAACGCACGATTAAAGGAATTTTTTGGATAATCTGACCTCTTCCTATGATATTCTATTGGCAGAGGCTGATTGGCCCCCGGCTTTCGTTTTAGATGCTCCTAGAGGGGAGGAGGTGATCCTCCCGTCCTTTGCGCACACAGTGCCAAAGGACCAAGCTAAGAAGTTCGCCGAGGAGTGGGCTCTGGTGCTTGCACCTGCGTTGTATCGTAATCAGGTAGGCTGGGATAAATTGTCCCCCAGCCATGAAATTCCATTGCGGTCCACGCCCCAGTCACAACCCCAATATCCCATGCGTCGCAAAGCAAGACCTCATGTCACGGCTATCCTTGAACAAATGGAATATCAAGGTGTAATTGAAACATGTGTGTCACCAATGAATAATCCTTTATTCACTGTGACGAAGCCTGACGGGTCGTACCGCCTGGTTTTGGATTACCGGCATTTAAACTCTCATTGCCGGACATGCGCAGTACAGAATACCCACAGTTCGGCTCTCGTCGATAGTCTCGTGAGAAAACGGTTTAAAACCAGACTTTGCATTTCCAATGGCTTTTACAGCCATAACCTGTCCTCTCTTAGTAGTGAGTGGACGGCATTTACCTCAGGTGGCAAACAAAAACATTTCAAAAGATTACCAATGGGCTATAAGAACAGCCCTGGAGTCTTTGCCGCTCGTGTAGTCTCTCTGTTAGAGAGCATAGACCCTGACGCGTACTTGTATGTGGATGATATTTATCTCACAGATGACGAGTTGTGGCCGCATCTGTGTCGCGTTGATCGCATTATTGTTTTGTTTGCAGACTATGGTTACAAATTCAACTTTGCGAAGTCTCACATTGCGGAATATACAGTGTTGTTTTTGGGCTACGAACTCAACAATGAAGGTCGAGGATTGGCTTCGCACTTCCTAGAGAAATGCGCATGCCTATGTGCTCCTACGACACTGAAGAAATAACAATCTCTGCTGGGCTTTCTGAATTTTGGTAGAACGTACATTCCTGATTATGCCCAGCGTATCAAGTCGCTTTATGCCTTGGTACAACCTACTTTTTACAAATCATGCTGGCTGCCGGAGCATTCAGCTATATTGCAATCTTTGCAAGCTGACCTTCTTGTTTCAAAATACTTACTGACGCGTGATAACCACACTAACCTGGTCATAAGAATTGTGCCAGGCGCAGTGGGTTTCACGTACTTAACGTTCAATGAGGGCGACACCGTCCCCATTGCCTACAAATCACACCTGTACACTTCGGCTGAACTGCGATTTTCCGCTGTCGAGAAAGTTCTGATGGTAGTGCAGATGGCGATTCTGAAAGAACGAGCGCTATCGCAAGGTAAACGCATGTTGGTGGTAACACCATATCCTGCCCTTGAGGTGGTGACGAAAGCAAGTGTACCTAATTCTACGGCCTTGCATCCAAGGTGGATACAATGGGCCACTTCCTTGACATCGCCCGACGTCACATATATCTTTGACGCGGCTCTACAGACTCAGGAGTTCTTGCAGTATGAATTCATTCATCCAGCTCCTCTGTCTTTGCGCCCGCTCGAGGATTACCATTGTGTCATTTACACTGACGGTTCTGCGCAACCGTCTACTCGATCGAAGCATGCCTATTCAGCGGCCTGCGCAATTGTGGTCGGTACTTTTGTGAATGGTGAATTCCAATCCGATGTTGTGCATACGCAGTCATTGGGTGATTGCACCCCACAGTTGGCGGAGCTTCATACTCTGGTGCTTGCACTGGAGTTTGCTGATCCTCGAGTCACTACTCTTATAGTGAGTGACTCATTTTATTGTGTACAATCTTACAACAACAATCTACATTTTTGGTCTCGAAATGACTATCGTGATTCCAAAGGTAGCACAATTAAGCATAAAACGCTTTGGGTTCGAGTGGCAGAACTTAAAGAACATATGCCTCTTGTGAATGTTATTCACACTCTTGGTCACCAACAGGTTGGTGTCCATGCTGACGGCAACAGCTTAGCTGACGAGGCAGCAAAAACAGCAGTGGCGACATACTTAGTAGCAGCAGTTACAAGATCAGAAAGTAAGATCGATGATGACATCTTGGCAGCTATTGCTGCTACTGAGAAGGGAACAAAATATCCATGAGGTTTCCCTTCTCGTTACCATTATCGCTTAAGTCCTGATAACGTCCCATTAGTGAGGATTAACGACGTTGGTGACAGATTGATTCCCAACGCGGACTGCAGACCATCTTTGATATTAGCGGCTCACGAGGGCATGGCGTTCGCGCATGCCGGCGTTGCAGCTACTGTATCTCTGTTACAACAATGTTACTGGTGGTGCGGTTTATATAAACAAGCTTGCGCTTATGTTCTTAATTGTGACATTTGCCAGCAGATAAAACCTTCCACTGCGGCGCGCCCACCACAAACTCAGTTGTACATATCTAATAAACCACTGGGTTGTGTTTATTTAGATCATTGCGGTCCATTTACCTCTGATACTGCGTACAAATACATCTTGGTTGCAGTGGATTCGTGCACACGTTTTCTGTGGGTGTGGCCACAAAGGAGTGCTGATGCTGTCATCAAGGATTTGCGTGTCTTTGTTGGAAGTTTTGCATGTGGTACCTTTCATTCTGATCAGGGCCCTGCGTTCGCCTCTAAGGCATACAAAGAAGCCATGAGAAATTTGGGGATCCAAGTCAAATTTTCGTCTCCATACCGACCTGAGGGTAATAGTGTGGTGGAGCGAATGAACCGTGACTTAAAGTAATCTTTGACAGCCAGGGTTTTAGGTACTGGCCGGAACTGGCTAGCCCACTTGTATGACGTGCAACGTGCACTTAATAATCTCCCTAGAAGGTCTCTGGGTGGGCGGCCCCCATACATGATGCTCTTTGGCATACGAATGTTTGTCCCGGACCTTGATGGTCTAGACATGGCGGCGTCAGCCGCACCCTTTGGCGTAGATGATCACTGTGCTGTATTGCAGAATCTACAAGAAGCCAGAGACAGTCTAGCGAAGGAACACGTACCCTCCACATCTGATGCTGCGCTTCAGATTCCGGTAGTCGGCTGGCTACCTCGAGTTGGTGATCTGGTCCGTGAGAAGGTGGAGAACAAGAAGGAGTTCGGCCCCTCTTATCGTGCACCAGTTCCGGTGCTTCGAGTACAGGGTACACGTACAGTCATTTTACCTCCACTTCCTGGTCGCAAGGATAACAGGTACATCTCTATTGACAATGTCAAGCTACAGCAAGTGGCCAATTCTTCTTAGTATGACACCAGCGGTTTCTTGCCCTTCGATGCTGAGAAATTCTGTTATGGCCCCAGCTTCTACCACCTTGCCTGATGTTGCCGTCAAGATGCATACAGTTACTGGTCCTTTATTGCCACCGACAGCTGGTGGTCTACCTGAAGATATTGAGTATGCTTATCCTGCGGATGTCCCGTTGCCTGTTTTACAATCCACCACAATTACCCAGTTGCGCTACTCCTTTGACACTAATTCAATGACTTCCATTGCCCCATCAAAAGCTTCGATTTTTGTTGCCTGGTTCAAAAGACATTTTTTAATTCCCCCTTGGACTTACATTTGGCTGGTGCTCATATGTATTTTTTTGTTTATGTCCATTGGCTTTGTGGTAGTGTTTTTTAGACTTATCAATGGACACTACCTGAAAGAAAGGTCTACAATTAGACTAATTGATGGAACTTTGGCCCCCCACTCCTCATCACATATTATGAAAAGGGACAAGACTTTTGTGAACATTACTGCCTGGCCTGTACGTGATGGGATCGCTTGGGATGCTGTGAAATTTCAAATTCATGGCCCCACTGAAGTAATCAATGTGCCAAATGTATTTCGTGTTTCTATGGGTGATTTAGTTAAGCAAAACATCCACTCGGATGACTGGGATGTTCAAGCAATAGAAGCACTGTTTTCTGATTTGAAATATTACGCTGCATTTGATGCTGAGGATTTGTATTTAGATACTGCTAATTATGATGAGCAATTCTGCTATCAACATTATGGCACACATTTCCTACACAAAGCAAATACGTTTCGAAATTTTGTAAATTATACACAATGGGAACACTGTCCAGCCCCTAGGCAGGGCAGCTCAACCACGTTAGTGGACAAATTCACATATTTTTCTGATTTCAGTGTGTCGAATCTGGCCTCCTTTTATTTTAAGGTGGCGGCTGAGTCTGCTTCTAAAGTTAGACTGACACACACCAAATAGTTGTATTCCAAGTCCTTCATGGACAATTTGGCAATCGGAGGCTATGATCTGTGGAAAGCTCCTATCGATCTTAAATCGGTTTGGGGTTCCAAACCGTGGCAGGTACAGGGAACAGAAGCCTTGCATCGTGCCTGCCTCATCCCGAACCACATGTTATTTTTGAATTCGTCAATTTTTCAGACCACCTGTTTTGGATTGGCTACTTCTAAAAAATTCAATTCTCCCTCCACTCCGAGTCTGGGTGCTTATCCTAATTGGGATAATCATACGGATCTGTCCCTTGCTACGTTGCAGTCATACATTTCCAACACATCCTTCAATATTTCTGAATTGAATCCGGAAGGGTGGTTGGTATGGCAAACGAGCTCAGATTTCTGTCAACATCGGTTTCTGGATTTAGCACCGGGGTATACACAGGTTCGTGTAGACCCCCGTTTTGAATCTTCTCATACTGTAACTACCTACTCAGTAGGGAAGTTATGCCAGTCTTGGCTGCAACATTCCTCCTTAGCATCTGTTAAACTTCATTTATCACAATTGAACGACAAAATAGATTTGAATGATTTTGTTAAGGGTCCTGCGGTTGGCAGGTCCAAAAGATGGGTATATGCTGTTTACAACGAAGTTTGGAAGCTATCACAGATTGAAGCTGCATCCAGGCTAGGAGCTATTGATCAAGCCAATATGGAGAAGGTATTGGCTGTAATAGATATTAGCATTAACACTAGGCCTGGGCGGTAAATTCCGTTCCGCTCGCGGAATTTGCAGAATTTCGGTAATTTCGCGTTCCGCGGAGAACGCGAAATTGGCCAAAATTCTGTTTTCCGCGACTTCGCGAAATTTTTTCTTGTTCGCGTTCTCAAAATGCGTGTTCGCGAGATATTTCTCCCCGAGCACGCAAATAGCAACTGTGAACAGGAAAAAAGCATCGCGAACAAGCAATTACGCGTGCTCGCGGAATGTCTGCATGTTCGCGGACATTTTTACCGTTTCGCGGAGATTTGCGTAACGCGATTACGCAAATTCCGCCCACCCCTAATTAACACCCTGTCTTCCAGAATTTATACCTTAGATAATATTGTTTCGTCTGTGGTAGACATTGTGCAGGATGATTTGTCTGTATTGTATCATGGTCAAAATCAATTGCGTTCCATTATGCAGTTTGCATGGACTTTGCAAACGTTAAAGGCTGGGAAAGTCCCTTGGGATTACATGAATACTTCATCTTTGTTCCTCCCTTTTAATTTAACTGCAAAACAACAGTTCATGTCCATGAAAGATGCGACATACTCATTGCTACACATTGAAAAATTAGAACCTTTACCTTTCTCTGTTGCCGAATTAAACTCCGCTGTGTGGCTTATCCACGGGTTGATCACATTACCATTCCCCCTGTTTAAGTTCAGTTCGTGCATGAAACATTATGCCCTTGGCAGA
The DNA here is from genome assembly GCF_964204655.1 of Triturus cristatus. Classification (NCBI taxonomy): domain Eukaryota; kingdom Metazoa; phylum Chordata; class Amphibia; order Caudata; family Salamandridae; genus Triturus; species Triturus cristatus. The sequence goes on along the minus strand of NC_140588.1, from coordinate 395,307,323 downwards.
TATGAAAAACTTGGTACTGCCTTCCTGCACGAAGTTTGGTCACTCCCATTCACGTATAGATGCGTGAGGGATGGAAAAGAGGTTTACTTAAAAGGTGAAGAGTGCACTTCCACTCCAGATCACTCTGTGGTATGTCGGCACATTCTTTTTTTTTTTTTTTTTTTTTTTAATTTTTTATTGAGATCAGGACAGGAGAACGGGACAGCATATAATAATTAGAGTTACAGGCAGTTAAACAAATTGATCAAATCAAACAGGCAATTCAAAGAAGAGCATGTACATACAGATCAGCAATCGTATCAACTTTATCCAAATCAACTCAGTGACAGAACACAAAGAAAGAGAGAGAGAGAAAAAAAAAAAAAAAAAAAGAAGTGTTTTTATATGTACATCAATCTTTACTTAGAGTTGAGGCGCCCCAGATTCTATTAGTTTTTTGAAGAAATTTGTGACCTCTGATCTTAGCTAGAGAAGTTTCCATGGTGTGGATTTCTTTGACAAGAAGCCACCACTCCATCACGTGTGGAGGGTTGCAAGAGATCCAAGTCCTAGCGATAGTAAGTCTGGCACAACCAATCAAAATATTAATAAGATCAGTTTGTGAGGCTAGAGATGGATGATTCAGCAGGGGGATGCCAAGCAAAACATTAGCCAAGCTTATTATAATTGGTTGTGTCAAAATCTGCGTGATACCCTGGCTAACTTTAGACCAAAATTCAGTAAGTCGGGGACACGTGAACATCATGTGTTCAAGATTAGCAGCTAACAGGTCGCATTTGGGGCACCTTGTCCGTTCGCTACTGGAACTATTACTAGACCATTTTGAGATTTTTTCCGGAGTGTAATATAACTGAAATATCGTTTTATACTGTTGTAAACGTAAGCTGGAAGACTGGACCGAGCGATTAAAACTAATTAGTGAAGATGATATCTGGTTAGCTGAGATATTCAAGCCCAAACGGGAGCTCCATTTGTCCGCAATATTCCCGCAGTCGTCCGATTTGAACGATGTAAATACTTTATAGCCTAAACTAATGAGTGATCTAACCTTAGCAGTATAGAAGCAATTCCATATATCTGAATCTTCGATTTTAAGTAGCTTTATTTTGCGTATTAAGTAATCATGTATCTGAATATATTTAAACTGTGCAGCTGAAGGTAATTTGAAGATTACTCTTAGTGTCTCGAAGGCCAATAATCCATCATTACCATAGAGATCTCCGAGTGTTTCAATTCCGGCAACTTTCCACTTGTGAAATATACCATCATGAAATATGTCCGGAAGACCGGGGTTAGCCAATAGAGGCAATTGAGGATGGAACAAAGACGTATTGCATTTGGCTAAAATTCTGTTTTCCGCGACTTCGCAAAATTTTTTCTTGTTCGCGTTCTCAAAATGCGTGTTCGCGAGATATTTCTCCCCGAGCACACAAATAGCAACTGTGAACAGGAAAAAAGCATCGCGAACAAGCAATTACGCGTGCTCGCGGAATGTCTGCATGTTCGCGGACATTTTTACCGTTTCGCGGAGATTTGCGTAACGCGATTACGCAAATTCCGCCCACCCCTAATTAACACCCTGTCTTCCAGAATTTATACCTTAGATAATATTGTTTCGTCTGTGGTAGACATTGTGCAGGATGATTTGTCTGTATTGTATCATGGTCAAAATCAATTGCGTTCCATTATGCAGTTTGCATGGACTTTGCAAACGTTAAAGGCTGGGAAAGTCCCTTGGGATTACATGAATACTTCATCTTTGTTCCTCCCTTTTAATTTAACTGCAAAACAACAGTTCATGTCCATGAAAGATGCGACATACTCATTGCTACACATTGAAAAATTAGAACCTTTACCTTTCTCTGTTGCCGAATTAAACTCCGCTGTGTGGCTTATCCACGGGTTGATCACATTACCATTCCCCCTGTTTAAGTTCAGTTCGTGCATGAAACATTATGCCCTTGGCAGATATGAAAAACTTGGTACTGCCTTCCTGCACGAAGTTTGGTCACTCCCATTCACGTATAGATGCGTGAGGGATGGAAAAGAGGTTTACTTAAAAGGTCACTCTGTGGTATGTCGGCACATTCAATTACATGGTGCATGTAATGTGCACGCTCCTAATTTAGCTTGCGTCCTGAAAGGGATTCCGGTGCCAGTTATAACACCATCTTTTACGCTGCTTGCTAACGGTAGTTATTTGCTATTAAATAATGAAGCTTGCTGTGGGATGTTAGTGGGAATTCCCTACATAGTGACTGTATCACAGAGAGTAGTCTGCTGTAATAACGTCCTTTTCCCACCCCCGCATGGATGGCTCGATGTATCCATCTGGCCTTCCATTCCAACCTTGAAAGCAGAGTTCAATAAGATGAGCAGAATAAGGGCTCTATTGTCTCAAAAAGAAGTCGCGTTGACTTCGTCCCGGGAAACATTTGTCCTTCACGTAGCAAATACGCGCACAGAGGTGCAAGCGCTTTTGAATACTGATCTCCCACTTCATTTTGGGGCCCTGATTCAGACTATCTTTAATGCCTCGTCAACAAGTGGCCTGGCTCATTTTTTTTAAATTGTGGTCTCCGGCCTTGTGACCTCCTTTCAAACTAGTTTTGGTGTGATCCTGGCATTTTTTCTTTCTATTTTTTCCAGCGTCTTCGGAGGTCTCCCTTTGCGTCTCGCCCTCGTAGCTGGGGTGCTTTTGTTGATCTGGGTACTACGCTATGGATGCACAACTTGCGTCACACTACAGCATGTCCCGGCTGCTCCATCTTCGTAACCGGATGCTTGAATACTATGGCACTTTACCACTGGCGACTTTAAGCATAGCCTATGGATTGTCCTTCCGGTTTCCCTACTTTACTTGTGTGCAGCCTGTCTTTCATTGCCTAGATTGTCCATTCCAATGGGCTCTGGATTTGTGCCTGTCAAACTCTGTGTCTCCTGCCCCAGATTATGATCGGCTAATGAGCCCCTTAGTGGCTCATGAGTTGGACTGTTTTGGCGTCAGGATTATGGCCTGTGGAGGAGCACATGGAGTCCTAGGGAATTGGGACATCGGAACGCCTGCAGCTGAATTCTTAGCGAGAAGTTATCTTGAAGAGTGGTGCTGGAGGCTCCGGTTGTCGAGGAACATGTGTGTTCCTTCCCCTTGCTGAACTGGATGGCAGATAATTTTGCAGTACGTCCCAATGATTTCCTCTTGGAAACTGTTGCAACTTATTGTGCTTATACCTTGATGGATTGACTTTTTCCCCCTTCATTTCATTGTACATCCATCGATTATATTTTTTTTCCCCTTTAAATGTTTTTTTTTTCAATCCTTTTTATTTTTTTCTGTTTTTTCTCTTCGAACTTTTCACTTACCTTATATGGACTTACAATTTATGCCCTTGGTTCCGTTCTATCAAACTTGAACTCTGCGTTCTTGCAAGTGCGCCCCTACTGGTTAGTGGTCCGATCAAGGGGGGGTGTAGTGAAGATTGCTATCTATATACGTACAATGCTAAGTTAACACAACCGCGTTAGATGTTAGAAAGCCATCTTGCCGCTTTTGCTGCTTTTGCACACGACACTGTAGTCACATGTTATTAATTGAGAAATGCTTGCTCGACTTTGCTTCACATGAGAACTGTCTGTTGTTCACATCCCTAACAGTGAGCAGCGACCTTGGTCTGAACATTGTGTAAAGAAACAGTCTGGGTCGCTAGACGGTACATGTTGTTGGGTTCAGGTTGATCGGCCCACTATTTAGTCATAACACGCACGCAGCTAAAAATACCTGAAAGTCGAGTGCTTTTAATATTGCAGGCAGCATGCTTTAGACACATTCGGAAGAAGAGCTTTCCCAGGAGCAGAGTCTAGCTGATCCTGTCATGTGATTCCACTAAGCTGATCTTTACAGTATGTGGTTCCCCATTCAAGCCTAGAGACCTTTTATTAGTCTAATAATAACAATATTAGTTTACTAGCGAAAGGAAGGTGGCTGTCATCCACTGTCATTTTATTATGATTACTCCTTTCATTTTCTATGGTATTGTAACTATGCTGATGGTTTTGATCTTAATCATTTGTCTGCTTATGTTAGCCAAAGTACTGCATCTTAGGACACAAGGTTTATAAAATAAACTCTTTAAACTTTACTGTGTCTCTGTTTATTCTGTTGTGGACTGATATGAGAATAATTACGAACAGGTATTTCTGATTCCCACCATTCCTGAGAATACCCTAAGTCGCTTGTTCTGGGTTGTCTATACATTGGGACCGCCGAGATAAAACTCGGATAACGAATGGGACACTGATGCTGGTCGGATAAGGGGTTCTGGGTTCTGAGGTGAGTTTTTGGTACACCACAATTCACTGAGGTCCTGGTTTCCTGTGCAAAGTTCTGTGCATAAGCAGAATCCCTGCAACAACTACTTATACACATACTCACTCACTCATACAGCCACTCACACAACCACTCACCAACCAATATAGCCACTCAGAGACCCATATAGCCACTCACGTACCCACAAAACCACTGACACACCCACTCACTGACCCACACAGCCCCATCCCACTCACACACACACACACATACAACCACTCACATACCCACTCACACACCCACACAGCCATGAATACAACCACTCACTCACCCATATAGCCATTCACACAGCCACTCACCCATACAGCCACTCACACATCCATTCACTCATCCACAAAACCACTTAAATGCCCATTTATGCATCAATACAAGTACTCACATGCTCACTCACTCACCTAGTCACTCAACTGTAGAGCCATTCTCACAGCCATTCAATCATCCATACAGCCACTCACCCACCCATACAGACATTGAAACACTCACTCATCAGTACAGCCATTCACACAGACACTCACTCACCCATTCAGCTATTCACACACCCACTTATTCACCCATACAACCACTCACACCCAATACAGCCACTCAGAAACCCACTCCCACACGGATACAGACAGCTGCAGGGCCGCTTAGATGACAAGTATTAGAAATGGTATCACTCATTAGCTGTACAAAAAGAATAGTAATTTGAGATATGCAGTAGCTTAGTATGTATCTTTAAGTCTCAGAAACACTTGCAAACACTTACATTCACTTGATGATATCATCAGTGATGCCATTTGAGATGTCATCAGTGTTGTAATCAGTTATGTCACTGACCATGTAATGAATGATGCAATATGTGAGGTCATAAGCAGTGCATTGCACAGACGTAAGTTATAGTTAGCTTAGGTAACTATAACTGCTGAATTTCAATTGTTTTGTATGAGTGAAGTCTGAGCCTAACAATAACATCCCTGTATCCTTTGTGGTAGTTGCCAATGGGTAGTTATAGTAAGGTCTGCATTTCCATAAGAAATGCCTTTCTGGGTTTGCTAATAACTTTGGCACCGTTTGACGAATTTACCAAAACTTTCTAAAAGAGGGCTCTTTTTTGCCAAGTTTCTTCAAGTAAAGTTTTGGGGTGATCCGTCAAGCAGGTGTGAAAGAAAGGGTGGTACCAAAATGTAAAACACCCACGCATTTTCCATATCGTTTTTTAAGAGTACAACCATAAAAACAGCTGAATGGAATTACACTAAATTTGACCTTAACCTAGGTTTTAGTTTCTAAAGCAAGCTTTTTTGTGATTTGGTGCAAATCTGTTCAGTAGTGTTTGGTAAATAACAGATCATAAATATTTGTAAAGCATTTGTAAATTTGGCTGGTTGGGTTTTACATACTCTTATGAGAGTTCCTCTAACCCAATTCTAAAAAATAGAGTGTTCTGACTGGCCTGGGGTCTTTGTTCTCTCGGGCCAACTCGCTACCATAGGAGCAAGACTAAGACTTCCGCGGGACTGTTCCATCTGCTTTACTGCCTTCAACATGGGAAAAAGATATATCAGCTGATGTCAGCCCTGGGGACCTGAATCCCTGGGTCCTAACACATTTTTAAACTGGGAGGGGGCATGGGGCCACCATCCCTGATTGACTTATGGACTCAGAAGGGGAGGGAGTCCTCCTAGTGCCCCTCCCTGACCTTATCCCCCGGGGTTTTTGTGAAGCAGTGTCCGGGGGCCCTGAATCCCCAGGACACTGTTAGTCTCCTACTTACTAGAGCGTGAGCATGGAGGCTACACTAATCCCATCGTTAGAAGCTAAAAATCTCCCGCCAGGCAGGATCAGAAGTTTTTTTTTGCTCCAATGGGCAGGAAATTGAGGATTGCTCCCCTGCCAGGAGCAGCAGATAAGCTGCCAGTGTCAAGGGAGCAAACAAGAGAAGCTGACTCACTGAGCACCAAGAAGGGTGCTGGGAGAGCTGGTGGGAACCTTGGACTTCCCCTACGGCCTCCATGGCAATGTGAAAGTGGGCTCCCAGTGCTACCTACATGAAAATGCAAAAGGAGAAAGCTGCGTGGAAGTGAGCTCCACAAGCTGCCTATAAGTAAATTAAAAAAAGGGGGAGTGGCCTGACAACATGGCCGGCTAGACATGTCTCTGTGCTGCTCCTGCCCCAACTGATCAAATCCTGTGTAATCCTTGCGTTATGGTGACCTTCGAGACTCGGACTGATAGTGGAACCGTCCCCTGCTTCCGTGGGTCCCGGTTGTGCTTTGCGACATCGGCTTGCAACCGGAGAACATAGCTACGGCCCGCTGGAGTCCCGTCAGAATCCTGATCCCAGATGATGGCGGCCGCCGTCCTGCCTTGAAAGCTCGGGAGTGAGGCGAGCTGGCCCAGACTCCCTGACGGACGGCGGAGTTGCCCGTGAATCCGGGTGGGTCCCTCTGATACTATTAGATGGCTAAGAGGCCCCAGACGGGGGTGACAGAGGCAAGTGTCAGCCACAGACGGTCCGATCGACGGAACACTGAAAGCCGGGGACGAGACCTAGGGAAGGCCGGTGTGGTGAGGCCTGCTTTACTCGAGCTGGAAGTGCCCGGGGAATTCTGCAAAGTGGCGGCCTCCGTGCAGCGGTGGCAGGATGAAGATCGCCGCAAACTGCCCCAGGCTGACTGACGAGCTGTGCAGAGGCCCGTGGAACTTGACGGACCCCGACGCCATTGCTGGACTGCAAGGAAGCCCCAGACAGGGGTGACAGACGTGAACGGCTAGACCAAAGGGTGGCTGGAAGCCGGGGAAGAGGCCTCGAAGAGGCCGGAGAGGTGAGGCCTGCTTTACTCGGACTGGAGATGCCTGGGGGGAATCTTTTTTGACAGGGCGGCCTCTGTGCGGCGATGACCAATGCAAACGGCCCCCAGGCTGCCTGATGTGCGGTGACAAAGCCCATGGACCCTGACGAGCCCCACCGGCATTACCAGACTGCTGAGAGGACACAGGAGGGGGGTAAGAGAGGAAGGTGATAGCCGCGTGCGGCCAAACCGACGATTGCTCTGACTAGAGGTGCCCGGAATGGCACGGGGGATGCCAGGCGGTCTGAATGACGGATAATAAGAGTGCTGGCCTGGGACTGAAGCACTAGAAACTGAGGCGAGGAGACTCCCCCATTATACACCGAATCCCACGGTGCTGTCGGGCCGGGAGGCGCAAAAGTGGCCTTGCAATACTCGCTCCGCGGATCGGGGGAAGATTAGGCCACCCGCGGTCTGGGGGAGGGGTATACAGTTTGCACTGAGAGGCAAAACAGGAGGAGAGGATCGGTGGTGCCGCATAGCTGTCCTGGACAGCGGAAGGGGTAAACTGTGTACTATTGAGGACACTGAAGCCGGGGGCTCCGTTTTGGAGGTGAGGTAGTACGCTCGGGCCCCCCACCGTGGACTAATCACAACATACCTGTTTTCCTGCCTAAGGGAACACCAGGAAGCACCCCCAGAAAGACACACAGGACATGGGGAAAGACCGACCCATCAGAGGCACCCAAACAAACAAAATTATGCAATGTACGGTTCCGGGACCGACTTCGGCGGACCGCCTCAGGACAGACCCAGAACAGGGAACACACCAGGGGGCAGTGGCCTGTGACAAGGCTGATATTTTGGAAGCAATTTGTGACTCCAGAGTGGCGTTGGAAACCAAAATGGACAGGATGGCAATGGACATCAACCATTTGCGCCTGGATCTCAGGAAGGTGGCAAATAGGGTTACCACTACAGAAGGGGACCTACACGCTCTGCAATCTGAGGTCCATCAGCTACGGGACACGGTAACAGCTCTCCAAGAACACACAACAAGACTGGAAGATAGGGCAGACGATGCTGAAGGGCGGTCCAGGAGGAACAATCTTCGGTTTTTGGGCTTTCCAGAAAAAGCGGAAGAACCGGCGGCAGACCTGTTCCTGGAAGACTGGATTGGCAAAACATTTCCAAACCTCAGGCTCTCCAAAATGTATGCGGTAGAGAGGGCTCACAGATCTCTTGGACCGCCGCTGAAACCAAGATCCCCGCCCAGAGCCATGATCGCCCGATTGTTTAATTTTAGAGACCGAGACGTGATCCAATTCGCACCAATGGTCCACCCAGATTCGAAAACCAAGGCATCCACATCTATCCAGACTATACGAAAAAGGTGCAAGACCTACGAAATGGCTTCCTGGGTGTAAAACACCGGCTGCGCAACCTTAGCATTAAATACAGCTTGGTGTTCTCAGCCAGGCTCCGAGTACGGCGACAAGATGCACTTCTTTGGTAACCCACTGGAGGCAACAGACTGGATGGACTCGCTGGGCTTGGCCGGCCAAGACCAAAACCACGGCTTGAAGGAACAGAAAAGGTGGAGTGGACGACAAAGGAACAGGCAGCGTCGCGAGGAGGAACAGCGACCGAGAGCCCGTGATCTGACAGATGGAGGACGTATCATGGTGGGACCCGATGGCACTCTCCTTACGAAATTGGAGGCGATTCCAACACAGAACCCGTTTGGTACAGGAAACACAGTCTGAGCTGTGGGGTGCCACCAGCCTGGTTGTTGAGGGTTCTGGAAACGGCTGAATTGCGGACTCGGAGCTGAGATCGAGGGGGTCTGGGTCAGAGACACTTTGAGTACTTGCTCTGCAACGAGGGGCACTTGACTTTACTGAGAGACTGGCACGGGAGGGCCCTGGGGCCCACATTTTGTTCTTGACTAGCCGGCTGTAGAGTGCTGAGGTCGCCCGGCTAGACCACTGGTCGGGCGGGGCCGCGCGGTACCAGTCAGTCCGTTGACTTTCAGAGTTTAGAGGGGGGATTTCCCGAGCTGGAAAAGTAAGTTCATTTATAATTGTTAATTTAAGTTGAGGGGTTGAATCAGGGGGTGGGTGGAACTTTGGGGCGGGGTTCTGAGTCCTCAGACCAGGATTGGGTTGTGAGAATGAAGTACCACTGCCTGTGGGTGGGGGAGGTTGGGTGTTTACGATTTGGTTTTGTCGGGCTTGCTGCCGGGTCTGGTGTTTATTGCACTGTCAGAGGTCGGAGACGAGCGCGTCATGGGAGGTTGCATTACAATACTATCGGGGGTCCCCCACACGATAATCGGGTGCTGCGACATCCATAGCGGCTGACACATGACAGGTGATACACAGAGATATAAACTAATAACCTGGAATGTCCGGGGGCTCAATAATAGGGTCAAGCGGATCTGGGTGGCAACCTATCTTAGATGCTATGGGATAAGTATAGCCCTGCTTCAGGAGACGCACCTGTGGGGAGATTGTCTTAAATATGTCCAACGCAGGTGGAGGGGTCAGTTTTTCGCTACTTCATACTCTGGGTTTGCCCGGGGGCACTGGTTTGGGTGGCACCAGGGGTTCCCTTTCAGGTTCTACACACTAAACAAGATCCTGAAGGAAGGTTTGTGATGGTGGAGGGGACTCTGGATGGGCGCAGTATATGCTTGGTAAATATTTATGTCCCGAATAATGATGATGGGGGGGTTTTAAGTCGAGTCTTAGGGCAGTTGGATCTGGATCCAGACACTGAATTGGTGGTTGTAGGATATTTTAATTGTTGCCTGGATGGGGAACTAGACAGACATCCCCCAAAATTGTATGCCAAACCCAAAGTCAGAGAAGCAATGGGCCAGATGCTTCAAAACTATGGCTTGTTGGACATATGGCGACACCGGAACCCTGAAATTCGAGTGTACTCGTGTTGCACACCTGCTGCCAATACCTATAGCAGACTAGACTACTTCTTTATTTAACAGACAGCGGTGCACCAGATAGCGTAGACGGAATACCTGGCCCGCTACTTGTCTGATCACTCCCCGCTCCTAATAACTTACTCACTGGGCCGACCAAGGTCTAAGATACCGCTGTGGAGGCTCAATATCGAAGCTTTTGGGGACCCGATCTACAAGGACGCCATATCGAACAGGCTGGAGGCCTATTTCGAGACGAACTGGGGCTCAGCCAGCACCAGGGCGGTCGAATGGGAAGCAATGAAGGTGGCGATACGGGGGGTTTGTATGTCCACAGAGGTGGGGGTTAAGAAAGTACTGGAGCGCAACCTATGCCAGCATGAGGAGCGCTTGGCGCACTGGAGAAGGAGCTGCCCAGGAACAAGGAGGGCTCGGCTGCATGAGAGGGAATGCGACAAAAAATAGGGGATATATGGAATTCAATTGGCAAATTCAACAGTAATGCGAGCAGACGCCGCTAGTATACAGAGGGAGATAAGGCGGGACGGCTACTAGCGTGCCTGATTCGGGCAGAGACTCAGCCCCTCCCGATCCTGGCTCTAAAAAATGACCGTGGCCATGTGGTAAATACGCAACACAGGATTAATAAAGCATTCTGGACCCATTTACAAAAAATATATTCCGAGCCCCCATCCCCAGGAGCCCCCGAGGTGATAGAGGCTTTTCTAGCGGAGGTGGAACTGTCGTGAATAGACTCGGAGAGACAGGAGGCCTTTGGAGCCCCCTTTCGCGGGGAGGAGATACGGGTGGCGTTCGCTCACTTGAAAACCTCTAAGTCTCCTGGGATGGATGGCATGGCGGCAGAACTCTATAAGGAATACGGAAGGGTCGTGATTCCCAAACTCCTAGATATCACGGGGGAGGCCAGCGAATGTGGACTGCTCCCTGACTCCATGAGGGAAGCACTGATAGTGATGATCCCTAAACCAGGGAGGGATCCCCTGCTTCCCAGTTCTTATAAGGCAATTTCAATGCTGAACGTGGACCTTAAAATCGTCAGCCAGGTGTTGGCCAATAGGCTCCTCCCATATCTTTGTGGCTGGTTCACGATGACCAGTCCGGGTTTATACCGGGCAGAAATATGCTGCGGAATATCCGCCGCCTCGCCAATGTTATGCAATCATTGGAGGGACGGGCCCAGCAGAGCACCTTAGTGTTCCTCGATATCGAACAAGTGTTCGACTCGATCAGGTAGGACTATCTATGTCAGGTACTTCTGAAAATTGGACTGGGTGTGGGGTTTGTAAATTGGGTAAAATTGCTCTATGGCTGTCCGGTGGCGAGGGTTCGCACGGAACTATGTGTATCGGACATAATACCCATAGCGAGGGGACGTGGAAAGGATGCCCCCTCTCCCCCTTGCTATCCGCCCTGGCAATGGAGCCATTGGCTTGCTACCTCCGTAGGGTACTTGAGGGACAGGGCATACGGGTAGGGGGGTCAGAGCATGTTGTGTCACTCTACGCCGACATCACGTTAATATATCTGAATCGGCCGACCCAATCCTTACCAACCTTGATCGCTGCACTGACGCAGTTTGCTGCCGCCTCTGGGCTTTCCATTAACAAAACTAAATCTCAGCTTTACGCGATTGGGCCGGAGAGTGAATGGAGGGGAGCCCAGCGCCCAGTGATGGAACTCCCATGGGCAGGGGACACACTCCGATATCTGAGGATATGGCTCGGTAGGAATGAGGCCATTTTTTACCACCACAACATGGGGAGGATAATCCAGGGCCTTCGGGGTAGAATTGCCTTTTGGAACACACTGAAACTCTCCCTAATGGGGAAGATCGCCTTGATAAAGATGGTGGTCCTGCCTCGATGTCTCTATACAATGCATGGTTCCTTTTTTGAACTCCCGCACAGGGTATTCAGGGAGCTGGATGCACTCCTGGTCCTATTACGATGCTGGGTTAGCCTAGAGATCATGAAGCGCAGGTGGGGCAAGGGGGGTCTAGAGATCCCAGATTTAGAACTACATTACTTTGCATCGCAACTGCAGCATGCTATAGCCTGGTTGGACACGGATACCTCCTGGGAGAGGTCGCTGCTGGAAGGCGCATATGGGAACCAGCAGTTAGGAGCGCTTCTCTGGCGGGCGGGGGGTAGCGGGAACATAGTCCACCATTGGTGTGACTAGTAGCGGCAATATGGAACCGAGTGGTACGAAGACTAATCCAGGGACCGGCCATTTGCCCCGTAGGTGGACTTTTGGCTAATGCCTCCTTTTGCTCAAATAGACCAGATTATGTCGACAGACAAATGGAGAGATGGAGGCTGCCTGATGCTGTCTGACCTCTACCTGGACAATAAATGTATCACTTATCAGGATGCGGTGAACAACTTTGAGCTGGGATGGGGGCAGTTTCTGCACTATGCTAAAATAGCAGCAACGGCACGGCACTTGTGCCCCTCGTTTCCAGACGCTCCTGGGCACACTCACACCCTGGTTACTATGATCACCATGGTGGGGGGGCGGAAGTTTGTTACTCACCTCTACAGGGCATTGAGAGAAGATAAAAAGAATGCCCCCTTAAAAATAGAAGACAATTGGCAGCGGGTGTGTCCACAGGAGATCACACCACGAGACTGGGAAAAGATACACGAAAGTATAACATAATACATATGACCTATCTCTTACCAAGATGGCTTCAGGCCATCGATGGTTCCAGGGATCCACACTGCCCTAGATGCCGTAGCGCGCAGGTGGATTTTCCGCACATGGTGTGGACATGCCCAACGATCCAGACGTACTGGACGGCGGTCCTAGAGGACCTGACCAGGATAACAAGGTGGGCATGATTCCGCGGGATCCTGAACGCAAGACAAGTAGGCGGTTTCTGGTTCTGGGCCTCGTTATAGCCAAGAGGTGTATCGCGATTCATTGGTTAACCCGACAGGGGCCACTACTAGCGAAATGGAGGGCAGATCTGAGGGAGTGGGCACTGGCGGAAGAAGGGCATATGCATAACACCAGAAGAGATAACAAACTGCCCGAGGTGCTACTGGCGTGGGGAGCGATGATTCAGGAGATAACGGGACAGACCTCACAATCCACACAAGAAAGCTCAGAGCCGGTGCTTTCCATAGGGGGGACGGCCCCCAACCACAGGGGAGAGACACAAGGAGACCCAGCATAACCGATAAGATGCATAGACCTTCGTTATCCAGACCCAGCAGGGGGGGAGGGATGGGGTGGTATTGACGAGGGGAGTTTCAGTGGGGTGGGAAGGGTGGGGGGGAAGTTTAACTACAGTTGAGTTATAATGACGTTCATAAAAATGAAGAGAACAGTGAGGACGTAGAATCCTCTACAGACATGATTTTAGGCCCACTTGATGAAATGTATCATTGTTAATACGCTCACCACCTCGGCTGAGGTGGTCGAGATGTATGGCTGTTTTTGTACACTATCTGCTGATTCGGAGGAAAACCTAATAAAGATTTTGTTTTTTTTTAAAGTAAATTCAAAAAACAGACATGGTAGAGTGGGAGTGGGCTCCATGCGCTTTAAAATTAAAAAAGAAAAAATGAATGGGAGCATGGGCGTGGCCTCACCACGCTGCCTTAAAAATAAGAAAGCGCATAGCAGTGAATATGAAGGAGCAGTGCAACTGCTCATTTCATATTCACTGCTTCTGCCGGAGAGCAACACATAATACCCTGCAAGAACTTTATATAGTTCTTTTTAGTTCCTAATGGTGCTCCAAAATGAGATTTGGCACCATCATTCAGTTTTTTTAAATGTTGTGGGCAGTTGCAGGAAGTGCAGCAGTTACCCTCCAACATCAACAAAAACCAGTAAGTTTCCTGGGTCATTAAATCCATAACTAGAGGAGAAATTACTATATTTTTGTAAAGCATTCCTAGCTGGAGCCGTATGCTCTTCAGCTGGATTGCAAGGTTCTCTTGTGGTTGTTTTTGTGATTGCATGTTGTAGGCTGAAATATGTTTAAAAAAAAGTCTTAAAAACAGGTTGGTGCTTTTTTTAAACAATATGTTTTTGAGTCTTCTTTCTTTTAAAATATTTCAGTTCACGAAATGCAACAATAAAAACGAAGCTAAAAGAAGGCTTACAGACATGTTTTTTTATTCAAAACTTTATTAACATTTTTATAATAATCACTACCATTAAACACTGCATTGTGTGAATTAATGAAACATACATGTTATTAAAAAAAACTGCTGAGTTTTGGAGAAAAATTATAGATTTGTCTATGCTTACCCCTTGATAAAGCAAAAAGTTCCACTTTTTATATTTTGGTGCTTTGACTCTTTTTATATTTTGGTGCTTTGACTCTTTGACAAAGTTGATAAGTTTGCCTTTGTGTGCCCAGGACCTGCAAAACTAACTGGACAAGACCAGAAAGACGTGTGCTGCAGGGGGTAGGGAACTTGTAGGGAGTAGGGTGCAGAGCCTCACAAAGACCTGGCCATGCACCCAACCTCACACTGTACATAGCCATAAGCCAGATGCTGTGGGGTGGTAGGCCACTCACAGGGGTTTTGGTATAGGGTGTCGCCACAGTCCAGGCCCAGTGCAAACTGTTGTGCCACGCATGGCAGAAGGACATGTACCGCGTGGGGCGGCTTGCCTGCAAGGGGCTGGAGGCAGTGCCTGGCCATAGGTCAGGCCCTTCGACCTACCCAAAGCTGCGGTGGTGGAATGGCTCCCTGAGGTGGGTTAGACCCGACAGCCAGGCCCTACTGCCAACACTACACCGCGCATAGCATAAGGTGTGAGGTTGGCTTTACGCATGCTAATAAAGTACTGATTTACATTATAAAAAACAGAGCTTAAAGTGAACTTATTGTTATGAATTGTAAGTATATCTGACTTTCCATTTTTTTAAAAAACCTTGGTAATTCACTGAAAAAAACAATGGTTAAAGTAATGATATAGTTAAATGAAAATTTC
Organism: Triturus cristatus; assembly: GCF_964204655.1. Taxonomy (NCBI): domain Eukaryota; kingdom Metazoa; phylum Chordata; class Amphibia; order Caudata; family Salamandridae; genus Triturus; species Triturus cristatus. The sequence goes on along the minus strand of NC_140588.1, from coordinate 395,292,265 downwards.
AGTGACAACATGATGTTTTAAACTAACAAAATACACTGAAATTCACCAGTTATAGTTATTTCTAATATCTATACCCAGTGCCCTAAAGTAACTATAACTCATGACACATGGAAAGGTCCATGCACTGCTAATTACATCATTTATGACATGTTCTATATCATCATTGATAACATCACTGCAGCATCTGAAACTACATCATTGACAACAAGACTGTGCAAGGTGGACGGCAATTATCCTATTCTAAAATCTCAAAATATACAAAAATCGTCTTCACAATGTAAAAGGCCCAAACTAATTCCCTGTCTTTGATGCTAAATGCTCCCCCTTCCCAAGAAATTAGTGAACACTTCCACATTTTTTTGTTGAGAAGATTAAAGCCGTCAGGAAGGATTTCAGCTCCAGTGGCACTGTTCACAACTGAGTTGTCAATGTACTCATCAAACCAAGGTGTCTGTGTTTCTCCTTTCAGTACATGTGTTTGCTCTTGAGGCAATGTGTTATCATATTTTTTGATCTCTTCCAAATTAACCGAATTTTCAACATGATTGAGTGAACACCACTGAAATATTTGACACTGGATTGCTGAAACAGGTTTGTTTCGCGGTTGTTATACTCTGTTATATCTTATACACATAATGTTTTCAGGTTGCCCGGCTGTCTAACAAAAGTGGCTAAGTGCTCTTCAACACAGAGTTGCACTGCTGATGTTTTATTCATCTTATTTTAATCTAAAAAGTGTATTTCCTCTTTACGTTTACTTTCTATCATGTATAAGCATTCAGCACATTTCCTTCAGGGGATCTTTCCTTGTCTTTTTCTACTTCTAGACCCTTCGTCTGTCTTTCCTGTTGTCTATATCATTTATTGCTACTGTCATGGGTTATAATATCTCTAGGCTTAGTTCTTCTTGCTTTGCAGACGGACACAAAATTATTATACTTCCCATATTTCCAACGTTTTTGTCTTGTGCTGGACATGCCCCAGGATCTCGAAATGATAGCCCACATTTATAACATAACTTTGTTTCCAATGTATTTTCTTGACAGGTTCGTCATTTTATTTGTGGGTTCTTTTTGCTATTGTTTTCATTTGCTGCACTTGTTCTACAATTCTGTTTCTTCTTGTTTCCATGCCTGTTGCACGTGCTTCCACTCATTTTGTAATCTACATAGTTGTAGTATTTTCATCAAATGTATTGTTTTCTCCAACAATTTGACCCTGAATAACATCTGTAAATTACTTGTCATCTTATTGCCTTGTTAAACTTGTGAAAATAACAGAGTTGTCAGCTTGCGTAGTCGTGTTACAAATTCATCTGAAGACTCGTCCTGTTTTTGATATGCCATATTAAACATATACCTCTCACAATCAGAGTTTCTTTGTGGGTCCAATCTTTGTTTTAGGCATCTTACTATCCCTTTATTTGTCTTTTTGATCAGTAGGTTACGTTGCTGATACATTATCCACATCATCACCACTGGATTTAAAAACAGAATTAGTGCTTTTCATCCAATTTTAAAATCTGAGCACCGGTTTTCCCGTTTCCACCGATGTTTTGGGTTTCTGACTATTCAAATGGTGGAGATCTTCTGAACACTGTAGATGCTAAGCTTTTTTGTTCGTTGTGCCATCTGGTGGTACTGCATGAAATTATTTAATTAGATGGCCCCAAATCGGGTGTTGACATAATTTCTCTATTTATCACTTCTTCTTCTGACATGTTGTTTTTTTATTTGCACATATGTACCCTTCTTTTATTATTACTATTGGTTCTTAGGTGAACAATATATGCGTTTACTTTGAAATGGTAAAATGTTTCTTGCCCTTTAATCTTTATGATGACCTCAACTTTATGGATAAAAAATTGTTTTGAAGAAAATGTATGTGCTTGCCACCAAAACAGGCTGTATTTATAATGACCAGTCAATGCTAATCCTTGGTGAGCTTTCCTAATCTCACGAAATGTCTGCCACACTCTTTGTTGGGTTGTTTTCTATGGGCAGTTGTGCTTGAGTTCAGATGGTGAATAAGGTTGGGCTGAGAGATGATCCTTGAGGGAATCCACAGATGAAGTTTGTGGCATTTGACATGTAGGGTGGCATGCTTTCTGTAAGGAGCAGATCCAGAAAGGAGCAGAATCAGTTAAGGCCAGGTCCTTTGATGCCTATTTGGTCTGGACTTCTAATTAGGGTGGAGTAGAAGACCATGTTGAAAGCTACTGAGAGGTCGAGAAAGATGAGAACCACTGTTCCTCCTTGGTAGTGGATCATTGTGTTATCGCCTGTTGCTGCGATGAGGGTCGTCTTGGTGGTGTGATTGAGCCAGAGGCCTGATTGCATGGTGTCTAGAAGTTAGCGAGTGTCAAGGTAGTGAACAAATTGTTTGTTAATGGCTTTTTCGTGAATTAGTTTAGGGAGGTTAGTAAGGAGAACGGATAGTAGCTTTCTAGCTGAGGCTGCTGATTGTTTCTGTAGATTTGATGACCGTTACATGTTTCCAGGACTCTGGGAACGTCATGGTGATGATGGATATCTTCAGGATGCAGGTGAGTACTTTGTTGATTGGGAAGACGTCCTTATTGTAGATGTGATGGGAGCAGGGGCCTGTCGGTGCACCGAAGTGGATGGGCCCCACGGTGTTGGCTGTTTATTCTGTAGTGATTGGTTCCAAGGTCGTCAGGGTGTTCACATGATGGTTAGTGGGTAGGCTGGAAGCGAGGCTGCAGGGTTAAGTTTAGAGTCAAAGTTGCAGATGGTTATGATTTTTCTGCTGAGAAATCCTGAAAGACTATTTCATAGGTCTTGCAAGGAGGTGATGATGTTAGTGGTGGAAGCAGGTGTGGTGAACACTGACGATCGCAAAGATTTCTTTACAGCTATTGAAGTTCTTGTCTGTTCGCTCTTCTAGGGCCTTCTTTTTGATATCTATGATCTGCTTGTGGTAGCATCAAACTGCTGCTTTGTAAGTCTCCTTGCTCATTTCGTTGTAGTTCGTTCTCCATCTTCTTTCCAATTTTTTTTAGTTTTATTTGGTTGAGCAGAGTTCCTCTGCATACCAGCTGGTCTGGCTTCGGGTTCTTCTTTGGGTGTTGTGCTTGTGGCGTGCCAAGGAGTCGGTGAATCCTGTGATCCATTTGCCAAGCTGTTGTTTTTAGGTCGTCCATTGGGTTGGGCTGATTCCTGCACAGGGTGTGAACCAGTTAGCTTCTGAGATGCAGCTCCAGCTGGCAAGACTGGTGGTAAGGTGTTTAGTTTGGTGAGGGGTGTTGATTTGGAATTGGACAATGGCGTGGTCGGTCCAGGAGACATGCATGATAGCGGTGATTTTGAGATTGTTTATGGGTGGGTGATCGAGGTTGTGACCCGCAGAGTGTGTGGGCTCCACGACATATTGTCAGTCCGAGGTTTCCTAGGTGTTCGAGGAGGATGATGGAGCTGGGGTAATTTTTGTCTTTCAGGTGGACATTGAAGTCTCCTAGAAGGATGTAAGCTTTAAGTTCAAGTCATAGAATGAGGATGGCACGGAAGAGCTGAGGTTGTAAGGAGCAAAAGACACAAAGCAAAAAATTAAAGAAAGTCAAAAGAGCAAATGGTGAGAGGCAAAAGGGCAAAGAGTGAGAGTCTAAATAATAAAAAATGGGAGGCAAATTAGCAAAAGAATCAAAGAGTGAAAGGCACAGAAGAGCTAAGGGTGAAAGAGGCTAAATGTTACAAAGTGAAAGGCAAAAGAGTGAAGAGCAGAGCGAACAAGAGGCAGAAAGCACAGAGGCACAAGAGAGACAGTATGTGAGTGTCAGCCAGTGAATAGGCAGGAGCCTAAAGGTGCAGGAGCCGGATCCGTGAAGACCTAGACAGTTTGGAGGACTGGTCTCAGGTAAGTTCCGGGGGTAGTGTCTGGGCACCTGCTTCGTGGATACATGAACTTTAAACTGAGCACCTTCTTGGTGGCTAACTGAACTTCAAAGTGTTCAAAAAGTCGAGCCGCCTAACATAACATTGCAATGATTTGTGGATTTATGGAGCTAGTAATGAGCTAAAAACAGGATCGTTGGCAGGTAAAAACAGCACGAATTATATAACGGAGATACATATTCCTTGAGACATAACCTTGGGGTGAATGATGAAATAAAGTAGGTTATAAAGAAATCGGGGAAGGGTGGAAATTAAATCAGAGAAAACACATTAGACATGTAGACCCTACATGCATGGACTACTGGCTTTCCTGAATGACCTTGAACAACACGTATTATTCCCACTTCGATTTTCATTTCCACAAGTACTGTGCGTGGCTACACAATCGACATGTTAGTTTATGGAGGCGCTGTACAATCTCTGTGTCTTCATTACCGTCCTTCACGGTGCTGGGCCTGTAATTACGTGCATGCCCTCACAGGTGTGCCACATCCTGTGCGTGTGCTAGTTTTCGAGACCCTCTCAGAGGCTTTATCTGCGCGCGCAGCGTACCGAGAACATTCTTCTGAAAAACGCCCACATCAAAAGCAGCATTATACTAGGAAATGTAACAAAGCGCATCGTACCTCTTGACTTTGCAGGTACGTACAGTGTTCGAAAGATGTCTGCTCCACGCCTGCCTCTGTCGGCCAACATGAATAGCTGCTCCTGTAGGGAAACACATACTGGTCAGAATATTACGTGTAAGAAATGCACTCCGTGAATACATCAATCATATCTGTGCATGTCTTGCTCTCCTATTCTCCCGTTCACGTAAACGTTTCTGGTTCCTGGTTCATTTCGATGTGCAAACTGCCCTTGTTACCCTGGAGACACTCATCTGGCCCTGTCCACATCCCTACTAAGAGAGAATGTGTGAAAACAAATTGCAGCATTTGTCAAAAGTATATTCACGCATTAATGGAAAAATGCAGCCTGCTTCAGCCTAGTTTACTGCAGCCCTCTCTTCGTGGTCCTTAATGTATGTTTGCAGCATCATACCAGAGCCATATTTAGGTGGGATGTAAGTATTTGCAGACTGAGCTGTTTTTTTGGCAGCACAGGTTGTGATTACCGAGAACTATCACAATGAGTTGATAGAAACTACTAAAAATCTTAGAGCAGGAAGCAGAATGGAAAGATTCCTTTGCTTGGTATGCACTTACACGTCGTTGCGGGACGAGTTGCAAAGGCTGTCATGGCCGACAAACTGCCTCAGAAGGACGTGGGAAAGTTTTGCCGAATCAACTCCATCAGCACTGTGTAATGAAAGAAAAATGAAGACATTTAATTGTCACAGGATGGAATGCTATCCTGGCTTCCAATGATTAACAGAACACCTGGTTGTGTACATTTTGAAAAGAGTCCATAGTGTATTATACATTTTCCCATTGAGTGATAGTGTCTAAATCAATACAGTTACTAGTTTCGGTAGAACCAAATTTAGCGAATTATAATCCGGTAAATGTGTGGTTGAGGGCTCAGATTCGCTGCAGGGCCGGCTTTAGTGCTGGCGGCGCCCACTGCAACAATATTGTTGACCCTCCATATGACCTCCTCTCCGGATTCTCTCACTATCACCTGGCAAAAGTGACCCTCATCTCTCCATAGTCCCTCTCCCACATACATTTCATTTGTTTTAAAGAGCAGGTAAAGGGTGGCTTTACTAATGCACTCAGCTATCCAGATAAAATGCAGATCTGTTCTTTGCAGCAGGCATAATAGCCCTTTGCACTACTTTATGGAGTCAAAACTGCCACTATACAAAAGATCGCTCTCTCTAGCTGGAACGTTAATCACAAGTTTTATGACATTTTTATTGCTGCTTGAAAGCTGTATGCACAAATATCTCTGCAGCATGTGCTTTTAAAGAATACATTATTGCTAAACACAGCGCCCCCTTGAGGTCAGTGCCCCCCTCTTCAGGTCAGCGCCCAGTGCAGCCATACCAGTTCCACCCCCTAAAGCCGGACCTGGCCCCCAGCTGCTGCTACTTGTAACCAGTTTACAGAAAGCTTAAGAGCAGATGGAAGGTTTGATGTAGTTATGTATAGGGGAGTCGCTGAAGTTCCTAGTTTATGCTAAGCAGGTCTATGAAAATAATTTTTCTTTGGAAAAAGTTTAAATGAGATTGCAGACAGTGATTGAATATCAACAGGGTGCACGGGGTGCTTAAAAAATCTCTTGCAGGATGTCTGTGCACTGTGGTAAGCCTGGCACATGACAGAAAACCTAACCTGTGGACAGCCATGTGCGGTGGCATGATACAGGGATATAAGGCTTAAAATGGTCAAGATGACGTTTATCAATAGGCTCACATTATGCATACAAGGTTTTTATGAAAATCCCACAAAAGAGGTGAAATATAAAAGCAATTAGAGGAGATGATCTGGTGGCGGCTTCTCCATAATGGCGGAGGAACATTGCCCCACTCATCAGAGTAAGTGATAGAAAAAAAATGATAATGAAATAACATTTTATTTTTCTTTGACTGATTCTGACATGCTTGCAGAGCAGGGCTGGGTCATGACAGGCAGTTGATTGCACTTAGAAGTGCGCATGCATGTTTTGCCAGCCGTCCTAGACCGGCCAAACATACATGCATACTTCTATTTCTCCAACCCAGCTGTGTTCACAGCCGGGTTGGAGAAATGCAGCAGGCTGACAGGCAGTGTCTGAGTAGCAGAGCAGGCCGCTCAGACCAATTCTGGTGCTGCTCTTCTAGAGCAGCGCAATGATTGGCTGAGCAGCCTCTGCCTTCCCAGAGACTGCTAAGAGAGCTCTGAGGCTGGGACAGCAGTCGAAAGCAGCAGGGAAAACGTACATTTTAAAAAATATAATTTTTCCTTCCTCTTCCCCACACCTGCCCACCCATCTGTCCCCGGCCTCCCACTATTTTTCTGGCGGCCACCACTGGAGATGATGTCAAAATGGCGAACTTCCCAATGGTAAAAATTGATCTAATTTGAAGACTGATTTAGGGGTTTAAAAGCAAATGAATGTATTTTGCATTACCCATGTTCCTCATTTTCAGGGTACACGTTTTGTAACTCACATCAAGAATGTCTAGGAGACGCTTGGTGATATAACGAACACGCTCTCATTTGAGTCAGTCAAAAGATCTCCTTTGTGTATATTGCTGAGGATCTGTCAGACATTGTACATTCTGAACCTCCTCTATAAGCAAAGCCCAGTGGTAAATGAATACACCAACTCTAACACCCCAAAATTAAAAAGAAATAGTTTATCACTTTTACAGAGGCACCTGAGAAGCAATGTTGTGTGCATTATTCATTTGAAGAGACTACCACCGGTGTGGGTTAAAATATAGTTGTGCACAGCATAATGCTGCTTTGAGTCAGTGTGAGGAAGCAGGACCTGTTTGCAGTGTCCCCCCACTTTTTGCCCCCATTTTGACTACTAGGTGCTAGTTTCCTGATTCTGAATGTGCCCTGGGCTCTGCTAACCAGAGCCAGGGCCCATGCTCTGATTAAAAGTACATGGTGATTAGGTGTAATTATAAGTAGTACTGACAACCTACCTGTAAGTCCCTAGTATATGGTAGGGCATGTAAGTTAAATTGCCCAGTAAACCTAATGCACGTAAGTGTGCACTACTGTGGGGCCTGCTTTAATTTTCAAGGCCAGCCCTGCCTTGTAGGCTGCTTTTAACTTGAAATTACATGGAATAAAAGGTACTCTTAAAGTCTCAAAATAGAGCAGGGTGCCTTGTAATTATAAACTGAGACATTATAAAGCATGTTTTATATGCCCTGGTGAGGGAAAAATTACCTATTTCATTTTTACCCATTGTAACCCAATGGCTCCATAGGCTAACATTTGAATACTTTATTGGAATATGCCTTGTTATCCTGCAGTCCTTTTCCCCGCAGGGAATTACAACACAGTCGTTACAACGACCGCGTTGTAATTCCGCATACCATTACCCCGCACGTCGTAACAATGAGTTGTGGAGGGGGGGCGCTGGATGTTGGAATAGTCTAATTTACTATTCCAACTCCAGTCTGCGTGGACATTTGGGAAGGTGTTGGATTTTAAATACAACACCTTCTCCCCCCTCCACAAGTCGTTGTTCCGACTTGCTGGGTAATGGGATGCGGAATTAAAACGTGGTCGTTGTAACGACTGCATTGTAATTCCCTGCGGGAAAAAAGTTTTGTGGTAAAAGTTGTTTACCCTTTATTGAAGTGTAACTATTGAAAGAAAGGAGCTAAAAAAATCAATCAAGGTGTCATAATGATAGCTAGAATTAATACAACAACTTGCCACTGTCAGATTTATTATAACTATCACAGAAAATAAGTTCTAGAACTTTCTTTTCTGTAAGCCAAAATCCAGCCTTCCAGCAGCCTCTACCAGGTTGAGCCAAGCTGTCCTAATGAGATGTCAAGTGACCTGAGCTGGGACAAAGGATTTCCCGTGGGAGGAGAACTGAAACTGCAGAAGCAGAAAGCAAGATCGGTGTGGAGTGGCCAAACTTGTCTTTAAAAGGAGAATGACAATTTCAGACAGTAGAGGCTCAGCCCTACATCCTGCATTCCCAGCCACCCAGGAGCCCCTGTAATTAGCTTAGTGAAGGGGCTGGAAGGGGAGTATTAGAGAATCTTAGCCAAGCCAGTGGTTTGGCTTAATCACTTTTAACTCTTCAGGAGAGATTCTCTCCATTTTGGAAGAATAATGCTTTCTGGGACAAGAATATGCCATACATTGTAGGAAGTGATCATACCGGTTGGTGGCACCCTGCATCCCATTAGTCATGGGTGCCCCCCTGCTTGATTGACATCCAGGAACACTGAATAAATATTGGAGAGCTGCATAGCAACTCATATCCCTGCCTGCAAAAATCAAAAGAAGAAGGTCTGCCCTGCTCGACTTACTGTTAATCCCCTAGTACAGTGCACTGTTTGTGCCCAGGGCCTGTAAACCAAATGCTTCTAGTGGGCTTGCAGAACTGATTGTGCCACCCACACAAGCAGCCTTGAAAAAGGTTCTCAGATCTGCCATTGCAGTGTCTGTGTGCAGTTTGGTACTGCCATGTCGACATGGCAAGTGCACCCACTTGCCATGCCTTAACCCTCACTTTTATTACATGTGAGTCACCCCTAAGGTAGGCCCAAGGTACCCCTGTGGACAGGGTGCAGTGTATGTGAAAGGTAGGACATGTCCTGATGTGTGTGGCATGTCCTGATAGTGAATTACTGCCAATTTAGTTTATCACTATTGAAAGGCTGTCTGTCCCATAGGATAGAATTGGAGTTTATTTATAACATCTTATAAATATAACTTCCCATTGAGACGAGATAGAAAGATGGAGTTTAGTATGCCTGAACTCAGAATATAAAATGCATCTTTTAGTAAAGATGATTTTTATATTGTGTGTTAGAAAATACCACTTTTAGAAAGTGGGTATTTTCTTGCTTAGCCATACTGTGTGACTCTGCTGGTTTGTGGATTGACTGTCTGGCTTTGAATGGCAGGGACTGGGGATTTTCATTCTCTCAGACAGCCACCGGGGTGGGGGGGGGATGAGGTTGATGTGTGTACTGCCTTTCCTGGATGAGTCAGGGCTGGGCTGAATAGACCTGGGCTGCATAGGGGAGAGAGTCCTTTCACACCTGAATAGGCCTAGTCTGCTTGAGGCAATGCTGTCTCCACCTGTCTCCTGGGCAGCGGCACCAGAGAGGACAGAATTGGTTTTGGCAGGGCCAAGAGCTTCTCTGCCTCCAGAGAACAAAGGATTGTGTGCTATAAAGAGTGGGACCCAGACCCATGAACTTTAGATTACTGCTGAACTAAGGAACCTGCCAGGAAGAAGAACAGGGAAAGCTGGAGGAGGAATACTGCCCCTGTGCTGTGTGCTGTTGGGGTTGGCCTGCAGTGGTTGCTTCTGTCTTGGGTAGGGAAAGGACTGGACTGTGCTTTCATCATCCTGCTGTTAGAGTTTTCTCCAAGAGCTTGAAGTAGAGCTTGCCTCCTGTTGAAAGTCTCAGGGATAGAAAAAACGTCAAAGATTACTTCTGGGATTCAAGAGTAACCCTTGCCAAGGAGAAGAGCTGGAGACACTGAAAGAGAAGTACTGCCCCTTTGCTGGGTGCTGTCTGGGGTTAGCCTGCAGTGGCTGTTTCTGCCAAAGAAAGGATAAGGAATTTGCTGTGTGCTGTGTCCCCTGCTTGAGGAAAAGGGCTTGAAGTAGAGCTTGCCTCCTGTTCTGAAGTCTCAGGGACACAAAGACTTAACCCCCAGGCCCCCCCTGAACTCTTTTGCTGGGAGTTCTGACAGGCCAAGAGGTGCCTGCCAGTGTCCTGGGCCTCTGGAGGTTGTTTCTGGGGCTGGGAACTGAAGAAGAGCAAAGAAATGTGAACATCGATGCATCTCTAGGTTTCAACGCATCACAGCGGTGCGAGAGCAATTTCCGACACATCGCCGCAGCTGAAGGATCGAAGCAGCGCCTGCCCGCCTCTGAAATGTCTGCCGTGCAAAGAGTCCTGTGCACCAATCTCTGACGTCCGGGATCACCGCAATGACTCTGACGCAGGCCCTACTGTGTAAGAACCGACGCATCAAGGGGACGCGGCTGTAATTGTCGCAGCACATCCCGGATCGTCACGCATTGCATCAGGTGCCAGGTCTGTCTCATCACTGGGGGGATGCAGTAAGACGCTGACACATCACCTCCCCATGCAGTAAGAAACCAAAGGATCACCTCCCCACGCAGTAAGAAATCGACGCATCACCTCCTCTCCGGTAAGGAACTGACCCATCACCTCCCCTGTGCAGCAGTAAGGAATCAACGCATCATCTCCCCCGCAGCAAGGAACCGATGCATCACCTTCCCTGTATGTAAGGAACCGACGCATCACCTTCCCTGCGACTCTTTCTGCTTGTGGTTTTGACGCATCCAAGGTACTTTGTGTTGAAAGTGTTGCATACGCAATTTACTTTGAACAGAACTGTTTCTACCATTTGAAAGTCATATTTTTATTATTGAATTATGGATTTATGTCGTTTTGGTCTTGTTTGGTTTAGATAAAGATTACTTTGTTTTCTAAACTGGATTGTGTCCATTTATAGTGTTTTCACTGTATTACTGTATGTGTTCACAAATGCTTCCTCAATGCCTCTGAGATAAGCCTGTCTGCTCATGCCAAGCTACCAATGGGGAGAGCAGGGGTTATTTTACAAGTGTATCCCCCTTACCCTGACTAGGAAGGAGGGTCCCTACCTGGACAAAGGTACCTACCTCTGCCAACTAGACACCCCCATTTCTAACATGCACAATCTGGGAATACAGCATTAATGATTTTGTCTGGCTTCACACTGATTAAGGAGTGGGCTCCGTGACAGCAACAGGTTAGCAGAACTCACCTGCACAATCGACCCCAAGAGATCCCTAGCCTGGATTGCGTCCAGTGGACTTTTAAGGATTTCGTCAGTGGATTGTGGGAATTGTATGTGATCGAATTGTATGTAATCCCAACATCCCAAGGGCCATCTCATAGCTTCTAGACCCTTGGATTGGTGTTTTGGACACTTTGAACCCACAAGAGGAACTTCGGGAAGAAGTTCCAGAAGTTTGGAGAAGTTTAGAGCAACTTTAGTAAAAAGCTCCATAAATTGGCCAGGTGCATTGCAGGAGTTGTAGTCCCAGACCCCAAGTGGCAAACCAGAGCATCTGAACTCTTGGTTAGTACTTTGGACCACTTTCCTTTATCAAGAATCACTTCTGGAAGTAAATGTAAAGAACTTTTTATTTTATCCTGACCCAGCACGATCTTTTTTAATCCTTTGAGTGCTATTTGCTCCTAAGTGCTAGTTTTACTTTTAATCTTTAAACATTCATATCTCTGGTTCTCTACATTGGATTTTTATTGTTTTGGGGTCTATTTGTTAATAAAAATATAGCCTATTTTTACAGATTAGTGATCGATCTTTTACTTATTTCATGTATTGATGACTTTAAATGCTTTATTCACCAGTCTCCTATGTTAAGCCCACCTGCTCATTGCCAGCTACCAAAGGTTGAGCAAGGGAATAACTTATTGAGACCTTGACTGAGCCTTTTATTGTGTTTGTGGTGTTATTACTACTAATAAACCACTTTCCAATAGTCAGATCTGCTATAACCTTGAGCATATAATTAAATGTAAACAATGTTCTTTCCCGTCCCAATTGCCACATACACTAAGGCATGAGGGCCAGTGGTGGACGAGGGGAAGGTAAGCAAGTGAGTGAGAGAGTAAACAGAGTCACAGTCCTCCACACTTTGCCTTGTTTCTTCTTGGTTGAAGACAGTGTGCAGGTTGTTGTGGATTTCTACAAGAAAAAGAGCTGCCTTAAATAACTTGTCATTGGATCATTGAACATAAGTTATAATTGAGAACTGATATTTCCGTAGCAATATCTATGTATGACCAACTCTGTGTGCTTTGAAAGGGAACCGAGATTTTCTGGTAGTTAAACATAAATTACTTTTTAAATACATAGAGACTTACTTATCTCCCTATGTTTATAAATACCTCAATATGTGTCATTGTATACTCTTTTACGGAAGATGACAATATTTTCCACTTGACTTCTGCAGAGCTGGAAAATATTATCATTAACACTCTTTGATTCCCTACACTTAGCGAGACATACACAGACTGGACATTTAGTACTTTACACAGAAAGTTCATCACCATGTATATGCATATGGAATGTCAAGTACCATTCTGGTCCCTTTTTATCCAAGAATAGAAATGAATGTTGTAACTAAGTGCTGTGTTAAAACCTATTGACTATAAGTGAAATCTGAGACTAGAAAGATGGTCGGGCGAACAGGCGGGTTTCCCAATTTTGGATGGTAGATCTTTTCTGGTATCCAGCATTTAGATGAAGTTCTTTTCTGTTCTCTTCCTGTTAAGCATATTACAATAAATCACAGTAGAAATATTTGGGTTTAGGTGCGGGAGCTGCACCTGTGGGTTTCCCAGTAGGAACTAACCGGCCTTCAAATGTCAAATGTAATATCTTCATGCCAAAAATGGGCAAAGCTATTCTTCTCTGAAGAGCTCTAAAAAGAACAAAACACATCAGAAGTTGCTTTTATTTATTCCAGGTTGGCTTAAGTCGTATTTTTTCAATCGAAAGCTGTAATACTGTGCCTAGAGTGGGAAATGCCTTTGTAGCTCGGCATGGGTGGTGTTGGGGTTATCATATGCCTAAATATTCTTCTAGAAGAACAGACATTGAGGCGAGCAAATTTAAAGTGGCGGTGGTGATGTAGAGTTCTCCATGTAAAGGAGCTGCTCTCCCACTGAAACAAGGGAACTACCCAGAGTTCCCTATTTGTTTGTTGCATAATTTATGCAGCTCTCTAAGTCTGAAAGGGCATTATTTGGGTTTAGACTGGCTGTACCTTTGGGTCTGGATAAAGCTATGCTTCTCTGAAAAGTTCTAACAAGAGTGTAATGCGTGCATCAGGAGCTGCTTTTACCTATTCCAGGTTGGCTTGGATATTATTTTATCTATTCAAAGCTGTAATACTGTGTCTGGAATGGTAAAAGACCTTTGTCATGGTTTGGCTCAGCATGGATAGCACTTTCTAATCCCATGCTTGAAGACATTGCCAAACATGAAAAATGCTTTATACCTTCTATAGCTCAGCATGGATGGAATTAGGTTTATCCTATGCTTAAATATTCTACTGGAAAAACTGACATTTGAGGAGAGCAGATTTAAAGTGTAGATGGAGTTTTAGAGTGTTCCATGTAAAGGGACCTATTCAGAGGTCCCTAGTTCTTGTTTGTATAGATATGGAAAAGGAATTAATTTTTAGAAATAATATATCAGTAGATATACAATGAACAATACATTATTCAGTAAAATAGCACTGTATCCAAGTCTGCAGTGAGAACTAAATATTAATGGCTTCATATTCTACCTCCAATGATCGGCAATTAATTAAAACTTTAATATCAGGACTGGTTCCTTAGAAAGCTTGGGTGAAGTAAATTCGGTTAAACTTGAATCATCGAATGTCAAGCATTATTCAAGGTTTGACAAAACTCTCAAACATTTTGCATTTCAAGTTCAACCCATACAATGCCTTTCTAAATTCAGATCTAATTAGATAATGTTTGTGTGATACATGCACTGTTAGGAAGGCGGGTTTAGCAATCGAACCAACTGATCCATTTCAAATATAATTATATAGTGAAATGGGTCCTGGGGCCGCATTATATACAAGGCGCATTTTCAATGTTTACGACGGATGCTCCTATTAAAAGGTGCGCCTGGGGCAAACAATAAAAATAGGATGTATGTCGTTACAACGCACACTTTTACAACGCATGCACTTACAACGCATTTTTTACAACGCACAATCCATTACAATGCATGACATTACAACGCAGGACACTACAACGCATTTTTAAAAACTACCTTTACAACGCATTTCCATTACAACGCATACTACCTTTACAACGCATACCATTACAACGCATAATATTAAATTGCATTTAAGGTAAGTATTAGATAGTATAGGGGTAAAAATTACTATTCTAACTCCAAGGGGTGCAACAATAGGGTAAGTGTTGGATAGTATAGGGGTAAAAATTACTATTCTAACTCCAGGGGGTGCAACAGTAGGGTAAGTGTTGGATAGTATAGGGGTAAAAATTACTATTCTAACTCCAGGGGGTGCAACAGTAGGGTAAGTGTTGGATAGTATAGGGGTAAAAATTACTATTCTAACTCCAGGGGGTGCAACAGTAGGGTAAGTGTTGGATAGTATAGGGGTAAAAATTACTATTCTAACTCCAGGGGGTGCAACAGTAGGGTAAGTGTTGGATAGTATAGGGGTACAAATTACTATTCTAACTCCAGGGGGTGCAACAGTAGGGAAAGTGTTGGATAGTATAGGGGTAAAAATTACTATTCTAACTCCAGGGGGTGCAACAGTAGGGTAAGTGTTGGATAGTATAGGGGTAAAAATTACTATTCTAACTCCAGGGGGTGCAACAGTAGGGTAAGTGTTGGATAGTATAGGGGTAAAAATTACTATTCTAACTCCAGGGGGTGCAACAGTAGGGTAAGTGTTGGATAGTATAGGGGTAAAAATTACTATTCTAACTCCAGGGGGTGCAACAGTAGGGAAAGTGTTGGATAGTATAGGGGTAAAAATTACTATTCTAACTCCAGGGGGTGCAACAGTAGGGTAAGTGTTGGATAGTATAGGGGTAAAAATTACTATTCTAACTCCAGGGGGTGCAACAGTAGGGTAAGTGTTGGATAGTATAGGGGTAAAAATTACTATATTATGCGTTGTAATGGTATGCGTTGTAATGGTAGTATGCGTTGTAATGGAATGCGTTGTAAAGGTAGTTTTTAAAAATGCGTTGTAGTGTCATGCGTTGTAATGTCATGCGTTGTAATGGATTGTGCGTTGTAAAAAATGCGTTGTAAGTGTAGTGCGTTGTAAAAGTTGCGTTGTAAAGGTTGTTCCCCATAAAAATACAGCCTATTACCATGTATGCACTGCACCCAGGGCAGCTGCGAACTCACGCTGCCCCCAGCACAGCGCATTCGGTGAAAATACAGAGTGGCTGCTTTACTGATGCTCCTTGTTTTCACAGTGCCTGCACTTTTAAAGGGGATTAGAGATCCCCTTAAAGGCGTGTGCAGTCAGTGACTGCACCTGCCTGCAAGGGGCTGTCTGGGGGGGTCCATGGGACCTCCTCTCCCTCCGCCAGAGGGTTGCTCTCAGGGGTCACACTCATAATGAGAGCTTCTTTGCCTCTGCGCCGCATCTGTAATACAGCGTTGGCGCAGAGGCAAAGGGATTCCCTCATTTGCATTGGACAGGTCCCCATGCAAATGGGGGAACACCTACCCAATAGTGTGAGTGGGAGTGATCGCCAGTGGCTGGCATCTCAACGGAAACGCGCCAGGGGCTGCATGAGGTTTTCTTCAATGAAGTGCGTGTCTTGATCTGTTTATAAATGCCAAGATATTTGAATCCCTTGTTGGCTATCTGCAATTTCGTGGCGGGGGGTCACGAAGTATAAAGATAAGTGATTTCGCCCAGTTTATTGTGTAGCCTGAAACTCGCCCATATGCCGCACATATGTCCAATAGGCAAATAAGAGAACGTGAAGGGGAAGCCAAGTATAACAACACATCGTCCGCATATGGCGAGATGCGATCCTCCCACCCCATAGCCCATTTAAAACCATGGAAAACTGGATTCTGCCATATCCATGCCGCCAGTGGTTCCAGCACTATTGCAAATAGGAGCGGTGACAGGGGGCAGCCTTGTCCCGTCCCCTTACCCAGTGGGAAATCAGCCGAGATGCGTCCATTTGCCACCACTTGTGCCATGGATTTAGTGTAAAGCAGGTGTACCCAGTTGCAGAACTAATTGCCAAAACCCATGTGGCGAAGGACTGCGAAGAGAAATGGCCATTCGACCATGTCAAACCCCATACGTGCATCCAGGGACAGAATGATGGCATCTTCGTCGATAGTAGATCCACGCGCCATGACATTATGGAGTTGTCTAAGATTCAGTGCCGTATTACGGTTTGGCATAAATCCGGATTGGTCCGGGTGGATCACTGTCCCAAGATATGGTTGTAATCGTATTGCCAACGCTTTAGCAAGTATTTTCGCTTCAGCATTTATTAGGGATATCGGCCTATATGACATGCAATCCTGTGGTGGTTTACCCGGTTTATGTATTGCGACTATCGTCGCCAGGAGCTGATCCCTGGGGAGTTCCCCTTTTACCAAACTGTCTTCGTATATATTAAGTAGATGCGGCACAAGTTTAGTGGCTGTTTTTTTGTAAAATTCTACTGGAATACCATTAGGTCCCAGGGCTTTACCTGTATGTAGGGTGCCTATCGCTCGTAAGAGCTCATCTTGGGTCAGATCCGCCTCCAGCGTTTGAGTTGCGTCATTAGATAGTGTGGGCATTCGTATGTCTTTCAAGAAGGCCAGATTATCCTCTACCGTATTTGTGGCTAAGGGCATGTATATTTTCTCATAATGGGTCGCTAATATGTCAACAATTTGCTGAGGATCTGAGGTCAAGACCCCAGGCTCCAATTGAAGTTGTGCTATCCATCTGTTGGCCCTCTCCTTTTTGTCTAGCCAGGCTAGAAGCTTTCGTAAATATTATGTTGCGTGGTAGTGAGTTTGGATTTCGCCTCCTCCCATGCAAATGCCTTGTATTCTTATTGAGCTAGATATAGCCCATGTATCGTATCATCAGTGATGTCTGTGGCGTGGTCTGCCTCTGCTTGTGCTACCTTCTGCTCTAGTGTCTTTAACTGCTGTTCCTGTATCTTTTTATGATTTGCAACCAGTGAGATTGCCTGGCCACGTAGGACTGTTTTGTATGCCTCCCATAACGTCGTTGGAGAGGGCACCGAGTGTTCATTCTCCACAAAATATTGTTTTGTGGTTGCAAGCGGGCCCTTCCTAATTGCTTTGTTTTTTTACATATCCAGGGTAGAGCGGAAACAGTCTGCATCTCCCCGGGATATAGGATACATAAGTAATGAGCACTGGTGAGTGGTCCGAGATACCCCTGGGCAAATGCGCTATATCTAGTACCTTCTCCAACCCTGCCGCCAATGTAAATAAATAGTCTATTCTTGAAAGGCTATTCTGGGCACCCAAGTGGAAGGTATACTGTAGTGTTTGTGGGTGTCTGGCTCTCCATACATCTGTGAGACTGATTGCATTAACAAAGTCCGCTAACTTGTGATTAGAGCTGTTGGAATTTCTGGGGGGTTTTCTATCTATGGATGCATTGATTGTATTATTGAAGTCATCCCCTATGATGACTTCTTCCTGCGGGAGTGATAACATGAATTTCCCCAGAGCCGGGAAGGTTGACTGATGCAATGCAGGCGGGACATGGACTGACATCATATTATATTGTCTCCCCTCCCACTGACAAGATATCGCTGCAAATCTCCCTTGGTAGTCTGTCCAAGACCCAGTTAGTATCAGGGGGCAACGCTTCTGGATCAGGATTCCAACCCCTCTAGACCTGGAGGTGAATTCTGAGTGTACTGCCATTTTGTAGCCCCATCTATCTAGGGCCTTACAAGCAGAGCCCATCAGATGCGATTCTTGTAACAGTGCCACCGCTGGACCCTTGCGTTTAATATACTGAAGAACCAGTCCCCTTTTTATCTTATCCCCCAATCCATTCACGTTCCAGGACATTACAGTAAGGGGAGCAGACATACCCTAGTGTCTGGGGTCTGTGAGTTTGTAACTGCCATGTGTATATCTGTGCGCGTCACATAGGTCTGCATCTATGTAGAAACCTAGGGTGTCTTGCGATGTGCATGCCATATTGCCAATGTGTATGCCTTCCTGTCCTACACTATGCATCAAAAATGAATCAAACAAAAACCCCTTTAACTGTACCCTGCCCCCCTCCCACCTCTCTGCCTCCCTGCACGGCGAATTTTGAACTACCCGCCACCCCAACTTAGCAGTGTGCTTAATCCCCAGAACTTTGCACTTGCGTGAGGGGGGAGGGCCGTTTTGTGATCATCCGTGGTCTCTCCCGTAGGTCTATATTATACCTACGGCCTAATATACAGAGTTCAGTGTTACTGGGACCACCACCGGTGACACTGGCGAAGTCCGTGCGTATATTCAGTGCATTCAAATCCGCTGTGTTTCGGCCGCCAAGTATGGTGTTGACAGGCCTTTATACGCTTGTTCCTGTGGGGGTGCATCTTCTCCCATTTATATGGCATGTCATACGTGACTTTAATCCGAGTCTTCAGTTATAGTCTGTGTCGTCACGCCACCCGATGCTTCCATCTCTTGCTCTTCCAATGCTCCCAATCTCTCGGGTAGCTGTCTCTGTCTCTTTCCCTTTCGTCTGGGCCCCGTAGACTGGCACCAGCCTTCTAGCCAGTCGTGGGCCTCCTGCGGTGATGTATGAAAACAAGTTTTCCCTTCCGCCTCTACTCTCAGTTTTGCCGGGAACAGCATTGCATATTTGAGGTCTCGAGTGTGCAGTTCTTTCTTATCTTCCAAGAAGTCACGTTGTTGCTTTGTTACTGCCGCTGTGTAGTCCGGATAAAGCGTTACTGTGCAGTTCTCCACCTGTATAGGGGGAGCAATACACGCCACCTGCAGAATTGTGTCCCGGTCACGGAAATTAAATATACGCGCCAGTATGGGTCTGGGTGGAGCGCCTGGCTGGGGTTTCCCACCAGGTACTCGGTGGGCCCGTTCCACGGAGAAGAAGCTAGAAAGCCCAAGTGGTTGTAGTTGGGTTTTGACAAGGTCTTCTACAAAGAGGTCGAGAGCCGGTCCCTTCACACTTTCTGGTACTCCAACTAGGCGTACATTGTTGCGTCGGGAGCGGCCTTCCTGGTCGTCGAGCTTGGCCTCCATCTGTTTATGCGCCAGTTCAAGTTTTCGGACTTGCCACTGTAATGTTGCTGTGTCGGTGGAGAGAGACGCCGTAGTAGATTTGACCTCTGTCAGTCTCGTACTTATCTTGGAAACATCTGCGCGTAGTAGTGTAATGTCGGTGGATATAGTGCCGATTGATGTTTGCATCTAGTTTAGGGTGGCCATTATGTCCTGCAGGGTTACCTCCTTAGGTCACGCGGTCTGTGAGCCATCGCCGCTGCCTGCGTCTCTGGTGCAGGCTGTTGATCTTTGTGATAGATGTATTTTTCTAACTTGTTAACTTGCGTTATGCGGTGGCCTCTTCCATCCAGTGCCAGAATCGCCAGGCGGTATTACCAATTCTACAGTGATGTGAACAGTAGTCAGCGCAGCCTGCCTGCGGGGTTAGCTTCCACATGCGGCCTTTCGGTTTTCCTGCTCCCCACTGCTGTTGGTGTGAGCCCTTGCTTAAGAATAGTTGCTCACTACTTGCGCCTTAGAGTCTGGTCTGTGCCTGCAATGCTGCATTAGCTTCCTGTCTGATTTCAGTCCCTTGCTGCCCCTAATTTCACCCTCTGAAGTAGGCGTCGGCTGTATCTTGCAACCCTGGGGTTGCACATCTCCCGTAGGCACGGGTGAATTAATGCCTCCTAGGAAAGCAGGCCATATCCAATTACTTCTGCCCCACCTTCAATCCGTGTGGCCTGTGTTCGAGACTTGCCTGTTCTTAACGATATGCGAGCTTTAGGGCGTACTTCGGAGGAACGTTGTGGGGTCCGCACGAAGCGCTGGCATGTCATAGGCCTCCGGCGCCGCCTCCCGTCTTTGGCTTTCTCGGCAGTGTGTTTTCGGCGGCGTCTACATGCGTGTGCTCAGCCTGGGTCCCAGATCGGCTGTCAATGAGTATTTCTCGTCTCTGGATCCTCCGGTAAGGACTGCACTGGGAAGTTGTTCTGACGCGGGCATTCACATTCGATGATCTTCTCGTTGCGGGATGTGCCCTTTAAGTGAACCCTTCGTCTGCCGCAGCCGGGCACGCCCTTAGTTCCAGCCGCGTTGAGATTACGCGAGGCGCCAGCTAGCTATCTCTTCTTAGGCCGTGGCCTCTGCATAAGGCACGGTCTCTGTTGAGTGGTTTTACAGAGCCCAAATCTTCATCGATTATACCTTTGATGTTCCGGTGCCTTCTCCTGTTTTCGGATTTTACCTGCCGTAGGATTTAAGACAGGATTGACTTGGAGAGACGCTGTTGATCGTGGAGCTCTCCTAGGCTGCGGCCATCTTCATTGGCTGCTAGCCACGCCCCCTAGTAATATATTTTAAACAGCATGTTTTTCCATCCGGCTTACAGACTAAGTACAGACTCTATCATTGTGACATGGTCGTACACCACACGCCTGTTCCAATGGTCCAGTGGGGAGCTTTAATGAGTAGTATGAATATTACAAATGTGATTTCTAAAAAGACTGCACTTTTCTGCTTTGCAAATCGTGAATTTATTGCTGAGTTAAAGTCTCCCACGACCTTTCAGGAGGGGTTTCAATTAGCATACACCTGAACACAGAGCACTGACCTACAAGGGACTGTTTTAAATTGTAAAAGGACTAACTCTTCGGTAAGGATGATGGGAAAGAAGGAGCACAGGGTACGGTGGGCATCTATGAGACCACATTCAGGTGACCACAGGGCAAACAGGAGCCATGGGGCCCAACTCTGGTGGTTGAGGTAATTTCCCACTGGTGCCCTTGGCCCATGTCTACTATGGCTCACCAAACTGGTCAAATTGAACCATTTCTGTACTTGAACTAAACAACCAACCAACAGATACAAAAACATCAATGTCCAGCCAGTTTGTGTCTTTTTAGAAAATAAACTATGTGCGCAATTTATCATTTGTTCATGCAAGGCAGCAAGCAAGGTTGAGGTGCTGCATTGCTTGAAAGGGAGATAGACGAACAGCACGCTATCTACCAAGATATCATTCTGTATCTCTCTCCCCATGTACTTGTGCACCTTAGGCTACCTTGCGCCATGTGTGCACCCTTGCGTTATAGCACACGGGTGTGTGCATGATGTCTAGTATAAGTTTTCTAGGGGAGTATATACTTAGAGTGCAAAATACTATGCTTAGACATAGCTTAAAGCGTTTCCAAGTTTGTATGTGTGATATACATTACATCACTCATGCAAACTTGGGAAGGTTTGGAGGAAAGAAAGCTTTTCTCCAGCACTGTACCTCCCTCAAGGAGGCATGCATTTTTGGTGCAAAGCCATGTCTTCTTTATTTAGCAGATAGGGCTTTGGCTAAAAAAACACAGATGGTTGCATGGGAATTCTCATGTACCAGCCATGGTACACCCCCTTGATGCAAAGTAGCGTAAAATAGCTTATAGTTCTACTCTATGTTTATTAAGGGTTAGGATAAATTTTATGCAGAAAAGTAAATCCCAATTGAACACTTTGTGCTGGTATGGAGTACTTTAGTATTTCAAACCCAGCACAAAGTGTTAGTAAATCTGGGTCCATTTATTAAACTAACAGCACTAAACTCTACATAGTTCAATTCAGCATACAGGGCAGGGATCCTGGTTAAAATTCTCCATTGTGTCACTACACTCATTGCGTACCCCCATGTAAACTCTCAGAAGACCCTTAATAAGCTTGTCCTCTTCAGAAATTAAGTCAAAGGCCTAAATCAGGCTTAGGTGAAGTTTTTCGGAGCACCACCAAACAAATGCAGACTCAGTTCACACCTTTCAACAGTCCTTACCCCTGGTGGTGTTGTGAGTAATGAGTTAGTCTTTTGTGCTCATCCAGCATGGATCCTGTGCCCTCACCATCCTCACATAGGCCAAGACCATCAGTGACTGAGGAAGGTCTCAGGAGCTGCCAAGGAGTCTGGGTGTGGCCCACTTTTTGTTGCATGTGGCCCACCAGGCTCTATACAGAGGTGAGAGGAGGCCCCGGTGCTTGTGCATAAGTATGGGTCTGGCTGTTATAGCTCTTCCAGCAGCAGGATTGCAGCGAGGCCCAGCTGGGTACTTGGCTGGGCAATGAAGCAGGTCCAAACACTAACCAGACTTTCACAGACACCACATCAGTTGTTGTCACCCTGATTCAGATGATGCAGTGAACACAGCAGCCGGACCATTTCAGTGATGAAGGCTTGTAACAGTTCCCTTCAGGAATATTTGTGTGAGACTGGGGAACCCTGTGCAGCAGGGGTTTCTTCGGGCTTCACTCTCAGGCAGTCTGTTTGCTCTTGGTGTGCCTCAGTCCCAGGAACATGTTGGACTGCACATCTTGGACAGTCTCTCCTCTTGCAGGACCAGACAGATTCCTTCCCCAGACAAGTTCCTTGACACTAAGCAGCCCCACAATTCCATCTGCAGAAAGTACACATTTCAGGTGATGTCCCCTCACTTCTGGGAGACAGGCTGTCAAGTAGAGGCCAGCTCTGGTACCACAGCAGTTGTTCAAGTACCATGGGGAGCACTCCCTTACTTGGTCATGAAGTTGCAGAGTGATGTTTCTCACAACAGGTAGCACTGGGGGTGTCTCCAAACAAGAGCACCCAAAACACAGACACAATCAAGTGTCAGGTTTCACACCTCACTGTAATAAGCATCTCTTAATTAGTGATGAGGTATTGGAAAACAACAGGTCTGATCTTGAAACCTTCTCACCCAGCACAACAGAAACAATGTCCCACCATTTCCGCTTATCAACTAAGTAGAGTGCTCAGGAAGAACTAATCAGCAGCCCCTTGCTACCAAAATCCCTCATATATATCTAAACGTAGCTCTGTCTCCATTCTCTTCACTTCAGTGTGTGGATCTCCACAGTTTCGCCACAAGAATGCAGGAAGTATACATTCACTACCCGGGGAAGCTGTTGACATTCTGTATATTGTGCCATGCCAAAAAGGGGCATCCACAATGGATTCCACTGGCTTTAGTACTTAGTCTCACACACAGAAAGTTACTACTTCACATGAGCTACAAACACTACACATATACAAGCATTCAACTCATACACAGGAATTCAGAGCAAGGTTCAGGACACCAACATAAAAACAGAAGATTACACGAGAGGGCTACAGGACATACTCACAATGAGACATATAAAACGACCAGGTCATATCATTAATTAAAGAAAAAAACAGAATGCTACCACAGCTGTAGTCAGGACAGAAACAGTCGTCCTCTAACCACCATGAGGCCAGTGCTTAATTTGAGCAGGTGGTTTCCGGTGCTCGGCACCGCCGCTTAATTGTCTTCACCATACTTATGGCACCTTGCCACATGGTGGCGCTGCTCATCTAATTTAGAGATGAGTAGATCAATGGTTGTTTATGAATACAATAGACATTCAAAAATACTAATACCTGCCTCCCTAACCATTCCTTTAGCTTTGGAGACCTGGAATATTCTGAACAGTCGCACTTGCAGGCGAGAGAGATGGTTAGTAGTTGTTTTGGTACCGTCATTTCCAGCGATGACGGGGCAATGGGTGGTGCTTGCTGCAGTGGCCTCCTGGTCAGGGTCCTGGCACTTATTATTTTACAAATTAAGCACTGATAAAGGCCCACTTGGTTTGCCTCTCCACATCTCAGGACAGGTCCAGAACCTTGCATAGTCAGGGACAGGCATCTGTGTACAAGCTTAGATAGATTAGTGTGACACTAGTGCCTGCATAAAAGTCAGGATACCAGACATCCACACAGTCAGGAACTCCGGGCAGGAGAGTACATCCGTATACCAAGCATGGGACATTCTTGTCCCAACACCATCCATCACTTATAGACATTAAGTTTTACTTCACTCCCTTTAGGGGGGCCAGGACAACAATAGTCAGCTTTCTGAAACAAGGGCACTTTTTAACACCTGGTGGACCGGACCAAGGTCCCGCTGCTTACTAACTAAATCGCATAGTGAGCAGGCAATATTTCCTTTCTGTTTCTTCCGGCTGAGATCTTTTACAGCAAAATGTGAGGATCTAAAGGGACCGCAAAAATAGGTTATATGACCTCGGGAATCCCTCACTGTCCGTGCCTCTCAGCCTAGCACTGCTAGTGGATTTCACGTTCAGACTAAATGAGAGCGGGAAAAAATCGAAAAGGCTTCTCAGCATTGAGGGGAATTCAGGAGCTAAAGAGTTCAAGATCATCTGGGAAAAAATCGAAAAGGCTTCTCAGCATTGAGGGGAATTCAGGAGCTAAAGAGTTCAAGATCATCTGGTTTAGGGCTTTTGGGCTCCTTCTCAACCTCAGCGGCCACAGTGCCTTGTCTTGTCTCACCGTAGGACATTGCCTTCTGCTTCAGAACCATGGTAAAACTGTGAGCAAAGGTGAATAGCAGAGCTTAAGCGACGTTTGCTCTATTGCAGTCAGATGCTTAGGTCCCACATACCCACACAAAAATTATAGGTATTCTTTTTGCCTTTTATTTTTTTTATCATTTTGATTGCGTTTTAATCAATACATTTTCTTTTCACGAAATTGATTTGTGAATTTTAAGTTTCATTTTTCAATTGTTATGTTGTCCTGCAAAACCAGAGATAAGCCTAAAATTATTTAAATGAACCTGCTTTTACTCTCTAAGCATTCAATATCAATTGCTAACATATTTGAAGCTCAGTCATTGCTTTCCTTCTGGTACCAACCTACATTCTATTTCCTACACAAACATGCAAGCATTTTGAGATATTAAAAACTTTAAAAAATAAGACTCGGCAAAGCGTGCACTACACTGTAAGTAATGATTATAATTAAATAGCTAATAACAACCTAAATGTTCTAAACCTTGTAATTAGAAATGTTGTGTATAAAACCTGGAAACAATTACTACACTTGACTTGCTGTTTTGAAAATAATGGCATACCTGCCGTGCTGACTCACAATTTTAATGCATTGAAAGTTTTCAGAAACATTCTTCATTTGGACGTCAATCAGGCAGGTTTCCCAAAGGAAATGGATAAAAAGTCCAATGGACAAAACAAAAGTGTCTGGTTATTGCACAACAGAACACTAGTTATTATAATTGTAAAGACACACTAGATGCAGGTATTTAGCTTTGTAATGTGACATATTTCATCTAGAAGCTATTTATACCAGTTCTGTATGTCCGGCTACAATGCTGCAATGACTTTCTCTGCACTTTTTCTTGAGAAGTGCTTTCCCAGCGTGAACTTTTTCTGAAACTTTGGGTCTTCTTTACAAGCGACCCTGCACCACCGGAGTGTCACTTTTTATGACGCTCCGGCAGTGCAGATTACAAAATCATATCTATGAGGCCACACAAAGCCACTATGCGCAGCTATGGATGGCCTCATAGATGTGAAGTAAGGCAAGGCAGAGCAAATCTCTGCGTTGCCTTACTCTATGCTGGGGTGGCGTTCAATGCGCGTTGTGGTGGGTTTTCCCACGCAACACCCATGGATTTTGTTGACGCTGCCCCAGATTTACAAGATCAAGAAAACCTGGGAAAGCACAAATTCTTACACATCCCAAGGTGAGGCGTAATGAGGAGAAATATCTTTATTTATCCTAGTTGTTTCCTCTTTCTATTTGTGCTGTATTCTGCAGCACACATAGAAAGAGGAAAATGCATCTTAGGACTGTTTCTGTGCTGGAAGGTACCCCTTCCTTCACAAAAACAATCCTGCCAAGAACATAGGCACCCTTGCACCATGGTGCAAGTGTGCCTATGTTGGTGCTACGCTGCTGAAACGGCACGAGCGCAGTGGGAACGACAATAATGCACCAGATTGCATAAATACGGGTAAATTCTGCTCTTTCACTTTGGTGTAGGGCTGCGCAGCAAGGTGATTTGCTGAGCTGCTCTACGCCTAATCCCCATAAATGAGGGCCTTTGTTTCTCAGACATCTCTATTCTTTGGATACAATCATTCTCTAACTTTCTTCTGAAAACTTTCAGCCTGAAGCATGAACAGCAAAAACTGCGATTCCCAATTCTTAATTCAGAGACACTCACAATTTATGAAATAGAGATCAAAGTACGAAGATTGGCTGCATGTTCATAGCTAATACATGCTATTTTTAGTAAATGTGTTTTTTGGCTTTTACATTTTATATTTTATTTATTGTCTACATTAATTGATATATTTCTGTTCCTAAACTGTTGATAGCTTTTATGGTCATGGGGTGGCATGGTGGTCAAAATAACGATGGATTAAACCCAGATCTCTTGACTGGGGGTGAATGTTTGTGCATTATTCAGCATTCCATCCATCATCTGTTCTTTTTGCTTTTGTCACCCTAAGTGGGACCGGTATGCCCAGACATGGGTCCTGTGCTCACTGCGCCACTAGCCTCAAGCTAGCCTGGCTGATGAGGGGTGATACCCCGAAACCGGTCCTAGGATGCTTGTTTCTGGTCCAAGGAGGACCTGGCTTGGCAGTTCAGGCTGGAATGTTCCCATGAGGAACAGGGTCAAGACTGATTTGCATATGGCTGGGTCCAAACTGGGGTGTGTGGTAGGCAAAAAAATGATGGATTAAACCCAGATCTGTTGAGTGGGGATAAATGTTTGCATTGGTCGGCATTCTGTCCATCATCTGTTCTTTTTGCTCTTTTCCCCTGTTCTGGCGTCAGCTTTCCTAGGGGCACAATAACATGGTGTGAAACACTTTGAGAAAGTGTTGTGGCAGAGTCTTTGTGATATGCAAGTGCGATAAGTAACAGTGGCGGCCCTCATCAGGTAAGAGATGGCCCATCCTGCCAACGCCTATTCCCCCTTTGTTTCATTGTTTCGGAGCAACGCACAAGGACCAACTACACCGAGTCATGTGACTAAACATACAAACTGCAGCCACCAAATAGTTAGGATAAGAACATGCCAACTTCCTTAGCATTTTCAGAATTGTGACTTAAAGTCTGACTTTACCATTAAAGAGGGTTTTTAATTTGAATTCTTTAGACACCAAACTTGTCTTTCCTACCTGCTCCCAAATCAAAGCTATAGCGTATTGAATGTAATAAGGTAACCCAATGGCATCCTAAGGGAGAGATAGGCCTTGCAGTAGTGGAAAATAAATGTACAAGTTTTTCACTACAGGGACATGTAAACATTAAAAGTACATGTCCAACTTTTTAAATACACTGCACTCTGCCATGAGGCTGTTTAGGGCCTAACTTAGGGGTGACTTACATGTATGGAAGAGGAAGGTTTAGGCCTGGATTTATTTTCCAGGTTGAAATGGCAATTTAAACCTGTACATATTAATTGTGATGAATGTTGACCAGGAAGGGGCATCAAATGACCCTTGACCCTAATTTACTTTCGAGGAAGGCATGTCACTTGACCCTAACAACACAACAATTGACATAGCTGAAGTTCCAAGTCACAAGGGGAAGCCAGAGTTCACATCTGCACATGGATGTCATTTAGGGGTCACCAGCTGCGACCCCTGGCCTAAGTAGTGTCAAAATCAATGGCAAGAACACAAGGGAGGCTCCTCATTCCTTATTTTGCCAGTTTTTTATGTTGCTAATTGGGAATAATATTGTATAATTCTCTATTAATGTAACTGAAAATGGAGCACACTAAGCTGGTACAGGACCTTTGGCTGCAGCTTTGGTAAGTAAAAATGGTTTTAAATGGATGTGGTTCCACGGCTCTCTGCCGAGTTAAGGAAAGCAATGTGTTTACAACGCTGCGTCGTTTCTGCCACTTTAAATCGCTGAACTGGCAGCCCGTCTGCCTATCGACCACCAGGTCAAAATGACAGCGTTAATGAGTGATGATGGTGGTGACAATGACGGCGATAATAAGTGACAGGCGACTGTCACTCATTATCACCACCTGTGCCCTGCATGCCTTGAAAGACAGACACGAACAGGGAGAATGTAGACAGGCCCCTGTGCACAGGAAAAAAGTCCTCGACGTTTGGGCTATTTGTTTTCTGTATTGAAAAAACAAACCATTACTCTCAATACCAACAAGCATTGGCAAAGTCAAAAGGTGCCTGTTTTAGTTGACTGTGTTCGCTTTTGTGAGGGCTGCACGTTAGATGGATGAAAAATTGCTGTCTATTGTAATGCAGATTATGGGAGTACCTAAAGTCTTGGTGCTGAACGGCTGCACAACAAACAAACAGAACAACCACAATCCTCATTAAATATAATGAGCAGTATGAGAAGTGAACTCGGCTCCTAAAATGGGTAGGAAATATCACAAGGGCAATGGTGCTATATCAGATGAGAGCTGGATTTTCATTTATCAAGATCTGTTTGCCATACTTTTGGGAATAAGCATTCAGAGCATTCTTTGAGCAAAGCAGGGATATAATGGAGAGAGAACACCACTACATAAAATGTAGTCAGCTAGTTTCATAAAAGTAACTCACAATCATTATGAGTATTTAGGTGTGTCTGGCTACCTAGGTGCTCTAAACAGAGCCCAAAAGAGTGCATGTGATACAGGTATTTTGTTACTTTTTCTCGTGGGCTCCTACTAGTAATGGGGAATATTGCCCGAGATGAAGAGGGTGCCACTGAGGGAGAGGGACAGTCAGGAAACTCCATGCTGTGACACTGACATAGATAAGATTGAACAAAAGTCAGAAAGCATAAACAATGGAACTGAATGAACGGCTCACCACTGACATGAAGTACATCCAAAGCTCTGGACTCACTACGACTTGTGCACAGACATTGCTATGCTATTTGTGAACAGCCCCCCACAGTGTTAATATGTAGACTTCGTTATTCTATGTGGGCAGAAGCATCACAGTATTAATTAGCAGGCAATACAGTGCTGTTCATGTGCAAGGCTCACACTTTGTACAAACAAAAAGAACCATGCCACTACTGTTTTATTAAGACATATTTAACGGTGTTGTTTATGTGTACCCTGGCCTCATATTCTTGGTCATATGTAGGCATCGTAGTGATGTTTGAACACAGGCCCAACAGTGCTGTTTATAATAACTTATATTTTTATATACAGCACTGAGAGCTCTAAATAACAGATGTAACTATTACACAATTTTTGATACTCAATTTACTGACCTTTGAAGGATGTAAGGCTGAGTGGCCTTGCCTGAATTCATGATTTGCAGATCACTTCCTGTATCAGCAGTGAGTGCTTAAGTCACTGAGCCATCGTAACGCTAGTGTATGCGTTGCCTGGCATCATAGGGATGCTTATGCACAAGCCCCACAGTGCTTCTCAGGGGAAAACCTCACAGCGCTGCTTCTACACAAGTCTCAGTCTGTTTTTTATGAGCTAGTTCAGAGCAATGTTTATATACAGCCTTCCAAGCGCTCTGGACATGAAGCTCTGTTTCTGTTGGTATTTGCAGTTTGTTTTACACACGTCATTGACATAGAACTATAAGTGTCAGAACGAGAACGCACATAAAAACACCGCTGCATAAACTACTAACACCCAACATAAGCTACCTTGTAGGGTGCCCTCACTGTGTTGGTTATTTGTCGCCTGGCCTCACAGTGCTGTTTATGTGTATGTCAGTGTTGTTTTGTCCAGACCATGAAGTAATGCCCTTTTGTAGCAAACAGTGTTGAATATGTCTATAAATATAGAATTCCATTTATTCACACAGTGATTAATACCAGATAGTGAGAACGGAAACAAATGCAATAAAGTTGCCCAGGGTCACCAAGTGCTGTCCGACAGGGAGGACAGGAGTTGGTCTTAGGGCTGATGGAGGACACTCCGACATGTCACTAGGCCACAGCGCTCCCATAATTCCAAGCATGTATCATAACGTTTGATATGTCCCTCCAGTCCTAACGTTATATGACTTTCAATGTACTTAAATGATTGCCTGATTATTGTGAAGTGCAGCCCCTGCTATAATGGTGTGCTATGTGAACAATCACTTCATATTAATAGTCACTATGTGGAAGGCTGTGCACAGAATTCCCACTGTGCATCTGGGTCTTTTCGGTCCTCGGTACTTGCAAGAAGGATACTAGACCAGACACCCGCAAGATGACGCAGGCAGGCCGGCAGGTTTCCAATCTTTCTGAAATTACTTTCGATTGCAGTCAGTCTTTCGGCGTGTGATTTCAGACGCAGAGCAGTGATGGGAGACAGCCCCTGCATCGCCCCCGGCCACTCCACACCTGTCTACATCCTGTCCTCGCCAGCTGCCAGCAGCGTCCAAACTTATGCTCGAAATAAAAATGTGAGTAATTTTCCCCCATCCGAAACAAAGCAGGGCGG
The DNA here is from genome assembly GCF_964204655.1 of Triturus cristatus. Taxonomy (NCBI): domain Eukaryota; kingdom Metazoa; phylum Chordata; class Amphibia; order Caudata; family Salamandridae; genus Triturus; species Triturus cristatus. The sequence continues at coordinate 395,261,668 of NC_140588.1, read as the reverse complement.
CCCTCTGCACAGCCGAGGCAAACTACAAGAAAGGAGTGTAGAACGGACCTTAAATTTAAACAAGCATTGAAAATGTAATAGGTCTCTCCTTTGATTAAGTTAAAGCCATTTGCTTTGCTAATGGCATTGTATAGCAAAACAAATGGCTTTAACTTAATAAAAGGCGAGACCTGTTGCATTTTCAATGCATGTTCTATTTTTGGATCCATTTCACAGAGGATCAAATAAACGAAAGGAGAGGAAAAAGAGGGTAAGAAGAGTTTCCTGAAGTCACGTTTTTCAGCAAGATAGAAAGAGAGGGAACAAGAGGAAGAAAGAGACGGGGCAGCTGCCAGCAGCAGAGCAGGAGGAGTGGACACTGCCCTTGTCTTCTCTGAGCAAGCAGAAAAAGACAGAGTCTTTTTCCTTTTCTGCTACCCCGCCCGTCCTCGAACGTCCACAAGCGCCGAGCCTGCAGTCCTGGGATGCATTCATAAAAATAAAAAGTAGGGGAGCGGATTCCACTAAATTAAAGAAGTAGGGGCACGCTGTGCCCTGCCGATCCCGCCCACTTCGACCACTGGTTGAAAACCTTTTTCGAAGCGGCTCGCACCTGTGTTCTGTTTAGGGCATAGTTCCCTAGTCTGTAGATGGCCTACTCCAAATAATTAACTAATAGGTAACATCTACTTCTCAGTGCGTGGAAAACCACTAAATTAGAAGGCCTGTGAGAGACGTGGAATATCACCTAAGTGAGAATGATGTCAGATATCACATATTCACTCACTCATCCATCCACCTATGCCCGCGCCAGATCGGTCAGTAACCTATATGTCACTCATGCCTTAACTGTACATATTCTTGCTGCAGCCGGTCCATGGCTCGACCCTCCTGTTTTCAATCTTGTGGTGGGAGGGAAACTTTCAATATAGGTCTGACAGTATAACATAGAGGGAACTATATATGACATAAGGGGCATAACCTCACCCAAACTAGGGAACACATAACTAGAAAACTGTATTACCAGTGAACAGTACTAGCCTCAGATGTTTCCCACGGCTACATATGGAACCCAATGAAGAAGCACTGGAGCACACCACATCACATAGGTGAGGATCCATAACATACTATGTGATTCCATGAAAGTAAAGTCATTCCAGAAGAGGATTGGGTGTTTCATCATTGGTTTAATGTGTAAAACAAGCAATTATTGTAATGCACAAGACCAAGATGTAAAGTTTTAAAAACGAGCTCCATGTAAAGCATAACACCCTCGGCCATTTTAGACAACAGCATGTTGCAAGTTGTGGCTTTCAGCCCATAATTACAATGTTACAAGCAAACCACAAACACCACATGCAAAATCCTGGTGGCTAAAATGCCAGAAATGGCTGATGGTATATCTTGGCAAACTTGTGAAATACAAAATGTACTTCTTCCCTTCCTGCCTTTTCCCCTGCATGCAGCCCAGCTGGTGAGCGGTCAAGGACAGCCCTTCAAAAGCAGACGAGAAGACGTCACTGCAAGTGGATTCACATGAACACTCCTTAAGGAACACAAACCACCGTGCACAAAATACATTATTTACTAGATCGCTGCTGCAGCAGCCGGACGTGTCTGGAGAGAAGCAGAGAAGGTAAACACAGGGTGCTGGCATCGGCTCCTCCCGAGCCATCCTCGGCCTTGAGGCGGGTGGGATTTTGGTGCAGAACCACTGTGGATGCCCTGCTTGAACCGGTGCGGGATGTGCTGCACCGAGAAGGTGTGTACACAAGACCTGCCGCCTCAATAGGTATGATCTTGGATACGTGTGTTAGTGTTGCAAGTACACAGCACGAGTGAGAGGGAGCCGTTTCCTAATGGGATTAGGAATCCGACCATACAAGGCCTTGTTCAACAGCTTTAGCGCGGAGTGTCCATTTCTGTGAGCCGTGGGCAGCCAGAGCGGTCCACGGAGGCCTGAGCCAGGGCACAAGTCCTAAAAAAAGAAGTGGGGGGACGCTTGACGCCACGACTGGAAGTTACGTCATGAAAGGTGGCTTGCCCCATCAGACTCATTGCCTCCCCTCGCTCACCCCTTAGATGCGATTGCATCAGAGAAGCCAGCGCGTGAGCAGCGTTCTGAATGGGCTTCGATCTCGCCCCAGAGAGGCCAAAGAGTGAATGTGTGGCTCCATTTGCTCAAGTTATCGAGCTCCCGGTAAAATAAGTGGGGCGACGCCGTCCACCCGCATGGTACCCCGACTCGAGCCCTGGCCTGAGGCTGTGGGTTATTTTTCATCAGCCTTGCAGTGGAGCCCAGCACAGCACAGCCGGACTCTGTGTTCCGTGCTCTATCGGCACTACTACAGCCCAGACGGCGGCTGCCCTGCTACTATCAGACAGCAGAGGCCTGGCCCAGATCAGGACCTTGAGACAGTGTTACCAGCGCCCTACCGACGGGTATATTTTAGCTTCTCCGCACATCATTTCTATGATAAAGTAGATGATGCCAAATGCTCACATCTATCTGATACATATTAGAGAGGGGTCAGAAATAGGCATCAAACAGCAGCAGAAACATGTGTATCATGCATGTGGTAAATGTGGGCTCAGGCCCCCATCGTCTCAGATACTCCAGGAGTGCAGCAGGAGAGCAGGGTTCAGGGTCTGTCCGTCTTCACTGCAGCTGCTTCCCACAGCCGCCCTAGAAAGACCGAATCCCCCAAGGTGTGGAAGGCCGCAGGGCAGTCTAGGTGCACCAAAGCCAAACCTCCCCTGGTGGCGCTGGTCCGGCAATCGAGCACGTGAAAGACCCGTCCTAGCCCCTGCCAGGCTGATATCTGGACTCCCCTTACCCACTGGTTTTCGATCACTTTCTTTCTCTCTCTCTACATAGCAATACTCTGGGTGCCCTGCAGAGGTCGCCATGTTCTTCGATTACCAAATGATAGACTGTCGCAGAAGTGAAGTGTTTCTGAGTGTTCTCTTCAGTCTCATGAGACCAGGTGGGGCTAGTCACGTTAGCTGGTTCCCAACCGTTCCCACCATCTTTCCACACCGTTTAAGCGATGATGCTTGTGATTCCTAGAGCTTGCTATTTCGATCTAAGGAACGAAATCAGCGGATTAGTTTCCTGCGCACTTAAAGCGACCATAGGTGTGCTACAAAGGAATCAAACCTATGCTTAGGTGAGGATGGCAGGCAGGGCAGACGAAGGGCATTTACTCTGTTGATTAACCAGCACACACTTTACTTTGACTCAACATGTAAATTTCCAAACAGTTCAGGAGGTATGCCGTGAACACCTCAATTCTATCACCTGCCATAAACTAAGTCTTAAGCCTTCAGCAGAGGGTACTGATAGATTAGAGTTTATAACAGGGGGTGGGGATTAATAAAAAACCTCATGCACACTGGAGAAGCATGTGCACGCATTCCCCAGGGATGCAAATATTAAAAGAATCCTTTTTTTAAGGTATCAGCGCGATATACTTTCTACCGATTAATCTAATTTTACGATATCAAAATATATTCATGTCTAACGCTGTGCAGCTGCGTGAATGCTACAAAGCTATCCCTGACTATGTTTAAACATGCAACGGACAAGACTGCAGTCATAAGTAATCTAAATTACATACATAACAAGCGCGGCCCGTCATGGGACGGACAGAAGATGTGCACACAGGGACTGCCTTTACTGGCGGAGAACAAAAAAGTCCTCAGTGTATCACGCCGCCAGTAAAGCATCCAATCCCCGCGTGCACATCTTTTGTCTCGTTTGTCTCCCCGCGTATCCGCTAGAATCGTACAGATTCCAAAAGGCCTCTCTCTGCTTTCGCCAGGCCGAGACCTAAAAAAGAGGAACAACACAGTAACGGGGCCAAGTAAACCTATCCACCAAGCAAAAGCAGCCCTTTCAGGAGCCTACAGAAAACATGGGCAGTGCTTTAAGTCCATATTCAGATGCTGCAAGCCTCCCAGAGCAGCGCATGCGCGCTGCTAGGATCGACCGAAAAAGAAAGCCTTTCATTTTAAAAGAGAGAAAAATCCTCCCTGTAAAGACCTGCAGTGATTAGATAAGTTCATCAAATCGATTATTCATACTAGTCTGTTTGACAGACCTGGCCAGAATGCAGATGTTTTCGTTTCCAAAGGGGGGTATGACGAAACATTTTTTAACAGCCTCACATGGGCCCTATAAGGGGGTTCCAATGTAATCAGAAGAGCTTTAGAGAAGCCCCAGCTTAATTACTCACAGCATTGAACTATATTTTACATTCTTCAGTCGCACAGTACAGTCAGAAAACACACAACTTAAAGATGAAGAATGATACATTCTATACAAAAACCATTATGAGGGCAAGAATGCTCTTGTAGGACTAGGTCGGTGTGTGAGTGATGGCAATGCACCCCCACTTTGGGAGTACAATGCAGGTGTCAACAGTAAGTGGTTGACATTTTACCATCCATCGTGGACAATCGTGAATTTTCCATTCAAACCCCTCACCGCCCAAATGGCACTGACAATGGCGGTTACAGACAGTTTGGGTGAGAAAACTGTGTCAACCGAACAAAGAATTATACAATTGGCACAGTGCCCTCCTTGGTAAGCACAACACTTAATTTCTTCCAGTCAAATTGTAAATCATATAGGTCTACAGTCTGCCTCACATGAAAATGTTTTCAAAGTCCCTGAAAATATGATCAGTTCAATTTCCCTGTTTCCATGATTACAAAACAAATAAACGGCATAACATTCGGACCGTATCGCTGTCTGTATAATTTAAAGAACTAATGTTTCATAAACTGTCTGCAATACGCCAAGCATAATTTCACAATTCTTTCTGTAAATGTCAAAAATGATATGAAGCCGCGCTTCTATTTTCCATTTCCCACTCTTATTATGAAATCTACTACCACACTTTATAAGTCATTGCTTGAGCCCTGTATTCCAAGAGTAAAAGCCTCATTGACTCCTGCAAATTACGTGTAATAAAAACTGGATGCACGTTTCTTACGTAGGACAAGTCCGTCCCCTGTGGTACAAAGGAAGGTCTGCGTATCCGCACAGCATGACGAGGAATTTGGTATCAGTGGTTATTTCTGTGCAAGGGAGACAGTTAATATGAGACGTGTCCTGATTCCATGTTAACTTTGAGGGGCAATTTTTCTTTTGGAAATGGGTTACCATCTTCCTACTTCGTATTGTGTGTTACCCGCCTAGCATATGACTAATTTTTACATGTTAGATTCAGCCATTACCCCTGAGGCCACGCACGGTCTTTCCTTACTGTTCTAGTCTAATACATCAGGTGCGTATAGAAGTATATGAGAAATGTCATTGATCGTTTGTAAGTTCATATGGCATTTGCTTTCGCAGGATCTCGATTTGGACCTCTTCTTAAGATTAAGACCGCAGAGGCGTAGCTAGAGCTTGTGGCGCCCGGGGCTATCCCTTAGATTGCCGCCCCTGGGGAGGCGGCGTTGCTGGGGAAAAAGGATGGCGAGCACTTGAAAGAGGTCCGAGAGACACGTAGTATCGCCGCTAATAGTTACCTCGATCATGCAAGTTACATGCACATACATGACACGGTTCAAGGCTACACAGTTATATACACCAGTGACTGGCAGTACAAAAGAGAACACACAGACTGCACGATTTATCTGGGGACTCCGCATGTGACATCCATCAGAGAGCTGCGTGAATAATTACCTGGTAATCCCCTCAGCACAATGCAAACATGCACATACATGACACTGTTCAGGGATCCATCATCTACAGCTGACATTAAATGAACATTCATCATGGTCCCCCCATTAAAGCAGTGTAGTTTGTGATCTGCATGGTACATGTTCTTTGCAGCAGGCACATTAACCCTCTGTGCTACCTTTCCAGGAGTCAACCCTTCCACTAGACACAATTCCGATCTCTCTCTAGGAAGAACATTAATCACCGAAGTTATCATGACATTTTTATTGTTTCTGAAAATGGCTGGAGGCCAGGAAGGAGGCAGCAAGTTATTTTTCACCCATAATATACTTGCAAACACTACGCACCCACCGTTCGCATCGCCCTAACCTGCTCAAGGTTCATGTGACCTCAGTGACAGAGTCACAGCGACTGGATCCCTGTTGCTCTAGGGCAGAGGTCTTCAAACTTTTGGATGCCGAGACCCCCCTGTCAACATTTTGAGGCGCAAGGACCCCCTCTTGACAAAAATGTCTAAACCTGTTGACTAAATTGCGTGGGATGAAAATGTAAATAAGGTTATGTGATGCCGCGTATTTTGGGATAGCATTGCTTCATTATTTTGATATTTGTTACACACAGTAACGCTGAGGAAAGATTTCACCCAATCAGTACCCATTTATAACCAAAATACAGCAATTATCATCAGAAAGATTTCAAGTCAACCTTTGTGAAGGGCCTTCCACTCTGCAGCAATACGTGCTGCCACATTAGAAGCTCACCTGGCCCTGACCGGAAGAAGCAGGGGTCCCTTAAAACCCTGGAGGTTTTGTGTAGAGTTAAGCCTTTTACCCATGCAGCTTTCCTCTCACCCCCTCCCTTCCATACCTCTCTCCTCTCCTAACCCCGGATCCCTCTCTCACTTTGCAGGTCATTTTCTTTCACCCCTTTTTACAACTTCTGAACTCTCCCCATTCAACCTCTCACTTCACCTTTAATCACCTCTTGCCATTCTGTCCTTTCACTGCCCTCATCTCAAACAGTCTCTCACATGTATCTCATGGCCTCTCTGGCCCTGTCACCTCCCGTGCCCCTCAGCACTTCTCATTCACCTCGTCTCTTCATTCAAATTTTTGTCTATTTGTATCTTACACCTCTCCAGTCCCCCCATTCCTCTTTCACATCTCCCCTTTGTTCTAACAGAAGCCCTCACCTTTGGATCACACTCACTTCTTGCGTGTCCACACTTCTCTTCGGCAATTCACATTTCTCCTCATCCCTGACCTCTTCAATCAAATTCTCTCACTCCCTTGCTGTCCTCTCTCATTTTGGGTGCGGATGCAAGTTCAGAATGGGATGAATGAATGTATGATTACTGATGGGCTTGTTTGAGTGAGTTGCATATTGAGTAGTGAGGGGGACAGGTGAGTGAAGTGTCACATGAGTGCAGGATGAGTAGTGTACTCGTGTGACTGCAGGTTGAGGTATAGTGTGAGCAGGACAAGTGCATTTTGAGAGCAGAGTGATCACTGTGAGTGCAAGGTGAGCGGGTGAATGGTGCAAGTGCATGGTGATCAGTGTGAGTGCATTGTGATCACTGTGAGTGCAGGGTGAGCGGGTGAATGGTGCAAGTGCATGGTGATCAGTGTGAGTGCATTGTGATCACTGTGAATGCAAGGTGAGCGGGTGAATGGTGCAAGTGCATGGTGATCAGTGTGAGTGCATTGTGATCACTGTGAGTGCAAGGTGAGCGGGTGAATGGTGCAAGTGCATGGTGATCAGTGTGAGTGCATTGTGATCGCTGTGAGTGCAAGGTGAGCTTGACAATGAAGGGCGAGAATGAGGAATGAGTTGTCTGAATGCAGGGTGCCTTCCCAGACCCATGAAGTAACTCAGCATGTTATTGACGGGGGCGTAGACTTTAATATCTAAGTTAAACTATTGCGGCATTAATCGGGGATCGAGGGTGAAGGAAATAAATAATGTGCTGATCCTGCAACAAACTTCCAGTCCTATGGTTAGGGTTGCCAGCAGATTATTTTGGTGGCCCAGTCAGTACAAAAAAAAGCAGTCACCTAAAGCGGTATCTTCAGCGCTTATCTGTGCATACTTCCCAGGGCCGGCTTTAGTGCTGGTGGTGCCCTGTGCGACAATGTTTGTTGGTGCCCCCCACAATGACCACCCCCACCACAAATTCTCTCACTAGCACCCTTTAACAGTGACCAAGTCTCCATAACCCCACACTCTCAGATGCATTGAATTAGTTATATAGTGCCACTCATACCAGTGTAGGGTGTCCGAGCACTTTGCATCACACACACATTACACAGAGACAATCAATCATAAGTGTGTAAATCAGTGTATAGGAAATGTTACATAAGCCAAAGGACTAAAAGTATAGGAGTCACATGTCATCCATACTGGTAGGCAGTATAGTTTAAGAGTGCTTGGTGTGGAGAAGCACAAACTCAGAGTCGAAAAAGAAACAGCATAGTTGGGAGTTTCCTTTAATAATAAGAATTGATTTCTAGCCAAATGAACCCTTTTTGCAACATTAATCAATGGTCTAATAATGTATTTTTTGTAGTGTGTATGCAGTTCTAGGATGAAAGTTAATAGCTCACTATTCTATATTAGGACTTTAAGTTATAAATTGCAAGTAACAAAAGGATGTCTCTTTTGAAAGCAGTAACCTGCTGATCTGTTTACATCATACGCACTCTGTAATCTACTGGGTACACGTTCTTTGCAGCAGGCATATTAACCCTCTGCACTAACTTCACCTAAGTCAAAACTTCAACTATACAACATTCTGATCTCTCTCCAGGAAGATAATTAATCACACGAGTTATCTTGACATTTATGTGAGGCCTGGTAATTGCCGGGGAAAGAAACTCTGCAGCAGGTGCTTCAAAAGCATGATAAACTTTCAAACAGGGCTCCCCCAAGAAGCCAACTTTGTATTCCTTTCCATGAAATGCATTCTCACACTACGGCAGTGAATGTAAAATCCAAATGTAAGGAATAGGCACAGTGGGGACCCAGGGGGTACTGGAACCAGCAAAAAAACCTAAGCCTCTGTAAGCAGTTTACAAAGGCATGTTAAATGGTCTTTAAAGACCTGTGAAAAAACACGGGGGTTCCGGAGATAAGACTCCAGACACTGCCCAGCTGAGCCCCCAGCAGCTCAAGTTTCACTGCAGCAGCCCCGGCTGAGACACAGGACGGGGGAAGTGTGGGGGGGGGGGGGCTGAAGCCCTTGGGCCTGGGCAGAAGTGTGACTGGGAAGGCGCGACCCCCTTTGCATCACTCCACGGCCCCCCTGGGGGTCGCGCCCCACAGTTTGAAGACCCCTGCTCTAGGGTGTGCTGCTTCGTAGGCCTGCCCGCAAGACTGGAGATGAACTTCAGTATGGATTGTGGTGGACAGGCCTTCAAGGTTAACCCACAATTGACACCACTAGGGTACACCTGTTTGTGCTAAGACATCAAGCCTTCTAAGGTCTAGTGGGGCCTTCTAAGGTCTAGCATAGGAATGTGCTCCCTCAGTAGAGTGGTCCGGTGGACTGGTCATGAAGGCTGAACCCGGTTCCCCAGTTCCAAATTCGACAGCTCTGGCCATAGTGCCACATCCTCTCCCCCACTGATCACCATACTTCACCACTGAGAGAAACTCGCACTGCCTTCAGGTATAACCTAATTGTGCCCGCTATAAACACTTGAATGTGGCTCAATTCAAATTATGCACTTGATAAGAGTAATATGCTGGCTAAAAAAAAAGTAAAAGCCACCACTCCTAGGGAATGCAAGATTAAGTAAAGCATGTGAAATGTAAGCAGAAACAACATGGTTACCTTAACGATATATCACTCACTATTCAGAAATCAGCGAGTGGTTTTACCTGAAAACTTAAGGACATGGCTAGCGGGCCCTGAAGGGAACCGTTTCAATGTCCATTGCTTATATCATTACAAAACGTAAGCAGTATGGTTTACAAAGACCACATCCATAAACACAGAGCCATGGTACACATTTTGTTTTCCAATCCACCCATCAACCAGGTATTGCAGTACCTCCAGGAATGGTACACTTTCCCCCCTGGGAACAACAATGCTGTTCAAAGAAAGATGAGAAAACAAAAGTAGCACTTCACTGGCAAACTCTGTAAAGTGATGCTGATGTATTTGGATGTTAATAAAACCAATCTGGCCACTTTGCAACCACTCTGTCTTGCTTTATTTAGTTATGTATTTATTTTTCATATTTAAAACCTTCTATTTCTCTCCATCCCGCTGCACTTTGGAATAGAAAAATGTCAGAAAAAGAGCATTTCTAGCAAGAGTGTTTTTCTTTTTTGGATCCATTTCACAGGGAAGCAACTAAATGAAAGAAGGAAAGAGAGGTTGTAAACCGTTTCTTCAAGTCACGGTTTTCAGTAAGTGAGGAGCAAGACAGAAAGAGAGGGAATAATAGGAAGAGAGGGGGGGACAGCTGCCAGCACAAAAAAGAAGAGGACATTGCCCGAGTCCTATTCCTTCTCTGCCCATCCCCGAACGTCTACGAAAGCAAGCCGAGCCTTATCTGAATGCCTTTGTCCTCCCCCAAAATAGTGCCGCCTGGGGCGGACCGCCCCCACCGCCCCACCCTAGCTACGCCACTGTAAGACTGGTATTTGTGAATCATCATCATGTGCTTTTGTACAAGGTCAAAGCAATCCACCCTTGTGCAGTCTAAAAAGATAACATTGATGTGGTAGTGAGTGAGGACACCTGCCCTGTATGTTGAGATATCAAATTCGTAAAATGAATGTTTTAATTGTATATCTAACAAGGGCCTTGCCTGTTTGAACCTTGTGGGGTGTAGAAAGTTCCAGAATGTGGAACAGAATTCCTGCTCAGAAGCACCACACAAGAATCACACCCAGAAGCACATATAACCAGAGAGGAGAATATAATGTCTCTATCTACCCAGTACAAATCACCAACTTTTATACACCTGAGATCTAAAAGTACCAATAAGGACAAAACATCCAAACTCAAGCCAGATAACCTCACTGCCACTCCACTCCCCCCCACAAAAAATGACTACATCAGAAATAGTAGCAAAAGGAACAATTGATGGACGAAATGCTGAAAAATTCAAGCATTCACTCCCCGTCAAAAAGATCTGAGTTTAATCCATTGTTCTTTTGCTCACCACGCCACCCCAGTTTGGACCCAACGATATGGCAATCAATCTTGACCCTGCCACTCATGGGAACAGTACAGCCAAACCGCCAAGCCAGGTCCTACCTGTACAGGATAAAAGCATCGTGGGACCGGTTTCGGGCATCACCCCATATAACTCAGGCTAGCTTGAATCCAGTGGCGCAATGAGGACGTGACCCACGTCTGGGCAACGCTTCCCACTTTGGGTGACAAAAGCAAAAGAAACGATTGATGGATAGAATGCGGAACATTGCAAACACTTACATCCAGTCACAAGGATCTAGGTTTAATTCATCGTTCTTTTGCTCACCACGCCACCCCAGTTTGGACCCAGCCATATGCAAATCAATCTTGACCCTGCTCCTCATTGGATAAGTCCAGCCCAAACTGCCAAGTCAGGTCCTCCCTGGCCCAGATACAAGCCTTCTGAGACCGGTTTCGGGGCATTACCCCCTCATCAGCCAGGCTAGCTTGAATCCAGCGGTACAGTGAGCACGGAACCCACGTCAGGGAATACCCGTCCCATTTAGAGCAACAAAAGCAAAATGAACAAATGATGGATGGAATGCTGAGCAATGCAAACATTTACTCCCAGTCACAAAGATTTGGGTATAGTCCAGTGTTCTTTTGCTCACCACACTACCCCAGTTTGAACCCAGTCATATGCAAATCAGTCTTGACCCTGCCCCACATGGGAAAGTCCAGACGAACTGCCAAGCCAGGTCCTCCCTGGACCACATACAAGCATCCTGAGACCGGTTTTGGAGCATCACCCCTCATCAGCCAGGCTAGCTTGAATCCAGTGGTGCAGTGAGCATGGAACCCACATCTGGGCATACCCTTTCCACTTAGGGTGACAAAAGAAAAAGGAAAAATGAGGAGCAGGGCCAAGACTGATTTGCATATGGCTGGGTCCAAACTAGGGTGGCATAGTGAGTAAAAGAATGATATATTAAACCCAGATCTCTTAACTGGGGCTGAGTGGTTGAAAAGTTTCAACACTCCGTTCATTATCTTGTTGTGTTTGCTATATTTGCCCTAAGAGGCCATGGGTATGCCCAGACTTGGGCCCCTTTCTCATTGTGCACTGGATTCAAAATAGCCCGGCTGATGAGGGGTAAAACCTTGAAACTAGTCTCAGGATGCTTGTTTCCGGTCCAGGGAGGATCCTACACCTGCCATTTGTGTCCACTCTATGTGGGTCATCCCTGCTTCTGTTCCTCTCACCAGATAGTGTCCTTTTGGCTGGTATTTGCCAGACTCCAGTTGGTCCTCCACCCACCGACCATGCACGCAACCTTAGGATCATCCTCAACTCCACCCTCTCCATGACTAAGCAGGTCAACGCGTCTCTTCCTCCTGCTTCAACACCCTCCGCATGCTCCGCAAGATCTACAAGTGGATTCCCACCGAAACGAGAAGAACGGTCACCCAGGCCCTCGTCAGCAGCAGGTTGGACTACGGAAACGCCCTCTACCCAGGAGCCTCGGCCAAACTCCTGAAACGACTTCAACGCATCCAGAACGCCTCTGCACGCCTGATCCTCGACATCCCCCGCCGCAGCCACATCACACACGACCTGAGAGACCAGCACTGGCTCCCCGTCAACAGGAGGATAACCTTCAAGCTCCTCACCCAGGCACACAAAGCACTCCACAACACCGGACCAGCGTACCTCAACAGACGACTCAGCTTCTACACCCCCACCCGCCAGCTCCGCTCCACCGACCTCGCCCTCGCCACAATCCCCCGCAACCGAAGAGCGACCTCCGGCGGCAGATCATTCTCCCACCTCGCCGCCAAGACCTGGAACACCCTCCCCATCCACCTACGGCAGACCCAGGACCTGCTGACTTTCAGAAGACTCCTCAAGACCTGGCTTTTTGAGCAGTAGCAGATTCCCCCCCCCCGTGCCTTGAGACCCTCACGGGTAAGTAGTGCGCTTTACAAATGCTATGATTGATTGATTGATTAATTGTCAAGCAAGAGATAGTGAAAAGTGTAAAGCATCAGACATGCAGGACTGGAAAGGATCCAAACCTTCCAACTCACACCAGTCAACAAACATATTTCAGCAGCCCACATACATATAAATCGGTCTTGCAGCAGGTCTCTTAGTAGCAAAGATGATATCTGCAGCTTCTGTAAGTAAACAGAAGGACTCTACTCGGCACTGCTCAATTTCCACACAAACAGCAGCAGTGTCAGAAAATTGGGATGGAGGACCTGATCATCCTTCTGCAGGCTATGCAGAAGAGGAGGCTGCGAGCGCTGAGTTCCAAGAGATAGGCATGCCAAACCCTCCTTATCCAATCCGGGATGATCAGGATCAATTGTGCTCAATCCTTCTCAAAGCAGACCCTAAGAGCAATTTAACCTGAAGACATCCCCCAGGATACCATACAAAACAAATGACGTATGCTGTTCAGACAGTGGATAAGAGATCTACAGATGGACACTCTAATCATGAGAAGATTATGTCCATCATTTAACAATGAAGTTACCGCTCGTGGTTCTTTAATGAGAGGCTGCCTGCAAGGTCCACAGCGACCGGAAACATAATCTGCTTCAGCACGCACAGCCACAGGCGTATGGCTTCTCAAAAAAGGATGCAAGACCCCATACCACCCATTCTGGTGATCTAATGGGTGCTTTTGTGGTGTTTGAGAGGACTTGAATGGCGTTCCATGAGCCAGGAGGGAGAGACGCCTTCAGAGCTAAAAGCACTCCCGCACCTTCAGCACTTTGAAGAGCAATGGTTGCTCCAGTGTTGACCCTGCACTGTCATCTCACCCAGATGAGTGCCCCAGTCCAACACGAGACATCCATAACAATGGTGGACTACAGTTGTAGAATTCTCTAAGGACTGAAATGATGACCATCCATTAGGTTGGAAGGCATATCCAACAGAACAGAGTCAAAAATCTGCACCCAAACTGAGAGGCTTCCCTGATGCTGGAGAAATTGCTTTCTCAGGCATTAGTGAAGGGCCTTCATTCACCATTTACTTTGAAGTATTAATATAATGGATGAAGCTATTATACCTATAGGTATAGAACTTGCGAACCATGAACCAAGCCTGATATGAAAACATTGGAATCACATCCAAAATATCTACAATTCTTCTCTGAGAAGAAAAGACCTTCATTTAGAGTGTTTCCAAAATTGCACTTCTGTATGTGGACTGGGTGAGACTTCTGGTCATTGATGGACAACTGGCTGATGAACTGGCTGTCTAGAGCACTGGTTATAGAACATTTTCAGTGCACTCTGGCAATCCTACAAGATTTAGGGCCCAAATCATAAAAATAACTTGCACTTTTTTTTGTTGCAATTTACACTTTTTAGTAAGTTGATACTTTTTAATATTCACAAACCCTGGGCCTCATTTATGAGAAGTGACGCATCGCCGCGTGAAAGCAGCGCTGCGTTACTTCTCAGTGCGCCCTCCTTGCGACATAATGGATTTGTCATATTTACTGTATGACCCATCATGTCGCAAGAAGTTACAGATACGTCAGTATTTCTGCTGTATCTGTAGGCGCAAATGTTACGCATTGCTAGAGTGTGTCACAAAAGTGACGCAACTCCAGCAATGTGTCCTTTCACATGGGGTAAGCCCCATGTGAAAGGTCCTGCATCAGTCTTACGCCTGCTGTGAGGCAGGCGTAAGATATTGACGGATTTGCACCCTAGAAGTGGCGCAGTGAAATCTCGTAGATTTCACTGCGTCATGTTCTACGGGGCTTACTTACGTGGGAACGCCCACCCTGCATACATTATACCTGACGCAGGTATAATGTAGCACAGGGGTTTACAAAGTGACGCATCTGCTTAGATGCATCACTTTGTAAATAGGGCGGAACAGGAGACATGTTTTACGCCACCGATGCGTCACAAAAAGTGACGCAACGGAAGTGCAAAACTGTCGCAAGGCCTCATAAATAAAGCCCCCTGAGTGTATGTTTCTACTAAAAAAATTTGAAGTCCAGCACTACACTGGTATGGCAACATCTTCCAGTACAAAATAATGGTGGTAGGACAACGATTATAACCTCATAGGAAAAATGATAAATTAAATTAAATTATTTGAAATAGTTCAATATATAAACAGGTATAAATGAATGTTAAACATAGTGCATATTCATTATTTCATTATTATATATTTTAATAAACTATTTAGAAATTAAAAAATAATGTAGCCATAAAGCTTTAATAGAAATAAATTAAATTACAAATATTTTTCTGAAGATTACATTTAAAAATAAATTCCAACCTAAATATAATAATTAAAGCACCATAATAATTATTAAAAGTGATGTATATAATTAATTATTATTAATGTAATTATTGTGAATTAAAATAGGTTACTAAAATATTTTAAAATTTCTTAATATTTTTTAAATTCCTAATAGTAAGTTACTTCATACGACCATTCCTAATAGCAAGTTGCTTTATAAGACCATTAGCCTGATTGATACTTACAGAGAAAGAATTGAATTGCCCAAGTCTGCATCATTCCCCGCTTTCTTACTTACGTTGAACTTAGAATGCAAGTACACAACACTATGTGAAGCAATTGTGTAAAACCTTCTGAATGACAGAGCCAATATCAACAATGCACTGACAATGATAATAAAGTAAACATGCATTGGCAAAGTCAGTAGGTCTGACCTTGGTAAATGTGAACTTTATTTCTTTCGCTTGAATATTTATGTAAACATATGCCATATGCAATAAAATAACAAACATAAAAAAAAGTTGACCAGCAGTCCAGGCGCACCAGCCCGCCACTTAAGTCACTTTTTTGCGGTATCTATGCATATGTGATCATCTAAAATTTGAGACGCTTAAACATACCAATATGTGAAGAGGGTCGACCAGCAGTCCTGTATGTATATTTGTTTGTATTTTGATTATGAGTTTTTTTTAAACCATGAGTCTAAAACTACAACTAAAGCTGTCTCTAAGGCAGACCTAAAACATATAACAATTAAATAATAACCTTACTTTTCCTATGATGAACTGAGTCTTCCTATAATAAAGCAATGATGGAGTTAAATGATGGAAAGCAGGGCAGTATACAAAGCAATTGACGGATCTAAGAAAAATATTTGAAAACTGTCTAAATGTGATTAACAGACACTAATCTTGGTGCCAGTCGGAGGATTGGATCATCATCATGATGGGCTAACGTTTTGTGACTCTGGATGCCACTCTTATGCTTCCAGTAAATCTGTAGGTTGCCAATTATTTTCCTGTCATAACAATCGTCTTGATTTATACATTCTGTGCAGGAATTTCCTAGTGTCAAATACACTTTTGATGGGTTTCTACCAAACCACTTCTGGTGGGTTCTTCACAAATGCTTCACTTGGCAATCCGGTGTTGGAGGTATTTTTGGCTTTGGATGAGGTATACAATAAAATCCCCCCATGCCCATGCTCAAAAACCACCTATGGGTGTAGACTGTTCAAAAACACCCAACACAAAATATACACAAATATATCACAAAATATACACAAATATATTAATTATTAAATATAAGCACATCAAGAAGAAAGAAACACAATTAACAAAACACATTGCAGATCATAGACAATCCATCAATATTAGAAGTAAGTTAAAATTAATTTAAAGGCATCCTCTGTTGAGTATTGAATCCATATATATTTCTAATACTTTCTGGATTCCAAATTGACCAAAGGTATGCCTCTTTTAATCGTTGACTATGACTATTATGGATTTTTAATATTGATGGATTGTCTCCGATCTGTGATATAAGTTTTATTTAATTGTGGTTTTTTTTCTTGGTGTGTTTATATTTAATGAATAATACATAATTAGTATATTTTGTGTATGACGTTTTTTGGACAGTCTACACCCATAGGAGGTCTTTGAGCTTAGGCAAGGGGGAATTTAATTGTTTACTTGTCTTTGTGACCCTATCCACTTAGCTTTGAAGGGGTCCCTCTCATTTTTCTGGCATAGGATGAGGACCAATGATAGCTTGCCAAGGGTGAGCAGTGCAACTTCTCTATTCAGCTACCAATGCTCCCCAGAAAGTGGCTGCTCTGTCACCAGCATGTCTACCAAAGCAAAATGTATTATATCTCTATCCTAACACACTGAACCATTGCATGGCCATTAGCAGCTCTCTTCCAAGAGATGGTCACAATTTGCAATAGAGAGCTCTTGTTTGTAGAGAAAGACTAGAATCATGGATTCATAGAAGGAGCCAGAAACCCCAAATAGTATAACATAATTGAACAGCAGAAGGGTCATCTGGAATGAGGGGAACACGGACTCTAATGGCAAATACAACTTAAAATTCCATGTGCTAAAGTGTAACAGGATAATTCGGGTAACGGAAGGAGTAAGAAGATTTGCATGTGATCACCACATGAGCGCGAAGTCATCAAGCATTCTTACTTCCTACCTTAGGCAAGAAAACCACAGTTCACCACCTTCTGTGACAATGAATAAAAACAATCTAGGAAATATATGGGATATTGCCTCTGTGATACATAATCCTTTGTCTGCTTTGCACACCTTTAGAAACAGAAGGAATATATGGGGCAGAGGTCTGCCTGTATTTCTGATAGCTCAAAGACAAGCTAGCCCCCTCAACCCTGACTATTACCATTTGATTTTTTAATCCACATTTACAGTAGTTAGGAAAGTTGTTACGTATTTTAGGACAAAGAGGAAGCTATCAGGCTGGTAATTCCCATGGGAATGTGGTCAATCAGATTAAAGGGTCCCCACACCCTATGCCAGTCTCGAGTGTCCTCATTCAAACTAATGAAACCTGAAGAAAAATCAGAAATATGTACATTTACTATTGAAATCTTTAAACATAGTTTCTGAAAGAATGCAGTGTTTCTGGTTGACTATCTCACTGTGGACATGTAGACACAAAACTCAATTCAACTGATGTGGAATACACTGGGCTCAGTGTGGTCAAATTGATGTGCCCATATAAGCAAAGAGTAGAAATACTAAAAGAGACTTCCCACTTCTTAATTGTTTCATATTTTAAATATGTTTCTAAGCTTATTAACAAAATACCAAATAACTAATGTCCTGGCATTTCCAACAGTCAGTATTGTCACCATAGAGGTAGCTGAGAAGGAGGCCAGCAGGCTCTTAATGAGGGCTGTGACACCAAAGACAAAACTGAGGTGAATGGGTGTCAAATGAACCTATGAACATCTTCAAAGAAACATTTAGCAATGTGTGAACAGAGGTTATGAAAAACCTGAAAATAAGGGTAAGAGATACCCCAGTCATGGAAAGGAATGGGCACACTTAGGGCCTGATTCAGAAAGGTAAACATGCACTTTTATGTTAGTTTACGCTTGTGTGCTATTCACAAAGGTATTTTAATAGTAGTATCTTTATGACTGCAGAGCCTCTGCACATAGAAAGATAGGACTGTCCTATGTTTTTATATGTGGAGACTATGCAGTCGTAAAAATATTATTAGGAAAATACTTTTGTGAATAGCAATCAAGTGTAAACTTACACAAAAGTGTAAGTTTACCTTTGTAGAGCATGCACTATTAGTGTCTGCATACTCTCTAATGTAACTGTCCCTGCCCCATTCAAAACCCCAAAACACAGCTGCTGGTCTTGTTGAACTGCTCAAGTTATTTCTTATGTGGATTCAGATAATCTTGCCACCATGAGGGATTCCTCAATACTTTTTTTGATATATGACCTATATATTTCATAGAAACATTGATATGTTCACAACATAAACGTAATTTACTTGCAGCTTTACATTTTACTTGCATCCGGTCTCGCGTTCAGCTTGTATGGTTCTGATGGCCCTGTTTCACATCATGTTGGCCAGAAGTGAATACTATTTTTGTTGCTGTCTGCAACTGTTGAGTCATAACAGATTGACTCTACTTATTTATAAACACAGCTTTACCATGGCATATTCAAAGCAGTTCAGCAATCTGCAATGTTCAGATTCTTGCTCCATGTCAAAATAGCAATAAAGGTTCTTTGGGGCATATTATCAAGACAGGAGATAAAATTATCACCGGTTTAGCGGCAGAAAACTGCCGCTAAAACGGCGATAATGGGCTTAATAATATGCTCTATGGAATTCCAATTGAAGCCCGTGTTAGATGTCTTTCACATCTAACATGGGCTTCAATTGGAATTCCATAGAGCATATTATCAAGCCCATTATCGCCGTTTTAGCGGCAGTTTTCTGCCGCTAAAGCGGCGATAATTGTATCCCCTGACTTGATAATATGCCCCTTTGCACGCAGTTCAATGATTGTTCTTTACCATAGGCAAACATATACCATGAAAAAATGTGCTTTTTTAAAATGTACATTTTTGTCTATAAAGTTTGCTAAGGAATGCTCTCTTGCTGTTGGTGTGAGGAAGGAGATATGCCACAGTTAATTACAGTAAGTAGAGGAGTCATGAAACCTGGAGATCTTTCTCATCGAGAGGTGAATGCACTGCAGTCGTTGATTGAATGTAGAGAGGTGAACAAGTGTATTACATTTTATTCTCCTCATCAGTCGGGCAAAACCTGTAATGAGTTGCTTAATTTCAGGTTCAGGAAGGACCTGGCCTGGCAGTATGGGCTGGACTGTTCCTATTGGATTAAGGTCAAGACTTATTTGCATATGGATGACTGTAACCTGAGGCGGCATGATGTGCAAAATAACAACGGAATTGGATGAGGCCCAGAGTAACTGCCAGTGACTAAGATAAGTTCAAGCATTCCATCTATCACTTAATGGTATACTTCAGTGCAATGCCCTAAATGAGATGGGTAAGCCCAGACGTAGGTCCCGTACACACTGAGTCACTGGAACTGAGTTATACCAGAATGATGAGCTCTAATAAGGGTGAAAACAATCTTGGCTTGATTGTGTTCCGGTTCAGGGAGGACATGGCCTGGCAGTTTGGCCTGGACTGTTCGTATTGGAGCTGGGCCAAGACTGATTTGATTATGGCTGGATCCAATCTCAGATGGCATCGTTTTCAAAATACTGGTTGACTTGGACCCGGCCCTGAGTAATTATCAGCGGCTGGGATTAATTCAACACCATAAGAAGTAAAGCATGACAGTTATAGAACAAGTTGTAGGTCTCTGTGATAGACCATTTACAGTGCTCTATAAAACACTGAGATATTATTTGCAAAGATCTGTCCCAGAAAATCAATTGGGCCACCATTCTGATATGAAATATTGTTGGTGCTTTGACAGGTGACAACCATGCATTAATTGTAGTAGCCTCACAAAATCTTAGTTTTAAATTCTTAAAAAACTATTAATGATAAGGAGACAACCTGTAAAGCACAGCTGCCCCTATAAAGAAACAGTTTAGAATGGGAGAAAATGTCATTAAGCAAATATGTGCTTAAAGAATGTCGATGACGTGAGTAATTTGTTAAATCTCATCCACCGAAGCTATTTGGACAATATTAGACATGCAAAAAAACTGTATCTCACTAACAGGATTAAAAAAACAACCAATTCCAATAAGGAGCTCCATAAAATTCTAAAGGAATTTACCACTCCTTCTACCAAGACGTGTAATCCTTCTTCGCAAGACTGGGCAGACACACTTTCCACGTTTTTCGAGGAAAAGATTATCGCGATCCATAATTCCTTTCCGTATCAAGATACAAAAAAAAATTCTATAAATGACTCTGCCTGCACCCTTCCTCTTTTAGAGGAGTTCAGCTTGTTTAACTCCGAAAAAGTGTCAACTGCCCTGCCCGAGATCAAATCGGGTTCTCCGGTTTCACCTTGTTTTCTTTCAACCATTGACCCCCTGCTCCTTAGAAACCTTACTGATTTTTTTAATATGTAACTTTCACAAGCAGTAGTTCCAGTCATATGGAAAGCAACTCGGATCAGGCCCATTTAAAAAAAAAAACACTGCTGATCCCAAGGTACCTAGTAATTATCGTCCACTTTCTCTGCTTCCCTATTTTGGAAAGGTACTTGACTCCCTGGTGAATAAGCATCTCACTGCCCACCTGGAGAGCCATGGATTATTGGATCCGTCATAGTCAGGTTTCAGGACCGCCCACAGCACCGAAACAGTGCTGGTGGAGGTAATTGACAACATCAGACTAGCACAGTCATGTTTATCCTGTTGGATTTGTCAGCCGCCTTTGACACCATCTCCCACAGCATTTTAGAACAACGGCTCTGGGAGACGGGTGTCAGAGGTATGATCCTGGACTGGCTCAGAAGTTATGTAACCGACCGAACTACCACTGTACAGATTGGCACCATGGTCTCCCGCAGTCGGCCAGTAAAGATGGGAATCCCGCAGGGCTCCATCCTAAGCCCTATGCTCTTTAATCTTTATGTGACACCACTGGCCAAAGTTATCAGGTCCTACAGTTTTGATGTGGTGTCATACGCTGATGACACCCAGCTAAGGATTACCCTAGGCCCTGATCCCATCTACACAAAGATCCGCTTCAAAAACTGCATGACCCACATTGATAATTGGATGTGCGCCAACCATCTTCAGCTCAATGGTAGCAAGACAGAGGTCATTCTCTTCAGTAGGGCAGACGACTTTTGGTCGAATGACTGGTGGCCCCACAATCTGGGTCCCTGTCCTTTTCCAAAACCTGTGGTGTGGAACCTTGGAGTAATGATTGAAAACCAGCTGTCAATGAAAAATCATATAAACTATATAATCAGCACCTATTATGGAATAGTGTGCAGTCTACAAAACATTTTTCAATGGATTCCAACTGAATCGAGGAAACCACTTGTCCAGGGATTAATCATAAGCCATATTAATTATGGAAATGCCCTGTTGTCCTCGATTAATGAAGAACTCTATTCTAGGCTTCAAGTCCTGAAAAACACAGCCGCTAGACTGGTACTGAACCTTCCTTCTAGGTCTCCATCAGCGCCTCGCTTGAAGAATCTTCACTGGCTCCCCATTAGGAAGCGAATCTGTTTCAATATCCTTTGTTTAGTTCATAAGAACATGTACGGAAGCGGGCCAAGCTACTTAGCAAAAAAACTCTGCTGGTACCAGCCAACTAGGTCGCTCAGGTCAAGCACCAAATCTCTGCTCACCCCATATGAAATTTGTACTGCCAGGATTGATGGGAGATCCTTCTCTTGTCTCGCACCCACTCTCTGGAATAAACTTCCATTTCACTTACTCTCTGTAACAGATCACAATCGATTCTGCAAGGAACTAAAAACCTGGCTATTTGATAATCTATAATGTCCCTTTATCTGTCCTTCAGCTCCAGTGGAGTCGTACGCAAGCGCCATGAGACCTCCGGGTGATAGGTGCGCTTAATAAATCTCCTTGAAAAAATTGAAATCTGTGGTGTGGACACATATGTTACAGCCATTACCATCCAATTTCAGAAACCTACAGCATTCTACTATTTATCCTCATTTCACATGCAGAATGTATTCATATCAGGAAAACTCTGAAAGAGAAACTGTGCTTGAAGGGTAAATGCTTAGAACCTAAATGCTAGCAAGCTTTGCCCAAGTCAGTTTTGGGGGATACCGCCCAGTCCACATTGGGTACAGCGGTCATTCATTTTCTGACCCTTTCCTTGAATTGAAAAAAAAGTAACTTTTTTCAGTAGTGAGGAAATGTAAGTTGGAATGTGATTACAATAAGAAATCCGTAAACACATGTGGGAAAAGTTGTAGGCATAAAAAGCTGTAGACGTTAGAGATGATTGTAGCAAGAGGACAAACATGCAATTGGATTACCTCAGTCATAGGTGGGACCAAAGGAAATGGTAACCAATGGGTGGCTCGGGGCCTTTATATATATTTCTATTGGCTGCCAAACTAGTTTTGTTGGCGGCCTCATTATTTCGCATCACATTGCAGAACTGTTATATGACATATTGATGAGGTTTAGGAATAATGCTTTACAGCGCATACGAATAGGGAATAGGAAATGTCATGTTTAAAAATTGTACTGTCGCATACAATGAGAGTATTACTGCAAAATGTATCAGTTGTTTCCTACTTCCAATGAACAGGCAATAAATGAGATTGAAATCAATCGAGTGTCCTCAGCATGTATCTGTACCTGCAAGCAATTCACATCAGAAGGATACTTGGAAAGAGGCCTTTTACTTGATTCCATTTGAAGCCTGAAAGCATCATGTTCCTCAATTTACAAGACCTTGTTTTTTGGAAAAGTGGCTAGATTTAATATTTATGCTAGAATAGTGTTAGTTTTATCTGTTTTGTCAAGTGTCAACCATCTGGAAGCACATCTTGTTTGAACTACAATACGCAAGCATGCTAAGTGCACATGGAGAATGAGGAGGTAGAATGGGGACAGTGT
Source organism: Triturus cristatus (assembly GCF_964204655.1). Classification (NCBI taxonomy): domain Eukaryota; kingdom Metazoa; phylum Chordata; class Amphibia; order Caudata; family Salamandridae; genus Triturus; species Triturus cristatus. Next base: position 395,238,468 of record NC_140588.1, on the reverse strand, counting down.
GTTGTGCAGATCAGTACGTGCCAAAAATGGATGTGGGCGGCGATAAATAAAAATGAAATGAGACTTCTGCAATCACACTAACAATAAAGCAATCAGTGAATGCAAACGTGCCTATGTTAGTGAATAGGTGAAAAGTAGCACACAGGGGCATATGCACAAGGAAATGTTGGAGCTTGTAGCTGCACCAAATTTGGTAGCGTCGTGCTCCTACATTTTCAAAACACAGGGATGCGCCGTGTTTACAACAATACGGCGCACCCCCGTGTTTTCCCTGGTACTAGCGCAAAAATTAGATGCCTAGCACCAACACAGGCACCCTTGAGCCACAGTGCAAGTGATCCCGTGTTGCCGGGAATTATAGTTTATGTGCAGGAAGGCGTCCCTTCCGGCAATGAAGAATTAAACAAATACAACACATTTTAGTTACAAAATATATGTCGTAAATAATTAAGAAAGCTATAAAGTATCCATTAATGTGCTTATTTTAGGGAGGGAGCAGAAGAGTCAACAAGTTATGTAGTATGTGGAGACCTCCTTCCTGAAAGTACTCGAGACACCTGTTGGGATGAGGTAAACGTGCTAGAATGAGATGGGGAATGTCTGCTGGAGAAGCAAAGCAAGAGGTAGACCCATTTAAGATGCTGAATGTGGTGTCAATGCTACGTGCTGAAATACACATGTTTGACATCTATTAACCTTAACAAGTATAACTGTCCATCCCCAAATGTGGTGGTGAAATCTCTGATTGCCTGGGTCAACCAATGGATGGATCTTCTTTTCGCCATTTGTTCCTGTAGGTTATTCTGATGCTTTCTTTGCAATGACCACTTGTCTCTTCCCATCTGTGTGAGATGTCTAACAGAAGTACACTGATCTTGCTGCTGAATCCTCACAATCTGCCCTCTGGATTCTGTCACCTATTGGTGATGTGACTGCAGGGTTTACACGGCAGTTGTACAGTCTCTTGACTGCGCCTGGAGGATTACGTGCCTGGATTCCATCAACACCATTTTTCAAGAAATATTATCTATCGTCTGTATAAGACTAAAGGTGGTTAGGACAGATGGAACTTTGTAGTGGGTCGGGTGTGGACATCTTCTAAGGAAGCACTCCATTCACTCAGGTCCAGGCCAGTGTTCTATCCTGAGTGCATTCTCTTCCTATTCTTCTTCTTCTGCCTCAGCCATTTACGATAACATGTGTGAATCCAGAGATGATGTTTCAAGTGCGGTCAATGTTGGCATTGTAGTTGTACTAGCCCTCCAAGGTACTCATGAAATTAGTATGTTGAACTGAGTTTCAGCACTGCTCACACAAACTACAGTGAAAATGTTGCTGATTCTGTCATGTAGGGAGTGGCACAACAGAATAGGCAGAAAATTGAGGTGAGGTTGTGATTTTTGGCCAGGTAATTTTTATGCAATACATGTAGATACCTGCATATTTTTTCTGAAGCTGATGAAGAGGGTAGCATCTATAGGAATGGCTTGATATGACAGGAAGGGAAATTCAACTCCATAACAACTCCAAACATTGACAAATCACTCTCCCAGCAACAGCCCAGTCACTAGCCTTTAGAGCCCTTAAAGGGTTCATGTAAGACTTCAACATAATAAATAGGTAATTGATCCAAACCCTCATTAGACAGTGGTAAACCAGAAGTATTCTGATATTTGTGTCACTTAATAAGGATGTAAGGGCAGGACTGTTTCTTATCAATTCCTTATTGTATGTATATTTTAATTTGGTAGACTCATCCGTAAAATCTGTATTAAAAAATACACACAGGAATGTAATACACAAAGATTTCAAAAAGGTCAAAGATGATGTGAGAGATAGGGGACTGAAGAGGGAGGCCACAAAATATTTGGAAAAATAGAGTTAATACATTTGGGGAAACTTATTCTCTTTCAGTCAGATTAAAATGCTTTGAGATAGGATTAAGGGAATAGAGGTACTGATATTCAAGCCAGGATAGAGGTTGTGACTGAAGAGGAAATTTGACCAAAAAGCATGTGACCAGAAAACATGAGGATGAGGATAAAATAAGAAAAAGTAGATAGTGTCATAATTAGACAGGTCAGATTCTCAGGAGAAGTGATGGGTCAATGTAACCTGATTTAAGGTAGCAATCTATTGTGAATACTCAAGAAGACACCAATAAGATATTTAGTGAAAAATATAATGTAATATAAAACCAATTGTTCACACAATGCAATCAACAGACAAATGGTCTTACAGACAAAACAGTCACACCAAGCCCTAGGATAAACAGAGAGGGAGAAGAATTACTTTATTTCATTATATTTGATTTTTAAAGCACTACTAACCATCCTCAAGTGTGCAATTTTGGACAAAGACAAGAACGAATGCTCAGCTGGCGGGCCTTGGAGGGCAATGGAGATTTGCATTTGGAGGTATACATCTGCCCGAAAAAGAAGAACGTAGGCAGTAGATTCCTTAATCTGGCAAAGATCCCCACTTGCAGATTGCATTACACTGGGGCTTTCCTTAGGGGCCACTGCACAGACAGCACAACGCAGAACACATAGAACCAGCAAAAACTGGGAGAAATTAAGCATTTTTCCTTGTTCACCTGTTTAAGACCAGGTTTTCTCTGGTCTTAATTTTGGCCCTGCATCCTATTACCGCCACCCCTGTAAATAGGGGGCAACGTCAAAATCAATGGGTGTTGCAGTGGAACGTCCACCGCAACACCCATTGCCCTCCCCTTTCACGCTAAGTACAGCGTAAAAGGGTGCCTTATTTACAACGCAGCGTTAAGCCACATTAAGTGGCTGAACACTGCCTTGTAAATATACCCCTCTGTCTCCCACTGAGGTGAGATATGGTTTTAGCTGGGCAATGTTCACCTGCATGTCCATGGGATAACACAATAAGATGCGGCAAATACCCATGTGTGGTGCTGCTGTTGCTGCTGACTTCTTTGATGCTGGTATTGTTGGAACTGCTGTCACTGTTGTGGGTTTTTACAAGTAGCCAATCAGGTGATTGGATTGATGTACCAAACCTGTTTGTCAAGTATATGTTTTATTTCTGGACTTCAGGTAGTACATAACAGAGGGAGAATACCTGTTAAATTGTGAGTCACATTAAAATTGGATCAGTATTAAAACAAATTTCAGATATGTGTGAATGTTGTCAAAACTGTAAATTCAAAAGAGTCTGGGTTGCTTGCAACTTAAAAAGTATGCCTTAGTGACAATTTCTGCCTCGATTTCATATGTATACATGTGTTGGACTATGATATGGTTGCCTTTTCGCTAAGGGCCAATCCATGGACTTAAAAAGCCCATTTCACAAAGTCATTTGCATGTGTAATTTTAACATACATTTGCGAATGTCTGCCTTTATGAGGTCAAATTCACTTTTTAAAAGTTCTAAAAATGTAAATATGCATTTATATCTAATATTACCCCACCTTAGTTTAATATCACTAATGATTAAATCAATGTTCAGGATGGGACCAGGAAATGGAATCCCTCAATAATGATCAGGATTTGGGGGATAGACTTTTTCCAATGAAAAAGAATTATAAAATTGCTGCTGCGTCATAAATTAGGGCATTTTTGAATGTGCAATTGCGCACTATGCACAATTACTCATACAGAATTACCTTCGTATAGACATAACTGAGAAGTCACAAAGCGTTTCATGGCAGCTCATGAAAACCTTGAATTCTAAAAAATAAACATAAATATGCCCTCAAACGAGGGACTTAGCCTGTGGCTGAAGTTTTATTTTTTAGTTTTAGAATAAAGCCCAAACAGGATTACTAAGTACAAAGATACTTAGGGCTTGATCCAGTTCTGGTAGACAGGGTACTCCATTGCAAGTGTGATGGAGTACCCTGTCCGGGAAACCCTCCATTCTGTCAATAGAAAGCTTACTCCGATGGCCTGACAGTGGTGGCCATCGGCGAAAGGTATCAAGCCTGATGCTTTACTTTTTCTGTCTGTCAAGCCAGGTAAACCTGGTGTTGATTAATTGAAAATACATGTAATGGCCCCTAAACCCAGGGAAAAAAACTCCTTAGGTGTGGGTGTCATTTGTTTTTTAAACTCCCAATCTAGGAGCTTGTTTTTGAACAACAAAAAGTTTGGTGGATGGCCATCAAAACTGACGTTGCCATCCACAAAACACGTGGAACCTTTTCTCACAATTGCCATGATGGTGTTTCATCTGAAGGTACAGAGATCACTGTTGGGCCGGTGGTGTTATCTAAATACATTGATCTTTCTGTCATTCAGGGTGGTGGACATAATGTCCTCCACCACCATGAGTGACACAGTAGACTGCCATACTTTAAGTCAGACCCTATGTTATATGCACTTACACTCTATTGCAGGGAAAGTGGTGTGCTCACCCTGCCCAAGAGAACTGCATCTCATAGCTACAAAGATTACACACAAAAATATTGAAGCAATATACTGTTGCTGACAACCTAAAGGGCCTGATTTAGAGTTTGGTGGATGGGATACTGCATCACAAATGTGACGGACATGCTGGTCATGGTATTAGAAGTACCATGCACTTTTAATACGGCGGATGCAATATCTGTGTGTTACTGAAGGAGCATCCCATCTGTTGTACTCCAAATTGGTCCCGAATGGTTTAATTAACCTAAAAAGCACATAAAACACTAAGAAGAAACCATCCTTTATAGTTCACATAGATCCATAAAAGGAATTCTATTTTGATTAAAGAAATGGTTTACTGTAGTGATGAATCTCGTCATAAATTATTGAAATTAATATATTCTTACCTGTAGAAGCAGGCAGCAGGGCCACTGTATAGCGCAGGGCTCAGCTTGAGCTAAGGATAGTCAATAGCCAATTTACTGTAGTGATGAATCTCGCCATAAATTAATATAATATATATATGCTTACCTGTAGAAGCAGGCAGCTGGGCCACTGTATAGCTCAGGGCTCAGCTTGAGTGAAGGATAGTCAATAGCCAATGGTTTCAGAGTAAAGAGTGCCATCGCCATAGTGACAAAGACAATCGGCAGGACAAGGCTTGAAAGGGCTCCTCTCCAGTCTCGTCTTTGGTGGTGGAACTGCTTGATTAGGAGTGAGGTAATTTGTGTGAGAATCAGACGCCAGCCTTCCAAAGTCCCAGCCTCCATCAGCAAACTATCTAAACATAGAAAGGAAAGAAAATGAAAGAAGTCAGTAAACGTATCTTAGCCGCTAACTATGAAAAACATTTAAAAACTGTAATACAGTTCTTCTTGGTATTTTTAGCTGGTTTAACGTAGCTGAAAATAATCAGTGACTTGCTTTGAAGTAGTCCTTGCTGAAACAGTTTAATATTAAAATCTGCATTATCTTGTTTATGAAGCTCAGAGGGACCAATTCACAAAAGCATTTATGAATATATAAAGTTATACTCCTGCAGTAATCTTACAAGCCTTTGTGAATTGGCACCAAAACATCTAACATGGGAATAAAACAGGAATTTTCAGAACACTTACATGGGCAATTAGTACAACTAGAATGCACTGGGCCATCTCTGCGCTTTTACCAATAGGGATTCAGACAATTAGAACAAAGCTCAAGCCTAAGCAGGCAAGTAAGAAGATGGCCTGGATGTATGAGGGTTTGAGAACGGATGAGTTTGTGAGTATTCATCAATTTATGCCTGAACAAATGTATAGTTGTAAAGTGGCAACAGTAGAATCTGGCAAATCGTTACCAAAATGGCAGAAAAGTATACAATCCAACAGCAGAAATATGCTTTGACAGAAAATTATCTTTCATTCTGAATTTATGTGAATTGCACAGGAGTAGGCTGCCTAGGACAGCAGACGATTCTATTACCTCACATAAATTCCTCTATAGAAAAACACCATTTGCATGAAAATGTGTTTATCTCAAATCCTACTCATTAGAACTACAGATGGACAAGCCCCTCCATAGGAAAAAGAAAAAGCATGAACATGGGATTTAGCAGCTCATCCCAACTTTTAGACAATATCAACATTATCACTAGGCTATGTTATACATATTCAGAATTACCATCAACTGGAGACGTCAGGTACACAAAGGCCCCTTCTGTCAATAACTCCTGCTCTCTCTTTCTTTTGTCCACTATTGAAATTCTCCTATTTAAACTCACTATTCGCAAATAAAAACTACAAAGTAGTAATAAGCTCACTCGCTATTTATTGGAAATGGTGAAATAATTAATTTGATAAACTTGGTATAACTCTCCTGTTTCAAGACTTCCAACATTTCTCACCAGGCTTTTCCTACCTAAACTTCACAATTTTGCTGTTAGCTACCCTTCACATCCTACTCAATCCCTCATTTATCCGACTCTCTGGGATTTCAGTTCTATTGTGTGCCTTACGCTAGATGGTCTAAACTATAGAAAAGGGACATACTCACATCTGTTTTATATGGTTTGCTCTATTTTAATGGATAAAATGACAACAGCAATAAGTGCTACTTATCTTTTCCCAACTTTCATTTAGGTGTTTGCTAATATTAATTGCAGACATTTACTTGAATAAGTATTCAAAGCAGTAAATAAACTCCAGTTTCAAGTTGTAATTATAACAGATTCTAACTAAAAATAAGTCCTAGCTCCAAGGAATGCATATTTTGCCCAAGCTGGTGCTGTGATAGATTGTGTGCCTATCATTGTTTTCACTGACTGTAATATACCTCATACTTCAAAGTGGTTCAGTTTACTTTAATCTTCGGTAATGTCTGACAAAAATAATTTATTATATGAGATCTTTAACATCTGTAGGAAATTGTAAACGTAAAGTAATGAACGTGTGTGGGAAAGGTGCAAAGTGAAAAAATCATTTTAAGAATTTACCTTTTTCATGCTGAAATATTAAGCAGAATAAACACATTTAATTACTTTGAAAAGAAGAAAATAGGTTACACTCTAAGTATCAGTATTGATCCAAAACAATGAATGCGACACTTTAAATTAAAAAAAAAACTTGGAAAAGGAACACAATGCAAAATGTTTGTTCCCAAAATACATCGTAGTAACAACACTGTGAATTGGTTAAGAGTTTGAGGCTAAGGGTAAAGGGATTATGTTTAGGGGATCGGGTTAAAGAATAGGGTTAAGAATTATGGTTTGCAGTACAGGATTATGCTTTCAAATATAAGGGTTAGGTATTAAGGTGTTGGGGATCAATGGGCTAAAAGTTACTAGTTAAGGGTTTGGGGTGTATGATTAAAGTATAGAGGCAAAACGTGTGGATTTAGGGTTAAAGATATAAGCTTAAAAGTGTTGATTTAAGGGTTTGGGATATAGGTTTAAGGTTCTGGAGTATAAGATTCAAGGATATGGAGTTAGGCGACAGGCATTAAGGTGTTGGGGATTACATGAATTAGTAGTTAAGGGCTTGGAGTATGTGGTTAAAGACATAGGTGTTAAAAGTATGGTGTAAGGGGTAAAAGTATTGGTTTAAACGTATTGCTTTAAGGTTTTGGATTATATGGTTATAGGCTTGGAACACAGGTTTACGTTTTTGGAAATTAGGATTAGGAGTTTAAATACAGCATTAAGGTTAAATGTTTGGGTGTAGGGTTAGGTGTTAGTGTTAATGATTTTGGACTGTAAAGCTTATGGATGTAGAGGTCTATGCTAATGGGTTAGGTGTTAAGAATAAAGGGTCAAGGGTATGGGGTTATTTGATTAAGGGTTTGGTGTATAGCATTAAGAGTTTTTGGCATTGCAATATGGGTTTGTGGCTCTCCTTTAAAAGGCTAGGATATATGGTTTAGAAGTTAAAGAGTTGAAGATTGGGGCTATAGGATAAAGGTATGGGGTCAGAGGTTAGGGCACTTTCTACAGGGTAAAGGAGTTTAGATTATGTTTTTTGGTTATAGAGTTAAGGGTTGGGTTATGGGGTTAATTTTATTGGGTTATGGGTTAGGGGTTGAGGAGATAGAGCTTAGAGTATAGGGGTCAAGGTTACGGGGTGAGCAACTAGATGTTAAGGGACTAGCCTACAAATTATACGAGTTTTCAGTGTAAAGTTAACATATTTGGTTGTAGTTCTAATGGATTGGGGTATGGGGATTAAGAAGTCAGGGGCATATTAGCAAGGGCTTCATCGCCGCTTTATTGGCACTTTTTGCAATTTTTTAATCGCCTATTAGCAAGCTGTCACTAACAGCAGTTAGCAACAGCTTTCAGGCGATAACGATCGATTTGTCCATTTCAGGTCCGCAATCTCAAAGTTAGGTCGGCAAAACTGTAGGCTCTGATTGGCTAGCTGCAGGAGAAAATACAAAGATGCATAGGAAGGCAGTGTGAGTAGATGACCCCCATGCTCTCAGCCCTAGTTTGGTGTACTCCAAAAGGGCTCCCCAAAGTTCAAAACTAAAAAGAATTGTTTGTGATGCAGACTGCAAACTCTTCTTAGAGTCACCTGCAACTATGTTCTTATGTTTGTGAACCATGAAACCCTTGTATTCATGTTGTGTCCCCAATAATAGTTTGCATACTCTAAAACCCTTGGATCCATTTTGGGTTGCCCACCGTAATTCACAGACTCTGTACCAAGTCTATAATCTGTGAAACTCATGGGCCCACGCAGGATCCACCACCATAATTCAAGGACTCCGGATCATGTCTGCGAACTATGAAGCTTCTGGACTAATTCTGGATCACCAGTCATAGTTCTCTGAACAGGGTCCACAAACTATAATGTCCATTTTGGTACATCCTGAGTCTGTGCAATTGATTTTAAATCTATTCATTATCAACACATTTGGGCACTGATGAAAATATAAAATGGGAATTATATCCTCTTTAAATAAGATTCAGATTGTGTTTTCAGAGTGTGTTCTTAATGAGCTGGAACTTTTTTTTTAATGCACTGGATCACCTAGAAAAGAGGGGAGGACTTACTTTCAAGTCAGCTGACATATTAGAATCCACAGACCTTTTGAGAATTTAAACTGCATTCTGAGGGTTTCATTTCTTTAATCTTTATATAATCTCCAACCAGATCAAAAAATGCGAGTTCCTCAGCAACAGGTGGCACATACACAATCTTGAGAGGGCACCTGTGCAGTTCACATATAGAGGTAATGCTTCTTTGTGCAGGAGTATGGTAGAATGGCTGACACAGCTGGTAAGGAATTCCCTTGAGCATCACCTGAAGTTCAGAAAGATGTCATCTACCCTGGAGAGACAATGGAGGGAGAAAAAAACTCAAAGGACTCTTGTGTGTGATTTCTTTACACATCCACGTGCACAGAAAAAAACTTGAGACCATGAGGGCCAAGTGCAAGCTGTGTGAACAAAAAATGAGCATGAGACAGACCGTTTTTTACTCCTTAGGGGCTTCAATGATGAAATAACATCTGGAGTCAAAACTAATAAAAAAGGAGTTCAGAAGTTTCCTTGTAGACCAGAAAAAAACAGCTACCCAGTTAACAACCATAAAAAATGTTTCTGAATATGTGCTGCGTGAAATTGAAGAAAACAATTCCAACATCAACATCTTTGCACTCTGTTGCATGGAGTGTGATATCAATCCTGGGACTTAGGACCTAACATTATTTATAGCAATAAGTAACTTAATCCAAAAGCACCAAGTTATTAAAGAACAACACATACTCAAACGTAATGCTATAAACATAGACATCTCATCGATAGTGTTAATGGAAATGTAATAAATAATCTGCCCGAAAATCATATATTAAATTTGTTATTGGATCTGGTACATCAAGGGTGTGTTCATGAGAATTACATTAGTTGCAATAAAATATTTTTTGGGTCGAGCATTCGAGAACTCTTGTATATACTTTAGTATATACTCATATACCTTAGTATATACTTATATGTGTTTGTACTTTGTGGGCTCTGGAGTTCAGCTCTAGGACTTGTTAGCTTCCGCTTAAGGACCTTTTTTTCTGTACAACTGCCTCTATTTAACGGTCTTGATAGAAAACTACCTGCAGAGGTCAGTAAAATACCAGAATTGCTTTCTGCTGAGGGATTTTCTTTTTTTAAATGTTTCTGGCAACTTCCTCTTTTTAACTTTCTTGATAGAAAATGACCAGCAGAAGTCAGTAAAATGCCAGAATCACTTTAGCATTCTCTAGATTGCAGTCCATAGAAATTGTCTTCCATAAGCACCCGTAGACAGTAATATTTTTTTTAAATCTTGTATTTTCAGTGATATGACCACCAAAGGCCCTGATTTTATATTAAAAACAGAGCTTTGACTATACAATTTCCCTATGAAAGGCAATATTTCTCTCCATGTGTTCCCATACCTGGCGTGTCACACAGTTTGTTGCTTACTTTCCCTCCATGTTAAAGAACAGTGGATGTTTCAGCACCCAGGCTAAAGTGCTGCATAGCTAAATACATATAAGGTCCCAAAGGCAAGACGGATTGCATTGCAAATGCTTGTTAATAGAAGATCATGTAACAGCTTTAAGTAATATTGTTTTTCCTCCTGCCTAGAGTCCAGACTGCTGAACGGATTAACGCTAAACTTGGCACAAAAGTAGGACTTCATGTTAGCATGTTTTCATTGATTTGGTGTAAATCCTTTCAGTAGTGTTTGAGAAATTAGAATTTCAAAAAATTTCTGACATGCCTTGGAAAGGTTACAACGTTTTTACATCTCTGCCTTTTAAAATTGTGAGTCATGCATGACTCTTGTCTCTTGTTAATCACATTTTGCTTTTTTTTCTCAAATTGTTTTAGGGCATACTGAAGGTCGTGAGTCAGCAGTGATTTGTGAGATAGGTTCCTTGCAAAATAATTTTCGGCTGCCATGATAGGTACCTGATGCCGGGGGGTTGATGGGAAGCACCTAGAAACAATGAAAAATCCACTTTGAATTCCCCAAAAAGTTTCAAAGGGCAAGAATCGCAATTCACCTTCAGTCACTTCAGGTCAAAGAAGAGAATATATTTATTGTGGTAAAACTCACAATTTTCATGAAAATGTGAGAAAAATATTTTCCCATTTTTAAATAAAGGAACATTATTTTGACATTTAAAAAGAAATGAGCAAATTTTTTTTCCAGTTTAAAACGACAACACATCTTACAGTGAGGCGTTGCAGCCAGCAACAGGTTGGGCATACGTCCAAAGGTGATGTGCAGCGAGGGTTGAACTCCTGTTGCCTAGTTGGATGCAGGGGGTGTCCAGGAAGCAAACCCCAATGTTGATAGGCGAAGGCTGTGTGCTGCTGGGGTTGGGTGCCTGTGGTGGGTTGGGAGTAAAGAGTGACTGTATGCCAGGCCCTTCACCCATCCCAGTGCTGGGTATGGCCAAAGGCCATGTGCTGCGAGGGTTGCATGCTTGGGGTGGGTTGGCTCCTACGCAGGCTCTGCACCCAACCCCTTCTGGGCAACCACCTGATGCAGTGAGGCTGACCTGCGGGTTCTGCGGGGAGCAGAGTGTGTGACTCTTCTTCTGAGATAGCTTGTGCCTGAACCCTGTAGTGCCTTAAAAGCCAGGACCAAGGTTTTAAAGCAAATTCTTTTTCGTACGGGATGCCAGTGCAAAGTCTTCAGGTGAGGAGAGACCTGAGCTGTCAGTCCAAGCAGGAGGACCGCCCTGGCGGGCGCATTCTGGACCACCTGTAGTCTATTCAATAGGTACTCCTGGAGCCCTAGATATAGGATATTGACATAGTCAAGCCTTGAGACAATAAGAGCTTGTACAACGGTCTTCTTGTGGGCAAGAGGCAGGAGGGGGAGAAACTTCTTGAGCATCTGCAGGAGGCCAAAACAAGATCCTGGGACTGACTGAATTTGGGCTTTCATGGACAGAGTATCATCCAACTTGAAACCCAGGTTCTTAACCGTACTAACCGAGGCGATGGGAGGCGACATGTCTAATGGCCACCATTGTTTCCACTCATCCACAGGTGGAGAGCCGAAGAAAATTACCTCCGATTTCTCAGGGTTGCAATTAAGTTGGTTCTCTCTAAGCTATACGAAAACCCCAGTCAGGCACTGATTGATCTTCTCCTCTGCAAAGTCCTCGCCCTTGTCACACGTGAAAGCCATGCGCAGTGGGAGTTGCTCAATTGTGGCGGATTAGGCCCAGGGCTTGGCTTGAGCACCCATCTTCTGCTGCTCATGATTACTTAGGAATTTAAGTGGTTTTATGCACTGGAGCTAGAGCCATAGCACCAGCTAGTCCTGTGCCTAAAGACTTTGCTGTAAAAATGTCAAAAAGCGTTGTCCTTCTTCTAGGTTATCGTGGATGGCATTATGCTAATCTTCTGCCTAAAATCTCTGCCAGAAAAACAGGCATTATTGTACAGCAAATTTAGAGTGCAGAGTTATCGAGTGCTCCATATGAAGGAGCTGCTTTCCACCGAAAACTTGGGAACAATACATGGTTCCCTCCTTCTTTTTTGCACTTTTGTGCTGCACTCAGCCTGAAATGAAAGAGAGGGTGTGTGTGTGTGAATGCTGAAAGAGATCGGATATTTAAATCCATAAACACTGAATTAAATAAAGATTCTTTAAAAGGGTGCTTGCGTTTTGTGGGATTTGTCCTCCATAGAAAGTTGGCACCATTTGTGGAATATACAAAATGCAGGATTTTCAGCTGCGTCTGGCACTCAAGCTTATTTGTGGCCTTTCAGCCTCTGGTCACGCGGGAGCTGTGGCCAACATGTGCTGCAGACAGGTTCTTGTGATTTGGAGCCAAAAGCAAGCAAGATGCTAAGCATGTTATCTTACCCTAAGCAACACAAGCCTCTGCAGTCCATACCACCCTGCCAGCAAAGAGCTCACCGCCAATCACAGAATTGTAAAGCAACAGAACTATCTCTAAACTACAGAATGTTGCTTCACATTTTTTATTAATTTATTGGACTGTTAAAGGTGATAATACAGCCATCAAACTATTTTTTTCACCTTGTACTTAATGAAGATGTAAAAAAGCCCAAAGGAGGCACATTTAATGATGCAAACAGTGAAAAACATGAAAAAGAAGGTTTTGATTCTAGAACCTATTCTAGAATCTATTCTAGATCACGTGCCACGAAGAAAAAGATATCGTCATCTTGCTTAGAAAAGGTTTCAATTTTACAGTTCTTGATTAACCTTTAAATAAAGAACGACGGTATACCGCATTTAAAAAGTTGAAACAAGAAACCGAGTATTCGCTTAGCTTTTGTATATGATCCCAACACAGGTAAGAAAGATTTTTTTTTTATCATTTGCTTGTGCTATTTTGAATAGTGTGTATTCAATACATTCTTGTTTTATTACGTTTTTAGTACATATACTATATATAAAATATATTGAAAAATGAAATCAAATAAAGGAAAATACTGATGGTTCTGATTTATCTATTGGTTTGCATGTTAGTCTCGCAGACATTAACCTTCCTTAAGAAATACTTTCTGGTGATAATTAGCTTGCACTAACTTTAACTGAATATTTAAGTCCAACTTTATCCCATATGACGCTGCCAATAGTGCACACCGTGAGAAATTGAGAGGTGACTCAGTGAAAGCAATTTATTAATGGCTTACAAATATCTGTACCTGCAACAAAACAGGCATTGCATACGTCTTGTTTTTAACGTAAGCATCCAACCGATCCACGTATGGGGCACGCCCAAATTTAAAAACAGTCACGAGGAGGGGATTAACATCAAATATATATACAGCAGAAAAACTCCACTGACGCAAAATGTCAATAACATGTTGCGATTATTGTAAGCAATAATCTTTTTATTAAATTGTAGCTTTTTCAATACAATAATCATACAGATATATTTGCTGTGAACACTTTGATTAATTCTCGACATTAACATCAAATAATTGTAATATATCTAACTGTCACCCTAAATTCTTCTTAAGAGATATGAGACCTACAAACCTCCAACTCAACACAAACATTCATACTATTCATAAAAACAGCCCCCATTACACAATGATCCAAGAGTGACCAGTAAACAGACCATACTTCGTGTATAGTGGTGGTCGTAGCCAGTGCGCCTGAGGTAAAATTGTCAGTGCACGTTTTGGTGGTGCTGTAAATGTATTAACCAATATTTAGATCTAACTCTAAAATCACAAGGAAGCTTTCATAATTCTAAGTGTCAATGGAAAATAAATATTATTTTTATCATCAAAAAGTGTAGATTTAAAAGCCCATCCTTTAAAATTGAACTGAATAAATCAGACGCCGCGACATTGAAACAAGTAAACTTGCCCTATCACTCTATCATACGAAGATCATGGCATTGTGAATTATGAATTCACCATTGTGAGTTTCCATATACAAAATCTTTCTAGTGTTTCAATTAAAAGACCGTAATAAACACCAGTAAAGACTGGTTAGCGCAGACAGACAGGCAGATATGATGTCAGTATAAACAAGCTTTTGCAATGCAATAGGACTCACATTTGCGAGAGTTGGAGTTATTAGTGTTGTAAATGACAATGTCTTTTACATGAGTGTTTTGGTTTGGAGTGTAGTGGATGTATGTGATGTGGAGTGGAAGTATGTGTGTTGTATTGGAATTGTTAGTTGTGGAATTGTGTGGTGTGTATTGTATTTGTGCACTGGAATTTTGTGGCATGGTGAATAGATAAGGGCGAGAGCTCCACAGAATAGATAGAAAGGAAGATAGAGAGGGATAGGTAGTCTGCTCAGGAAGTGTTGAATGAACTCGAGATAGAGGAGCAGAAAGAGTTTGTGAGAAAGGGAGAAAGGAGGGGAGAGCAGGCCACAGATGCATAAAGAGGGAGGACCTGTGCACACAGAAGACACCCTAAGAAGTGGAGGAGAGCATGCACCAGACCCTAAACACAGGATGCCAACACAGATGTCCACCACCCCACCCCCTTCATTGGCTCCTGTAAAATGCACCTGACATTGGCAATTGCCTGTCTACCCCTGCCAGTTACTGGGATTATTGCCTTTCAACTAGAAAAAGGTAAATGACCAACACTAGAGCCCACTAAAACCCATGCTGAAATACTTTTACTATCACTCCTGTTGCATCTCCTCCTCACATCGCCAACCATCACAGAGACATATGAATCAGAGCTCAGGACCAGAACTTTGGCAGCAATGAAAGCATCAAACCTATTGGAGTCTCCGTCAGTCCATAAGGTACACAGGTCGTAATAGGAACAAGCACTCTGAGCAGTACTACTAGCCACTTTATAATTCGATAGCCCTAAATAGTGCTCACGCTTCATCTTCAACCTACAATTGTCACTGGTTACTGTGCTGCTCCGCGTCCTTTCGCTCAAGTGTGTATGCACCAACTATTCAGTTTAACCTGAGTAAAAAGGCTCAGAACAATGCTTGATCTGGCTTTTGGAAAATACCACCAGTGCACTAGTACCAATCTTGTTAGGGGTGTGCAAAATTCGAGTAATTTGCTTTTGTTTAATTATGTGAAATTCCACCTAAAAATGTGAAATTACGTGGAATGAAAAACAGGCATTTAGCATAATGTGTTACTACAAAAGGAGTCCCCGCCTCCTCTTTTGGCACGTAGGCGCATTTTACACAGAAATAAAAAAGTGCAAAAAAACACACAAGTGCTGCAAACAACAGCTGCTCATGTGCTGGTCATTCGAGTTGTTTACGTTTACCTGCGCAATCTAGCATTGTGACGTAATTTCAGGAATTTTGCATGACAATTTTAACACGTGGGGCTGATTTACAAGAGCTGGCGCATCTCTGCATATTAGAAGAGATGTGCCATGGAAATTTTGTTACGTAAAAAAACCCTTGCGCCACCATTGATGCGGCGCATTTACAATGCAGCACACCATGGCGCAAGGATAGACAGATGCGTGATTCATCTTCTGGCGTAAAGGCAGCGCATTGCTGGAGTCATGTCGCAAGCACAACGCAACTCCAGCAATGGTCAGGAATGTCTATTCCTATCATCCTGTGTCACTCCTTATGTCTGCTTCAAGCAGGCATAAGGTTTTGGCGCAGTGGCGTCATAAAAGTGACTCAGTGAAATCTTGTAGATTTCACGGCGTCACTTTTGCAAGGCTTTCTCACGTTGGAACGGCCACCCTGCAAACATTATACCTGACGCAGGTATAATGTAACGCAAGTCTTTACAACGTGACACATCTCCCTAGATACGTACCGCTGTAAATATGTTGCAACGTGGCGCATTGTTTACAATGCCGCTGTGTCACAGAAGTGTCGCAATGGCGAAGTAAAGTTGTCACAAGGGACTTCTAAAACTGCCCCCTAATTAAGAGTAATTACACTAGCACATTGGAAATTTCACTCTGGCTTACTTTTGGTTCGGCCAGTAATGAGCAAGCAGGTCCCACTACACAGAGTACCTATCGCTTGCTGGGAAGCACAGTGTGTGCAAAGCTAAACTTGAGTTCCTGTATTCTTTCCCTTCTTTGCTAACGTCACCTGTCTATCAATTTGAGGCCCCTTCTCATTACTTTTCATTTGATTTATGTGCGATATCTCTTCCATAGAAATGCACAGCGTCAAATGACATTAGCTCGCAACAACGCGCCACATCATTTACATTATCATTAGTAAACAGGTTAGCGCTCACGTCTAATTTTATAATGTTTATTTCAAGTGCATTAAACTTTTATTGCATGCCGCCTCGGTTTTCCTGCAACGTTTTATTTCACGGTAGATTAATTTTCATTGCTGTCTCATTCTCTTCCCTCAGCATCATTTCTTTGCTTTGATCAAACAGGCGCAGTTTAGGTTTTTGAATAACTATTGTTGTGCGTAGGAAATGAAAATGAATGGCATTTCTTTGAGAGGCGGGCCTTGTGATGACTTACACTAAGCAAGCAAGTAGCAAGCCCTTCTCTGGGACGAGATGGATGGTTGTTTTTCTCTATCCCCCCCGGGCTATAAATAAAGTACTCTTGCCCAGCAAAAGGGTCTTTGGATCAGAAAAAGTGTGTGCTCAACAAAACTGTCAGGAAAGAAGGCTCCACTCGGCTGGCAGGTGTTTAATGTGCTTGGGATGCCCCACAGAGAAAATCAATTCATCGTTCATAAATATTTAAAAGCGATGCATGTTATAAGGCCATATTTTCTGTCCTTAAGCTAGTGCAGATTTGCCATTTAGACATCAGGAAATATTGCAGAGATTACTTTAAAATAGATTCTCATATTTTTTTTTAATGAGGAGAGGTGGTCCAGACATTTTCTGATGGCCTTTAAAAAATTTGATGAGGCTGCCTGAAAGTGATTCCAATTTCTGGTTGTGCATGACGTGTCTGGCCCTTTAGCCCAACACTGCTTGAACAATTCGCTTCCATGGTTTCAGTGCTTAATTTGTGCCAGTGGTTTCCGGTGCTTAGCACCGGGTCTAGACCCGAGTGGCAACTTACATTAACGACTGCAGTGCGCAACGTGTGTCAGAAAATACATTCTGTCTCAACTCTCCCTTGTGAAAAGTGCTTCAGTTCATAGCCGATAATACCGTCCATGCCTGCCCTTCAGTCAGTGTTTCCGGTGGGTGGGCCGATGATTGGGCTGGATTTAGTCCAGACTGTGTGTCTGCGCTGCGGCAGCCAAGGCAGTGTGCGTAACTTTTTTTAAATACCACGCCCCGGCCGGCCAGCCCGCATTATCATCATTAATGAAGGCGAGGCACACATGCACAAGTTACAACGCACGCACCGGCAGCCGAGCACGACGGCACCAACACCCAAAGCAGCGTGCCGTCGTGCAGCGTGCAGCAGCAGGCCTCTAAGGCATTTACCGTAACTGTGACGCAGTAAGTAATAACCAACGCTGCTTTTTCTTGAGCGTGGTCACAATGGTGGTTGCAGTGTAAACTTGGTATGAATGAGCAATGATGAACGTTATGTAATGGCTCTGAGGAGTCCGCATCCGAGCAATCATGCGCTTTAACCGGGCATCGTGTGTAGACCTGGAAATAAAGGGTTAGAAAAGGCAATGAAAATACTTTGCATGCAATTAATTATGAGAGTCAAGGTTCCCTATGTGTTAGCACTTGATCCGAAGTCCATATATTGTCCCAATACTCTAACGTTCCTTCTCGAAAGTCACAGAAGGTCCCCTTTTAAGCACTCCAAAAACTCATGCAGTAATGTCAACTGAGACCATCCATGGGGGAAGAGGGGTGAGGAGACTAGAACTAGAGTCAAAATCGAAGCTTTGGTAATTTGGGTAATGCGCCTTCCTAGCCGATCCTCTCGAATTCTTAATGCCAAGCATCAAGCACCTGAGGAGCCGCTAATTGCGTGAGAGCCGGAAGTCCTGTGAGAGCTCGAGTTTTGAAACGATAGGTAAGTGTATGAAGTCTAGGCTCCACAGTGCCACAGCCAGCAGGCTTGTTAATAAAGGCAGTAACCGTAACTGCATTTACATCACATAAGCCGGTAAGTAACCACCGTCATGGTTATTGGGGTATGTACGGTGTACGGTGTGTTCCACTTCCATACATATCAGGAAGGATTGTCTGCTTATTTTTTAATTAATCATGTTGTTTTGAGCTGTTGTATGCAGCTAACATGTATCCGTTTTTGGCAAAGAGATGTGGATAGTTTTATTGTCCTGAGATGGGGAAAACTGTTGTGGAAATCTTTGCAGGTTTGGTAAGCTGTCTTGATGATGGACTTACTTTATGGGGGTCTAGACAGTGTATGAACATTACAATTTGTATGCATATTCTCATTTTAGTGGAAACCTGAGATCAGCTGGGCTGCATGCTTCTCTGTGATTTGGTAGTTTGTTATGACTGTTCCATAGAACATTGTCTTTGCCATACATCAGTGCATTAAACCCCCTCACTATGTGGTGATTGCTTGTTGTCAGAACGTATTTTGATTTTACTTTTCACTGGAGATAGAGCTGGAATTGACCAGAGTTAGCTACACTTAAGGTTTAATGTAAAGTGTGATAAAAGACAACAATATCCTTTTATATCAACAATGGGCAGGGCTGACGCTATATTTTCCTAGGCAAGCAGTTTGATTCCTCTCTACTCTGCCATCAACTGCAACTCTGTAATGGGCAGTGGAAAGCGTCACCATATTAGTAGGTTAGTTGTGGGGCTTGCCATGTGACAGTGAGTAAACAAACTGCTGATCTCTCCGTGGGACTTATGAGTGCACCTTCCATGGCATTAGTGGAAGTATGAAGTATGGAGTAGAAATTCTGCATTTTTAGATTCACTGACAGAGAATGCAGTGGCTTTCATTTCTCTATATCAAATAGGCACTACTTGAGGTGTATGACTTCATCTACTAATAACATTTTTAGCAGCACCTGGGTACTCTCAGCACATTAGTGTGTATGAATGTGCAGATTCCATTTGCCCCAGTGGTTGGTGTACAAAGGAAAGGCCATTAATGATACTCAACATACAGTTAACAACTGCAGCTTTCTCGGGGCGTGGCCAAGCCGCGAGCTAAGATGGCCGCGCGGCGCTGAAGCTCCGCCGTCAGCCCGGCGCTAAAGCTCTTTTCCTCGCCCTCCTGATGCGAGCGCGGGACTCCTGACGCCGCCGCTGGTTCTCCTGTGGCCCCGGAGCGAGCCGGGATGTGGACCGGGCCGATCGCAGCGTTGGAGCGACCGGAGGAGGACGCATCACCATAGGGCCCAAGATGGCGGGCTGACTCAGACTTCGCAGCCGCGAGTGTGTGGACGGCGGCTGACCGGGAGGCAGGTACCCGGGGGGGGGGCGGAGGGAGGGGCGTTGAGCGCCGGGGTGCGGGCTGGCGGGTGTCTGCAGTTCTCCCTGCGCCGCTGCGGGCTGGGGGGCGACCGGGCACCTGGCTCTTGCCTGGCGCGCCGGGCGCTACCTTGATCGTTTTCTCCTCCCTTGGGCCCCGGGCTGCTGGGTCAGGGGGCCGGGGAGGGGTGGCGGGTTGGCCCGCTGGCAGTGGGGGGGGAAGGAGCGGGTTGGACGCTTCGCTGGGCCGGTGCTCCGGCTGTCTCCGCCTCTGTCTTTGGGCCCTCTCTGAGTGTGTCCTGCGCTCTGCGGCCTGGTCGGGCTGTCCTCCCTCGCCCTTCCTTGTTACTCCGGTGCTCGGCTGCTGGTTGCCTCGCTATGATCCCCCCTCCGCCCATTCTGGACCCCACTTGCTGCATCGGGTGATGGCCCTGGCCTGCTGCACAGTGTAGTCGGGTCGGCTCCGGCGTCCGGTGGCCGCTGCAACCCCTGGGGACCTGAGCGGCTTGGCGACAGATTGGACTAACCTGCCGGACTGTTGCTGCAGCATACCTGGGCCAACTCTGCGCTACAGGCAGCGGACTGGTGGCCGCCCAACGGTCCGGGTCATGGGTCGCAAAGACCCCAAGCAGAAAACATTGCCTTTCGAGAAACTACCTGAGCAGCCAGCGGAGAATCGCCCTGATATGCCGGGTCCGGCTGATGGAGCGTCCGATGGCCCGGCGGCCCGTGCCCCATCCCCGGACTGGCTGCAGGAGATGCGTGCCGGCTTCAGGGCCTTGGATGGCCGCTTCGATGCCCTGGATAGGACGCTTGAAACCATGGGGGCTAAGATCCAGGCTCATGACAAGCGTTTGGGGGAGGCCGAGGCCCGGATCTCTGCCGTTGAGGACAGATCAGTGCATGAGTCCAAGCGGGTAGACAAGTTGGAGCGCATATTGAAAGAAGTGGCCATCAAGAACGAGGATTTGGAATCGCGCAGTCGGCGCAACAACGTGCGGATCTCTGGGGTGCCAGAATCCACGGCCACGGGCCGACTTGACGTTTTTGTGGAACAACTGTTGGCTGACATTTTTGGGAGAGAATCCTTCACTCCGGGCTTTGTGGTAGAGAGAGTTTATCGCTCCCTGGGGCCGCGACCTAACCCGGGGCTCTCGCCTCGCCCGCCCGTGTCATGAACTTTCGGGACCGTGATACTGCCCTGCGGCTTGCCAGAGAGAAGGGTGAGATCACTTGGCAGGGCTCGAGGCTCTCCTTCTACCCCGATTTCTCGGCCACGGTCCAAGACGAAAGGCGGAAGTATGCGGGGGCGAAGGCTGCACTGCGGAATCTAGGCCTCAAATATGGTATGCTCTATCCGGCCCGTCTCCGGGTCGAGATCGATGGCTGTGCTCGACTCTTTGACAACCCCACTGAGGTGCAGGAATTCTGTCGCAACTACAAGCCACGTCGGGGCCCTCCGGGGGGAGATGGGGATGGACGCTCTCCCCCTCGCAGTGGGTCGGCGGCCAGCCAGGACCTGTTTGCGACCTCCGGTGTCGGCTGAGACTGCGCCCGTGTTCTAACTTAGTTTTCACTGACTCTTGCTATTTGAGGACTTTTGAACATTTGGCATATACTTGTTAAGCTGCGCTGGGTTGATTGCGGATCGTCGTCACCCCCCTTTGGTTGAAACCGTTGGGAGCACTTTTTGGTTGTGATGCTCTACCTCCTTTTGTTGGTACACATTTGGTATTACTGTTTAGAGCTATGTTTTTTTCTTCTAGGTTGGGGACTGCCTCACGTTTGCGTGGTTTGGCTGGGTGGGGGGAGGGGGGTGGGGATATGCAAGTTTGATCTTCATGACTTGGCTGTGTGTGAGCTGTTTTCATTGATACACAGGGACACTGCGTCTTTCTTGCTCCTACTACGAACGGCTTGGCATTGATGGCCCAGATAGGTTTGAATGAAGCTCCTGTCAATCTATCGTTAATTACTTGGAATGTCCGTGGCCTAAACAATCAGCGTAAATGCAAACAGATACTACATTACTTAAATCGGCATAGGATTGACATTGCTTTTCTTCAAGAGACGCACTTACGCTCCTCGGGGGATGCCCGTTTTGCGGCTTCCTGGGGCGCTCACCGCTATTTTTCCAATTTCAGCAACTATGCTAGAGGCACAGCGGTGCTGATTCATAAGAGGATCCCGTTTCACTGCCAGACATTCCTGGGGGACAGGGAGGGGCGCTACTGCATAGTGAGAGGGGTGCTGATGGGCCATGTGGTTGCTCTGGTATGTGTATATGCTCCTAATACTGATTCCCTGGATTTTTTCCATGCGCTTGCGGCCCAGCTGGCATCCCTTGCGCCCGCGGATATCCTGCTAGGCGGCGACCTCAACTTGCTACTGAATTTGGGGCTCGACAGCACCTCTGGGGCCACTGATTCTAAGCCTAGGGCGAGGCACGCACTCCTGGACCTCTGCAGTCGTTTCTCTCTGACTGACATATGGCGCACCACTGACTACACGCACTTCTCTGGGCAACACAACACATGGACCAGGATTGACTACTGGCTCCTATCCCCGGCCCTGTCCCTCTGGTTCCGCCCATTGAAAACCTTCCCTAGAACATACTCTGACCATTCTCCTGTCGCGCTAGGTTTAGACGTTCCTCGCCCGGAGGGATTTGAGCGGCAGTGGCGTTTCCCCGGAAGGGCGCTTTTGGATGACCTCTTTGTCCATGAGGTGTCTGCAGCGATAGAAGACTACTTTACGATAAATACTGGCTCGGTGGACTCGTGGGCAGTACTCTGGGAGGGGTTCAAGGCCTATATCAGAGGGGTTTGCATTGCAAAACAGGCTGGGGTCCTGAGGGCACTGCGCACAACAATCACACACTTAGAGACGCAGCTGGACGCTATTGATATTGAGGCGTGACGGTCGCCCTCCGACGAGGTGTTTGCCAGGCGCTTGCGCCTACTGTCGGACTTTCGGGAGGCCGCGGACAAGGAGATCCTCTATCTGGGAAAATACTGTGTGGCTCGGCGGTATGGGGGGGGGATCGGCCGGGGCGCACGCTCGCGCAGGCTCTGAGACCGCCGTATAGTAAGTCCCTAATAGCCGAAGTGAAGGGCGTGGACGGTGCGCTCCGTACAACGCCCGCTGAGATTCGGGACGAATTTCTGGCCTACTTCACTGAGTGATATACCTCCAAGTTGGGTGACTCCACGGCCTCTCGTGACGCCTACCTATCGGAAATTGCTCTTGTGTTCCTGGATAGGGGCATGCAGGAGTTTATGGCGGAGCCCATAACGGTGACGGAGGTGCGGGGGGCGATTAAAGTGCATCGGAGCTCTTCTGCCCCGGGCCTTGATGGCTTCTCCGGGGATTTCGACAAGGCCTTCTCGGATCTGCTGGCGCCTAACCTCATAGAGGTCTATGCGGAGGCGTTGGAGCGTGGTTCCCTCCCGGCTACTCTTGGAGAGGCGGTCGTGGTGTTGCTCCCGAAACCAAACAAGGACCCGTCCTTGTGTGGGTCGTATAGACCCCTCTCCCTCTTAAACACCGACTATAAGATTTTGGCCAAAATAGTGGCCAACAGACTCTCCCAGCTGATGGAATTCATTATATCGCCCGTGCAATCGGGCTTTGTCCCCCACCGCTCGACGTCGCTGAATTTGCGGACGTTGTTCACTGTTCTGCACAGAATTAACCCGGCCACACCTGCTGCTGCGATCCTCCTTGATACCGAAAAGGCGTTTGATTCCTTAGAATGGCCTTTTTTTCTTGCCGTTATGGAGCGCATGGGCATGCCGGCGAATTTCCTGGCTACTACTCGGCTCCTCTATAGCCACCCCACGGCCCGCCTGTGTATCAACGGTATGTTATCACGCCCATTCTCTCTAACACGCGGCACGCGGCAGGGTTGTCCGCTTTCCCCGCTCTTGTTCATTTTAGCTATGGACCCCCTGATTCGGCATTTCCAGGAACGGCACCTCCACAGAGGTCTCCAGTTCCGGGCGGGCCCATTGCTTGCCTCCCTTTATGCAGATGACACTATCCTGTATGTGAGAGAGCCGCATATTAATCTTGCCCCCCTGATTCGTGAGATCCTGCGCTTCGGTGGCCACTCGGGATTGGGCATAAACTGGCATGAGTCCATCATATTCCCTTTGACTAGCGGCACCTCCCCATGGCAGTGTGAGTTCCCATTGGAGTGGTGCTCGGACTCGGTGCGTTACTTGGGCATTCAGATACATTTGAGCACGGACGAAATCATACGCCTCAATTATGGCCGCGCGATTGCAAGGCTGGAGACGCAGGTGGAGGGGTGGTTGCGCCTCCCGCTCTCCATGTCGGCCAGAATAGCCATCATAAAAATGGTAGTGCTCCCCAAATTTTTATATCTCTTTAATAACATCCCTGTTCCTCTCACCCGGTCCTTTTTTTCCACCTTGAGGTCCCTCCTGATCCGACTGGTCTGGGGAGGGAGGCACCCCCGGATCCGCTGGAGGACTCTTACACTTCCGCAGGATAGGGGAGGCCTCGGTGTACCTGATTTGTATTTATACTACCTGGTCGCGCAGTGTTCTCATGCCTATGCCTGGTATCATCCGGACGCTCGGATCCCGTTTCTTCGCCCAGAGGCGGACTTTGTTCTCCCGGGTCAGTTGGCGGCCGTTTTGCCCAAGGGAGTCCCCAGAAGCCCAGTGGATATTCAAACGGTATCCACTACCAGCTGGGCCTGGAAGAAACTTTTGAGCTACTTAGCCCACCCTCGCCTATATTCCTCTTCTCTCCCTATTCGCAACCCTGGGTTGCTGCCGGGCACGGATGAGGCTATTGTGCAGCGCACGTTAAGTAAATTTAACCTCACCAAGATGGGGGATTTATACCCTGGAGGGCACATATTCTCGACATCGGAGGATGCGCGGTTCAGCGAGGCTACATTCATGGATAGGTTCGTTCTTCGCCGACTCTATTGCGCGGCCAGGGCGGTAATTGAGGGTTTCCCCCTTGAGCCCGCTTCCTTTGAACCCCTTACCATCCTTATTGATAACGATACGGGGCCCCATATTGTCTCGAGGCTGTACAAGGCGTGTGCGGCTTTGTTCCCTGGTACAGATGACCGGGCGCGGGCGGAGTGGGAGACGGACTTGGGTAGGCCTATCACGGACGAACAGTGGACGGCTTGCTGTAAGGTTACTGCTACGGTGTCACTGAACAGTCGCCACAAACTCCTTCACTATAAATTCCTGCGCCGTTGGTACATGACCCCAGATAGACTCCATTCGATTGACTCAGCACGGCCACACCTCTGCTGGAAGTGCTCGGCACCACATGCTGACTTTGCGCACTTGTCCTGGA
This sequence comes from Triturus cristatus, assembly GCF_964204655.1. Classification (NCBI taxonomy): domain Eukaryota; kingdom Metazoa; phylum Chordata; class Amphibia; order Caudata; family Salamandridae; genus Triturus; species Triturus cristatus. Next base: position 395,213,455 of record NC_140588.1, on the reverse strand, counting down.
CTTGTCCGAGACTGCAATCGTTCTGGACACAGGTTTACAAGGTCCTGGAGGACATGTTAGGGCTTACGCTTGTTCCCACTCTTGAGGTTGCGTTGTTGGGCTACACGGCAAATTTCCCTAAGAATGTTCGTAGGCTGGCCTCTATGGGTCTACTTCTTGCCAAGCGCGAAGTCGCCAGGCGCTGGGGGGATAGACTGGCTCCTACGGCCAAGTCGTGGCTCACTGCCATGGCTTTCTGCAGCACGAACAGCGAACTCTACTCTAGTCTCCTCCCCACGGTGGCGCGCCCTAGGGACATCTGGGGCCCTTATAAAACATACATCGCAGGTCTGCCCGATTCCCCCCCATCGCACTTACATTCCGGTATAGTCCCAACGGGAGTGGGGTAGGCGGCACGGCGCGGGCGTTGCGTGGGTGGTGTAGCCATGAGATGGATGGGATGGTGTGGTCCGCGGCGCGTTTGGTTTGGGAGGGTTGATGGCATGGACATCGAGCGGGGTCGAGGTGTGCACGGAGAGATGGAGTGGTTGCGGGCCCTGGGTGTGGATTATTGGTATCAGCTTCCCCTGTTTCAAGTCGGACAAATGTTGATGATGGGTTGATAGATGGGGTCCTAATGTCGGATGCCATACTTACTTTGTACGTTTTGTCCGAGAGCTGGAATTGTCGTGGTGTATCTACACACTTTGTCACTGTGGAACGCACAGCCATCATTTCTGTACTGTTTCCTTTTGCAAATTTAAATAAAGCTTTAAAAAAAAAAAACAACTGCAGCTTTCTACATGGCATCAAGAGGAACATGACCAGGATAACATTCTGCAATGCTGCCTATGTAAGAGGTGCAGTGGTGGACTGGCCTACAGGGAAACCTGGCAGTGCCTGAAGGGCTGGCGTCACAGATCTGTGAATGGGCTGCTTTTTTATCGATTCATGTGCCTGTTTTATGGTTTGGTGGGCCGGTTTTTACTGTTGATTTCCTGATATTAAAACACACACTGCTTGCAGCAAGCACAAATGGATGCATGCTTGTATACCGTGCAAAACACTTATACAGCATGTCTGTAAAAGTTCATAGCTGCCCTGATTTGCAAATGTGGTCAACTTTTTTAGCTATCTGATTTTCCAATGTGGGCCACTTTTAATTTGGTGCCTGCCTGGGCCTATTTTATATCCCAATCTAGCTCTGAGAAGGTGGCAGTGTAGCAGCAGGGGTTAAGGGAGCTGGGAATAGCTTCAGCCACAAAAATATATTAAGGTGCAATTGCATTCTGTGGCAGAACTTGAGGGACTTTTCAATAGGCCTGAGAAGCTAACAAATAGTCAAGCGTATTTAGGAGTATTTATTGTCCGTCACATGGAAAACATCTTTAACACTCCAAGGCATGTCTTTGGAAAAGGTTTGCACTAACTCTCGTTCTTATCTGGCACTAGACCAAAAATTACCTTATGGGGAAATCGAAACATCTCCTGAGAGGTCAGTGCTCTGAGGGGTGACAATGCAGTAGACGTGACAGGCTCATGAACATGTCAAGCTGAGCCTGACATTGTTGCCACTTTTCTGTGCTTTTTTGGGCATAATTTTGTCAGATAACTTATTGATTTTCTTGTTGGCCAGTCAATTTCCCCAAGTCAGTACTTTATTAGTGAGTGAACAATAATTTTAAGCAAACCACTCTGAGTTGAGATATTTTTCCTTGCCTGCTTCCACGGAAACACACACACCTTCGCCCTTTGGGAGCTCCATGCACTGTTTTGACGAACTAGCCTTTTTCTAGTATTTTAGGCCGCCTGGCTTGACATTGCTGCTATCTGCAGACATATTGTTATTAGTTCTTTAAAATATGCATTCAGAGTGGTGTTCCTACACCCAGATGAGAATGTCTCTCTCACAGCTCTCGCAGTTGCCTGCTTGGCGTATCATTCCACCTCCTATGTAGTGCTTGGATTGTCATGTGTGAGGGAAAATATTTCATCTGAAAATACACTTACTCATCACTCACTCAGTTATTTAGCTCACACATGCAGTCTATAGAGGAAGGAATTAAGTTCAGTATTTTGTTTTATTGCAGTAGGCTTTTTAAATGATTTTGTCACAACTTCAGTGAGCCATAGCCACTACCACCATCACTACCACTACCATTACGAACATCATCATTATCACCACGCCTCCTCCATTACCACTAACCTCCCTACCACCCTTATCATTACTATTACTATTCTCATCAGTACCACCACTGTAGCATTTGGAAATGCCTATGTTCGCTCTACTCTATGAAAGCCAGACTATTGGCTTTGACTTTAATTGTTTTAACCAGAACTAAAAGCACAATATCAAGCTCTGTGATGCCAACCGTTCCTTGAAATATTTTGCACCCTCATGCCAAAGCCACCGATCATAGCGTGTCTGCCAATCGATTTTACTGGGTTCAAGACTAGGCCCAACAAATTAATCAGACAACAATTCAGCAGTTAAGATCTTCCATTGATGATTTGCAAAGTGACCAATCTTGGGGCCAATACTGCATTGGTCAGTCTGAATGTGCATGTGGCATGTAGAAAGTTTGACTTTATTTTTGTCATCATGGAGGTAAGATGCATGCATTGCCAGGTGTATCCAGTTTACATTTGTCAACACACTTATTTCTTGTTGTAATACCTGTTAAATAATTACAATGGCATTCTGTAGAGGCTTCTGTTTGGGCTTCCATAACCATCCCTAGAAATGGATGACAGACTGCAACCCCTTGATTGCAGTACACTCTAGAGGCGCAGACCAGTTTGAATATATTGAATGGCCATAAGGTGTTGATATTGTACTCACTTCTATTTGTTCCCTGGCCACAGAGACTACCTGAATAATTAGTATTTGTATTTTGTATTTGTATTTGTAGGGGTATTTGTAAAGCGCGGCGTTCGCTCCGGAAGGAGCATCTTGGCGCTGAGAATCCTTGATGACCGGTCTGGGGACAGAGAGGGATTAGATGGCTGCTTTAGTGAGATCATCGGGGAGGCTGAAGATCCAAGTCTTCAGAGCCTTTCTGAAAGGTTTTTCTTGCGTTAGTTGCCTGAGGTGTTTGGGCAGATTGTTCCATGCTTTGGTGGCCAGGTAGCTTAGGGTTTTACCTCCCTTCGTCTTCAGATTATACTTTGCAGGCAGGATGAGGTTGTCCTGGGACGAACGGAGAGATCGCCTGGGGGTGTAGTGGGGAAAACGTCTGTGGAGGTATTTTGGACCGGATTTATTGAAAGCTCTGAAGGCGACGATAAGAATCTTGAATAAAATTCTCTTGTGGAGAGGTAGCCAGTGTAAGGATCGAAGGGCTGCGGAGATGGAAGCTCTACGGGGCAGTTTGAGTACAAGTCGAGCAGCTGTATTGAGCACGCTCTGGAGTTTCGCGAGAGTGCTCTTTTTTGCCCCTGCCAGTAAGCTGTTGCAGTAGTCTAGTCGTGAAATTATAAGGGCTACTGTTACACTCTTTCTGGCGTCGAGAGGGAGGAAGTTGAAGAACTTTCTTAAGGATCTTATTGTCCCGAAGCATTTGCCGGTTACAGTCTTAGCATGTTGATCAAAGGAGAGATCTGAGTCGAAAATGACGCCTAAATTCCTGGCCGTAGTTACAGTTTGGGGGGGGGCGATTGAGTCATCTGGCCACCAGAGGGCTGGGCGGAAGGAGGTGTTCTTTCCAATTGGGAGAATCTCCGTTTTATTTGAATTACACTTCAAATGATTTGCGTTCATCCAATGGAAGACCTCCGTTAGGCAGTTCTTGAGGTTGAGTTCGGCGCTGGTGGAGTTACCATCCAAGGGCACGATGAGCTGGGTGTCATCGGCGTAGGAGGTTACAGGTATTCCAAAGGATTCAATCAAGGACAGGAGAGGAATGAGATAGATGTTAAAAAGGAGGGGACTTAGGATAGAACCCTGCGGGACGCCTGAGGAAATCGTTTTCTCTTTTGAATGGAAAGGGCCCAGAGCGACAGTCTGTGATCGGTCAGCAAGGAATGATTTTAACCAGGATAGAGCGTAGTCTGAAATCCCTATGTTCATCAGTCTACTGATGAGGATGGAATGGGAAATGGTGTCAAACGCCGCGGTCAGGTCAAGAAGAATGAGGATTGAATTTTTTCGCTGATCTTGTAGCAGTTTGATCGTGTCTGATAATTCTATCAGCGCTGTTTCCGTCGAATGTTTGGGACGGAAACCAGACTGCTGCGGATGGAGTATGTTATTTGCTTCCAGGTATTGTCTGAGTTCTCTATAGACCAGTTGTTCGGTTATTTTTCTTAAGGCTGGGAGTAGGGAGATCGGGCGAAGATTGGTCAAGTCAGACGGTGGTTTATTGGCCTTTTTCATAAGAGGCTTGACAATTCCTTTCTTCCACCGGGGGGGGGACAATTCCTGTGCTAAGCGACGAGTTGACTATGTCGTTAATTGCTGGGTTGATCACGTCGATAATTTGGTGAAGAATTTTGGGGGGACAGGGGTCGGAAGGGGAGCCTGATTTGCAGGCCAGGATGACTTCTTTAGTTTGCGTCAGAGTTACAGGGGAGAAACTGCTCAAATTTCCGGGAAAGGAGTCAGAGGGAGGGGGGAATGAGGAGGTACAGAGAGGAGGGAAATTGCTTTGAATGGAAACGATTTTCTCTTCAAAATAGTCGGAGATTTTGTCGCATAAGTCTTGTGATGGAGGTATTTCAGGTTGCAGTGCTTTGGGCTGGGTGAATGACTTTACTATAGAAAACAGGGTCTTTTGTTTTTGATGGGATTCTTTGATGGCGTTCACATAGTAGGACATCTTGGCTGTTTTGATACTCGCAAGATAGGCTTTTCTTGTTTGAGTATATAAGAGACGATCGTCAATGTCATAGGACTTACGCCATTTTCGCTCTGCTTTCCTACAAAGTAGGTGAGAGGTGGCAAGTTCGGGGGTAAACCAGGGGGCATTGATTTTGGATTTTTTATGAGAGATGCCTTGACGTTTGGGGGGGTTTCTGGTTTTCATTTCCTGTGTGAGCCAATTGTAAAAGAGGTCGTCGTCGACTTCTACATTTCCGGACAAAGTAGGGGTATGGGATTGATCCATAGGTTTGAGAGTCAAGCTTTCTTGGACTTTTTTCCAATTGATAGGGTTGGAGGGGCGTGAGTTAGTGTTATTGCGAGAGGGGGAATGTACGCTATGGATGTGGAACAAGATCAAGCTGTGGTCAGTCCAGATTTGCGGGAGCGGGGGTAGGGTGATGAGGGAAGAGAGATTGGTACATACAGCATCAAGGGTGTGACCAAGCAGGTGGGTAGGCTGGGAGACTAGTTGTTGGAGATTAAACATTTCTAGTGTTTGGAGGAAATTGATGGCTTGGGTATCAGATTTGGAGTCGAGATGTAGGTTGAAATCCCCGAGTAAGGTGAAGTGGGGGTATCGGAGAAGAAAGTGGCCCAGGGAGTCGCACAATGAATCAAGAAATTCAGTGGCATTACCGGGCGGGCGGTAAATGAGGCCACCAGAGAAGGAGGTTTGCTCGTTCAATTTGATTGAGAAACCTAAACCTTCCGTGTTTTTTAGGGGCTCTAGGTTGAAGGAGTGGCATGGGAAGGTGTTCCTAAGTATTATGGCGACACCTCCTCCTCTGCCTTTTGGTCTGTCCTGCCTAAAGAATGTGTAGCCTTGAGGTAGGGAAGCAGCAATATCAGGATTGCTATCTTCTGTTAGCCAAGTTTCGGTTATCATTAGGCAGTCCAGGTCCGAGTCGCAGATGAGGTCGCAAATGTCTTGATTATGCTTGCACATAGAACGTGCGTTAATCAAACCTCCTTTAAAGAGCGTTGGGGCGGCCTTGGGATGCAATAGGGGAGTGGGTATAGAGGCTGGATGATTAGTAGTCGTCCAGTTGCAATTTTTACAGCTGATAGTGTCCGCAGACTTTGTTAGATCGAGTATACAGGGGCAGTGTTTGCCACCCTGTAATCGATAGAGGTCTTCAGGGAGGTACCTAATGATGGTTGAGGTTTGCGCAGAGTTTCGTTCGCTAGGCGCGGTCTTGGCGCGGACGGGCGCAGACGGGCTTGCCTTAGGCGCGCCTTCGGCGCGCAGACGGCGCTCCCGCTGCGCTCGTCCGCTGCGCTTGGTTGGTCGACACATTTGTAGTGGTCGGTGGGCGTGGCCTCGCAGTGGGCGTGGCTCCGCCTTTTGGCGCGCTGGCGCTGTTGTGGTTTCCTGAAGGAGGGGGTCTGTGTGAGCGCGAAGCAGCAGCGCTTCGACTGACAGGTGAGACAGCTTGTTTTTGTGAGTTTAAAAACAAGTAATTCGTGACAATTTTAAAAAAAGCAGATTGAGCAAAACCTCCGGCTTTCCGCCTCAGAGGGGATCAAGAATGGCAGTAGTTGCGCTTTCCTAGCGTTTTTGTAGTGGTCGGTGGGCGTGGCCTCGCAGTGGGCGTGGCTCCGCCTTTTGGCGCGCTGGCGCTGTTGTGGTTTCCTGAAGGAGGGGGTCTGTGTGAGCGCGAAGCAGCAGCGCTTCGACTGACAGGTGAGACAGCTCGTTTTTGTGAGTTTAAAAACAAGTAATTCGTGACAATTTTTAAAAAAAGCAGATTGAGCAAAACCTCCGGCTTTCCGCCTCAGAGGGGATCAAGAATGGCAGTAGTTGCGCTTTCCTAGCGTTTTTGTAGTGGTCGGTGGGCGTGGCCTCGCAGTGGGCGTGGCTCCGCCTTTTGGCGCGCTGGCGCTGTTGTGGTTTCCTGAAGGAGGGGGTCTGTGTGAGCGCGAAGCAGCAGCGCTTCGACTGACAGGTGAGACAGCTCGTTTTTGTGAGTTTAAAAACAAGTAATTCGTGACAATTTTGAAAAAAGCAGATTGAGCAAAACCTCCGGCTTTCCGCCTCAGAGGGGATCAAGAATGGCAGTAGTTGCGCTTTCCTAGCGTTTTTGTAGTGGTCGGTGGGCGTGGCCTCGCAGTGGGCGTGGCTCCGCCTTTTGGCGCGCTGGCGCTGTTGTGGTTTCCTGAAGGAGGGGGTCTGTGTGAGCGCGAAGCAGCAGCGCTTCGACTGACAGGTGAGACAGCTCGTTTTTGTGAGTTTAAAAACAAGTAATTCGTGACAATTTTTAAAAAAAGCAGATTGAGCAAAACCTCCGGCTTTCCGCCTCAGAGGGGATCAAGAATGGCAGTAGTTGCGCTTTCCTAGCGTTTTTGTAGTGGTCGGTGGGCGTGGCCTCGCAGTGGGCGTGGCTCCGCCTTTTGGCGCGCTGGCGCTGTTGTGGTTTCCTGAAGGAGGGGGTCTGTGTGAGCGCGAAGCAGCAGCGCTTCGACTGACAGGTGAGACAGCTCGTTTTTGTGAGTTTAAAAACAAGTAATTCGTGACAATTTTAAAAAAAGCAGATTGAGCAAAACCTCCGGCTTTCCGCCTCAGAGGGGATCAAGAATGGCAGTAGTTGCGCTTTCCTAGCGTTTTTGTAGTGGTCGGTGGGCGTGGCCTCGCAGTGGGCGTGGCTCCGCCTTTTGGCGCGCTGGCGCTGTTGTGGTTTCCTGAAGGAGGGGGTCTGTGTGAGCGCGAAGCAGCAGCGCTTCGACTGACAGGTGAGACAGCTCGTTTTTGTGAGTTTAAAAACAAGTAATTCGTGACAATTTTTAAAAAAAGCAGATTGAGCAAAACCTCCGGCTTTCCGCCTCAGAGGGGATCAAGAATGGCAGTAGTTGCGCTTTCCTAGCGTTTTTGTAGTGGTCGGTGGGCGTGGCCTCGCAGTGGGCGTGGCTCCGCCTTTTGGCACGCTGGCGCTGTTGTGGTTTCCTGAAGGAGGGGGTCTGTGTGAGCGCGAAGCAGCAGCGCTTCGACTGACAGGTGAGACAGCTCGTTTTTGTGAGTTTAAAAACAAGTAATTCGTGACAATTTTAAAAAAAGCAGATTGAGCAAAACCTCCGGCTTTCCGCCTCAGAGGGGATCAAGAATGGCAGTAGTTGCGCTTTCCTAGCGTTTTTGTAGTGGTCGGTGGGCGTGGCCTCGCAGTGGGCGTGGCTCCGCCTTTTGGCGCGCTGGCGCTGTTGTGGTTTCCTGAAGGAGGGGGTCTGTGTGAGCGCGAAGCAGCAGCGCTTCGACTGACAGGTGAGACAGCTCGTTTTTGTGAGTTTAAAAACAAGTAATTCGTGACAATTTTTAAAAAAAGCAGATTGAGCAAAACCTCCGGCTTTCCGCCTCAGAGGGGATCAAGAATGGCAGTAGTTGCGCTTTCCTAGCGTTTTTGTAGTGGTCGGTGGGCGTGGCCTCGCAGTGGGCGTGGCTCCGCCTTTTGGCGCGCTGGCGCTGTTGTGGTTTCCTGAAGGAGGGGGTCTGTGTGAGCGCGAAGCAGCAGCGCTTCGACTGACAGGTGAGACAGCTCGTTTTTGTGAGTTTAAAAACAAGTAATTCGTGACAATTTTAAAAAAAGCAGATTGAGCAAAACCTCCGGCTTTCCGCCTCAGAGGGGATTAAGAATCTTCAACAGATTCTTACATGTGCTCAATGAGCTTATAGAACGCTAGATGTTTCTCAGATATTTCATATTCCCATCTGGCTTTAGGGCTATAACGTCATTACCTTAAGCACTTTATATCTGTACCACTGATCTAGCAGCAGAAATACCTTGAGCTTCAAAGGCGTGAGGCTTGGGTAGGTCTGGCAGTCTGGTTCTTGTGCCAACTCACAGATGGTGAACATGTGCCGAGTAGAATTGACTGAGTGGCCAGCTTTTGGTTATAAGGTACACTAGGAGTCAAGATGGGTAAAACTTTCTCCCTGATCTGCGACATTGGATGAATTCAGTCACTGATGTGAAATTATCCTGATGAGTCTTGTAAAGGTAGAGACGAACGGAATACCCTGTAACTTGAAAATAGCTGCAGATGTACAAGTATGGTAGGGTATCAGTGATTGCGTCTGGTGTGGGGATGGTGTGTTTAACATCACAGGGGACAATATGAGTGGGGGATGTAGGCCACTTACTACAGGAACAATTTCCTACTGCAGCTTAATGTTTCTGAAGATTCCTCTCTGATATATTAGCAAGTATGTAAAAGTTGTACCTTTGATCTTATGACACACAATTAGACTCTGCTAAAAATGACAAAACAAAGCACTTTTGCACATACTCCAGTATTGTCCTTTTCCCAAATCGGCACACAGAGCACTGGAATATTTCATGTGTCTCTTTTCAATACATTAGTCAATTTAGCTAATTTATTGCAAAACAGAAATTTAAATGCACTTTCATCGTTTTCAAATTTTTTACAGGGCGAGGGAATCTCCCATCAAAACCTTACTCGAAGAAGGCTCCCTTGCTGCTTTGCATTGTTGCAGATTCTGACTATGGCATCCCATGGTTGAGAAGGCTTATACAGCTTTATCGGTTGCACTGAATGCACTAAAAACTCGAATGTGAGGCCAGGTCATTCGAGTTCTTGGCACACATTTCCTAAGGAATTGCACTCTTACTTTTGCTTGTTTTATTGTTTTCCACTACAGAAAAACATATGCTGCTTTTATGACCTATTAAGTTAGTAGAAGCACTCAAATAACAACACTTGACACGTTACTTGGTGTAGAACAACCCACGGAAGAGCAGTTGAAATCAAATCTCTATAAGTTATTCAAACGTGTTTTCTTAAAGGGTGTGCTGTTTCCATCGTGCGTTATTATTGTGAGATGCCTTTAGAATGTGTTCTGTCTTGAGAAAGCCATTTCACTAAATCATTTAATTAAATAACGTCAAATCTGATAGAGGTGTAGTGACGCCCCATCTCTCCTCAGTGGGCCCCATTGCTCACGCACTTCCGGCAAACAAGGGACAAAGACGCTACATCCTCGCAGTCATAGGGCCCACAATAGGCACCTGGGGGCATATCAACAACAACCGGCGATAATTATCTCTAAGCGCACTTAGCGCTAGGATAATTATCGCCGGCTAGCGTGAATTTTTATCGCTGAGATAGCGTGCTATTAGCAACGCTTATCTCAATAGCGATAAAAATCCTCACGCTAACAGGCTAACGTGAGATTATCGCTGGAAACCCAGCGATTATCTCACGTTACCTTGTTGATAGGGACAGGCAAACTTAGCCATGATATCCTCCTTCCATAGGATGTCATGGCTAAGTCAGAAAAATACCAGACGTAAAAAAGCAGCGTTAACCGCGGTTAGCGCTGCTTTTTTTGTCTCCAACAGGGTTAGCGATATTCTTGATAATAGGAGAAATGTCGCTTAGCGACATTTCTCCTATTATTTTACTCTGGAACGCCCCCTTTGCATCTCATTAGAGATGCAAGGGGAAGCGTAGAGTAAAAGGGTGCTAACATGCAAATTTGCATGTTAGCACCCTGTTGTTGATAGGGCGCTAATTTTATCTCTGCTTTTTTGGCTTTTAAAGCCAAAAAAGCAGAGATAAAGCCCTTGTTGATATGCCCCATAGTTGGGCACTCCTCCCCGCGGAATCGACTAGTCTCCCCTACCAGGGCCACCTTTCCCAAACTCATAATTGTTTCCACCACTGTCTCGTACACAGTGACGTCATAACACACTTTCCTGCGTCCCTACCGCCTTCACAGTACCAGAACACACCAGTCCCTCCCTCCCCTCCTAGTCACCCTCCCAGTGTCTGCTCCCTAAGTTAACAGGTTAAGTTTATCTCGTGGGTGTGATAATACGAGGCATCACTTATCACAGGGGTAGCTTCAAGCTTTTAGGTGCACTATTGGTTACAACCCGATGCTTTCTGCATACATTTAAATGACATGATATGCCTCTGAATTACAAGTGTATTCCCTATGTCTTATACTTTGATGCATATGGCAATGGCCTGTAATGCTTCTATAACACCAAAAAAACAATAAAAAGCAAAGAAAATAAAAGGTAAAGTCTGATGTATCTAGAAGATGTTTTGGAATGCCTTGGGATGGACTTGTTGCTGATTCTGTTTACTGCTCTAGGGACTTGAGCAGTGGGAGTGAGCACCCAAATGTAGACTTGTATCTGTAACTGTAGGGAGGAGATGTGGCCTTGCTCTTGAGCTGATGATAGGACCTGACTTTGACGTTTAAATCGAGGCCTTGGCGGCAGACCCATCATGGTGTGATTCTGGACAAATCACTGGTTCTGTCTGTGCCTAGATGTGTGTAAAATGTATTGTGCAATCTCCACTTAAAGTGCATAATCTACGACTATATCCAGAGTCTAGATTTTCATGGAGAAAGAAAGCCAGTCCCAGAGATATCTCTGATGGAATAAAAGTGAAATTCCTCCAGAGCAGTTTGTATTTGCAGCAACCCCATTGCAGTGGTTTCACTATTACTTTCGTCTTACCGATGGGAGCTCATAAGGAGCTAGACGTGAGGGTTTTTTTGCGTATTCTTCCACTGGCAGCTAGATTTTCATTTCAACATGCATTAAAGGCAACTATAATGTGAGTGTTCTCTCTGCCTGCACCTGCAAACATAATCGATGAGGATGCTGTTACAAGGTATATAGAGATGACTTAATGTTCACTGCAACATCCCTTCATAGCAATCTAATAAACCCATCTACCATTTCCTATGGGAAGGAAACTGATACATTTTGGGGTTAAGCACTTAAGTAAATCTTACAATTGCCAGTAAAAATGGGAAAATTAGATATACCAGGCGTAGAACAATCTTCATATTATTAGCAAATGCTGGCCATTTCAATGCATAATTCATGCCCGAAATGGTGAAGGAAACAATGATCACTTTAGCACTGCTGAGGAAAAATTCAGTGGAACCTAAAGCCCTGAAGTAAGGTAATTTAACATATTAAAAGTTTAAAAAATCCCTTCTGTCAACGATGCGAAAGGAAGAAGATGTGTAGAACATTCTTATTATTGCAAGTGCTGGAAGAATGTTCCTTCTCCTGTATTCTATGTTGCCTTGTGATTCTATGTTCTCTTCCACGGCAGTTGCGAGTTGGTTCTGTCGTGGAGAGTCCGCTCTTGTATTTCCTCCTTGCTTGAAATAAACTACATCTAGAAATAATGACAAGCTGATGACGATTTATTTAAAACAATGCACATGCCTGATTTTTTGGGATGGAGTCCTCGGGGTCGAAATCACCCTGGGAGGGGGCTATAAGCACCCACTCCCTCAAATTATAAATATGTGTTCCCCTCAAGACTTCGCCCACCCATAGGGCTTGAAAAAAAACAAGAGTGGGAGACCGCATGGATTTTTATCATCCAATTTTGCCGTGGATTCGAGAGTCCAATGCTAATTAAAAAAATAATTGGGGGCTAGGCGGCATCCCTCTTGGATCCCACCACCAAATTTGCCCCCTTGTGTCTTTTTTTGCATTTGCTTTAGAACTCAGTCCTACGATGGCTGCCACCACTTTCTGGTTGAGGTGGTGGCAGCCAATCAGATCTCACTTTATGGTCTGTCGGATTCCATGGGTCATCCGCGTACCTATATATACAAAGTATGTTTTTCGATAATTACTCAAAAACTACTGAATGGATTAACACCAAAACACAAAAAAAGTCTTTCTGGACCTAGAACTAGCTTTCTGCCAAATTGATGTAAATCCGTTTAGCGGTGTAGGCTGTAGCTTTGTCTGAAGTTGCTATGGGAAAATGAAACAGAAAAACGCATTTTGGGACCCCCCTTTTTTCTCAGCACCAGATTGACTGGTCACTCCAAAACTTTCCATACTCAAACCAGGCAAAACAGAGCACGTTTTAAACAAGTTTTGTTTATATTTGTCAAACGGCGCCAAAGTTATTAAGAAACATGATCCCAATTATAACGAACTACCCAGTGGCAACCGCCACTGGGTAATATATCATGGTGCACCATGGTACAAGGGCGCATGTGTTGGTGCTAGGCAGCCAAAAGGGTGTCAGTGCAGGGCATAAGGCAGGGATGTGCAATATTGACTTAAATATGGCGCATTCCTGCCCTCTCACTGTCAAAAAGTACAGCACAGCCAGGTGAATAGTTCTGCGTAGCACTGCTTGGCCATAATATGGCCCAAGATATCTATGAAGCCCCACAAGGAGTCGTAAACACTAATGCTCATCCACATTCAGAATTACCAATGGTACCTTATAATTGGATCTAATCTTACCATACCTCTAAATCTTATGTATAAATTATTGATAGCTGCATCGGATCCTTCGTTAGTAAAACCACATCTCAAAAGGGCTGTATCCTAATATGACTCAACATATGGCTATAAAGTAAATAGGGAAAGAAACCAGACCTGCACATATTCCACATTATCTCTTATGAACGGGATGCAGTACAAAGAATGAGATGTCTGGGATCCTGCCTCATAGCAGATATAAGAAACTAAGACCAGCAAACTATACACTCTAAATTAAAGAAACTGTGGGGCATATGATCAAGGACGGCGTTAAAATTATCGCCGGTTTAGCGGCAGAAAACTGCCGCTAAAGCTGTGATAATGAGCTTGATAATATGCCCTGGATAATTCCAATAGAAGCCTATGTTCACACTAGAACATGGGCTGCTATTGGAATTCTCAAGGGAATATTATCAAGCCCATTATCGCCGCTTTTGCGGCAGTTATCTGACATTAAACTGGCGATAATTTTTAACGCCGTCCTTGTTACTATGCCCCTTTATGACTCTAAATTAAAAAAAACCTATCTGAATCCGTAGCAAATGGGAAAGTATTCAACACACCAGTTTAGGTTGCGCAAATTTGATAGAAATGGCTCTTTTGCCAAACCTATTTTATTTACTTTTAGCACCTCCATTGTACTTATCATTTTACTTTTAAAGAACAAAAACTGAATTATCACTTTCTTTTTATGGAGACATCAAAGAACCAGATGTGACTTGAATTCTTGAGCTCCCTTTGGAAAAGGGAGTTTGGGAACTCAAAACGTCCAGCTCTACTATTTTGGTGCATAAGCAGAGCATTTAATGAAACTGGTACAAAATGTGGCCCTTACCCCTTTATTTTCAGAGTTTTATTTAAGAGACCACCCTCATTTATTTCTATTTCGCTTTTTAGACTTCCAAAGGACATCCACACAACATCCAAGGCTTTCCTAGCTTTAACTCAGGTGTAGCAGAAGGTTGACAGATATTTTAAGATCTTGAACTTTTACAGACAAATGCCTGATATATGCCTTTATGTAGTAAAACACTCAACAGCCAGAGAGCTTTCAAATCCATAATGAATTCTTATGGGATAAAATACAATTTCTATATTAACTGTGCACGCTAGATATGTTAAAACGATTTGCTGAGTTATCTGAAGAGTTCAATATGCCACATTGGGATTTCTAAAAACATCTAGAGATCAGAGAAAGCCTTTGGTCTATAAGAAAAGAGTAATCACCGAAGTGTTTGCCAGCAGATTTCTTGGCCTTGTCTCAACAGTTTGGACTGCCTGCAGTTGAATTCCTTATCCATGGAAGTTATAGCACGCGAGCCACCACATCTGGAAGACTACACATGAAACGCCCCCTGCGGATGCTGCATTGCAAATGCTACACACAATACTGCATGATAGGAAATTGATCATTTGGTTATGTAAAGGGCTCCGGGAACACACAGGGGTATCCTTATAGGCTCTTAAACTTACCTGGGTGACGGAACTTCAATTTGCCTTCAATGACAAGGGACCTCCAACACTGAGCGCAAGTTAAAGGCGCCTCCTTGCGTAGGGAGGAGAGACGTGGGTTCTGTGAAATCCGGATTGCTGATCTCTGGAATTACTTAGTACTTGCTCATAATTCTTTCCAATGATGACCACCACCTTGAATGATTGCTCTACGACAGTCTGATGTAGAATATTGCACACCCCCCCCCCTTCTTCATTTACGGACACACCTTTTGCCCTAACCTCCAGTGCTGCCCCCCCCCCCGAAGGGATAGTCATGTAAAACTATAATTTTAGGCTTTACACTATCTTTATTTTTCATCAGTACTAGACTGAATTTTAATCATACTAGGATGTTCTCACATGAGCCCCTTTCCCTTATGTTTTAGTTCTCTTCCAAAGTTAATGTTTTGACTGCATCCCTAAAGGCTGCATTTGAATATTGTCATGTCTACTCTATAGTCCTGGTATAATAACATGTCAACACCTTTTTCATGTAACCATGTGCAAACTCATTTAGCTTCTTTGGAATGCACGTGCGCCCTATGCCGAAAATAACAAAAATGGTTTTGAAAAGAAAATCAAACTGGTTGCCAGAAAAATGCTCCATGCTATTAAAAAAATCGAATTAAAATATATGTTTACTATAAGGTTTTTCACACTTCTGTATAGAATAATTTGCTGAAGTTGTCCTTGAAATGGTCTCCCAAACTAGGAGAGGACATTAGCTAAGACACGGTTAGGCAATCAACATTGATGGGGAAATCGGTAATGAATATTGACAAGACAACAACATTACTAGAAGTTATTTGATTTTGACATCAACGTGGCTAACATTGCAAAATGGAGTGCAGAATTTCGGCCCGCCTGCAGTCCAGGGGCTGCCCAAGTATGTATGTTTGCCAGCTGCCCGCGGCATGACCTTTCTGGGATGATGTTTTTTGTTCAAACTGATTTCAATGGCTGTTTTTTCTGTGGGCCATGATGATAGTTTCATAATAAGGGGCATGAATCGTGGTTCGAAGTATAATTTGTGCTTCCAGCTATTTTCATCACTTCTCTGCAAATGGCCAATGATAGGAAAGACACCACCTATTCGGACATTAACAAATGGCTTCATGGCGTTCTTAGTATGCCTAACTTCGAACAACGACTGCATGCCCCACAATGCACTAAGAGAAAAAAAATTGTCTGAAGAAACTCCAATGTCACCAGATTGTTAAAGCAAAAAGAGAATAGTAAATTGACTTTGCGGGCACCTTCCAATGGGGTAAACAGCTGAGAATATAATTTATGTAATCTAGAGATATCATAAATATAAATTATATAATGTGTCATGTAATGTTTTTGCTGCCCGCGAAATAAAAAAAATTAATTAGGACCGGCCAGACACTTGTCAGACCTCCAAGCTGTCACCATGACGTCAGAAATATCAATAAACAGTGTTCTTTAAAATTGCTTTCTACACGCTAGATTTCTCTGCCTAGTCACATGTGAGGTCGTTTCATAAGGCCGAGGAGTGTATCCATTTTCCCCATCACCTAGCATTATGTTGAGTGATTTTTGTCACCCATGATTGAGGACAGTGTCTTTTTTCCAACAAAGAATCCTCCGGACATTCTAAAGTAACAGTTAAGCTTCTCCTAAATCAATAAATCTAATTGTTTACAATATTTAATTGTTGTCAATCTTCGACTTTAGATTTGGAACAGTGTAAATGGGAATAAAAGTCCCTCGCATGAAAATAGAATTCAATAATCTTATTTGAAAATACAGTCAAGAAAGGATAACATTTTACATAGTCATCCAGGCACACAAACATTGTAATTCACCGTGCTTTCTCGAAGTTCAGGTTAATTACGGAATGCGGGTCTATTAATTTCAGAATCATTTGCCTTCCTGACTTCAGTACCATGCCAAAAGCTGAATAGATGAATAGAAAAGTGGACACTTATCTCAGGCAGGACATGGAAAGCAGATGTGAATTACAAGTCCCAATTGCCTTCGGTGTTATGTTATGTTATGTTACTGGGTATTTGTTAAGCGCGCGGCTACTCCCAGGAGTGTCCCGGCGCTGACCACAAGACCTGTAACACAAGCCAGAAAGCTAGCTGGAAAAAAGACCCAGAAGATGTTAAAACAGCAAAGTCTTCAGTTTGCGGCGAAAGCTTAAAAGATCTTTTTCCTGGCGCAGATTAACAGGGAGTTTATTCCATAAAGACGAAGCCAAAACCTGAAAAGAGCGGCCGCCCTGTCGTGAAAGGTGACACCTAGGCGTACGGAGCAAGTGTGCAGAGGAAGACCGTAGCGAACGTGAAGGCACGTAGTGAAGACAGCGGGCTCTTAGATAGGGTGCACCGATGTTATGAAAGGCCTTAAAAGCAAGAACCAAAGCCTTAAAGTGAATACTTTTGCGGATAGGCAGCCAATGGAGTGTTCTCAGAAGAGGGGAGGTGTGTGTGCGTCGATCAGCAAGAAAGATCGCTCGTGCAGCAGCGTTTTGAGCCACCTGAAGGCGGTTAAGAAGAAATTCCGGTATACCCAGATAAAGGACATTGACATAGTCAAGTCGAGACAGGATCAAAGCCTGTACCACTGTCCTTCTATGGGGTTGAGAAAGCAGGGGAAGAAAATTCCGTAACATCCTGAGCAAAGCAAAGCAAGTGCCTACCACAGATTGTACCTGGGTGCTCATAGAGAGTTTACTGTCTAGTTTAACCCCAAGATTCTTTACAATAGTAGCCAGATTAGTGGGCGGAAGCATGTTAGATGGCCACCAGTCACGCCAATTTCCATCTGGTGGACCGCCAAAAAAGATCATTTCAGATTTATCTCAATTACATTTCAGGTGGTTGGTATTGAGCCAATTGAAAACTGCTGAAAGGCAGAGCTTGATCTTGTTACCGTCCAGGACTTCATCCCTGGCACATGTAAATAGTAATTGAGTATTGTCTGCATACGAGACGATTTTGGCATCGAAAGATTCCGCCAATGTTGCCAGGGGTGCCACAAACACATTAAAAAGGGTGGGGCTCAAGATGGAGCCCTGAGGGACTCCAACATTCATAGCTTCAATGTGAGCCTCAAAAGGGGGGGACCAGACAGTTTGTTGTCTATTAGTGAGATAAGACCGAAACCACTGCAAGGCAAGGTACCCGATACCCCACCTCCATAGACGCTCCAGAAGAAGGTCATGGGGTACGGTATCGAATGCTGCCGATAAGTCAAGAAGGGCCAACACTGCTCGACCGTCCCCGTCCAAAGTATCTTTGATTAGTTCAGAGACCTCAAGGAGAGCAGTTTCAGTGCTAAAGTTAGCACGAAAACCAGACTGGCTAGAATGTAAGATGTTATTGGATTCTAGGAAATCTCCGAGGATGTTATTGACATACTTCTCCAAGGTTTTGGATAAGGCGGGGAGCAGTGAAATAGGTCTATAATTACTCGCTATCAGGGGGTCAGCGGAGGATTTTTTTAGCAAAGGGAGAATTTTACCCAGCTTCCATTGCTCCAGAACAGACCCCGTAGACAGCGAGAGATTTAATAATTTGTTGACGGCAGGGTTAATTATCTCAGCAATTGATGCCAGAATTTTCGCAGGTGAGGGATCGATCGGGGAACCGGATTTCAGGGCGCGGAGAAGATGTAAAGATTTCTCCATAGGGATGGCGGGAAAGTGTGTTAAATGATTGGGAATAGGGGGAGGTTGTTCGAGCAGCCCATCCAGCTCTGAAACTTGATTAAGGCTTGATGAGTCGAAAGAGGCTTGTATAGTCGAAATTTTGTTTAAAAAAAATGCAGCAATAGCATCAGTCCAAGCCTTGGTAGGGGAAAAAGGGTTTTTTATGACATTTGGGGAGGTAAAATCTTTCACTACTTTAAAAAGGTCGGCACATTTGTTACCAGCAAGCTCAATTTTATGGTTCAGATAACAAGTTTTAGCTAAGCGAATGTTGCAGTGATAGGTTTTTAATGCATTTTTATAAATTTGCTTAGCACAAACGTCATAACCCTGTCGCCATGACCTTTCAAGATGTTTACAGTAGCTTTTGATTTTCCTAAGGTCAGCCGTAAACCATGGTGCAGTAGGTCTTCCTCTATTGGCAGCACGGCTTTGAAGAGGGGCCAAATTATTGACACAGGGTTCAAGCCAATTATCAAAAGAAGATACACCAGCAGCCAGATTGTCATTAAGTGAGAGGGGATGAAGTTTCAAAAAAGTTTCTACGGCCGCAGGGGTCATAGAGTTAAAAGATCTGAAACTATTAGTGCGTGATGTATAAGTCTTGGCTGCTGTAGCAGACGAATCGTCAATGCTAAAAGGCAGTAAAAAATGATCAGACCAAACTACAGGGGAAGGAGAAGCCATTGCAATAGGTTTGTTGGAGAAAACTTGGTCTAATATGTGACCCTTGTCGTGTGTAGGGTGTGTCACATAAGGAGTAAGATGAAGCATATTCATAGAATCGAACAATTTAATAGCCTCCGAATTGAGAGGCGCATCCATATGGATGTTGAAATCCCCTAAAATTAAACAGTTTTCATATTTAGTGACCATGGGAGAAATCGCTGACTGTAAGCCTTCCAGAAAGCAATTTGCAGGACCCGGCGGCCGGTAAATTAGAACTCCAGCAATAGATGACTGTGTGGAGCTTTTAAGAAGAAAACACATACTCTCCGAGTTCTCCATAGTCAAATTAGGGAGTAAGGAGCAGGAGAGAGAGTTTTTATGAATAATCGCAACCCCTCCGCCGCGTCCTTTTAAACGGTCGCTTCTTACAATACGATAATTGGCCGGAATGGCATTAGCAATAGTAGGATTTGAGCCTTCGTGAAGCCATGTTTCTGTAAGAAACAATACGTCAGGTTTTGAATCTATAAGGAGATCCAGGATTTGATACTCGTGTTGTTTGACAGAACGAGTATTTAAGAGCATCATGTTCACCGTAATAGTAGTGTGCAGTGTCGGGCAAGCGGACGGAAAAGGAAAGCTTTCATCTGGAACAGGGGGTTGCGCAATAAGCAAAGGAGGGGGAAGAGAAAAGTGGAATTGCTCACACCTATGCGCCACCATATGGCCCAAAGTAGAAAAACCGATGCGACAATTAGTATCAGTGTCAAGATTTATGAGGGCATCTCTGGTATATTTACGCCGGGGGGTATGAGGAGAAATATCAACAGCTAACTTACATGTATTAAGAGTGCAGGCATGGTCCGGCGCGTCCGAAGCGCGGACGGGCGCAGACGGGCTTGCCTTAGGCGCGCCCGCTGCGCGCGTCCGCTGCGCGCTAGCGCCACATGCCGTTTTATCCCCTCTGTCATGAAGAAAGACAAGACCGCGCCTTAACAAAATGGCGGGTCTCCGTGAAAACTATGTCCCAACTTCCTGATTCCCCCGAAATGCAAGAAGAGGTAAGCCTTCAGTTACAATTCGATTCGAACACAGTACAACATAGTTTTAAAATAGCATAAAAGAACTAATTCAATTCAGTTTTCCCAATTTCCCACATCAGTAGTGCCGGTTAAAATATTTTAGGATTCACGAAAGCAATGAAAAAAGTGTGCAAATGTCGCAAGTTCACAGTTGTGCAAAATACAGCGATTTTAAAAAGGTAGCAGCAAGGTGATAGAAAGCAGCAGCTAGATTAGCTTAGCAGGTCCGCTGTGCGCTAGCGCCACATGCCGTTTTATCCCCTCTGTCATGAAGAAAGACTAGACTGCGCCTTAACAAAATGGCGGGTCTCCGTGAAAACTATGTCCCAACTTCCTGATTGCCCCGAAATGCAAGAAGAGGTAAGCCTTCAGTTACAATTCAATTCGAACACAGTACAACATAGTTTTAAAATAGCATAAAAGAACTAATTCAATTCAGTTTTCCCAATTTCCCACATCAGTAGTGCCGGTTAAAATATTTTAGGTTTCACTAAAGCAATGAAAAAAGTGTGCAAATGTCGCAAGTTCACAGTTGTGCAAAATACAGCGATTTTAAAAAGGTAGCAGCAAGGTGATAGAAAGCAGCAGCTAGATTAGCTTAGCAGGTCCCCCCTGTTCCCAGCACTTCTTGGACCTACGACCTTGGCTTATATCCTTCTGGGAGGTGAGGAGTGCATTTGAAGTCATGAGGATAGCGATGCCTTTCTGGAGACCACCGCCATCTCTGCTGCAGCATTGTACAGAAAAGTGAACTGTGGGACACATCACAGACATGTCCTTTGCAAAATGCAATATGCATGACCAGCTTGTACTGCTCAGCAAGTATTTGGACTGTTTGCCAGACATAACATTTGATATTTATTTTACGGGGGGTTTGTTAAACTAGGGGAGCTTATTTTTATTTTAAGGAGCCCCTTCCTGTTGGAAGGTTAGGACAAAAATCCCGTCGCAAAAGAAAGATGGGCTGAGCCGATAACTTCTCTCCTCATTATGCAATGTGACCTGTTCCGAGCCTATACCAAGTTTGAACCTGTACACTCCTCTTTTGCATTAATCTATGGGAAATTGGCTTGGACATGAGCCCTGTAATTGTTCAATCCCTTAACGATGGCTCTTTACAATATCTCACTGCGATGAACGATTTGATGCAAACTGTTCTGGTTTTATGTACAAAATACGCTAATAAAAACAAGTTTGACAAAAAAAAAAGGTAGGTCCCACCTGTGGAAAACCATGGCTATGGGTCCCTTTCATACCACAGCTTGAGCGACGATGGAAATTAGATTTTCTTGGTAGTACTGAAAAACAATCAGGCCCCTGATATGGTAAGGCAGCTGAGACCAGCCACACTCAAACCACCCTCACAGTCTGCCCTCTACAGCAGGGCTATGCACTAGGCAGTTTAGCAACATCTGTCGTGCATTATAACCTTCTCAGTTCTGAATACACTTCGCTAGTCGTCCCGTTTTTTGACAGAGAACTTTGAATCTTTTTTGTTATCACTGTCAATCACATTTATTCAAAAATGAATAATGACAGTGAATGTTCGAGCTGACATGAAGTATCCGACATACATCTAAACCTGGAAAAGGGTATGGAAGATGCCAGCAAATATCCGTCTAAGTCACCTTTACCTTCAGCAAAAACCTTTCTATTTCATTTTATTTCAGAAACGTACATCCTAACCTGCATCTGCATCGGCAAATGTCCCCAACTGGTCTGTCCTACTTTTCGCTTTTTAATCACGCCATCTGGCTGCTAGTCACAGATTTGTTGTAAAAGGTGAAAGCTGCTGAGCCGCAATTGTTAGGCTCGCTGTGTAGGTTGTCAACAAATAAAACAAACAACAGGGCACCATCATCGCAGAGGAAGGTGGAATTACATTTCGCTCACATTTATGGTTATGGGGACCTCTGTTCTGAATAACATCTGTAGGAGGCAACACTAGCCCAAATGTACGCTGACAGGTTTGAAAAACATCTTCAAATTATCACTGGCCACCCACGGTTACAGTCAGGCCCAGTAAACTTAAAGGTCAACAAAGAAGAAAGGTCAAAGGACAATCATTTTATCTCACAACTCCACCATGTACAAAACTGGAATTCCCTGCTACACAAGACAATGTGGCACACAAAACTATTTTTAGGTTTAGAAAGAGTAGACAAGTGCACTAATAAATAAAAACGGCATGAATAAAAACTACTTTATCATATGTTGGCCTGGGAATGCTGTACAGCAGTCATTAAAAAATAATGTCCACTTCGTTTCCAAAATCGAATGCAATGATCAAAGTAGATTTTTTTCACAACTATAGTGGAAAATTAACACTGCAACAGTATTTTGTGCTGCCTGAGAGTAATGTGGTATAGAATTGGAGTGCATCACACCCCTGCTCCAGAAATGGAATACACTTCCTCCTGGAAGACAATGTCTTGGCATTGGGCAGGAGGAAGATAGGAGATGAATGTTACCATTAGTCATACAGCAGTGATTAGCCATTTGGGAAGGAGACAGGAAGAGCAGGCAAAACAAGGGCAGCTTTCACAACTCTTGCTTTGAAGTGGCGATCCCAATTGGAATTATCAGGAACTGAAACCATTCATGCCCAGAATCTCTGTAGACATTCTGTCTGTGGCCCCAGCAGGAGTAACATTCAGTTCTAGCTCTGGCAGGGGACCTTGCCACCACAGGAGAGCTGCTAAGAGGAAATACATGGCTCCTTCAGCTCAAGGAAGACTGTGGTCATATTGGTTAGGGGACTCTGGGAAAGTCTGCAGAAGACAGCGAAAGGAATTGCTGCAAAAGGTGGTTGGAATAATGTGAGAAAGTTGCCAGGATTGGATGTCGGAAGTCTTCCAGTCACACACTAGTGCTCACGATAAGATTGGCACCTCATCATCACCTCCTCAGAAGAGAGGAGTTGGCCTAACTGCTAGGGCGGTAGACCTCGAACCTGGGGAACTGGGTTCGAGTCTCGGCAATGACACTGAACATCCTGTGATTCTGGGCAAATCACGTAATCTACCCGTGCCTACCAAAAATGAATGTGTGTCCTCATGAAATGTAACTGGTGCTATGTAAAGCGCTCTGATACCCAATTCGGGTCAAGTTCACGCTACATAAAACTCTGCAAAAAAAAAAATACCTCGAAAGAAACGGCTCTCCACTCGACTACAGAAGGCAAATGGAAGAAAGGTAGGCCATAGAACACCTGGAGGTGAACTGTTGAAACAGAAATGAAGACCTTGAACCACAGCTGGGGCACCATCGAGAAACTTGCCCAAGACAGACAGAAGTGGATATCCTTCGTTGCTACCCTTCATGCCAACTGGCATAGCAGGTAGTACATAAGAAAGGAAGAACAATCCAGAATTAAGACTATTGTGCCAGGCTACTGAGGAGAGAAAATGAAGAACTCTTAGCACCTGCTGGTAATCACGGACTGGAACTGCTCTCCACAGTTCAAGTGGCTGGCTACTGTTGCTGCTACAGGCCCAAATAAGCATTTGCAATGCAATAGGTCTCGCATTTACGTGAGTTTGAGCTATTGACATTGCAAATGACAATGCCTTTTATTTTTGTTTCCGTTTAAAAAAAAAAAAGGCATTTTTATTTACAATGCCAATAACTTAAACTCACGTAAATGCGAGACCTATTGCATTGCAAATGCTTGTTAACATTAAAAGTAAAGCGCCGGTGCCCGATTATAGCAAAAGCGCCTTCATGAAGTACCCGTGACGGAGACATATGGCGGCTGCGCGTGTTCACATGCACGCAGGCTTTAGGCCAGCGGCTGCAGCTCTTGGAAAATCCCCTTACAAAAATTCGAGCAACAGCGCATGCGCTGTTCTAGGCTCGACCTAAAAACGACTGCTGATGCTCAGATGAGAAAAAGGGTTCGGAATTTTACTGGGTGACCTGACATTTCTGTCTGAGAAACATTATCTAATTTTGGGTAATTCTGCAGCTACTAGGTGCATTTAGAAATATTATATAGCTTATTATTCTTTAGTTTGAGAAAACAAAAATACGTATGCATTCGGTCCTAAAAGAAAATTCTAACCAACCTGAAGTCAATGTGTAGTTTTGGGAGCATGTTTTTTCTGTTTATTTGATGCAAGCAGATGGCACAGTGGGGGTCAGTCTAAGCCTGGTGTCTCAAAGAGGCGAGTCCCCTGTGTCTTCTAACTCCCCCTCAAATACCCCTTTTAAAAGGAGGTGCATTTTGTGTCACCTTCCTTTGAAGTGGAAGCTGCTGTCTCGCTCGCAGTGCTGAAGACAGTGGCTGCTATTCACAACATACAGAGCTAACGCAAATCACACTGCCAAGTGTGAAGAAGCAGGCTGGAGTCCATCAAAGCCACGTCATCAATCCCTTCAGACCAAAGCAACATGGCGCCAAGAGTGTAGACAGAGTCAAGAACTTGTCACTTCCATTAGAGCTGAAGCAATTCAAAGAGAAAGGCGCACTCTTCTCAACAAAGACAGCAAGGCCTCGGGTTGCTATTTCATGGTGCGCCATGTTCAAACTGCGATATTCTCACCAGTCAAAGTACGTTTTGCATGCCACCCGTTTAGAATACCCAAGAAGTAGATTTGGCGGGAGAAAGTGAGATTGTGTTTTGTAATAAATTGGGAAATTCACCTTTCTAAATAGTGAAAGTGGAACGAGCACACTGCATAAACATTCAAAATGCCTCAAGCTATTTAAAAAAAAAAAAAAACTAGTGTTGAGCAAACCCGGCATTTTATATCACAGCGTCCGTTGCGGCCCCAGCCCCCACAGCACTTGAGGCTTCCAATTCCCTACACCTGGACCAAACGGCTCCCACACGCACAGTGTGCACCATCGGCCCTGCTCAGTTTGGGGGATGGGGAAAGCGGGCGCCGTGTTTAGAACTTCATTGAAAAGCACCTGCTGCAGAGTTCCTTATGCGTCCTGCAGTTTGAGGCAAAAATAACAAGCATTGGCCGCACGCGCGCCTCGCGCTTTAAGTTTAAAAAAAAACCAAGCACAGTAAGGCTAAAAGAAAACCTTCTGCACCCACACTACCAAAAAAATATATATGATCATGAATTACTACATTATCATCGTTAGGTCAGAGCTTGGCAGGTATTTAACGGTGATTGTTTTTCTTTTCACACTGCCTTGTTAGTAATAAAAGATCCCCGGTGCTGGAAGCATTACATTCTGCCACTGGAACTCTCCGAAAAAGAGTAAGGCACGACGAGCGCAATTCTAACAGTTTGCTTAGTAAGTTTGTTTCAGTTAATTAAAACCATTTCGTTTTTCTGAAACAAAATATTGAAAACCATAGCAACTTAGAGAAGTTCCATACGTCATTATTAAAACTGAATTAATAAACAATATAAAATTCAGCGTTCTAACAGCAGGGGCTGAATAGCGTCGGATTGTCATTTAAGTAATCTCCGGAGACCGGAGGAAAGCTAAAATTGTACAAGACCTCGCTCCAACACGTTAAAATACTTGCAGCCACACTCTGGATAATACTTCATTATAAGGCAACTCCTTAAAGCTGAAATAAATGATATGGCTTATTGATCTTGGTGTCAGTTCCTGTTGCAAAAAACGTCAGAGAAAGAGGGAGATGTATACAAGGCCCTCTACTGATACTTAAAATTTAAGAATGTGGCTTAGTTTTCCTTGTATGGGTCGATTGTAACACTTTAAGTCAGGTTAAAAGAGAGCTGCGCACTATAGCATTTTTTCGGCAACATCCTACATGGGACGTGTGATTAACCATTCGCACCGAGAACAATTTATGTGTTAAGCCAATGTACGAGATAAGCGCTCAGCTGCTTGCAGCACTTCGGGACGGATAGCACACTGAAGATAGTGATCCAAATGAGAATAAAAGGGGCGGGTGAGCCACGGGAGTGGCTACGATGTGCCCCATGAATACTTTCTTTCACTTGTAGCTTTGTGACGGAGCCGTGGCACAGACTGACAACTACCACTGCAGGCGGCAGGGGGGCTATTCTACTTCCGTGGCCAGTGGTGGGAGCGAAGGTACAAGTGACAGCCCAACAGCTTCAGGACAGGAGTTAACAAGCACTCTAAAAAAAGTTAAATAAATAAACGGAGCGTGGTGACCCTAAATCTGGTGCTGCGCTCCGAAATAAAGTAAACCAGCACTGAAAAGGGGGCGGGTAGCGGTGGGGAGGACGACGGGGGGGGGGTGGGAGTATAAGGGGAGAAATAAAAAGCAAACGCGTAATACGAAAAACAAGGTTAAAATGAAAATGAAAAAAAAAAACATAATAGTTAACCAAAAGGTACTTGCACCTCGGTCTGCACGTGTACCTACTACTCGCTTACTGTAGTCCGTGGAAAAGCAAATACGATTGAAAGTAAAATGCAGGCGGAATAGAGAACTAGGAGGTGTGTGCCAGCAGGGTGCCACGCAGGGCACTGCACTCTCCAGGGCACTGCCTACTCGCAGAGCACAGCTATAAAGATAAAACACAAGGACAAACATCTAAAGATAAGCATCGCGATCACGATAAAACATCAAAGCGGCCGCGAAAGTGAAAGACAACGAGTGCTTTCAGGCTGCCAAATGGTGCGCGCGCCCGGCACACATGCACAGTAGTTGGCGGCCTGAAAGCACTCGTTTGCACTTCCAAAAGTGCTTACTATAAGTCTCGCCAGAGCAGCGCTAAAGCGCTGTCTCAGGCGAGACCTAAAAAGGCCAAAACACTGCCTGCTGTGAAGAAGGCACAGCTGACTGCTCAGGATGGGACCATGTGGCCGAAATTAGATCCGAGCCGGCCCTGAATATCTGAGGGCTGTATGAGATACCAGGAGTGACTCTCTCTATATGAAGACATTTTTAGGAGTTTTGGTTGTACCAGGAAGAACAGCAGAAATAGAGAGGCCTCTCCCTCTCTTGGACTTCTAACTGGAGTCTCCACATGAGAACCCGGAGGACAGCAAGCACTAGAGTGTACCATCATGGAAGATTACTGACTCTATCCCTGCCCACCTTTGCCTAATACATTTTTCATGATTTTTCTAAATTGGTTTGGGAATTGTAAATGTTATGTTTTTAATTTTAATTTTACATGGTAATGCATATATTTAACTATATTTGTTTGGGGACTATTGCTTGTGCCATTGTTAGCAGTAGTTGAGCAGAGATTTTCTAACAATTTTGCTTTAAAGTAACAAGATTGTGTTTATTAAATTAGTAATATTACACCTCACCCAAAATAAACACTACATTTCTTACCTTTGCTAAGTCTGTTGCTTCAATGGCAAGAATTGGGCCATCATAATCTTTAGTGTCTGGTGAGGATATATTGTTGACTTAGAGCCTGATCACGAGTGGGTCTGAATTAAGAGTTTGAAGGTATTTAAAACATACAATAATTATCATATGCATTAAATAACTCAACCTTCGTTAAATTTAGGCAAGTCAAACACAAACACATAATTGGTGTTGTTGGAAGACTTGTTTGGGGAACTTCTCATCCTACCTGCTGGTCTGTTCCAGACGCTGGTCGTCTAGCTTGCTCTGCTGCCCTCCCGCCGCCACACTTCAAATGCCTGCGGTCGCAGAGAGGAGGACTACACCTCCCAGGCTCCCTAGCAGCGAAAAGCCGCCCACGCCAATCACGCACAAGGAGGCGCTTCAAATTGCGCTCAGCCCCCGCGTTGCGGGACCGCGCGCGTGTTTTGCCGGGTCAAGCCCGGGCCAAGGGCGGGCCCGTCTGAGCCCGTCCGAGAACGACTGAGGACGGGACGGGTCCTCCCTCGATAAAAGGACGGTAGGATCACTGTTAGAATGGCAATGGCTGCTACAGGTTGTGAGAGGGGGAAGAAATTACCAGCTGGAGGTGGTGTGGTGGGGACATTAGACAACTTCATAATAAGGGCATCATCATTGCTCCAAAGAGAGATTGAAATAACAGAAAAAAGGTTGTCTTTGGAGCCGACTTTTGACAAACGGTCGTCGCTGGGTAGGCTGGATATGGCCAAAACACCTGTCTCCCGGACTATTGATCTGGCAGAACCCCTTGTAGATCAAACTATGAAGGACGGTACTCAAGTGGACCTAGCAGTAGCTGGATACCACTTGCCGGTGGCTACCGGATTGCTGAACGGTTCACTGGACATTATGGTAACCACTGCACTAGACCCTTTGCCTCTCCCACTTCTACAGAGTCCCGGCACTACAAGATCGGGGCTATCAATTCGGTCAATTGAAGGTTCTAATTTAGGGGATGTCCGGGCAGGGGACCCGGCAGTTAAAAGAAAATGAGGAGGTACTATTTTGCTAAATAGGAAAACAAAAGCTCCAAAACGTACTAATTCAAAGAAGAACTGCACGGACGGTATGGGTGGTATGCACCTAACATCTGAAGACTTGCCTGATAAACAAACCCCCGATGATTCGATACCCTTAGAGTATAGGGGTGATTTCTGGGATAAAATGGAACATCTTTTTACAGCAACTTGCCTCCCCATCTATGCTAGACTGGATTGCATTGAGCATAGACTTACCAAGCTGGAACAGTTATGCTCAATTGTAGAGGGTGGGAATGTTACTGGGGTGGTAGATGGAAAGTGCAAGGGGCAGGGACCATCAGCCCAAACAAATGGAGATGCACAGTGTACGATTTCCACAGTTAGGAACACAGCCATACTTATGCCGGCACAACCAGCTCATGTGAATAATTCTATAGCTACGGTTGATGCAGCTCGGGAAAACGCCCCTGCTATACAAAGAACAGAGGAGGGAGGGGGGGATTACAGGGTGGGTGGTTCCAATTCAGTTCCCACTCAGGTAAATAGGACAAGGGATGTAGATACAAATAAGCCTGTTTTGCCTTGTTTGGACTTGCCCCTGAGTCTATCCCCTATGTGGTGGTCCTAACTTGGGTACCCGCCTTGAAGCTAGGGCTCTTAGAGAGTTACAGGAAACTCAAAAACAAGTGTATCCACTGGCTAAATCACAATAAACCCCTCCCCTACCAGGATTCAAGTAAAATTCTATTTGCTAGACGAGTAGTCTGGGTGGGGTGTAGGGCAAAAGATATACAGGGTGATTGTGTTGTGATACATTTTGGGGACACTAGAGTGGTTAAGTATATTTGTTCAATGAACACAGGTAATTTAGACACGGTAATAAAGTCCCTTCCACTTACCTACTTCTACCCTGACGTTGCAAATAAAGCTTCTCTTGCACCGCTAAGGGACAGACTAACCTGGGTAGGGAATGAATATGTTGGAGGTAATTATTTTGAGGGAGGTACTGACCGAAATGGACCCCAACATTGTTTCCCTACGCTTGAGATGTTTCATCATAGGAATAGATTTAGTGCTTTAGACTTAGTTGATTGACGGCCTGAGATTATAAGGCCCCCACTCATGGTAGAGGCTAGTGGGGGTGTTTCAAATGCTAAGGCGGATGATGATGCGTTGAAACGTAAAATGCCCATTCACGGGTTTTTTGACAAAGTAGGCAAGTAGGGGGGATGTCCTTATATCAGGGGTGTAGTGCCACTGAAATTAACAGCAAAAGGTGTTATTGAGAAGGATGAAATAGGTGGGGTTGGCGAAAGACATCAAACGTGTGATGGGGCTAGTAGTGAGAGTGGTAGGTAGGAGAACCAACAAGAGGCTGATCGCCCATTAGGACCAGGAGATGGCGGGAGAAGTACAGGAGTCAGTGTTCGGGAGAAATGTGGGAGGATTAATATTCTATCCTGGAATGTGGCAGGCATAAAAAACAAATTGATATGTGAAGACTGGGGTCTGTTTATGGATAAACACGATATATGCTTTCTACAGGAGACCTGGGCCATGGATAATAGTTATAGGGTAGGTTTCGCTACATATAACATTGCTGCAGTAACCAGGGGTAGAGGAAGACCATCCGGTGGACTAAGTATTTGGGTCGCTATGCACTTGGGAATTACGGCAAAGCAGTTATCTACAAACTCATGTGACATTCAATGTGTTTTACTTAATTTGCCTAGGGGAAAACATCTAGCCCTCATAAATATTTACTCAAGATCTACACAGAGTGGCCAAGAGTCTAAGGTTATTACCCAGCTAGGTTAATACCTATTGACGCTTGACCCTGAGTTTGCTATAATAATAGGGGGTGACTTCAATTGCCAATATGAACCCTTAAACAATCTAAGTCTTGATGCTCCAGATGGGGAGAATCAACACTGGAACATTCCGGAACCTATGATTGCACCGGTAAAAGCATGGACCCCGCTGGTTCTACAAATACTTTCCTTTACCCTTGCGTCAGCCATGAGGTCCTGCAATGGGAGAACAGACTCGGATAGACCCGGCTCTGCGACCTTCAATGGAGAAGGTCATACTTCAATCATTGATTATATCATGATTGAGACCAGGTCCTGGGAAAAGATACTGGATGTCAGGGTTGTAGAGCGGACCGATAGTGACCATAACACTTTGGTTATGGTACTAAAACCAGGGAGCTGGGGTTTGTCTAACTATGTAGCAGAACCAAACCCTAATTTCCAATTACTTACTCTCCACAATAACAGACGGAGAGTAAAATGGCCATATATACTTTGTTCTCCTAGCAAGATGACGCATATTTATGAAGAAGTCCTGCCGTATCTTAGCGATATGGTCGAGGAGGGATCCACGGGTTGTATAACTGAGCCAAATCAAAGGCCGGTGGAAATCCATAATCAGCTAGTTGCAAGTTTATTTGAGGTGTTCTATCCAAAAGGGAGGTATAGGGATAAAATAGTACAGAGTCACCCCTGGTATAGTGTAATCTGTCGCAATAAGAAAAGTGAACTGATCCAAGCAGTCAAGGAGTGGGACAACGTTAGGATTAAGATACTCCGGGGTCAGTATAAGAAGACGATAGAGAGGGAAAGAAAGTCTTGGGAGCTCGAAAAGTGGGAAGAACTTAGAAGAGCCCTACAATACAAAGACTTCAAATCCTTTTGGGCTATTGTTAGCAATGGCAGAAGGGAGAATGAGATTGTCATAACCCCTAGTATAGCTCCAGCAGTATGGGAAGATCACTATGGTAAGCTATATGAACAACCGGGGAATGGTGATGTTGATTCCATGTCTCTGCACCTCCCCCAAGAGTATTGTTGGAGAGAGTCCCTAGAGATAACGATAGAAGAAGTGGAATCTGCCATTATCAAATTAAAACCAAATAAAGCACCCGGGCTCGATAAGATCCCAGGCGACCTGTTTCGTTCTGAACCAAAAATATGGGCACCATATTTGTGTGTCCTC
The DNA here is from genome assembly GCF_964204655.1 of Triturus cristatus. NCBI lineage: Eukaryota > Metazoa > Chordata > Amphibia > Caudata > Salamandridae > Triturus > Triturus cristatus. The sequence continues at coordinate 395,182,149 of NC_140588.1, read as the reverse complement.
TACAATTCTATTTTAATGGGGACGGACCCGCCAGAGACTTGGAGGGGGGCGGAAATAGTGCCCATTTTAAAAAAAAATTGCCCTTTGCAACCCATGAATTACAGGCCAATTAGCCTAATAGACATAGCCCAAAAAGTATTGGGTCGTATAGTCCTGGAAAGAGATTCAAGCCTGGGAGGAGGAAAACAAGATTATGAGTAATTTACAAGCTGGTTTTAGAACCGGCACGACAACCATTGACCAGATCTTTCGACTACAGGTACTTTATTGGAAAACAGTGAGTGTGGAGGGTGGCAGCCTCTACCTCATTTTTGTGGATCTGAGGTCGGCTTTCGACCTGGTCCCCAGAGAGAAATTATGGAGAGTTCTTCAGGAACTTGGTATGCCCCTTTACCTGTTGGTAGTGTTGCGAAGACTCCACACAGGAAATTTTGCCCAGGTGAGATATGGGAAGCAGGGAGAACTGTCGGCACGATTCCCTGTATTAAGAGGAGTACGCCAGGGATGTGTGCTAGCTCCCACACTCTTTTGTTTATACATAAATGGGCTAATTAAGTTTTTATTAGGTATAAAAGATATTGACGCTTCGAAATTGGTCACAGGTAAGGTACCCGCACTGATGTTCGCGGACGACACTCTTCTGTTGTCCCGAACACCGGCGGGTATCCAACAGATCCTAGATGGCTTTGCAGACTTTTGCGAGAAGAGTGGCTTAGAGATTAATCTCGTAAAGACCAAGTTTGTGATCCTTAACCCCCTAGACAGAGATGCCCTAATCCTATACTAAACGGTATTCCTCTAGAGAGAGTGAAGAAGTTTGAATACCTGGGCATTATATTGGAAGAACAACTGGGGTGGGATTCTCAGGTTGCCAAGTGGGCACTAAAATTAACACAGACTGCTGGGGGAATAACAAAATTACATAGAGCCTCTGTCTATAAACCTGCTGCCCCGGTGGTAGAAATTTACAAAACACAAGTTAGAGCAGCATCTTTATATGGTGCGGAACTATGGGGACATTGTAAGTCGACAAGCTTAAGTTGAACACCTCTTCATAAGAAATTTGATTGGCCTGCCAGTTAGTACTCCTCTGGTTCCCCTAAGGCTTGACCTTGGCTTGCTGCCAGTGGAAGAACAGGTGGCTTTACGGCCACTGACCTATTGGAGAAGACTGTGGTCGGTTCCAGAGTTGGTTACCTACCGAGAGGAATTTAAGGAGGTATTGGCAGTAATCAAAAATAAGAAAATATTCTGGTTAACCCACATTAAGGATCTTTGTCCTAAGATCGGTCTTCCGGAACTATGGAGAACGCCAGAGGTTGCCTGCTTGGCTCTGTCCAGGGCAAATATGGTTTGTTATTATAGGCTCTATAATCTTACGGCATTACATGCTAATCCAGCAGTGGGTATATTGTCTTCTCAGTTTCTTCAAATAAAAGGAGAGTACAGGAAGGAGGAATTCCTTGATGTGATATTTCCTGCTCTAGCTAGAAAACTGCATATGCAGTTTAGAATGGGATGTCTCCCACTTAGGTCATTTACCTGTAAATGGGACCCGAGTAAGAACACTGTTTGTCCGGCTTGTTGCCATCTGATGGAAAATGAAAACATGTCTTTTTCTTTTGTCCAGGTTACCAGCAACTACGAAATTGTTGGGTGAAACCAATTTGTAGGAACTTGGGTTTTAGAGATTGTGCAAATGCTATTAGAGTTTTAACATATGACACATACCCTCCGATTGTCTTTGCAGTCTCCCGCTTCTTAAATGGTATGTGGTTAAAACGAAGAAACTTTTTATGGAAATAGTTACTTCTTTTATGAACTCCACATATCCAAATGGTTCTTGTCGATAACATTCCTTGATTTAATTCTAGTCTTAATATGTTAGTTTCACTATTGTAAATATATGGGTTGTATATATATTTGAATTGTACGAAAATATGAATTTGGTTCATTTTTATTCATTTATGTATGTTTTAGGTTTTTTTCATCTGTACTTTTATGGCCCTGGAGGCCGAAATAAAGTTATCGAGAGAGGGTGTTAGTTATCGAACCTGATAATTAAGGTACCACGTGGCATGACACCTACACACGGAATCACGCCCGTAGATTCTTGTATGCAACTATGCTAGTTCAGAAACATACAGAGCAGTTCGAAAGATCACAAAATTATCTAAAAAGGAGATTATTGAAAAGTCACTTATGATATATTCATTGCTGAGCTGGAAATGAAATGGAGGGTTACATAGCTGTTGTCCATTTCACTATTGTTGACAAGAGGCTAGATTTAGCTATTCATTTCGCTATTTATATATTTAACATATGTGGAAGCGGTCAGTGTTACTTGGAGGATGGATTTAAGCATTAGGAAAAGGTAGGGAAATGGGAATTACGGAGTGTATAAGAAGACTGATTATTTAATGTTTTTTTTTTTAAAAGTGAAACTCAATTCTTATGTGACCTACTGAGCAAAATGATCAGACTGACACCTTCTGCTATGGTCAAAGACCTACAAAAGTTTACAAAGTAATGACAAAACATTCTTTGTACTTGGTGCATGTTGTTGTTAGAGGCTACAATGATCATCTACTGAAACGTTCAATAAATTATGCAAGAAAATTAGAGCTGGGGGTATATTACATAGGGCCAATAACATATAAATATCAGTCTGTAGGCTATTTAATATTAAGTGTTACTGGATCATGACCAAGCATAACATAACTTAAATCAATTTAACTTAAACACAGCTCTTATATATTGTTTGAAATGCAGGAACAACCTGAAAATGGCATACACAATTATTTAAAGAACAATGATAGTACAAAATAATCAACTAAATTGAAAGGTGTCAAATCATTTGGTTCAGCAAAACCATTGATACTTTTGGAGAACTTAAGATTGGTGTATTCCTTATTCAGTTATCTTTGTGAAAAAATGAAGGTATCATGAAGAACAACATATAGGTCGACCTTGATTGATGATCAGAAAGATCATACAGGGTAAACAGCCCCTCACGCAACACCTGAGTTCATGAAAGATTGAGGATGAAAGATAATAATTTCTGCAGGTAAAACCAAATGTTATGAAACTCAAATTACAGGACAACTCCTATGAAGGAATTCACCAACCTCAATTAATTAAATAGTTCAATAAACAATAACATTTATCTAACACCGTGGAATGCTGCAAGATTTAACAGACACAAAGAAATGGAGGAACTCTAAGATTTTGTATGATTATCTATATGCAAGAAATGTAAAGTAACAGTAATTTATCTAAAGAATACTTCACTTTTTTTAAGCTAGAAATTACACCAAAAATCGATAGATGTAAATCAATCTGGCTACTTTTATTTAAAAAATAATTTCAATTAACTGAGTTGGAACACTTTAATCAGCCGTATGTATAAAGATAGGTGTATGATGGTGTATTGCATTTCTTACAAATCATTCATCACACCCACATATTCAAAAGATAATAACTAACGTAAGGCATCACATAACCCAGGTGTAAATGGGTTGCTGATCAATTTCTCTAAATTACATTCTGATTGGTTGGGCTATTTTTCCCTTGAATAAAACAATTGTAGATCACATTAGTAAAGTAATTTCATGGAAGGAATCTATCTTCATATCAAACACTTAAAAAGTGATACTTCAAGGGAAGACCATCAGAGGGTAGGCTTTGCCACATTCAATATCCCAGCCAGCTCAGGGGCGAGGGGTAGACCATTAGGGGGCTTATCCATCTGGGTAACCTCACATTTGGGCTGCAGAGCCGAGCAGCTGCCCACCCCTACGAGTCACATCCAGTGTGTTGTACTCACCTTCCCCACAAAGTTAAAAATTGCTTTTATTAATGTTTATTCCCGACCTGTTGCCATTAGCCATGAATCTGCCACCAAAGACCAGCTGGCTCTTTTAATTCCCACAATTGACCCAGCCACATGGCTGATCATTGGGGGCGATTTTAATTGCCAATTTTAACCCCTTATTGACCCAAGCAACACCACCTCCAGCGAAGAAGATCTTCAATGCTTAATTCCAGACACGCAAATCCAACCTATTAAAGCCTGGTCCCCGCTGGCACATCAAATTAACTCAATCACACTAGCTCATTCACTAAGAGCGTGCAATGGTCGAACAAAATCAGACAGTCTGGGACAATTAACATTTAACAGAGCAGGCCAAGAATCACTGTTGGATTATATTTTAGTGGAAACTAGACTATGGCAAAGGGTTAATGACTTCTCTGTTATAATGAGGCAGGACAGTGATCATAATGCCCTGATTCTAGAATTGGAGCTGCCGAACCGGAGCCTCACTAACTCCAAACATATTCCCATAACCCAGAAGAGCGGATTAATACTCACAAATAACAGAAGTAAAATTAGGTGGGAGCAATTCCAAAAGTCACCACACAAGCTGGCCACAATATACCAGATAGTAATCCCAATACTCATAAAAATGTGGGGGGTTGCATCTGCAAAGGGTTCTCCACTAGCCATTGAGAAGGTAGTAGAAACGCACTTAGAGCTAACATCAAAATTAGCAAGTCTATTTTACCCAGTGGTAGTTTGTAGGGGAAAAGCCCGGTCCAAATGTACCTGGTTTAACACTAAGGGTCCGATTCCGATCTCGTTGGGAAAGCCCTCCGTCCGAGTCGGATCCGGAGCGTTTTCAGATGGAACGGTGCCTCTGGAGTCCGACCGAGCGAGTACGACGCAGCCGTATGCTGACGGACTCAGGTCCCTCGGACTCCCATTGAAGTCAATGGGAGCCGGTCGTACGACGCGTACATGGGCTGCCATTGACTGAATAGGTACGTTGTGAACAAGGGCGCCCCCTGTAGTGTGCACGCGTTGGTGCCATCCACACCGTACATGCATGTGTAGGGGGGACCCTTGGGTCTCCCCCTGTGACCGATTCGTAAGGCTATGGGTGCAGGGGGTCCTGTACAGCTCCCTAAAGGCAGCTTCCCGGACGTGTTACGAGTCGGAAGCATCGGCTCGATCTGGCTGTCCGACTCGTGCATCGCACTCGCTCGGTCATGAAACGTCTCTACTGCGTGGTACGATTCGTGTCCGTACGGGTCGTATGGAGCAGTTCGGAACCGGATACGGGTCAGTCAGCGCTTACGCATTCATTCGCATCGTACTTGGACGTCCGGTCCTTTGTACGACTCGGTCTGAAAATAAGCCTCCGAATCGGATCTTCTAATGCTGTATCCGATTCGGAGGCCATCCGGACGGGATCGGAATCGGCCCTTTAATGTCGAAAGGCCAAGCAGGCCCTACTGGATGCTGTTAAAGCAAAGGACAAACAACAAATTAAATTAAAACGGGTGATATAGAAGGAGATAATCCAGGACGCAAAAAAGACCTGGGAACTAGATAGATGGGAAACCCTCAAACTAGCACCCTCCAATAAAGATCTGAAGACCTTCTGGGCAATAGTTAGTTCAGGTGACACTGAAGGGAAGCCAGCCATTGAGCCGAATATAGCATCTGAAGCTTGGGAGAATCACTTCCAGTCCCTATGCACCTATAAGAAAGCTGCGACGGCACATGTCGAACTCAGAATAACATCTATTAAGATTCCTCAGGAGGTGGGTACAGGGATTACTATGCCCGAAGTTGTTTTAAATGCTATTAGTAAGCTTTTTGCAACAAAGCACCGGGTTTAGATAAATTACCTGGGGTCCTATTTCAGGAGGAGCAAAACATTTGGGGACCATATTTGTGGGCCCTATTTAATGCCATCATGAACGGCATGGATCCCCCTGACACTTGGCTTGGGGCAGAAATAGTCCCAGTCCTTAAAAACAGGTTACCCTCTTTTACCTACCTATAGGCCAATTAGCCTAATCGATGTCACCCAGAAACTCTTTGCTCGGGTACTCCTTGATCGTCTCCAGGGATGGATGGATGAAGAAGACATCCTGAGTCCCTACCAAGCCGGCTTCAAGAAAAACACCTCTACAGTCGACCAGATATTCAAACTCCAACTTCTCTTCTGGAAAACGGTGACAATAGAGGGTGGCAGTCTCTATTTAATATTTGTTGATCTGAAGTCGGCTTTTGAACTTGTACCGAGGGACAAACTCTGGGAAGTACTCAGAGAGTTGGGAATTCCATCTTATCTCCATACTATCTTAGTGAGGCTTCATGTAGAAAACTTTGCCCAAGTGAGATACGGGAAATTTGGCATTTTAACTCCCCGCTTTCCTATTAAAAAAGGGTACGTCAGGGTTGCGTCCTTGCACCCACTCTATTCAGTAGAATCCAGGGGGTGCATGAGAGGCCCTGCCACTGGCCATGTGTCCCTGAGCACTTGACCCCAATGCACCTGTGTGGAATACACTAACAACTCAGTGGAGACTGACTGGGGGCAATTTAGAGGCCTAAAACACCAATGGGGAGGCAAAATTCCCCCAAATCCCCTTCTTAAAGCTGAAAATTGCAAGGAACAGTGGGAGCTGAACCAGTATCCTCTCACAGAGGCATTATCCCAGTGGACACTAATAGCACAAGTTTGTTGTTGTTTGGGGCAAAGAAGTTGGTTGCACAAGGCTGATCCCCAATTGCTCTGATGCAGTGAAAGCATGGATGCAGTAGGGATGAGGCAAAGCTGACACCCCACCAACCAGCCATGGCAGAACACAGCATAGGGCCCCAGAAACAAACAAATAGCCCAGAAGATGTATTAGTCTGGCCTATCAAATGTCTGAGTGAAAAAAGGATACTGTGATTCCAAGGGTGGAGGAGGAATGGAGCAATTGTGGCTCAACCAAGGATGAGGCAGCTGAACCTGGGGCCATGTGTAGCAGAAGGAGAAGGCTGTTTGAAGAGCAACTACTGAGCAGAGCCGTATCCTGAGAGATGAACCCTGCAGGCAAGTGGTGTTGCTCTGGTAGACCTCTGGGAGTGACTGGGCCACTCAAAAGAACAAAAGATGCACTGTGCCAGCACAACACCAATTACCGTGTGAATAAAGAAATCAAGCATGATATGGTGGCAAGGGGCACCCTCAACAAGTTGAAATGGGAGAGTCTGGTTTAGGGCCAGCATTGAGAGCAAGCTAAGCTAGGCCTACAGAGAACCCCAAGTGGTGGAAATTTTGGGCACTGGTTGACCAACATAAGACAACCGACTACAGTGTTACAGGGGGAACACCTTACATAGGTGACCCACTAGTGGAACTCCTAAGATTCACAGGTGGGGCAAATAGGAGGAGATGAGTGGAATACTCGAGTGCAAACCCCTATAGCCACTTATGCGAGCTGAACAGTACTCTTACGTCTATGGGTTAAGAGAAAATGAAACAGATCCAACAGGGAAATTCTTCCAAACATGCTTCCCAAAAAACACCGAAACATCCAAAAGTGAAGTTGAGGTATGGCATCCAAATCAACAGGCACTCTGCAGTTAGCAGTGTAACAAAAGCCAACCTCAAAGAATATCTAGCTGAAATGAAACATAAGTTGGAAAGTCTGTTCTTAGATGGCCGAGCAAAGTGGAGATCAGACATAGGCAGAGACATATTGGATATTAAAACTGGCCTACAGGCGAAAATAGAATCACTGGAAGATGGCAAAAGCCAGCTACGCACAACAGTGGAATCAGACCAACATCTCACGGCCATGATCTGCCACGTAGAAGCCCAAAACAAATGGTTAATATCAAAATGTGAGGACTCAGAAATAGATTCCAAAGAGATAAGAAAAGGATTCAAAACTTAAACGAAGAAATGGAAGGGTAGAACAAAATCAAGTGCACCACTGAGCTGCTCAGCAGTATTTTGGTAGGAGAATTGGACTATCATGTCAGGATCAAGCCTGAAAATAAATTGGGCAGGAAACAGTGAAGTGGCACAAATTGTGGGATGACTGGACACACTTCTCAGTCCCCTAACAAAGGGGGAATGAAATTGAGATAGGGAAACAGAATTTCCAGTAGTTATTATTGTCAAGCTTGTCTCACTAAATCTGAGGAACCTCATCTCCCCTACCAAGAGGAAGAGTGTATAGAGGTATCTGTGACAACAGCAAACAGACATATGTTTTTGCAATAGACTTATACACCAAAAAGAAATCAAGTTACAATGAAACACAGAACATTTCCGTAACAATTGTAGGTGAAAAATTGCAAGGTTGGCATCTTGTGCAGGGTGAATTTGAGTTTCAAAACATTAAAGATTGTGATGGATCCAGATTGCAGATTCAGTGTCATAATAGTTACTCTTTAGGGAACCTGCTACACACTAATAAATATCTAAACACAAACTTGCACCAGGAATTCTTGGAATGGTTCCAGGAATTCATGGAAGCTTTGTTGAATGAGCAGGCAGGAAATGTAGACAATTGCTTTCCTATGAGTTGAGACTGCAATATAATATGGGACCACACACTGAGTGTTGCAATGTTCATAGAATATATTAGAGCAATACCAAATAATCTAAAACAAATGCCTAGGGTTTAGGGCCTGTCAGATGCTTGCAGACACGTGCACACCCCAGAGATAGACTTCTCCTTTGAATCCCAAATGCATAGGTCAAACATGAATTGATTATTTATTTGTGACTAAGCAGCACTACAAGAGGTGAGCAAAGTGTGAATGGGCATGGTGGGGGGCAGCATCAGATATTTGCTTAAAGATCTACAGTTGGAGGTGAGGAAGTACAGTGAGGCACATAGGGAGGTGACTTTTTCACCTAGGGCTGTTTATAGACCAGAATAATACATCAAAATAAGTAAATGGTATAAAGAAATAATTCACACAAAACAACCCCCAAGACACATTGCTTATTAATCATGTGGATGCATTCAAGGCCAAGCTCAGAGGATTAGTTATTTCAGCCAGAGCAGCAGAACAGAATCTATAAACTAATCTGGCAAAAGATCTAGAAAATCTACACTGCATAAATAAAAGAGATCCTATGGCAGCCTATGACAGGTAACTTACAATGTTAAGGGGTCAACTGTGAATTCTCAGAACAAACAGATCAGAAAAAGCCCTATTAAATCTTAAGAAGTACTTTTGTGAGTATGATAGCAAAGCAGATAGACTACTGACATTTTGAGTTCGGGCACATGCTACAAAAGCATTCATTATAAAACTGAGAACCCCGGAAAGGCAAATGTTCCCAGATGAGCCGGATAAGAGATCTCTCAACTTTCCTTTAACAAAAAGGCTACTTTGAAGAGCTGGTAGATAAAACGGGATTGTTCATTTCAAATGCTACTTCCTCTGTCTCCGCCATTGGAATGATGAATTTGATAGGAAGAGGCACAAGAGGTTTTGACAGCCATCAAAATAATTAAAGCTACCGAGGCACCAGGACTAGATGGCTGCATCATAGCATTCTAGAAAGAGTTTGAGCCAATGTGGATAGGGCCACTGACCAATCTTGTTAATTCCTTTAACAGGGAGGTCGGCATAACAAACATGATGAAAGAGGCTGAGGTTTGAGTGATACCAAAGCCAGGTACACTTCTGGAAGATTGTTAGTCATATCATCTAGTAGCATCACTGAATTATAATATAACAATATTTACACGAGTGTTCACCGAGAGATTAGAACATGTCTTCCTTTTACAAGTAAAACCAGATGAACTGGTATTTGTAGCTGATAGATGAGGGAAAGGTAATAATATGAAAACTGTGCACTTGATAGAAAAGTTCACCCTTAAGAATATAACAGGAGCACTTGTTATGCCAGATGCTCAAAAGGCATTTGATAGGGAGAACTAGGACTTTTAGAGGTTGTTATAGTTAAAGTAGGTCTAAGTTATAAAATGATTAACTGAATATTATAGAACACAGGTGGCTTAAATTAGAGGTAATGTGGCACCCACAGATACATTTCAACTATGTAGAGCAGAGATGCAAGGCTGCCACCTATCCCCATTCCCTTATGCCATTTTTATAGAAGTGCTGACCAAGATGATATGTACAACTTGAGAGATTCACAGAATTCAATTCTGAAGGGTCGAGTATGAAGTCAGTCTCTTTGCTGCGATGTACTGGAATCCACCACAGAGCCTGAGATCTCTCTGCTAACAGTACTGTACTGCTTGGAGAAATTCATGGTGGTGTCAGGGTTTACAATAAACTAGGACACGTTTGAGAAATTAAACTTTACTTTACCATAAAAGAGAGAAATAACCCTTAAGTAATTCAACACAATGAATTGGGCCAAATAATTTATAAAATATCTGAGGATTACCATAACAAGCAGAGGTGACTGAAAAAATGCTCACTGGCCATCTTTAAAGGCACAAGTAATATTGGACCTGAGCAGGTGGTGAGAACGTTCTACATAATAGGTAGGACACATTAACATCATGTATCTCTTCCATGTCATACCAATTGTCGTCCCTGAATTCGAGATACAAGCATTGCAAAAATGGCTGTGACTGGTGCCTGTGTGGGTGGGAGACCCGGAATCAACAGGAGAATTCCGACAGCGCCCCATAATAGAGGGGACTGTCATGCCCAATTTTCTAAAATATTAACAAGCATTGCATTTGCACATGCTGGTTGAGTATTTGGTTTGAGAAACAGAATGGTACTGGCTTCCAACACTGGGAGATATTCCATGGCTTCAAAGTAATTCAGACCAAGAAACTTTCACTTCTCATAGATCTGTCATAGATCATCAAAACCCCAATGGAAATATCTGGAAAAAAAGCATTTTTACTCCTGTAACCCTGTGAAGGTGCCATCTTCAGCAAGTTTAACATTCTAGTTGAGTGCTCGGGAGGTGCTCGGAGATGGGGTTCTGAAGGGAAACAGGATATGGCAGGCCAGCGGCGCAGATGCCACCGGTCTCACACTGCACTTTACCGTATATCATTGTAAAGTACGCTGCATACTTCCTTAAAAAAATTGTGCATTTTAAATGTTGTAGTTGCATTGTGTTATGTTGTCTGAAATTGAAATCTGTTTCTGGAGCTTGGCTTTTTAGTGCATTTACTGTTTCATTGCGAGTGGTTAGCAGTCTTTCACTCCCATAACCTTGCGAAGACGCCATATTCAGCAAGGTTAACATTTTAGTTAAATGCACCGGAGGTGCTCATGTAGGAGGGCACTGAAGGGAAACAGGAAATGTGCCCGTCCGCGGCATGGACAAGACCTCTCTCACACTGCACTTTACTGCACTGCATTTCATAGTATGTTGCATACTTTCTTAAAAAACAAACACATGTAAACATTTTTTTATTGTATTGTGTTATGTGCCTAAAATTGAAATCTGTTTCTGGAGCTTGGCTTTTTAGTTTGTTTTACTGTTTTACTGCAACAGGGCTAGCAGTCTTTCACTCTCGTAGCTTTGCAAAGCTGCCATCTTCAGCAAGGTTAACATTCTAGTTGAGCACTTGGGAGGCACGTGGGAGGCAGGGCTCTGAAGGGAAACAGGAGATGTGTAGATCCGCAGCATTGACGCATGCAGCGCGAGCGCCACTGTTGTGCCAAAGGCAAGCCCATTTGCGCTTGTCTTCCTACATTCCATAGCCAGCACCAGTCCCTCTGGCAATTTTAATCCAGATATGGCTCTATTTGCTGACTTTAAAAAATATATAGATAGAAAACTGCCCCACTGTGGCAATACTATGAATTCCACTTGCTTGGAGGGTACGGTGCCATGCAAATGCTGCAAATGTGTGCTTGGTTTCAGCTGTTCCACTGAGCATCACTGCAAGTAAGTTTCTTGCTGGTGGACTCGTTAATGCATGGTCACTTCCCAAACACACCAAAGCATTACATGACCTGGGTATTGATCTTCATTTAGATTTTTTGTTTGTCACTGAGTCCTGTCGCAAACCTTGGTCCAACCCTGTCATCGCAGTTGCTCTCTCCCAGGGTTAAGCTCTCTTCAGATGTGATAGGTCTGAGGGACGTGGTGGAGGCTTAGCCACTGTCTTTTGAGATTTCTTCCAATACAGGGGGATATTCTCAAGAACGTGTGATAATCATCGCAAAATTAGCTTAACGCAACTTTGCATATCCCAGTCTATCACGGGAAAATAACACTGTGTTAACGTTGTATTCTCAACCCGACGGCACCATGCGATAGTCCCACGATAACGCGTCCAATGACCATGCTAAAATCCATGTGAGGCTGCAAAAATGCGAAACACCGATGCGAAAAAAGTTGCGATGCCCCAAATCGCGATACAAAAATCAGCGACAACCAGCGACAAGCCTGCAATTCCCACTCATCATGCAGGAAAATGCACAATAAAAGCAACAAAAAAAACACACCAAAACCAAATCAAACTGTGTAGCACCATGGATACACCCGGACCGAGTGTAGAGGACAACCCGAACCCCACAAGCCCGACTGAGGACCAGCCAGGAACCCCATGTTCGGGGAAGGGCGAGAGGAAGAGAAAAGAGGAAGACGGGGTTCAGTCCGCAGGAAGACCGGATCATCGTCACGGAGGTGACAGAACACTACCAACAACTGTTCGTCACCTCCACTGCGTCATTGGCAACACAAACGGAAAAATGACAGTGCATCGTCACCAACGTGAATGCAGTCGGAGTGTCGAGGAGGTCAAGAGGCGCTGGCATGAAGTGCACAGCCAAACCAAGGAGAAACTCGCTGCCAACAGGAAGGCAACAAAGGCGACTGGAGGAACTGGATGAGCTGGAGGAAATGGTGGCCACAGTCATCAGTGTGGAGATGGTGCAAGAAGTTGGGGGTCTGGACACAGCTCGATATGACCTGACCCAACAGCAACAGGGTGAATAACAACCAGGGACGGGGGGACGGAGGGAGATGGGCACAATGGCACACATGCACAATCATGTGCAGCACACTGCACACCCACAATGAGTGTGGAACATGTCCCTGAAACCCTTGGTACACTGCAGCACACATAGAAACACCAAGTAGGCTCCGTCCACAATGTGCACAAATGGGCCCCCCTCCATATCACCAATGCCAAAACCTACCCATGCACATGTGCTAAATCCAGAAAAGCAGAGACTGTGAGCCACACAGACAATGCAAGTGTCACTGCATTACAGATAGCATGGCTGCAGTCATTATACGTGACATGGTGCACGAGACGACATTGAGGTGGCTGAGTGTGGACCACATCCGTAAAGGAGCAGGTCACGCTCTGACACATCCCCGTGCACCTAAAACCCATGACGTCAAAAACACATCTGCAGACAAACAATGCACAAGAGTACAACATTTGTCCAAGAGCACAAATGACCCAAGTCACAAACATCCCAGCACCTGAAAAGCACACAAGTCAAAGGCACATCGACTCAAAGGGATAAGGGGCTGCCAAATCAGAGCTGCAGGGGCGACTCGCCAACAATGCAGCACACGCATAGCAATCGCAGTACATCAACATTGATGAAAATGTGGTACAAAGTGCAACCCTGGACACCACAGGACAGAGGACACAACTGGTGCTGCTCGTGCGTAGAAACTGGCCAATCACAACTGCCATTGCATGACACTGTGAGATGATAATGTACGAGTACAACCACACATCCGTCATGTACTTGAAATGTCCACTGTCTCACATCAAATAGGCAGCTTCACCAAAACAATCACAATGTACATTGTCATGCAGTCTGAATGTAAACATCAACAATGCGTCAACATAACATGGAACACACTGTTAACCTGCATCTTCCCGTTACATTGCAGAGGGACAATCAACACCTCCTGCAGAGCAGACCACACATCTCTATAGTGATGATGAAGAGAACACCCTGCACATTTGCTCAGACACCCTCCAACGGCTAATGGACAGCCTCTGCACCCCACCCCCAGGAGCAGGGCAGCTCAGCTGCATCGCGGTGACCCCACACCCTGCACAGACCACACAGCAGAAATCACACACCACCACGGCTGGCTCCCAGGACCCCCATGAACAACACATGGAATTCCAACACCGTGTGTTAGGGTGCCAGGAGAAGATGGCTGATCAGCTGCAGGTGGGGTTCGACCTCATGGCAGCCAAACTTGATGCCATACGTGGGGGTCTGATTCCCATCAGGGACCACTTACAGTCCCTAACGGACACCCACTGTCCACACCATACTTACCAACAATCCTTGGCTGACCTCGCTGGGGCCATTACTCAGATACAAGAACTGTCTAGTCAGGCAGGCTCCAGCGATGACAGCACAGAGTTGGCATAGATGCATCTTCCATGCCTTGCAGATCCTCATCTTGCCATTGCTGCCACTGACCCGGTACCAGATGAGTGCTGCAGGAAGCTCGACACACACATCTCCACCCCCTGACGTGTCATTGGCACACAGTGGTGTAGCCCTATCACTTTCGCACCCTAATGTGTCAGTGGCACACAGTGATGCAGCCATAACACCACCACACACACCTGACACACCGGATACAGAAGACATCTCAGAGGAGTAAGATGTGTAGGGTAATGACTGTGTGAGGAAGGAGGTAGTAGCATCCGTCCCTGCCACATGGCCTGTCCCTGCCTGGTTCAGCCCTATGCATCATGCCCTGAAACAACACCTCCCACTGTCCCCCAAAACACTCTGCGACATTCACCTGGACCCCGACATGGCCTGCCATATCTGCTCTGGTACCAATGACACAGCAATCCGGCTTCCTCTTCAGATTAACTTTGCATTTCCCCAAGGACTCTGGTTGGCCCACCACTGGGCAACCATGTTATGTGGGATTGAAATGGCCATGTACTGATCCAGCTCCGACACTCTCCAGAATGTGAATAAAACATTCCAAATCACACAGATGTGTCATGTCTATGTTCACTCACATATAAAAGTATGGATGAATGTAGGTACATTGATTGTACAAAACGGTACACCCTGGTAAATGTCATCAATGCGCATGTTTGACCCTGACCCACATGGCCAATTAGATGACTGTGAAGGTGTGAACTAGCTGTGGCCTGATTGCACATGAACAACAATCTCGCAACCCCCCAACGTAGCCCCACGTCCATGTATTAATTAGGGATGTGTGTAGAAATGTCAAAATCGGTAGTACGCCTGAAGTAGTGTCCCCCATCGCATGTGGCTACAGAACATCTCTTCACATGACTTACTCACACACATCAGTGTGGACACAGCCTGTTTTGATGGATCACATTGATCCACATGGTAGGAAGTTGGACACCATACTCACATTGCTGAAGACACGTAAGAGAACGGGTCTACCAGCAACTATCCCAAACACAATGTCTGGCTCACAGAGGTGAAGCTGCCAATAGGGACTCACCACCAATGTACATGCGGCAGTCTTTCCCTCCCTGTGTGCGGACAATGCTCATCGAGGCACACGATTTGTCATACTAATTAACACTCATCACATTTGTACACTGTTGAAGTTGTGTAGACTTTATTAGCATGTGCCTGTCAGTACGGGCAAGGAAAGGGCCACAACATGCGGACAAATGCTTAAGGCACTTACAGGCAGCATGGGAACATGTCGAGGTGCAAGAAATGGGGAGGCAAAAATGAACACAAATCATTACGGATGGCAACAGTCTCAGCCCACCTTGCCTTGCTGGATGAGTCATGTGATGTTTGGCGTCTGCTCATTGCCCCGTGTCAGGGGACATGACTCACAACTCATGGGATCTGCATGGAGCTGTACCACCGGACTGCGTCGACTGTGTGCTCTGCTGACATTGAGCAGGTGAAAGGGACCAACAAGGTCACATGTCGTGCTACATTGCCATGTGTGTAGTCTCCCTCCAGCAATAAGTCAGATTTAGGAACGTTGCCAATCGACGCTGCGCAGCTCCGCCCATGGCGCCCATGGGGCTGCATCACCTTGCCCAGGTGTAGGTGCACGCACATGCATTCTGAGTCCGGGTGAATGCAAACATGTCCACTGTTGTTCTTGGATATGTGACCATTCCTCCACGATGCAACAAGGTGTTGGGACCTGTGCTCTGGGAGGTCAATCAGTTGTAGCTGCAGGAACGTAGCTACTCGTCCATGAATGCGAGTGTAGCTTCATAGGCAATCAGTTCCAGAAGTACGTCGTTCTCGAGTTCAAAGAACATGAGGGAGAGACAATCCATTCACTGGTCTGGACAGATGTGCTCCATCCACGTAGTTTCACCAATCCGCAACACAGCCCAATAGGGGAGCGCCTCGATGTGGTCACTGCACACGATGACTTATTCAATCTCCCATCCACTACTGCCAGCACATACGCCACAGATCAAGGCATCCCATGCACGGGTATCCCGGTTGCACTCCTGTTCGTGGGCCAACAGGGGGCGCACACACAAGTCAGAATCCAGTTCAGCTACTGTTGTGTTGGATAGGCAGACCTCCATGGGCCACTCGAATGTGCATGATCGACAGTGGAACTAGGGCTGGATGCATGTTAAGTACGCAAGACGGAAACTCAGACGGTAACTTATTCGCAAAACTGCCAGTGGCAGTGATCCCAACAGATGCTGTGATCCACAATACTGTAATCAATAATAATTCCTCGAGATGGTTCAAAAATAGGTTATTCGGGGAGGAGCCTAGCGCGCAACCAAGATGGCCGCGTAGGTGCGAGGCTCCCGAGGACCTCCGCGACCTCCTGAATTAATCCTGGCGATATCCTGTCCTTGTTGAGGGGACTGTGTTGGGGAACCGGAGCTGAGGCGCCACCCATTTTTTGGGCTCGAATCGGACCCCGAACGCCGGTGGGAGCATCGATCGAAGGTTGCGGCCTTCTCCTCGCCGGCCCCCCGGATTGGAGTAGTGGGGCGATCCGGGGACAAAGTGAATAACAGTGGCGAGCGGGGCTGGGCGACTGGCGTACCCCGCACTTTCACTTTCGCTTTTGCGCCCTCCTAGCTCTCAAGCCGGGTCGGGCTGCGGAGCGGGGTGCGGTGGCCTTGTCCAGGAGCCCGGCTGACCCGCCGGCGGTGGGTTGACCCGCGGTTCGGTGGTCGCCCCTGCCCCCCCCCTGGCACCCGTGACTTGGTATAGCGGCCCGTTTGGGGAGCTTGGCACGACGGTGGAAGAGCCAGCATGTCCACCAAACAAGATGGCGACCGGGCGAAGGTGAAGACGACCCGCCGTGGCACGGCGCACCAGGCCAACAGTATGGACCGCTACACGCTTCAGAAGGGTTCTCCGGAGACATCGCGTGCATCCCCGGTGGGCCCGACGGAGGCATCTGCTCATCCGGTGGATCTGACCCTCCGGGACGTCATGGGCGCCATCGCAGAGATGAAGGCCTCGGTGGACCAGCGTTTCGACACCTTAGCGCAAAAAATAGACTCGGTCCTTGTGGATGTGAGCCTTGTGAGGGCAGACTTGTCCAAAACAAACGACCGAGTTGACTCCCTGGCCCACACCACAACGAGCCTCACGACAGACGTGGTGGCCCTCCAGAAGGAGGTGCGCCGGCTTGGCCAGGCGAGCGCCCTGATGGACCGGCGATTGGAGGACTCCGAGGGTCGGGCCCGGAGGAATAATGTCCGTATTGTGGGGGTCCCGGAGGGACGAGAGGCGGAGGCGGCGGATCTTTTCGTGGAAGATTTGATCCTGACCCATCTCCAGCCCCGGGGGCTGAGTAAGCTTTTTGCGGTGGAGCGTGCTCACCGGGTCCCCGGGGGCAGACCTAAGACTGGTGCCCCGCCGCGGCCGCTCATCGCCCGGATTTTTAATTTTCGGGACAGAGATGCTATCCTCCAGACCTCCAGGCAACAGGGACCGGTCAAGCTTGACAACATGGAGATACATTTCTACCCAGACTTTACTCCGGCGGTCCAGAAGCAGCGACAGAGCTTTCTTGGAGTTAAACGTCGCCTAAGGGACCTGAACCTCAAGTACTCAATGCTCTTTCCAGCCAAGCTGAGGGTAGAGGTGGATGGTCGCACGCACTTCTTCGACCGGCCCGAGGCGGCTGGGGACTGGCTGGACACTCTGCCTGGAGATCGGGGCCGGGGGGGCGGGGGGGGCGCGGCTGGCGAGGAGGGCCCGCCGGATCAGAATTGAGGGGTGACTGAATAGGCCTTGCTCTGGACGTTGTTCCTTCACCATTTATTGATTGCGTATGTTCCCCTCCTATGGAGGTTGCGTGGGGTCTGTTGGGGGCTTCCCTCCTCCTCTGGGGGACTAGTTAGTATTTTAGCTATGGGGCGACAGGCACACTGCACTTTGGGGGGGCTGTCTGGGCTCATGCAGGGGTGCAGGGAGGGGGGAGTTCTGTTGGGACCGGGGGGTGGGGGGGTGTGTTGTTTGTTAGCACCGCAGGGCAAACCCGTTACTATGTTGTTGTTATTAGGATGCTCGATGGGGGACGACCGATTGATTCGACGTATGATGGGGGGTAGGGATTTGACTGTGTTGTCATGGAATGTTAACGGCCTGGGGGATAGGATTAAGCGTGGTGTGGTCCTGCAGTACTTAAAACGTATTTCACCAGATGTTGTCTTCCTGCAGGAGACGCACCTTATAGGTAACTCCTTTCATGCAATGAATCGGCCGGGATATCGTTTGGTGGCACATTCCGGCTTCACCTCGGGCTCGCGGGGGGTGGGTATTATGATCAAGAACTCGCTCCCGTTGGAGATTGATGAGGTGCGCCATGATGAGAGGGGACGCTACACGGTTCTGGTGGGAAGAATGGAGGGTAGAGTGTTTATCTTTATATCAGTGTACGTCCCGCCTGGGTTACAAGCCACCACATTCGCGGACCTGGGGCGCCTCCTTCTGGACCTTCCGAGTGGCCTGCTGGTGGTTGGAGGGGACTTTAATGCGGTAGCCTCTGGGTCTATGGATCGCCATCCCCCTAGGGACCTCCCCCGGGCACAGGCGTGGCTGCCCGGCCTTCTGGACACGCTGGGCCTGGTGGATTGCTGGCGATTAAAGCATCCCGCATTGCGACAGTACACCTTCCACTCGGGTGCCCATGGTAGCCTCTCGCGGCTTGATTACATCCTTGTCCCGGCGGCCCATGCAGGGAGGGTGGGGGAGGTGCGCCATCTAGCGCGGGGTATCTCAGACCACTCCCCATTGTTGTTGCATTTCGATGTCTTCCCGAGGGGGGATGGCAGGGTGGCCCCAATCAATGCATGGTATTTGCGCGACCCCACCATTCGTGCCGATTTGATCAAATCCTTACAGCGATATTTCGACGAGAATGTGGGGTCGGTCTCTTCCGCCATCTCCCTGTGGGAGGCTTTCAAGGTAGTCCTTAGAGGGGAGGCCCTCTCCTTTATCTCCCATGCCCGGCGGCTCGAGCGGGAGGAGGTGACCCGGGTAGAGGCCGAGATTGCAGAACTGGAGGGTGACCTGGGGAGCGGGGTAACAGACGCCAAGTTGCATGTTCTACACCTAAAGCAGGCGGCCTATCGGGCCCTCGTCACGGAGGCGGCCAGGGGCCTCAGTAGAGAGCAGCAGGGGCGATTGTATGATGTGGGGGATAAGGCTGGCAAATTGATTGCGTGGTTGGATAAGAGGGAGAGAGCGAGCCGCGTGGTGCCTTTGATTGAGAGTGTTGATGGTGCGTGTGTCACCGAGCCGGAAGCCATTGTCTCCTGCTTCGCGGATTATTTCCGCGAAGTCTACTCCCCGGTTTCCCCCTGCTCGGAGGAAGATTCCCACGCCCTGCTTCGGGACATCGCACTGCCCTCCCTAACGGTGGAGGACAGGGATTCGCTGGACGCCCCTCCCACCTCGGACGAAATTGCCTTGGCTATTCGCTCGGTTGCATCCGGCAAGGCCATGGGCCCCAATGGTATTCCCATCGAGCTCTACAAGCTACGCCCGGATGTGTTGGCGCCCCACCTGCGCGCGATGTTCCTGGCGGCCCACTCGCAGGGTTCCCTCCCGCCGGACCAGCGCCTGGCCACAATTGTGGTGATCCACAAGGAGGGGAAGCCCCGTGAACGGGTCACATCCTATAGGCCGATTTCGCTTTTGAACGCGGAGCCCAAAATCCTTGCCAAGGTGTTGGCCAACCGGTTGGTTGGCGTGGTGGG
The DNA here is from genome assembly GCF_964204655.1 of Triturus cristatus. NCBI lineage: Eukaryota > Metazoa > Chordata > Amphibia > Caudata > Salamandridae > Triturus > Triturus cristatus. The sequence goes on along the minus strand of NC_140588.1, from coordinate 395,162,181 downwards.
CGACCTGGTCCACCAAGACCAATCTGGCTTTATACCGCACCGCAACACGGCGCTCAATCTGCGGCGCTTGCACGGGGTGCTCGCGCGTGTCCCATTTGTGCGGGAGCCGGCCATCTTGGCGTCATTGGACGCCACCATGGCGTTTGATACGCTTGAATGGCCATACATCTGGGCGATGCTGGCGAAATTCGGGTTCGGCCCGGGTTTCATTAGCTGGGTCAAATTGTTATATTCGGGCCCATTGGCGCAGGTGGTAGTGAATGGGCGAGTCTCGGCCCCATTCGTGCTGGGGAGGGGTACGCGACAGGGTTGCCCCCTGTCGCCTCTCCTGTTTGCCCTGGCCCTGGAGCCCCTGGCGGAGTGGCTGCGGTGGCACCCTTCTATCCGTGGTCTCCGCTGGACCCCCGAGCATGAGGACCGTGTGTCCCTCTACGCTGACGACATCCTTCTGTATCTCGCCTCCCCGCGTAAATCACTGATCGTCCTGGTTGATGTTTTGCGCTCATTCGGTCGCAACTCAGGCCTGGTCATCAACTGGGCGAAATCCTGTGTCTATGTGCTTTCCGGGGAGGCTCCGGCCCTACCACGGGACTGTCCGATCCAGATTGCCTCCCAAGGTTTTCGGTACCTGGGTATCTATATCACACTTGACCCGGAGGCCCGCTATGAGCGGAATTTGCTGCCCCCCCTCCAGCGCTTGAGGGAGGACGTGGTGCGCTGGCGGCGTCTGCCGCTCTCGCCGCTCGGCCGAGCGGCTTTGTTCAAAATGATGTCCCTGCCGCGATTCCTCTACGCCCTCCAGAATACTATGGACTTGGTCCCGGCACGCTATTTCCATGAGGTGGAGGGCCTCCAGCGGCGCCTGTTCTGGGACGGGAGGCCGCGCATTGCTCTGGCTAAATTGACGCTCCCGTGGTACGATGGGGGGGTCGCCCTCCCGGACATTAAACGGTATTACTGGGCCTCCCAACTAGCTGCAATTAATCATGGCCTTTATGGGCCCGCCTTGAACCCGGCATTTGAGATGGATAAAATGCTCCTACCCGGTGGCGATTACAATCGTGCGCTCTACTCTGGCGCGCCCGACTCCCGTTTGACGGGACCGACGCGTGTTATGGTGCGTGTCTGGCACGCGGCTAATGCAGCTATGGGGTGGAAGGACCGTTTGACCCGGGCGTCACCGCTGTATGCGTCTGAGAGGTTGGGCTCCCTCTGGACGTCGAAGGGCTTCGAGAAGTGGGACACGATCGGAATCAGCACGGTGGGAGATCTCTGGACGAGGGGGGGATTCAAAACTTTTGAGACGCTGCAGGCGGAGTTTCAGCTGCAGGGCAGTGAGTACTTTCGGTACCTACAAGTCCGCCATGCGCTGGGCTCCGTCTTCCCGGACGTCGCATCCATTCCGGAGTCTTCCCCCCTGGAGGACAGAGTGCTGGACGGCCATGTACCGGACAGCACGATCTCCCTCATATACAAAAAACTGATCAACGATAGATCGTGCCTGCTGACTAGTCTCCGCGAGGCCTGGGTTGCCGACGGGCTGGAGCTGGACGACGAGGATTGGATTTCCGCGGTGGCCTCTCCGAAAGAGGTGGCCATCCCGGCTCGCCTTCGTTTCGTCCAGCTCAAGATCCTTCACCGGGTTTATGTGACGGGGCCAAGGCTTCTGCGTATGGGTTTTGCTGGTGACGGACTGTGTAAGCGTGGCTGTGGTGCGCTGGCGACTTTCATGCATATACTGTGGGAGTGCCCGAAGGTGGAGCGATTCTGGCGTGGTGTGCATGAGGTCCTGCGTGTGGTTACGCGTGTCGCGCTGCTGCCTGAAGCGAGGAGATGCTTGCTGAATGTATGGGAACCGAATGACTATTCGGTCCCGCAGACGCGGTGGGTGACTCTGGGATACATGATAGCTAAGCGTGACATTGCTCAATTGTGGGGATCCCAGAGGCCCCCTGCGGTGTCGGCCTGGGAAGAGCATATGGATTGGTGTATGTTTCGTGAAAAGGTGGTGTATGTGGCGAGGGGTAAGCCTGGGGCGTGGGTGAAACTCTGGGGCCCCTGGAACGCCTACCGCGGGGGTATTTGTGAGCCACCACTGCTACCGGCTGCCTCGCCTGCTCCGTCTCCCTAGACGGCCCCCCTCCCTCGGCCGCGGGCGCGCGGTCCCCCAGTCCCTGGCCTACTCCCATTCCCCTCCTCAGAGTTCTGCTGCTGGTTTGGATCCCCCATTTATGGAGCACGTGCTGTCACTTTGGATCTCGGGTTGCCTTGCGGGTGTGGTTTTTTGGTGTTGTTTTGTTTCAAGAAAAGGGAACCGTACTGTGGGCTTGGAGCTGTGTGGCCTGCACCATTGATTACTCCTGTTTCACTGCTCTGCACTGCCGAGAGACTTTTACTGTATGTATGCAATATGCTTTTGTCATTCTAGCGGCCGGCCGGGTGGTTGTAGGCCCATACCTGTAACTTTTACAACCTGCAATAAACGGTTTCAAAAAAAAAAAAAAAAAAATAGGTTATTCACTTAAAAGCAGTCTTTCGCAACAGATGACCCCAACTTGAGTTATCAGCACATCGAGGTCAAAGAAATCCCAAAGTACAGTGCCGACCGCGAGGTGCGCGGCATTGGGCCCAGAGTCAAAACAGACCCACAAAGAACAAGAACAGTACCTTGGAAAAGCGAAAACAAAGACAGCTCACGGCGTCGGTGGAGATGGGCGTCGTTGGCGCGTTGCGGCGTCGGTTTCTTGCTTCGTGGGAGATGATGCGTCGGTACCTGGTTGCTTGCGCAGGCAGGGGAGGCGTCGGTTCCTGACCGGAGAGGAGGTGACATCACGATGGCGCCGAAACCACGGTTCCGTACGATGTCACGGTGTCGATGGATTCTTGAGCACCCACATCGATGATCGGCTCCACGATGATGTAGGCTTCGGAGTCGATGAGGCACAGCAGAAGGCGTCGGGCCGGCGTCGCAAGCCGGAGCAGCGCTCACGGCTATGGCAGACTTAAGATGCCGTTCGCTGGCATCGATGTGGCATGGCAGCCAGCAGCGGGTCTACGTTGCAAGTCGGAGCAGCACTTACAGCTTTGATGCAGAATACGGCGTCGCTCGCTGGCGTCGGTGTTGCAAATTTCCTTCTGTAGCAGCTAGAACAGCAATTTCCAGATGCAGGCAAACTGAAGGGGTGAAGTCTGGTATCCCTGGGACTTCGGTCAGGAGGCAAGCTCAAATCAAGCCCTTGGAGTAATATTCTGCAAGATGATGAAAGTTCTTTAAAAGTTCCTTCTCCTCTTCTTGGCAATGAAGACACCACTGCAGGCCAACCCAGCAACACAGCACACTGGCAGGGGGGCAGTCCAACTCCTAGAGCTTCCTTGGTCCTTCTCCTTGGCAGAGGTTCGTCTTGTTCCTAGAAGTGACCTAAGGTCATGGGGCCTGGGTCCTCATATTTATACTACTAAATCCTTTGTCCTCTGCAGGCAGAGGGGCCTGTACCTAGCCCAAATCAATTCTGTGCAGTCCTGGAGCACTTTGTTGATAGGACTCCTTCTTTCCTTTGACAGTGTGGGCCAGGGACATCAGACGCACCACAGGAGGTGGAGCCAGCATTGTGAAAGCCTGGCAAGCCCTATTCAGGCCCAGGTGCTATCTCCTCCCACCACTCTACATGCAGATAGGTCTATTCAGCCCTGTGCTGACTCACCTTGTCTCCTGGGGTCCCCCCAGCCCCTGTCACACACAAAACTAGACACACAATACACAAGCTAGCAGAGACAGGCTGGATGGTTAGGTAAGAAAATACCTAATTTCTAAAAGTGGTATTTTCAAACACAGAATGTTAAAACCAGCTTCACTAAAATATGTATTTCATCATTCTGAGTTCAGGCATACTAAACTCAAATTTTTACCATGTTCCCTGGGTCAGTTAGGATTATAAGGTGTTATAGTCAAACTACCCATTCTGGCCTATGGAGACTGGTAGCCTTGCAATAGTGAAAAACAAAAATGGCTGTAATTCACTATTTAGGACATGCCACACACACCAGGGCATGTCCTACCTTATACTTGCAATGCACCCTGCCCTTGGGCCTACCTTAGGGGTGTCTGACATGAAGAAAAGGGAATATTTAGGGACTGGTAAGTGGGTGCACTTACCCCGTCAGCATGGCAGTACTAGACTGCACACAGGCTCAGCAGTGGCAGGCCCGAGACACACATTACAGGCTGATTCTGTGGGTGGCACAACCAGTGCTGCAAGCCCACCAGCAGCATTTGATTTATAAGCCCTAGGCACACATGGTGCACTATACTAGGGTCTGACAAGTAAATCAAATAACCCAATCATGGAGTCACTAATCAATACATCAATTTAACATAGGGAGCACTTGTACTGTGGCACTGAATAGCAGTGGCACCGTGCCCAAAACATCTAAAACCAGCAAAAACAGAGGAGGGAATCAGAAAAAATGGAAGGGAGACTCACGCCAATGGTACCAGGTCTAACACGCAGCGTTCGTGCATGGTACATTTCCACATGACAGGGGTTGTGCATGTGATCGGGATTGCCTGCCATTGCGTTTGTTGGGCTCGTACCACCGGCACTCCTCAGACCAGCGGCAGTTCTGAGGACGATATGCCCCAGCTCGGAGCAATGAGTTGTATGTGTGTTCAACGTTTGGATATATGGGTTGTTTTTTACAAATGTGTCAGGGGCATGCCATGCAGATGTACCTCGAGCAGGGACAAGTGTGTGTGGGGTGTGGACATGTTGGTCTTTCATTAGCGCAGTTCGTGGTGTAGGAGTCGTCAGAGTCTGGTATGGTATCTCACTCAGGGGGTGCCGGCCGCATTCAAGACCAAGGTCTTCCGCCTTGTGTATTGAGACAAAGGTGCTTTTATGCCTAATTTTAGTCTGACTACAGCTTGCATTTCTGAAATGTGATGTGGCCTTCGTGCTGAAATTGATGCCAGGCCTTAGATTTAGGGTGCACCAATTGCAAAACACACGCAACAGTTGGCATGTATGTGCCAAGGGCCCGATTGGCCTTGGGCTCCTTGTTCAGTCTCTCTCTTTCTCTCTCTTTCTTTCTCTCTCCCTCTCTCTCTCTCTCTTTCTCTCTCTCTCTCTCTCTCTGTACTTTGATGAGTGCCTGACACACCTTCTTATCTTGGATATTGTCTTGCAGGCTGTCACTTACAGATTGTCCAGGGATGACCCGCCATGACTCTTCCAAATAGTTGTTTGGAGACAAATTTGATTGTGATATTTTGTTTGAACTTTCAATGGTGAATGATTGATTCTGCTTTTCCTGTACTCACATGACTGTTATTTGTTGTAATTGTGCGACATCAGGCGAATGATTTGGTTCATGATTTCGTGACGTTGATGTGCAATCTCTTGCTCCGGGGGAGGTGGGGGTTGCCCAGGGTAGGGTCCCAGGGGGGAGGATGGGTGGGGGGTTGTCCGGGGGGTTGACTCTGGGTGTTGTGGCCCTCTTCGGGGTCCGAGCTGCAAGATCGTTGGCTCCATGACATCTGTTGTTCTTCATGTGTGGCACTGGCCTGGGCTCCCTTTTCTGGTGCAGGCTGTAGTCCGTCTTTACACCAGGTGAGAGAAGATGTTAAAGTCCTGCTGCTAACGGGTCTTATCGCCTGTTTTGTGATCTTATCGCAGATCTGGCTGGTCGTTGAGAATGTTGTGACGTCGTGTTGTCGCGGCTTTTTGCACAGGAACACCTACTCTGCATCTCATTAGCGTTAGTTGCCGGGATCATCTGTGGAGTTTTTTTTGCGGCTGCTATCGCAGGTAAACTGGTGATATGGGCTGTTAGCACAAGTTTGTGAATGGGGCGAAAAATGTATCGCAACTTTGGTTGCCATAAAGTGCCGATAACTTGGCGATAGATCCTAGAAAATATGCCCCACAGGTCTTCTGCTTTGAGCAATCTGAAGGAGGCCGAGAGTTTGGGTTTTTGCTTCAAAATTAGTCACTCATGTTCTTTCACTGGATGCTTAATATATTGCCCACCTAGTCCGCTAACTTCACCTTATTGGATGATTTTAATTACCACTTTGAAAATGTGGGAAATTCGATGCTAAACGTCTCAGAGAGATTCCAACAATATTAGTCCTCACTCAGTTAGTAGTAGCCCCTACTCACTCAGCCAGTCAGACCCTGGATGGGATTTGTACCAATTTCCCGCTATTGGTTTAGAAGGAACCTGTAATTTAATCATGGTCGGACCATGGACTGGTACGCTAATGGTTCATCTAACCCCCAACTTGACCAGAGCCCTGCCTATTTTCACAAATGGTGGAAAATAACAAGTTCCAATTTCATTACCTAGCTGGCCATGTCCTCTCCCTCCCTTACAGGAATGCTTTCAGATGATCTTGATTTGTTCAATCAGTGGATTACAAGTGCTGCTAAAGAATTAGCTCCCCTAGTCCATCCGAGTAAACGCTGCCCCACTCCTTCTGCACCCTGGTACACCCCTATTTTAGCCAAAGGAAAGCTCTGCTGCATGCAGCTTGAGTGTAAATGCCATTTTGCGTTCCAAACCTGAGTACCAAACTAACTTCAGGCAGGATCAACAATCTGATCACAAACTTATTAGGGACGCCAAGAAAGTTTATTTCAACAGCCAAGTGGAGCACGATAACTTTTACCCCAAACAGGTCTTGAAAATTTCACCTGTTTTCAGCACCCTAACCCCTGTTAAGAGACATCCCCCCCCATAGACCCTTTGTGATAAGATTTCCACCTTCTTTGAAGAAAAGTAATTAACATTACAGCATAGTTTCAGTGGTGGCTGTCATTTACTAAAAGTGGTGGGCAAGAAAAGGTGCTGTGCCGACTCAGGGGGGGGGGGGGGACCTTGGTATACACTATCTAAGTTGCTGACATGCATTATATTAACATTTTAAAGATAAAAATGTTTAACTTTAGAACGTTAATATAATGCATGGCGGTGATTCAGTTTACTTTAAATAAAGTAAAATTAAACATTCACTTACCTTGATGTATTTCCTTGCACTGGTCTAGTGTTCTTCTTGTCGTTCAGCACGGGCCCAAGCCAACTCGCCTAAGCAGTCCAGAGGATGCTCTCATGCTGTTAACCAGCATGAGAGAAGCAGCAGGATTGGATGGAGTGGGATCTTTAACTGCTCCCAAAGGCTTGGGTTGTAGAGATTTAAAGTGTGCATGTCTGCCTGGCTGTTGCAGGACAGTCGGCCAAAGTGACATGCCAACTTTAAACTTAAGTGCTCACCACTCCTCCCTGCTTCTGCCACTCAGCAGCAATGCCCCGGTGCCACCCTGACTCTCCCCTCAAGATGGAGTAATGAAAAATAAAATGGTAATAAATTAACATTATTGCCGTTCTACCTTTCATTTTGGCTGCATTTATTATTTAGTGGGTCAACGCTCCTCTGCCGTAAGTGGAGGAGCCACATCTGCATAGTTTCTCAGCCCCCTGCCCTGATCCTAGCCTTTTACAGGGAGAAGCTTCTCATCCCATGTTAGCCACCTTTTAGGAGATTTCGTTATCACAATCAATGCAATCCATTTTTTCGTGAAAGTCTAGCTCTCCACGAGATTAATCAGATATTAAACACTTCTTATTCCATTGCCAAAATCCCTAAATCCCTAAATCTTGAAAAGTAGTAGTAGTTAAATCACTTCTAAAGAAGCCCTTGGCAGGTCCTTGGCAGGTCCTTCAATTCTGATAAATTTCAGGCCTATGTCGCTGCTTCCAGCTTTGGGCAAATCCTTGGACAAAATTGTGAATGGCAAACCGACTTCCTATCTTGAGAGCTCCACCGCACTCCATATTTTCCAATCCAGTTTCAGACATAATCACTCCACAGAGTCCGCTTTATAAGAGTCTCATAAACCATTACGATGACGCTCGATTCTGGTAAAAATGCTGTCTTGGTCCCACTGGATCTTTCAGCAGCATTTGATACCATTTCCAATTTGATTCTCCTTCAGCGCCTTCATGAGATTGGTATTTCTCACAAGGCCTTGGCCTGGTTCAGATCTTTTCTGGCAAATAGGAAACAGCAGGTAGCTATCGGACAGCTCTCCGTGGCTGAGAAATCAGTGGCATTGGTTGTCCCACAAATCTCATCACTTAGCCCTGCCTTATTTAATATCTAAATACCCCCTTTCCATTCATTTAGGGAAAAACACACACCTCAATACATTCAGTGAGCCTTACATGACATCGTGGGAAAACCAATCACCAGAGATCCAGGGAATATTCTGATGCACATGAGGTCAAGTAGGGGAAAGCTCACATGTCCCTGGTCAGGGATTTATTTGGTGCAGTCAAGAAAAACCTTCTCAAGCAACACACCACACTAAGGGTAAGGAACAACATCCTACCATGGCTTCCTCCTTGATTCTCTACCTTAGACAGGAATCAAAAATTGTCCTTTTCATGGAGTACCTAATACACTATCAGCATGACACTTTACGCTCTTCAATGCCACTGATCCCTACTAAAAAGAATGATATAACTAAATGAACATCATTATCAACTGTGCATTTCCTGCTTCGTTAACAGAACTCAATGGATTGAACTCCAGGTTTGTGCTAAATAAATCTCTATGCATACTTTAACTTGAAATGTTTCCGTTTTACATGTCTTTGTTTTTTCAGTAAATCCATGGCCTATATCTTACTTTACTTAGATCCAAGCATCTCAATACACACCTCGTGCATTGCCAAAAAGACAATTTCTATTTTTGGCAGACCTGCACAGAAAAAAAAATCTCCTTTTCAAACTGAGACCATCTTCCTCCTGAAAACCTTACCTTCAGGTTAGCCTTCTTAGACTATCTCTTCTTCACACCTAAAAGTTGGTCTTGTCTCGTCTGCCCTCACACCCAAAATCTCTTTGGCAAAACGAGGCACGATCAGTCTGAAGAATTCTCTGTAACTGTCTTGTGATTATGTAAAGTTGCCACTCCACACTCCTCCTCAGAGCACCTTTTAAGACTACTTTCAATGTAACACGTGGAGAATTCTGTAGAAGAGTGTAAACAATTTAATAAAGGCTAATTAAAAGAATTAACATCAGAGGCAAATGTGCTCCTCAATAACATTGCTAAAGATTTCTTATGCTCTGTGCATAAATTACAAGTCGTTTCCTGGAGAGATATGCACAAACAACGGGCATATGTCCCTGCTCTAAAAACTATCCCTAAAAGAAAGACAAATGTTTACCCAGAAATGTAGTTGCATTTACCTTACCAGAATTGGAAGCTCCAATTCTTCATGGAAGAATAACAACCAATGTTTTGCACAACTCTTGCTGGAAAGTTAATTTAATGTGACTCTATGTTCAGGGTTTTGTTTTTTAAGTTCTGGCGCACACAAATAGAGCGAAAATCACTTCAGGCTACATTTAGATATGGAAATTGTCGATAAGGTATTTAAAGTGTTATTACATTGAATATTTGTATCTAAAAGGCTGGTGATGTGAATTGTTAACTTTATGTTTTCCAACAGTGAGTGGAGCTTCAGAAAAGGGCCTTTCATTCACAGGTAATGTACTATAGAACACTTAATCCGTTTCCATGAGAGCCTGCATAAATTGACAAAAAATAGGCACATGGGGCGGATTTACAAGCCACTTGCGCCTTTTACGCCACCGTTGCGTCACTTTTGTGACGCAGCGGCGGCGCAAAACCAGCGCCATGCTGCGGTGTATTTACAATGTGACGCATCTAGGAGATGCGTCACGTTGTAAAGCCCTGCACCAGAAGTAGGCGTTCCTGTGTAGGGGGGGGGGCGTTCCGTCGCAGGAACGCCTCCTAAAAGTGGCTGAGTGAAATCTACAAGATTTCACTCAGTCACTTTTGAGCCCATGCTGTGTCAAAACCCTGCGCCTGCTTGAAGCAGGCGTAAGGATTGACGCAGCATTGTAACAATTGGGTACCCCAGAGCCTTGCTGGAGCTGCGTCGTGCTTGCGTCACGCTTGCGACGCAACTCCAGCAATGCGCCGCCTTTACGGCACAGATGCGTCACGCATCTGTCCGTTTTTGCCCCATGGTGTGCTGCATTGTAAATGCGGCGTATCCATGGTGGTAGAGCCGTGACGCACAATAACTGGCGCATCCCTGTTGATATGCAGGGATGCACCAGTTATTGTAAATCTGCCCCATAGAATTTTGCGGTCAAAATGACTTGCTTAGTTAATGCAATTTTTGTCAGTTTAGATACAAATGTGTAACGGCCATAAGGTGTTCTATCTTGAAATGACATGAGATTTCAGCTACACGCAGTCCTTCCTATCCACTTGTAATCCGTAAAGATATATAGTGCACGTACAGTTGGGTTGGAATAACCTGCTTCAATCAAACTGGAACCTGTCGAAACCGTGGCAGAGGAATCCCCTCAAGTGACTGGAACCGTTTGGAGCTCATGGTCCAAAGGGTTCAAAATGTCTAAAATGCAATCCAGCTACCTTAGAATAAGAGCATATAACTGCGCTCTAATTTCAGTGAGAACGACGGTACTCTTCTGTTTCATCAACAATCTTGTGCTCCTTGTCAAAAAATCTCCAATACAATTTCCTTCCTCACAAAAAGCTCCATTCCCTTTTGTTTCCTGAGGAAATCTGACACTGTATTTAAAGAACTGTACATCCGCTTAGGTCAACCAAGATGCAATTTTTTAGGTCTCATGCGCTGCGTAGGAAAAAGACCTTTAGCAATCGTGTCGGTTTTGAGGCCAAAAATGTGCACGCGTTGCATTGCTTTCAATGACAACGTGTGCACGTTTGGCGATTCCCTTGCGGGAGCGAGCAGCAGCGCCATATGTTAGCAATTACGTACCTTGCTGCTTGCTCCTACAAGGGAATCCGGCGCAGGCCCCTCGTCTCTCCCCTCCCCCTAATGCCGCGCGAGGCGCGCGCGCTTGTTTTATTTTCTTTAATCGCGTGCACGTGCACACAACTCCCGGGCTTAGTGCTTTCACCTGATATTGTCCGATTACATTACATTAGGCCACACCCGCTTGCCTGTCCCACATAATTATAGCGCAAACTTTAACCAAGAGCATTATAGCGCTTCACACGGAAATCAGCTCCCCTTACACAACAGTTTTTAAGCACAGTGTAATGAAGCAATTTGCACGGAATCACAAGATGCTGCGCCTGAGCCGAGATTCTAACCTAGTTACCCAGTTCTAACATCCGCAGCCCTAGCCGCAACGGGTGTGATATTAGGAGATTTGTCACGAGAAGAAGCACTCTCTGAGCTGTGAATACGTAGTGCTTTCACCTGATATTGTCCGAGTACATTACATTAGGCCACACCCACTTGCCTGTCCCGCATAATTATAGTGCAAACTTGAACCAAGGGCATTATAGCACTTCACACGGAAATCAGCTCCCCTTACAAAACAGTTTTTAAGCTCAGTGTAACAAAGCGATTTGCACTGAATCACAAGATGCTGCGCCTGAGCCGAGATTCTAACCTAGTTACCCAGTTCTAACATCCGCAGCCTTAGCCGCAACGGGTGTGTATTAGGAGATTTGTCATAAGAAGAAGCACCCCCCTGCCCAGGCCAATTTTGGCCCCGGGGACCCCATTCCCCCGGGCCAGGCCAAAACCTATTGAGGTAAGGGGGCCATACAGCTCCCCTCCCCAGGCCAATTTCAGCTCAGGAACCCCATCTCTCGGGCCTGGCCAAAATTCAATGGTGGATGGAGGGTGCACGGCTTCCACCCAGGCCGATTTCTGCCCCAGTGGCACCCTCTCCCAGCCACATCTCCCCGGGTGCCTTTGCCCCACCAAGGGCACCCAGAGTGTATTGTTAGGGACTGCAGGGAAGGGCTCAAGGTCCCTGCGGCCACAGCTGGCTCCCCGCTATCTGAGAGAGCAGACATTGCTCCCTAAAGCAGGGAGCTGCTAAATATTCAGCTCCCTGCATCCGGGAGCAATCTTTCATCTGTTTCCCTGCCCCCATGACAGCAGCAGGGAAACATATGAAAGCTCCAATCCCAGCAAGAGGGAGCAGTTTGACAGCTCCTACTTGCTGGGAGTGAAGTAAGTGTTTGCTCATGATTGTCGAGAGCTCTCGCAGCTCCCACCAAGCAAAAGCCAAAAGCTATGTCCTGAGGGTAGGCCACTGGGACATAGGAAGCCAGACTGGGGAGGTAGCAGTCCCCAGGGCCATTAATGGCTTCAGGACAGGGGGCTGTGCAGCCCCCATCTTTGATTATCATGGGTCGGCCCCAGGATGTGGTGGTCCCCAGGGCTCTATATGGCCCAGGAGTGGTGCCACACTGCCGCCCTCCCACTTTAAAATTTTACAAAGGCCCTGGGAAGGTGGTGGACCCTGGGGCACGAGGGAACACTTCTTTTTAACCCCAGGTAGGTGGTAGTCCCAGGGGCTTCAAACAGCCCCAGGGGGTGGGTCTGCGTGGCACGCCTCCCTTTTAAAAATAAAGGCCTGGGAAGGTGGTGGGCCCCGGGCTTTAAACAGCCCCAGGAGGTGGGTCCGCATGGTCCCACTACATTTTAAATATAAAGACCGGGGGAGATGGTGGTCCCCAGAGCTCCATTTTTATCTCATACCTGCGGGACCTGGCTCACCCCAGGGCAAATATTTTCAGGAGTTTCCGCTTGTTTTTTTTTTTTGCCAGGCGGTCGCAATTCCATCGCGGTTTCGCTGCAAACTTTAAAAAAAAAATACATTGCACAGGGACTGTTGGATTATCTGAGGATTTGCATCCCTATAAATACAAATAAAAAATGTCTTCAGTATCTCTAAAAGTCCTGTAAGAATATACCGCAAATAACACAAAAGGGTGCTTTCTGAACCAAGACCTACTACCATTCTGCCAAATTTGGTGTAATTCTGTTTAGTGGTGCGGGCTGTGGTTGTGTCTAAAAACCCAACATGTATTCCAATGAGAAATGCACTTTTGTTCACCTCCATTTTTCTCGCCCTCGCTTGACGAATTGCCCCGAAATGATCCATGTACAACTAGAATTACTGGCATACTTTTTGGTTGAAAGTTTGTGAAGATTCGTCAAATGGAGCCAAAGATATAGGCAAGTCAAAAACACTTTTCCTATGGAAACATGGTCCTAACAATAACTATTTACGCAACGTGGTCTTTCGATCGTACGATATTATTAGATGAAGATGAAATCAAGCATTTAGCAGATGAAAGTAAAATCTTTTTGGAGAAAAATCTGGATTCTGCTGTAATAACTATGGTATGGGAGGCACTGAAAGCATTTCTTAGAGGCGTCATTACCAACAGAGCCTCTTATAGGCGGAAGATATATAGGGAAAAGCTCACAGCTTTAGAATCTGAGATGAAGGTAATAGAACAAAATCTTGGCCTCTCTATAGGCTCAGTTGTTGAGCAAGGTAGGCTTTTGTGTCTCAAGAATCAGATGGAATTTATCCTTCAAGAGAGGGTCACAAGGAGGTGGGAGGTGAGTAAACTTGCCCAGTTCGAGCTAGGGGAGGTCGCAGGAAAGCTGTTGGCCTGGAAAGTGAAAGCAGATCAGGCTAAAAACTATATTAGAGAGATAAAAGTGGAAGGCGTGACAGACCTTAGATCCTCTAATTCAGACATAGGCAACGCTTTTCTGGAAGTTTTTTAGAGACATTTACAAAGAGGACATCGTTGAGGACCAAGATGCAAGAGATCTTTGGCTGGGGAAAATACCTCTGCCAACTTTCACTGATATTCAAAGCAAGTATTTGGAGAGGGAAATCTCAGAGGCTGAAGTCATCACAGCTATAGGCTCACTTAAAAAGGGGAAGGCAGCAGGTCCCGATGGCTTACCTGGTGAGATCTTCCGGGTGCTCTCACCAACTTTGGTTTCAACACTTACGGCCCTCTTTAACGAGATCTTAGTCAAGGGCGATACTCCTCCCAAGTCATGGAATGAGGCAATCATTGTGTTGATACTCAAGCCAGGTAAAAACCCGTGTGAGTGCGGTTCATATCGGCCAATCTCACTCCTCAATAGTGACTATAAAATCTTTGCAACCATCTTGTCAGCAAGATTAGGGAGTGTAATTGGGTCTATTATACACCAAGACCAGAAGGGATTTATAAAAGGGCGACAACTGGCTGAGTTGACAAGGGAGCTGATTGGCGCAATTGATATCGCCACTACTTTTTCCACTCCATTGGCAACCCTTACGTTGGATGCTACCAAAGCGTTTGACAGGGTTAATTGGAGTTACCTGGATGCGGTTTTGAAGAAATTTAATTTTGGGAATTTTTTTTGCCGCACTATCTCTCTGCTGTACGGGGCACCATCAGCTAGATTATTAATCAATGGAGTCTTAACAGAGCCTTTTACTATTATGAGAGGTACCAGGCAGGGCTGCCCTCTCTCTCCCTTACTCTTCGATCTGTATATAGAACCTTTTGCGCAGGTCCTGAGAACTGACGTGAATATTCCACCATTTAGATTTGAGGGGTGGGAGAGGAGGGTCTCTCTGTATGCAGACGATATTCTTATTTTAACATCTGACCCGGGTCTAGCATTCCCAACGGTTATTAAAAGGGCTGAGGAATTTGGTCGCTTTTCCGGGTATGAAATCAACCCTGGAAAAACAGAAATTATGGCATGGAACATCTGAAGACAACCTCCTCTATGAGATACCTTGGTATTTGGATAACACAGGACATCGAAAATATTGCACAAAGCAATATGGATCGAGTATTTAAGGATTGTCGGAATATTTTAAAATCATGGGCCCATCTCCAACTTTCCATCATTGGGAGGGTAAACCTCATTAAAATGTCTATCCTGCCCAAATACATTTTTCTCTTTAATACTATCCCCTTGGTTTTCGACTCTAAAATCTTGAACAGATGTCAGAAAGAGATAAATTCCTTTATTTGGAACTATAGAACCACCAGGCTTGCATGGAAGAAGCTGAGGAGGAGAAGAGAGAAGGGGGGCTGGCACTTCCAGATATAGAATATTACGCATGGGCTTTTATGCTTTCATATTCAAGGATGCTCTTGAAGTCTCCATCTAACATCTCACTGGGGCTAATGTATAATGCAATGTTAGTGGGGGCGGACCTACCATTAGACGGATTTTTGTTTAAATATGGAGACCAAAAATTTTTCAAAAAGGTGAAATTAAAAATCTTAAAATCTTTGGCTAAGACCTGGGCATCGGTTAGGAAGAACCTGGGGCTCTCTTATTACTCCAACTATGCACCAATCTGGGACTCCCCAGGCCTACCGGCCTGGCTGAAAGACCAACTGGCCATACCTTTGAGGGATGCAGGAATTGTAAGGTGGGGGGAACTTTTGTTAGAAGGCGACATTATATCTTGGGACGATTTGTTGGGCAAGGTTGGATCCGGATTGGCAAGATTTAAGTATATTCAACTTGTAAGCTGGGTCAGGGCTCTTGGTGAAAAAGGGGTTCCTTTGGGGGCCATTAGCAACATAGAACAACTACTGATGGAGCGGCAAAGGGGGGGTAAGGAGGTTGCCTTGTGGTATTGGAGTTTGTTGGAAGATATTGATGGCGATTTTACCCTTCCTGATGATCTTTGGGGAAAAGATCTGGACTATAATTGCATAGAGGACTGGATTAAATCTTTCTCGATATTATACAAAATTGTGAAACCTGCATGGTTTAGACGGAACCATCTTTTCACAGTACTTCGGGCCTATCTCTCCCCGTTAAGGCTTTCAAAGTACCAGCAAAATAAAAAGTGTAATAAATGCAATCTTCCCAAAGCATCTGATATTCATATGTTTAAAGATTGCCCCTCTATCGCCCGGTTTTGGGATGAAGTAATAACATCGCTGAACTCCATGCTAGATGCCAACCTGACTCTCACCTTGCCATTAATAGTTTTTGGTTTGGATTCTAATATTATGGGCCAGGCCAGACTCTTTTTATTCTATGCAATACTTCTGGCTAGAAGACAGATTTGTAAAGTCTGGGTCGACCCATCTGCGCCTCAGCATGCCGGCTAGCTGACGTCCCTGATCGAGACATCAAAGATGGACTTAGCCAGGCCAGGCAACAAAGGCAATCGAGCATTTTGGGACATTTTGATTCATCATAGATAGGGCGCCGGGGTTTTTTTTTTTTTTTTCCTTTTTTTTTCCCCCCGGGTCCAATGATTATGCCTAAAAAAAAACCCCAAGGATCTTGGGTCTTCAATCTCCGGTTTTTACTCCATTTAGATCCTATAGCTGGGATGTGTTTCCTCTTCTGGCTTACCATCATCCACCAATATACCATCGTGCTTAGGTTCGGTTGAGGAATTAATCATGTCTTCTACCGGTGGGCACGCTAGGTGGTCGGTGTACGCAGAAAATGAGGCAAATGAGGACAAAAAAAAAAAAAATAAACTATTTACTGGCGCCTGCTAATAGGTAATGTAATAGGTGCTCAGTCACAATATCGAAGTTTAAATATTGACCTACACTAATATCGAGTTCTTAATATCGTAGGGACAGAATATCGAAGTCAAGAATATCGTTGGCCAGAATATCGACTTTAAGGTAAGTAATATCGATTTCTTTAATATCGAAGTAAGTATTATCGGAGTAAATAATATCGTTTACAAAAATATAGTTGTAAATAATATTGATTTTTTTTAGTGTAATGTATTTTAGTATGTATTTTATATGTATGTTTAATTTAAAAAAAACGTTTTTACATTATTTTTAAATATATGTATTAAATGTTTAGAAAATAGTAATTATTTTTAAAGTAAATTTTGTGTTTTACTATCAGAGCGGGTTGTGGGTTTATAGGGGAATAGTGTGGGAAGTAACTTAATTATAATTAATTAATTAATATGTTTTTATTTATTGTTATTGATTGTTAATATATTGTTAATTCATTATTAATTGGTAATACATTTTTATTAATTGGTAATTTATAACTATATTCATTATAAATAATGTATTATTTATTGTTATTCTTAATTAATTTATTGTAAATTAATTATTAAATGGTAATTATTTTCAATTAATTGATTAATTGGCAATTAAATAAATTATGTTATTTTTAATTTGTAGTGGGTTGTGGGTTTATAGGGGAATAGGGTGGGAAGTAATTTAAATATAATTAATTAGTTAATATGTGTTTATTGTTATTGATTATTCATTTATTGATAATTAATTAATAATTGGCAATTATTTTTTATTAATTGGTTAATTTAAAATTATATTAATGATAATTAATTTATTATTATTTATTTATTGTTGTTTAATAATTTATTGTCAATTAATTATTAATTGGTAATTAATTCTTATTAATTGATTAATTGATAATTAAATTCATTGTGTTATTCTTCATGTGTAGCATGTTGTGTGTTTATAGGGGAATAGGGTGGGAAGTAATTACATGTTATTTAAGTAAATAATAATTTAATTTAATAATTTAATAGGTATTTATTCATAATATTGTTGTTAAAAAATTATTAATATGTTATTTATTTTAAAAATAAAAATAATCTATGAGTATGTTAATTTAACATTTACGCTATCCTACCTTTTCCCTACTGTTCCACTCACTGGAGTGGGAATAGTAATTTTTACCCCTACACTATCCAACACTTTCCCTACTGTTGGACTCACTGGAGTGGGAATAGTAATTTTTACCCCTACGCTATCCAACACTTTCCCTACTGTTGGACTCACTGGAGTGGTAATAGTAATTTTTACCCCTCCGCTATCCAACACTTTCTCTACTGTTGCACTCACTGGCGTGGGAGTAGTAATTTTTACCCCTAGGCTATCAAAAACTTTCCCTACTGTTGCACACACTGGAGTGGGAATAGTAATTTTTACCCCTACGCTATCCAACACTTTTCCTATTGTTGCAGTCACTGGAGTTGGAATAGTAATTTTATTTTCTTCGCTATCTAATATTTTTTGTATTATTGTAGCTAATGTACTGTATAATTATTTTTTTTAAAGATTAAAAATAATTGTAATTTTTTACATTTGTTAAATATAGTTATTTAATTTTTATTTATATTATTGTTTTATGTGTATAGATGTATTTATAATTTAGAAACAAAAATAACTATTTATAAGTTATTAAAATAAATATTAAAACATATTAAGTATATATATATTATATATTATATGTACATTTTTAATGTATTTTTAAATTATATATATTACTTATACATTTTTAAGCATTTTAAAATATTTTTAACTATGTTTATTTTAATTATATTTATTATTTACTTTATTTTACACTATTTTTTAACTTAAATAAATAACAATATTTTTAACGATATTTTTGACAGCGATATTTTTGTACTTATCATAATGTAGATAGGATGTCGATATTCTTGTCTTCAATATTTTTGCTGCGATATTTTTGTTGGTCGATATTTTGATCTTCGATATTTAGTCAGTGATCCCTTAAGTATATGCTAAAGCCAGAGACCCGGATGGGGCCCCTCCAAGAATCCCCCATCAGGACCTCACTGCTTGCGATATTAAATACCTTTAATCAGTAAAGTGCTCCATGCAACACAAAGAGATGGCAATGGTAACCAATTTTAATCTAACATACATCTTCATTCGACCATTGTTGCTTCAAAATTGTGGGTTCAATATACATAAAACCTCACTGCATCACACCATTGTCAAGAACATTGACAAAGGACTGCAGTAGCCTTATCACTATAGTGTTTTAACATTTGGAACCACCATTTTAAGACATTGTTGTACAATCATGAACCCCTAACTGCTGAAGATAGCTTTCCTATTGTTCATATCATATTGGCAGTCAGACTATTATAGCTAAGCCATATACATGGCCTAGCTCTGGCTCGGTTCGCTCTATTAATTTGCCTGCATGATCTCCCATATTTGTCCCTCCGGCTTAGTACATGGGATCATCAGTCACTTGACAAAATGATTTGTAAAAGGCGACGACTAGAAACATGGAGCCCTGCCTACATGCACCGATTTGACAACTCTACCATCAAGACGTCTAGTAGCATAGACAAAGACGAGCGCCTTCAGTGAAAATTCATTTAAAATAAGTGATTTGAGGCCGGGATTCCAGGCTGTTGTGTTGTAACTGACTATAGTTAGGAGTTTTCAGGTACAACTGACAGGCCAAGGTGGGATTGACAGGGGCAGAGCTTTAGTGGGAGGTTTGGGGTTTACCACAGAGCGTGACCAATCCCCCGATTGCTGATGGACAGATGCTCATATATGTGCATCTAGTTCTTATATAAGACAATGATCTCAATAGTGATGTCTTAGTGCATCATTATTGAGATCATTATTATACCCCTACTGGCACATAGGTGATGAAGTACCTGATGTATTGATTAGGTGTGCATGTTCGAGGACCTATCCATCGGCAACTGGGGGGATTGGTCACTTTTTATGGTACTATTTTGCCACTAACATTCCGTAGGGTTGGAACCAGTGCATGTTATTCAGAGGCCGCATCCTGAGGGCTCATTAGCTGACAATATGCCTTGGCTTGTTGCTGGGACACACCTGCTAATGAGCACTTATCCTGTGTGGGTTGTATGGTGAATACAGTATACAAACTATTGTTTAACATAATATAGAGCACAGTCACAGTTGCACTATAGTTCTTTTTTCTGATCATAGAGGTTTGAACTATTCTAGTTGCACATGTGCTCACACACTACCTGGTGAGTACTGTTGCTTTTAATTCAGATGTGTTGCACTTTAGAAAACATATGGCCATAGACTTATTTTACTTTTCACTTTAATCATAGGTGCATTAGTCCGCTGACAAGGTCCTGATGAGACCCGACAACTTTATCTGGGTTGAAACGTTTGCACTCCCTCTGTTGGTTATGCCACGACTGAATTCTGAAGGGGCTATTGTAGACATTCAGACACTATCCCTTTTCTACATTTGTTCTAAATTATTTCACAACATTGGACTTTGTGCAGTATTCTTTTATATGTTTGTATCTATGTTCACTGATTGAGCACTGTGTTGTCTGTGCTTTTTTCACACTGTATATATTGCACGGTGTCCCTAACAAGCAAGTAACTATTTTTGGAAATAAAGAGAAAAGTGCCCTATAGTCATTCAGGTATAATCCTATAAAATATGAATGGGATGCTGGTTTACTAAATACATAATTGAGTTAAATACCTTGGAAATAGACAAGAGGTATTGTTAAAAGTGAGTCCCACAGGACAATTTTTGCACTCAAATGCAACGATGTGGTAACCAGGTAGAAACACAAACAAAAGGGGTGCTCTTCACAACTCTTTAGGGGAGAGTATTCAGATACACAAGTTTTATATGGTGCTCCAAGGAAGGGATTGTTTACCAACTACAATCCCGCTCTGCTCTTCACAATGAAGAGCAAACTCAAATCAGAATACAATTCCGAGCACTCAAAATATCAATACAATTCTTTTTCATAATTGATAGTCCATCTTTAATCGGCTTTCAGGCACACAAGTATTAGTCCAAATCTTCACATCAACATTTGTGTAGATGTTCTTTACAGATGTTTCCAAAAAGGAAGGCAATCCAAGTCCAGTTATTCACAATGTTGAGTAATCTCAAAGCCCCTTTGGAAACACAAAGCCACTCAGCCAAAACGTGTTTCGTCGGTTGGTCGTACACCCGGACTTCTTCAGGGCTGCTCGGGCGATTGGTATCCTTCCACCCAATAATTCCAAATTTCTATATGGAAATTAAATGTCTCAGTCGGTTGTATGATGTAACAACGCATTCCGTTTTAACGCATGCCTTTACCACGCATGTGTTACAACACAAATGCTTTCACCATGTATAACCTTTACCACGCATGCTTTTACAACGTATTTTGTTGTAAAGCATGTATGGTAAAATCTTCCCTTTTTAAAAAATACGTGACCATACTCTAAGCCATAAATCTAGACCCCCAGCACACCCCTGCCCTGTTAAAGAAAATACCTGTCACTGCCGTAATCCCTATATCGAGACCCCAGCGCGCCCCTGCCCTGTTTATAAAATACTCGTCTCTGCCCTAAGCCCTGATTCTTGTCCCCAGTGCACCCCTCGCCCTGTTTAAAAAATACCTGTCCCTGCCCAAATCCCTAAATCGAGACCCCAGCGTGCCCCCTGCCCTGTTTATGAAATACTTGTCTCTGCCCTAAACTCTTATTCTTATCCCCAGTGCGCCCCTCGCCCTGTTTAAAAAAATACCTGTCTCTGCTCTAATCCCTAAATCTAGACCCCAGCGCGCCCCCTGCCCTGTTTATAAAATACTCGTCTCTGCCCTAAGCCCTAATTCTTGTTCCAAGTGCGCCCCTCGCCTTCTTTAAAAAATACCGACCCTAATTCTAATAATCTCTAACCCTGCGTGACCCCCTCCTATCTGTCCCCTGGCCCCCAGATCTTTTAAACTAAAATGAACAATCCACCTTACCTTTTCCGGATGAGGCACTGCACACACGTCGAAAAGAGAAAGCGGAAGTACCTCTTCGGTCCTCTAACGATGCCGATTGCCTGTATGGTAAAATCTTCCCTTTTTTAAAAATACGTGACCATACTCTAAGCCATAAAACTAGACCCCCAGCACGCCCCTGCCCTGTTAAAGAAAATACCCGTCACTGCCGTAATCCCTAAATCGAGACCCCAGCGCGCCCCTGCCCTGTTTATAAAATACTCGTCTCTGCCCTAAGCCCTGATTCTTGTCCCCAGTGCACCCCTCGCCCTGTTTAAAAAATACCTGTCCCTGCCCAAATCCCTAAATCGAGACCCCAGCGCGCCCCCTGCCCTGTTTATAAAATACTTGTCTCTGCCCTAAGCTTTTATTCTTGTCCCCAGTGCGCCCCTCGCCCTGTTTAAAAAAACTACCTGTCTCTGCCCTAATCCCTAAATCTAGACCCCAGCGTTCCCCCTGCCCTGTTTATAAAATACTCGTCTCTGCCCTAAACCCTATTTCTTGTTCCAAGTGCGTCCCTCGCCCTCTTTAAAAAATACCGACCCTAATCCTAATAATCTCTAACCCTGCGTGACCCCCTCCTATCTGTCCCCTGGCCCCCAGATCTTTTAAACTAAAATTAACAATCCACCTTACCTTTTCCGGATGAGGCACTGCACACACGTCGACAAGAGAAAGCAGAAGTACCTCTTCGGTCCTCTAACGATGCCGATTGCCTTTACCACGCAAGTGCCGTTACCAGCATATGCCTTCACCACGTATGTTGTTAAAAAAATGCGTGGTGATGGCTGTGCGTGGTAACAGTGTGTGCGTGGCAATGCCTGCGTGGTAAAGGCCCTGCGTGGAAACAGCCACGATGTAATGGCTGTTTCCCATCTCGGTCCAGTAATCTCAGCAATATTGTTTCTCTTCAATCCGAAAACAAACAGGGAGAGTGCTCCACGTGTTTCGTTCACATGTGCCTTACACAATTGTTATAATCAAATATAGAGGGTCATTAGGATAATGTCTGCCCGCCATCCTGTCGAAGAATGGGTCCGCCCGCCATCGGTATGGGGGTCCCGTTGCAGACATTAGGATGCACCCGCCACACTGGCGGGCACATCCTGCATTCCTAACATTGCGGCGGGCGGTGCTCTCAGCACAACACGCCGCAATGCCAGGAAGACATGTTATGCACTTCCATGCACAACGCGTGGCAGGCACCGTGTGGTGCCTGCCATCTTGTGCAAAGAACTGCAGGAGGGTACCATAGGTACCCCCGATGTGCACCCCCCACACCCCAGAATCCCTGGGGGCCCGCTACAGGCCCCCAATGTCAAACACCGCCTGCCTTTCCAAAGGCATATCCTCACATTTATGCTAATATGGATGGCGGTGTCTCCCTGACACTGCCACCATGTTAGCTGCTTTTCAGCCCGGTCGACTCTGCAACCGGGCGGAAAACAGGCAGACGGTCTTTCCGTCCGCCGGGGTCCCCCCTGCCATGGTAATGTGGCGGGGGAATTTTGAAGCAGGCGGTGGTTTTTAGCGGGCGGATCGCCACCACCATACGGGCCGTGGCGATCCGCCCGCTATCCAAATGAGCACCATAGTCTTCAGTTTCGAGGCATACTACTGACAATCAAACACCTAGAAGGTGATGGAATGAATGCTTGCAAATTGTCTAACCAGTGGGAATTGCTTAGGGTAGCATTCCAACCCATAATTTAATAATAAAAAGTGCAAAGTTTCAGTTAGGTTTAGTAATAAATGTACACATTTTTTTTATTTTTTTTAAATTTATTTGTGAATTTCAATGCAGCAACAACAATACATACAGTGCACAGATACAACAGCATATACGGAATGTGTGATCATCAGATACAAAAGTACAGAAGCAGGATGGCAATCAACCATGACCATAGCCGTTGATAGTTTTCCCTGAAATGGTCAATTACATGTACGGGTACATCCTATGGGGCACATTTTCCATGTCAGCTAGGCCGTAGCTAGAAAAGATACATATCCCTATGTGATCCCTATTGACATTGAATAAATATACATTTGAGTAAATATATTTAACCTATCTATGGCAAGGAGATCGTGACGCTGGTTCCAAACTGATTTTTCAGTTCCCTTATCATGGGGATGTGGAAAACTGTTGTATAATTCGAAGATCCAACAAGATTAACATTGTAATAAGGAGGTTCCCTTATCCAGGATTTGGATAATTGCTGAGCGAATAGATGGTTTTTGCCAGAAGCAGCACTGGAATAAGGTACCCAGAAGAAGAGAAAAATGACTTTCTCAGACAGTGGACTATTTCAAATATAATGAATCTACACATTGGGGGGGGGGGGGGGATACCAGTGTTCTTAGATTGGAGCGTTGGGCACTGTTCCTGACACTCAATTGTATGTTATATGTTTACCCTTGTGAGCAGGCCCGATAGTGTATCGAGGCACTGAAAAAAATATATGAAAGAGCTCTGTGACCCAGATCTTTTTACAAATATATATATATGTATATATATATATATATATATATATATATATATATATATATATATATATATATTACCTACTGGCGGTCGCCAGTAGGTAGTTATAGTTAGGACCACGTTTCCATAGGAAATCCGCAACATTCTATTTTGAATAACTTTGGCGCCGGTCGACGAATCCTCGCGAATTTCTCAAAATAGGTGGGGCGCTACGCTCCGCTCCTACCCTGAAAGTCTCGGGGGGATCCGTCAAGCGGGGGCTGAGATAAAAGGGGGGTCCCAAAACGCGTTTTTCCCATGCATTTTTCCATAGGACCTTTAGAACGAGCTACAGCCCGAACGGCTGAACAGAATTACTCAAAATTTGGCAGAGAGGTAGTCCCTAGGTCAAGGAAGTGCCTTTTGTAGGTTTGGTGTAAATCTGTTCAGTAGATTCTGAGAAAATAGCCTTTAAATCAATATATATATCTGAGCCCGCTTACGGTACGCTTACCGTACGCTTACGGTAAGCGTACGGTGGCGTGCGCGAGCGCGATTCTGATTGGCTCTTAGATCTTAGTAAACATTCGAATCGGCCGAAACCAGGAAGCGGCGGCCGCCATTTTGTGTATTTCACTCTGAAAAAAAAGAGTGAAAACAAGGAAAGGGGGCAATGAGGAGAGTTACAGACCCCCTAACAATTTTAAGGGGGTCAAAGAAGGACAGAAAAGTACAAAAAAAACATTTATTGATTTTAAAAAAAATCACGGGGTACGCGTACGGTAAGCTTACGGTAAGCGTACGGTAAAAAAAATAAAAAAAAATAAATGAAAAGCAGATTTAAGAGTTTAGAAATTAGGGAGCTCTAAAAAGAGCTGTTGTGTTTATGGAGTCATTTTTTTAGTGGTACCTACAAGTAAGTACCGATGCAGAGTCTAAGGTTCAAGAGGAAGACTCTGTTCCCTTCATCATTGAAGTGCACACCATCTCCTCTATAAATGTCTTGCATGTCGTAACGCAAGTTGTTGTGGTAAATGGCACCCATACCATAGTCACGGAGGAAAGCAGAAACAGATTTGTTGACGTGCTTTCTTGCTTTGTCAATCTGTGGACAGAAATGATTGGACCAGTTCCATTTTTGCCTTTGGCATATGTTGGAAAACACAAAGGCAGTTTTAGGGAAAAGTGTAAACAGTTGTGCAAAGGTGTCCTTCATAAGCATTTCCAGACCTACCCCAGTCAAAGTGCCTAGGTCATTGCCACCACAGTGCACTATTATGAGGTCAGGGTGTTGGATTTGAATGAAGGATTTCACCAATGGCATCAATTGGTGCCACTTTAACCCTCTCTGACCAATCTATTTAATGTCTACATTTGGCAAAGCAAGGTCTCTCACCATATCTGTTTTCTCTGCAAACTTTTCACTCCAGAAGACATAGCTGTGCCCTACAATCCACACTGTGAACATCTTCAAAGGAGAACTGGATGCACTCAGGAGGTGTCTTTCAGTAGAATGGCAATATGAAAAGAAAGACAGTTTGGAAATGGAGGCATACATATTTTTTACAAAACAAAAAGAACTGATTGGCTGTTTCATACCATTCTAGAAAAAAAACTAGGCTGTATGTGAAAATTAATAGAAGCATGTTTTGTATTGGTACAAAAAAATGTGTAACCAAAGAACAGTACTATGGATTTGCTGTTAGGTTTGAAAAGTCAAGCACTCTTGCTCTGTGGAATTGAAACATTGTGTGTCGAACTTCTGACCTAACTGCACACAGCAGTGTTCCATGAGCTGTTGCTATGGTAGCAGGCAGAAGTCAAGTTGGGGGAAGGGTACTAGGCAGAAGTCAAGTTGGGGGCAGGGTACTTTTGGAAAAGGGTTGGTTTTCAACCAATAGAAATGTGTCATTACATTTGAAAAAAAGGGGGAAGCACTGAGATTTGAAACTTACATGTATATGTGTGGAAAAATAGAGGGAAAGTTTGCCATTATCTGGTTCTGCTGAGAGGAGAGAGGTGAACACAACAGAGATCCTGGCTCTGATAATCTGCTGTTTGAGTGTTACATTTCTTTCACAACTAACTAATTTTAAAGGTGAGTTTACAGTTTGAGAGGGGATGTATGTGGTAACTTAAGAAATGAATAATAGAAATGGGAATTGTTTTTGTTGTAGTTACACATGGTGGTTTCATAATGTGTCAGTCTGTAAAAGTGATTTTCACTTGGCCCGAAAAAAAAAGAGCAGTAAGTGTGCTTTCAAATTGGCAAAGAAATTTCGTTTTGGCACTAATGTGAAAACATGACTCTGTGTGCATAGAAGAATTATAGGCAGAGATTTATTGCGTCTTGCTCTGGTGATTTCACAGTTGCAGTAGATGGAAAAGAGGAGCGAATTTTTGGGGGAAGAAGCAGAGGCTTAGCACACACCCATGTGCTTGCCATGTATAGTCATGCACAGTAATTAGAAGCGAGTGGGGTTTTCAGGTTTAAGTCTGTAATGCAAATACATTCAGCATCACTAAGGCTGGTTGCCCCTGCTGGAGTGTAGGCAGTCACAGAGAATACACACGGTGGTGGTCTGAAAAAAAAACAGCTTGGACATGTGCATTTAAATAAATTTAAAAAAAAGGTTTCAGAATGTGTCAGTCTGTAAAAGTGATTTCAAATTGTAAAAAGAGATTTTCACTTGGCCCGAAAAAAAAAGAGCAGTAAGTGTGCTTTCAAATTGGCAAAGAAATTTCGTTTTGGCACTAATGTGAAAACATGACTCTGTGTGCATAGAAGAATTATAGGCAGAGATTTATTGCGTCTTGCTCTGGTGATTTCACAGTTGCAGTAGATGGAAAGGGGGAGCGAATTTTTGGGGGAAGAAGCAGAGGCTTAGCACACACCCATGTGCTTGCCATGTATAGTCATGCACAATAATTAGAAGCGAGTGGGGTTTTCAGGTTTAAGTCTGTAATGCAAATACATTCAGCATCACTAAGGCTGGTTGCCCCTGCTGGAGTGTAGGCAGTCACAGAGAATACACACGGTGGTGGTCTGAAAAAAAAACAGCTTGGACATGTGCATTTAAATAAAATTAAAAAAAAGGTTTCAGAATGTGTCAGTCTGTAAAAGTGATTTCAAATTGTAAAAAGAGATTTTCACTTGGCCCGAAAAAAAAAGAGCAGTAAGTGTGCTTTCAAATTGGCAAAGAAATTTCGTTTTGGCACTAATGTGAAAACATGACTCTGTGTGCATGGAAGAATTATAGGCAGAGATTTATTGCGTCTTGCTCTGGTGATTTCACAGTTGCAGTAGATGGAAAGGGGGAGCGAATTTTTGGGGGAAGAAGCAGAGGCTTAGCACACACCCATGTGCTTGCCATGTATAGTCATGCACAGTAATTAGAAGCGAGTGGGGTTTTCAGGTTTAAGTCTGTAATGCAAATACATTCAGCATCACTAAGGCTGGTTGCCCCTGCTGGAGTGTAGGCAGTCACAGAGAATACACACGGTGGTGGTCTGAAAAAAAAACAGCTTGGACATGTGCATTTAAATAAATTTAAAAAAAAGGTTTCAGAATGTGTCAGTCTGTAAAAGTGATTTCAAATTGTAAAAAGAGATTTTCACTTGGCCCGAAAAAAAAAGAGCAGTAAGTGTGCTTTCAAATTGGCAAAGAAATTTCGTTTTGGCACTAATGTGAAAACATGACTCTGTGTGCATAGAAGAATTATAGGCAGAGATTTATTGCGTCTTGCTCTGGTGATTTCACAGTTGCAGTAGATGGAAAAGAGGAGCGAATTTTTGAGGGAAGAAGCAGAGGCTTAGCACACACCCATGTGCTTGCCATGTATAGTCATGCACAGTAATTAGAAGCGAGTGGGGTTTTCAGGTTTAAGTCTGTAATGCAAATACATTCAGCATCACTAAGGCTGGTTGCCCCTGCTGGAGTGTAGGCAGTCACAGAGAATACACACGGTGGTGGTCTGAAAAAAAAACAGCTTGGACATGTGCATTTAAATAAATTTAAAAAAAAGGTTTCAGAATGTGTCAGTCTGTAAAAGTGATTTCAAATTGTAAAAAGAGATTTTCACTTGGCCCGAAAAAAAAAGAGCAGTAAGTGTGCTTTCAAATTGGCAAAGAAATTTCGTTTTGGCACTAATGTGAAAACATGACTCTGTGTGCATAGAAGAATTATAGGCAGAGATTTATTGCGTCTTGCTCTGGTGATTTCACAGTTGCAGTAGATGGAAAGGGGGAGCGAATTTTTGGGGGAAGAAGCAGAGGCTTAGCACACACCCATGTCCTTGCCGTGTATAGTCATGCACAGTATTTACAAGCCAGTGGGGTTTTCAGGTTTAAGTCTGTAATGCAAATACATTCAGCATCACTAAGGCTGGTTGCCCCTGCTGGAGTGTAGGCAGTCACAGAGAATACACACGGTGGTGGTCTGAAAAAAAAACAGCTTGGACATGTGCATTTAAATAAATTTTAAAAAAAGGTTTCAGAATGTGTCAGTCTGTAAAAGTGATTTCAAATTGTAAAAAGAGATTTTCACTTGGCCCGAAAAAAAAAGAGCAGTAAGTGTGCTTTCAAATTGGCAAAGAAATTTCGTTTTGGCACTAATGTGAAAACATGACTCTGTGTGCATAGAAGAATTATAGGCAGAGATTTATTGCGTCTTGCTCTGGTGATTTCACAGTTGCAGTAGATGGAAAAGAGGAGCGAATTTTTGGGGGAAGAAGCAGAGGCTTAGCACACACCCATGTGCTTGCCATGTATAGTCATGCACAGTAATTAGAAGCGAGTGGGGTTTTCAGGTTTAAGTCTGTAATGCAAATACATTCAGCATCACTAAGGCTGGTTGCCCCTGCTGGAGTGTAGGCAGTCACAGAGAATACACACGGTGGTGGTCTGAAAAAAAAACAGCTTGGACATGTGCATTTAAATAAATTTAAAAAAAAGGTTTCAGAATGTGTCAGTCTGTAAAAGTGATTTCAAATTGTAAAAAGAGATTTTCATTTTAAAAACTATTTTTTAAAAAAACAAATGAATAAATATTTTTTTGAGTGAGTATGGTAAGTCAATAATAATAATTGTAGTCTCTCAAGGACCTTCTAATGTGATAAATGATTTTTAGTGTTTTTTTTAAAAAATAAAAAAAAAGGTACGCTTACCGTACGCGTACGGTAAAAAAAAATAAAAAAAAGTTTTTAAAAACATATGTAAAAAAAAGATGAAAGATAAGGTTGGCTCTTAAAAGAACCGTTGTGTTCATGCAGGGACAGAGGAAAGAAAGATTGGGAATATTAGACGGTACGACAAGTGTGCTGATCTATTTTACTGTTCACCAGGGAAACACTGGTCTCCCTATAAGTAATTAGATCGTGACAAGTGGCGCACCGTACTTCAACCCTCGCAAACCGAGGGTTAATTTCCAGAGGGCCAGCAAAAGGAGATTCTCCCCCCACAGATGAAGGGCTCACCTGACCTGCAGAAGAAGGAGTCTGCCCTGCAGGTGATGGTCCAGGCTGAGCTGCTGTGGATGTACTGGCTCGTCTTTCTGAAGAGTTACCTCCAAAAAGATGACCATGTGTCCTTCTGTGTACATCCTGGAGGTGTCTCTTCATGGTGTGATTCCCAAAGGAATACTTCCTGTTAGGATTACCTCTAGAAAGTACACGCTTACACAGCTTGCAAGTAACTAAGGGTGCATTCACCTTTTGCTGGCCTTCTGGAAAAGTAAAATAATCCCAAACATAAGAAGGCTTTACTTTCCTCGCTCTCTGCCTCAAGACAGTGCTGCTGGTGCTAGCCTCACTCTCAGAAGAGCTCTGCTGTTCTGCCATCGTATCCCAAAGACAAACCAGCTCCTTCTCCCAAGGGATCACAAGCAGAAATGAGGGGAATGGGTGTGGTGTAGGAGAGTTCTAGAACTGAAAGTAGTTTCAACCAATCAAAAGTTGTGTTTCATGATCACATGACCAACCGTACGCTTACGGTACGCTTACGGTACGCTTACGGCAAAAAGTACGCGTGCGCGTAAAAAAGACACGCGCTTGCGCGCATGCGCATAACAGTCACTCCCCGGCACTTCCGCGTAACGTGCGCGTGTTGCGTAAGCGCGCACGCGTCCCACGCGCAGTACGCGCGGCTACGCAAAGTACGTAACTATACGCAAGCAGCGTAGATAGATTACGGACGTTGCATAAACCGTACGCTTACCGTGAGCTTACGGTACGCGTACTATAAAAAAAAAAAAAAAAAAAAAAAAATCTGGAAATAAATTTTACGTTTATTTTAAAAAATATATATAAAAAAAATATTTAAGGATTTTAAAAATTTAAGCATAGTCTTTATAAAAGATAAGAAAATTAAATTAAAAATATGTTTGAAAAAAATGAAGAATAAAAAAAAAAATAGCATTTAAAAAACCTTGCAAATTCACTGAAAAAACCATGGGTTTCACACACGTTATAGTTAGGAATTAGCATTTAAAAAACCTTGCAAATTCACTGAAAAAACCATGGGTTTCACACACGTTATAGTTAGGAATTAGCATTTAAAAAACCTTAGAAATTCACTGAAAAAACCATAGGTTTCACACACGTTATAGTTAGGAATTAGCATTTAAAAAACCTTAGAAATTCAGTGAAAAAACCATAGGTTTCACACATGTTATAGTTAGCTGGACATTTTACTCGTAAAAAACCAATGAAATTGCCCCGTTATAGTTAGTTCAGCTAACTATAACTCGCGCGCCCGCAATGCACTGCTGATGACGTCACATATTACATCACTCATGACATGGTCAGTGACATCACTCATGACATCACTGATGACATCTCAAATGACATCACTGATGACATCACTGATGACATCATCCTTGTGATAGAGTGGCAGACCTCCTCTCACCTTAATATAAGCTTTGATACACACATTCAAAAATAGAGACTAAAAATTTCAAAACAATGGACATACCAATACCAGTTACAACAACCTCTTCAGTAATTCTAAGATCCACATACACATCCACTCATTCACCAACAGTCCTATACAGTCACTCATACATGTACTCACTCATCATATGTACTCATACATCTATACATCCTGTTACACAATGCCACTCATCCATAGAGTTACTCACACACATAGTCACTCATGCTAATAAAGAATAAAACATACATTTACTTGCATATACAGTAATACACACACCACCATACTTACTTCTACGGAAACTTACACATACTTAGTCTTTTAAACAATCACTTATAGAAACACATACTTATTCATACAGGAACTCTTTCAATCTCTCCCTCTCACATATACTCACATATATACACCAATAGTCACATATACTAGTTTAAAACATATGTAGTTACTCCTGAAGACACTATTGAGACAGTCATTCACTCACTAACACACCCATACACACACTCATCCACCCATACAGTCCTGCACACATGCTGTCTTCAACACATACAAACAGTGAGTCACTCATTCATGCATCTATGCACTACGTAATACCCCCCACCGTACCATACAGACACTCAGACTGATACTCAAAAAAACAACTAATAACCTATATAGACACCCATGTAGCTACTCACCAACCCATGCAGCCACTTATACACAAAGTGAGAGATGCACTTAATCAGTCAGTTACACAATCAATTTTTCAAAAACAAATCATCCATTTAGACACTTATATACCCATTTATTCTTCCATCGACCTTAAGATATACATATATAAAACATATTTAATTTTCAGAAAAACACACATTCACTGGATGATGTCATCAGTGATGTCATCAGTGATGTCATTTGAGATGTCATCAGTGATGTCATGAGTGATGTCACTGACCATGTCATGAGTGATGTAATATGTGACGTCATCAGCAGTGCATTGCGGGCGCGCGAGTTATAGTTAGCTGAACTAACTATAACGGGGCAATTTCATTGGTTTTTTACGAGTAAAATGTCCAGCTAACTATAACATGTGTGAAACCTATGGTTTTTTCACTGAATTTCTAAGGTTTTTTAAATGCTAATTCCTAACTATAACGTGTGTGAAACCTATGGTTTTTTCAGTGAATATATATATGTATATATATATATGTATTTGTTAGTCTGTGTGAATTTCTAAGGTTATTTTAAAACACATGTTGGAGAAATTCAATTGTTGGCTGAGGGGTGGTGTGAGCCTTTCTCAAACAACAGCCACGGTCTTTATCAGAGTAAACCACAAAAGTCACAAAATTAACCTGTGCTTAACCCTCTGTTAGCTTGGCACAAAACCAGTCAGGCTTAACTTAGAGGCAATGTATAAAGTATTTATGCAGCGCCCAAACAGTAATAAAGTGAGAACACACACAATAAAAATCCCACACCAATTTGGAAAAGTAGAGTCAAATAGAATAATAAAATTATATCGCAACAACAATAATCCAATCAGTAGAAGTGGAGCTATGCAAGTTCAATGTCTTAGGTAAAAGAAGCACCAAACCGCACAAAGTGCCAACTGTAGTTATCGGGTTGCGAGAGGACCAGGACCAAGTCACAAGTTCAAGCTGACCACAATGGAGTGAGGGGTGGGTACAGGACTGAGTCTGGCCGCTGGGCAATGTACCTAGCTGTACTTGGACTTAGATGTGAGGTCCTACTTTGCGCTGAGTCGAGTTGCTTGGGTTCCGATGGGGCCACCACTCGGGAGCTGTTAGATGCTGCGATGGGAGGTCCTGCATCAATATACCTCGTAATGCATTGGTTCAGAGGAGCCCACCGGTCAGGAGCTGAGAGGTGCTGGGATGTGAGGTCCTGCTTTGAGGTGTGTCACTCTGCATCAGTTCCAATGAAGATACCAATCAGGACCTGCGAGGTCCTGCATTATGCTGCATCTGTTCTGAGGTAACACACAATTGGATGAGGAGAAGTACACTCTGATGCCAGCCATGGGTCTAGGACCAGAGGGTACCTCTTAGGTATCAGAACTCACACCAGCACAGGCCATTAACAGGATGCAGGCAGGTCCAGTTGAGTCTGCTAGTGTTAAATTCTTTGTATGTGTCCTGGAGGCAGCTGCTTTGATGTACAAGTGTTGTAGGTGACGGCCCGACTCTCCCTGTCAGGGTGACCCATCCTACCAGCACCAAATCCCCCCTTTGTGATACTGTCTGGGAGGAGCACACAAATGCAAACTGCCAACTGCACCTAGTCATGTGACTAGGGATACAGGATGCAGGCACCAAACGGTTAGGACAAGAAAATGCCAACTTTCTGAATTGTGACTCAAAGTCTGAATTTACCATTAAAGAAGGTTTGACATTACAATTCATTTGATACCAAACCTGGTATTTTGACTTGCTCCCAGTCAAACATTATCACTTATTAAATGCAGTATGGTAACCCAATGTTATTCTAAGGGAAATGTAGTCCTAACAGTAGTGAAAAGACAATTTAAGATTTTTCCCTAAAAACAATTTAAAAGCTTTAAAATATATGTCCAACTTTTTAAAGACCCTGCACCTTGCCCTTATGTCTATTTAGGGCCTATCTTAGGGGTGGCATATGTATTAAAAAGGAAGGATGAGGCCTGCCAACAGGAATATTTTGACAGGTCAAAATGGGCATTTCGAATTGCACACAGGCTTCAATGGCAGACATGTAACAAGGCTACCTAAGTGGGTGGCACAATGAGTGCTGCAGACCCTTTAGTAGTATTTAATTTAGAGGCCCTAGGTAGATGTAGGATGATCACTTTACTAGGGATTTAGAAGTAACTTCAATGTGGCAATTGGGTGTAAGCCAATTTTACCATGTTTAGTGGATGAATTACAAGCACTTCAGCACTGGTTAGCAGTGGTAAAGTGCAGAGATTCCTAATGCCAACAAAAACAAATTCGGCAAAACAGGAGGACAGAAGGCAAAATGTTTGGGGGCAAACCACTACAAGGATTGTCAGCTCTAACAATATATCAACATGCTATAACCAAAGCTAACCATTACTTTACTTCACACGTGATTTGTTTTCATCATATAACACATGCAACAGTTTCCTGTGCCCAATTATCAAAGAGCAGCCAGACCCCACTGCATATGGCCTTTGGCTGTGTACAGTGGGGGTAGACCAAAAGGACTGGCCTGCAGCCAGACTCAGTTCCCCACCCTGCACAATCAGTCAGCCATCACTGTGCACAGTCTTTGGTACTGGATATGGGGTTGGTCACAATGCTTGGCCTCAGCCGGACTCAGTGCACAACCCTATGAAGGAGGCTAACTCCTTTTGAAGTTTCCACAAGGATTTCAGCCATGTGCAGCAGGTGTTGACAATGTGTCCTACTCACATCATGAGGCCAACTCCAACTACACATGGTCATCAGCTAAGCACAGCAGGGGTAGGCAGCAGGACCATATTGAGCTGCAAACGGGCAACTCCTCCGGTGAAGAGCCTTTGGCGATGTACAGTAAGGTATGGTGGCAGGGTCTAGACTGTGATCAGTCTCTGCTCCCAACCTGCCAAGTATTGCCAATACCGACATGTGGTCATTGGTCCAGCATAGCCTTAGTGTAGTGAACACTTTTTTCCAATTATCTTTTATGATTTGTGAATCCAGCAGAGGATTGGGTAATCCATCAATCAAAAAATTAAATATTTTTTAACATTGATGTTCAAACAATAAAACGCAAATAGTCCTGTCCAATGGGACATCTAATGCATTACATTAACGGTACACATTTGACAGCCTCAGGAACATAACAAGGCAGCAAGGCAATATTACCTAAAAATACATCTGCAGCTCATTCCCAAGATACAACCCATGAACACTGAGAAAAATGTAGATTAGCTCAAACATACCATACCTTCACCTTCATAATTTTAGTTTAAACTAATCCCTCAGGCCCAGTAAATGAAAACAATTCACCCAAATGTCATGAATAAAACACCTAAATCCTTTGGTTCACAAACAGCTACATACAGTGTATCGAGCTATGATTCTGAAAAAGATTGATCTCATCTTCTTCCTGCAACTTAACAATGCAAACATTTAATCAATAACACATTGCCAAACTTCACCAGACAAACTCAATTTCCTGCATGAGACACAACAAACAACATTATGCATCAGGGTTTTGTAAATTGCAGGCCCCACTGGCTTTGATGTTGATTTAGTGCTTATATCTTTATCAACTGGGATTCCTTGAGACATTAATTTGGTGGGGAGCTCAAAAACTACTTGCCTTGAAATGTGCCATCTAAGAGTGCTTCCATCCTGTGCTACAGCCATGTTACCACACTGGTAACAGACATTTTACCCCTGGAGAGTACACCTGGAGTCATTTCTAACCTCTACTATCCTAAGTCTTAAGAGCACAGTTACAAGCCCCATTCACCACCAGATTGTGTCACTTTTTTTGATGTTCCGGTGGCGTAGGACCATTTCCCATATTTACAGGGTGGCACTAAGCCACTTAAAGTGGCTTAACGCCACCTTGTAATATATGCCCCTTTCCGCCGAAGTCCTCTGCAGCAAAGGGGCATCCAATAAGTGTTTGCAGTGGGAGTTCCCCCGCACCACCTATTGCTTTTTGAAGCTGCCCAATATTTAGAAGGCGGAGGTAGTGCCAAAAATGAACGCCAGGGAATACCTGATCTTAGCATGGTGATACGAGGAGAAATTGTTAATTTCTTCTCGTTTTTTGCTCTTTCTATGTGTGCTGTATTCTGTAGCACACACAGAAAGAGCAGATCGCCATGAATTAATTTGTATGTGAATGAAGGTGTCCATTCCTGAACATAAACAATTGCCCATACAGCACAGGCACCCTTGCAACATGACTGCAGGGTGCCTGTGCTGGTATGAAATACAACAAGACCTACCCCGTACACAAATTTATAAAAATTCTTATGTAGTGTACAGGTACTCAATGTCTGTAGTGCCTGCCTTACTCCCATTCACTGGTCTATTTACCGTATGTGTGTACAAAAGTTGTTGCCCACTGGTCCCAAGTACTATCACTTGGTAGTGGCAACAACCCCGTAATATTTAGTGTTGAAGTGTTCCCCTGTCCAGTGGTGCTGTAAAGACCTGCTGGTGCTCAGATCAAGTTCAAAGAAGGTGAAAGAGATAAAAAGGGTGTGATAGGATGACAGCGCCTCACGGGATCGAGAGTGAGGCCAGCACCGATTCTCAGACTGACGAGAAACGAAGTTCCGCAGTTCTGATTGAAACAGCCAAAGGGTTGGTGCAAAATACCCCAGTCACTTACACAATGGAGGTGCAGGTATGCTGCCACACAGCATTTTGAGGGTGCTGACTAGAAAGTTATCGCTGGCACACACTAGCGTTGCAGAGAGACCAGTCGACCCCAACCCTGATGAAGTTGCCGGTAAAGTAAATATGGCAACGAAACATGTCGGTTTTTAATGAGCAGCGACACAGCTGAGAATAAAGCACCGTATAGCTAGTGGAGTGCTGCTCGGTTTTATTTCTGAGTGACTTGAGTCCTGATCAGGCTCAACTCACCAAATTTGGGTCGACATTTCCTGTTTTTGTAGATTAATTTACACCATTTCAACACATAGGTTGCCTTGTAGACATTAGTCATTAGGACTATCACGAGGGTTTTAGTGACGCACATTATAAATTTCTTTTCCACCTTTACTGTTTCTGTTTGGGCGGCAGCGACCGATGATGACAACAGGAGGTAGTAGGCGAGTACCTGTCTACACACACCTCGTTGGGGCTGCTTCCGTGAGGCGCTGTCATCCTATCACACCCTTTTTATCTCTTTCACCTTCTTTGAACTTGATCTGAGCACCAGCAGGTCTTTACAGCACCACTGGACAGGGAAACACTTCAACACTAAATATTACGGGGTTGTTGCCACTACCAAGTGATAGTACTTGGGACCAGTGGGCAACAACTTTTGTACACACATACGGTAAATAGACCAGTGAATGGGAGTAAGGCAGGCACTACAGACATTGAGTACCTGTACACTACATAAGAATTTTTATAAATTTGTGTACGGGGTAGGTCTTGTTGTATTTCATGACTCTGAGAGGGGGGCTACCTACCCTTTAACCCCCTAGGCTCCCTTGTTTTGAGAGTGCCTGTGCTGGTACTCTGAAGCTTTTTCTGTGCCAGTGCTAGAGGAAAAACATGGGTGTGCTGTATTCTTGTGAATACGGCGCACCCCTGCATTAAACAAATGTCAGAGCGCAGAGTTGGCAAATTTGGCGTAGCGCTGCGCTCCAACATTGTTTTGTAAATATACCCCTTAGACTCTTGGAGTTTCATGCCTCTGCAGCCTCACTTGAAAGTAAGGAAGGCCACATTTTCTCCATGTCATCTTCTGCGAATTAATTTTCCCTGGCATAGAAAACTGTGGCAGCAAAGAACGGTGTAATCGTAAGCATGAAGGGGCAGATTTACAAGCCCCTTGCGCCACTTTTGCATCACTTTTACCATTGGAAATGTGATGGAAAAGTGACGGAAAAGTGGCGCAAGGGGCTTGTAAATCTGCCCCGAAGAGTTTTACTGTCTTCCTTCAGCAAGATCGGCAACCAGCTTCCTCATGCCAGCAATTGCCAAGACTAGCACAGGGTGAAATTTCAAATAAACTAGCATAATTTGTGTAATTTCAGGAGTTTTGCTTTATGGTTATTATGTGAAATTTCCGAGAGTACACCATTACGCCAAGTTGCGTCCTTATATCGTCGTTCGTGCCAAAAGTATAGCATGGGAAAGGAGGAACAAATTCAACAACACGAACACAAGTGGCTGTTGTGAATGCTAGGACGCATTCCACGGAGGTGCAAACGATTGCCAACTAGAGACCCCCATTTCTAGCACTGAAAAATAGCGCTATATGACGGTTTTTCATTCTGCATAATTCTGCATAATGTTACATAATTCTCCCTAATTTTGCATAATTACGTGAAAGTAAATTATGCATACATTGCAAGTTGTTAGTTATTACATAGAGCACCAAACGCACCAGAATCCATGCAAGTGAGGGGTTGGACCATTCATCCAAGCCACCAACCGCATCAGTTTCCAAGTAACATAAATTCAGCACTGAAGATATTTTTCCCTAAAATGTAGCTTATCCAGGCCAGTTTTTTTTACTTACATTGTGGGAAGTCATGGTTTAACCCATTAGAAATCCAGGATTATAAATCCCAAAATGTAAAGGAAAAAAAAATATGGAATGGATGAGCTACTCTTTCTACGCTGAGAGGAAACTTGAGAGTTCTGTCTTAGTCAACAAATATTTCAACAGTCATTTTAACAACATTTTCACGTTTGAAGCTCGAAAGAGGGTGAAAAGCAAATCTATCATTTTTTGTTAACGGTCTGCTATAAACCAGCACACAGTATTTTTCTGAAAATCTGAGCAAGAAGCTGGCATTTTCATAGCAACTGAATTGAAAATGTAGTATTAATGTCCTACCAAGAGAGAACAACAGATAAAGAAACAAATAGGCCAATTTCAACTTGATGCCTGGTTGCTCCATGCAGTCAAACAGCATTTCCTTTTAACAGACGAATATATTACTCACTGGGGAGGTCCTGCTAAAAGGTGCCAGAGTACAGGCTGCCACTCACAATATATCTCAGGATTGAAAGTAAATAACAAACCCGACTTCATTAAACCGAAGTAGTTACAGGGACTGGCTGTGCGTTTTGTAGCATGGCCAGCTACTCTGCATTGGGAGAGATTCCCAGTGGATTTATTATGTGTAACCTGCATACTAATATGCCAAAAGAATATAGCTTTTTATTTTATATTTTTTTTACAAAATGTAGCAAAATTATTTTGCTGGTCTTTATTAGGCTTGAAAAAAAATGAGAAAAGTCACTGTGTCATTGATTGCCTGTCCCCAGCATCTATCAAAGCTGACAACCTAATGAAATATATGTCACAGCGCTGTAAGTTACTGGATATGAGAAATATTCAAAGGGAATCAGTACATAAATTGAAGTGTAGTAAATCTGTGGGTTGTCTTCACCGCCAGCACACTCTTTATATTCAACACACATGGATCCAAGCTCCCAGTTCACTGCAGGTTTCATCTGACTCAGTTTCCAGCTAATTAAATTAATTGCATTTTCATGTAGAGAGCGAAGTTTGAATCACATAATTTTGTTCCACTAAATGGTGTAATCAAACCTGCCTCCCCCTTTCTGGCAAATCCTGGCTTTTTTTCTAATATGCAGTTATCTTTTAAGCCAACCCTAATCCCAAACCAAAATACGTTTTATGAGTGATAATTTATTTCAAGAGCATTTCCAATAACAATGAGTAAATGTGTTAAGTTTAAAAGAACAAGTAAAATAATGTTTGAGGTTTGCTGCTAGCAATGGGA
Organism: Triturus cristatus; assembly: GCF_964204655.1. Lineage (NCBI taxonomy): Eukaryota > Metazoa > Chordata > Amphibia > Caudata > Salamandridae > Triturus > Triturus cristatus. Next base: position 395,122,927 of record NC_140588.1, on the reverse strand, counting down.
AAGTGCGAGTAGAAACACCGACCAGTTAAGGCAGATGTCCTTAGTACAGACATGGATATGTGGGTAGATATGTACTTAAGGGGTATATTTACTAAGAGATTACACATTGCAGCACAGCAAGGCAAGTTGCTGCACCGTGTTGCGAGAACACGAAAGAGCTGAAGAGCACCATATTTACTAAGCACATATTTGCTGGTGCACTTGTGGTTACCTAGCACTAACGCAGACACTCTTGCACCATGGTCCACGTGTGACTGTATTACAGGCAGGATTGTTTGTGTGCAGGAAGGGATATACTTAGAGCCATATTCCTCTTTCCATGTGTGCTGCAGAATGCAGCACACATGGAAAGACGAAGTAACGTGGAGAAAAGAAGATATTTCTCGTTGTTATACCTCAGTTGGGTAGGCGCACCATTTTGGCACAAACCTAGGTGTACAAGTCTTTCTCGTTCTGGGTTTGAGTCAAAACACATCAGTCAATACTCAGGAATGCCCATGTTCCACATATGTAACGCCTACCCAATGCAAAGTAAAGCTAAGCGCTGCGTTGCGTTACTTTGTATCTACTAAACCATGGAAAGCCACAGAAATCGACTTTACGTGGCTTAGTAAATGGTGAAATGGATTTTGCATCGGGCTGCCCCACAAAAGTGATTCAAACTTGACTTAAAATCCTAATAAAGAAAGCTGTAGTTTAGAACAGTGATGTATGCACATTTATTTGAACTTCTTTTGTATAAATCAGACATCTTACTATTTTAGGTGTATTCAAGTTTACTTCTTCAAAAATATACTTTTAGGGATTAATCACTCACAAAAATACAGTAGTAACATCCACATCTAAGTTGTTGAGGATGTAGTTGGGTCAAGTGGGAGCAATGTTCAATGAATTTGATGGGAACTCTTAACCCAGCTTGTCATGCCATAACAGTGAAATCAGCATTTCACAAATGAAATCGCCAGTTGAATGAGAGAATGCTCATAATGTTGTCATTTTACATATTTGCAGTCTCAAGATTAAAGAGGTAGGAAATATGGACACTTTTAATTTTTGAAGTTGGTCTTATTAGGGTAATTTGTATCCTTAGAGTCTCTTTTAATATCCTATTGCCAGGGCTTACGATAATAAAGGTGTTTGGCCCCCATTCTTCTACAACTCTTTTTGTTGTGCAAAGAAGACAAATCATGAACATTCCTAGTAGAATTTTACTTCATAATCATGCTGAAACTTTGGCCCAAATTTACTAAGGGTTTGCGCTGCTAAAACAGGCATAACCACTCTGCCTTTCGTCCTTTTACCAATCCTTACTTTGTAGTCACCAAAGCTGAGAGATAACATTTGGAGTTTCTTATGTTAATACATGTCATCTCATACTCTACTAATAAACTAATGTGAAATCAGACATCACAGGACATTGATACCAAATTAGGGTCATCATATCTCACCCATGCCGCCGGCAACACGCTGGACCCTGTCTTCTCCTTCGACCACACCACCGAACTCCACTGGACCGACCACCGCTGCATCCATTTCACCTTCAAGAAACCAACCACGCACCACCGCACCCAACAGCTGCCTCGCCGCTGCTGGAGCAAAGTCACCGAAGACCAGCTGATCGCCACCCTCACCTAGAACCCACCCACCGACCCCACCAACCCAAACACCGCAGCCCGCAACCTCAGACAGTGGATCGACGACTGCGCCAACACCCTCGCCACGCTCAAGAAACCCTCCAACAGCCACGCCAGCAAGAGAGCCACGGGTTCACAGGCGAGCTCCAGACCTCCAAAAGGCGCATGCCGGAAACTGGAGAAGACATGGCTCCACGAACGAACACCGGACAACCACGCAGGCAACAAGGACGCCACCCGCAGACATCACCACCTCATCAGACTAGCCAAGAGATCGTCCTTCAAAGACCACCTGGACAACAACTCACACGACAGCAAAGAGCTCTTCAGCATCATAAAGGAACTCTCCAACCCCAGCGCCAATGCCAATGACATCCCGCCCTCACAAGAACTGTGCGACTCACTTGCCATCTTCTTCCACCGCAAGACCGCTGACATCCACGACAGCATCAACACCACGACCGCCCGACTACACCAGACTCCACCTCCCCTGCGAACACCACCAGCGGCAACTGCCTGACCTCCTGGTCCAACATCATTGATGACGAGACACGCAAGGTCATGAACTCCATCCACTCAGGATCTCTGTCAGACCCGTGCCCACACCACATTTTCAACAAAGCAGACGCAGCCGTCGCACCCCAACTACGGAAGGTCATCAACATCTCCTTCGAAACAGCGACATTCCCGGAAAGTTGGAAGCACGCCGAAATCAACGCCCTCCTCAAGAAGCCCAAGGCGGACCCCAAGGACCTCAAGAACTTCCGGCCCATCTCCCTGCTCCCGTTCCCGGCGAAGGTCATCGAGAAAATCGTCAACATGCAATTGGCCCGCCACCTGGAAGACAACAACATCTTGGGCCCGTCCCAATCCGGATTCAGACGAAACCACAGCACCGAGACAGCCCTCATCGCCGCCACAGATGACATCAGGCACCAACTAGACAACGGCGAAACATCAGCCCTCATCCTCCTAGACCTGTCGGCCGCCTTCGACACGGTCTGCCATCGCACTCTAAAGACACGCCTCCGAGAAGCTGGAATCCAAGAGAAGGCCCTAGACTGGACCACGTCCTTCCTCTCCGGCAGAACCCAGAGCATCCGCCTCCCACCCTTCTGATCCGAAGCCACCAACATCATCTGCGGCGTCCCCCAGGGATCATCCCTCAGCCCAACGCTGTTCAACGTCTACATGGCCCCCCTCGCACAAGTGGCCCACCATCACGACCATCTCCTACGCCGACAACACCCAGCTCATCCTCTCCCTCACCAAGGACCCACACACTGCCAAAACCAACCTCCACAAGGGAATGAAGGCCGTCGCCGACTGGATGAGGAGCAGCCGCCTCAACCTGAACTCGGACAAAACGGAGGTCCTCATCCTCGGACCCACCCCCTCAGCCTGGGATGACTCTTGGTGGCCGACCACAATGGGAACAGCACCAACACCCACCGACCATGCACGCAACCTAGGATTCATCCTCGACTCCTCCCTCTCCATGTCCAAGCAGATCAACGCCGTTTCCTCCTCCTGCTACAACACCCTACGCATGCTCTGCAGGATCTACAAGTGTTTACCGACCGAAACAAGAAGAATGGTGACACAAACCCTCGTCAGCAGCAGACTGCACTACGGCAACGCACTCTACGCAGGAATCCCAGCCAAACACCTACGACGACTACAACGCATCCAAAACGCCTCAGCCTGACTAATCGTCAATGTCCCCCGCCGCAGCCACATCACGCCCCACCTGAGAGACCTACACTGGCTACCCATCAACAAGAGGATCACCTTCAAGCTCCTCACCCACACACACAAAGCACTCCACAATGCCGGACCAGCCTACCTGAACACCAGACTCAGCTTCTACACCCCCACCCATCAGCTCGGCCCCGCCAGCCTCGCCCTCGCCGATGTCCCCCACATCCAACGAACAACCTCCGGCGGCAGATCCTTCTCCTACCACGCCACCAAAACCTGGAACACCCTCCCTATCCACCTACGGCAGACCCAAGACCTACTCGCCTTTAGAAGACTCCTCAAGACCTGGCTCTTCGAGCAGTAGCGGCACCCCCCCCCCTCAGTGCCTTGAGACCCTCACGGTAAGTAGCACGCTTTACAAATACTCTGATTGATTGATTGATTGAAAACCTGACGCCTTTAAGACTCATCTGCGTAGCAAAGGTGCAAGAGCCCAAAGCAAGTAAAAGGGTTTCAGTGGTAAAAAAAACAACTGTATCTGTGCAGTGCGTTCCTGGGCCACAGTGCCACTGCACTGCACTGTGACTTCAACTCCTCTGAAGACAGAAATCTCCACCAGGCAGGCGGAGCTCTCTAAATGCAGAAGGTTGCAGTCTGCCAAGGCAATGTTGTACTTATCTCGGTGTCCCGGCAGAATGGAGTGCAGACAGTCAATCCCTAAATAATCCCTATACTCTTAGATACTGCTCTAGTAAGTGAGCAACTCCCAAAGAATCTTGATCAGGACAACTCCTTATCACAATCTTCCCCATAGATCCTACCAGGTTTTAATGGCTGCTCACAGTGTTGGATGAACATAACAAGCAAAAGAGAAACTGTCTATAGGGATGTTAGTCCTGTCAGCCTTATGGTGGTTTTCCCCAGTCTTTATGCCTTTTGCCTCCACGTTTTGCTGAATCTTTTTGATGGCCTTAGGACTCTGTACCCAGGACCTGTAAGTTACATGCTACTGGTGGGCTGCAGCACTGACTGTGCCACCCACAGAAATAGCCTTTCAAACAAGTCTCAGGCCTACCACTGCAGTGCCTGCGTGTGCAGTTTACTGTCGCTTCAACTTGGCTTTGAAAACTACTTGCCAAGCCTAAACCTCCCCTTTTATTACATATAAGTTACCCGTAAGGTAGGCTCTAGGTAGCCCTAAGGGAAGGGTGTCATGTAAGTAAAAGGTAGGACATGCACATTTATGTTTTACATGTCCTGGTAGTGACACTTCTGGATCTTTAACTGAATCTCAGTCAGAAGGACTGCTGTGCTGCTTAAATAGCTCAACTGGACTGCTTTTCGAAAGGACTGCTTTTCTGCTTGTTGCACTGCTGCCTGCTGCTACCTGACTCTTGCTTGAGACTCAGGGAAATCAAAGTATCTACCCCTGCTCCTGTGCTTGGCTCACTGGAAGTGGCCCAGATACTTGCAACACGGATTGTGATGCTTCTCCTGTCTGCGTGTAGCAGAACCAACGCATCGACCTGGTTGCGGGAGTAAAATCGGCGAATCGCATCGCTACCAGCGCTTTGCCTCCTGAGATCAATCTGCAGCTTAATGAGAACGATGCATTCCATCAATTGCCTTGCAGAATCCGGCTCATCAATTGACGCCTCTCGACTCTGGCACCAGTATTCGGAACTGACACATCGCCTTCTCTGCTTGGAGGAGATCGGAGCATCTTATTGCTTGTGCCTAGGAAAGGTGCTTTGTTCACCTGGGCCTGCGTGGGTCCTGTAGCCAGCCTGCGCCTCCATGGGGTCAGCCCGAACTGTGACTTTGCCCTAGTCCAACGTGACCTAAAGTCACATTTTAGTGCTACTTGCTTCTGAGCACTTTACTACATTTAGGTGTCGATTCCGATCCGGTAAAACCCGGGTACGAACTGTCGGACGGAGCGTTTTCTCCGTCCGACTCGTACCCGGGAAAGCCACATTACAAACCCGCAAGTACGATTCATACAGAAACACCATTTCCGTACGAATCGTAAAAAACACCGACCGGCTAAAATATACCCACAATTCTGATCCGGAACACCGCGTACGCGACATTCGCACGGAGTCAGGCAGCGTTTTACGGACCAGCAAGTACGATTCGTACCCACAGCACTTCGCACTGCAATATTTTTACGGGACCCAAAAAGTGCCGGAAAAGCTAAGTACGCCACGATGCACGGCGAAAAGGGGGCCCGGTACGCACCGTACCCCCATCCCTACACGTCCACACCATACCCCCAGCCCCCCCATGTCCGCGCCATACCCCAGCACCCATACCTGTATGCACCGTACCCCCACCCCCATATGTACGGTGCGTACCCCCACCCCCGTATGTACGGTGCGTGCCCCCCGTATGTACGGTGCGTACCCCCACCCCCGTATGCTACGCGCTGGGGGTACGCACCGTACATACGGGGGTGGGGGTATGCACCGTACATACGGGGGGTACGCACCATACATACCGGGGGTGGGGGTACGCACCGTACATACGGGGGTGGGGGTATGCACCGTACATACGGGGGGTACGCACCATACATACCGGGGGTGGGGGTACGCACCGTACATACGGGAGGTACGCACCGTACATACGGGGGTGGGGGTATGCACCGTACATACGGGGGGTGGGGGTTTGCACCGTACATACGGGGGGTACGCACCATACATACCGGGGGTGGGGGTACGCACCGTACATACGGGGGTGGGGGTATGCACCGTACATACGGGGGGTACGCACCGTACATACGGGGGTGGGGGTACACACCGTACATACGGGGGGTGGGGGTACGGTGCAGACATGGGGGGCTGGGGGTACGGTGCATACATGGGGGGTGCTGGGGTATGGCACGGACATTGGGGGGCTGGGGGTACGGTGCAGATGTACGCGGGAGGGGTGGGAGGCTGGGGGGGCCGAACGACTCGTACCCCTCGCCCAGGTGTGCCCGGGGTAGGGGTGGTACACAGTTCGCTCCGTACGGGACGTTTTACATGCGGTTGTATATTCGGACGGAGCGTATTACATGCGTTTGTATATTCGGACGGACGGTACGGATAGTACTTGTGCGCTCGGACTTCAGTTTTACGGATCGTACGTAAAACTGTCCGGAGACGTGTCGTAGACTTTTCCCGATGTCATTCGTATGTATTTTCCACGTTCGAATCGTACTTGCCCGTTTGTACGGGACTTGTACGATTTGTACGTAAAAAAATACAGATACGATTCGTACGGGAATTTTTTTTACCGGATCGGAATCGGCACCTTAGTCTTTTAAAATTCAATATCTCCCACCGCTAGTGGGAAACTTTCCAACCACGGTCGGAGGATTTCCGACTGATATAGTCTGTTTCGGGTCCGACCGCTGAATTACGATATCGGCAGTCGCAGTGTAAACTGGCCGGTTACTCCGATGGGCTTCCGGCTTGTCGGACCCACACCGTAATCCCCTATGGATGGAATTTTTTGCTGTCTGGAGTACGATGTCAGTTTCTGACAGCCTTTCCGTGCTGGCCTTTCCGACACAAAAAGGCTGTCAGAAAGTGAATTTGGGGGCCCCTAGCAGGGCCCCTTTGCCTAAAGTTGATGGTCCAGAGGGTACCTAGAGTGCCCCCCTTTAAATCCCTGCACTGTGTGGCAGGCACCATGGGGTGCAGTGTTTGGTCGCATTGTAATCAGGTGGTCAGAACTGCTGACCTGAGGATGGTCAGTCCTGTGTGTGCCACGGTGTCAGTTGGAGGCTTTACGACCAACATCATAATTGGCCCCTAAATATATTAAAAAGTAACACTAATTTAATACAAATTAAATATATTTAATTAATTTTGAAATAAATAAAACAATTATACTTATTCAAAAAATTAAAACAAACACATATATTAATATATATATATATATATATATATATATATATATATATATATATATATATATATATATATATATATATATATATATATATATATATATATATATATATATATATATATATATATATATATATATATATATATATATATATATATGTCTTTGTGTGGATAAAGTCTGAGAGTTCCCAGCAAATAATCCAGCGGCACACCCAGGACAAAACAATAAGTTTATTTATTGCTTTAAACGAACAGAACTACGCGTTTCGGCGAAGCCTTTGTCAAGTTAGTGACCCGTGCCCCAATTCCCTTAGAAATACAGGTCATAGTTGATAAACAGTGAGGATTTGACTTAGCACAATGGTACTATTAACAGAGCGTAAAGATGTTAGAATGTGGGTACATTACCCAAGCACGTTTAGGACTCCCCTTTTCTGTCATTTCTGAAGGATATAAATTAATAAGTTATGTCACATCCAGGAGATATTGCACTTTAGTATCGATAAATTGAACTGTGACTTGTATTATTTTCCTGTCCTTTTCTATTGGGGTATGTAAATTATTGCATATTCCGGTGATCATTAATAGTATTGGTTGACCATAAACAATATTTACGATGTGACCGAACCTGAATTTGAATAATTGTGACTTATATAAGGGAATGTCAATGGAGTGGAGCATTTTCGTGTTGCAATGTGAGTACATTACTCCCTGCACTCTGGGTACCTTTATTGATATTCAATATGAATTTGTTTTATAATTAATGAGATATTGCATTGGAGTGTTCACAGGCAGTAATACAATTGTCTTTTCTTTTCCATAAAAAATTTCTAGTGGACTTGTAAATAATCGTATCAACATTATTATTATTTGTAAGCTTCGATCATTATTATTGATTGTTCTATAGGCAATTGTATTGTTGATATCACAAAAACTTACACAAATTAAATGTTTGTCGGCGATAGTATTTCCTCACTGTTTATCAACTATGACCTGTATTTCTAAGGGAATTGGGGCACGGGTCACTAACTTGACAAAGGCTTCGCCGAAACGCGTAGTTCTGTTCGTTTAAAGCAATAAATAAACGTATTGTTTTGTCCTGGGTGTGCCGCTGGATTAATTGCTGGGAACTCTCAGACTTTATCCACACAAAGACGTAAAAAGCGGAGTTGCGACTGTGGCTGGCACCGGCGTCGATCGGAAGGAGAGCGGGGATTTCGCAACAATTTTTCTGGAAACGATAAAGTTTGAACTGCTCCCGCCGCTTCGGAAACGATTATCACGTTACTAAGGGTAAACGAGCATCTGTGGGAACAGGCGGGGAGGCATCGTAAATTCGCACCGGAGGGTGGGTCTTGTGATAGTATCCCTGTCTGTTTCCCCCGAGTTTGCTGACGCTACCGGAATAGTAACAACTTGGAAGCAGACGCAGCACCCGCGTTGAATAGTCGCGTTGGGTGCCGTGGGACACGTTGTGCATTGACTTTCTATCTATCTGAATATGAACGAATGGGAGACACAAAGAAGGAATGAGGCGCTATCCCTATTTGATGAAGGTCTAGATAACATCACTGTCCCATCCGCCACAAGTATTGGTGGCAACACAGCGGAATTCTCTTTAAAGCAGAAATTATTTCAACTTGAAAAATTATCCAAAAGAGAAATAAACAAATGGTGGGAAATTACCTCATTAACTAATTATATAGAAGTTAATAGAGTGCCTAGAGGACTTAGAATCGCCATAATTCCAACCTATGAGAATCCGAATCCGGAACTATTGAAGGAATGGTTGTCATTTATGGCAAAAACGTGCAAAGGCATGTTGGAGATGCTGGTCAAGTACGCCAAAATTGATTTGGAGACTACAAGAAAAGAATTACTAGAACTCAGAAAAGATCTTGAAAAATCGAACACTGATAAAGCTGTTATTGATTTTCAAAAACAACTGGTTGACAAATTAAAGACCTATGAAGACACTATAAAAGCTAAGAAACAGAGAAAATTCCTACGTGACAAAAAAGATTATGCCGAAGGCCGTATCCTGACATATGCGAAACGTTTTGACTGGGCACAAAGGAATCTACACACTATTCAACGGCAAAGGCAACAAGAACTGGTATCAACGGGCTCCAGCTCAGAATTAAGTTCGGATACAGAAGCTCAAAGCATCCCTTTAGGAGCACGTCCCCTAACCTTCTTGCACGAGTTTCAAATTCTGAAACAGAGGAAGGATCAGGAAGAAAGACCACAAACCAAGAGAGGAAGGGGAAAAGGAAGAGGCGCCAAAAGAGGGAGAGGAGCAGGAACAAGAAAAGACTTCGAGTAAAGAACAGACGTGGAGGCAGAAACAAATCAATATCTTTACCATCTAATGTGGATGAGCAGACTAACAAATCAGTAATTAATCTGTCCTCGAGAAATATCACAGCGGAAGAAGTAGCATTATTACAATTAGGGCTTTCTTTCTGCCCCACAACGGACATAAATTTTGTCAACACACGGATTGACCTGTTCCTGTATATTCGTAAGCTAAAGCTTATGAAAATCTATAAAACAAACACCAAATCTAAAACACTGAGAATGGGCTGTACTTTAGGTGAAGAGGATTTCAATCTTAATATTGAAGATGCCAATCTCATTTTGAATATACATCAAATGGAGGAAGATGTAACGGACTTATCAGTGAAAGAAAAAAGCAAGATACTTATCAATGCGGGTTGCAGACCAGATGCCGCATACTGCACAGGCCTAAGACCAAAGTCTAAATGTAATCCTAATGTCCCACACGATAACATCGAAACTTTTAACCAAACTATGATTTGGGAAATCAACAAACTTAAGGAACAGAGGATAAAAAGAAAAGAAGATAACTTAACAATAACTCAAAGGAAGGCCCTAAGAGCTCTCTCGAATGACACCAGCATAATAATTAAACCCTCGGATAAGGGTGGCAACGTAGTCGTAATGGACATCGCCCAGTACAATCAGGAAGCGTTCAGACAATTAAACAATACCTCATGCTATGAGGAGATAAACTGGGGGACCTACAAAGCTTCAATTACTGATTACCATGTATTGCTAGAGGGCTGGCGGAGGGATGGACTATTGTCTACAGATGAATTTGCGTTTTTGAAAACTGAAAACCCACGTATTCCTTGCTTTTATCTATTACCCAAGGTCCACAAGCACCCCACTAGACCACCGGGAAGACCATTCGTATCATCCAATGGAGGATTATTGGAGAATACCGCAATCTTCCTAGATCTCTTTCTTGCACCACATGTCATCAAATTACGATCATACTGCAGGGACAGTACCGATTTTCTACGCAGAATACATGACATTACATGGGAAAGTAACTATCATATGATAGCACTAGATGTGTGTTCCCTCTACACATCTATAGATCAACAGAAGGGTGTGGAGGCCTGCATGTATTTTCTGAAACAAAGACATATATCATTATGGGAACACACCCAAATGTTGGAAAAGATGATGCTTTTCTGTTTGGAGAAAAATATGTAAATTTTTGGTAAAACATTGTTTCGCCAAAAGTCGGGTACAGCGATGGGAACATCTTTCGCGCCCAGTCTAGAGAATCTTTTCCTAGGGTGGTGGGAGGAATGTATTGTATGGGTAGACGAGAATGAGCAGTATGTACAACACATCCCAATCTGGATCAGGTATATAGATGACCTTTTCCTGATTTGGGATGGTTGTCTAGATTTGGCTAAAGAATTCATAAATAAATTGGGGGACAATAATCTGAATTTGTCATTTACACACTCCATAAGCACCTCACATTGTGAATTTCTGGATGTAGCCATCAACATAGAAAACAACCGGATAGTAACCACCCTTTTCTGTAAAGAAACCTCAGGGAACACCCTACTTCATGCAAATAGCAACCACCCTATACCACTCCGAAACAGTATTCCCTTTGGAGAGTTCCTTCGGGCTCGAAGGAACTGCAACACCGAAGGTGGTTTCTCCAAAGAAAAACGTACTATGGAAATGAGATTCGAACAAAGAGGCTATCTGCCTAAAGTGATCTCAACAGCAATTAAAAAAGTTGAGAATATTTCACGCAATGAGGCACTGTTCTCTTCGCAAAAGAAAAGGGAGAAAGAGAAAGGGACAGTTATACCTAGGCTGATTACCACTTATAACAGCAGATCGAACACTTTAAGGTACCTCATGAAGAAACACTGGGGATTACTTGAATCTGACCCCGTTATTGGTACGGAGATAGGTCCTGCTCCACTAATAACATATAAAAAATCCAAGTCCCTTAAAGATCAACTTGTGCACAGCTATCAGAACATTCCGGAGAATATCACATGGCTAGGAACTGCTAAGGGTTTTAAAAAATGCGGCTCGTGCAAGGCATGTGAGCACAGCAAAAATTGTGACAGTTATATCGTAGGAAAAAATAGAAAAATGATCAACAAATTTATAACCTGCACCCGTGACTATACCATCTATGTCCTGGAATACCCCTGCGGTATGAACTATGTGGGCAGCACGAAACTACAGCTTAAGACCCGCATTTTACAACACATGAGAGCCGTGACCAATATCGACCTCAACTACCCTGTAGCGAGGCATTATCAAGAGAAACATCAGAGTAATGCCAAATGGATTAAACTCTATGGCATTGATAGGATCTTACCTCTCCAAAGAGGGGGAGATCGCGAGAAACTTCTAAGAATTACTGAGTCCAAGTACATCATCGAACTCAACACTAAGATCCCTAATGGGATGAACTATGGTGAAGAACTGGCCACCCATATAGGGGTTTAGACTCTTCCACTGACGTGTTCTCCTTATGTTCATATTGTATTTTTACACCTTTTTCCTTTCTTTTAATACCGGTGTCAAGGGCATAATTATAATAATGACCAGTGATGGTATTATGCTGATATATTTTCTAAGATTTATTTTCTATCACTAGCTAGGCTTAGCAGAGTGATATGTTGCCCCAACCCTCCGGTGACATTTTAGTTTTATCTTATTTTCATTTCTCACTGGGTGTATTCATTCGAATAGATCAAATTTTTCACGGTTTTCACCACGAACAGCTGATGACCCCCGCCCCGTAATATCCCTCTTTTCTTGCTTAATACAGTGGTAGAAGAATTTTATCGCTGATATAAATTGTTTATTTATTTTGTTATCAGAATATATACCTTTTCATTATGAAATAATGCCTATATGATGTTGAGGCAATGGCCGATTGTATGAAACTGCTACATGAATAGAGTTTGGGTACATTACCCGGTGATGATTTAACTTAGCACAATGGTACTATTAACAGAGCGTAAAGATGTTAGAATGTGGGTACATTACCCAAGCACGTTTAGGACTCCCCTTTTCTGTCATTTCTGAAGGATATACATTAATAAGTTATGTCACATCCAGGAGATATTGCACTTTAGTATCGATAAATTGAACTGTGACTTGTATTATTTTCCTGTCCTTTTCTATTGGGGTATGTAAATTATTGCATATTCCGGTGATCATTAATAGTATTGGTTGACCATAAACAATATTTGCGATGTGACCGAACCTGAATTTGAATAATTGTGACTTATATAAGGGAATGTCAATGGAGTGGAGCATTTTCGTGTTGCAATGTGAGTACATTACTCCCTGCACTCTGGGTACCTTTATTGATATTCAATATGAATTTGTTTTATAATTAATGAGATATTGCATTGGAGTGGTCACAGGCAGTAATACAATTGTCTTTTCTTTTCCATAAAAAATTTCTAGTGGACTTGTAAATAATCATATCAACATTATTATTATTTGTAAGCTTCGATCATTATTATTGATTGTTCTATAGGCAATTGTATTGTTGATATCACAAAAACTTACACAAATGAAATGTTTGTCGGCGATAGTATTTCCTCACTGTTTATCAACTATGACCTGTATTTCTAAGGGAATTGGGGCACGGGTCACTAACTTGACAAAGGCTTCGCCGAAACGCGTAGCTCTGTTCGTTTAAAGCAATAAATAAACGTATTGTTTTGTCCTGGGTGTGCCGCTGGATTATTTGCTGGGAACTCTCAGACTTTATCCACACAAAGACGTAAAAAGCGGAGTTGCGACTGTGGCTGGCACCGGCGTCGATAGGAAGGAGAGCGGGGATTTCGCAACAATTTTTCTGGAAACGATATATATATATATATATATATATATATATAAGACTGCTGCGTTGGTAGGGATTTGGTACGGAGGATTTCCGGTACCAATCGCTCTGGGGACGGGAGCTTTTGACCGATACATTGATTACTCAGCACTAGCTGGTACATGAACTGCCGTGACTGTGTTCCATTTGGATTCATTACGTTGTGCAATGCACGGGGCTGCTATCATGAGCAATTGAGAACTTTTGCCTTAATAATGTGAACTGTTCGTAATACCAGGAATTACCTTGTGTCCCTGATGCATTCTGGTAGTTTGATGCTCTACGGTCATGTGACTATTATACACCTATGAGCCTCCTAATCTGTGACCAAGGTTAGATGTTTGGAAGCGGTTGAGCTGCATTGTCCTGGAATAAAGCGCTTTGTCTCCTGTGATGGGCCTCTGCTCTTTTGTTCATGTGGCATGATGTAACAGGCTTCTCCGTGCCTGCCAGAGGCTAAGGGGCGGGGACTCCTTCTTCGGAGGGGTTTTGTGTGAATAGATATATATATATATATGAGTTACATATATATATACAAATATTATTAAACTAATATTTTCAATATTTATTGTAATTAAAACAACTATTTTAAATGTAATAATATATATATATATATCCAATAACATAATAAAGTTTCAAAAAAAATACCAATTTAATTACAATTGAAAACTAAACAACATAAAAAATTATCAATTTACTAAAAAATAACTATCATTATTATTAATTATTAAACATATTTTGTATTGAAATATTATATTTTTACATACACAAAGATTTAATTTTAAATAAAGTGAACTAAACTATAAAATTCTATAAATAATACATATACTAGTGCCACCACAATTTATACACCAGCAGGAAAAATGTTTGACTCAGGAGAGTTTGACTTTACTACTCCCACTCCAGGCAGTGCACAGTAGGGAAAGGGTTGAATTGTGGAGTGGTAAAATTTACTATTTCTACTCCACTTAGTGCAACAGTAGGGAATCTGTCAGATTCTGGAGGGGTAAAAGGTACTATTCCCACTCCAGTCAGTGCAACAGTAGGGAAAGTGTTGGATTGTGAATGGGTAAAATATACTAATCCCACTCCAGTCGGTGCAACAGTAGGGAAAGTGTTGGATTGCGAAGGGGTAAAATGTATTATTACCACTCCAGTCTATGTAACAGTATAGAAGGTGTTGGATTGGGAAGAGTTAACATTTATTATTCCCCCCCAGTCTATGCAACAGAAGGGGAAGTGTTGGATTGCGCAGGTGTAAAATATACTATTCCCACTCGAGTCAGTGCAACAGTAGGGAAAGTGCTGAATTGCAGGAGGTTAAAATGTACTATTCCCACTCCAGTCAGTGCAACCCCTATACCCCTAAAACACCTACAACCTGTACCTAAAACTTAAAAAAAAGAACTATGATAAACACAATTAGCATAATTAATTACCCATTACTTAATATTAAATGAAAAATAAATTTTAATTCAGTAAAATTAATTTACTTTCCGCCCTATACACCTACAAAACTATTTACCTATATCTTGTAGTTGATCAATCTTCCTTCTGCTCAGCCAGTGTGTATGTTTACTGTAGAATATTGGGAATTCAGTGATGCACGGAATGTTGGGTGTCTGTGTGAGTGGGAATGACAGTTAGAGATGGGCTGAGCAGCAGGCAGGCTGCTCCTGGGGGGGTTTGCTGTTACATGGAACTAAGGGTTGACTACTGGCTAACCTACATCTACTTCACCTGTTTACTTGGACTACTTATCTGATGTACTTGTGTACCATCTCCATGTACGTGGACTGACTACAGATTAAAGGTACTTAAGAACTTTGGCTACCAGTGTCTAATTGTGTCACAGGGCACAACATTATTTTGGCGATCAGCGAGAGTTGGAGACTTTCCTACTTGCCTAGTGATCTCCACAATTGGTCAAGGAAGCGGAAGATGACATCTTTAAGCAGTCCAGAGGGTGAGAAGGAGCCACAAGTTTTACTAGCGCTGCAAAACCCACAACCCGTATCTTAAACGTAACATTAAAAAAAAGATATTATGCACTTAACATAAATATTTATAAATTAAGTAATTAATATTAATACAAAACAAAATATTAAGGAATTTACTTCCCACCCTATACCCCTACAAAACCCACAACCTGCACCTAAAATTTAACGTAAAACAAAATGTTTAGCATAATTAACTTCATTCATTATCAATAAATAATTCATATTAAATAAAAATAAATTTTGATTAATTATAATTAATTGACTTACCACCCTATACCCCTACAAAACCCACAATCCACAGTTAAAATGTAACATAAAAAAATGAATTACACAATTAACATAATTAATCATCAATAAAAAAAATCATATTTATTAAAATTCATCATTTATTAATTACAATTAATTTACCTCCCGCCCTATACCCCTACAAAACCCACAACCAACACCTAAAATGTAAACAATTAAACAATTAACATAATTAAATATAAATTCAATAATTAATTCTAATTAAAAATTCATTAATAATTAATTATTATCATTAAATTACTTTCCACCCTGTACCTCTATAAACCTCACAACCGATGCGGTACTAAAAATCCAAATTTCATAACTACTTAAAATGTAACAACTACATTAAGAAACATAAACAATAATTATACAAAACGTTTATTACATATACATTTAAAATATAAACAAAAATACAGAACAATTATCAAAAAACAATATTATGAACAACTATATTTTTGTAAACGATATTAATGATTTCGATATTTTCAAAATCGATATTATTTACCCTAAAATCTATATTCTTGACATAATATTCTGGAATGACAATATTTTGAATTCTATATTTTGTCTGAATACCCTTTGCCAAATAGAAACCCAATTTCTAACAAGGGAGTAAAAGCCTTCTCCTCGATAACATCTGAAAAGGGGGCAGTGTTTAACGTACGCCTTAAGAATTAATGGTATCAATGATAGAGATAGCACCACAGCTACTTGTCTAGGGAAACCTTTGCTCTAACACCCTACCCTCTCTATTTCCTCTTTAAAGAAGCTTGACATACTTGATTTAAGTGCAGTGAAAATGGTACAGAGGGAATAATCAACCTATATGCAAAGGCTAGCACTTGTCATAATGCATTTTGAGCATATTTTAAATTGAAAACAGCTAACACAATATAAAGTGAGACCAAAAAAGCAAATATACAGGGATCACATAAAGATCCGGGGAAAGCATTATGTGATTGGTAACGTCAGGGCATCTGGGAGGGAGCATGCAAAAAACATCCATTTTTCTTTAGAGTAGAGCTCAGTTACAATATGCTGTATATGTGGTATATCAAATTGTTCCCATAAACTTGTACGTAGGGATGTTGTCTTGTTGGAGTGTATGTTACTCCACGATAGTACTGAGTCTGCTCTCCTCAAGTCTACTGAAGAAATCAGGACTATATTGGATCAAGGAGGAAAAGCAGCCAAGATTATGTTGGACCTCTCCGCGGCCTTTGATACGGTCCATCATTTGTTACTGATGGACTGGCTGCAAGAGATTGAAGAAAACGGGTCAGCCTGGAAACTTATCAAGTCATTCCTAGCCGAAAGAGTACAGACCATTACTCTTGGAGACTTTACTGCCAAATCCTTTTCCCTTCCTTGTGGAGTCCCCCAGGGGTCATCCATAAGTCTGACGCTTTTCAATATTTATGTGAAACAACTGGCCCCCTTAATTGAATCCTTTGGGTTCTACCTTACTTCATATGCTGACGACACCCAGATTGTTGTGTCTCTGCTCCCAGGGGGACTACAGAAGAGAGCATCTGGGTTCCAGGACTGCATGACCGCGGTGGGCAGTTGGATGGCCCAAAACTACCTCAAATTAAACTCCAGCAAAACGGAGGGGGTTCTCTTTGGAAATGATCCAAACTTCTGGCCCCCTGCATGTTGGCCAGATTCACTTGGACCCCTCCCAATTCCTAGTGGGAAGGTAAAAAGTCTAACAATTTTAATTGACAACAAGCTTTCCTTTAAAGATCAAGTTAATGCCGTAGTCTCTGCTACATCGTACACACTGAAGTTGTGTAAAAAGATTTTGCCTCTATTACCTAAAGATAGCCAAAAAACTGTCATTACAGCCCTGGCCATGTCCAGATTGGACTATTGTAACAGCCTGTACTTAAACATCCAAGAGGGGCTTATGAAAAAACTCCAATTATTGCAGAATGCAGCCGCCAGACTGATCACTGGCATTCCAAAATACGCCTCAATCTCGGCTGAGATTAAAAGGCTGCATTGGCTACCCGTAAAAAAACGAATGCTGTTTAAGGCCATGTGCGTGGTCCATAACTCCCTTTATGGAAATGGACCCTCCCATTTGATAAAGCGCATTTGCTGGTGTATATATCCAGAAGAATGCTGCAATCATCAGAGGCAAAACTAGTCTCAGTTCCCATTGCAAAAAAAGATAACTGGGGGGACTAAGCTTTTTAGTGGGAGCGCCAAAGCTTGGAACACTCTCCCATTACATCTCAGAAGCACAACTAAACATCTGGATTTTAGGAAGGCCCTGAAAACATGGCTATTTACCCTTTAAAGACCAGTTGCACCTACCCAACTCAGGCCAAGGATGGACATCACATAATAGCGCCAGGACACCTTCGGGTAGCAGTCGCGCTCTATAAGTGCCAATAACATTAACATTATCTGGAGTAAGACACAATGCATATATGGCGACCTTGTTCCAAGTCCTATTTGTTCGGGAAAGAGATCCCAACCTGTTGAAGGGACATTTTCAGGATTTGTTTGCTTCTAGAGTTCTGGGTAGTTCTGCCATGTCTGGCAGGCGATGATAGGACTTAGGGCCCAATTAGTAATGGATCAGTAATCGTAATTTTGGCTGACAACTCATCTTTGACTGACAACTCGCATTATTGACTGAAATAGGGCTAATAGTGCATTCTTATACATCAACTCAAGAATAATCATTAGGACATTACGAAAATGGTTTGTATATACCGCGTCACCCATTTCATTCCATATTCCCTATGTCAAAACAATAAATCAGACAGTTCAAGTGCAGTCACACAACCCAGTATCAGTAATATAGTGGGGTGGAATCACTGCATCTTCTGAACAGGCCCCTTGTTACGGGGTCCTTTCAATGTATTCTTCCCAGTTAGTTCAGGTGTCATTCACATCATTTCCCCAGGTCTGTTCTACCACATCAGTCCGGGTCGGGAAGGTCGGAATGGGTGTTAAGACGCCATATTGAAATGTGTCTATTCGACTTCTGCATCTTGTCTCTTCCCAGCCTCTTTGCCCCATGTAAATTTCACCAGGATTTCTTGACAAAATGTGTACGGTTAAAATAAGTGCAAGGGTGCAGACATTCAACAAAACTTGGGATCATGATTCAGGTAGAAACAACTGTTTCTGCCAATTTAGGGGTTACCACAAAGGTCAGAAGAGCTCGTAAAAGTTAACGGCCCAAAGGAATGAAAAATGCAACTCTAAATTAGCTTCAAGATAAACCTGCGGTATCAGCTCTATCCCTCCATCCGTATTACTAACAACATTGAAACCGACCAAAACGAGTGGAAAACATCGCGTGAAGATGGGTAACACGTTGCCATATTCAAACACAACACACCGATTGGTTCCTCTACCTTTTAAATGGAAAGGAGTATAACAAACACTCTTCTACATCAGGCAGTGCAAGACTGTGTATCATCCACACCACATAATTCAAACAAATGGAGGCAGGGCTTTATCATAGAAAACAACTTGAATGCAATCTCGTGCACGGTGCAAATGATGGCTTCTGTGAATGTGCTGACTTCTTGCCAATCGTCGTAACAATGCTGCAAAATTCAAATCTAAATTAAGATGTGTGTAAAATATTTCACAATGTGTGAACAAACCCAAGTAGTGGGTGTTTGCTATTTGTGCTTGAAATGTGATATCAAGAAAAATATCTTGAAGTGAGTAAATCTGTTTGCAAAAACGTGCAGTCTATTTTGAGAAGCCATAGCTTGCTGCATATCGCCACTTTCATGCACTGATGCAGTAGCAGCCAGCATGACTCACGGGTTGGAGGCAGGCGGGGGAGTCGCATGGGAGGGGAGGGTCAATAATAAAAAATAAAAAAAATTAAACCTACCTTTCCGCAGGCTGGTTCCTGCGTCATCACTGCTCCTGCTCACATGCCTTGGACAGGAACAGGAAGTAGGCAGCCAGGCACCCTCCCATAAGCCAATCCCAACTCTCCAGTGGAGCGTTGCGATTGGTCGGGATGCCACCCAACCAGGGACTGTAGGGGATGGCATGTTCTCCATGCAGGCTACAATGCAAGGGCAGAGTGCGTATGACTGGTTTCGGTGGCCCGAGAGAGAGATGACAAAACAGTCTTTGCGCACTCAGGAGTGGGCAAACCACTCCTGCCTGAGCAGGGCAGCTCCCCCCGCCCACCTGCAATGCGCAAAGAAACATAAAATGATAATAACCAAAAGTTATTAACATTTTATGTTTTGGTTTTTTCGCAGTGAGAGAAAGCAGTGGGGCGAGACTCCTCCGCCCTAGTGGAGGAGCCACCCCTGCACCGATGTTAGTATAGAGGGCAATTCAGTTTGATTATTGTACTTCATCTTGGCTGGAGTAGGAATTGACAGCTGTCGGAGGACACGAAAAGCTGACATTTAAGTCTATATCTTCCATCCGGCTCACTGTACACTGATGGTTAGAAAATAGTTGGAAAGGCTTCTTTGAAGACGTCCGTTTTCACGTGTTTTTTTAATGTTGACAGATTTGGCCACTGGGGGGCTTATTTATGAGAGCCCTGCATTACTTTTCCACCACACAAAGTGATACATGCATGACTCAGGGCTCTCATAAAGATTTCTGAAGCCAAGCAAAGCCACCCTGTGTGTCTTTGAGCGGCCTCATAAATCATGAGTAAGGCAACGCAGTGCAAACCTATGCATCGCCTTACTCTGTGCCCAGGAGGCGTTCCATTGTCGTTGCGGTGGGTTTTCCCATGGAACACCCATGGAATTTGACGCTGCCCCATATTTAGAAAGCCATGTAAACCTCAGGAAGCGTCAAATCCGTAAGCCTCCTTAGGAGAGGCGTAACAAGGCAGAATATGTATCTTTCTCCTCGTTTTTTCTTCATTCCATGTGGCCTGCATTCTGCAGCACACATAGAAAGAGGAAAATGCCTCGTAGGATTGTTGTGGAGGAAGGTGGCCCTTCCTGCACAAAACAAATCCTGCCTGCAATGGAGGCACCCTTGCACCATGGTGCAAGAGTGCCTACGTTGGCACTAGGCTGCCAAAAGGGCACCAGCACAGACAGAAAGGACAGGAATGAACCATATTGCTTGTATACGGTGCATTCCTGCCCTTTCACTTTGATGTAGGGCCGCACAGCAAGGTGCCTTGCTGCAAAGTTCTAGGTGTTTCAGAGCTGAAATACTACAGTGCAAATTGAATTCAGACATTGGTGCTTTGCGATATGTGGGCTGTGTAATGGGTTTGCGATAATGGACAAGAGTACTCTTATGTGGAGAAAAGATTCTCGCTATGGTGGAACATTTTAGGTATACAGTGTGAGCAAGCTTGAACTTAACAGAAGCTCTCAGATGAGTCGTTTGTAAAACATTATTTATGTAATAATTAAAGCTATTCATTATGCTCTTCAAATCAAATCACAATAAGTTAGCACTTAATCATTTCTCATCCAAAGAACTATGAATAAACCTTCTGTGAAATGTCTTTTGTCATCCGACAGAGCACAATGTAAAAAATGTTATAGCGCATGTTAATTTGGCACAGAAATTGCAAGTAGACCTTTCTCTAGCCAGTGTGCAGCTTTCTGGGCAGGGGAGAATCTTTCCTGTTTTCCAGTGGCCAGGGAATGCTCCTTGGTGTAGGGACACATTCATGATCTTGAGGAAGGGAATGAAGGTCTAGCCCGGAGGGATTTCACAATACACAATTGCAAAATGTCATTTTCGTACGTGATCACCTTTAGGAAGCTGAGGATGGTGGTAAGTTCGGCATGCTGGACCAGATGGAAGAGTGCCCATATGGTGGTGCGATGATGGCGCTTTGGGTGGCTAGAGATTTCTATTTGGAGTTGTCTCTAGGGGTTCTGACTATTTTCTTTGTGAAGAAGTGGTTGATGATGTTGCACTAGTCTTCTGGGTGTGGGATAGGTGGATCTAGGAGTGGACATGGTCAATGTTTCACATCCTTGAACAGTGTTTGGTTTCTGATGGTTGCTTCATTTGATGAACAGCAAACAGAATTTAGAGTGGTTAGAAGCAGAGCAGACCTGCTCTCTGAAAGAAATGTTTCTCTGGCAGTGAAAACACCTTTTCTGACAAATATGCAGATTTGGCTGAGGTATTCTTTGTAGAGTCAGAATTCATGGCTACAAGATCAGTCCTTTCAGATTTGACTTTGGCCACACCTAACTAGGTTTGCTGAGCACTTCACAAACATGATTGTACTTGACCAAGACATAAGGGGGAATGAAGTGCACAAATGGTATATATTTAATCATAATAAGCAGTAAACAAAAATTGGCAAGACTTTTTGGGATTCAGTGACTAACTTACAAACAACTATGGATACTTCCCCTCATATTTTTTCTTATAGTGGTTTAAGGACATTAATCAAGGAGAATTAAAATAAAGTCACATTGGGGCTTGGGTAACCTCTCCTTTTAATGAAAATTAAGGCATCATCACACATTCTATCAGGTACTAATAAAAACACAAACACCTTTTGTTGGACCTGGCCCCTTTTGTAGGGTTATCCCAGAACTTTTTGCCTTCCTACTGTATTTTTTCTGACCTGTTATTGTTGGTTTGATGACTCTGGGCACTTTACCACTGCTGACCAGTGCATTTTACCAATGCTGACCAGTGCTAAAGTGCAATTGCTCTCTCCTGTAAACTTGGTAAAATTGGTCAACACGTGTTTGGCATATTTAATTTACCTGTAAGTCCCTTGTACAGGGGTATTCCCATATACCCAGGGCCTGTAAATTAAATGCTACTAGTGGGCCTGCAGCGCTGCTTGTGCCACCCACCAAAATAGCCTTTCAAAACTGTCTCAGGCCTCTGCAGGGCCTGCATGCACAGATTAGTGCCACAGTGATGTGGCATTTCATGTGTTTACCAAGTCTGAAAACTACCATTTCACTATGTATAGGTCACCCCTAAGGTAGGCCCTAGGTAGCCCTATGGGCAGGGTGCTGTGTAGGTAAAAGGTAGGGCATGTGCCTTTGTTGTGTGGCATGTCCTGGTAGTGACAAACAGCCTATTTGGTTTCTCACTGCTTTGAGGCGGCTCCTCTGAGAGGTTTGCTTTGGGAATTCCCTAATAGGTGTTTCTGCGGTAATTTCTGATATGAAAGGGATGGCGAGGCCATGTTTGGTATGTTTGGGATAGTAGTGATAAATCCTGCTTATTGGTGAAAGCAGATTTGTTATTACTATTTTCGAAATACAATTTTTAGAAGTGGGCATTTCTGTGTGCTTATGCCTCTTTGTGCCCTGCCTGGGTGTGTATTCACCGTCTGGTTTAGACTGACAGGAGCTGGGGATGTGCATTTACTCTAGACAGTCACAAGGGGGGTTGAGGTGTGTCCTGCTTTTTCTGGGTGACTCATAGTTGGGCTGAATAGGCCTGGTCTGCATTTAGAGTGGTGGGAGGAGTTGTCGCCTGCACCTGAATATGACTGTGCCCGCCTTTCATAAGGCTGTCTACGCCCCCCTGTAGTGTGCCTGGAGCCAGGGATGGGGATTAAATGGGGGTGTTGTGCACTTGTTTGTAGTGCCCCCAGAACAAAGAGTATGGGAGTATAAATACAGGGGCTGGGACCCCATGATGGAGAAACTGCGTGGACTTGTAACCAGACGCTGCTGGCTCTACAGACTGCACCTGGTCAGAAGGAACTGCGATGCTCGCAGGAGGAACTGCCGTTGAACTCCCTTGCTTGTGCTGACCTGTAGTCTGTGAGGCTATGAGAAGGACTGCCACTTTGTTTCCAAGGACCCTGATGAGCTAGTCTGCCTGCTGGCATGTGCCTTGTGCTCCCCGTGTTCTCCAAGGAGTCCCTGTTAGGCTATTGTCCCTGCAATCAGTGCGTGGAGAGCACTTTATTCTGGAGACTTGTTATCCCTGCAACTGGGCATGTTGAGAAAGTGTGCCGCATCCAAAGGTTAATGCGTGGTGATAGCTTTATTTCGACTATGGCTGGTCAGCCAGAGGACATTGCATGGTGAACCTCATCTGTGGGGTGGGCATTGAATCAAGCTCCATGAGAAGTGCATGTGGAGCACTTTCAGCAAACAAATCCATGCCAATCTGAGGCACCACTCGTTAGTTTGTGTCCTTGCCACCTGTAGTCCCAGGGTGGTGAGCAGTGGTGTCCTTGCCACCTGTAGTCCCAGCGTGATGAGCAGTGGGTGGTGTAGCCGAGGATGGCCCTCCCCCTCTAGAAGAAGCCTGCCTGTTGAGTAGCTGCAGCGCCCTCAACAATGGAAAGGAAACCCCGGGCTGGAGTTCCCACGTTGCCTAGCAATGCCAACGTCACTGCGGGCGGGGCCCAACCGTTGTGGAAGACCGTGGTGAATAGAGCAGAGCCAACGGAGACTCGCTCCCTGTCACGCCACCAAAGGGAGGCTTCGTCCAGTTCCACAGCACAGAAGAAACCTGTGCAGCTCAAGGTTGGTTGGTGGGTGACCTGCCGCATTTGTCGTCCCGGCCTCAGGAGGCCAGTGCGGAGTCACCGACTCTCACCACAGTTATTCAGCAGATGCACTGTGTGTCAATGGGAAGCTGCCTGAGGTGATTTTCTCATGCGGGGGACCGAGGTAGTGCTCCTCGTTGACTTGGGAAGTGTGTGCACCCTTCCCCTCCACTTGTGACCTATCTTTTGGGGGGGCACTTGTTCTTTAGTGGCCATTGTTGGGCGAGCCTGTGATGGGGTCCCCGCTCAGGAACTGGTCACAGGTAGGGTAGACAGCCTAGTTCGCTGTATCTATCCTAGTAGGAGCGCAGCTGCTTCTGCACTCAACTGGGGCTAAATAAATTACTGTAATTTCTGAGGTTGGGGTTTTACAATACATGTCCTAATGACATGAGACCTGCCATTATGATGCTGGCCCAATATCTCCATGGTGATGTTTTAGGGAGTTATGTTTTACGGTGATATTGAGATTCATGTATCTGTGCATCACCCAACGGCTTCATATTATCCCTTGAGGTTGAGATGAGAGTTGTGTTTCCTTACATGGCCAGGACTGGCATAGTATGCCCAGAAGCCATTATTTAGGTATGACCCAACCTGTATTTTAAGCCCGGATGTTATTATTTATGTCGTTTTACCTTGCATTTGTCAGGCTAACAAGCATTATTCCGGAATTCAATTTATATGTTTGATGGTGGTTTTATAATGTGTGCAATCTATAAGTATTCACTCTATTGTACTACCTATGCTGTTATGACCATCGCCTAGTGGCATAGTGATTTTATGATCTATGATCTGATGCCATGACAATCGCCTGGTTGGCGAAGCGATTTTTGTGATTGTGGTCTAATGTATTTTATGTGTAATACAAAGGATATTTTCATATATAACCTTTATTGCAGTCTCTTTTGTGGTGTGCTTAGTGTGTCATTGGTGTGTGTGTGTGTGTGTCTTGCGCAAACGCTTTACACTAGATACCAAGGGGGTGATCAGCGGTTATCTTGTATGTGTAACTCCCTTACCCTGACTAGAGTGGTGGGTTCTGCCTGGCTGAGGTGCATACCCAAGCCAACCAGAAACCTTTTCACCATGCACTGAGCTACCTCACAACAATTGGAACATTCCAGCTGAAACTTACACAGTCGCTTCTGGAGTTGGTTAATTTTTTATTCAGATATTTTACTGCTTTTGGTACAGTCAACCTGCAGAAAACACACTGATCTCTGAAGCAGAGATCCAAATGTTTCCTACCATTGCTCTCAGTACTTGAATATTTCAGTGAAGTGCACTAAACTCAGAGGGAGAGGAACATGGCTGATTCATAACTATGTGGTGCAGTCTGTGAGAGTAGTACTACAACCAAAGGGCCAGATTCACAAAGATTACTGAATAAGCCAGGAGTACTATTTTTATGCTTTGTTTGACACATCTAGCCTATCATAACTTTTTCGAAAACAGTACTCTACATGCTGAGACCTGCAGTTTTGTTTTCACTATAATAAGAATAGACAAAAAAAATGGGTACAGCTGTTGGCTAAAAGCCAAGGATTGTCTGATATTGTCACGTTTGGAAAGGAGTCATTATGAATACATTATTATCAGGAGGGAAATTTCCCTCCCAGGGTAATAGATGCGTGCCCCTACCCTGAGTGCTACAGTTGCGGTGAGTATCTGAATCCTTGGTAACAATTTATTGGTCAGGGGTTAAGACAGATCATGCGTGAAGGCCATGACCTAGGCCTTTCTCATGGACTGCAGAGATGCCAAAGACCAGGAGGGGAACTAAAGCATTTCCTTCAGGTGGTGGAAGACTACTGCCTTCACCAAAGGTTAAGCAGAGTGGTGGTGGCAACATACCGTGTTTCAGTACAGTGAAAAGGGTCTCAGGCCGACTCATACAAAGTTTAGATGTTGTGGGCTTAACTTGGCCTTGGGCTGCATTGGATTGTATGCTAAGCGAGTCAGCGTGTGTGATTGCAAGGTTGCGCTGCAGTTTCCATGTATCTGTGAAGTGATGCAGTACAGTAGAGTCATATCGCATGATTGCGTGTGTGCACTGGGAGGTATGTGTGCCTATAAAATGGTACTGTACATGGGAGTCAGCGCTCAGTTGTGTGCGTATGCTTGGAAAGGGTAAAATACACAAAGGAGTCAGGATTCCATTTTAAGAGACCCAAGTCTTCCTGGAGGAGCATGTGGAGGTAGAGTAGCCCCCAGATACATTTGTGGATTGCTGTATACCTTTGAACTGTGTGAGACACACATTGGAAGAAGGAAGAGCCAGGAGGAAGGAAGAGTGACGCCCTTCAGTACGCTTCAAAAGGGGCTCTTTGATTTTAAAAAATGGTCACTGATCAAAAAGGCCTGGGTATATCTCAGGAAGGAGATAGGGCTGATAAGGGAATCATAAACAATAGTGCTGGGGGCCTTTTGTACCCCTTTCATACACATATCACTGAGGCTGACATCTAGGTATGATCCTTTAGTCACTCCCATGGCCTGAGTATGAAGCTATCAGATATGGAGACGCCCCTGCTGTGAAAGACTGCTCCCTGGAGGAAGAGTGATGGAGCGTGGATATTATCTGATGTCTACCTTTATCAATTCTCACCTGTAAAAGATCATTATGACAACTATTCATTGATGAAGACATGTTAACCTACTAAGTAGAAAAAGAAAAACATGAGTACACATACTGCATTGTAAGTGCATACAGAAGGTTCTAAAATGATGACATGAAAATGTAAACCAAATAAAAAACACAATGAGAAATATATATGAATGTACTTACATGTTGGTATTGGTAACATAAAGAGTTTTGAGATAATAACATTAAAAATGTGTATCGTAACTGAAATATATACACACATAATGATGTTCTTGAAATACAAAATTGCTTATATTTAGAGAAATTTTACATAGTGCAAATCTGAGCGCCTGTAGCATTTATACAATAACACATGTTTTGAGAGTGACACGTGAATAATTTGCTTTGAAAATGATAACGTACAAATAATGCTAATACAATTTTTGGGTTGTGTTTAATTTTGCTATGTAGTACCTGAAAGAAGCTATAACTGCTATAATGGAGAGAATCAAAAATTCATTCATGAAAATGTATGATTTATAATGAAGGTAAACGGTAGTGATTCAGCAAACTTTGATGCAGGCCTCAAATGCTCCTCTGTCCCCGCGTTAATGTAAAACCATGTCAGACGGTCATCTAAGCCCTATGAGAACTTTCTGTGAAGTTTCATTTCTGTATTACCTAACAACGGACTCACTTCTCGCTAAGAAGCGTATTCGATAGAAATGTAACTGTAGTGTTGCAAACCCATGGAAAAGCGCCTGGGAACGGAGGGACTGTGAGCAAAGTAATGTTCCACCCACTTCCGTGGAAAGGATGAAATGGGAATACAATTGAACTTAATGAATCTTAATTAAATTTGCAAAAGGATTACTTAATTCTTACGGATTTGTGTGATTCACTGATCACTCCACAACAACCCACTATGAGTGACCAATGACAACTGATGGAATAGATACCTTAAGGGGTGTAAACCTGAAACATTTGGGGGTGTAATTTTTCCAATCGGAGGAGGAGTCGGGGGCTGGCTGTCATTTTCCTTTCCTCCCTGGCATGTTGTCAGAAAGACTTTTGACCCCTGTTGTCTTTTCCATGCTCATTTCTATCCATACTGGGTGGAATAGACTTTAATGAACTGAACTATATCCAACTTCAAACTTGAATCCTGTACTTTGCCAGCTGATAAAGTTGCGCAGGATAAAAAAATACTTTCGGCTGGGAGGTTATCTGACTGTGGCACTTGCTGTTGCTGTTCAGACTTGACCAGATCTCTTTGAGGATGAACTTGAAGTGATCAGCATTGCTTTGTTATGTATGACTAACAACTGAACCTCAAAATCTATCCTGTTTTCTCTTCACTGAGGATTTTCCAGTTGTCTAATAATACTCTGTTTTATGTTGTTAGGCAACTTGCAATAATACACTGTCATTAAATCTGATTTGAAATGCATTTCTTTGACTTGTCTATCCAATATGAGGCATTAGATACATGTTTCCTTTAAATTATCTTTATCGGTTCTGTCTCCTTCTTTTGGTCATTTTTCTTGAGTCAAGGCGTTTATATCTGTAGATGTGAAATGTTTTGAATTGTTCACGTTTCCAAGTATTCTAGTCCCTGGCAGTTCAACAAAAAGATCCATCGGAGGACCAGGGTTTGTATAAGTCTAAGGAATTATTGAGACTATTAAGAGTCTGAGGGTTGTTCATGAAATGGGCCTAGTAAGATAAGATTGTTATAAGGGTAAAGGAACATTTGTTACGCATTGTGCTGCATCAAGAGCAATACAGAGAAATGGTCACTTCAAAGCGGGAAAACCCCAGAACATGAACTTCAAATGCAGAGACACGAAATCACATTTGTGTTTGCTAAAGTATTATGAAAATGGGAGCTTCAGACTTCCAAATTGTCAAACAGCGTGCAGAAGCTCAGTATGAATTCTGCCGGTTGTGACCAAGACTGGGTACAGAGAGTGTGGAAGCCTACCATTCTGGGTGAGGGTACATTACCGAGGAGAAACAAGAACACTCCCCTGGAGCACCAACCTTTGCCTGACCTTAGAGCAGAAGGCCTGTGAGGTGAAGGAGATTCCCGAAATGGAACAATGTCCAGAGTGTAAGATTCCGGTTCCTCGGGCTGTCCACCCTTGTGTATTGTTCCTGACCCTCATTTGCCAGGTAGGAGTCACAGTGAATCTTAAAGGCCACCACCCTGGTGCTCCGCTATGGTGAAGATAGAGCTATCGCCATGTGCAATGTTGTGACCCAAAAAGGGACGTTGCCTTAAGTGCATGGCTTGTGATCCTGATATGCCAGGTGGCAGCCATGGAGAAAGCCAAAGACCTTTTACTGAGAACAGCGTGTACTGTTAACACAGAGCTATTACCTTATAATTGGTGCTTGAGTAATAACCCCAGATATGCCATCGGAGACAGACAGTACTAACCACAATAATGGAGTAGCGCCACTGAGATACAGACCCGGTGCAAGCTGTGAAGAGAGCCAGCACCAGCCGAAGGGCACCATGACCCAGGACCATGGAATACTTCTTGGCTTTACTTCTCATCTCCAGCAGGAGTGGCAAAGACTGGACCTTGAGTCCCAGAGCCTTTGCGGGGGGAATCTGCTCTGGTGGAAGCACTGAAGACACTCGGATACTTCTGACTTTGAATAGCCATTTAGGGACCTCTAAGACTTGAATTCTCTCGGTGGGGCCTAACCAAGATGTTGCTACAAATAAATGGGGAATAACCCCAGTCAGTAGTTGGAAGAGCGGGACTCTGGTGCTCGTGTCATCAATGCTAGAATACAGACCTTATGAAAAGTAGTTATTATTTAGTGTGTATCATACCAAAAAGCCTCAACCGCCACGATTGGGTCCAGAGTTCCTGTTTGCTCTGTTGCCCTCTGAAAGGGGTTCTGACGGTTATATTAAAAGTTCACATGAAACAAATTCACTCTAGTGGCTAAAATGTGCTACAGGTTCATTTATCAAATAAATTTTAAAAAATATCAATGCTAAAGTACAGAAAATAAAAGTTAATGCTTGTCTCATATTGTCAGCTTATGGGGTGTTCAACAGCAGGCAAAAAGGCAATTGTCTATGAATTAGATGATAAAAATAAACATTTACTGAACTCTTCAGCATGGCAAAAGCTTGGCACTGCCGGCCTCACACAGACCAGCTTATGAACTGTGTGGTGAAGATACTTATAGCAAATGGTGTTTATGCCTAGAGCCTTAACCTGAATTCATCCACTCAACAGCCTGGACTGCTTAGCTAGGCCTGCTTGCCTGAACACAGAAAACCTTCTTTGTTCAAGGTATCCAAACCCCCCTGGGCAATGAATAATTTATTGGGAGATGTAGGTGGCCCACAAGGATTCAGAATGACTTTGAGTAACCAACCAGAAGGGACAATTTCAACCACTCACATTAGCGCAATGTGGCAGGACCATATTGATTGGCTGTTGGCAGAAAGTCAGAGCAGTGCACATACAAACTGCTTGTGATCCACACGGGCAAGACATTTTGCAGTAATCCATTGATCAGTGTGAAATGACCACTGTATTGGCTCACTTTTTTTCTTTTCTTCTTTTTAAACCTTTTTATTGAGTTTACCGTAGAGGACAAAACATCAAAGGCTTCAAGCAAGCCTTACAACGCAGTATAGCATTAAAGTATATAGATTAGTTTTGGTAAATACTGCTTAGCACATTCAAAGGTGCGACTCAACATTTATAGAAGCATTATTACATGTGTCTTAATATCATCCTTTGTTTTTCATTCCAAAATCCTTGACCTCATGTAGCAGTCTCTTCCCCGTCCTTCCGCTCCTGTGCATTAATCAAAGGCTCTGCTTCCTGTGTCCACACATAATCCTGAGCATTTCCTCCTCTGTCCCCACCTGCAGCAGAGTGTTGAAGTAAATATGTGCGTAGGGTTCTCCCAGATCTCTTTTGGCCGGGACGCGGGCGGCATTAGCTCCGCTAACATGGCCAATTGCTCCTGACAGAATGTAAGGTTGTTCAGCCACGCCTTAAATTTAGGGGCCCGCCCTCTTCCCCATCTACAAGCCACCTGGCATTTGGCCATTAGCAGACCCAGCAAGGCATATATCCTGATTGATGGATCAAGATCTTTTGTGAACCCTAATATCGCTGTGAGTGGAGTGTTTGGAATGGGAGATTCAGTCATCCGGCTCAAAGCCTCAAGGACCAACTGCCAAGACCTCTGAATGGAGGTGCATTCCCATGACAGATGTAGAAATTCGGCTCCTGCCTCTCCGCATCTGTCACAATTATCGTTTTGTCTTAACTGAAAGCGATGTAGTGTCGCTCGAGTGTAATATAGTTGATGCAAATATTTAAAATGTATGATGCGGAGTCTGCTACTTGCAGAGATCTGTCCAGTCTACTGACAGCAGTATGTCCATTCTTCGTCACAGAGGGTGTTACCCAGCTGCTCCTCCCAATAAAAGCGTGATGTGTGATTTACCGTTGGGCTGTAAATCTGTGTGGCTCGATATAGCATAGAGACCACATGTGTGGGTGCATCCTTTTGAAGTAGGGTATGGAATGGGGCCAAGGTTGAGGGTTCAGCGGGAAAGTCGGGGGTAGCAGCCCTAACGTCTTGGCGTAGCCTGACATATAAAAAAACCTCCATTGGATTAGGCTGTTGGTCCCTAAAAAACGTTTCACAGGTGTGAAATGTCCCTTTTTTGTATAGGTATACCCAAGTCAGCACGTCCACTTTACGGAGCAGTTGCCGACAACTCACTTCCTGTGTGACCGGAAGGTCTAAGTGGCCCTGCAGCATCAGCAAGGGTGAGTATATCGTAGCTATTTGCAAGCATTTAGCGATGTCCCGCCATGCTCTGTTTGTGCACTCAACAGTCGTCTGGTCCCTGTCCCTGAGGATAACGGGCGAGCTCAGATTGGCGGAGTAGGGCACTGGTGTCATGTACCCATGCTCCACAGCTTAGTGCGGCATGTATGGTGGTGGCTGTATCCAGTACGCAGCGAAATGGGCCTGAGCGCACCAGAAATACAGCTCCATATCCAGCACCTCAAACACCCCCTTCGCAAATGGCTGGGTCAACACCTCCCATTTTAATCTAGTCTGTCTCCCGCCCCATGTTAATGTATTGGCTTACTTTTTTTTACCTCACTGTATGTGGATCATGTGAAAATGACAGATTTGTGCTGTGCTTTGCTTCTTTTTACAGCGTACTAGAAACAAGCATTTGCAATGCAATAGGTCTCGCATTTACGTGAGTTTAAGCTATTGGCATTGTAAATGACAATGTGTTTTATTTATGTTTCAAAACCAAAAACATAAATAAAAGGCATTGTCATTTACAATGCCAATAGCTCAAACTCGCGTAAATGCGAGACCTATTGCATTGCAAATGCTTGTTTTAATTTTCGTTCATTTTTTTGGTGTCATTTTTCCCCTAAATGAGAGGCACGAGCAATCCAGTGCAAACGTATCATTGCAAGGAGAGATCTGTGCAGACATCCAGCATGATCCACTGATGGAGATGACAGAAAGCATTGTAAACAGCATCGATGCTGCCCCTCCCCGCCTCCCCGAACACATGCTCATCCACTTCCCCGCCCTTTCCCCTGCCCCCCAACTGCAGAGACGTAAGTGTACCCTGTGTGTCCGCCATCTCGTGTGGGCTCATAGCACACAGTCTCTGGTCCACGGGCGTCATGCCCCTCGTCAGTGGCACGTCTGCCTCACCCGGCGGGACCCAACTCTGTGCGTGTCAGTGGAAATGCCGCCGACCGCGGCCCCCGCAGGGGGCCACTAGAGCGGTCGGCGCCCTAGTATCGCCTGGGTACCAGTCACCCCTCCCTGCCCTCCCCCCCCTTCAGGGGGCGGGGACGGCGGCCGGGGTCTCCCTTCTCTCTCTCCTGCCCGGAAGTGACGCGAAGGGTGACACTTCCGGGCCTCCTTTGGCGAGGGGGGAGGCTATATAGCCTTCCCTAACCATGCTGGCGACCTCTTGTTCGCCTCGCACGCCGCATCCCTTCCTACCACTTACCCGGCATGGTGGTACAGGTGGGGGTGAGAATGTTTTAATGTTTTAATTTTTCGTTGCAGGCGGAGTAACAGGGCGATCTGGAAGCAGGCCGGTACCAAGGGTACCTCTGCGTGGCACCATAGGGGGTGCCAGAGCCAAATCCGAGGAGCCTCATGGGAGGGTCCTGGAAGCCGTGTCGGCGCCCCGCTAGCCCTTCAGGCGGTTGTGGGCCTGAACAACCAGGGGTTTGCTATGTGACGCTCCGCCCCGTGAAGGGGCGTGAGTAGAAGTTACCAACGGTCACGTGATCCTGTAAGAGAATCACTTGGACGGCAGCAAAGGCGGGGTTAGCCCCAGTGCTGCCCGGCTCATCAGGCGGGCAGGCGGCCCAGTTGGTTGCCTGCCCTTGGATCGCCCGTAAGATAACCCACCTATTACATAATGGCGTATCCAATAAACCTGAAGCAATTTCTACCCAACCAAACAGTCTGTGGGTGTGTTATTTTGGGTATGTATTCTTGTGGAGGGGGGACTGAGGGGTGCCAATGGCGATACTAAGATCCTGTGCCATCCATCACTGGAAGAGAGCTGGGCTAGTGGCTCCCCTCCTTAAATACTTCTCCAATGGTTGCCGCTTGGGGTCAAAGGCCATGTGGGACCCTTGGATTCTGCTGGTTAATTGTTGCACTTACAGGATGTTTACAGTCTCTGGGGCTCTGTATCTGCGGGGTCCAATCCGGTTTCTTCCAGTTATGGGCTATGGTGAGTTTTGCTGCACCAGGGCATTGGACACAGAGATACCATTCGCCACTGAACATCCGGGATTTATGGTCCTCTGGCATCACCAGAATCGGGAGTGCAAGGACCCCCAGAGCAATGTAAACACCTCCTCCCAGAAGGACTAGATTACAGAGCACCCCCACCATATGTGAAGCGTGTCACCTAGCGCACCGAAGCCTCTCCAGCAAGTAGGCGAAGCGTCAAGATACATTTGATGTAGTCTATGGGAAGTGTAGTGCCAACCAACCATTCTGCATAATGTAGCTCCTTCCCCAGAGACGAGATCGCTAAGCGCTGTATGTCTCTGTGCAGTTTACCTCATCTATTAAGCTGAATGTGTAGGCCCAGGGCTTCCTCCCATTCCCAGTTATGTCCCCACAAGGGCGGAGTATTGTGTGCCAGTAGCGGTCAGTATAGCACTTCGATGGTGCCTCGAGTGCCTAGTAATTTCAAAAGCTATAGTTCAAAAGGCGTGTTTGCCCAGGTGGCTCCTCCAGTAATATAGACATGAGTCACCCAGTGTCCTATCTGGGCATACCATAGTCACTCAGTTTCAGAGACCCCATATGTATCTTTGCACTGCTGAAAGGATCTCGGCGCCCGACCCTCATACATATCTGAACCATCGTGCACCCACTCCCCCCCTCCCACTAGCTATGGGAGGGGTGGCTGTCCAATGCGGATGTGAATGAGGGATTATAATGGATTGGGGTGTATGGAGAGGGATGAGTCACCAGCCCGGGCGTGCTCACACATTGGTCCCAAGTCTTCATTCTTGTGCATACTGGTGTGCTAATGAACAAGTTACTTACCTTCGGTAACGCTTTTTCTGGTGGATACAGTATCTGCCTGTGGATTCCTCACCTTGTGAATATCCCCTGCGCCAGCATTCCACGGAACTTTTCTTCCCCAGCATTCCACGTCGACGTGGGCGACGTCATAATACGCCGGCTCCGCTCGCGACTCCGATCGACGTCACCGGAGCCATAAGAAGCCCACGTCGGCGTGATGACGTCAGTTCCACCCATTTTTTCCCCGTGCCTTCGAGGCGAACAGGTGGACTAACAACAGACTCAAAGTATACACAGTATACAATACACCAACACATATGCATAGCATATAAAGGAAAAGAATGCTAAACAAACAAGCATTTCCTACAATTGCACAACAAAGCATAAAAACATATCAACAAGACCTATCTCATGGTATACCAAGGTGGACAACGGGGAGGCGGGTGGGTCAGTGAGGAATCCACAGGCAGATACTGTATCCACCAGAAAAAGCGTTACCGAAGGTAAGTAACTTGTTCTTCTGATGGATACATCTGCCAGTGGATTCCTCACCTTGTGAATAGATTCCCACAGCAGTCCCCACTCCCGGAGGAGGGTGTCCACCTTCCTATACCAGAAAGTCTTGCAACACAGAGCGTGCGAAGTGGCCCTCCCTCCTCATCTCTGAGTCCAAGCAATAATGCTTTGC
Source organism: Triturus cristatus (assembly GCF_964204655.1). Taxonomy (NCBI): domain Eukaryota; kingdom Metazoa; phylum Chordata; class Amphibia; order Caudata; family Salamandridae; genus Triturus; species Triturus cristatus. Next base: position 395,087,868 of record NC_140588.1, on the reverse strand, counting down.
GAAGGTATGGAGGGAGGCCCAAGTCGCGGCCTTACAAATATCAGCCACAGGAACACCCCGGGCCAAAGCAGATGTAGAGGCTTTAGCTCTAGTAGAGTGAGCACGAATACCCTCAGGAGGAGTCTTACCAGCCAGGGCGTAGCAGATCTTGATGGTCAGTATAATCCATCTTGACAGCGTGCGCTTGTGCACCGCTCTACCTTTAGAACGACCAACGTAGCCAATAAAGAGCTGGTCATCAAGGCGAAAGTCCTTGGTCCTGTCCAGATAAAAACTCATAGCCCTCCTTGGGTCAAGGCGATGGAGTCTTTCCTCCTCCTTGGAGGGATGAGGGGGTGGATAGAAAACAGGGAGGGTAATAGACTGCCCCAAATGGAAAGGAGTAACAACCTTTGGCAGGAAAGCAGCCCTGGTCCTGAGAACCATCCTTTCAGCATGTAAGGTAAGAAAAGGAGGTTTGGAACTAAGAGCTTGAAGCTCACTCACCCTCCTTGCCGAGGTTATGGCTACAAGAAAAACCACCTTAAACGATAACAGCCTCAAAGGACAAGTATGAAGAGGCTCAAAAGGGGACCCCATTAGGAAGGTTAAAACAAGATTAAGGTCCCACTGAGGCATTACAAATGGAGTGGGAGGAAACATGTTTGTAAGGCCCTTGATGAACCTCAGAACAACCGGAGATTTAAATAGTGAAGGTTGATCTGGGAGGCACAGAAATGCCGATAAGGCCGAAAGATAGCCCTTGACCGTGGCCACAGCACAGCCCTGCTGAGCCAGGGAAAGAGCAAACTGGAGCACATCAGAGAGATGGGCTTTTAAAGGGTCAATGGATCTCTCTCCACACCACTTTACAAACTTAGACCACCTGTAGGAGTAAACGGACTTGGTGGAGTGTCGCCTGGCCGATAAAATAACGTCCACCACATCAGGAGGGAGAGAGAATGAACTCAGGTTGCCCCGTTCAATCTCCAGGCATGAAGGTGTAAGCTCTGGAGGTGGGGGTGTAGAACCTGCCCCTCCGACTGCGAGAGGAGGTCTGCCCTCAGAGGGAGATGGAGCGGAGGGCACGAGGAGAGGTGGAGAAGATCTGTGTACCACACCCTTCTTGGCCAATCCGGGGCGACCAAAATAACTTGGGCCCGGTCTTGGCGAATCTTCCTCAGAACCCGAGGAATCAAGGGTATGGGAGGAAACGCGTAAAGGAGTTGTGAGCCCCAACTCAACTGAAACGCGTCCCCCAACGCCCCCTGCACCGGATACTGGAGACTGCAGAATGACGGGCAGTGCGCGTTTTCGCGGGTGGCAAACAGGTCCACCCAAGGCATCCCCCACGTCCGAAAGACGTGATGAACTACCTCCGGATGGAGCCTCCACTCGTGGTCGGCGGAGAACTGCCGACTGAGACTGTCCGCACGTACGTTCAGCACCCCGGCCAGATGATTTGCCATCAGACAAATCTGATGGCCCTGAGCCCAGGACCATAGACGCAGGGCCTCTCTGCAGAGACAAAGAGACCCCACTCCTCCCTGTTTGTTTATATACCACATCGCGGTAGTGTTGTCCGTCAGGACTTGAACAGACTGACCGCGAAGGGAAGGGAGGAAGGCCTTGAGCGCCAAACGAATCGCCCGCAATTCCAGAAGGTTGATATGAAACAACCTTTCCTCTGGAGACCAAAGACCCTTGATCTCCAGATCCCCCAGATGAGCACCCCACCCTAGGGTGGATGCATCCGTTATCACTGTGGCCACCGATGGAGGTAGATGGAAGGGCTTTCCTTGAGACAGATTGCCCTCTACGCTCCACCATGAAAGATCCGCTGCAGCTTCTCCGGAGATCCTGATCGACTCCCCGAGATCCCCGTTGTGCTGATACCACTGCCTGCGGAGGCACCACTGGAGCGCCCTCATGTGCCAGCGTGCATGGTTGACCAACAGAATGCAGGAGGCAAACAGACCGAGCAGGCGAAGCACCTTCAGAACTGGAACAACCGCTCCATTGTGGAATAAAGGGACCATCTCCTGAATGTCGAGAATCCTTTGAGGAGGAGGGAATGCTCGACACACAGTAGTGTCCAGTACTGCCCCTATAAACAGGTTGCGTTGAGAGGGCACCAGGTGAGATTTGGGCACATTGATCGAAAAACCCAAGTCGAATAACAGCTGAGATGTCACCTGCAGATGATGCTGCACCATCTCTGGGGACTCTGCCTTCAGAAGCCAGTCGTCCAGGTAAGGAAAAACCGGGACACCTGACCTCCTGAGATGAGCAGCCACCACTGCCATCACCTTGGTGAAGACTCGAGGTGCGGTAGTAAGACCAAACGGAAGGACCGCAAACTGGTAGTGTTGCGACCCAACCGTAAATCGGAGATACTTCCTGTGCGACTTCAGGATTGGAACGTGGAAGTACGCGTCCTGCAAGTCGAGCGACACCATCCAGTCTCCTTGCTGCAATGCCTGAAGAACCTGCGCAAGGGTCAGCATCTTGAACTTCTCCTGTTTCAGGTAAAAGTTCAAGATTCTGAGGTCCAGTATCGGACGCAATCTGCCGTCCTTTTTGGGAATCAGGAAATACCGGGAGTAGCATCCCTGACCCCTTTCCTGCTCCGGACCCACCTCTATTGCACCCTTCTGAATCAAGGCTAGAACTTCCTTCTGCAGGAGAAGCAGGTGGTCCTCCGAACAATAACCTTGGCAAGGAGGGTAAGGGGGAGGAAACTCCCGAAAGGGAAGGGCGTACCCAGTCTCCACGAGGTTCAAAACCCAAAGGTCTGACGTAATCGATTTCCAACCCCGTAGAAAGTAGGACACCCGACCCCCCACAGGACTTACATGACCCAGGATGGGGGAACTAGGGCTGCTTCCCTGAGGCCTCATTGGGAGCAGAGGAGGAGGACGAAGAAGAGGGGTTGCGTCCAGAACCTCTCCGACCCCTTTGCCTCCCTCTATAGGACTTATAGAGGGGATTCTGCTGCTGCTGCTGCTGCTGCTGCTGCTGGGGCTGCCGGTAAGAGCGAAAAGAAGAACGCCCAAAGCCCCTAAATTTCCGAAAGGTCGAACCCTTTGGCGGCACTTGTAGACCCAAGGATTTTGCAGTCAATCGGCTGTCCTTAAAACGCTGAAGGGCAGAGTCCGCCTTCTCCCCAAACAGCTTCTGACCATCAAAAGGAAGGTCAACTAGAGTAGCCTGAACATCCGTCGAGAAACCAGAGTTACGGAGCCAAGCCTGTCTCCTTACAGCAACAGACGACCCCATGATCCTTGCCACGGAGTCCGCAGTATCCAACCCTGACTGGATAACCTGCCTGGCAGCCGCCTGAGTGTCAGCTATAACCTCCATGAAGGATGACTTATCCCCTTCAGGCAACTTAGGGGCCAAGGACTTAATGGAATCCATAAGAGCATGCACGTAACGCCCCAGCAGGCATGTAGCATTGGTGGATTTCAACGCCATGCTCCCTGTTGAAAAGGTCTTTTTGGCCGCCTGATCAGCTTTTTTGGATTCCCTGTCAGCTGGAGACTGAGGAAAGGCACCGGAAGCATGCTTGGAGCAAGATGCCTGCACAACCAAACTGTCCGGGGACGGATGAGAGGATAAAAAGTCAGGGTCCCCTGGAGCAACCTTGTACCTCCTTGCCACCTGTCTACACACCGCAGGAGAAGAAAGGGGCTTCTTCCAAACCTCTAAAACCGGCTCCAATATGGCCTCATTGAAAGGTAGCAAAGGCTCCGATGTCGCAGTTGGAGAATGTAACACTTCTGTGAGTAGGTTGGACTTATACTTCACAGAAGGCAGCTGTAAATCCAGAAGCTCTGCCGCTTTCTTTATCACCACGTGATAGGGAGCCAACTCATGAGGAGGAGAAGACCTGGCAGACGCATGTTCCCACTCTGGGGTCGTATCCAGCCCACTGGCTTCCTCAATGCCCTCGAATTCGTCCGAAGAAGAATCGACTTCGCCTTCTTCCACCTCTCGATATCTTCTTTCCTCCAACACCCTCTGGGCTTCCCTCCTCGACCGGATCCGGGGAACCGACGTCGACGGCGTCGGATGAGCCAGAGGAACCGGCGTCGACGGCGCCGGACACGGCGCAGCTGGAGTCAGCCTCGGCGTCAATGGAGTCGGTCCCGACGTCGATGGAGCCAGTCTCGGCGTCGATGGAACCAGCCTCGGCGTCGATGGAGCCAATCTCGGCGTCGAAGGAGGCTCCGAAACCTGCTGGACCTTCCGAGGTCGAATAGGCTCTCCAGAAGGCACCGGAAACTGCCAAGAAGGCGCCATCGGCATAAAGGGCATGAAGGGGGCCTGAGCATACTGCTGCGGCACCCCCATCGTAAAGGCCATCGGACCCACGGGACCTGCTGGTGCTCCGGATGGGTAGGCCGCCCTATTAAAAATGCCATACATAGCATTTAAGAAATTAGCCGAATCTGTACCTGGGGCCGGGAACTGAGGCAAAGGAACCTCTTGTGGAGCCTCCGGCACCGGCTCTGTAGAATCCTCCACTGGAGCCCCAGATTCTTCAGGTACCGGACCAGACTCTTCCTGCTCCTCATGCATAGATGCATCCGACTCCACACGATCCGGAGTCGACGTCTTGGACGGAGCCGAAGACCTCGTCGGAGACTGAATCGGAGTCTGCTTCCTCGAAGGAGAACCTTCTGGTGACCTCGAAGGAGAAGGAGAAGGAGACAAACCTCTGCTCCGACGTCGATGAGACGACACCGACCTCGACCTCGACTTCGATTTCTTGGACTTCGAGGATCGACGTCGAGAGTGTTTACTCTTCTTATGATGTTTCTTCGACCTCGACGACTTCGAAGTCGATGACTCCCTCTTCGATCTCTCCTTCTTCCTCCCTCTTTTCTCTTCACCAATCTTCTTCATGAAGAGTTTGGTCTTCCTTTCCTTGAGTGCCTTCGGGTTCATGCTTTTACAGCATCCGCACTCCTCCACATCATGCTCCGAGGAAAGGCACCATAAACAATTCTGGTGGGGATCCGTCATCGACATCAGGCCTCCACACTCCCTACAGGGCTTAAAGCCCGACTTCCTAGTCGAAGACATAGCCGAATAAACCGACAAACACGACCAAACTACAAAGTAGCACTGGAGAAAAACCGTTGCTCGTCGAAGGCGCGGAAAAAAGGGAACTGACGTCATCACGCCGACGTGGGCTTCTTATGGCTCCGGTGACGTCGATCGGAGTCGCGAGCGGAGCCGGCGTATTATGACGTCGCCCACGTCGACGTGGAATGCTGGGGAAGAAAAGTTCCGTGGAATGCTGGCGCAGGGGATATTCACAAGGTGAGGAATCCACTGGCAGATGTATCCATCAGAAATAGGCCTTACATACATATTACTTGGCTAACCATGCTCCACAACCATCACTGCTGTGCAAAGGCTGTGAAAATGCTGCATTCTGGGCTTGGTATGATGTAGTTGTGCAAACACTAGTGCTGACGGATGAGCACGCATTTCATCAGGACCTAGATGCAGTGATTCATGCTGAAAGAAAGGAGGCGCTGGAAGGATGGCAGAGATGTCCAGTAAATCGAACTGTTCTTGTGTTCTGTAACTTCATCTTGATATGCTCGTGTCCAGGGACAGAACTCTGCACCTCACCCGTGAAATGCCCAATGAGTGGCACATTCCTGCTGTGAACCGTCTAATAGTGAACACATTTTATCATTAAGACCCAGGTGACCCGTGGAGCAGTGTGAACAAGCACAGAACTGAATACTTTAGTGTGTCAGCGTTTGGCTCAGTGATCACGGCACAGCACATTTCATCATGGACAGCGGGAGGGGGAGGGGAGAAGGCACGGGCAACGGGGGTGCGGGTGGGGGAGGGGTGTGAGAAGGTACGGACAATGGGAGGGAGTGGGGAGTAGAGAAGGTAGTAGGAGAACCTCATTAAGGAAAATAGTGCTCACAATAGAACGTACTGTGCAACACTCAAAGTAAAGGGGCCAGTAGTCATGGGAGGAAACAAATTACGACATGGCCGCAATAAGGAGAGACTAACAAGCCTCATAATCAATCAGAAGACAACATTTACGAAAGACAAAGACGCAAGCCAAATAAAAATATTGGCGGGGAGTGGGCGGGACTTTCCTCACCTACTGAACTACCCCAGATCTTCACCAGAGCAGCGCTTGCGTGCTCGCTCTAGGCTCGACCTAAAAATAATTGTTCGCCCCATTGCTTTGTTACATATGGACTATAATCAGATGTGATCCATGTAAATCTGGTTGTTACGCAGGGAGGTTCTGAGGGAAAAGAAGTAGATTGATGAGGAGCCATGGGGGTTAGGATGGCGGAGTGCCCTCCCTCCCACCGGGCTTTTCAGGCAGGTGGAGCAGTCCAGGGACCGCAGCAGAGAGTGATTGGTGGGGAGATTTAGGGGCGTGGCTCAAGGGGTTTAGGGAGCATAGAATGATAAGTTACTCCCTCTTTTCATGCTCAGTTCAGGGAACGTTGATTACTTCGGGACAGTTTTTGTCCACCTTTTAGATAGGATTTTTAGTAGTACAGTGCTGTTCCCAGGCTGCTTTGAATGACACAGGTGCATCGTTGAACTTGTATCTACTGTACGGTTTGTCACTGATGGACAGGTGTGTCAGATGGAGGTGACAGTTTGGGAGGCACAACATAAGGAAGTATTGCTATGATAATGGTTTGACAGCAGTATGGAGGGCGACTAGAGATGTGGAAAATTGATTCAAGAGAGCATGCTGAGGAGGAGCCAAGATGGCGACCGGGACGGCAGCGTAGGCTCCCGGCTCCGTGAACCTCCGCATCCCGCACAGATATCCTGCATGAGATCCTTAGCCTGCGCTATATGCCCGTGTTGGTGACTGAGAGCGGCAACCGATCGTGTGATCCTGCAGTTTCTGGCGGCGGTACCGCCGGAGAAATGTCCATTTGAAGTTTGCGGCCTGTGCAACCCTGGAACCGGGACCTCGGGTGGACAGCATGGCCGGGCGGCAGTTCAACAACAGCGGCCTTTGGTGACTGGGTGGAGTCGGACTACCGGAGCGGTGCGAATATTGGCCTACATTTCGCCGTGGTCGTTCCTACCACTAAGCGTAGCGGAACGATTGCATGCCCGAGGTGGCAATTCCACGATTCTCCGGTAATTGCCTCGGCCTTCGCCGGTGGGCTGCCCGGACACCGCCCGTAACTCGCCCCGATTCTCGCGGACTGCTCCTGGATTTTCGCGGGCGCGGGTCCGAGGTGGGGATGACTGGTGCCCGTGACCACACACCGGATATATATTTTTGCCTGCCCCCGGAGCCCTGTTTCCAGTGACATGGAACTTGAGGTGCTTGTGCCTGAGTCCCGGTCCCAATCTGGGGTGGACCTACCCGGCGGACATCTTGATAGGACGAAGTCTACCATCCTGTACACTGGGTCTCAGCAAGATTGGGAGTGTGCGACTATGAGGAGCGTAGCGGAGCGAGCGCTGGGAGCTGTGCTGGGGTACGGTGACCTTCTCGAAGCTCTCGGTGCCCTTCATTCCACCTTGGTTCACGGCGCCTGGGTATTGGAGAGAAAGTTTGATGGTGTGGCAGCAGCGTCGGAACAGTTGCGGCCTGCCTGTCCCCAGGTACACAGGGACTTGCTACCCTTCACACAGGAGGACAGTGTCGTGGCCGCCCCCGTGAATAGGGAAAAGCTGGAAACTCCGGACAGTGTACCAACGTGTGATCGGCTGGCTGTGGGTCGGGTCTGTTCCGGAGGTTTTGGATCTGAGTGGGGGGTGGCGGCTTTGTCCCACGCGCAGCATCCGGCGACCCAGGCAATACTCAAGCAACAGTCGCCTGCTCTGGCTGATTCCGCCTTCCTGGACCTTGTGTGCAGTGCAGATCCTGGGGCAGCACTGGGAAAGACGACCCTCCATAATGCTGACTGTGTCGGGATTCAGAGACATCCACCCTACATGTGTGTGTCGCTTCCTGGTCTTTTTTGGACGCTCCTCTTTCTTGTAACATTGGACATGGCACTGGGTCGATGGGTATGCATGGGTAGATTCGCAAAGAGTGGCCAAGGATAAGGCTGATCCTTCAGAGGTGGGCATCTAATAGGCGGGCGGGCTCAGGGGTTGCGTGCTCTCACGGCATAACTGTTAGTGTAATAGGTGCATAATGCTCCCCATTTTTCTTTGACATGGTCGATTTTGCGTTGTTTACTGTTTGCTTTGGGGGAAATCATATTGTGCGGGAGGGAGAAGCCGGGGGCATGTTTTGAAGGCCCTCCTCCAGTTTATTAATACTCTCTCTACCCCCCCCCGTCTGGTGGGGTTTCTTTTCTTACTTCTTTTTCTCTGTTTCTTCTATATTTCGGGTCTGGTTCTGGGGCGACAGGCACACTGCTGGGGGGGGGGGCCGTACTCATCTGCAGAGGTGCAGGGTGGGGGGTTGGGGGAGGGGATTCTTTAGTCTTTAACCCTTTTTTTCCATGGCCTCCTTTTTCTTCTCTCATTCTTCTTTGTCTTTCTTCTCTGGGATCAGCATGGTAGGACTCCTTCGCTGTTAATCACTGCTTTTTCATGTGTGCCTCAATTTCCGTGGTGTTTTCTGGGTCTTAGGGCAGGGGACTGCAGGCGCAAATGGCCGTGATATTCCTCCACATCCTGAACTTCCTGTTTCAGCGCCAATTACTTGATGGAGTGCCGTTTATTGTTGACGTTTATTACTCTGCCTGCCATTTTTCGCTGCTGGGAAATTGTTCGGCACCTGATCCTTCCATCCCTTATTATAAAATGAAAACCTTTTGTATCCTGGTCTCTTACTTGGGCGGTTCGGTGGCCGAGAGTATACTAGCATGGAAACTTTGCTCCCCGAGGTGCCGCCTGTGATAAAATTTGCTTTCTGTTACTCTGACTGTTTAGCGGCCGGCCCCGGGGGTTGTAGGCCCATACTTGTAATTGGTTGAAATGTCAATAAAGGTTTTTACAAAAAAAAAAAAAAAAAAAAAAAAAAGAGAGCATGCTGAATAAATGTGGATGCAAGTTGTGAGAGATGAGTGCTTGGTTGTTCGCACACTGTACGTTTTTGAAAGGTTGGTCTTAGGGGAGTGGGTTGGTTATGGTTGTGTTTGCTTAATGTCTAGTGAGGCATTGGTGGTAGCATTGTTGGCCTGTGCAAAGGTTTGTTTAGCCGTGAAGCGCTCCTGTTAATTAAAAGCTGCCTTTTTCACACACAAAATAGGTGTTAGTGTGGTTTCTGGGCTGCACGTCCACCCCGAATAGTCGTTTCTTCACCAGGATCAATAATTGCGCCGGCGCAGACACTATTGCGCCATGGTGCAAGGATGCCTTCATCATGGGGGGATTGTTTTCATGCAGGAAGGGGCACCTTCCTGCACGAAAACAATCACTACAGACATTTTCCTCTTTCAATGCGTGCTGTAGAATGTAGCACGCATTGAAAGAGGAAAAAACGAGGAGAAATTAAAACATTTCTCCTTGTTGCGCCTCGCTACGCCACCCCTATGGTGGCGTAGCATACTGACGCATTTCCAGACGCATTTCCAGATTTACCATTCCTCGTAAATCTTGAAATGAGTCTGGTTCCATGGGCGTTGCATGGGAACACCCACAGCAACACCCATGGAACACCCCTTTCACGCAAAGTACTGCGTGTAAAGAGGCCATATTTACAAGGACAGGAAAAGCCATGCAGGGTGGCTTTTCCTGTCCTTTTAAATATGGAGCAGTAAATCTGCCCCAACAGTTCTTACCCAACAGCCAGCTGGCATTTGGGGAGATACACTAGAATACTGTTACAATACTAGTTAGACCACAGAAGTAAAGGGGAACCTTCCACTGATAGTAATATCGCATATATCTACTGCTGCATAGAGTGTGCTGGATGGGTGGGATGTGAGGGGAGCCGATCAGTACACTAAAGCATAACTGATCAGCTATGTTAGCTGTAAAGTACACTTTACATTTTCAGAAAAGAAACTAACCTGAACATTTGCCATTGGTCTAGAGGATGTGAAAATAATAGCCTTCTTCACCTAGTGATCTTTCAAATAGAATGAAGACTTACTGTTGTGGCAGGTAGGTTCTGAACCCAGAGAGGCCTCCAGGTCAACGTCCAAATGTATCGGCGGGTGCTCCTCCGCAGGCTGGATCAATTTTAGGAATATCTGAAAAATAAAAATATATTTACATTATTTCAAGAATTATCACATCATTATATATTTGAATAATGGAGAAAGAAACGTCCTCAATTGTCCTTGTAAAAGAAAAAATAATAATAATATTCAGGTATGCGAGCTTCTCAACCATGAGATCTTTCAGTAGTGGGACACACCTACTAAGTACAGCTTAGTTCATGTCAGAAGTGGCTGTGCAGCTTAGCCCAGAATGGTCGCTCACATCCCTTTCCAATTTGTAACTTGCAGTTTTTACTTTTTTAATTTAATTAACTGTAGGACAACTGTAGGACAACAAGTATCACAATGGAAAATGATGTCAGCTAAAAGTAGTGAACAGGGAAACCTCGCTCTTGTCAAATGACAACCTGAGCTCACTAGAACTAACATTTCATTGTGAAGTGTGCCTTTTAGGGTTCCCAAAAGCAACCGAAATAATAAAGATAAATGTCTCTTTCTGAATCATGGGCTTCAGTGCACCACTCTCTGGTTAGAGGCATCCACCATTGCAAAACCCTCTTACATATCTCATGTATGCTACGAATCCTCAAAATCACTGCCCCAGCAGTGAGCCGAGGTAAACAGGGCTGGATTAACCACCAAGCAAAATAAGCAGGCGCTCAGACCATCAAGGGAAGGGGGCACCACAGACTTTTTCCATTGCCGGATTTACCGTAGACCATATAGTGCAAAACTGCAAATGGTGCAACTGAAACTCTAAATAAAGTGGAAGTATACAAAAATAAACATTATTTTCCATCGTACTGTAAGTTTTATTTTATTTGGAAACAGGAAATGTTATTACAGTTTATTATTGTTTATATTTTGAATTAGATATATGAGGGAACCAAAATCTTTTTAGTGCTTAGAGCCTCCAAAGGTCCTAATCCGGTCCTGGAGGTAATGTACCCTTCTAGATGAGAAAAGAAGCTGATAGCATGAAGAAGAAGAACAAACAAGGCTACAAAGCCACCTAGACCTCCCCCTCGTCTAGCCAGTCCACGCCCAAATCAATTATTCCTCTAAATGAAATGTCTTTAAAAGGATGTGGTGTGCAATTAAAATTCCACCTGAAGAGTTATCCTAAGTTCACAACTTCTGTACTTTGGTTGCTGTTTTTTGTCTTAACACAACTCCGCCTACAGGCAAGTTAATGTAAACAATGTGTCACAGATATTTCCAAGTAGTTGTTTGCAGTGTGTTTTTTCCAAAACAGCTTGCCACTAGCTAAAAATGGGCGAAGGAAAAACCTTCACCTATGGAGATGAGTAAAGTCAGAATCTCTGCTTTAGAGAAGGAGAGTCGCAGCACATCCCTGCGATGAACGGTGGATCGTTCCATAACTGGAAAGCAGCTGAGACCAGGGCTTTAAGTGGCATGAAAAAACTGGTGGGTCTATCAAAGGGGCGTGGTCAATGTAATTAAGGGCGTGGCTTAAAAACATATAAGCCTAAAATCTGTTTAGCACAGTGTGCCCCCGACTTGTATTTTGCTGCTCCTGTCATTGGGTCCAGATATATGATACAAAAAGTGACATCATACCTACAAGTCAGGACTATTGGCTTTGTCAATGGTTGTTAGCTGCATTAGATAAATAAGCAGCAACTATGGCTTGTTTATAATACTGAAAAAACATCCACTTACAGTCCTTGTGACACCACGACAATGTTGCTGCTCCTGAGTTTCAAAAAGAGAAGGGAAATCCAGAGAGAAAATGACTCTCTCTAAAGGATTTCCCTTCCTCTACAACGCTCACCACGCGCACATCCATGTGCCTGCTATCACTGCAGTCCGGAACAAAAACGGACTGCCTGTGCCAGGAGAACAAAACAGAGCCCGATAGAGACCCGTTTCGAGGCCTCATTAAAAAAACTGCCAGTGCTCAGACCCGGTGAGACCCGGCCCACTTAAAGCCCTGGCTGAGACAACCTCAAAGTATGTGGGCTGTAAGATACGGTGGATGGTGGTGTTGGTTCAAGAGTGGCTGGAGCTCCAGGAGCGATGTGCACGGGTGGTAGAGCTCACCCTAAGGAAACGTAACAGAGTAGCTGGAAGGATAAATGCATAGGGCATGATGATAATGAAGCGGCTTGTAAGGCGCACAGCTACTCCGAAGAGTGTCCCGGCACCAAGCACAGGTCAGAGAGAGTCAAGTTTTCAACCTCTTTTTAAACTTTGTCATGTTGCTAACAGTCGAAGCTCAAGAGGGAGATGCCGGACGTTGTGGTGAACACTGGACACTAACAGGGGTGGTGGATAGCTGTGGAAGGCTGTGAAGTTGTACCAACTCACGAATTGCCCAGGCGCGGCCAATGCAGGTAAGAGTGGTGGGGTCAGGTGGGGGGGGCGGATTGCGACAGAGCAGGGCCGGCTTTAGCGCTGGTGGCGCCCTGTGCGACAATGTTTGTTGGCGCCTCCCAATGACCACCTCCACCACGGATTCTCTCACTAACACCCTTTAACAGTGACCAATTCTCCATAACCACACTCTCTCAGATGCATTGATTTAGTTATATAGCGCCACTCATACCAGTGTAGGGTGTCCGAGCACTTTGCATCACGCACACATTACACAGAGACAATCAATCAGACGTTTGTAAATCAGTGTATAGGAAATGTTACATACGCCAAAGGACTAAAAGTGCAGGAGTCGCATGTCATCCATACTGGTAGGCAGTATAGTTTAAGAGTGCTTGGTGTGGAGAAGCACAAACTCAGAGTCGAAAAAGAAACAGCAGAGTTGGGAGTTTTCTTTAATTATAAGAATCGATTTCTAGCCAAATTAACCCTTTTTGCAACATTAATCAATGTTCTAATAATGTATACTTTGCAGTGTGTATGCAGTTCTAGGATGAAAGTTTATAGCTCACTAGTCTATATTAGAACTTTAAGTTATAAATTGCAAGTAAAACAAGCATTGGCAAAGCCAATAGGTCTCGCCTATGGGCAATCTATTGACTTTGCCAATCGGGTAGAGGTGCCCGATGGCAGGGTGGTAGGAATAGATACTGGGACTGGAAAAATAAAAAAGCATTAGGAAGAATGCAGCGCTGATAGCGTCGTAGCGCTTTTTTCCTTCTTTATAGCAGTTTGGGGGAATAAGCAAAATGGACTGGGAGGGGATGAAGGAACATGAGGGGTGAGGGGAATAAGCCACACAGACTGGGGTGTGGGGGAAGAAGTAACGTGGGGTAGGGTTGAAGTAAAAGAAGCAAAACGCACGTGGGTGAGAGGGGAAGAAGCCACGTGGACCGGTGGTCGGAGTGGAAGAAGCAGCATGGAGGGGGCTGGGAGGGGCAGAAACAACACGAACAGAGGGATAGGCGACAATCTCATTCACATCAATGTACACAAGTGCAATAAAATGGGGACTAATTAGCAGACAGTGAAGCACCTGCAGAGCCTGAGAGGCAGCAACGGAGGAGCAGAGCGGCTTCTAGGAACTGCAGACTACGTGCCCTGACAACTGACTTTTAAAGCTCTTCTATCTTTTTTAGTGCTATGGGAATGGAGAAGCTGGAAACCTATAACCAGCTAGTGCAGGCGCTGGTCTGTTTCTGAACGTGACCGATGTAGGAAGAGTACGAACATCTCGAGACATTAATCACCACTCAATAGTTCAGTACAGAGTATGGTGAATTGAAGCGCTAAGCACGGTGAGCTGTCACGCGCTCAAACAGCAATTAGGGAGATGATTTTGTACACGGAAACCAGTGAGATGAGACGGAGGGAAAACAAGAATCGAATGCCGAATAATCGACCCATGGCGTATCGCTTGCGAGTTTTTATTGAATTTTGCTTACGAAACATAGTTCACTTAATTTCCTGGGCTTTACATTGACACTCAGTGCCCACCATGTGCAGTGCAGATGGTTGCAGGTGGTGATCACCAACATGTACTTTTGGGAACCAGCGCTTTTTTGATTTTCAGCCGGCGGCAAGGAGAGGGCGGAAAGAACAAGTGCTCACCAGGCAGCCACGGCAGAACAACGAAAAAACGCACGCAAAACGAAAGTAATCATTCCGCGGCCGCTTTGATGTTCTCAGAGGCCGCGCGGCCCACTGAGAACATCAAAGCGGCCGTGAAATGATCAGCAGGCTGCCAAATGGTGCGGGCGCCCGGCGCACATGCACTGAAGTTGGCGGCCTGAAAGCACTGGTTTGCACTTCCAGATCCCCCTTTTACAAAAGCTCTCGCGAGAGCAGCTCAGGCGAGACCTAAAAAGGATGTCTCTTTTGAAAGCGGTAACCTGCTGATCTGTTTACATCATAGGCACTCTGTACTCTGTACTCTACTTGGTACACATTCTTTGCAGCAGGCATATTAACCCTCTGCACTAACTTCACCTAAGTCAAAACCTCAACTATACAAAATGCTGATCTCTCTCCAGGAAGCAGGAAGATAATTATTCACACGAGTTATCTTGACATTTATGAGAGGCCTGGTAATTGCCGGGGGAAAGAAACGCTGCAGCAGGTGCTTCAAAAGCATTATAAACTATTAACACGGCGCCTCCAAAAAGCCAGCACCCGGTGCGGTGGCACCGGTCGCACCGCCCTAAAGCCGGCCCTGCGACAGAGGATGACGAGGGAAAATGTATTATTTATTTAATTTTTCCTGGTGGGCGCCCGACGAATTCCCCCCCAATCCGGCGTCACCGCTCTTACCTGCATGGGCCGCGGCTGCAATTGCCCCTCAAAGTTTTAGTGAACAGTGAGAAGCGGTCCCCATTTCTTTTATCTAAACAAAATTGCGAGTTTAACAGTACACAAAGCTTATAGTGTTTTAAAAATAATTCAAAAAGGCGAAATTGAATGGATTTCGCAATTTTGCTCTAGATCCTCATCGTTTAGTTTCACCTTCAACCAGACCCAACTTTTTTGTCAACAACTATTTTTGCTATGTACGATCCAAGTACCTCACTACCAGTCTCAAGCCGCAAAGTGCAAAAGCCATGATTGGATGATGAACCTGATGAAAAGGGGACAGTTGACAAGGACCTAATCTCAATGCCGCTAACCTTTGCCCTTAACTGAAATCAACTAGACTGTCATTAATTCTGCTGCGTAAATTCAGCCAAAGCCACAGCTGAAACTAACCATGGACTTCAGCGCCTAATACACATAACATATCATGACTGTAAAACATTATTTAATGTAATAAAGAGGGTGCACATTTTTCTCCGTTTTTCCATAATCCATTTCATAACTCAGTTGTGCTTTAAGGATGCAGGAGCAGGCTGTTAAGTTTGCACAGATCCTATAAACTGATTGTTCTCTTAAAAACCCAGAAACATGTATCATGATCTCTTTGTCTGCAAGCCTTGCCTTATTCAGAATGTGCCACTCGGCCTCCGATCCGAGTAAGGGGGCTCGTGGCACGCTGAAGAGGGCTACTGAGGTCTGAATCCCAGTCAAGACAAAAGCATATGAAGTGCTGGGACGTGTACTTTTTATTATTAATGCCAGCCAGTCACGGTCCTGAATGCAGAGGGTTCCTGGACGGCTCAGCTTCAACTGCCAAACGGGGCAGTCTCTGCAGGGGACGGTCTGCAGGGCAGCAGCCTCAGAAAGTGGGTCAGCAGAGGCGGGGTGCGCATGTCAAGCTGGCAGGTAAGCTGATTCGACCAGGCACGGTCACTTTAATAACAAAGCATCATAAAAGAAAACGTGACTATATCCAATTACATTCAATTTGATTCACTCTGGTATCCAGGAGGGAGTGAAGTGGTTATCTGTGTCGTAAACAGGATTAGTTTTGCTGAAATGGGATTTCTAGTGCTTAAAACTGCAAAACATAATTAGAAATTCAACTGAAATCGAAAAGTAGCACAAAAGAAGAATTGTCGTATGTACAGCAATACCCCATCACCAGTAGATAAGGACGTGTCATCTGATTGGTCACACAGAGTCACATCCTCGTTACGAATGTCATGAGGCGGCGGAAGTATCTCTGCCCTGTCACGAGGGCGTGACGACAGAGGAGAGGGAGTAGTCAGAGGAGGAAAGGGACAGTAGATAGCGGGGGAGCAAGGGGCTGACATGTTAGGGGATTAGCTCTGGGAAAGAGCAGTTCCACTTTAACAGCAGGTGCCAATAAAGCAAAGGTGGGAACATATACCTGTCTGATACTGTTTTTGGAGAGAGGGACTCTGACAACAATAAATGGGGCAGACTCACCGGCTTGCACTGTCAGTGCTTTGAGACACATTATCAAGCTGCCAAGAGTTCTCGCCAAGCGTGCCCGCTGTACCCAAGTATGTCACCTAGATCGTCCTACCCCTGAAGGTGCCTGCTGACCCGCCATCAAGCATCGAAAGGGCCTGCCTCGTCTGTGTTACAGCAGTCGCATCAGATCTCTGCTATGAACCAGCATCACCTACCGCTGCTGCCACTGGCCCGGACCTGAAAAGTGACCATCTGCCATTCAACGCCGCAATGCCTCTGAGTGAGGGATTGGACTAATATGCCCTGCACCATATCAAGCATGCATCTGGTCTCTTCTGCATGGTCTGACATGTGGCGCACAAGTGTCCTGATGGTCTTGCAAGATTCTGTCCAAACACGAGAAGCCATCCGCTGGCTCCAGGTTCTTCTCACTGGCCCTCGCTCATCTTGCACGGTTGAAGTAGCAGTGCCATGATCAGGTATCCTAGAGTTCACCCCTATGTGGAAGCCATTACAGAGTTACACAAGTAAAGTGCACTTCAGCACTTAGCATCAGCATGTGCCTGATACTTGTCTTGCACACTGCAAGCATCAAGTGACAAAATCAAAGATATTTGAAAACAGCCTACTCTGTTGCATGCAGCACCCCCATTCCAAAGGCATCTATGAGCAGCTTTTTCTGCTAATGGGGACAGTACCATCAGAGCTCATGTCTGCTTGTGTGCAAGAGGTATACCCCATTGGCATAGTGAATAGGGTGACCAACCGTCTGTAAATTTCACAGACCGTCTGTCATTTTGGTGTCCTGTCCATTGTGCGTCATCATTCCTTTTACAGACGCATTTTGTCCATAATTCTGGGCATTTAAGCACGCTGTGCTTTTCCCCTGCGAGAAGCACCAGGAGTTAACGCTTCTCACAATCGGGGCCAGCTCGCACTTCTCTTTTTAACTCCACAGCATGCAACAAACCCTCCCCGACCTCGCACAGGCTGTGGACAGGCCCAGTGCCATTCTGACTGCAGCTGATTCTCACATTTAGAATGACAATGGGCCGTCTGCCTTTAACAAAACATGTGCAGGCAAGTGAGTGCCTCATTTAGAGCCAGTAGACTGTAGCAGAGGAGCTTTACCCAATCAGAGTACTGTGGGGAACTTGAGGCCTTGTGGAGTTTGCCAATGTTGTTCCCTGAGAGCCCGACTACATTAACCCCCGGGGTGTGGCACCTTCCCTGCTGCCTGTGCCAGGGCCTGTTTTTTCGGCATGCAGCACTCCTTTCCCCTTGCTACTTTGGAGACACAGAAAGGCCTGTCTCCTTATGAGATGGTTACAGTCCAGAAATTAAACATCTGTGGGGTTTCGACTTTGACAGCACATCAAGTTTAGGAGCTCCGTAGATTTTAGTACTTGCACTGTGTGCTCAGAGCTGTTTGATTTGATTTTGAATCCAGCAATGATGAACAGTTTATGGTGGTTATCTATTTACTTACTTATATACTATTGAATGACCTCTTCTGACGTGTCTGTAAAATGTACCTTTTGTCTGGAATTTTTGTCCTGAATTTCGACCTTCTGTCCTGAATTTTTGTCCTGAATTCTGACCCTTTGTCCCGAATTTTTACACTCACCGCCCTGAATTTGCACCCATGCCAGTTGGTCACCCTAATAGTGATGATGGCAGCACCACTTGATCCAATAGTCCGATGACCACTGCATTTCAACATATCTGATTCCAGGATATTGGGCAGCAGTTGAGAGATGTGTTGTAGAAGATATGAACACTCTGTGCAGGCCACATGCAAGAAACACACTGATGATCGAGTTCTAATCCAAATCTTCTCATTAACCTTGTGGGAGATGATGTCAAAGATCCATTCATGTCTTTTCAACCAAGAAATAAATGTAAGTCTTACAAAGGGTTTAGGAAATGTCTGAATGATAAGTTTAACCCACAGAGCAACATAGACTTCAAGCCCTATACATTCGGCACAGCTTTTCAATACTGCAATGAATCAGCAAGTATTTTTGGGATGCACCTGCTGCAGTTAGTCACCATTTGTGATTTTTTCAAGTTCAGTAGTGGATAATTCATTTAACTTTGGACCATCAAATGATGCAATGCCATCATGTTTCACATAAAGCTGCTGAAATAACCCGTATGATTGCCAAAGATACTCCAGATGTTTCGATCTGCAGTCTGAGCATAGGCCACTGTAACCAAAATGGAAGTGGGATGTACAAGAAAACTTAACAAACCTTCCAGATTGCTGTGGGTGTTAATTACAAAGTTTAGAAACTCCCAACATAAACTTGAGGTGACAACCTATGCTACCGGTGCAGTCCTGCATTTCTACATGTGCGGTCATGCCCAGCCATGAAGCAAATATGTCACAACTGGAAATAAAGACAACCACGTCCCTAGTGTATGCAAGTGATCAAAAAAGCACACAGAGACAGAAGCACACTGCCTGAGACGGAAGACTAGAGATCCAGCCGGCATGCCTGTACAATGGATACCAAACAGCGCTCCTCATCTAATGACTACTTTTCAGAAGGCTAGGGGAGCAAATGGTTACACTTATGACTGAGCGCCCTACTAATCCAATCAAAAACGACAATGAACAGATATACCCTCTGGACCAGAGGAATATTAAAAAGATGATCTCTATTCAACTTCAAGTCGATTATCAATTTGCTTCATTAGTGCTAGCCAGCAGAATCACCTATAACATGTGTGTCTTTAAGTATGGCATGATGGTAGCGCAACCAAACCTCTTGCCATAAATTGTTGACGTGTTATGGTTGGGTGTCAGACACACTGCCAAGAACTTGGAGAAAGATAAATAAACTCTCACCTAAGATGCCACATCATTGCAGGAGGATATCCATGTGCTGTGTGGTGAACCTCAAGTCCCACTTCTCCTTAGGAATGACTTAGAACATATGATCTCAGAGCCATCCAATGGATTACCGGGTCAAGGAAAGCCCAAAGGCACCCAGATAACGCTCCTGTCCACTTGGTAGCCCATATTCACAACTGGGTTTCTGCACGCCTACAACATCAAGTAGATGAGGAGCTACAGATCTTCCTGGACCAGGACATCATAGAGCTGGCTCCAAGCCCCAACTGTTACTGTGGCAGACAAGGAGCTCAAATAAAATATGTGTGTGTCGAAGCATATCTACCCAACACAAGACATCCAGAACCCCATCTGAATTACATAATCATCTGTTTAAATTATACTTTTCTATGATCGAAGATTAATCTCTATAAAGGGTACTACCAACAAGAGCTTTATGTACAGTTGTGCTACGTGCCTTTTTTCTGGGCAATAGGAGCTGTACTGCTATTATTGATGAACTTGGAATCTTGTTAGCAAATTGTATTTATTAGGAAGCAGTCAAGAAAATCATATGCCCCATGAAGAATGACAACCTGGTTTACAGCTGCACCAAGAAAGTGATACACATTTCTTCACTATATATGCACGGCTGAAAGCCACTCGACCCTTACATCTGTTAATTTGAGGAGTACAAACTCTCTTTATTAGCCAAAACAATGTCAACAAAGGGATGTGTACCAACCTGGATAAGCTTGCTGCATTGCAGAAAATAGCAATGCCCAATGATATTTCTGATTTTAGGTCTTTTCTGGGCATGACAAGTTATGCTCTTGTTACATTGAATACTTTACCAATAGGAACACGCCGCTTCCAGAACTGACCAAGCTAGGACAACAATTTAACTGTTTTCCATACCGACAAAACACATGGCATACTCGAACCCCACTTTACACACTGAAATGAAATGAAATGAAATGAATGAAATGAAAAAATATTTAATAAAGCGCACTGCGGCCAAGCGGCTTCCTGGCGCTGGGGACCTGGTCAGAGCTCACAGAAGGGATCCGAGGGACCTATGAGGAAAAAGCCTGAGTGAAAAGAAAAGTTTTGAGGGCTTTTCGAAAGTGGGTGTAAATGGGGATGGAGCGAATATGAAGTGGAAGGCTGTTCCAGAACTGGGGGGCCAAAACGGAGAGGCGAGTGCCACCAGTTCTGAGTTTGCGGAAACGGGGGATGTGCAGAAGAGAAAGAGAAGAAGAACGGAGGGTTCGACTAGTGACGTGGGATGAAATAAGGGAGGTGATGTAGGGAGGGGCAGAGCGGGAGTGAGCTCGAAAAGCGAAGCAGGCTAGTTTGAAAAGAGATCTGAAACGAATAGGGAGCCAGTGAAGAGATTTAAGAACAGGAGTAATGTGAGAGAATTTGGGAAGGGAGAAAATAAGGCGGGCAGCTTGATTTTGAATGGCCTGTAAACGTCGAGACTCGTAGGCAGGAATGCCCACGTACAGGCCATTCCCATAGTCGAGGCGAGAGATGACTAAAGCCAGGACTATGGTTTTAAGTGCATCAGTGGTGAAAAAGCGTGAGATTTTCCGGATGAGACGGAGGGAAAGAAAGCAGGAAGACACAACAGAGCTAATCTGACTATGCATTGTTAAGTCAGAACTAACTTTGATGCCGAGGGTGCGAACAGAGGGAGAGGGCGTAGGAGGGGGACCAAAAGAAAGGGGCCAGTGTGCTGGGGACCAGGGGTTAGATGAACCACCCGTGAGAACAAGTTCCGTCTTATCGGGGTTGAGCTTAAGATGGTTAGCGCTCATCCACTCGGAAATGAAGATTAAGGTGGAACTGAACTTAGGAAGAGAGTCAGGAGAGGAGGAAAGATCAAAGACGAGCTGGAGGTCATCTGCGTAGTTATACACAGAGACCCCCAGCTCAAGAAGAGAGGTGACAAGGGGACAGATGTAAAGATTAAAGAGAAGAGGGGAAAGAGAAGAACCCTGGGGAACACCACAGGTGACCGGACGGGGGGGCAGAGAAACCGGAGAGATGAACCGCCTGGTACCTATCCCGAAGGAAGGATGCCAGCCAGGAGAGGGCCGCACCCCGAATGCCCGCTGCGCTGACACGGGCGAGAAGAATGGAATGGTCAACCGTGTCAAACGCAGCGGACAGATCGAGAAGGACCAGGGCTTGGGGGAGGTTGGAATCGGCCTTCCCCTTGAGTTCATCCAGAACCGCGAGAACCACTGCCTCCGTTGAGTGACCTGAGCGAAAGCCCGCCTGATGGGAAGCGAGAAGGCCATTATCCTCGATATACGAGGAGAGGCAAGAGGAGACATGGGTCTCGAGGATTTTAGCTAAATAGGGGAGAAGGGAGATGGGTCGGAAATGAGCAGGGAGGGAGGGATCCAGACCACTGAATGCTGTGCAGCGGCAAGCCCAATTGGCACTGGCGTGATACTGGCATAACACAAACAGAGATGTGACTCATCATTAAGGAAAGTATCAGAAACCGACACTGAAAAGACCCATTCTCAGGAAGAGATGGAAAGCCTAGCTGTGGTGTGGGTGTGTGAGGATTATCGCATCTTCTTATAGATGACACCACTTACAATTGTAACTGATCATCAGACACTGCTTTACAACGACTTTCATATTGGTTTTGGCAATGGTGTCAATCAATTGCAGTCTCTTAGATCTCTCTATTGTGTTGCCATTGCCTTGAACATTCAGAGAATGTGTGAAAGAAAGCTCTGTATTTTCAGCCTTCACTGTAAAGAAGGTGGTAATCGCTTCACGGCTTTCTTTTGCAATGTTAGACATCCCTCTGAAAGAGGCAAAGCAGATGGTGTCACAATTTCAAACAGTGTTTTTGGTCAGTTTCAAGCTTGGGCTCTCCATGTTCTGATATACAAAGATTTGACTTTAAAAGTAGCACTGAAAAAAACAAATACATAAAAAGATATGGTTTGACAGGTTCTCAAAAACTGGATTCTGTTGCCAAATGCACTCTGTGGTTCTTAGTTTTAATTTATGTTCAGATCTTTGGAGTACCTGTAATCTGATATTTCTTGAGCTGTGTTCTTGAGATTTTGAGGCTATCCTCCCCACGAGGCCTGTCAAGGTCCACTGCTCTCATGCTCTTGAGGGATGGTTTGTCAGAATTAGACTATTTCTGAGGCAAGCAAAATAGTATTAATATGCCCATTGGGATCTGAACTATTATTTGGGTTTTGAAAGTTGGCTTGTGCCAAAACCCTCAAGGGATGTGTTGAGAACAGGATGCAGTCTTGAGCAACCCTTCTTTAACAATCAGATGGTCCAAATGGAGCCTTTCTATATGCTTTGGGGATGCATATATTTGAATGAAGTTATTACTGAGCAAGAATGATGTCAGAACTTAATTCCTTTCTGATTATTTTAGATGTTCTGAGTGCAAATTGAAGTCGGCCAGGAAAATATTGGTATCTGAGATAATCAAACTTTCGGTAAGGAACTCAAACAGTTGTTCTATGAATGTTAGGTTGCCCTTAGGTAGATTTTAAGTCACTGTGGAGTACCATGTGGTACAAGCAAGGTCTACCGTTTCTAATGACAGACATTAAAAAGTTGAGAATTGGAAATTGTACAGACAGACATTAAAAAGTTGAGAATTGGAAATTGTACACTGGGAATCTTTGTGGGAGACTACCACACTACTAGCAGTTTTGTGTACTAAAGCCAAGCAAATAATAGAATACTTTTGTAGAACAAGAATGTCCAACACTACTTTAGAGCATTTCTTCTGGCATCAGTTAGGAAAATTTGGCTGGTCAATGTTAAGTATGGAGTCGCCAGGCTGATTCACTTTTCACCTGCAGCTGTGCAGGAGTTAGTAGAGGAAGGATTGCATAATGCTACTCATAAAGATTGCTACTATTTCTTTGCAATCCAGTTGTGGTGTGCAACTTTACCTCCAAACGTTGAGGACTCCGGTCTCCCCTTTTTACAGATGTGCTGATGTCCAAGGCTTCCGGTCAGCACTAAATGTCCAATGCTACAGAGCCCACTGGTGCTCAACTCTTAAATCACTATGGAAGATGTTGCACTTCATCAATCAATCCAAGTTTATGTTCCTTCTGCTCCTCTTAAGTTCAACCTTTCTATTCCCTCTCATACTCAAACATAGCTGTTAAAGGTGCAGAGTGTGTTTAAAAAGTCTTGTGAAAAGTAAAACAAATTATATAATCGCATTTCAGCTTGCACAACTTACTTTCCGCTATTCAGTGCAACAAGGTGATTTGGAAAATGCTTTCTCGGGGACATCATTAACCACAAGAGTCAACCTAGCAATCTATATAAAGTGTGGAAATGTGGAAATCAACAAGATTTTTTTCAATTACAAAAACCTGCCCCTGTGATCATCATTTCTAGTCATGGTGCCCACTCAGCCCACATATTAACCACTGAATCTAGAGGAAAACTGAAATGAAACTCCAATGAGATTTATTTTACTTTAAACAGTTAGAATATATTTCTCTACGAATGTTTCCATCATGCATAGCATCTTTCTAATATCGTCATTCAAGCATTTATTCTAAAGGAAATCCATAAAATTACTACGTTCAATCATCTAACAAGCATGCCAACCTACCGAGTTCTTCTGCACTGCTTGCTAGTCTCCTGTCTCTCAAACCTGCCATCACATTCATCAGGGGTCCCTAGGCACCCCCTGGGCTCTACCCTCTCTTCCGATGTACAGCGTGGACAGGAGGGCAATCAGCAGGTGGCATTATTTTTGACACTGAGGTCATAGGAGATAGGGATATTGCTTGCCCAAATGAAATTTGTGTGAAACTGAGGTTTAAGGCTTCTCTAATGATAAGTTAAAACAGTCCTCACTAGTACCTGATAATAAAGTTTCAACAGCAAACATATTCTACTGTTTAGGGAAAATAGGAGACATTGGGCCTGATTCAGAATTTGAATGACAGGTTATTGCACCACAAATGTGCCAAAGTAACTGTTAGCCTGATCTATTGAGAGTAGGGTGCAGCTCCATGTTTGCGACAACGGTGCCTCCGATGCCTCTTCCAACGGAAGCCCTACATCAACAGCCCAGCAGAGTTGGGGCCATTAGTGTAGGTGCAATAGACCAGGAGCGGTCCGTACAGGTAGGAGGGGTGAGGCAAACTAGGGGGGGCTCGAAAGACAACGACGAGGGAAAATCAAATATATATTTCATTTTCCATCGTCGTTTGTTGAGTCTCCCCCACCCCGCCCACCGCTCTTACCTGCATGAGCCGCTCTTGCATTAGACTGTCCGCCATATTTAGAGGATTGTCTGAGGTATTTATTTTTTCACTTCAAGAGCGCAGGGGAACGGTTGGCTGCCCCAAACTATTAAAAACAAAAAAATTACCCGCACACCTGGAAGAAAAGTCTCAGTGTCAAGGTAATTTATATCTTATTTCCCAAAAAAACTCCCACTTCGGGAGTATGGTTTTAGAAAACAAAAAAAGTTTCATGAGAAGTTACGTTAAACATGACTGCCTTTCACCAACTTCAGTGTATTCAGAGGAGGCGCTGTGACGTCAGCTCCTCTGAAGGCACACAAATCTCCTAAGGGCCAGCAGAGATCTCACTATTGGTGGGCAGTAGTCCGGCTAGGGAGGCAGGGGAAAATGAGTTACAACGCACTTTTATATAGAAAAAAAAGCCTTTAAACTCCGTGGTTTGTCCCTGCACATTTATTTCCTGCCAACTGTCAAGATTTATCAAGATACAGTAAAACAATTTTAGATTATGAAAAAGTAGAACTATTTTGTGGAACATTGTTGAGCTTCTAGATTGCACTACAAATTAATATTTGTTCAATAACATAAAAGCTGCCACGAGGCTATGAACTTGAAAAAAATGAGAAACCATCAACTGGATCGATACCGCCTAATTATGCCTGAAGAAAATGTAGACAGTATATTTGTTCTGTGTTTACGTTTTTTCAAAGTATACTATTTAAGAAGGTTTGTGACTCAGATGCAAGCATCTAATTGTGACAGGAGATTATAAACAGGGAAAATATCACAGGTCACTGGGTTACTTTCCGTTTTTAAAAAAAATTAAATAAAGTTTCAAAGTGAAAGAAAAATCTCGATTGCCATATGTTTTCTCGGTGAATTGAATCTTGAATAAAAAAAGAACGCGGGAGTTAAAACTCATAACTCAAAGCAAGGAAAGGCAGCTTCCTTCTCAGAGAAGAAATGGCGAGTGTGTACTTTAAGTTAAAGCGGAATCCATTTTAATACGCTACATTAAATTCAAAATAAATGAGAGGGTAGAAATGTTGTCGCTGTCGACTGTCTAGAAAAGGTTCTGGTAATTGTGTGCTCCAAATTAATATTATGAAACCTTCATCAATAAAAACATTACGATCCCTTTGGAATTTCCTCAACCTCAGATAATATTGGGCACAGCTATGTATCTGAATGTCAATGAATTCCTGGATGGGAAACACCAGGCCCAGTTTAGAAAGAAACGGAGAAGATGAAAGTATTTTATGATTGATACATTGAGGATGGGGCATGCTGATGCAAAAGAATTACATTTTGTCCAACAGGCAAGATGCTTTCTTAGAATTGATTGTGTGTTTTAATTTCCATTTATTGGTATGTTCAATAAGCAAAGCAGTCACAGTACCTATTGGGGAGCTGATACGTCACTGTTTCTCCCACAGCAGAGAAAATTCTCTAGGATATGTTTTGCGCTTAATAAATGATGGAAGTACTGTATTTAGAAAAATAATGACATTTCTGAAGTTGGCTCTGTGATTTAAGGAAACACAGGGGCATATGTTCAAGCCCCTATCGCCACCACAACGTCACTTTTCCGGATGTTGTGCTGGCGATAGGGGATGCGCCTTATGTACAAGGCAGCGTTAGGCAACTTAACGTGGCTTAACGCTGCCTTGTACATAAGGCACCCTTTCATGCTATGTTAGTGTGAAAGGGGTGTGCAGTGGGAGTTGTGGTGGGTGTTCCACCGCAACACCCATTGTATTTGACGCTGCACCTATGTACAAGGGTGGCATACATAGGAGGCAGCGCCAAAATTAAGACAAGGAAATCCCTGGTCTTAAGTTGGCGAAACGAGAAGAAATGCATTATTTCTCCTTGTTTTTGCTTTTTCCATGTGTGCTGCCTTGTGCCATGGTTTATTTATGTACAGGAAGGTGTCCCTTCCTGTACATAAACAAACCTTTTAAAAAAATTCCATTTTGTCACTTTCATGTGTGCTGCATGAAGCAGCACACATGAAAGGGACCGAATGGCATTTTAGGATTGTTGATGTGCAGGATGGGACACCTTCCTACACATAAACAATCCTCCCCTGCACACAGACACCCTTGCACTCTGGTGCAACGGTGCTTGCATTGGCGCTAAGTTGTTAAACTGAGCGCCATCGCAGGAGGAAACGCAAGGCTGCACCACATTCTTGTAAATATGGTGCAGCCTTGCGTTTCAGAAGTGGCGGAGCTTGTCGTTGAGCCAAGGAGGCTAACGACACGCTCCGCCACTTCCTAGTACATATCCCCCACATATTTTAGGCTTTGATTAGCAGAATAAACCTTAACAAGCACAGCACATTGGACCAAAAATCAATGTCTATATTTGGAAGCATACCGACAGACGGCTCAGGAAAATTAATGTCTTCTATATCAGAATGATTGATAGCACTAGGTTACAGTGACAGAAATTCCAGAGGTGGGTTTAATTAATTAATAATATTTACATAAAATTAACAATTTAATTAGTAATAATTTTACAGAACCTCATTTCTGATTCAGCTATTTAATAACATTCATATTTCTTTGGAAGGTGCATTTTGATCCAATAAAGCCTCCCATAGTAGGTTTTAATAAAATGTGTATAAAGTGTGTGAAGTTGAAATTAAAATTACTTTTCGAATTTTGTCTGAATCAATTTTTCTGAAAACAATTTATCAGAGGTGACGTTGAAAGAGCATTTGGAAAATAATAAGCGCTCCTGCTTTTATGGTATTTTTTTTTTTTGCATTTTCGTCTGTATTTATCCATATTTATTTTTTGCCCACATTATCTGTATTTATCCATATTTATTTTGTGTTTTGCGGTTAAATGAAGTTGTAAAACTGTACATTTCCATATTTATTTAACTGCTAGACGCGCACTCATACTTTGATGTCTGTCTGTTTTAGCTATTTAAGCTGCCAAATATTATAGAACAAAACATCCACTGGTAAATATTAGCATTCTATCACAAATGTATGTTGACACACTGCTGATTATTTAATGAAATTGCATTCTGTTTTTTTTAATTTCCCATGCTGTCCATCTGCTCAGCTGTTGGTCGATAATTCAAGAAAAACAGCACAGTCACTTAAAAGACGCCCATTTTTCCGTTTTTATCCACTTTTAAAAATAAATGCAGACTGAAAACACATTGTTTTCTGTCTGTATTTAGCAGACGTTAGTTTTTGGAGAAAACTGATGTTTTCTCAAAAAACTAACGTCTGCTAAAATCCTGACTAAGCCACCCCTAACACTGGGGGTGGATTATGCTGATACGACCACAGGGTCGTATCAGCAAGGTTATCGCCCTTTTGCAGGGACCATCGCTGGGAAACCAGCGATGTTCCCTGCAAAACGGCGATAACATCTCTATCTCCGGAATTTTTATCGCCCTGGAGCAGCGTGTTGATGATAACGCGCTACCAGGGTGATAAAAAGCAGAGATAGCCAGTGATAAGTAAATTATCGCTAAGCGCGGCCAGCGATAATTATCGCTGGCCGTTGCTGATATGGCCCATTTTCTTTATTACAATGAAACGTCTTTAATGTGTAAAAGTTCACAAATCAAGTTCCTTATCACAATTATCAACATCCTAAAAAAACCTACGCTGGACCCTGCCTCCGCCGAGAACTATAGACCCATTTCCAACATCCCACTCCTTGCCAAAGTTCTGGAAAAATGTGTGCAACAGCAGCTAAGCCATCACATCAACAACTTTCACCTGCTCGATGACTTTCAATCAGGCTTTAGACCGGGACACAGCACAGAAACCACCCTCCTCCACATTGTTGATGACGCTCTCCAAGCCCTAGATCTAGGCAAAACCTGTCTCCTAATCCTTCTAGACCTCTCTTCCGCCTTTGATACGGTGAACCACGAAATTCTCCTTGAACGCCTCAAATCCAGGATGGGGCTGGAGGGCACCGTCCTTGAATGGTTTAGATCCTTCCTCCAAAACCGATCACAAAGAGTCCTTATCAATGGCGATCTATCCACCCCATCTCCAGTTTCCGTGGGAGTCCCCCAAGGATCAACCCTATCCCCTACCCTCTTCAACCTTTATCTCGAACCTCTCACCGAGGTTCTGCGTGCCGCCAACATCTCATACCTTATGTACGCCGACGATACACAGGTCTACATTAAAATCTCTTCCCCCCAGGACATTCTCTCCCTAAACATGGCACTGAAGCTAACAGTTCATTGGCTCACTGCCAACCAACCTAAACTCAACGCCAACAAAACCGAATTCCTTCTGATCTCCCCACCCAAACCTAACCCAGACATCCAGGAATGGATCAAGACAATCACGGCACTAAACTGCCCGCCTACCATTGTTGACTCTGCAAAATCCCTGGGAATAACCCTTGACGGCAGCTTGAATATGCACAGCCATATAAACGCGATGGCCAAAACGGCTAGATTCCACGTGAGCTACCTAAGAAACCTAAAACCCTTCCTCGAGAGGTCCGACCTTAAAATGGCTACCCAGGCCCTTGTGATCTCCAGGCTTGAATATGGATGCTCTACTCTCGCAGGGCTACCCAAGAACTCTCTGGCCCCACTGAAAGCCTGCCTCAACTCCGCTGCCAGACTCAAAACGGGCTCAAAAAAATTTGACCACATCTCTCCCCACCTCAAAGCTCTGAACTGGCTGCCCCTGGAGGCCAGAATACAATTTAAACTGACCTGCATAACTCACAAAGCTCTATACGCGAACTCACCGACATTTCTTGCACAAAAACTCGTGATATCCGGACAGGCCAGAAATTCCCGATCTGCCAAAAACCTGCTGTTGCAGCCAGCAAAATTCCGGAAGAAAAAAACCTACAATCGAGCCTTCTCTGGAGCCGCTCCAAGAATCTGGAACTCTATCCCACCCGCCGTTAGAAGACTCCCGTCCTTGGCACACTTTAAGAGGGAGACCAAAACTTTCTTAATGGGAAAATACCTCATCTAGTGAACCCCTTACTTTCAGACTTGCCGCGTGTGCCCTATAACTGCCTGCTCAAACTTTTTATCCCATTTGTAGCGTCAACTGCAGCTAGGATGCACCTCGTGGATTGGAAACTTTGTTTTGTATTGTTACTCTGCATACTTTAATTTTTCTCCCTCAGGTAGCTTGAACTTGAAATTGAATCTCCCCCTGTATCCCTTTCTCTCCCAGTGTGATCCCTCCCGTCCCTACGTCTTACTCCCCCCTCAATCCTGTAAAGCGCTCTGATACCCTCACGGGTCTGGTTCGCGCTAAATAAAACTGTAAAAATAAAATAAATAAATAAAAAAATCTAAACTTGTAATCAGCCCCTCGCCGGCTAATACCAATGTGTCCCTTCTCTCCACACTTCATTTCATATGTTCCCAATCTGTTAGCCTGTTGGTTTATCAATCAGATCTGGATAAAGCAGGGGCTTTTTAAACCTGAGCCTGAAATGTGATCTATTCGAGTAATACTTGTGTACAAACTGTCGCCAGCTAATAATTGTTTGCATGTCAGAAAGAAACTCTGGGGCAGATTTACAAGCCCCTTGCGCCACTTTTGTGTCATTTTTAACATGGGGAAAGTGACATAAGGGTGGCGCAAGGGGCTTGTAAATAAGCCCCTCTGTATGCTCCGGCATAAACACACGCAGCATTCACTCACACATGCACCAACACAAAATCCACGCTTACAGAGCCACTCATTCGAACATGCACAAAGAGAAACATTCACCCACTACACATACACACAGATATCAACACATAAAAATATCGAAAGAACAGATGCACTTAACACTGGAATTTACTACTACTGTCTGCACCAGGCAGTGGACTTGTACTATTGAGCGTGGCCCTTCCCTCTCTATTAGTGCGCCTGGCAGTCTCAGAACACATGCACCTGCAAGTCCGCCCAAGTAATTGATTTTTTATTTAACTTCCCTTCCCAAGATGTTCGAATTGTATTTCATAAATATATGTCTGGTATATAGTGTTCCCTGGTCTGCATTGGGATGCAGAATAGAACTTATCTTGTTCAATAAGGTTTTAGAATGAAAGGATGTTAGATATATGTGGCTTGCCGAACATTTCTACTGCTGTGATGAAGTGGGGTGAGTCTGAAGAGAGAGACCTTGGTGCTTCGCTTTAGTCAGTCTGAGTCGAGTGGAAAGCTCCCAGAGAAGTCCTCTGACAGGCGCCCTGTGAATGCTAATTATATAAATGTTATTTTATCAATTGCACGTTTTCTTAAATGATAAAAATGTTGGATGGATGACTTTTTCTGTGCAATTATGTGTTGTACGCAAGACATAATTGCACAACACATAATTGCACAGAAAAAGTCATCCATCCAACATTTTTATCATTTAAGAAAACGTGCAATTGATAAAATAACATTTGTACAATTAGCATTCACAGGGCGCCTGTCAGAGGACTTCTCTGGGAGCTTTCCACTCGACTCAGACTGACTAAAGCGAAGCACCAAGGTCTCTCTCTTCAGACTCACCCCACTTCATCACAGCAGTAGAAATGTTCGGCAAGCCACATATATCTAACATCCTTTCAATCTAAAACCTTACTGAACAAGGTAAGTTCTATTCTGCATCCCAATGCAGACCAGGGAACACTGCAAGGAGACCGAAATTCATTAGCCAAGAAAAGTTCTAAAAGTCTGGTCATAAATTGTGCATTGACGTTTTGAGACCAGCCTCAATGCAACCTATGTACCAATAGACAAGGATGTAGGGAAGCACCTCTGTACCTGCTTAAGCGGGGGTCAGAATAACGTCTTTTTTTAATGAACCATTAGTGCCTTTTATCAGCAATTTGCAGGTCACAAGATAGAAGCTGTAGCTAACAAATATTGCAGAAAAGAAGATACATAGTAAAGCTGTGGTAAAGGTGTTGGAGCCAAACAGTGACAGGAAGAAAGGGAAATCATGGCAATGAATACAAAGTGAAAGGCTAGTGGAATAAATACAGACAGAAAACAATGTGTTTTCTATCTGCATTTATTTTTCAAAGTGGATAAATACAGAAAATTGTGCTTCTTATAAGTGATTCTACATGCAGTCTTTCATGAACTATAGGCCAACAGCTGAGTAGATGGACAGCGAGGGAAAATAAAAAACAGGATGAAATTTCTTTAAATAACAGCATATGTCAACATACATTTATGGTATAATGCTAGTATATACCAGTGGATGTTCTGTTATGTAATATTTGGCAGCTTAAATAGCTAAAAACCGACAGACATCATAGTCTGAGTGCGCGTCTATCAGTTAAATAGACATGGAAATGTACAGTTTTGCAACTTTATTTATACGTAAAGTAAAAAATAAATATGGATAAATACAGATAAAATGGCCAAAAAATACATATGGATAAATACAGACGGAAATGGCCAAAAAATAAATACCATTAAACCGGGAGCCTTATTCACATTTGAAAATTGGAGCTGATTATGTTTCAAGCTGTGCTATGTGGTTCAATCTTTGAAGCTCCATGACCTGCTCAGCCCTCAGACAAATACCTAGGTTTTGCTCAGAAATCTGAGAACAGCACTAACGAAGGTCAGGGTGCTGTATACCAAGGCTCCGTAATCTTGGTTCCTCTTCATGTCTATTTAATCCACCACCAGACACTACCTGTACCTTTATTTTAGTCTTGCAGGTACTTTTTCATTTCCTGCCTTTTCCATTGGTCATGGTTTTTCGACCTTAGTCTTCCTCCTTCTTTCTCCCTTGTGTGTTTTAGCCCCTCCTGCTCTGGGTTAAAGTCTGATGAGGAAAAATATCTGCTGGTTTCCAAAATTGAGTGCTGGTGGGCCCCACCTGCCACCACTGACTCAAATTAAGTGCTGGTTGAATCTCATGATATGACAGCCTCTTGCCTGGTGAAACCAAACAGCTTTTGAACAGCGCTAACAGGGGCCATTGTCTGTAAACAATCAACTATATTGGCAGCTGGAAATGTAGTCCTTCATTGCCTCTCTGCTAACAGCACGCAACTGCGTCTATGGAAAAGGAGTATTGTATGAATTAATTTCCATTGTAAGAAACTAGATTACTGCTTGAGGGAGGTGAAACCCAACTTAAACAGCAACCACAATCCTTGTCAGGAAGAAGGCACAAGACAACCCCAAATTAAACTGTGCTCAACCTTCTGTTAGCTTGACACACAGCAGTCAGGCTTAATTTAGAGGCAATGGGTAAAGTATTTGTGCAACAATTCAAACAGTAACAATGTGAAAACACAACACAAAAAGAATCACACACCAAATTAGAAAAATAGAATACATTTTAATAAGTAAATCAAGACCAAAGCGACAAAATTCAAATCAGTAGAATCGTAGAAATGCAAGTTTAGAGATTGCAGTGAAAATAGTGCCAAAAGGTACAAGGTGCCAACTGTTGTTGTCTGGTCACGCTCGACTGGGACAAAGGCATAAGTTCAGTTAGCCCGCAACGGAGCGCAAACTGCTTCAGGGACCCACTGAATGCAGTAACTTAACCTTGGTTGTGAAGAGATGTAGAGTCCCGCATTGAGGATACTTCACGCAGCAGAGGCAATGAGAGGTCTAAGTGAGGAGATGTGTCGCCCAGCGGAGATTCTGGGGATCTGCAAAGTGCAAGGCAATGTCCTCACATAGAGATGCATTGCCCCACAGCCATTCTAATGGGCTGCATTGGACGAGGCCATGTGCTTGAGTGGAGATGTGTTGTGCAGCGTTGGTTCCAATGGGCGATGCAAAGTCCTTGCATGGGGGAAGTCCGCGCAGCAGAGGCGATGCTTTTATTTGAGGTGATGTATCGAGCAGCAGAGGTGATGCGCTGGTTCTGCGGGAGATGCACTGCACCCTGGAGGACATGCATTGGTTCTTCTGAATCCTTAGGTGGGCTGCCAGAAGACCTTCAGGCCCACTTCCAAGGTTCCAGGTCTGGGGTGGCACCACTTGGGAGGGCTGGACTCCCAGGTGGAAGACTTCAGGTGCTGAATTCAAAGTTTTTTCAAGCCTTTTCTGTCCCTGAGGCTTCTGATCAGAAGGCCAAACAACTAGCCCTTAGGGTCACTCTGGAGTTCTGGGTTTGGAGATGCTGGTTCAGTCCTTCTCACCCAGGCAAGAGGGCAGCAGGACTGGATAGCGGGGTAGCAACCCTTCAGGGCAGCAAGTCAGCAGACTGGCATAGCAGTCTTTCTGGGCAGCAGTCCAGCATAGTGGCAGTCCTACAGCATTCCTTCTTACTGGTTGAGTCCACAGGTCCAGAACTATAATGAAGAGTTGGCTCTAAGTGTCCAACATTTACACCTGATGCCCACTTTGAAGTAGATGAAGCTTCAAGAGGTTTCCAAACCCCTGAGGTGTCAGGCATCCCCTTTCTCCCTGTCCTGGCCCCAGCTTGTCTGAGGTCACAAAAGACCAGTGTCAAACCCTTTGTGAGAGTGCTCAGCCAGAGCCTTGGTGATATGCAAGTGTGCTAGGTGACAGCTCCTACCTCTCATTAACAGAGAGTGGCACATCCTGCCAACACCTAGCTTCCCTTTGTCTCTCCATCTGGGAGCATTACAATAAGGCCAAGTGCCAGCTGCACCTATTTATGTGCCCTAGGATCAGGCTGCAGCCACCAAATGGTTAGGATAAGAAAATGCCAACTTTCTAAAAGTGACATTTTTAGAACTGTGACTAAAATCCGACGTTACCATTAAAGAGGGATTTTAATTGCTCTTATGTAGACACCAAACCTAAGCTGTCTACCAGCTCCCAATTGGAAATTTGAGCTTATTAAATGCATTAAGGTAACTTCAATATTATCTTATCAGAGAGGCAGGCCCTGCAGTAGTGAAAAACAAATTTAGGAGCTTTTCACCACCAGACATGTAAAACTTAAAAGTACAGGCCTAACCATTTAATGAAAATGTACCTTGCTGAATTAGTTACTTAGGGACTACCTTAGGGGTGACTTATATGGAATAAAAGGGACATTTAAGGCTTGGCAAGGGTGTTATATTGCCAAGTCAAATTGGAAGTTTAAAACTACATCATCCCCAAGTCCATTTCCCATTGTGTTTGATACAGACATTTGAATCTTGTTCATGTGATAAGGTTTTCTTTAAGGAGGCTTTTCATGCCCTCAATTGAGCAAATTATTATGTCGAATAGTGTGAGGGGTTGAGTGGCTGCTTGGGCATTTGCAGGGTGTAGAGCCCAATGTCATAGTTCATTGTATTGGAGGTGTGAGGGTTCTGAGATTGGGTAGTCCTTTTT
The DNA here is from genome assembly GCF_964204655.1 of Triturus cristatus. Taxonomy (NCBI): domain Eukaryota; kingdom Metazoa; phylum Chordata; class Amphibia; order Caudata; family Salamandridae; genus Triturus; species Triturus cristatus. The sequence continues at coordinate 395,053,137 of NC_140588.1, read as the reverse complement.
TCCATTTCTCAAATATTTTGATCTGTCCCCCCAGGGTGTGTTGGGTGAGGGAGAAGTAGTAAATTCCCTTTTAATTGCCGCCTGATCCAGGATCAAAAGCACAGTTCTGGTGGGAGTAGCTATATACGAACATTTAGGGTAGGGTCCCACACTGGGAGACCTGTCACTGCGCGATCCATGAGGAACCAGTGTTTCTTTCTCTATCAGACCACCTAATCCAATAGCTAATGCAAGTATGACAGAGGTCTTTCATTTTTTTGCCACTTTAATCATCCCTAGCCATGGTCTATATAAGGGACACCATTGTCCAATGTCCTCAATGAAGGCCCTACGATATTCTGTCCAATTAGCTTCAGTCCATCCCACATGCGAACTAGTAACGTTAAGGCCTAGATATGGACTCCTAGGCCCAACAGAATAGCACCAGCCATGAGAAGGTCCTGTAGCCGTGGGAGGTCCTAGGGAGGAATTGCCAGGATGAACTACATACCAGTTTTAAGGTTTCTAGTGCATCAAATAATGCTGAGAGAGATTCTATTAGGCTAGTTAATGTGAGGTGAAGGTTGCCATAAAATAAATGTACTTGGTTGATCCACCCTCTCAAGGAAATCCCTGATATTATTTGTCTAATCTGAATGGCAAGAGGTTCTACCCCCAAAGCAAACAGAAGGGGGGAGAGGGGCACCAATTTCTTGTGCCTTTTGCCAGTGTTATCAGTTTTGTGGTTTGTACGTTTATCCTAATAGCTGCAGTTGGGGAAGTATAGGTTGCCATGAGCTTGCTTAGCATTTTAGGGCCTAGTTGAATCCTTTACAGGACGCTCTAAGGAAGGCCCACCTAACCCGGCAAATGCTTTCTCAGTGTCTAGTGATAGCATCAAAGCCAGGATCTTGTGTTTCTGTACTTTTTCAATCCGGTGAACAGCATGCCTGGTATCATCTGCCACCTGAAGGGTGCCAACAAAACCTGTTTGGTCTGGTTCTATAAGGCTTGGGAGTAGGGGCCCAAGGTGTTGTGTGAGTATTTTGGTGTATAGCTTTGCATCAGTGATTAAAAGGACTATTGGGCGGTAGGAGTTACAGTTGGAAGGATCTTGCCCAGGTTTGCTAATGAGAGCAATCTCGGTCTCCCTCATTGTGTGACACATTGTGTTAAATAGTGTGGTTAGTTGTTCCTATTGGAGGGGAAGAAATATGCTATAAAATATAATGAGAGTCCTAATCGTCTTTTCTACATGCATGGTGTGAAGACCCTGCGCAATTCAGTGGTTTTAATGGGTACCTCAAGCAAGTCCCTATGGCTGGGCATTATAGGGGCCCATTTGCAAGTTTGAAGCAATGTCCGGAAGTAAGAGGGGTTCACGAGACTTTGAGCATAAAGTACATGATGAAGTGTGGGAAAAGTTGTTTGCATCCCTTTTCACTTATTGTCCATGTATGGACTCCTGTTTTAAGTCAGGCAGTGTGAGATTTAGCTCTATAAGTTCCCAGCTTGCAAGCATGTAGAGCGCCCACTTTGACTCCTTTATCATAAAATCACTACTTAAGCGTGAGCAGTGAATACTCTACTTGGATTGTCCTGTGTGCAAGTAGTTGGTCCCACAAGATGCCCAACTTCATTTGGTTGTGCTTCAATGGATTTTGTTTGTTTTTTCATTCTAGGTCTTAAATTTCAGTGATTAGGTTCTGTTCAAGGAGATGTGCTTCCCTTGTACTAGCTATTTTGATATCTTTTTATGTTTTTTAAATCTATCTCGTAAGATAAATGATGGCATGTTGGGAAGAGTGTTTAGGGAGAAGTATTCTGGAATTTCATCTTGATTTGTTGCCCTGCTTACAGGGTCTCGAAGGATTTGCAGGTTTTTTTTTGTTTTTTTTTAAACTTATTTTTATTGCCATTTTTACATTAGACACATTGTACATCATATAGATCGCCATCAAGGTGGTCCCTGTGACTGCTGTGATCTCACTCTCCGAGATAGCTCAACATGTGCATGGTTGAGACTGTTCTACCAGACGTGCAAGCCAAGTTTAACACTGTAATGAGAGAGTGCGTAAGAAGGAAATAGTCTATGTGACAGCATGTAACACCAACATGTGAGTAATTGGAAAAAACCCTGATATCCAGGTCCAGGTATCGCCATGGATTGACTAGCTCCAATTCAGCCATTTTATTTTTAAGGAGGGTAACATAGCTCCAGTCCCTTGATAGGAGTTCAAGTTTTTGTCAACAGTGGGGTCCCATGCAAGATTAAAGTCACCTCCCACAATTATATCCGCTGGGCATCATGAAGTTGGTGCTTTAGAAGGGAGCATACACATGTATCATGCAAAGATTTAGGGGCTTTGAGGTGTAGCATAGTGAGGGGCGAGTTACCTTTTTGTGCTTTCAGCTTTAGGAACTCACCCTCCCCATCTCTATTTACCAACAATGATTTTGGGCCAACATATGATTTACATAGGATAGCAACTCCCAACATTTTGGTGGAGGAAGAGGATCCATATTGGTGAAGTCTCATGCGTGTCTTGTCTGATTTGAGTAGGTAGGTTTCCTGGAGGAAAATGTAATCTGGGATATGGTGAAAGGGGTATCACCAAGTTTGCTGATGTCTGTTATGAGAGTTATAGATACACATTGAGGGATGAAAGTTTAAGAGTGTGAGAGTCCCCATTAGGAGAGGAAGAGGGCAGTCACAGATTGTGCCATAGAGAGTCCTCCGCCCCAAACGACTTTTCAAATACCTTTGGATCCTCCTCCCCTCCCTCACTGAGTCAACTAGTTTCAGCCTAACAAATAAAAAATAACAAATAGGTCAGCTTGGCCAAACTAAACATTCTTAACCATTGCACCGGAGAAAGCATTCGTATTTGTCGCACACAGAGGTGTGACACTGAAAGGATAAGCGTTCACGTTGGGCCTGTGATTGCAAGAGAATATTGCTGTCTGCGGGTCATGGGAAAGGCTGTTGGTGTCAGTGAAACTTATTGTGATAGTATGAGTCGATTGAGTTCCAGACAATCCCGTAGACTCATCCTGAGGACTGTTTTGCTCAAAAACAGTTATTCATCAGCAGCAAACTATTCCTCTAGTGGGGTAGCTTTGGAGTTGCATCTTCTTTTTTAGTGTTCTGCGGAGTGGTGATTTTGTCTGACTTGGCCTCTGTGAGAAAGCCATCCGGGCCCATGCGAGATCTTGTGTGTCCACGTATCGTCTATCATGCCGGGTGCAACTGCCCTCAACCAGAGCCCAGACGGAAGAATTTATGACCTCCATCTCCATTGCCAGGCTTAGGAGTGTTTTGGCCTCTGTTAGAGAGCGTAAGAATGGCTGCCTGCCATTCCCGTGAAAGATTAGGCTAAAGACACTCCACTGATATTTTATATTATGCTCTCTGAGAAAGTCAGTTACTGGGTGGAAGTCTCCACACTTCTTTAGGGTGAAAAAGCTGGACAGTAGAGCCTCTAAAGATAAGGCTTGCTTTACACCTGGCCACTTTAATAATAGTTACTTTGTCCACAAAACAAAGAACTTGTGTTAAGATATCAGGCGCGATGTCTGCTCGAGTTGTAATGAAGGTGGTTCTGTGAGCTCAATCTCGTTGGATTGGGGGGCCTATGGGTTCCCCCAAACTCATGAAGTAGCTGCCTAGTAAAAGTGATGTCTTCTCCATCTGTGCCTTAGGGGTCTCCTCAGGTATGAATACTGATGCACCTACTTCTGTTTTAAACCTCCTTCCGTTTTGTTTGAAGTTAAGCATTCTGATCCTCAAGGGCCTGGGCTCTGCATCATAGCATCTCTTGGGCCTCTGTCTGGGTGTCAACTGGGCATTAATGGTCAGTCACTCCATTACCAATTTCTGGGATGTCTTTGTAGAAGTCTTGCATAAATGATTAGAACTTAGTTTTTATTGACCCGATCTCCGTTCATATGTTACTGAGGAAGCATTCTATGTATTTGTGCGTTATGGGGATTGCAGCAGGCCCATCAGCACTTTGAATGGCTTCCTCCATTTACTTGGCAATCTCTCCCTTTACAGAACAGTCCTACATCACCGTCACAGAGATCTACTTCTGGGCTTGTCCCTGGCCATGGTGTGTTAACAGAGTAGGGTAAGGGATTGGATTAGCATCTAGTTCTGAGAGTACTCATAGTTTGAGTGGATAGTTGTTGGGGGTGTCTCTCTGCTTGTTAGTCAATAGATCAGTGGGGATTATATTGGTGTACTTTATTGTGAGTCTTTGGAGCCTGTCACTCATTGAATGACATTGGTTGTGTTTTCCTTGTCATGGATGAAGCCGCTGGGCTATAAGTCCAACAAACAGGGCTACTTGAGTAGGGAGGACTGCTTATGTTCAACACCAAGTTGGGACCCAACCTCTTATTGTGTTCAGCAGCAGGTCTTGAACCATGATTCAGGATATATATCAATGAGGCTAGGTGGCAGACAGATCACGGGACAGCGTTTGAGCTCCCTCTCTGTTAGCACATTCCACTTGGTGGCTTCTATGCTAACAATCAGTGTGCCCACATGGGCTGGCAGTCATGCACTAGCTCAGGGATAAGGTCTTATCTGGGCCCATAGGATGCCTAGGTTGTGATGCATTCCCCAGTCCTCTCCAAGATGGAATCTGTTCATCTGTTGTGCAGACAAAGCATGTGTCTGCCTCAGAAGCAGAGGGTCCAATGTTAGCCCTGTGGTGAGCTTCACAGTTATTTAGTGTTGTCAGATGTCACTGGGTCTTGTCCGTTGCTGTAGTTTAAGGCCCCAGGCTGTTCCTGGGTGGCTCAATATGCCAGGGGTATAGATGATGTGCTGTGTCATGTGCACCTAGCCCAGTTTAGTCCATGCACCACCTCTGATTGTTTCTTGGGCAGCCTTGTCCTGGCTGCGCTGCAGAAAGAGAGGTGTTGCAAAATCACAGCACTATGTAGCTTTAAATGGCCGCAAGGGACACAAGCATGGCATCAATAAAAGCTTAGGTCTGCACCTGTCCTTGTGTGGCCAATCAGCGTCCCCCTGTAGACTATAGTGTATCAATATAGGGCCTTTAAGCACCTGCCAGATGTCACTTTCACCTCCACTGATATTGGAGCAGGTCAACAGCCTGGGCAGCCCAAGAGTATGGTCGTTGATTATCAGTGGGCTGTGTGTTCCAAAGTGGCTGCCGATATTCACCTAAAAGAGAGAAATGCAGGAGCTGTGCAGTGCTCGGGCTCCACCTGCTGCAGGCCATCACTGGCGTAAGCAGATTAGTAATGCCCCATTTGGACAAAGTACTTGCCGGCGCAGCACCTAAGAAGGTGGCAGCACAATCTCCGGATCGTGTCGCCAGAAGCAGGTACAAGACTCGACCCACTGGAAGAGGACAGATGCCAGACCGCTTCACCCAGTGGTGCCCTCAGGTATTTCTCTGGCTCTGAGTGCCAAACCAAAGGCTATGGAGCCTCAAGAAGGGAGTGCTCCAAAAAGATGTTGGGCAGAGGCATGAAAGAGCCACTGGAGTGCACGTTCTACTACATTCATAGATTGGCCACCGAGAATGACTCTTTTTAATATCAACCCTTCTCTTCTAGCTGATCGTACCCATAGCTTTGGTATTCTCTTATTATGATGATGATGATGATGATGATGAGACAGATTGTAGATTCCTATGCTGACCAGGCATCCACCTCTTTCATTGCATGTCTGTCAGTGTGACACTCTGGATGACAAAGAACCCTTTCAAATTGAATGACGACAAACCCAAGATACTAATTATCTTAGATGTGTCTTTGACTTTCATGAAATAAACCAGTACTCTTACATCTTCTTGTTTTTATTGCTTAAGCATGCTACACATGCTACACAAGGCAATGCCACTTGATTTAGTGGTCAGCAGCCCAAGTTATTGTTTCATCTTGCATGACTCTTGTAATTCTCCTTACATTGATCTTTCTAAAAAAGCTTATGCACCTTGTACAATTGATTCAAAATCCTGCAGCCAGGATGCTCAGGAGTAGACCTACACTGCATTATCCCTCTCTATTTTACATTATTGCACTGGTTGCCTCTGGAACCTCTCTTTTCAACAGTTCATTTAATTTTTTGAGAGGGAGAGTCTTCTTATATCCGTCCTCCAAATATTGTAAGACCTTACCTCTTCTCTCCGGCAGGAATCCAAATACCTCATGGTTGTTTCGCAAGGATGTGTAAACATAGTTTTTCTGGTGAGTCCCTTCTACTTTTTCAAGATACCCATATTGGAGGGTTATTGCACTCTATACATATTACTCATCATCATCTTCATCATCAATGGGTGGGGACCTCACTCACTGCAAAGCCTGTGCCAATTGTCTCACGTGCATATAGGTAAATATAATGAAAAGCAATGGCTGTACTGCCAATATTCATGGTGTTTGCTTAAAAGTCCAACTACAGCCAGTGCTGTATATTGCTTGGCACTTGTTTATTTCATATTTCTAGTCCTTCAGAATCTCTTCATACCGATGTACCTCCACTCAACATGCAGACAGCTCATCACATCAGCCAAACCAAATACTATGCAAATGCCATCAATAAAGCCACCAACAAAAGCAGAACACTGTTCAAGACAAACAAACACTTCCTCAACTCCCTGCCAGGCCCACGCATTTAATCCTTGCTTGTGATAGGACGGAACTCTTCCTTCCACTCTGCTGCCTTTTTTGGAGGTCAGATTGCAAAAAGCTTTAAAGCCCTTGCCTGCATGGACATAACAGCTGTTAATTTCCCCATCAATGGTCATGAAATTAAAAGCTATTATTGCTCCCATGTGCAGACAATAACAATGAATTGCTCTGAAATGTTTACTGATTTCTGCAAATGTTTTAGATTCCGATGCCTGAGGTGAAGGCAACTGTTTCTGGAAGCGACAATGTCACCACATACTGGACTATGCGGAAGGCAAGGGCCCTCAAGAAGCTGCTGCGTCAGTTGAAAAAAGGGAAACGTGTAAAATAACAACTCCTTGCTGGATGAAGACTATACAGGAATCAGGAATCCAACAGTGCAATCGCCTGGAGTGAAGAGTCAGGACCAGAAAAGGAAGGGATCGAGGCAACAAGCGATGGAACACTGGCTTGTAGTGAAGGACCCTCCAACCAGACTGAAGGCCTTAAATAGTCAAAGATCAGAGAAATGAAATGACATCAAAACATGCCTTAACAGGAAATTTCATGGTTTTTGGGGAAATCAGGAAGACACTTAGGAAGATGCCATGATGTAAAAAGAAAAGAACAGAGAATGAAAACCTGAAGTGGACTAGCTGTGGAGAAGCTATAAAAAGCAGAACTCAGACAGATTTCTGTCATATTGGAGTTGGAGCAGCAAGGAGCAGCAGCCAGGAGCCCAGAAACTCAAGGAAAGGAAGTTCCAGGCAAGTGAGACTCACTGCCCTTAGCTGTAGGCTTCTTGTAGCATTTTCTGAGCCCCTGGGAACCGCAGGGCATGCAGGGTATAGCAGTGTTCAGTGCCCAGGCAGCTGAGATGCTGCAGAGACAACACTATGCAGAAGTCAAATGCACATGATTATGTACAAAATATTGAAAAGTGTAATCATTATGAAAATATAGAGTTTGAATATCTCTTGAGGTAAAATAAGCAATATAGAGGGAATGACACCAAAAGCAATGAATGAAGGAAGTGGTCTTGGAGTTATAAGAGTAAAGGCCCTAATCGACAGCTTGGCTCAGAGAGTACTCTGTCGTAAATGCAACAGAGTACTCTGACCTCCAAACTCTCGGGTCACCTGCCTTATTGACCCACATGCCATAGTTTGAGCGAACAGTGTAATGTCTTTTGTTTTCATGTCCTGAAGGACAGAAAAAAATTATGAGTTCAGAATTGAAAATGAAACATGTGAAAAGTTTGGTGAACGGATGTTATAACCAAAAGCGGCCGTCAACCAAACTTCTTGTACATTGAAAGGAATCGCTGTGATGGCTGTTCCTATCAATGGCTATATACACAAGAGGGGGACAGGGAGCTAATAAAGGTCCAGTACCCACGCTCCTAAAACATAATTAATAAATCCAGAAGGTACTGTTCCTATAGAGGAAAAGGGTGGAAAAGTAGGTTGAAAGTGAATATTCCAGGGGAATCCTTATGGTTATTATTTGGTGCCCTCACACATCCAACTGGATGTCATGCTTCATCATAGGGTGTGCTCCTAATCACGCGGCACTGAAATGCCCTATGGGCCCCGCAAGAAGGCTCTTTTTGGGAGATCTTTTTAGTATTCTGTGGTAATGATGGTATGGAATGTGTAGGGTAGAGTGGGTGCAAATAGGATTGATGACTGTGAATTATCATCGTATTACCAACAGTTTTGAATATTGTTGTAAGGAAATTGCCATCACCCAAGTTGCATGCTGTGAAACAAATGAAATGTGAGTATAACAATGAAGAACAGGCATGCCATTGGTGGTTTCTGTCACACTTTATACAGTTCATAAATGATCAGGATGGGCAAGTATCTCAATGACAATGGCCCACACATGTTCATCAATGCTATCAGAGCATGCTCACTGGAGCAACATTAGTTTAAACTTTAGATAACTCCTCTGAACTCCGTTGTTTAAAAAAAAAGCTATTTACACCAACTGCAGTTCAAAACCAATGCTGGGTCAACAGACATTGTTGAGTAACATATTGAGTACTTCAAAAAGATCTAAGCAGCACAAGCAGCAAAAGCTGTGATGGTAACATTCCAATTGACTTGTGGAATATTCTAACAACACAAAATATGAAAGGAAGGCCTTTAATGCCCGTTGGAGCACTTACTTTCAACCTTCTGTACTACATGGACTACATAGTCTGACATGCCATAAGTAGGAACTGGTTTAGAAATGTCCACCATCCAATTAGTCGCCTTAAGCCGAAGACTATTACAACATGGTCTCTAGGTCTGGGTGGGCCCCCAAAACAATATATTGTATTTTCTCACCCTTCCACAGCATCCTGGTGGCACACAGGCAGTTTGATAAACACAAACCTTAAGTATGCCACAGCAGTAACCAATGTTGAGCTAGGGTGTGCAACCTCGCCATTTTTTCAGAGCACCATGCTCATCCAGATTTATTCATTCATAGGAATGTGCTGCTGTCACACACAGAAACATTGAACTGAAGCCACACACGAGAGTGCCTGGCCCTGATTTATGATGACCCTCTGTCTGACAGCAGACGTGGCTGTGTAGTATCATGCCCCCCCAAAATCGAGACCCTGAAAGGTTAACAAACTGCTCAACAGCATCCTGGTCATCATCCCATTTCAGGATGTTCTCAGTAATGATCTGACAGTCAATGTTTAGCACAAGGAGTAACTACTGCCCATGATACCTAATTGAAAGATTTGCTCCTACATATCATTGGTACTTATTTTACAGCATTAACATATAGGTTTTTTCAACACATGGAAGTAAGAATAATGGGGACTAAAGCAATATACCTCTTCCAGAGTAGTGTCTGAAATTCCATAACCAGTCAAATTTAGCATTTGCATGTTTTCATCCAAGGCCTGAAAAAGTTGTTCAAATGCTGCCTTTTCTGCCATCGCTGGAATCACGTAGGTTATCTCTGTATTACTTTTCTCTTTCAGGAAGGCATCTGGAATAAATGATTGCACCAAAGATGTGATTTGAATGGTGCCCTCTGGGTCTTGACTCTCAAACATGGAGTGCTGTTTAGAAAACAGATTAAGGAGAAGCATTAGATGCAAATTAAACTATTCAATGAAGATGTAAGTTTGAAATTATGTAACAAGAAAACACATTCACATGTATAATACATTAGAAATCCAATTTTGATCCACAACTTAATAGATCCTTGACCCCTTCTGGCAGCAAGGAGAAGCTTCTTGGTAGACCTGTGAGTGATAACAACCTGATGCGCCAGGGAGCAATCCTTCTCGTGAAAACCCTTCAGTTTTTTCTTAAGCACTACTCTGTGTCACTTTCGGATGCTGATAAGGCAGGAGACAATGGCCTGGCACTGGCTAAATCAATCACGGCTTAACCAACCAATGAGAAGACTGGCAAACGAGAGGTACGCCCACCAGATTACCCAGCACTACCCAGTTGATGTGGTGGTGGAGACAGCATGGAAGATAAGGTACAAGCCCTCTCAAAACCCAGGTTTAAATACAGGCATTGTGCATCATCCTATAAAACTGAAACTTGTGAAACACTACTTTTATGAAATTCAGTAATCACCAAAGTGGCATTTTCAAAGAAACATCTTGTCATAAACAAAACATACATGTTCGCAAATGTTGAGACATCAACTTTCTGCATGATCTACTGTAGGATGTAATTTTTACTAAAAGGCCTATTTAGCATTCTGTGACATCAATGGCTAACATGTGTACTATAATAATCCAGGGTCAACCCCAAACCTTTTGCCTTCACCCACTGCTTTCTGAACCCGGTTTTGTTGGCTTTTAAGACTCTTCACACTTTATCACAGCAAACCAGTGCTGAAGTACTTGTTCTCTCTCTTTTAAACATGGCAAAATTGGCTTACACCAAGTTGGTACATTGCATTACTTGTAAGAACGTAGTAAAGTGGTGTTACTTGTACCGAGGGCTGTACATTAAATACTACTAGTGGGCCTGCAGCACCAACCTACTTACATTCCCTGTCAAACATGTCTCATGCCAGCCAATGTAGCCTGTGTGTGCAGTTTTAAACTCTCACGTCGACCTGGCAAAATACATCTTTTGCCAGGCCTAACCTTCCTTTTAAATACATATAAGTAAGCTCTATGGTAGGTACTAAACAGCCCATTGGGCAGTGTGCATTAATTTAGAAAGTTGGACATGTACTTTTAAGTTTTACATATCCTTGCAGTGAAAAACTCTTAAATGTGTTTTTTTTAACTATTGCAAGGCCTTCCTCTCCCAAAGGATAACATTGGATTACCATCTTAAATTTAATAAATAATCACATTCAATTGGGAGCAGATAGGAAAATTGAGTTTGCTCTCTAAAGAATTGAAATTTAGAAACCCTATTCAATGGTAAAGTTGGATTTCGAGACCCAAACCTGACAATGCCACTTATAGAAAGTTAGTAATGCAAGGGGTGGGCCCTATACCACACAGCTAGATTGGGTCAGTAAATATTAGAAAAGTCAAAACATCTAGCTGACCATTTGTTGGCTGTTAACTTTTAGACAGACTCAGACCAAATTCACAAATCAGTTGGTCTATTACGTTTACTTATTCACTTTCAATCATTTCATTTTATAAATCCTCAAGACTGAGGTCAGATACACATAACGTTCACATTCCATCAAACCAAACTAAATTGAGACATAGTGACAAGTAACAAATAACAAAAACATTTTTGAGATGGTTTCCAGTCTTAAAACAGAAGAAACGAGTAACCTATGAATCAAATTTTCAAATTTATCCTGAAGAGAGCCCTCCAAAAAAGAGTGGGACTTGAAACGCGTTGGCACTTCTAACTAACAGGGGAAGAATTTAAATCAGAATGTGTAGCAACTTAGGGAAATATATGTATTTAAATACTGTACCCATTTGTAACCTGAAATGTTGTGTACCCCGTTGTGTGGTAACCCCAGTACTTCTTTAAGATTTGATTAATGTGTTACTCGTTTTTTCTGTTTTAAGGCTGGAAACCATCTCAAAAATGTTTTTGTTATTTGTTACTGGTCACTATGTCTCAATTTTGTTTGGTTTGATGTAATGTGAACATTATGTGTATCTGACTTCTGTCTTGAGGATTTATAAAATTAAATGATTGAAAATTAATAAGTAAATGTAATAGACCATCTTATCCGTGAGTTTGGTCTGAGATTGTCTAAAAGTTAACAGCCAACAAATGGTCAGCTAGATGTTTTGACTTTTTCCAATACTTATAGAAATTTGGCATTTTCTTATTCTAACCATTTGGTGCCTGTATCCTGGGTCCCATGACTAGGTGTAGCTGGCAGTTGGCATTTTTGTATTGCTCTCAGACAGTGAGACAAAAGGGGGAATAGGTGTTGGCAGGATGGGCTATCTCTGACTTGATAGAGGTCGGAGGTGTCATCTACCACACTTGCACATCACAAAGGCTCTACCCCAGTAAACTCACAAAGGGTTTCACACTTGTCTTTTGTTCCCCCAGACAAGTTAGAGCCAGGGAGGAGGGAAATTCCAAACACCTGTGGTGGGAGGGAGTGGAAGCTTCTAGAAATGTCTCCTACTTCAAAGCTGGCACCAAGGATAAATACTGCATCCTCAGACCAAACATTTCAGTAGAGTCCTGGACCTGGGAATGTTACAGAAGAAGGATGCCCTACTGTCCTGCTTTTCACGGCATTCACTGCTTGCTGAGAAAGAAGACTGGATCTGAACACTTCATCCAAGGCTGAAGTGATTCCAGGGGTCAGCTGGCTGACCTCTTGTGCTGAGCTGTAGAGACATAAAAACTCCAGAGGCCTTCGTGAACCAGCTGACCTGCTGCTTGGACCTGCAACTGGACTTGCAACTGGAACTGCGTGAGCCCTGCTGGCCTCGACTGGAGTGAGTTACTGATCCCCACAAGGTGCCCTTCAAGTCCTGGACCCTTGGTATGGGATCAGTGGAACTCCTCCTTAAAGAAGAGAAGAAATCCTAAAGTTTTAGGCTCTTCACGACATCAAACAGGCCGGTTCGTGGCAAGATCTTGCTGCCGACCGCCGACCGCCAATGCGAAGCCCTAGTGAACCCATCTCTTCACGCTACAGCAACTGCCAGCGATGACCAAAAACACAAGACATGCACTTTCAGCTACAGCATCGACAGCCCAAGGTCACTGCCAACAGAAGCCTACAGTGGCGATCATCATGCGTGACCTAACTAGCTCTTCGCACTACAGTGAAGACCATCCATGAAGATCTCCTTGCTCCTCGTGGCCTCCTCCACTACGAACTGGACTCTTCACACTAGACTTTCGAAGGTAACTTTTTTAGCAGGCCTAACCTGGTTCCTGTATCTGGCACACACTCCATTGCCATCGGCCTGAACTTGTGACTTTCATCCGGTCTTGCACGAACAGATAAATACGAGTGCCACTTTGTACTTCGAGGCACTAAACTTACCTTAAATCTATAAAATTGCATATCTCCAGTTTAGATTGTTGTTGTTTTGGTCTCAAATAATTTATACAATTGTAGCATATTTCTCTAAATTACTGTGGCATTTTTTTCGTGCAGTGTTTTTACTTTATTATTCTTTGTGTGCTGCATAAATACTTTACACATTGCCTTTAAGGTAACCCTGACTGCTTTTGTGCCAAGCTACTAAAGGGTTAAGCACAGGTAATTTGGGGTTTGCTTGTGCTTCACCACAACAACAATTGCAGTTGCTGCTTAAGTAGGGTTTCACCCCCCTCCGCCAGTAACTCGATTTCCTACAGTGGAAATGGTCCAAAGGTTTAGCAGAACATGGTAGCTTGCAGTCACTTAAATGTAAAATGTGCTCAAACATGCAGCATGCCCAAAAAGTTTTCTTGGTGTTCGTTATGTAGTTAGAACCCCCTCACCGCCACATTTTCCAGACACCCTTGGTGCTATTAAAGAAATGCCGCTTCTTTCGACAAGATTTCAGCAATCCTGATGGGTATGGTTGCCAGTTTGGGATTTTGAATGCCCCAGTGAAAAAGGAGAGCACAATAAGGCATATGGCCCTAAAATAAACTTGGTATTCTACAGAAGGATCAACTAATCAGGAGTCATGATCACAGTGGCAAAATCAGATGTGCTACAGCATTCTGCACTCTCTATGTCTGGATAGATTGTGAGTTGTGAAGCCCCAGATAAATGTTGTTACAATAGTTCATTCATTTATAGAGGAACTGTAAGCAATTGGGTTATTAGTTGGGTTATTAGTTGTACGGGATGAGAGTCCTGAGCAAGGTATAGGTCCAAAATTGTCTCCTTGCTGGGAACCAAGTACCCTATTGTAACACTTGACTTTCGCAGGATGGCGAAGAGGAGCAGTCCAAGGCCTCCTTGGGAGGTGGTGGGGGTTAGCAATCACAACACACAATGCCCTTCGCAGTTGAGGGCTAAGGGAAGGAGGGAGAAGTTCCATGGACACACATTTGCTCTCTCCCTTACAGAATCACAATACACAGAAAGCAAACATGCCCTTTCAAGGTTCCCATAATTGAGAGTCCTCATCTGATTTGGGGGTAAAAAACAGTCCAGGATGTTTTCAAATATCCAATTTCTGTGGACAGGACATATAGGTTATTTAATAAAAATATATGGGATGGCATCACCACTCCGCCCTCACGTGTCATATTCCATCATTAGCATCCAGCATTTGCCATAGAATCCTCTAGTGGTGAGCGGGTCCTCGTAAAACACTGAGGGAAAGAGCAAGGATAGTTCAAAGGAAAGAGAAATGGAACCAAATATAAATCCTGGGGTAGAATTTGCATTTTATTGAAAGGGTGGTGAGGGGATAATTAAAAAAAATAGGAGGACATATAAGGATATTTTATGTGGCTAATGTCCACAAGGGGCTGACATGTTTCAGCCCTAAAAAGGCCCCCAGAAGAGATCGGGGGCTCTCCCCAGAACCGGAATCCTATTTTTCCCTATGGTATGTCCCTGTCTATGTAGTCACACACATATGCTGCATACAATACCAGTTCCTAAATCCTAGTAGTAGCAAAATGATTGTTTGTGGCTCATTTTAATGTCCTGAAATGACATAACACATACACATAAAGTATAATTAAATTACATATATAATTAACAGAGGTAATGCACATAAAAAGAAAAACACAGAAACTGGGACATGCTTCAAGCAAAGGCCTTCAAGCAATCATGAGCCTTGAAGTATGTGCTGTGCCACACTTGTGTACACCTGCAAGTGCGTGCAAACAATGCAAACAAATCAACACGTGCTTGTGGAGTCTCATAGAAACAGAAACAATGTGTTGAACACTCATGCGGTAGTAAATCATGCATTAAAAGGCATTCTTGGCTTCTAAGTTGCCCCTTACCCTAACTGCGGGACACCCACTCCTCATGGAGGAGTAAACGAGGGTGGCCTTGTGGTCACACACTGCCGGTGGTCAGAGATATGCAAAGACAAGGATATGGACTCAATAAGCGTGAGGCCAATACATTATGTCAAAAAGCTATGGGTGGATAATGAAAGTAAGCGACTTACTTCATCAAAGTTCCCACCCTGCTCTGATTCCTATAATCACATTTGAGGTTTCTGCATTGATTGCTAAATTGTTCCAGGGATCCCAGGGCCCCTATAATGTTCACTGGCTCCCCTTGTAAATATACTAGAATATCATCTGCATACAGTGATCTGTGATGGGTTATACCAGCTATCTTAAGAACCCTGTCGTGCTTCCCTTGTCTCACTATGTTTGCCAGTGGTTCTATGACTATGGCACACACGATGGGGTATAATAGGCACCCGTCTTGTGTGTCCTTGCCTATTGGGTAGAAGTTATAAATATTCTGTCCTGACCTGTTGCAGTTGTGTTTGTGTACATTAATTTTGTTCTGTCTTCAAGGACCATTCTGTCCTTAATCTAATCTTGATACTCCCAATGAAGGGTGTTGAATGATTTTTCAAAATCAGTGGCAAAAATTTGGCAGGTGGTCTGGGATGGGGATGATTTAATATCCACACTAATCTCCTAATATTAATTGCTGTAATGCATTTCGAGATGAACTTGTCTGAATGGGGTAAATCAGTCCTTAGATTTTGAGGAGCAGTCTCGGTGCTAGGATTTTGAATAGAACCTTTTAATCAGTAAAAATGATTTGGTGGCCATAGTTAATAATAGCCCACTTTATTTTTAGTTGGTAGCAATTCTAACAGAAGTGTGTGTGTGTATGTGTGTGTGTGTGTGTGTGTGTGCGTGGTTGTGTGTGCATGTGTGTGCGTGTGTATGTGTGTGTGTGTGTGTGTGTTCGCATTATCTGGTGCTCAGCAATGGAGGGGACCAGCCCCTCCAGTACTCTGGAAATCAATACAGAAATCCAATAATTTGCAGCATAAGATGCAGTCAAACTTCTTGAAGGTAGGAGATAGATGGATAATTCTACTGCTACATAGTTAATGTCCATATAAGTCAATAAATAATTTCCCTCCATATGGAACCCTCAAGACGTTTGATTTTTTTGGGACTACTTGCATCTTATGGTCAAACTTGCAATCAGAGTAGAGTATTGAAAAAGGTTGGTTTGAAGATTTGTCACGCTCGTCCCTGCCCTGCTTTGAGAGCATAACAATGAACGCTTATCTCATGCTGTTGGGACAATTTATGTTCAGCTCTTCTGCTATTGTATTTTATTTGTGGTTTTGATATGGTGCAGACGTAGCCCAAAAATATTAGAGAGGTTTTAAGAGAGCAGGAAGTAAGTTCTGATTAAGCAACATCATAAAAAAACTATTAGCACCAGAAAAACAAGGAACAAACTGTTCAAATGAGCAGTGAAAGGACAGGAGAAGAAGTAGGTAGCTACCATAGCAAATCAGCAGCAAGTAACAAAGAGAGCACAGAACAAACATTTCAGTCAACATAGGAGATGGGAGTAATGGGAGGGAATTCCAAAGCTTTGCTAGACTACCAGAGAATGCCTGTCTCATGCGTTGTTCTTGGCTGAAAGTCAGAGGTTCGAGCAGGAGGAACTCACCATTTCTAGTTCTTCATTGATCTCGATAGGCTTTCAGTTTTCCAAGCAGGTTAGAGGGAGTGGAATTGTGGAGGACATTATGAGTAATGCATACAGTCGCAAATTGGGCTCAAAACTTTTAGGGGGACAGGGGGACATTGCAGGGTAAGAAGTATAAAGCTGATGTGGTAAAATTTCCTGTGGCCTTACAAGGTGGGCAGCTGCATGGAGCACTGCTCTCAGAGGACCTATTTCCACTTTAGGGAGACCAGAGATGAGTGAGTTACCACAATCTAGTCTTAAAAAACAGTGCCTGGACAACAGGTTTCAAGTGCTGATCAGGAACGATCTGCCCAAGGCTCCAGAGCTATCTTAGCTAGTGGTGTGAACGTTTATCCATGGCTAAGATTTGATTTTGGAGGTCTAGATTGTTATCAAAGTTAAAGTCCAATGATCTGGGATTCTCATGGGAGAGAAGGGTTCTAGCCAATTTTGGAAAGGGAGGTTGGATTTGTTTTATGGGCGTGTGTAACTTACATAATTTGCTGTAGTAGGGTTAAATGAAATTACAGCGAAATTCCATGAAAGTATACATAATTAGCACTAAATGCAACAGAACATGTACAGCACTAGACAGCAGCTGCTCACGCTCGCTGAGCTAATTGTTCATTCTCTCCTCTGGTAGGATTTTTGTTACAATTTACTCATAATTACATGAACCTGCATAACCCCATAGTCTTCCCATAGTTTTCGCAAATCCTGCGTCAAACAAGTAACATAATATTACTCATATTCTTGGTACTCAGGTGTTATTAAAATGTTGCCCAAGCCAAATTTCTTTCAAGAAATTAGTAAAAATTCTGTTCTTATTGGATTGAGATTTAAGTAGTGGTGGTCATTCATTTTTTAACCCTGTTCAGGGTGGAGGCGAGAAGATAGATGTCTTCAGAGGAAAATATCTTCAGGTAGCTGTGGGTATCATCCACATATTGATGATGAAGAATTCCAGATTTTTCTCAAATCTCGCCAAGAGGTTCAGGATACAGATTAAACAGGACTGGGAAGAGAGCCCTGTGGGGACCCTCTTTTTAGGGTGGATATGTCTGAGACAGAACTCTTTATTTTCACAATTTCTGGGTGGTTAGACAAATAGGACTCAACCCACATTTGACTGTCCCATTGATGCCCATCCATTCCTTCAGGATGCAAATCAGAGTATGGTGATTGACTGTATAGATGGCAGCTGAAAGGTCCATGAGCACAAGTAAACAACAGCCACTCGGAGAGTCAAGGAGGCAGAGAGACTCATCCACAATTTGTAGATGTGCAATTTCTGTGCTACAACCCTGCCTGAAACCAGATTGGAAAACATTGGAGTTATTGGACTAGATTTAGAGTGTTTGCTGAGATGTTACCCATCTTTCTAATACCTTCCCTAAGAAGGAAAGTGTTGAAATTGGGAAAATATTGTTCATATTACTGGTATAAGTGATGGGCTTTTTCAGAATGGGGAAAGCCTGATGGATTTTCAGACTTGTGAGGAAAATACCTTCTTTCAGTGAGGAGTTCAATAGGAAGGTCTAGCATGGTACCTGCATTTTTACCATTTCTCTGCTCAATGAGCCATACAATGCATCGGAGAGGGGATTGCAAGATTTGACTTGAGTTATAGCTTCAAGTAACTCTGGCACAGATATTGTTTAAAGGACCACTTGGTTTTGTAGGTCAGCATGAAATCATCTGGGATAGTAGATTTTGGAGGAAGTGATTTCTCTGCAACGGAGATCGCAAATTCTCCACATACTGATGCTAGTGTGGAGACTGCGCTTTTGGAGAAGTGGGATTCTAATTGTTTGATCATAATGGCACATATGTTTGGATGATTTTTAGTAGTATCAAGCATGGATTTGATGTGGCTAGATTGTTCTTTGAAGATATTTGATTTATAGTATTTTATGGTGGCCCTGACAATAGTAAGTTTCAAGGGCGAGAGTGCTTTGTCTCCAGATTTTCTCAAGATGCCTCATATGAATTCTTTCGATAAAACAATCTTTAAAGAACCTTGGGAGAGAAGGCTTACATCATTTTCTCTTGCATTTCAGGGGAGCATACTCATTAATTAGTTTACCCATGCATTCATTGTATTCTTCTGTTGCAGAATTGATGTCATGCTCAAGATCAGGGGTGGGATGGATGATTTTAGTTTTACCCAACCATGAGTTGGCTCAGTGTTCTTGGGTGCGCAACAGACAGCTTGAAAAGAATTTGTGGTGGTTGGACCACTGAATAGGAATGGGGTTTTGAGTGGTCAGAAGTATGCCCTAATGAGGTCATTAATAGAGTATTTGTAGTGTATTGGTTTCTGATGGTGTTGGAGTAGGTCACTGACCCGTAGAAAAGAAGAGAACAGGTTAACAGGTTTGTTCTTATATTCATCACAGGAAAGATTGACATCTCCAAGGAAGAAGTGGGGCTTGTAGCATATTAATTGGGATGATATAAATTCAATGCATTCCTTGTTGAACATGTTGCTATCACAAGGAGGTTGATGTATGACGTCATTATTAGATTAGAGGTCTTCAAGCACCAATTCCAAGTAATAGCACTGGAGGGAAGACAATTCATTATTTGGAAGTCATTTGCAGCCTATATGAGCTACTGCTTCACCACAACCTTCTCTGATTTCATGGTCACAGCAGAGAATGGAATTATGTGGATAGAGAAGAAAGTCTAGGATATTCTCAGAGGCATCATTCATCCATGTTTTTGTAAGGACCAGGAAATTAAGGTTGAGGTTCACAATTGTGTCTGAACACATTAGGACATTTTTAAAAGCAGATTGGCATTTATGGAGCATGCATAGTAGAGTTAAGTGAGTGGTCTTGGATACAGGACGTTTAGGGGGAACATGAATGAGGTTGGTGAGTCCCCTATTCCTGGTTGTAGGGTATGATCAGGGAAGTCTGCAGTCCTGGCTGGTTTGGATAGAGGAGGTGCCTTAAGGCCGTTTACGAAAGAGTTTATTGGCTATATTAATGTGACATTAGGATATCAGCTGGAAGGAGAGGAGTGGCTATGATGTGCTAGCTGAGATGGTTGCTGCATTGTCACTACAGGAGAGGGGATGTGAAGGGAGGGGAAGAGCGAGATTAGTGGGTGAGCTGAGCAGTAGGCAGATGAGTAAGGGTTTGGAAGGAAGGAGAGGAGTGGGTGCATTAATAGCAGTGAATGGGTGTTAACAGCAAAAAGAGGTATGATGTATATGAGATAGCTGTTGGGTAGAGCAATTGCTGGAATGGAGAGATTACTGAAGCAAGACCGGTTTGGGAACATCAGAATGAGGTGTGTAAGTAATAGGACTGGGCAGGGTGGCATGGGGCCAATAATGGATCGGAGGAGTGGTATAAGGAGAGAAGGCAGCAGGGAAAGTTCAGGTGAAGGTTGCTCAGGGGATTATTAGAGTCAGCCAGAAAAGTTGCTGGGGGAGTGAGTTACACAGTGGGCGGAGAGCACAATGATACTAGTTAGTTATCAGATTGTCAGGAAATTCCCGTAGAATCTTATATTTGAAATATTTTGTGGCATATTTCTGAATGCCTTTGGTGAGTAAGTGATTTTAATGTACTTGTATCCAGTGTTGGAGAGGTGTTTAGAGAGGGAAGAGGAGTCACTGAAGCCTATAATGACAGCTATCTGGAAGAGTCAGTGGTGTAAATAAGGAAGTCATGGAGTAGGTGACAAAAACAAATGATACCTTACTGGGTACAGGAGGTTAGGATTAACTAGGTAGTGAAACCTTGTGTGCCAGCTGCATTAAGTGGGTTGCTGAGTGATCGTTACTTCCAGAAGAAAGAGGGGCCTTGCTCTGGCAGGAAGCTCTTGTTATGTTGGTTAATAGGCCTTATTCTACCAGACAGGTAATCTCAACAGGTGGTGGGTCCAGCACTGGCAGGAAAGCCTTGCTTTAGTGCTCAATGAGACTTTCTAGCCGACAGACTTTGTATCAGCTAGTGCAGGGCCTTTTTCTGGCAGGATGGCCTTGTTTTGTTGTATTAAAGGTCTTGTTCAAAGCCAAAGGAACTTCTCTAAAATGGCCACATTCTAGAAACCTGCATTGGTGGAGGGTGCCTCAAGCACAAAGGGCTTCAACAGGCCCTATGGGACTCAGGACTGGGCTATTATCAGGTGGTTGCTGGATTTTCATTTTTCACTGGCAGCCGGGGTCTACAGATTTTAGCCTGAGTGAATATAGTTATTCCTGGAGCTATGGGATTAAAGTACGTAGCATCGAAATTCATGGGTAGGCCATCCGAGCCTGACACTTTTCCCCACACCAGGTGCTTGTTTGTATCCTATACTTCCTCTGGGGAGAAAGGCAGCTGTGCTCCTTTAATAGATGCTAACACTGCATGTATTAATTCTCCTACTGGACAGGCATGTAGTGCTTTATAATAATTAGAGAATGGCTCATTTATCTCAGTTTCGGAGTGTACCAGTTTCCCCCTAGTATTGTGAATAGAAATTATAGGAAACTCCCTCTTCTAGGGATTGGCCAGCCAGGCTAGTAGTTATCCGGCTTTATTCTGCTCATTGTGTGTTTTGGCCAGATATTCTGTACCTCCTTAATCTCTCTTTCAAGTGCCTAAGCTCTCTCTGTCTTACTCTAGTGTGATTAGAAGTTCAGAGTGCCTGAGTCATCTATTCTCAATATCTTCCATTACCTTGTTTACTTATTTCCAGGGCAAGCGTCGATTGTATCCCTACTGCTTTCGTAATGCAATGGCCGCGTCTGATGGTTTTGCAAGTTATCCAGGCTATTAGTTGCAACGGGACTGTGTCTTTGTTCTCTATACAATAATTCTGTATGACCTCTGAAAACGTGTGCTATAATATTGTCTTTTCTAGTGTGTTTACAGACTCCAGCTCAGAATAAAAATTATCATTTTTGAAAAAATTAAATAGGGCAAACATAAAATATAATTACAATACACCCACTGAATAATAAAAGTAAAAAATGAGAGAAAATATTTTTTAAACATATGGTTCATTTCTCTCATTTATCTGTGTTACAATTCTCATGACTGTTGAAAATATTTTTGGGTTAAAAATTCCCTAAGGTTGCACATATCTCTTATTTTCTAGGATTAACTTAATTTGTTTTTCACACGTACAGATATCCAATGCCGCCATCATCCAGCTCTGTATATCAGACTTAATAGAATCATTTCAATGTCTTGCTATATGTAATTATGCCATTAATATAGCCAAAAAACTACTTGGAGTTGTATACGACTTTACATGCCAAAATAATTAATTGAACTTCATGGCCATTTATTCATGAGATTCCTTTGATAACCTTAACCCACTATGACCTAATCCTCAGGCATGTGACAAACATATCTACATGGTCTACAGCAGGTTGTTGACATCTAGAACGGAGAGCAAATATTTCAGATTTACATACATATTCTTGGTATTATGGTAAGTGTTCTGATATGTGATCTTAATTTAGTTAAGGTAGTAGCTGAAAAATGCATCTGCAAAGATTCAGTGAACTGCTCTGTGGTCATTTCCAAGATTAACTATTTAGTCCATTTGCCTGCCCTATGTTCTGTTATATCTTGTTAGTTAGCCATGAACTCTTCATAAAATGTTCAGATTTAAGAAATTGCAGTTTTTAATAGCTCAGAACATATACTTAGGAGTACATCTTATTCTGGCTGAATATCAGTGGAACTGAGGAAATGTGTTATCTGCAAATATGTTTAAAAAACTCCCTACTTGGGATATCAAACTCACTAACTGTTCCACTAATGCCATTTGAGGATAGTTAATATAGAAATGTTAATCGTGGCAACCCACACTGAAATAGAGCTTGTTTAACAGCTTCCTTCAATAGTAGATTATTCCACATGGGTTGGTAGATAGGAATGTTAAATTATCTCCATATATGTTGGCATGCCAATATATAATGCTAAAATAATTTTGAATATGACATGTTTGGTGTCATTGAGGATTTGAAAAGCGGAATAAGTAGAAGGAGGCTACAGTGGAAAATAGATTTTAATATGTGAGAACATATACTGAATTACTTTAGCCATTCGTCAGGCTAAAAGCACCTAGTAAGAAAAGCAAAAATTCGGAAAGTCCATCCTCTTACTGCCAATACCGAAATGCCCATCTTGATTACTTATATTCCCAAATAATGGTCGAGATAAAAGAATATAATCTAGAAAAAAAAACATTGGGTAAATCAAAAGTTGAAGATCGAAACATATATAAAAGTTTGGGAAGTATAATCATTTTAGTAAGAATAATCCATCCAATTAATGTAAAAGATAAATGTTGCCATTTATTAAGTAAGAACAGCATTCCTGTAACCTGAGAAGAATAGTTGATATTCTAATGGAATCATAGGTGGAAGTAAGCCAATCCCTGAAATATTTGAGCTTTTTAGCTAGATGAAGAGTTAGTGAAGTAGGGGAGCCAACTGACAGTATCCGTGTTTTATCTCTTTTGCCGCCCAGGCCCAGTGATTAGCATGCCATCTCCATATGACACAACTTTAACAGTATGATATCCATAAATGACCATTGAGATATTAATGGAGTTAATACATTTAGAAAGAAAAGGCTCCACATCGGGTACATATACAAAACAAGGGAGAGTGACAACCCTGCTGGGTACCTTGAAATATATGCCCTGGTGAGGGAAAAAAGTACCAATGTATTTCCCCATTGTAGCATTTAAGCTCCTTAGGCTAGCAAAGGAATACTGCGATAAAGTATAACTATTGACTGGAGTGAGCTCAAATAATATTTAAAGGACTTAAAAGAATAGTAATGATATATCCAAAAACTTGCCACTGTAGATTTTATCGTAACTAATACAAAAAAGAAGTTATAGAATGTTCTTTTCTCTGAGCCCAAATCCAGCCTACCTGCAGTCTCTCCTGATTGGTCAGCCTTGGTAGGCTTAGCCAAATTGCTCTGATGAGGTGAATGGTGATAAGTGGCCTGCACAGAGACAAAGGATATCTGGTGAGGGGAAATTTGCAGCTGCAGAGAACAGGCCATGCAGGGCCTTGGGTAAGCAAACTGGTCTTCAAAGAGAGCTGGACAGTTAGGATGCAACACAGACCTATCCCCTCTTGAGCCACTCTAGTAGGTTGGCTTACCCAGATCCTAAACCCAAGGAGAAGGTTTCTTCATCTTAAATTTTAAAGTACATTGCTTTGTGGGATAAGAATATGCTGCACTTTAGAGGAAGCTGTCATACTTCCGGGTAGCACCCTGTACCCTATTCATCAGGGGTGCATCCCCGGCTGTCGCCCCCAGAACACTAGATGAATATGGAAGAGTTGCATACCAACTCAGATCCCCAGCTTGAAACAACAAGAAGAAAAAGGACTGCCCTGCTGGAATCCTAGTCTGCAGCAAAAAGATTACACTCTGAATGACTGCACCTGCTGCACACTAAGGAACTACAGCCCTAAGGACTTTGCCTTGCTTCAAATAGAGAAGGAGTGGGCTCCCTGAAAGTGACAGGTTAAAAGAGCTCCACCTGCATCTCCAGCAAGAAGAACTCAGCCGACTACCTTCAGCTGGACTTTAAAGGATTTGGCATTGTGCATTGTGGGAACTGTAGCAGCAACTGGTGAGGAGCAACTTCGAGGCTCTAGAACCTTGGATTTTGTTTGTGAACACTTTGAACCTCCAAAAGGAACTTCAGGAAGCTCCTCCTGAGGTTTGGAAAGCTTTTGTGAAAAAGCTCCATAATTGGACCAACCCACCGACGAGAGTCAACTCGCTGACGTTGAACCATGCTCGGTCTGGATTTCAGATTCATGCCGGTGAAATCTCAGGAGCTCATGACCTCCAGGATTTCACCAAGGCCTCGCGCAAATGCAAGTTGCGGTCATCAGTCTGAATCCCAGCTCCAGAAAAATGATTAGGTGCGAAGGTAAAAACTTGACCTGGCCATCCCTCTCAGTGTATCCGACCCATGCTCCATCACGGCCAGCCTTAAACTTTGACTTTGTCCCGGTCAGGTGCAACCAGATGTCTCTAGTTGGAACATTTCGTTTTTTGGCATTATAAACAGATATTCTTTAAAAATTCATATCTCCGGTTCCGTACATTGGATATTATTCATTTTGGTGTCATTGTAATCATAAAAATATTTCCTATTTTCATAAATTGGTTGTGGATTTAAATTGTGAGTTGTGTCTTACTTATTTGATGTATTGGTGCTTTTAAATGCTTTACCAACCTGTCTTTTAAGTTAAGCCTGCCTGCTCGCAGCCAGCTGCCAAGGTATGAGCAGGGGAATAATTTATTGAGACCTTGACTGGGCCTTATATTGTGTTGGTGGCCTTATTGCTAGTGATAGGTGCACACTTACCCATACTAATAATCCACCTTCCAGCATTTGGTTTGCAGTGGTTGGATATAGTACTTGTGTGTGACCACATCATTTTATTTTGTTTACATCTTTTTATTGGTTTTAGTCATGAAATAGGATATAGGTACATAACATAGCTCAGCCTTGTTACCATCGCATGCAATCCACATAAATAACATTTCATTTTATGGTATAATTAGAAGGCAATTCGCACTCTGCAACGGGGAGGCTAAGCACCTCCGGTGCTAATGTGAGGTTGGTCAGTTTGCACATCTAACTGCAACTCTCAGGACACCAGAGTTGTGTTTTGCCACATCATGCATGCCTTTAGGTGAAGATCTTTAAAAATCCAGAAATCTGACAGAGCAAAAAAAAGAGAATTTTTTAAACATTTTTAATTTGGACTACCTGTTTCTAATTCAATGTTTGTTTTTCTAAATTGTTCTACATCTGTTTACAAAGTTTTTTTGACGCAAAACTTTGGATAACTTGGGGTTAGATCTCTCTAATCTAACTCACAGTAGCTGAGTTTAGGGGAGTATAGGGCCAGGAGGCTACCTGCTGCTAATAGAATCCGAAATGCAGAGATGGTTAGGTTCCTTAAGTCCTGGGCAGAGTCAGCTCCAGAGAATGATGGGGAGAGGGAGGAGGACGCCTCTGACAACCTCCAGGAGGAGGGAGATGACAAAGTATCCCTTGCCTCTAGTGCCAGGTCCAGACACTCAGCTAATGGAATGAGGGGAGGCTCTCTCACAGTGGATCCAGAGAGGACCCTCAGAAGACAAGAGCTTGAGGCTCAACTGGCATAAATTGCTGTAGAGAAGGTGAAGCTGGACCTAGCTAAGAAGAAGTGGGCAAGAGAGGAAGTGAAAAGAAATGTGGCAGCAAAGTAGGAGGAAATGAAATGTGCATGGGTGCTGGGTTTGATCCCAGGCTTTCCAAGGAGATAGTTCCCCTGTATGTAGCTGGGGATGACATTGACAAATGGCTGACTGCATTTGAAAGGGCGTTAACCCCTTCACTGCTAGGCCTATTCCCCCCTGTGCTAGGCATTTTTTGGGCTATTTGGGGTAGTTCGTGCTTACGCCCCCGTAAGTTTTTGACCACATTAGGTATCCATGCCAAAATTGCGTCCTTTTTTTCCAATATCATGGGGATTCTAAAAGTACCCAGGGTTTGTGGATTCCCCTGGAGGGGACCCAGAAATTGGCCAAAATACAGCAAAATTTTGTTTTTGGGGGGAAAATGCAAAAAAGGGCTACAGATGAAAGCATCTGTTTTTTCCCCTGCAAATGGTATCAAAAAAGGGGTTGTGGTGCTGAAATCACCATTTTCCCAGATTTCAGGGACAAGCACACTTTTGTCAGAAAACCAATTTTTTTTTACTGAGTTTTGGCATTATTCTGGGATATTGCCTATTTTTGCTATTTTTTGTGCTTTCACCCTCCTTCCAGTTAATGATAGAAATGGGTATGAAAGCAATAATGGACCCTAGAAAGCTATACATTTTGGAAAAGTAGATACAATTCTGAATTCAGCAAGGGGTCATTTGTGTAGATCCTTCAACGTTTCTTTATAGAAACTAACAGTTAAATATAGGAACAATTGAAAATTAGTTGAAAACAACAGCCTTTTGTGTCAACGTTTTCACCTGTAACTTCTTCTAATTATGACAGCTCTTTGAAAGCAATATACTGTTCAATCCGCTGGACCTTACTGGTTGTGAGGATATATAGTACTTGTAGTTTCACCAAGAACCTGACGAACCCAGAGCCAAAAACTGAGCAGCGACTTGCAATGGTTTTTATTATGTATATGTATTATATAGCAATTATTCTGGGAAAATGTATACATGGAAAAATCGGTATGAAAGACACTTATGTATTTCTGAAACAGGAACAAAATATTGAGTTTAGAAACAGTAGATATTTGCACATTTCCAAAATTGAGAATACTCATACTAGCATGAGAATTATCCATCATTTTTCCAAATTACTTCTTTTTTACACATTGTCTTTCATTTGGAAGGCAGAAATGCATCGAAAGTCAATAGGTAATAACAGTTGCTTTACAAATCTGATTTACCCTAAGTCTCCCGATAAAAATGGTACCTCACTTGTGTGGGTAGGCATAGTGCCCACAACAGGAAACGGCTCACAACGCAACGTGAATACAGCACATTTCCACAATGATAAATTACCCTTTTTTTTGGAAAGTGCCTAGCTTTAGTTTTTTAACCCTAGCTCTGCCGGCACCTAGGGAAACCTAGCAAACCTATACATTTTTTAAACCTAGACACCCAGGGTAATTTAGGATGCGGTGACTTGACTGCCTCTCACCAGGTTCTGTTACCCAGAATCCCTTGCAAACCTAAATAATTGCGAATAAAACCCCACATTTTCCTCACATTTCTGTGGTGAAAACTTCTGGAATCTGCGTGGATCCACAAATTTCCACTCACCCCGCATTCCCCGAAGTCTTCTGAGAAAAACGGTGCCTCACTTGCCCGTGACAGGCAAGGGCCCAAAACCTATTGAGGCGACATCAAAATTACCTATAACAAAACAACCTGGTTTTGCATGGCGGGGTCCCATGAGTTTTTGGCCCCAGGCTCGGCGGCCATCTAGAGAAACCTACTAAACCCACACATTTCTGAAAACTAGACACCCAGGGGAGTCTAGCGAGGTATGACTTGCATGGGTCCCCCAACGTTTTCCTACCCAGAATCCCCTGCAAACCTCAAATTTAGCAGAAAAAATCACTTTCTTCTCACATTTCTGTGTGGCAAAGTTCTGGAATCTACGTGGATCCACAAATTTCCTACCATCCAGCGTTTTCCTACACACAATCCCCTGCAAACCTCAAATTTATTAGGGGGGAGCAAAGGCCCTTGCCCAATGGGCCGCTCACCCCTCCCTGGTGTCTAGTGGGTGGATCCCTGCTTGGGGATCCCCCCTTTCCAATGATACCTCTCCCGTCTTTCTATGTGCCCATGGGGCTGAGATAGCCCCCTGAGCAAATAAAAAGTGAAACTTAAATGAGCCTAAAGCCTCATTTCAGTTTTGGTTTCTGTGCAATGACGACAGCGCAACGTGCACGCTGATCGTCATTACACACAAACTGGGGGGGCCTCAGGAGCTGGGGAAGCTCTTCACCAGCTCCCGAGGCTTTGGGCTTTGATGCCAGAGAGATTTCCGGTGCGGTGCGCCTTGACGACCGGGAGCCATTGTGCGCACATGAGCACTGATGCGCACGACGGCTCCCGGCCGTCGTGGCATGGAAGGGGTTAAAGATAAGAAAGGTCCACAACAAGTACTGGGGATCACTCCTGTGGGAGCTGATCCCAGTAGTTGGGAGGGACAGACCCCTGACCCTAGAGGAAGTAGATGCAGAATCCTACCCACACATGAGGAAACATCTAGTCATTAAATTTGGTCTCACCCCAAAGCAGTACAGGGTGAAGTTCAGGGGCACCCAGAAGGTAAATAAACAGTCCTGGGTGGACTTTGTGGACATTTCAGTGAAAGCACTAGAGGGGTGGATTCAAGGTAACTAAGTGAGCACTTATAAAGGGCTGTACAATTTATTTCTTGAAGAGCACTACTTGACTCATCGTATACAAGAGACATTACGCCAGCAACTATTGGACTCTATGCTGTCTGGTCCCAGGGACAGCTGATGGATGGGTGAGAACCTGAGTTTCTAATCAACACCATAGGTGGGGGAGGGGGGTGATCAGTAGATTTCATATTTGTTCTGCTGAAAGCACCGGAGCTCAAGACTTCAAAGATTTCACAGAGGCCTCACACATATCCAAGCTGCCTTAGTCGATCTGAATCCCAGGCTGACAAAGCGCCCGCTCAACGATGAGAGAAAAAGCTCCAGAAAAACGACTAAGTAAGAAGGTAAAATCTTGACCAGGCCTTACCGCTCAGTGTATCCAACCCACCCTCCATCGCGGTTGGTCTGAAACTTTGACTTTGTCCTGGTCAGGCGCGTCCTGATGTCCCAAGTTGGTGCTTTTCATTTTTAGGCATTATAAACTATATATTATTTAAAAATGCATATCTTCGGTTCCCCACATTGGATTTTATTCATTTTGGTGTCAATGTAATCATAAACATATTTGCTATTTTTATGAATTGGTTGTGTATTTTTATTGTGTGTTGTGACTTGCTTTTCTAATGTATTGGTGTTTTAAATGTTCAATATACCTGTCTCATAAGTTAGGCCTGCCTGCTCGCAGCCAGCTACCAAGGTCTGATCAAGGAAATAATTTATTGAGCAAACACAAGGCAAGGATGGACGGAGCGCCGAAACTTTTCAGACACTCACCCCCAATCACAGATCTGGGTTGAATCCATCATCGTTCTTTAGCTCACTTGGCCACACCAGTTCAGACACAGCTATTTGTAAATCAGTCTTGACCCTGTACCTCATGGGAACAGTCCAGCCCGAAATGCCAAGCCATGTCTTCCCTGGACCGGAAACAAGCAGCCTGGGATTCAGTTCGGAATGCATGCTCCCATAGCCAAGTATAGGAGTGCATAACCCGACGACAGGAGGTCGTTTAGTTCCAGGTCCAAACTGATGTCGGACGGACTCCGGTCCTTCCGACATCGGAATCGGCCTCTTAATGTGTCAAAAGTAATGAAAGGGTCCTTAGTGATGTCTTCATAGGATGTGTCTGCTGCTTTCTCCTACTATTATACCTGGGCTACTACTACATCTCTAGAGTTAGTTTTTGAATGAGGATCTCACCTCAAAAATGCAAGGTAAGGAGGCAGATTAAGGGTGAAGCTGTGGGCATGGGGTACCACAAAATTTGAGACACCCCAAATTCTATCTCAACCAAAATGGCTGGATAGAAGATAGTGTCATACTTTAATTTCATGGAGCAATGTGTCCCTACCTTAAGGCACCTCGCAATGCATCACGATATCAGTAAATCAATTAAGTAAATGGTCCCACTCAATAAGTGAGTTCTAGATAAATAGGATAGTTAAAGGGTTTTATTACAGAATTCAAAAGTAAAGCGATACAGAGTTAATGCCATGAAGGATCCCAATGAAAGGACAGGTCAGATAAATGCAAAATTAGAACTAATTCTAAGTTCCAAATGAGCAGCAAAATTGTGAGAATAATGGACAACCTCCCTAGCAGACCAGGAAAGTCTTCTGGCTCACCCCCAAAATCAAGGATTTTTATACATTATTTTCATATATGAAATTACAGAAACTGCAGACTCACTGTGGCGTGAGCAAATGTATAATTTTAATACCAAATTCAGAGCACATAAAAACTTCATATTGCCTTAACACCTAAGCACTATCCCACTACATGAATAATTATTCAGCACCCTCATTGCTAATATTGTCTGGAGATGCTAGAACAATATATCAACAATAATGTTTATGTGAATGGATAGGGCACAGTGAGCCAGCGGAAGGACCTTGAAATTAAAGTTGTGACCGTACCAGGGAAAGTTAATTGAGAGCAAAATAAACAATGACAGCTGAAATAAACCAGTACTTCTGAGTTTGACTGTGTGCTGCAAAAGTTGCAAGCTGAAACATGGGAAGTGGGTTAAAGCATGTGTGTCAATGGTGACTTCCATCTTGGTAAAGATGGCTTTTATACTTAAACTGAGGCCTAGTTAGCATATATCACATCATAGTGAATTTATTTCAAAAGCAATAGTACCACATCAGCGTACACAGGTGTAATTGAGTGTGAAAATACATTCCGCACACTGTTAATAATACACAATAATATGAACATGTAAAAATCATTCACAATGCCTATATGAAGCATGCAATTATTGAATGAACGAAGCTCCTCTTTTTAGGTGAATCAGGAGTTCTCCAGCAGGTACATTTCTATTTCTTTTTAGCGCTAAAAATCCTTGCACCATTCCTGTTCCAGACAGATAAAGGCTAAGACGTTGACAGTGCAAGCCAGCACTCTTTAACCTGGACATTCACTCAAGGTATTAGGCTGATGCTGGTGGTGATACTTACAATGGTGGGCAATGTCATTGTAGGTGTCTCCAGACAATTTTTGAGATGAGCTGGAACAGTGGCATCTTTCTTGGCCTAGCCTCACCAAAATAATCTGATCATCTACATCATATGTCCTGCAAAAGTCAAAGTTTTCACCCCGGCCCCCTCAAAAGCCTAGTTGTAGTCCAATTTGCATGGTTTATAGCATGTTAAACATGTTAAACCATGTTTAATCACAATACATTGGAGATGTGTACGAAGACATATAACTCATCTATTCACAATTCAAAGTTTTTCACCCACCAGAAGGGATACCTTCCTGCACAAAAACAATCCTATGGGCCATATTCTTCTTTCTAAAATTTGCAGAATGCAGCACACATGGAAAGAGAGAGAAACTAGGAGAAGTAAAGATATTTCTCTTAGATCTACCTTTGCCATGTACTAGTATCATTTTGGAACAATATCAAGAATACAAGTTTCTGTAAATCTTGGCTTGCATCAAAATACAGAGGTGGATGCATGGCACTCCCATACTGCACCCACATAATGCCTAGCTGAAGCAAAGAACGTCAAGATAGTGCTATGCGCTACCTTGTGTTACTTTGTATTTTCTAAACCATGCTCAGCCACACAAAGTGACTTAGCATGGGTTAGTAAATGCCAAAAATTATATCACGTTAGGGCTGCACCACAAAAGTAACACAGCCCGACACAAACTTATAGTAAATCTCAACCTTAATCTGAAACTCACTGCTGAGGCGCAACATTATCAAAATGTGTCTGACGTTGCTTGTTTTTCTTTCTTTTCACAGGGCATGAAGCAGAGAAAGGAAGGATCTGATTTTGAGTCTGGCAGTCTTGTGACAGCCAGACTCTCGGTGGTCTGTCCACGACATTACGCCTTAAAAAGTTGTTGCCTTGGAGGACAATAGGCTGTGCCAGGGAAACGTCTTTCCCTGGTGGTGGCAGAAGTGTGCCACAATGTAGCATGCTCAGCGGGACTGACGGAGTCCCGCTGAGCATATTATGAGTTCATGCACCACCAGCCATTTCATGGCAAGAGAACCAATATGAAAAGGCTGGCGGTAATACATTTAGGGGGACACAACATGTGCCCCTCTGTCTGTATTCCCCCAAAGTTTCAGCATGGAATGGACGCCACCATCCATGCCGTGCTGGAACTTTTATGCCGTTCTCATTGCAGTGCCTGTTTTCCAGGCACCGCCAGCCGAAGGTCCTTGTGCTGGTTTAGCTCAAAACTCATAATCGGGCTGTAAGCTGGACTGCTCCGTTTAGACAGAATCCGATATCAATTGGCATGTGATTGATCCCTTCTGCGATGGGTCAGACAAGCTTTATCACAAACGAATGGAATGCTGTACAGCAGAATTCCCAGTAAAGAACAGTTCAAGCAGTTGGTTCCGTCTTGTCATACAGTGCAAACAAAATCAGGCAAAATACGCATTTAAGCAAGCAGGATAAAAACCTTGCTATGTCCATGAAAAGCTTTAGAGAGAAACAAAACAATCATGTAAACTTGAGTTTGAAACAGAACTACATTTTCACCACCAGACTGAAAGAAGCAGCAGGGTTCCCTGCTGAGTGAATCACTTGCCCCTCAGCTTCTTCGTGTGGCAAATATTTCAGTGCTTGGGGACTTGAATTTTCATTTTGATGATCTTAGTAACAAATCTGTCTGAACTCTCTTGGATGATCTGATGACCCTGAATCTCTCGCTCATCAACTCCTTACCCACTCATGTAGCAGGTCATCTACTAGACCCTATTTTTTCGAATCTCCCTACTGTGTCCACTGCACCTCCCATTCAGCTAGGCTGGTCTGATCACCTTGCTATTCCTTTTTTTATTGATTCCTCTCTGGCTCCCTCGCCTCGTCCTTCCGCCTTGCCAAAGAAAATGCGGAATTGGTCCCATCTTGATATGAAGGCACTTAATGAGCTTCTTCTGCAGACTACTCCCTCTATCACATCTCAACTGGACTTGGACCAGCTACTAGTAGATCACTGGTTGTCTGAGGCTATCGATTCCATTCTTCCTCTTTCCACTAAATCTCAACCTAGAGTGCTTCCCACCGCTCCGTGGTTTACCAACTCCCTTAGAGTTGAAAAAAAACAATGTAAAGCTCTGGAGAGACTGTGGAGAAAGTACTATGCACTAGAGGCCAAACCACTTATCTAGAGGCACTAAAAAAATATCATGCTCTATGCAGATCAGCTTGTGCCTCCTTCTACACGGATAAAATTATGACCGCCCAAAACTGTCAGAAAACCCTATTTAAAGCTGTGACGGAACTCTCTCTCTGCACCTTGTGTGTCTTTACCATCCCCCTCCCTTCCATTACATCATTGCTATGAACTTGCGCTTGTTTTTCATAATAAAGTCGTGTCTATCCAACGTGAGCTTGAGTTGGATTCCTCTCCTCATGACAACTTCATCTTTCCCACCACTCAACTCTCTGACCAGGTTGTGACTGCTCCCCCTGACCTCGTATCTGGTGAATCTTTTCAAGTTAAGGCCTGGCTCCCAATTGACTTAATTTCCGTAAAAAATCTATTGGAAAACATCAAGTCTGGCTCCCCACTTGATCCCCTCCCTCCATCTAAGCTCAGATGCCTGGATGAGCTTGCCCTCGAGGTGATTGCTAAGCTCCTTAATTCCTCCCTAAATCTGGACTAGTTGCCTTGTAAT
Source organism: Triturus cristatus (assembly GCF_964204655.1). Taxonomy (NCBI): domain Eukaryota; kingdom Metazoa; phylum Chordata; class Amphibia; order Caudata; family Salamandridae; genus Triturus; species Triturus cristatus. The sequence continues at coordinate 395,019,362 of NC_140588.1, read as the reverse complement.
TGGAAGCACGCTCTTGTGCTTCCAAAGTTGAAAAAGACTGGTTTAGATCCCCTCTGCTGGTCAAACTACAGCCCTATATCTCTCCTCTCCACCTTTTCCAAAAATTGGAAAAACACATTAACTCTCAACTCTCTGTACATGTGACAAAACATAAGCTATTTCATCCATCACAGTTTGGATTAGCTCTGTTGGGGGTCACGGAGAACCGTAGGCAGAAGCTTGGCTGTGGGGTTACAGCAGCGCTCATAGTGCTGGATTTAAGCACTGCCTTTGACACGGTCTCCCGTTCCATTCTGGCGGATCGCCTTGAAAGCTCTGGTATTGTAGGTGTGGCCTTGCAGTGGCTGATCTCTTTTTTAAAGGATTGCTCCTTTCACGTTATCCCTCACTCCGCTAAATCTAATCCCGTTGCCTTACATCTGGAGTTCCGCAGGGTTTGATATTGAGTCTCTGCTTTTTAATCTTTACATTCGCCCCTTGGCAGACATTGCAGAAAAATCTGGGTTGACCATCTTTTCATACGCTGACGATACGCAGATTATTTTTTCTTTATCGCCTGCTCAACATCAGGATCCTTCTTTACTTAAACTTGTTCTGCAAAACATCTCCTTGCGGATATCCAGAAATGCTTTAAGGCTGAATGGTTCTAAGACTGAGGTTGTCATCCTGGGGAAAAATACTGAACTTTGGGGAGCCAGCCATTGGCCTGTCTCTTTGGGACCTTTGTCTACCCCGATTCCTAAGGTTAAGAACCTGGGATTTTCCATCGATAGCAAGCTCTCTCTCGCTGCTCAGGTCTCGGGAGTCACCTCGGCCTGCTTTGTGGTCCTCAAGTGGTTAAAGAAAATTCTCTGGCTGATTCCACCTGCTGTTCAGAGGACTGTCTTGCAGGCCTTGGTGATCTCCAGACTTGATTACGGTAATGTACTGTATCTGGGTGCGGACAAGACCTGTGTACGCCATCTGCAGCTTATTCAGAATGCGGCAGCCCGTCTACTTTTTAGGTTTCTGTTTCCCCTTTGCTCCATCAACTCCACTGGCTCAGGGTTAGAAAGCGTATCGAGCTTAAGGTCCTCTGCTACATATTTAGAGCTCAGCACGGCCTGGCCCCCGACCCTCTCGCAACCTAAGATCAGCCAACCTTTATCTCTTCTCAGTCCCCAAAGTACGGCTGACCCGCATGGGTGGCCGCTCGTTTTTCTTCATGGGACCAAAATTGTGGAATTCTCTTCCGCTAGAACTCAGGAATTGTCAATCTCTCCCCGCCTTTCGAAAAAAGCTAAAGACCTTTTTTTTTAGTCAGGCCTAATGCCAACTGAGCTCCAATCTCGCTTGTCCCGCTTTCAGCACCGGGAAACCCTGCTGGGTAGCTGCGCACTTCATAAATCCTTGAACAACTAAATAAATAAATAAATAAATAAATAAATAAGCATTGCAAAGCCAATAGATCTCATCTCTAAAAGGCCAAGCTGTAGACTTTGCTAATTGTTTTTGCCCATTGCCTGTGAAAGCATGCACCAAGACAGATTTGTGCAGATGTTAAACTATGCTGCCAAAATAAAAACATTATGGGTTGGGCTGGGTAATGTAAAGGAAGGAGGACTGACAGCATCAAGGAGCAAGAGCTGAGAGGAGTGAAAAAAGCAGAGAGGAGGCAGGGGGAAAAGGTGGAGGAGAGAGAGCAAGAAAACTAGCTTTGCTGCATGGTTACCCCAGTTTAAAAAAAATGAGTTTCTGGACCACATTTCAACTGATAATAAGTCCCTGCACTCTGACACTGCTATGCGGTGCCTCAGAGGATGTGATCTCTTCCTCAAATTAGTATTAGGAAAATTGGTTTCACCCAATTGTTCTGTTTAACTGTCATGTTCATTATAGGTGGAGCAGAAAATGCCACTGTGGCCTAGAAAATTAAATATCATATGTGGGCTGTGTCTTTACACCACCAACATAAATGAGTGTGCTCTCACTAGGTTGAAGTGGAAATGCATTGCAGCGACACATGGCAGGAAAAAGTGCCTTTGTCATGTAGGAAAGCCCATTTTTATATAACCATAACTGAATCATGCCGGTTTCTGAAGCGCCTTGCCTTTCGACAGATGACTCTACAAAACTAAGTACCACACCCAGCAGCTTCTGTCTTACCACAACTCAGCGCGATAATTCTTGGACCTTCTCTAGACCACCCTCCAGGGACCTCTCTTTATCCCCCTCCGCTGAGCCCCCTGACCAGCAGATGTGTCCCAGGTTGTACCTGTACTGCTCCCGGACCCTCCTCCACCACTATTGGAGATCCAGTCATGATACGTTGCCACTGCTATAGAAATAACTGTAACCTGGTCCTGATGATGGCCTAAACACTTCAACAGGCCGAAACGCCGTCGACTTTTGCAGTGAAAATATCTGCGCTATTTCCTCAAGGATACCCATCTTGACTTGTTTTATATGCATTATCATTTATTGTTGGGGTATCCCAACTATGCAAATCTCACCATTATTTGTGTATTTTTTTTGTTGCAACTCTTCCTGTCACTGTACATACTTCCTCATGTGTCACTTGCGCCGTCACCATTTTTCACACGCACATGTGCACAGTATCCCACAGGTTACATGCCATTCAATGTAACGAAGTGCACCCTTACATATGTTTGAATATATGAAGTTAAATATGACAAATATATGCATTTACTAAACTCTACTCTATGTTGTCAAAAATGTTCATGTCTCCCTGGTTTCTACTTCCGCTCCAAGCAATTAATTGTGCAGTTTGAAATTGACCTTTAACTAACACCCTGAGAGACATTGTTGTTTGTTACAAATATGTCAAAACAGGGCACACTACATATTGGGAGTAATGCGCATTACCAGTCAAATAAAAGACAAAGGAGCCAATTCCGATCTGGGTCGGAAGGGCACCGAACGTGATCCGGCCGGAAATACTACAAGCCGTATGCGTGTTTTCCGGTCGACTCGTACAGCTGTACGAGCGAGCAAGTACGATGCGAGCTACATGAGATTCACCGACCGAGTCGTTTCCGAGTCCGAACCGCTCCGTACGTCTCGGTCAGAAGCTGACAGTGGCATGCAATGGATGCAATTTACAACCGAGCCAGTACGATGCACGCGTCGGACAGCCTGTGTGAGCCGGAGTGTCCGGCTCGCAAAAGCTCCGAGAGTCGGACTTCGGGGGTCCGCATCGGACCCCCTGACACCCACAGCCCTACGACTCGGACACAAGGGGAGACCTATGGGTCTCCCCAACACAGGCATTTACGGTGCGGACGGCACCGACGCGTACCCACTGTAGGGGGTGCACTTGTTCGGGACGTACCCATTCAGTCAATGGGAGCGCATGTACGCGTCATACAACTGGCTCCCATTGAATTCTATGGGAGTACGACCGAACCGACTCCGACAGCATACGTGCGCATCATACTCGCTCGGTCGGACTGTAGGGGTCCGGCTCGGTTGGAAAACACTCCAGATCCAACTCGGTCGGAGTGCTTTCTGACCCGGATCAGAATCGGCCCCAAATCTTTACTTCCTATCACCGCCTGCAAAAATACTAAAAGCATGCATCAAAATAATTTCTTACTCAAATTTGAAAATTAGATTTAATAGTGAACTCAGATTTCTAATATCTTCAGTGGAAAAGTAACTTTATAAAATGTAACTTATTCTAAATGACCCAAAACAGTCCTAAAATAAGTTTTGCAACTCAGGCACTACAGATCAGGAATACACATCATTCGCTGTGAGAGAAAATGTATCTGGAGCTCAGTGGACAGTAGTCTGCCTCTGATCTCAGGAAGAACAGATGGATATTTGCTGCTGATTATTTCGGAGTGGAAAGAAAGAGTTGTAAGAGCAACGGGCAGCTTTAGCTCTATCTACTTCACTTAGAGATGCCAAGGAAGACTTCTCCTCTTCACTCCTAGGACTCTCCTAGACAGCCACACTCTAGTCACAGTAGAGGAGAGAACCAGATTGGACACTGTGAGGTGGGAGGAGAGGTTATATAAGGGCCACAAAAGGGATCAGGGTTTCTAACTCCAAGAGGGCTCAGTAGAATACAGAGGACTGGACCATGCAGGAGCCCTGGCTGAACAATGTTTAGTTGTTTAGTAAAAAGCTGGAAGCTGCAGAATCCTCTAGAAAGCACTTTCCCAGCAGTTGGAGAAATCAGTGATTTTGCCATTTTTCCTGAAGACCAGATCACGGTGCTGAGGCTTGCCCAGTATGGTTGCACCCATTGTAGACAAGAAAACCATATTCACACCATTCAGACTTTTTTTGTCATGTTGAATACTCGTTTAGCAGGAATTCACAGCAGAGTTATATGGTCTTGTGGAGCCCTGACCAGCTACACCAAACAGCCTTGCCCTGCTGGACAACTTTTCTTCCATAAAAGTGAGTAAGTCTGATGGTAAAACATTGGACCTGTGTGAGTTGACAAATCTAGCCAAATAGCGAAGAGTTAATTGACAAAATATTGCCTCCTAAATTATCATACTCAAAAATATCGGGACATAAATATTGATGTAATTAATATTGATGAATGAAATATCGTTTTTTAAATATATATATTAATTTGAATTGTAAATATTAAATATATTAAATTATAACATTATTATATTAAAAATAAAATAGATTTAATGTTTATTTAAACAAATCTAACAATTATACTTATTTTTAAAAAAGTTGATCACACACATATATATATATATATTACCTACTGGCGGTTGCCAGTAGGTAGTTATAGTTAGGACCTATTATCCATAGGAAATCTGCAACATTCTATTTGGAATAACTTTGGTGCCAGTAGACGAATCTTCGCGACATTTTCAAAACTCGTGGCCCGCTCCAGTCCGCTCCTATCCTGAAAGTCTCGGGGTGATTCGTCAAGCGGGGGCCAAGAAAAAAGATGGGTCCCAAAACGTGTTTTACCCATGCAATTTTCCAGAGGGACATTTAGTCGCAGCTACAGCCCAAACTACTGAACGGAATTACACCAAATTTGGCAGAAAGGTAGACCTTGGTTCAGAGTCGTGCCTTTTGCTTAAATGGTGTAAATCCGTTCAGTAGTTCCTGAGAGAATCAAAATCACATATATATTTATGGCCGCGCTGGATCCGCGCACCCTGAGAGCACCCTCCCGATCACGAGCTGCATGCTAATTGGCTGTCAACTGTCTGTCAACACCCCAAACCAGGAAGTGTTTGCAGCCATTTTGTGCCTCGGTAGAAGCGAGGCTGAAGGAATCAGTGGAACTAGTGTGTAAAACTCATAAAGGGGGCAGGGTGGAAATACCCTGACCCTCTAGACCTGCTTAGGGGGTCTCACAAGGACCCCTAGGGGCGTAATTTTTTATTTTTTATTTTTAAACGGCGAAATACGTGCAGGGTGCGCAGATCATGGCGTAAAAAAAAAACGAAGCGCAGGCTTTAGTAATTAGCCCCCGGGGGGCCAAATCCCGTGGGCAAAAGTTTTACATTTTATGAGAGGCCCAGAGGGGCTCCCCAGCCCCGGGGACCACCACTCCCCGGTGCTACAACATAAATGGGTGGGGGGGCTCAACCGCCACCCCCCCAGCAAAATAGATGGGTGGGGGGCTCAAAGGCCCCCTCAGCGCCAGGGACCGCTACCCCCTGGGACTTTCTCAAAAATGGTTGGGGTGGCTCAAAGGCCCCCCAAGCCCCGGGGACCACCACCCACCGGGGCTTTGTATGCTGTGGAGGGGGGCCACGTGGGCCCCCTCCTGGAGCCCTCGAGGGCCCTGGGGACCACCATCCCCCAGGGCCAGCTCCTGCAGTGTCCCGGGGTGCCCACCCCTGGGACACTGCTGTTTGCTATGGCAGGGCGAGACCCGAGGCTCCCACCCTGTCATAGCAAACTTGGTTTGGATTTTGAAAGAGAGAGCAGGGAAACCTGCTCTCTCTTTCAAAATGCAAAGCATTTTGCTTTTCCACATGGGGAGCTGCATGTTAGAAGCTCCCCGTGTGGAAAAACAATGCTGGCTCCCGAAGGAAGTTGTGAGCCGGCTGGGACTGTGGAGGCATTGGGGCTCCCCCCCACAGTCCCCAACGTTATATATGAGCCCCGGGGGATGGGGTCCCCGGGGGAATATAAATTAGTGATAGGTGCTATTTTTCTTTTACGGTAAAATTAGGAGTCGCACACCCAGCGCGGCACTCAGCGCGGCACCATGGTGTGCACAGACTGGGTGCATATGTGTCGCCTATGCGCCTGGAGTTGTGTACCGGTCGCATAGCAATCACACAGGAAAATACACACCCATCGCACACCCTACGTGGACCCTACACAACAATCGTAAAATGGCGGCTAAGTTCCACGCAGTGATCGAGAAAGGTACGCTTTGGATGCGCGACTCCAAAGAAAATTTGGAAAACAAAACAATAAAGAAATATTATGAATATATTTTAAAAAATATAAAATAAAAAAACACAATATTAGAGTTTCAATATTTTTAAAAACATTTCTTTTCAATTTATATAAAAAATATGTAATGTAATTTAAAAAATAAAATATGTAAAAATAAATAGTTTAAAAAATGTAGAAGAACTATCAAAAAACTAAATATAACAATTAATATATTTAACAATTATCATTTAAAAAACCTTTGAAATTCATTGAAAAAACCATTGGTTTCAGATATGTTATAGCTAGGAATTAGCATTTAAAAAACCTTTGAAATTTACTGAAAAAAACATAGGTTTCAGGGGCGTTATAGTTAGGAATTAGCATTTAAAAAACCTTTGAAATTCACTGAAAAAACCATAGGTTTCAGGTATGTTATAGTTAGGAATTAGCATTTAAAAAACCTTAGAAATTTACAGAAAAAAACATAGGTTTTAGGGGTGTTATAGTTAGCTGAACATTTCACTTGTACAAAACCAGTGAAATTCCCCCGTTATAGTTAGTTCAGCTAACTATAACTCGTGCGCCCGCAATGCACTGCTGATGACGTCACATATTACATCACTCATGACATGGTCAGTGGCATCACTCATGACATCACTGATGACATCTCAAATGACATCACTGATGACATCACTGATGACATCATCCTTGTGATAGTGTGGCAGACCTCCTCTCACCCTAATATAACCTTTGATACACACACTCAAAAATTAAAATTAACATTTTCAAAACAATGGACATACCAATACCACTTACAACACACCTATTCTGTAATTCCAAGATCTACACACACATCCTCTCATTCACTCATACATGTACTCCCTCATCATCTGTACTCATACACCTATACATCCTGTTACACACCGACATTCATCCATAGAGTTACTCACACACATAGTCACACATGCAAACAAAGTATCAAACATCCATTTACTTGCATATACAGTTAGACACACACCACCACACTTACTTCTACAGAAACTTACACATACTTACTCTCTTAAGCAATCATTTATAGAAACACATACTAATTTAACTAGAAACACTTTCAATCTCTCATTCTCACATATACTCTGTAGGCCCTTAATTAATCAAATACTTCACTCACCCATTCAAGGACAGTTGAATTTTTGGGAAAAATTATGGGTGGCAGGGCCTTTCTGTTTTCTGTTTTGACCTTAAAGACTTGGAGTAGTCTTCCAAATGACCAGAGGCATATCTCCACTGTGGTATGCTTTGTAAATACCTAAAACCTAGCCCTGCATGAAATTTTAATTACCATGGTGCAATTTGCATACTTAATTATGTTGCCAGTTGGACAAGCGTCCAACCAGCATCGTGTCAGAATGGGAATGTAAACCGACAGACTAGTAGTCTGCGGTTCCATCCGAGAAATTTGGATGCGACAGCCCATGAGGCAGTCGTGAACATCCATTTCACTAATGTTGCTTGAGCAGCGGGCAGAAAAGGCCCGCTCCACACCGGCATTAGGAATATATATGTTTACAAACATCCATGCAACGTGATCCAGGTGCCATGTGGTGCATGAAACTCAGGATATCGATGTTTGTGGGGGCACTGAAGTTGCCCCCCAGGCCTCTTAGCGGAAGCCACGGAGGGAAGAGGCCCAGCTAGGGGCCCCCAAAGACAATTTCCGACAGCGTTTCAATGGTGGCCGGACCGCCATTGAAAGGCTACCTGAAACATCCATCGTAATCCTTACGGCAGTGCCCGAGCAGGTACCGCCCCATTGTAAAGGATTACTTTCCACCCATTTCCCAGTCAGACTCCTTGAGCCCGTCGGATGGATACACAGCGGTCGATCCCTCCACCTTTGCTTCTGTCCGCTGCATCATAATGTGCGGTCTGCATGTAAAGATGTCAGTCGGATCGCAACTGACCAACTTTGTAATTAGCTCCTATGTCTTTTGGCAACATAAAGGGGATGCTCCACTAATGAGAATCTGATATATTAATGCAACTACCACGACTAATAACACCACTAAGGGGCCGATTCCGATGTCGGACGGACTCAGGTCCGTCCGACATTGGTCAGGAGCCATAACCGATCGACCTGCTGTTGTCGGTTACAGCCCTGCTAGTACGATGCGACCGAACAGGGTTCGGTCGCACTCGTATACAAGATAATGCAAGCATGCATTCCGAGCGGAATGCATGCCTGCATCCTTGAAAGCAGGGGTGCTGTTCATCCCTGCACCCTGTGGGCGGCACCCCAAGGTGCCTGCCACCGGGTGCAGGAATCCACAGAGGGGCACCATAGGTGCCCTCAGACCGCCATACAGCAGCCTTGCACCCATGGGGCCCCCAAAGACAGTTTCCGACTGCCTTTCCGTAACGGAAAAACCGTCATGAAAAGGCAGTGAAAAACTGCCATCATATTCCCTCGGGCGCAAAGAGGCGGCCAGGGGAGTACTGGGAGATTTCCGGATGGCGGACAGGCTCTCTGAGCCTGTCGTCTGCAATCCGGAAATCCGTGTCGGATTCCTTTCCGACCGAGCCAATCGGAATGGCTCGGTCGGAAAGGAATCTGGCCGACATGATCCGAATCGGTCGGAAGGGCTCCGACCGTCAGTTGAAGCCCTTCCGACTGAAATCGGAATCGTCCCCTAAGTAGAATGAGGTAAATATTACAATAAAAGTAAGTAAGGTAAGATATATAGTGTTAGGTTTAGGGCTAGTACTTGGATGATGTTTGGTGTTAGAATCGATCATAGTCTTAGCCTTAAGTTTCAGTTAAGATAATAGATAATTTTAGGTTTAGGGTTGGGGTAGAATAAGGAATAGGTGTCGGGTGTCAGGTCCCACAAGTCTTACCTTCTACTTGTGGAAGGATCCCACGGGGACGACGTGAACAACCACCTCCTGCACCCTTTTCTACCCGGAAGGATCAAATACCACTAACCAGGTCAAAGAGGGGACCGGGGGAAGCTGCCAAAAGGAAGGGTGAGGGCAATGTGGTGGAGGTCGTGGTGGGATACCCTTGGTGATTCTTGGGATCTTGTGTCGGCCCCACCTAATGGCGAGAGTAGAGGAGAGATTAACAGCTGCGCTAATAAAAGGTAACAAACACAGGCAACACAAGATGTGAGCCCCAAGTCGTCACCTGGAATGAAGAGCGGCTACGCTGGTACTGCCGAAGATAGGGGATCCGAATCTCCATATTGCTTTATGTCTATGAGGAGCAATTCCATACATTGATGGGAGATGCAGCACTCGTGCGCTGGGGTAAGGGGCAAAACAAGCGCGACTTCGTGCCGTCGCACGAGTCGCGAAATAAGGTTGGAAGCGCTCCTGCGCTGGGGTTAAGGGCAAAGTAAGCGCGACTTCGTGCCGTCGCATGAGTCGCGAGTGAAGGCTGAACGCGCTCCTGCGCTGGCTTGGGGGACAAGGAAAGCGTGACTCTGTGCCGTCGCATGAGCCACGAGTGAAGGTTGAAAAGCGCTCCTGCACTGGCTTGAGAGATAAGGAAGTGCGACTCCGTGTAGTGTGCACGAGTCGTGGACTCTGGAGACTTTGGGCGCCCTAGCGCGGTCCGGACAGCGAGTCCGATTGCTGGTGGAGCCTTCGCGTACGCTCCTGAGTTCCTGCGAAGCTCCGTGGCAAAATACGAAGCGCATATGTGGGCGTCTTCGCTCCTGATATATGTATCTTGCCGGAAGTGCCGGTTGGCGGGTGACGTTTGCCGTCGTATCTCCAACAGCTAGAGAGCTAACCTGTTAGGCGGACTTCCGTGGGAGGAGTCTCGTCCCGGAATGGAGAACGCCTTGCTTCCAATCTGCCGGAAACGTGGAGACCAGCGGGAACATGACATCGGGTAGGCTTAGCCTTAGGCTGAGGATTAGGCTTAATGTTATGATTAGTTTAAGTTTAGGCTTAGTGTTTGGTCTAGGATTTGGGTTATGCATTGCTAAGGGGTGGAGTCATTCACCTCTCACAGGTCTGTCATAGTCCCCTCCAGTGCATTATGGTAAGTGCAGTTTAAAGAAGAATTGCGTTCACATGAGTGTAAAAGTGCAGCCAACAATAGTAGTTCTTGAAACCTATATTTCCTTCTAAGTAACTCTACAGAATGGCAAAAGTTATGTTGGGGGGACATGGCCTGCTGTTTGGTGTCTGTCAATGAGTGCCAAACATCTCTTAGTTGCTGACTTCTGGCTGTGGAAAGGAATCAACAGGTCCCACAAGGGGCCGAACATTGTATATGCATTGCAAGGGGGTGGAGTCACACAATGGTCACAGTCTGCCCCAGTCCTACCCGGTGGTAAATGCAGCTCAAGGTCTTTCACTTAAAATTTCTATTGTGTGCACTTGAGTGTTGAAGTGCAGTAGATACAGCTTACCTTTATGGTTAGACTGAGACTTAAATTTAAGGTCAGATTGTGGTCACGTTTAAGAGTTTAGAGTTAGGCCTAAGGTTAGGATACTTATTTAATATAGTAATGTTCTCTAAAGTGATATTCCCAGTGCCTGTATTTTCAATAATTCTCATTTCAATGCTGTGGATTCTATGAAGGGGTATCTCAATGTAGTTGTACTGTATGTAGTAGCACACAATCAATTATATTCTAGGAAGGGTGCAAGTTGCTCCTAAATGCTTAGTTTTAGACAGATTCGGAATATATTGCATCTTGGGTGGTGAGCCACATGAAGCATAGACAATAAAAATAGACATGCTGCTGCAGTTTAGATTTTATGTGCAGGAAGGTGTCTCTTTGTGCACATAAACAATCAATAATGGCGATTTGTTACTTCTATGTGAATTCAGCACACATGGAAGTAGCAAATTATCATTATTTAATGATTGTTTAGGTGCAGGAAGGCACACCTTCCTGCACCTAAACAACCATTAATGGCGTTTTGCTTTTTCTATGTGTGCTGCAGAATGTAGCACACATAGAAAATGCAAAAACGAGGAGAAATAAAAGTATTCCTCCTCGTTTTGCCATTCTAACGCCTGCTATTGCACAGCGTTAGCTTTTGGTGCTGCCTCAGATTTACACATCCTGGTAAATTTGAGGCAGCATCCAAAAAGCAATGTGTGTTGCAGTGAAATGCCCACAGCAACACCCATTGCATGCCCCTTTCACACAAAGTGATGCATGTAAAGGGGCCATATTTACAAGGAGGCGTTAAGCCACAAAAAGTGGTTTGTCGCCGCTTTGTAAATATGGAGAAGGGCATAGAGCCACCAGAACTTCACTAAAAGTGATGTTCTGGTGGCACTATCCCCTTGAAATATACCCCTTAGTTTGTAAATTGATGGTGATTGGAAATATCAAGTCTCAAGTTCAGTTCAACAAGTGAGCTACTCCCCTGAGGTTCTCAGTTGTATCTGAAAAGTATCGCTGTTTTAATCCCCTAGACAACAAATATGTAAGACGTCCGATATCCTTCATAGATTCTTAGCTGACACTGCAAGAAGAATGAGCTTCTGGCACTTTATGCTTAGTTGCTTTAGGAACAGTCTTGGCTGCAAGACATACATAGATACATTGATAGAATTCAGCAATCTTTGGGGTTGGAGTTTTGTGTACTTATGATGACGTCTTTCTTCTTTTAAGTTTGAACGATCGCTATGCACACTTGTGAAAATATAGCTAGCTTAGCACCAATGTACTGGGAAAATAAAACCGAGTCGACATGCCTGTTTTCTGCAGTACAACATGACATTGACATACATTTTGGAAATCTAAGCTCTTCTCAAAGGCTCAGCCCGTGTGGCCAGGATTTAAATCACTTCAGCCACTTGCTGAAATTCTTTGTGGATTCATGGAAATGTTCTGGTGCACAGGTTTATAGACAAAGCTTCATCTGTCTGCTTGTACATGAGACATGGACCCTACCTCTGTGAATTCCTACCCTAATCTTCACTGATCAGAAGCGATAAACATTTCTTATGCTAGTTGAAACGTCATCATGTGCAGACCACTGAGCTCCTTTTCCTGTCTCCTCAGATTGATTCTGTCAGTTTCTGTGACAATGTTCATTCAACCAATGTTCCTTATGTCATTTGAAATGTATATCACTGGTGCAAAGATCAGGTCGAGTATTTCTACTTCCAAACCTCTATTAATGGTACAACAAAGCGGTATGAATCCACAGGCCTAATAGAACCCGATGTAAACCAGATATTTAAAATTCAAGCATCCTACCATACACTGTACTGTGACACACAATATACTTATCACTTTGTTCAGCCATTAACCCCATTGCCAAATTATAAATTGGAACATTTAAATATTTGCTGTGTGAAATCACAGAAGATGTATTTTAGTTGAAAAATAGCCTGTTCATAGTAGAGTATTAATACATAGGAAAATATTTATTAAGCAACTTGTTTTGTATCCTGGGATTGCTGCTGCTAAATATGTGTTCATACTCCATGTTGAAAATCTCATGCAGTAAAAGAGAGTCCAATACCTGGAAACACACTTTACAGGTGGAGAAAAAAATTAAAAAATGCACCTTAGACCGGTTTAAAATTAGGATTAGGCACATAAATCTGAGATTTTTCTCTTAGTCGATTACACATGGAGCCCTTTTTAAATCCAGAAAAAGTAGCTATTTTCTGACAATCATAAGTGTAATCAAACAAGTTTTAAAACAACTATGTGAACTGGCTCTCTTATTACTGGATTCATATTGACATTCCTTCCTTGCTTTCTTGTCACATTTTATTACTTCATCTTGCTCTGTTTGAGAGTACTTTAACTTCCTTCGCACTCAACACTAAGGGAAACATGTCCGACCATTTTTAGCAGTCACAAACGGAGAATCGGGCAGTTTGCAACCGCTAAAATGGCTTGTGCAATGTGCCAATCCTATTTTGCGAGTCGGTAACCTACTACCGACTTGCAAATTAGGGTTTGAGAGTCGCTATTAGGAAGGGATGTGCCAAGGTGCTTCCCTTTCTAATAGAAAATCACAAGGGCATGTACGATTGTTTTATGACCAGAATGCAGTTACAAAACAATCACAGTTTGCCGCCTACTTCAAGTAGGTGGTAAGCTAGTCTCAAATAGCGCAAATAACGACGAGACCCCCTTCGTGACTGGCAGCAAAAATGTTTTCTTAGGAGCAGGCAGTGGTCCAATGGACCACTGCCTACTCTTAAGAAATGAAACAGAAACGTTTCAGTTTTCTTTTTGAATCGCATTCTGTTTTCCTTTGAGGAAAGCGGGCTGCATTAAAAAAAATATGTTGCTTTATTTAAAAGCAAAAACAGACATGGTGGTCTGCTGTCCCCATTTCATGTTGTTAGTCTCTAATTGCAAGCTAAAAACAAGCATTTGCAATGCAATAGATCTCGCATTTACGCGAGTTTAAGCTATTGGCATTGTAGTTAACAATGCCTTTTATTTATGTTTTAAAAAACAAAAATATTAGGCCTTGTTATTACAATGTCAATAGTTTAAACTCGCGTAAATGCAAGACCTAATGCATTGCAAATGCTTGTTTGCATCTGCAATCTGAATGGGATTAACTAGAGAGGGGTATAAGACCTGTGAACCAGTAAGGTTAAACGAGCGTTCTTCAAGGAAGTCATGCTCTTTTGGACCAGTTACACTTTCTGATAACTTATTAAGTTATGGGAATTGGAAATATTTAGATGTTCAATCATTCGTTAAGATTGGGTGGCAGTGAAAAGCCAGGATTCCTTGGATGTTTAACAAACAAACTGCTCGTGTTTACTCAGCCCGGATCATCACATGCGCTTCTCACACCTACAAAGATGAATGTTTGAATGGCCAGCACCCCCACCCAGCGTGGATCAAGAGAGACGCAGCTGTACAATCAGCCATCACACCGGGATTGTTGACTGCGGGCCGTGAGCATTTTGACACAGGTGGACACGAGTTCAGGCATTTAGTGGAGGGATGCAATAGGTGGCGATTCCCAACTGGAAACAACCCACGCCCCAACACATGCACTCGGCACCCCACACACACCAGGTTGCACATATAGTCAAGGCAGACAGGCACAAAGTCTTCCAGGTCAAACCAATTTACATGTCACTTTAATATTCGGTTTCAGAAGCATCAGTTCTACTCCATTGAACAATAACACGGGCCCTAGCAAACTGGGCTGCATGCCCTCAAAACAACAAACAGAGCTGCGTTCCTCAGAACTCTTTAGATGAAACTATATGGCACACAAGAGTACTCATGTACAGCTGTACACAGAAACACTCAGAACGTATGAAGGGTATAAGTAAAGGTGTTCATTGCCCCCAAACAAACAGCAGCAATTAAGAAATACGCATCCCTTACAACAATAAATACAACTACAAGTGTCAGATGTGCACTATTAACAAAGCCCATCAGGACCGCAACGTCACGTGCGGCATCAAAGTCCTTCACTGATTATTCAACTCACCTAAATACCCTGTTTACACCATTCACTGAGGCCTTTAAGGAAGAGGCCTTCACTGCCTGGAGGAGCGCGAGTGGACAATAGACATGTGAAGTGAATAACAAAGCATCTGCCGGATGCAGGGGGAGTGCTGGGTCGGATTAGGCTGAGGGAGAAGGGCAAATTCAGCTCCTTGCTACCAAGCCCTCCATCCCGCACTCAAAATCCGGCACTCCACATGTGGCAGCTCAGCAAGGATATTCCATTGGGGACAGGGTGTGGCGTAACCCCAGAGCTGCCCACTCTGCCGAGATTGTAATTTGGGAACCATGTTCGGGTCTCGGCGTTGGCTAAATGTCCAGCGATTCTGGGCAAATCACTATCTCCTGTGGCTACAAAAACGAATGTGTCCTTGTGTAACGGGCGCTAAACAGAAATGTAAACTAAATAAAGTGAGCGCGGTGTCCCTTGCGGACGCCGCACTCATTGAAGTAATAAATAACATACAATTTAGAGCGCATAGCGCTGCAGCCGCCATTGTCCCCGTCAGTGTCCATTTTAAAAATAGTGCTCACCGGCACTTAGAGACACTCAAAATGAAATGGTCGTACATCTGGCCCCAAGTTCACCTATCCCTATTTTATGTTTTATAAGAGGGAGAGTGAAAGCAACCTTTTTTGAATTACATTTAGAGTCTGTCCCAGCCCTGTAGCATGCAAATGAAATATGCCACACGTGAGCAGCTGTCAAATACTTCGTTATTCCTCACCATGAACGCACTCACTGTTCATTGTCTCATACTCAACACCCTCCCTACATATCACATGCTTCCTCTTCAGAGTCAGCCCAGAGCCACAAGGGTCCTAGAGCGTGTATTTTCAAGATGCTACATAACACATCCCACTGCAGCTTTGATGTGTCAAAGCATTGTATACAAGATGTGTTACAATTGTTTACCTCTTTGAGTTCCATTAATAGGCCTTAGGAGGATGAAAAGCTGACAGAGGCATAGGTATCATTAGTGCAGCCTTTAAAGTGTCTGTGTTTTGAAGGGGTCTGAGTGGTCCATTGCCCCCCACTTATTACAGTCTTTTACAACTCAGCCATGGTGCAAAAACCCAATTTGCTTTCTTGCATTAAGGCACATTTTACCATTTCAATCACATTGAAGTTTGAGAAGGCTTTGACAGGGTCAGAACTTTTGCCCAGCTCATTGCACTCTCACATTTTTTCTTTACCCTTGTTGTCTGTGTATCTTAGCTTTCTACCTGTCTCTTTTGCTTCCCAATTGTAAATCAGAATACTCAATTTTCCTTTTGGTTCTGGATTGTTTGCTTTTCTTTTCTCTCTCCTCCTTTTAGCCACTTTTACTCTTTATGATCTTCCCTTTACTATTCTCATGATCCGTACCAGCAAAATAGGAGCTTTCTTTTCCATGTTTTGTTGTTGATATTTGCTGTCCCCTCTTCCTTAGTGATTTGTAACCACATGAATCCTGTTATCATCTCCCAGACAGAACACTGTGCAACGTGATGAGCTGAAATGAATAGAATCCTTCCGCATCATTCCTTAAATTAGATCATAAAATGGTGTTGAATGTCAAAACAGTAAAGCTGTCAAATATCAATTCTTCAAAGACCTCAATAGTGGACAGTAACTTCTTCTTTCAGACCTTGGTTTTGTGTTCCTTCCCATGGCGCTGCAGACAGAAAATTGATTGTCTTATTTCCTTCTTTATCCCAAAAACACCTTGCGTATGGCGTGTATCCAGACATCACTTCATCATGGTGAGTGTCTGCCTTTCACTGTGAAAAATACTATCTCTGCCGCATCAAGCTTCATTTCTGAGCACTGGAGTCATAATGAACACTGAGGCCACGGTGTACCTCTTAATTAAAGAAATCTATTGGCTGCCAAACTGAGATTTGGCTTCACTGCCAAAAGGGAAGTGCCTGAAAAAAAGCTGAGGGAAGGCTTCAAGGTTCTGGGATGAAATATTGACTGCTTTAACATTTTCATCAATTTGCCTTTATAAAGCAGATGCAGTAACATTTATGGCCTGATAGTGAGTTTGACGGATGAAGTACAGTCATTCAGGGTAACGGAAGACATTACCTTTCCCACCCTGACAGACTATTGTCCATCAAATATAGAGATGACCGCCAGTGCAGCGGTTGTCTATGTATATTGAAGGAACTTCCGTCATGGTGGTTCCTTTGAATGTACTAAAGTTTTGGTCATCGCCTGTTGTTGGTTTTGGTGGTCATCCACCAAACTTTTGCTTCTTCAGAAATAAACTTCCAAAGCAAGAGGTTGCCTGAAAAACAAAATCTAATGGCCCCTACATGATGAGAGTTGTTTCCCGGGATGAACAGGTGATCATTTGTTTTTTCCTGTCCCTCATCACCAAGTTTTCCAGGTGGCGGTGCACAGAAAAAAGGTCAATACACCATCTAACATAAACAGTGTAATGTCCTTCCCTAAACAGCCCCTACTCCCTCGGGATAATTCCCTTGATGGAGCCAATGGAGCCTCTGTCAATAGAATCCTAAGGTCCACCTCTCTTTAAGTGAGGTGGGCAGACCAAGGCTTTGGCAGACTGAACAGTTCATTGAGTCTGCAACCGAGTACCATTCACCACAAACTCTAAAACGAGATCTTAGAACCCAAGAGAAGGCACACCTCCCTGAACCCGATAGGCACACAACTCCTTTTTTTAACTAACATAGGGGCATATTATCAAGGACGGCGTTAAAATTATCGCCGGTTTAGCGGCAGAAAACTGCCGCTAAGCGGCGATAATGGGCTTGATAATATGCCCTGGAGAATTCCAATAGAAGCCCATGTTCACACCAGAACATGGACTTCAATTTGAATTCTCAAGGGTATATTATCAAGCCCATTATCGCCGCTTTAGCGGCAGTTTTCTGCTTTACACCGGCGATAATTTTTAACGCCATTCTTGATAATATGCCCCATAGTGTGACATTTGTCATGCTGCACAAACCTGTTCAAACTGACCAGCTTTGCCACTGGCCCATAAGAAAAGAGAACAAGCACTGGAAATGCAATAGGTCTCGCATTTTTTTAAGTTAGACCTATCGGCATTGTACATGGAAATGTCGTTTAACTACCGAGGGAGGAGTGAGGGAGCAGCAGGGGCGGACTGCCCAAATGCTCTCTTGGAGAGTGATTGGCCAAAAGAAAATCAAACAAGGAGAGACAAACAAATTAAAAAAGTGTGTGTGGACCTTATAAGTGTGTAGCCATGCAGTACATTTTTTAAAACTAAGCCCTGTCATAACATAGCTTTGGTTCACCCTGCCGACGGTGCACGCACACAGGACCCCATATTCCGAACGGAGAGTGTCCTCTTGCCGCGGACTTTGAAGCTGAGTGATGTGTTTAGCAGTTGTATATCCTTTACACAGGTGCGCATCTTCTAGGGAACCTCAGGGTGCACACTGGCATCTGAATACAGCAGAGGATGGCGTCCTGTGATGACAGCACTTATTATTCATGATGTTTTGAAAAGCACTGATTTCCTTGGAATGAACCCTGGTATCAGAAGTAACCTGATTCGGCTGTTCCAATCATCTCAGCCACCTCTACTGAGGGCCTGGCCTGGGTCAGTTTATGGGTGAGAGGCAACAGGGTGTATGCAATGTTATAGATGCGTTTTCCAGGTTCCACGGTGTGGTAAATAAATATCGGTTACGTTTATTAAAATAGAATGAGTCAGTTCGGAGATCAGTCGAAGTACATTTACAAAAGTAAGGGAACCATGATGCTGTATACAATGGTGACAGGTTCAAATGTGTGGCTAAAAACTAATCTGAATGATGTTTCTGGTTTTTACATAGAAGTATGTACAAATAAAATAACACACAGTTTAAATAAAAAAAAATGCAATTTAAGTTACTGCTTTGCATGGTCTGGGCTTGGAATCAGAGAGCCAGGAGGAATTGAATCCTGGTTGGAGCAGTGGAGAAGGAGCGCAACACCGGCCCCTGCAGTCTCTTCAGCGTAAGGGCTTGTGTTACCTCCCTTTAACAAGCATTTGCAATGCAATGGGTTTCGCATTTGGGACCTTATACGTATTTAGCGTACAGACGTACTGTGTAACAACCGAAGTAAAAGAGCCTGTCCTCATGGGAGGTTACAAATGAAGACAAGGCGTCACTAATCAGGCTGAAAAGGGGGTGATTGCTGAAAATCTTTGAGAGTTGTTTAACGTGAAACTGTCTTTAGTTCCATGTTCTCCAACAGTCGACGTTCTTCTACAATCTCAAGCACTTGAATGGACACTCACAAGCAGCTGGATGGGCCTCTTTCAACACTCTTCTCTGCAGTTAAAAGCACTTGGATGTGCATTCACAGGTGTCAAGATTTGCATTCACAGCAACGCAGACGTGCATTCACAAGTGCCCAGACGTGCATTCACAGGTGGCCAGCCTGTTCAGAAGGTTCAAATTTACATCCACAGGCTTCATAAATACTCTATGTGCTGCTTACAAGGAAACAGTGTGCATTCTAAGAATTCAGCTGTGCCTTTACAAATCTTCAGAATTAATACCCACCCAGATGTTCATTCACGAGTACTCAGGTTTGCATTCCTAATTGCAAAGCTGTCCGTTCACAGGTGAGTAGGTGCAATATAATCACCTGTCTGTCCCATGCCTTTCTTGTTCTGCTCGGCCAAGCTTCTTAGGTCATGCGCCTAGATTTACTAGGATCGCGCAAGCACTTGTGCGCCGATACACAATTAACGCATTTGTAGGCCTTTTGTGCACCCTACTGTTTTCACCAGAGACACTTCATTGCATCTGCAATTGCACCCCCTGAGCACCCACTGCCACGTGCCAAAGCACCACTCTGACTATATTGAATCCGGCACCCCGTGACCTATGACCCAAGAAAAGCTCAGAAAGTGCAGTCTCACTGGCGAAATCTACGCACCATATCCAAACATGGTGAAGCATCGTTCTCTGCCCGGGCCTCACATTTCCAGAGGTACCCTCCAACGGTACTCGTTTATCTCTCAGCCAGTGCACTGCTCAGTGGCCTCGGTGGGTCTGCAACTCCAAGCCCCAGCGAGTGCACCAACTGCATCTGAATAATGCTGAAATGGGACCCGTCTCAGAAATTGCCGGATTCTCCCTTTACCCCCAATCGCAAAATACGGACTGTGGCACATCTACGGGGCTGTGAAGCAACATGGAACAGCCTTTCACTTTCTCCCATTCCGTGAAACAACTCTCCCTCCCACGCTGTGGAGCAGCCTTGCACTTTCACTGGAGCACCGGACGTGTCTATTTTATCACAGTTTTGCCCCCTTTTACATCACAGAAACCAGTCTACGAGTCCTCCTGGCCGCAACGAACTCCCTTGGCAAACGTGCCGCCTGGGCTGCGTTTAGGCTCAGCAGCTGCGCAGCACAGTGTGTGCTCGGGGCTCCAGCGGCCGCTGAGGTCCGTGGGGTTGGGTCCCGGCAGTTGCATGGATCCAATAATTCATGATTATTTTTTAAATTACCGCGCTGAGGCGCAATCACTGCCATGATATTGCTGCAGCCTCCACAAACAATAAGCGGCGGAAACATAAAACAAGTTATACCATCATCTGAAGAGGAGCAGCGTCCGGGCAAGGGGGCAGTGGCCCTGTACACCGGCACAGAGGCAGCAGGCCGCTGCATGCGGGCACAAAGGCAGGCAGGAAGAGCCTCGTCGCTGCACACCAGCACAGGCAGCCTCGACACTGCACACCGGCATGGAGGCAGACGGAGGCATACGTAAGAGAGACGTTTGTATTGCACATGTCATTAGGACAGGTCAGACAAAACATAGTGCAAAGCCACCAACCAATCACAGGACAAAAAGCATTGAAAATGCAATAGGATTCGGATTTACCCAAGACCTATTGCATTTTAAATGTAAGTGCCGGCATGAAAGAAGGCACAAACGGGAGGGGGTGGGGGGGGGGGGGGGGGGTGGTTGTGGTACAAAAAGTAACAGACTGCGGGAGGGAACGGGGAGAGACAGGGGAAAAAAACGGTTTTACTAGTAAAGGGGCTGATAGCCTGGGAAGAGGAACAAGCATTGGCATAGCCAATAGGTCTCGCTTTTGGGACTTTATAAGTATTTAGTTATGCAGCACAATATCATTGGTGAAACTGCTGGAGCGGGTTATGCAAAATTTTGTATACCCACCCCAATTTGCATGTCGTTTTATTAATTAGATTAATTAATTAATTATAATCGAACTAATGGATTGGAGTGATGTGGAAATTATTTACCAACCTTATTAATATACAAATTACACGTGGGATTTGCATCTGCATGGCTTAATTAATACGTGAACTAAATTTCGTACGCATACTAATCATAGACAATTAGAATATTGCATGATAAATGTCGCTTTTGTGATGTAAATTGTGATTCGTGCTTTATTTAGTAAGTATAAATCGCACTGAGTGTTGCTTTGGCTAGATAAATACATACACATATGGGTATTAGCGAGGGGATAACATTTAATTAGTCATTTCTATGTATTAATTACGTTTTTGTGTTTCTTTGCTTAAGTTGACCGTCGAAAGATGGCTGCCTTTGATGCCTAACCCGACTGCCAACGCTGAACAAGGCTTGGATGAAGTGCGCCTGCGCTGACAACAGATACACAGTGGCCTGGCCCTGACCCCAGATGAACATGTACCTTCCAAGGACAGCCTGGGATGTCGGCCAAATATTCCGAACAAAGACTGTTGCGTGAATCGGAACTGACAAGGGTCATAATCCAAAAGACACTTTCGTGAGAACTTGAAAGGATGATCCCTGATTGTCCAATCAGCGAACTCGGATGCCCAAAACTATGATACATTTGATATTGATTTTACTATAAATTATGGTAGAATAGAGAGGTAGTAGGCGGGTTTGTTTCTGGCCTTTCTCGATTTCCTGACGTTATGCTGACCGAGAGGACGGTGACACTGCAGGACAGCTGTTAGCCTGAATCTTTGACGGACTGAATTAATGCCCAAACCCCTGATGAACTGAACCTGCTAAAATTGATAATCATAGATTTGCGAGACTGCCAGATTTGTCATAGAGGACGACTTTATCCAGAATAGGTAATTATGAATGGCAACTTGATCAAATGAATGATTTAATTTGCAATATTAATATAAATTTGAATTTGAACATCTACAGAAATGAGTTGGGTTGTTTATTCATTGAAATGTGTTAATGAAAAGGTTAAGTAGAGAATTAGAAAGTCACAAACCTACAACTAACTGATCCGTCCCGTTTATGAGAGGAATACCAAAAGTGAAATTCAGGGCCTAATGAGAATTAGAAGGTTGTGTTGCTCATTGGGGTAGAAGTGGTATTTTTCTCTCCCATTTCCAGCGCTTGGAAGGATAATCGCCTCCCACACGGACTGATGGTGAGGGAATGTTGGTGTTATGGGCCCCACCAGCGAATGTATGGATAGTGTGTGTATGTGAGATCTTTTGGTCCGTGACGGTAGAGAGGGATTTTGCACTCCGCGCTGGAGCAGTTTTTCTGGTAGCAAGATGATGGTTGTTATTGTTTGGTTTAGTGATTATTGCTTGTACATTGCTTATTGATTTTGGTTATTGATTGGTATTGATTTATGTACTAACACTCTATGTTGAGTTGCGTCGAGTTTAATGTTGTTGGTACGGCTTCTGGGATGTAGGAAGTCGGAAGTTTGTAACGGTTCCGTAGTAGAGCAGAGGTAAGCGCTGCTCTCGGGAAAGACGGAATTGTTGTTGCCCTATAGGTACACAGGGGAAACGTGTGACAATTGAAGTTGCACGGCGCATTGTCTGGGTTCGATTCGGTGACATCGTCGTGTGTTGCCATTAGAGACATTTTCTGTGTGAGAGAAGTGTGTATGATAGCGAAGGTTACATGTGAAGTTCTGGTCTTAGGTACCAGGGATCCAACTGGCATTCCGATAACGCTTATCACTGGAAAGGTAATAGGTACTCTCTGAGCTTGTTAGAAGGACAAAGGAGAGGTAAGCGCTGCTTTGTTAACGTATGTCATAATTCTGTAGTAGAACAGACTGTTCGCTGTTTTCGAGAAAGACAGGATTCTGTGTGAATGTATTACATTTTTCTTGTGTGAACGAGTGTGAATGTAAAGGCATTCGGGTTGATTGCGAAACTCTAGGTTTATTTCTCAGGAGCATTGGGTCTCCAACTATGTGTCTTAAATACTAGAGAAACAATTAGCTAATGTTTGTATGAAGGGTGAAGTAGAGGGATGTGCTACTTTATCAACAGAAGTAATGATTCCGTAGTAGGGCAGAGGTAAGCGCTGCTCTCGGGAAAGACGGAATTCTTGTGAAAAAGGCCTTTTTGCTGTTGTTTGGTTAGCGAAGCGGACAATGGAGATGTTTCTATGTTGTTACTAACAGAAGTGTAGAAATTGAAACAAGAACTTAATGAGCAGAGTTGTAAAGGAGGGGTAGACAGAGACAGAAGCAGGAGCAGGAGCTGCCGCAGCAGCTGCTGACATCAGAACGACCGCGCTGGGATTGGACAGTCGGTCAGAACTGTGAAACGCCCCAGATTGGTGCGTTAGTGTAGGCCGCGCTAGGATTGGAGGAAACAGGGTGACGTAGACGCTCCTTATTGGTGCGTTAGTGTGAGTCGCGCTGGGATTTGAGGATTGTGACAGTGACATGGACGCTTTGAATTGGTGCGTTAGTGTGAGTCGCGCTGTGATTGAATAGACTAGCGGTACAGTTATAAAGAGAGACTAGCGATACGCGAAAGGCAAGAAAATGTATTACGATCCACCAGAAAAAGAGAAGAAAACATGGTTAGGAAGAATCAAGAAGTGGTTTAAGAAGGACAAGCCAGTTAAGACTAGGGAAGGACAGTTACTTCCTCCACCGAAAACCCCTGCATCCTTTATGATTGTGAAATATGGGTATCATACTTTTATTTGGTTAGATAACTGGGTGAGATACACCAAGGACGACGGAGAATTAGCTTTTCCAGAGCATGGTTCATTAAATTTGGCGGTTTTAAGAAATTTGAGGGAAAGGATGATGAATTTGGAACCAAGACCTAGAGCGACACAGTTTGAGGCTTTGACGGAATGGGAAGACGAAATGCATGAACGAGAAAGACAAAGAAGTGGTAGAGGAGATAGGTACTGGTTTGGAAGACCATATGGACACGAAACGCATAGCGATCGAATGAAAAGATGGCGAGATGCGAGTATGACTGATGGTGTGTTCCCTGTAAGAACTGTAGGAGAGAATGAAGGTCGAAGGTGTGCAGAAAAGAGGCATAATTTGGAGTCGAGAGGGTATGGAGCGAATGAGTCTGAGGATGATGTTCTTGATGATATGTTCTATAAAAATCCACCACCGTATCGACCAGAACCAGAAATGTTAACTCCAAGTGCCCCAATGAGAGAAACGATGCAAATTATAAAATCGGAACCAGAATCCCTAAGTTTGAGTAAAAACAGTGGTACCAGGGAAGTAGAAAAGAGATCGGAAGGAAGAACAGATGGAGAAAATTCTGTAGAATTAGCGAAAACAACCCTGGAATTAACTGAGAAAATAGGAGAATTGACTAAGAATCTAGAAGCAGTAACTGTTCCAGTAACGATAGGTCCAGTAATGCCTATTTTTGAAAAACAGATGGACAGTGAGCATTGTTTAACAGTCCCTTACAGAAGTAATAAACCTGTAGAACAACCAAGAGTGAGTCAGAATGAGAATCCATGGAGGCAGACTATGAGTGTAATGGAACCAAATTTTACAATTAATCCATTTGTAGATCAGAATTGTGCAGAGAGACGTATGACAATGATAGAGACAGTGTCAGAAACACAAAAAGATTTTGGACAAGGAAATGTAGAAAAACCAGTAGGACCATCGACAGAGGAGTTAAGTGAATGGTTAAGAAGTTTGCAGAGGAAAGACAAAGAATCCCAATCAATTGATGTGGCCAAGTTACGAATGTTATTGGAAGAATTAATAGTAGGGACTATCCCAACAGAAAAATTGAAAACCTATCAGGATGAAGAACTATTATTTTTGTGCAAAAGTGTGACCTGGTGAACGAAAAATTTGCATGAAAGGTTAGAAGAAGTGGGAAATGAAATGGGTATTGATATTGAAAAGGTAAAAGCCTTACAGAAACCATATCGAGTAGAATTCACTGAAAAGGACATTGAGAATATGAACACCTCAGAACGAATAGGTCAAATTAAGGACATAATCATTTTACTGAGAAAATGGGGAGACGTGGATAAATGGAGAAGCAGGTGGTATAGAAAACGCGATGATGCCTCAGATAAGACATTTTCAGCTTTTCCTGTAGGAGAAAAGGAGAAGGTAGTGACTGAGTGCCCTATGAGAGAGATTCCAGGAGGAGGATATGTACATGTCCCATGGACAAGACAGGATATTTTGTCTTTTATGAATGATTTCCCTCGACTGCGCGAAAAGCCCGTAGAGTGGTACAGGCAGGTAGACAGATTTGTGAAATTGTCTAAAGTACTATGGATTGATTTGAATAGTCTTTTTGACATAATTGTACCACCAGATCTATGGTCAGAGTGCAAGCTGATGATAAATTGGCCAACCAAGGAATATCCCAGGGATCCTAAAACAGGAACACCAGACCCCGAGGTAATGAAGAAATATGAGCAGGTTATGGTATTTCTGAAAAATAAAGTGCCCCCTAAAGAAACAGACTGGGTAAAAATTGATCGAACACACCAGGAAAGTAAAGAATCAGTGCATGCATACTAGGAGAGGCTAATACAAGCTTTTAAGCAGTTTAGTGGAGATGAGAATCTGAGTGAAAAGGATTTGAGCCATTTTGTATACAGATTTGTATATGGTTTACGACCAGAAATTGGTGAGATGATTAAACAGCATACGGTAGATTGGCAAAACAAGAAAATAGATGAAGTATTGAGACATGCTAAATACTTCAGTGATGAAATTGAAGCAAAACAGCGGAAGTTAAAGGAGAAGGCAATGTGGGCACAGGTAAAGGTAGCGGAGAGACAGGAAGCACAATTGGTGGAACAAGCAGGGACAAAGCCAAAATTTAATCCTGGGAAGTATAAAGGGGATATTGAAGAAGCTAAAAAGAAATTTCCGTGTCATAATTGCGGCAGGATAGGTCATTGGAAATCCGAGTGTAAGTTTCCCCCGAGTACTAACAATGAAAATCCATCATTGAACCCACAGGTGCAGCATGAGGTGAGTGGTCAACTGCAGCAACAGCAGCAAGTAGTTTCCCCACAGAATCAGGTGCCAAAACCGCCTATTCCACAGAGCAGAAACACACAGAAGTATAGTAGTGAATCGGGATTCTACAATGAAGGACAGGTAAATAAGCTGCCACGCGCTAACGCTGTCTCGCAGTATTGGCTGTAACGCGATGAGAGTGACGCAGAAGAGAGCTATTGACGGTGCCGAAGGGAGGAAGAAGAGTGCGTACTTGGCGCAACTCTAGAAGTAGACCAGACCGGACCTTTTGTAGATGAGAGGGTTAATTATGAAAATATTACTTTCCTAGTGGATACTGGTGCTACTCGATCAACTGTTAGATCAGCTGATGTTAAGAATCTTCCTCTCTCGGATGAAACGATCCAAGTAGTTGGTGTGTCCAACAAGCAAATTAAGACATATCTTACAGAACCAGTGAAAGTCAGCATAGGGAAATTTTCAGAAATGCACCGCTTTGTGGTGTGTGACTCCAGTCCTGTGAATTTATTAGGTAGGGACCTGTTGTGCAAAATGAATTGCACCATATTTTGTACTCCGGATGGAATAGCTTTTGAAACACCAGATGATGATGTATTGTATAAGATGACCCTAGCTAACAGAGAGAGTGAAGTTACTGAAACATATGCTGTATTCAACCCTGATGAATTACCAAAAGAACTGAGAAAATCTGTAAAGGCAGAAGTTTGGGATTTCACTGGAGAAGATGTAGGACTAATGAGAAATGTAGATCCAGTCAAAATAACTGTAAAAGAAGGAGTAACATATCCAAATGTTCCACACTACAGATTGACACCTGAAATAATTGAAGGTGTAACTCCTGTGATAGAGAAAATGATCAGGCAAGGAATTTTGAGAGAAATAATGAGTAGTCCATGTAATTCGCCGATAATTGGACTGAAAAAGCCTAATGGGAAATTCAGGATAGTGCAAGATCTGAGAAAGGTGAATAAAATTGTGGTATCATGTTGTCCCATTGTACCAAATCCATCAGTGATTTTATATCAGATTCCCCATGATGCAGAATGGTACACAGTGATTGATCTGTGTCATGCTTTCTTTTCCATCCCATTGCACCATGACAGTCAGCAAATTTTTGCATTTCGGTTTGGTGAGCGTATTTTGGCATGGTGCCGAATCCCACAGGGGTATACAGAAAGCCCCTCAATATTCAATCAGTTATTAAAGAAGTCTTTGGATAATCTAGAAATGCCTGAAAGTTCTGTTTTGGTTCAATATATTGACGACCTTTTGGTAGCGTCAAAAACACGTGAAGCCTGTGAGGTAGATACAATAGCCTTGCTGAATCATTTGGCAGATGGAGGACTTAAAGTGTCACCAGCAAAATTACAGTTTTGCAAAAAGGAAGTACAGTATCTGGGACATAACATTGAGAAAGGACTACGGAAAATAACAATAGACAGAATCAGAATAATAAAAGGAATGAGAGCTCCCATGACACAAAGAGAAGTGAGAATGTTTTTGGGAATGGTTGGGTACTGTCGTCAGTGGATAGGTAACTTTTCCTTGATCGCAAAGCCTTTGGTGCGATTAACGAGAAGTGATGTAAAAGATCCCCTTGAATTAAACAAAGAAGAATTGGCAGCATTTAGACAATTGAGAGATGGTTTGTGTGATGCACCGGCACTAGGTATGCCTGACTATGAGAAGGAATTCGAGTTGTATTGCAGTGAGAGTAATGGATGTGCAATTTCTGTGTTGACCCAGAAACATGGGAAAATGAGAAGACCAATTGCATATTTTTCATCAATGCTAGATCCAGTAGCTGTAGGTTTACCTGAATGTTTGAAAGCGGTGGCTGCAACATGTCGAAGTTTGGAGCAGAGTGAAGGAATTGTGATGGGATATCCATTGAAAGTGTTTGTACCCCACGATGTAGCAATTCTGTTGACAAGGAGTCGTACTCAATATATGACACACAGTCGGCTGACTAAGTATGAAAAGGTCATATTGGGAGCAACTAATGTGAGTCTTGCGAGATGTGTGAATGTGAATCCTGCAACTTTGTTGCCTGATGCTGAGATTGTGGCGGTAAGAGATGAAGTTGATCATGATTGTCTGGATGTATTTGATTTTTGTACCAAACCACGACCAGACATAAAAGATGTACCTTTGCCAGAAAGTGATTTTGTGATGTTCGTTGATGGGTCATATTTGAGAACAGATGAAGGAGTGCTGAGTGCAGCGTATGCAATATGCAAAGTCGCAGCAGTAATAGAAGCATCATATTTGAAAGGAGTGAAATCAGCCCAGGTAGCAGAACTTGTGGCTTTGACTAGAGCATGCAAGATTGGGAAGAGTGTGAGGGTGACTGTGATAACTGACAGCCAGTATGGCTTTGGAGTCGTACACTACTATGGCCATTAATAATGCAGAAGAGGTTGGAAAGTTGCTTGAGGCGATACAGCTGCCTAAACAATTGGCTGTTGTAAAATGTGCTGCACATAGTCAAGGTGGTGATTATATTGCCACCGGGAACAGGTACGCCAACGACATGGCACAGTATTGAGCACGAAATCAGAATTCGGTCAATCGGGCTAAGTAAAGAGAAATGTTTTCTTGCTCATTGATGTTCACTAACATTGTGGGAACTTGGGAAGAGGTAAGACAATTGCAGGATGAGGCAGGAGATGAGGAAATGAGACAGTGGATAAAAACAGGATGTGCCCCAAGGGAAAAGGATCATGTGTGGGTCTATCGAGATGGAAGATCAGTTATGCCTGATAGCATGATGTCTACCATGGCACGGATGTATCATGGCCAGGGACATATTGGGAGAGATGTCATGAACTGGTCATTTAAGCAGACCTGGTACAATGCAAAATTCAGACTTGTGGCAGAAAGTCTTTGTCAGAGATGCTTAATATGTGAGCAGTACAATCCTGGAAGGAAGACAGTAGTGAGTCTGGGAACAATAGGTCGAGAAGGAGGGCCTTTCACCAGAATGCAAGTAGATTTCATTGAGATACCTCCCTGTAACAGACTAAGGTATGTTTTGATTGTGGTCTGCCTATTCTCCAGGTGGGTGGAAGCATTCCCAACAAGAAGAAATGATTGGTTGACCGTAGCTAAGCTACTGCTGAGAGAATTGATCCCCAGGTTCGGGTTCCCAGTGACAATTGAGTCAGACCGAGGTGGACATTTCCATAATGAGATTGTAGGATTAATTTGTGAAGCATTGAATGTACAACAAAAACTACATTGTGCCTACCGACCAGAGGCTTCTGGTGTGGTTGAACAGATGAATGGTACTATCAAAAATAGAATAGGGAAAATGTGTTTGGCCACAGGTATGAAATGGCCTGATGTCTTGCCTATAGTACTCATGACAATAAGGTCAATTCCAGACCGAACTACAGGATTGAGTCCTCATGAAATAATCATGGGACGTGCTATGAGACATGTGTTTATACCAGTCAACAAGCTGATGACAATAACTGATGACATGGTGTTGGAATACTGAAAAAAGGCATGGCTGACGCAGTTCATTCTGTGTTTCATCAGGTTGGACCAGATGCCACCACACTTGAAAAGAAGCAAGCCCATGATCTGAGCCCAAGTGATTGGGTAAGGATAAAGGTCCACAGAAGAAGAAATTGTCTGGTTCCAAGGTGGGGAAAACCACGACAAGTCATTCTGACCACGACCACAGCTGTGAAGTGTGCTGGACTGAAAAACTGGATCCATGCAAGTCATACATTGAGAATTCCAAATCCGGTGGACAGCACAGGAAAAGAATACTTTGATGAATCAGAATCAAGTACTGTGTCAGATGACGAAGGGTCAAAGACACGAGGAAACTCTGAAAGGGGGGAAACAGAAAAGAGTTCAGCTTTTGTCCCCAGAAGTAGCTCTCTGAGAAGAAGATTACAGATTTCTGAATCCAGCGATTCTGGAAACGAGCAAGAAGCGCAGGGTTCTAAGAAAGAACACAGGAAGAAAAGAGGGAAGAGTACTGAAGATACCACAAGAGAAATTCGTGAAAAGGAAGTACCAGATGAGAGACTGAGAGAAATTCCACCTGAAGTAACAAATCTAAGTGAACAAGGGACAGGTACAGAAAGAGAGGGACAGATTTCTGAGGAAGACCCCCGAGGAGGTGTAGGGAACTGCAACATCCAGTTTGGTGAAGGGACAAGTAGCCAGCAGGAAGATTGCGTGTCGGAGATCCGAGGAGGGACAGAAGTAGGGAAAGCAAAACAAGTGGTGGAAGAAGAAGTCGCTGAAAAGACAAAGCAAGTTGAGACAGAGTCTGAAGAGAGTGAAAATGAAATACCTGAAGGTCGAGTTTTAAGAAAGAGAGCTTGGAGGAATGAAAAGAATGACAAAGGAAGCAAAGTAAAAAGAGTTGCAAAAGATGATGTTTGGCCCAATAAAATAAGGAAACTGAGATATCGACTGACACGAGTGAATTCACCAAGAGCTGAACAGGTGAATGAAGTGACAAGTCAAAAAAAATCAAAAGAAGACGAAATAACTGAGGATAAAGAGAGTAAAAGAACAAGGAAACCTAGCCAGAAGTATAAGTCACCGGAATGGACGTACGTGGCTCTGCTTGAAAAGGGAGAAGAGGCAGATAGTCAAGGAAATCCAGAGGAAGCTGTACTGAAAGTGGTCGAGGATGAAATAGAATCGGAATCCTGAGAGTTCTCTTGTCCGACATTGGAGAAGAAGAAACGGAAGTTCAGGAAAATCCATATTTGGATGACGAGAGGAGAGTGAAGATGCCAACTGAATAAGTTAAGAAAACTATTGATGAAGAAAACAAGATATTGAATCAAAAGATAGAGACTGGTAGAACCAAATAGGTGTTAGAAACTTAGGTTAGAAAAACTAGTTGTGAAGTAAAAGAGGCTAAGTCAAAAGACACGGTCCATTTTACCAAAGATGGCTAACATAGAAAGTAGTAAAGGAAGATGTACATTCATGAAAAGATGGTGTAAAATGTGTTGTTGTTGTTGTACAGGATTATTAATGCTTTTATGGAGCATCCTTGCTCTTGTCATTTCCTTTAAGGCCACTATAGATACATTAGAAGGACATAGTGAGAACAAAACTAATATAGGGAAAATTCCAAAGGTAGTTCCAACTAGAATAGATAAAAATGATTTGTATAAAGACAGGTCAATAACAGATTTTTCTAATAATGTGTTTTCAATATTATTGTATGAATATGTAAAGACAATGGACGTATGGGACTGCTACGTATGTATGCAGTTACCTGCATCTGTTTCTGAGGGAGTGACTTATCATCACCGTCCGGCAACGTATGGAATAACATGTAGTGTAATAGCTAGTTTATTTTATGAGACAGGGAAATTAGAATATTATTTTTCGGATGTAGATAACATTTTTGCGCAAGTGCCTTCTTATAATAAATTGAACAAAGTAAAACCTGCTAAGGTATTAGGTGAATTCTTCTTAGAAACTAAGGAACTAACATTAGAGTATATTTTTAGAAACAATCTAACATGCAGTTTGAAGAAGGAGGAAAATACATTCCTAGGTATGGTTGAGGAAAGAAGATTGAAAATGCAAAGAAAAGCAGCAGAAGGGAAGGTGGAGAAAACAATCTGGGATATAGAGAAAGAAAAACATTTTAAAGGAGAAGCTAGTCCAACTATAGCTTTAGATTGGCCTCAGAAAGGGAAATTTTGCATTCGAAGGAATCAAACTGTATATGATAATTATTTTCTAGGTAATAGCGAGTGCCATGATACATATCGAATCATGGGTGGATGGGGATTTAAAGGTGGAAGAGATCCAGTCTTTTTCTGGATTATATTTTATTTGTGGGAACAGGGCATATTATCGTTTGCCAGACCATTGGTATGGCACATGTGACGTAGGCCTGGTCTTTCCGAAAATCTTTCATATGGATAGAGGAGAAGATGGTGTACATAGCTTAAGTAATCATTTAGCCAGGACTAAGAGAGAATCTTGGGCAGAAATTGTAGGTGACATTTTTCAGGCATTAATTCCAGCAGTGGGAATAACTCTGAATGCAAACAAAATTAGAAAATTGTCAACAGTAGTGGATCGCTTGTCAACAAGCACCGCTGGAGGATTTTTATTGGTTAACACCGAAATGGTTGCCATGCGTGCTATGGTAATGCAAAATCGACTTGCCCTTGATATTTTATTGGCAAAAGAGGTTGGAGTCTGTGGAATGTTGAACGTTCAACATTGTTGTACTTACATTCCTGAAGAAAGCAAAGATCTGAAAACTTATATTAAGAATATTACTGAATTGCATGATGAACTTGCACCACTCAAGGTTGAAGGTGTTTGGGAAAGAATTGGAAAGAAAATAGCTGCTATTAAAAATTTCTTAGTAAAAATAGGTAGTACTCTTATAGGTAAAATATTGTTTCCATTAACATGTGTAATCTGCATGATTTTAGTGATAAGATTATGTTGTATGTGCTGTAGAAACAAGAAAAATAAGAAAAGAATAAAAAGTGAAAATTCAAAAAGAAAAGATGAGAAACAAGAAAGAGAAATTGAGGAAATAGAATTGGAGAAATGGAAGGAGAGTATGAATCAGTAAAGAGAGAAGACGTAGGTGAAACTGAATTATGATTAAGAGCAAGAAAACATTTTAAAGATTCCGTAAGACAGAACAAAATTTTGGGTGGTGTGGTGATAAAATCACCAAAGGGGGGATTGCTGGAGCGGGTTATGCAAAATTTTGTATACCCACCCCAATTTGCATGTTGTTTTATTAATTAGATTCATTAATTAATTATAATCGAACTAATGGATTGGAGTGATGTGGAAATTATTTACCAACTTTATTAATATACAAATTACACGTGGGATTTGCATCTGCATGGCTTAATTAATACGTGAACTAAACTTTGTACGCATACTAATCATAGACAATTAGAATATTGCATGATAAATGTCGCTTTTGTGATGTAAATTGTGATTCGTGCTTTATTTAGTGAGTATAAATCGCACTGAGTGTTGCTTTGGCTAGATAAATACATACACATATGGGTATTAGCGAGGGAATAACATTTAATTAGTCATTTCTATGTATTAATTACGTTTTTGTGTTTCTTTGCTTAAGTATACCATTTTGGATGGCTGCCTTTGGTGCCTAACCCGACTACCAATGCTGAACAAGGCTTGGGTGAAGTGCGCCTGCGCTGACAACAGATACACAGTGGCCTGGACCTGACCCCAGATGAACATGTACCTTCCAAGGACAGCCTGGGATGTCGGCCAAATATTCCGAACCAAGACTGTTGTGTGAATCGGAACTGACAGGGGTCATAACCCAAAAGACACTTTTGTGAGAACTTAAAAGGATGATCCCTGATTGTCCAATCAGCGAACTCGGATGCCCAAAACTTTGATACATTTAATATTGATTTTACTATAAATTATGGTAGAATAGAGAGGTAGTAGGCGGGTTCGTTTCTGGCCTTTCTCGATATCCTGACGTTATGCTGACGGAGAGGACGGTGACACTGCAGGACAGCTGTTAGCCTGAATCTTTGACGGACTGAATTAATGCCCAAATCCCTGATGAACTGAACCTGCTAAAATTGATAATCATAGATTTGCGAGACTGCCACATTTGACATAGAGGACGACTTTATCCAGAATAGGTAATTATGAATGGCAACTTGATCAAATGAATGATTTAATTTGCAATATTAATATAAATTTGAATTTGAACATCTACAGAAATGAGTTGGGTTGTTTATTCACTGAAATGTGTTAATGAAAAGGTTAAGTAGAGAATTAGAAAGTCACAAACCTACAACTAACTGATCCGTCCCGTTTATGAGAGGAATACCAAAAGTGAAATTCAGGGCCTAATGAGTATTAGAAGGTTGTGTTGCTCATTGGGGTAGAAGTGGTATTTTTCTCTCCCATTTCCAGCGCTAGGAAGGATAATCGCCTCCCACATGGACTGATGGTGAGTGAATGTTGGTGTTATGGGCCCCACCAGCGAATGTATGGATAGTGTGTGTATGTGAGATCTTTTGGTCCGTGACGGTAGAGAGGGATTTTGCACTCCGCGCTGGAGCACAACAACATCAGCTGCTGCATGGCTAAACACTTATAAGGTCCCAAAGGCGAGACCTATTGGCTATGCCAATGCTTGTTTTCCTAGGGAACAGCTCCATCTCCCAATGGGGAATGACATTTCTTTTAGCATCCAGACCTGCCTACTCTACCTGGAAGGTAACATTTTGGAGTATGAGATAGGAGATGCAATGAAATCCATCAACATAAGAAAATCACCTGGAGAATATAGGTTTCCAATTGAGTTTTAGAATATTGCTGCTAATACCCCTTTCCTCCTCTACATAAAGTCTACTGTCAGGCAGAAAACAGAATATTTCACTTATCCCTGAGCCAGACAAAAACCCTCTACTGTATGCTTATTATAAGTGTATCCTTGATCAATAGAGATATTCAAATTTTGGTGGAAGCCCAAGCAGACAGGCCACTTAGTGACATTGCATATCTCATTCACAAGAATCTGCTTAGTACCCAGTTAGTTGTCCAGTAATCAGCTTATCACGCTCCTCTACCTATTACGGAAAGTGAGACATGATCATGAAGATCTACTGGCTTCTGTCCTTGTATGCTGAAAAGGTCTTTCACCAAATGAACATGGATTACATTCCAGATGTTTGAAAGCAGAGACGCTGGCCCAAAACTGATCAGTAAAATCAAATGTCTAAGCAGCAGTACTGTGACAACAGCCTTCTGAAATCAATTGACTTCCATGAAATTTAGAGAATCCCTTGGCAAGGATGTCCAGTGTAGCCCTTGTGTTTTCTGGTAACCCTGGAACCTTTAGCGGCCACAAAACAACAGTGTAGAATCATCAAGACCCTCCCCACTCAAGCAGGGAAACTTAAATTGCTGCTATGTGCCGATGATATATTGCTGAAGATTAAAGCTACTTCCTGATGACATGATGGTCACGTTCTCCGCATTTCCTGAATTAAATACACTGGAATAAATATGAAGTTCTACTGATGACTACTCATTTCACCAGAGGACTGCTGCGCAAGAAAGCTGCCTTCAAAAGGGAGTCAAAAGGACTGTCCTAGCTGGACCTCCTGGTAAGTTGGGAATTTAGTAAAATAAAAGCTAATGTGCCAAAATGACTGCAAAAAACTTTAAGAGATTTTTTCCAAATAGAAACAATTATAGCTGTCACTGTAGGGCAGAGAGCAGACTGTTATAACAGCAGTTAGATAAATGTTGAATTATGTATTCACAATGCATTCTCTTAGCAATGACCTCTCTCTGCGTATTAAAGTTAACCAGACTACGAAGGCTTCAGTCACGACTGAAAATGTTCAAATAAAAGGCCACAATGAGCCCCAGCATCCTACGGATGACTTACCTTCAAACTTACCATAGGGTCCAACATCTTTCCCAGTTGGCTTATAATATAAGCACTGTTCTAATAACACCCAACTGGGCTCTCATGTAACATGCTCTACCAGGGGACTGTCTGTACATCAGATCCTGTATCAATGCCAGGAAATTACTGCAGGCTCTGACAATTTGATACTTACTCAAGCCAGAGTGTTTCTGTCCCAGAGCTGCCCAGCTGAGAGCCGGAGATGACACAGTTGCTGTCCTGTCACGTGGTTGTGAGCTCTACCGAGTATTTCGCACGAACATGTGTACTATGTAGATGCATTGGGGTAACACAAAATGATGCCCCCCTAAAAAAAAGTGTGCTGAGCCTCTCATAGCACACAGATATTGTTGAAATCCATTGGCCTTGGATTGCTCGGGCCGACTGATTGGTTTGTAACGCCTGAACGGTTTGTGGCCCCCTGCACCTCACAGACTATAGGGGCAGTGTTAAGGCCCTGCATTAAACACATCACGCAGAGGGGATTTCCTACCTGCTTATCGTTTCCACGTGGGCGGTGCATGAGATGGTACAGTCAGGGCTTTAAGTGGAATAGAAAAACTAGGGGATCCCTCAAAGGGGCGTGGCCAATGCAATTAGGGGTGTGGCTTAAATATACGCTAGTTTAAAATCTATGCTTAGCATGGTGTGCCGCTCAACTAGTATTTTGATGCTTCTGTTATTGTATACAGATATATAATACTGATGCAAAAAGTAACATTACACCTGCAACAAGCCGGTCTATTTGCTTTGCCAATGGTTGTTGTTTGTGTAAGATAAATTAGCAACAACTATGGCTTGGCTGTAATGAATATTGAAAATGCTTCAGTTCTGAAATGATGAAACTGTGAAAGAACTATAGCGAGTCTCAAAAGCAGTAAAAAGGGTGGTCCTGCTGCAGAGGTGAGATTATTTTTCCACTCCAAGAGCAACAAAAAGAGAGCCCGATAGGGACCCATCTCAGCACCTGCTTTATAAAACTGCCAGTGCTAATCTCTGGCAAGACCCGGACCACTTAAAGCCCTGGGTACAGTCCATACGCTTGACACGGTTGTAGACTATGAAAGTGCTAAGTGCGTGAATAGAGCGCAACTCAAACCAAAAAGTCTGAGTGTCCGAATTAAAAAACAGAGGGTCGGGTTCGAAGAGAAGTACTTTGTTTTTTTTTT
This sequence comes from Triturus cristatus, assembly GCF_964204655.1. Classification (NCBI taxonomy): domain Eukaryota; kingdom Metazoa; phylum Chordata; class Amphibia; order Caudata; family Salamandridae; genus Triturus; species Triturus cristatus. Next base: position 394,982,666 of record NC_140588.1, on the reverse strand, counting down.
AAACACACGTTTGAAATTATATCATGCACACGCACATATTCTGCATAACCCGTTCAGAGCAAGAACAATGAAAGATAGCGAATTGAACATATTTTCAAACGATTTGAAGCCAAGAGAAATAGTGTTAACAAGAGAGAAAGAGTGGGGAAGATAGATATATAGAGAGACCCAGGCAGAGAAAGAGAGGGAGTGATAAAGAGGAAGAGAGGGAGGAAGAGAACACAAAAGAAAATTAAAAACAGAGAGAAAGGATGACAGGGACATGAAAATAGGGAGAGAGAGAGAGAAGTAGAGAGAAAGACACAAAGCGACAAGGGAAGGAGTAAGATCGAGAAACAGAGATCGAGAGAGACAGCCACACTGATGTTAGAGGAAATGAAGCACACAAATGGTTCTCCCAAGAACTGAAAGATCTTAAACTGGGAGTTCGACAGAAGGAACGGAAATGGAGACAAAGCTACTCCCCTCAAGCCAGGACAGTGTTCTGTACCGCAAGAAAGGAGTTCCAAAAAATCTTGCTCCAACATAAATCTGACTATTTTTCTCAAAAAATTTTAAATTCCTCAAATAAAACTAAAGATATTTTTAACATAGTCAACGAGCTCTGTGACGATGATAGGACAGCCCCATCAATAGCCCCTACCCAGAAGTTGTGTGACTCTCTGAATGATTTTTTCAGAGAGAAAATTGTAAATATAAAACGCAACATTGCTAGCTCTCCTAAATCGTCTCCTTTAGATGATATTTTTAATAACCCCACTACATTAGACACCCTTCCTGCTATAGATGCTAAAACCTTTTCAACTCTCCTGGCACGGGTTAAGTCTGGATCACCCGATGACATCTGCCCACCCCACATTTTTACAGAGATTGGGCACTCTATCCCTCACGGGATCCTCTCTCTGCTTAACGACTCACTTAACCAGGGAAAGGTACCGGCAGGATTTAAGCATGCTCTATTGATTCCCCTGATCAAAAAACCCAGTCTTGATTCTCACGATCCATCTAATTACCGCCCGATATCCCTGCTGCCATTCCTATCAAAAATCCTGGAGGCACACGTTGCTAGCTGCCTTTCTAGCTTCGTTGAAACCACTGGATATCTGGAGCATAACCAAGCTGGGTTTCGACCAGGGCACTCAACCGAGATGGTGACACTGGCGGTCCAGAATGTACTAAGAAGCAATGCAGATAGGGACATTCACCAAGCATTGGTACTTCTCGACCTATCGGCCGCATTCGACACGGTCGACCACACCATCTTGGTCGACCGTGTCGAACAGGCTGGCCTGAGAGGCTCGGCACTTAGATGGCTGAAGTCGGAGCGTACCCAGGCAGTGAGATTGGGAACTTTTACAGCGCCCAAAATCAAAAATGAATGTGGAGTCCCCCAGGGCTCGTCCCTGTCCCCACTTTTGTTTAATTTGTACTTACGACCCTTGTTATTTTCATTAAAAAAGTTTAGCGCCTTAATTTTTAACTATGCAGATGATCTGCAACTGATCTTCTGTCTGGACTCCCCTGGCGCTGCCACCGAATTTCGGGAGGTCATGGTTCACATTCAGAGATGGATGGGCCTAAATCATCTGAAACTCAACCCAGGCAAAACTGAACTGATTTTGCCTGGGAAGAGTGAACTGCATTGGGGACCACACTTCTGGCCTCCAGAAATGGGAGATCCTCCAGCTAAATCCCAAACAGTTAAGAGCTTAGGTATCACTTTTAATGAAGATCTTTCGCTCAAAAGCCAGGTAGGGACTGTGGTATCTGCAAGTTTCTTCCAACTTCGCAAGATTAAGAAGATCGCCCACCTTTTAATCCACCCTGCTCTGATTCAGGTCATCATTGCTCTTGTGCTGTCCCGTTTGGATTATTCCAATAGTTTATATCTGGGCCTACCGGCGGGGCAGCTCAAGAGACTCCAACTGGTTCAGAACCAAGCGGCCAGGTTGATCTGTAAAATTCCTAAGTGGCAGTCTATTAGACCTGGACTGGCCAGTCTCCACTGGCTGCCTGTAGCGCAGAGAGCAGCATTTAAAGCGGGATGCATTATCTTCAGGGCTCTACAAGGTAAGGGCCCTGGATTCATTAGCTGCCTGCTGGTCAGTTACACTCCCTCCCGTGCTCTCCGTTCTGGCCAAAAGAATTTGTTAGTCGTGCCCCGGATCAGGAAACAACGCCAGGGAGGAGGATCTTTCCACTTCCTAGCTTCCTCCCTGTGGAACTCCTTGCCACTGCCACTAAGACTCCACGAAGATCTGTTAGCCTTTAGACAGGCTTTTAAGACTTGGCTCTTTAAGCAAGCTTATCTTTAGTTAAATTTTCTTTCTTTCTGTCACATGTTATGTTTTGCTAGTCTTCCACAGCGCCATGAAGCCTACGGGCGTACGTGCGCTTAATAAATTTAATTTAACATAACATAACATAACTGAGAGTAGAGCGAGAAAGAGAACGAGAGAGAAAGAAATAGAGTGAAAAAGCAAGAGAGCAAATGGAAGAGACACAGGATAGAAAAAGAGAGGTATAGAGAGAAAGAGAAGCTGAGGGTGGGAGAAGAACGAGGTACAGAGAGGTGAGACAGACAAGAGAGAGAGTGAGAGAAGAGAGAGTGCGTGACACAGGCAACTATAGAGAGTTTACTGTGATAGAAAGAGAAAAAGGCAGAGAAAAAGCAGATCAAGTGGTAGAGGGAAATTGATCTGTTGAGATAGCCCTAGAGTGGGATGGAGTGGAGAGTGAGAGAGAGAAAGAGAAAGAGAAAACCGGTGGGAGTGAGCTAGAGAATGCGAGACCAAGGAACTGTTCCTCAGATGATGGCCCATCACAAACTACGGTCCTTCTAAGCATGAGGAGGCTTCTAGGCACAAGCAAATAACATCTCATTTCATGATTTGATAAAATGGCAACTGCCGTCTACCAAGTTATCTCATGTTATGCAAGGTGCCCCCACCCATGGGTTTTCGACATCTTTTCGCATACTGGGAGTTGTAGGCCTAATATTAGAGCGGTTAGTCGAAGCACCTGAAAAAGCAAAAACGAGCGAAAATAGAAACAAAGAGCCCTCCCCAGACAGGGAGCGAAAGCTGTGTGCGTGACATGGCACTGTGCACGCTCACGCAAGCTTTAGGCCACAGGCAGCACTTTGAAAAGTTGTACACTAAATGTCTCGGCCAGACCAGCACATGCGCTGGATCAGGCGAGACCTAAAAATGATGCCATGGCAGTCAGGAGGGGGGACTAAGACGCAAAAAAACAATCAAAATGCAGGATTTTCAATTGTAGCCAATCAAATTTATGGCCGGAAAGTGGGCGGAGCTTCCCCCCACTATACTGTATACAGCATCTCTCGCCGAGATAGCGCATGCGCTGCCTAGGCGAAACCTAAAAAGCACACACTTCGTAGCAGAGCTGGAAACTCAATTTCACTGCAAAAGACCCCTGCAAAAATGTGTCATCAGTAAGCTTCAAGTGTTTTCATAAATGCAAGCCAATACAAGCTTCTGAGCTCCCTTTACATTTTCAGATTAACGCATCGTTGCTGTGATAAAGCACGCTTTCAGTGCCTGCAGTCATCAGAGACAATATCACCCGCTTCTCCCCCAAATCTATTCCGTAACGTGTTAACTAAATAACGGTTACATAGGTTAAAATAAAACAAGTCAGTGCAGCGAGCAGTCGATGTGCATTTCAAAACGTAAAGGGAACTGTGATGCTGTGCCCAATCATGACGGGTTTGAATGTGTGGCTAAAAATCGAATCTGTATCTTTTTTCGGTTTTTTTTCTCATAGAGGTATATGTACATCAGGAAGCTGCAGGTGATTCCATTTATGCAAGCCAATACAAGTTTCCCACTTTCCTTTACATTTGCAGAATAACCTGTTGTGCACATTTACACTTCTTTCACGCAAGCAGCCGCTCTGTTCAGAAGAAATGTTTACATGCGTTTAACAATGTGGCTGTGTTTTCCCTTGTGAAGAGATGTTATTATGTTTTGTGAGAGCGAACAATGTCTCCACAGTGAGTGGCTTGTAAAGAGAGTTAAGTACTGTAAATTAACATATGGTAAAGTGGCGCCAAAAGTCAATTACTGTCTGGGACTTTGAAAGGACGGCAGCATGTGTTTGAAGTAGAGATTGTGTTAAAACCACCTAGCATACGTACGGTTTAATGCAATAAATGTGATGCGCTAAAACAAAGTGTTAAATGCAAAGTAGTGAAAGTGAATCAAAGAATTAAAGTAATTTGTGCTCCCAACTAGTCAGTGTGCACCAAAAATAATTCAAGTATCCAGCTTTCTAAAACATTGACAATGTGCGTGCAGAGCAGATGAGATTGCATCAAAGAAATTGTTGCGCAAACTAAAGAGCACTTTAAAAGCGTGCAAGTATGCGCACATTATTTACACGGACTCGTCTTCAAAAGAAACCCGACAAACAGTCGTCACAAGGAGTGCGCTGAAACCAAAGGAATTTTATTTATAAACAGTTGTTAGAGAAAGCAAGTAAACAACTGTGTGAAATCACGCTTTCAATGCGTTCAATCATCGTCAGAGAAGGCCCTCAAAATGCCAAAAAAGAGTCAGTGTGGGCCAATAACAAATAAATTGTAATTGGAGTCCCCAAAAAACAGACAAACATTCGTTAGGAGTGAGGGGCAGTACTAGGGGAACCAGGGCAGGGGGAGGAGAGCGAGCAAAGAGCAGGGGCACTCTGCAACAATAACAAGCAATCAAAGAGATGTCTTCCAGGGGCGTCTGTGGGAGGGGGAAAATGAAGCATTCCGGTCAGGACAGATGATCCGATTAGAGTTAATTACAGCAGTGGGCAAGGCAGGGACACCAGTCTTCGCCTCCAGCTCTTAAGCATAATGCTTCTCCGTCTGCATGGCTCCCCTGCTCTGTTGGGAGGCAGGCCAGGCTGGAGCAAACTGGCTGATTAGGAGGGGGAGAAAGAATGCTATATTTGAATGTAGGCAGCGAGGGTGCGGAAGCTAAACACAGAAAAACAGTAACAGAGCAGGAAACCAAGAAAGAACTAGTGCATAAATGCCAACATTTCAACTTCGAGAAGAGGGAGAAATATGCGTGGGCGGAAAGACCTGAATAACGCGTAACACGAAACGGGTCAGGTGTAACACAAAATGGATTACAGGCAGTGGTGGCTGGTGACATTTGAAAGTGGTGAGGGTTAAACTTTCTGTCGTAGTGCACCGTGGCGAGCGAGCGCAGTGAGTGAGCCCAAACATCTTTAGGGGGGTTCGGGGGGCTTCTCCCCCCTTGAAAATTTTGAACAAAGAGTGGGTAAATGGTGCATTTTCAAGCAAATATGAGATGCAAGAAAGTTAATAAAGCAATTGTGAAAGTGCAGTTATTACTTAATAAAGGGATGTCATATAACAACATGTAGATAGAAATGTTTCTGTAGCTAGGCCCTGCCAGTTCCACGCACCTCTGAGCAATATACACGCTGTGTGCCAGCAGGGCCTAGCGTCAGAAACATTTCTATTGTTATGTTTTTGAAGCTAGGCCCAGTGCTTGCACTCAGTGTGTATGCTTCTCAGTGGTGCATCACTCGTGGCAGGACCTGTAGCTTCAGAGTGAGAAACATTTTTTGCACCAGTCTGAGTTCTCACTCTATAAACACTAGCACTTCAAAGAGTGTTAGTGTTTAGAGTGGGAACGCGACCCGAAGGTAATTCAGAACTGCTGCCTTTAAATTGCTCTGTTTCAGTCAGCACCACGGTCCTGCGAGGGTGCTTCTAGCCTCCCCCTGCCTGACACTATACGTTCCGAACACCCACACCGCACTGCACAGCCACCCTGTGGTACTGCTGTGCTAATCTGTGTGTTTTAATGCGTAGATTGTGCTGCAAGGTCCGTCACTGTGACTCGTACAGGGGCTGTACAGTGTTTCATATGGTTAGATGTGGGCCTTCCTTGGTGAGGTCACAGGACTGCTAGTGCTGCTACTGGATGTGGCGTTAAATAAAGCGGGGTTTGATAACAGCCCATCTGATTGTTTATTCTGCCTGTTGTACAGTTCTACCTAGTGACGTGTCTGTGCGCTAAAATGCCCCCGGCGGCAGAGTGAGGTGAGAGAGCTTGGCACCGAACAGGGACTCCGAGGCCTTCTCCGCTTCCACTCACTCTAGGTGAATAGTTGATGGGGACCAGTACAGTCAGGCTGGAGACAGAAGAAATACTCTGAGATCCCATGCACTGGGGGTCGAGGAGTGTCAGCACATAGGAGGTGCAGTAACGTGAGTCAGAGTCCGACAGTGAAAGCTATGCCCCAAAAACATTGGCAACAATATGAAATGCTGCAGAAAGGCCCTCTACACATAAAGCGGATGCCTGAATTTACATCCTGAGGTAAGCTGCTCCTGCTTACGGCCCCCTGAAAGTACGCGTTTCGTTTTTGAACCAGATGAATGCACATGTTAAAAAAGGTAGTGTTTTTTTTATCACCTTAAAAACGTTTTCGAATAAAATATAAATATCAAGTTCTGCATGCTCATTGTTTGCACATAGAAAAAGTACCAATCTTCTTTTACCTCAAGCTCACAGCTGTACTCAACTGCTGCCAAGTAAAAATTGTGTACAATTAAGCATTGAAACAGACCTGTTTGGTGTAATTGGGTCCCACAGTGCCCTTCCATTTCTGATGCTTTAATGCAGTTTTAAGATCTCAGAATTTCTCGTTGTGCAAATGGGTGTAATTTCTGATATTTACAAGTTCTCCTTTCTCTACTTTGCTTGATTTAGCTCGCTAGAAAGTGTCACTCATAGTCGTTGAACATCACTCATAAAAAAACTGAGATTATAAAAATGTCACACATAAGGAATCTGCAACCTTGGAAGCTATGAACACCCCAGCATTCTATGTCAACTGTCTCCATGTGAAAGCTTCCGCTGTGAAAGCAGCAGGGGAGCCCTCGTTTTGCGTTATCTTTATTGAAGTGAAAGCCGGTTTGTGTACAGGAGCTGGAAACAATAGAGATAAGGGGTGGGTCTTTTCCATCGCAGACAGCAGTGGGCCGTTTATATGCCTGTAAAAGATAAGCTCTTTTACAGGCATATAAATGGCCCACTGCTGTCTGCGAAGGAAAATACTCACCCCTTATCGCTATTATTTCCAGCTCCTGCACACGAACCGGCTTTCACTTCAATAAAGATAACGCAAAACGAGGGATCCCCTGCTGCTCTCACAGACTAGTTGTAACATCCACATAGAGACACACAGTGCCGTCAGCCGCTCTTTCCAGTTTGTTGCTGCAGGTTCAGGTTGCCACTTCCTCGCATAAAAGAATCGATGCACGTTATTCAATTACGTGCTGGCATCGGGTTTCTAGATGCATGAATCGGGAGGCGGGAGACTAGCCTTCAAATCGGTGGTCTCCCGCCTGAATTGGGAGGGTTGGCATGTCTGCTAGCCCCCCAAAGAACAGATAAAGAACCATAGCGGAATGAGACAGTGCTAAGTCCCTGCTCTGTGGGAGGAACAGAAGAGAGAAAGAAGGGACAAAGAGGCAGAACTGACCACTAGCAAGCAGGGATTTTTGAAGGACACTGACATAGGCAAATGAAAATCAATGGCAAGAAAGGAAATGGATTTGATGCCCACAGACCGATTACAGCAGGTCTCGAAGAGAAAGCTGCACTGTCTAGCTCAACCTAAAAAGGGAAGGTTGAGTGGGAAAGTAGCTATGGCATGCCTGATTTAAGATGGATCAAACTACACTTTCCTTTAGTGATTGCACAGTATGCTTCTCTCATGAGTGCTTGTGGGTTTTAGGCTAGCAAAAATGTCACAAAAATTCAGCGTTATCTTTTAACAAGTTTTAAAAGCTCACATGAGATTAAGACTGAGTATTACACTAAAAGTGAAAATCCCAAGTTGTACCTCTAATAAGTAGATATTTCGTCTGCACCTCCATTTGATTGTTCACACCATCAAAAACACTTTGACAAACCATGGTGATGAATTCATTACTGCGTACTGAGTACAACAATGCAGTAAACAACATAGCAAGGAATTAAGTGGCACAAAAATTCATGTATCACCACATTGCTCGAATTTCAATCGATACACGTAAAAACAGTACATGAAGGCTGGTCACCAGCAGTGTCCAACCCTGATAACCACGGGCCCGACCTTTTGGTGCTTAGAGGCACTGCCTCTCCATTTATAGATTTTCCCTCACCGTTCTGCAGCAAAAATCCATTCCGGTTTCCCATATTGTCATCACAGGAGGATATGGGGACCTACAGCTCTTAGAAATGTCTCTCTTTGCTATTAAGTACCCCTGCCCCATAAAGAGATGATGATACCTGTTGTGCATCCATCCCTCCATTATCCCTGACAGGGCTGTCAGTAATCTGAAGGAGACCTTTTAACCTGGTGTGGGTTGACCTCCAGTATTTGGCAAGGCACTGGCCGACCCATATAATTTGATAAAAGAGGGTCCCCGGGTCACCAAAGCACAAAAAGCTCAGCGACTCTGCATTTCCCAATCTCCACAGATGGTCTAGACTGTAATATCTGTGGTGAAAGTAGGTGAACAGGATCATTCTCAGGGTGGCTGGGATGGTCTGTAACCTAGGGGCCATTTTGGCCTCACAGCAATCATCATCGTCCAGTTCTCCAATGTCTTCTACCCGCTCCTCACAAAGTGTGATCAAGGGGTCAGGAGAATTGAGCACTAGGGAGTTGTATAGCTTCAAAATACCTTTATGACCCAGTGGGCCTAGCACCAGCTTAGCCTACAGGGGATTAAAATCTGGTGTTGTTTTCAGTGTGTCCCTCAGTGGGCTCCTAATGAGTGTCTAATTTGTAAGTATCGAAGGACTGAGTGAAGTGTAGCTAAAATTCTGTTTTAAGTTTATCAAAGGATACTATATGATGATGCTGACACAAGTCACACAATGTGAAGATCCTGATGAGGTACCACCCACGGAAGCCCTTCAATTGGGTCACATGCATTAGGCAGGTGCCCTTCTATTTTTTTTAAACATCTGTTTATTGAATTTTTGCTAATAAGCATCTGCTTACATATTATATATGTGCATTTTCATACTTATATGTTGTACTACCCCAATATATTGCACACCCATCACCAGTAAGCATTTAGGGAGGCACAGAACCATAGAACGTGTGAAAGTTAGCCCCCACATGTTTGCATCTAGGACATGCCCTGTCTATCCGGCCATAAAAGGTATTAATTCTCATGAGAGTGAGACAGGCCATCTGGATTATATAGTGTTGTATGAGTCTGAAGCATAAATTACGCGGGATGTACATAGGACTAAGTAGTATTTCAGACCATTCCTTATCCGTGAATGGCCGCCCTTTATCTGCTTCCCACTTCTCCTAACAGGTGTCATTGGGGCCTCCGTGTAGAGACGGAGTGGCTCTGCAAACCCACTAGTGTGATAACTGCCCCTTCCCATAACGTGCAAATATTTGACAGTATAATGCGTGGGCTATTCCGCACTCGTGTCTCCCCATCTGCCCCTTAGCATTGCCAGGACTCAATAGTATAGTAGGAACTGACAAGGTGACTTTTCGTGTGCCTCTCCCAGTTCCTCAAACAGAGTGAGTGTTCCGTCCTGGAAGAGGTCCCCCCCAATGTGTGCACCCCGGCATTTAGCCAGCTTGCTAACTCCGCAGCAGTCACCGGGCCATCTCTGATAGGCGTAGCCTGTAGTAGTAAGGCCGGTGCATACGGTGTTGTTGTACATGTTATGTACAGGCTCCTACAGCAAGTTTTGTTAGCCAGGTGCCCTTCCATAACAGCGTGAGAGAGGTGGCTTTCCCTAACCATTCAATCGAGGCCAATCCTTTTCTCCAGCAGATAAAGGGGATCTTGGACATCTGGGGTAAAGAGAGAAGGAGGTGGGCCCCGTAAAGTAAATCATGTACTCCACAGTGTTCCATCAATGTGAGTTCCAGATGCAAGGTTTGGTCATGGTAGTCCCCAAAAAGCCAATCTTCTAGGTAGATCATTTGGACCACCCAGGAGTACAGGCAGAGGTCCGGAGCCCAGAGGCCACCCTCATACACTGGAGCAGCGCACTTGATCGATGACACCCTGGGTGACCTTACACACACAACAGAATAGGGGGTCTGATAGTAGACAGCACAAGGATAAAGAAAGGGAATAATAGTGTGTAAAATATCAAACCCATACATTGTCAGAGCAGAGCACGGAAAACCATCAAACCGACTCAACCAACGAGACCAATATTGAGAGCAAAGTCACCTCTCACGATCAGTTTATATCATATGGTCTCCACATAGAGCAGAGGTATGCCTCTTGATCATAGAGACTTCCTCGTTAGTTCAAGGCTCTATTGCTCCCTTGGGTTGATAAAGAAAAGTCCAGAAGGCACGTGACAAACTGTGACCACCAGACAAAGTGGAAGTGCAGTGCAAAAAAGAAAGATGTGAATTTTAAAAAGAGATTGTGTGAAGAGTACGATATAATTCAACTCACTACGCACATCTCAATTAAAAAGGTGTGTAACAAAAATACCAAGCAGTGCTAACTATTCACTGTTGAATGAGGGTCGACATGTTTCAGCCTTCACGGGATTATAGCCCACTGCTTTCTTCAGGACCTATATAAATTTGTGCTACTGCATTCAATTGATGGATTTCAAATAGTGCATGTGAAAAATGTGAAACTTAACATAACAAGAGAAGTAGTAATAAATACAACCTCACGTTGTCCTAATCCTCTATATCACAGGGTGCTAGCATCACCCAGCGTGATCAGGGATTTCACCTCACCTACCCTGGAACCTGGCTCAGGTTAAGGAGGCCCCGCTCTGTCCGTCGTTGCCCCTGGCTTTCCTAAGCAGGGTGGGAGACCTGCCTGCCCAGTAAAACTTAGTTGCCACCAAGTGAATTTCAGGGAAGAAGATTGAGGGAAGCATGAAAGGGTAATTTTGCAGTACATATAGGTAATAGGGAAGGAGTATCATCTCGTAAAGTGCTACCCGCCCATTAGAATATTTGGGAGATGGGCCCATTGGTCTAAGTTACTGAGTACCCGTCTTGTGATGGGGACAGTGTTGTGTTCCCAGTCAACTCAAGCCTCATGTGTGATGGTGATGTCCAGGTTTCAAAAGGGCTAAGTGGTAACCCTCAACCGCGATGCTGACATCAGTGAGGGAGGCAGACCTGTCGGAGGGGTGTAGTGTCATTTATTCCAATTTACTCGTAAACCTGAAGTATATTCGTAAACATTGAGCATGTGGACTAAGCGAGCTAGAGGGGGATTGAAGATACAGCAGCATATTGTTAGCATACAATGTCACTCTAGATTTATGGTTGGGTGCCCACCAGAAGCCCTGTACCTGTGCATCTACTCTGAACCACGAGAACAGAGGCTCAATTATTATGGCAAAAAGAAGGGGGAGAGGGGCAGCCTTGTCCCATACCTGCTGTATAGGAAATGAGGATGCAAGCGTTCAGTTTACTCTGACCAGTGTGCAAGGAGCATCATAGAGTGCCGTAATCAGGGTGAGACATTTCTGACCAAAATTCAATCGGCACAGTATGTGGAAGAGAAAGGGCCAGTGAACAGTATCAAACTCCTTCTTGTAGTCAACCAGTAGCAAGGGCGCCGCTTCCTGCAACTGATCCAGCTGGGCCAGGGCTTCTTAGAGCCTCTGTAGGCAATAGAGGGTACTTTTGCCTGGCATAAAGCCAATTTGGTCTGGGTGTATCAGGGACTGGATGACCACCAACAGCCTGGTAGCCAATATTTTGGCATTAAATTACATTCAACATTAATGAGAGAGATAGGAGTGTAGGAAGAGCTCGGGCGGATTTTCTGGTGTAAATATCGTGGTAATTGTGGCAAACCTGAAATCTGTCTGGAAAGTGCCCGTGAGGTCTATATCTCAGAAAAGGTTAAAGAGGTGCCGGGATATGGGAGACTAGTATTTCTTAAAGAACTCTATGGGGAAGCCATTGGAGTCGGAAGTTTTGCCTGGGGGCAGTCGAAATGGCCGCCTGGAGATCTTCAAGAGTAATTGCTACGTCTAAGTACACCTGTTTGGTGGGTGTAAGTAGGCGGAGGGTCCGATCACCTGCTATTGGCTGCAACGCTTTCAATGAGGGGGATCTGTAGCTGTATAGGTGGTGGTATAAATACACAAAGACCTCCGCGATTTAAACTGAGGTATAGACCAAGTGCTGTCTACGGTTCAGACAGCCGGGATTGTGCGGGTGCTGGCCATTCCCGGGAAGAGTCAATAAATTAGTTTTCCAGCCTTTTTGACCTTAAGGCCTTCAGCTCAAGGATTTGAAGTTCGAGCTGAGCTATTTCGCAAACTCTCTTGCACTCTTTACCTCAAACTGATATATGTCCATCATTGCATTAAAATCTCCATCTAAAAAGAGAATACCAGGTTGAGTTTTAACAGGACAGCCAACAGGCCTTGGAGCGATATGCCAGGGCAGTGGAAATGTGTATGTTCCCGATCACCCAGAGTTTCTCTTCCAGGGTTCCCTCCAGGAGCACAAAGGGGCCTAGTGGGTTGATTTCGGTATTGGAGATGAGACAAGTCTTGTGAATTGAAACAGTGACTCCCCACATCACCCTGGTGAACATCGAATGGAAGAGTCTAGCGCAACTGCAGCTGGCAAGGATGGGGCAGTTAGAGCCCAGAAGATGGGTCTCTTGAAGGAGTAGGATGGCCGGGTACAATCTCTTTGGGTGTCAGAATACTGCCCCCTCTTAATTGTGTCTAGGATCCCATTGATGTTCTAAAACAATATCTTAAGAGACAGATGTATGCCGCTGTCGTCTAACCTATTCTGAGATAATTCTTGTCAAGCTCGGCTCATAATGTACACCTGCCACGCAACATAGCAACAAATTAATAAAAAGCAACAAATGTATATTGTGCTGGCTGTGAGCAGTTGAGTGTTGGTGCCCCATCGATCCATGTGACGGTGACGGGGACAGTGCGGAGCGGCTGCTGCGAAGTGGAGATGTGGAGAAGCGGCTACAGTGATCCGCAGCAGCTGAGCCCCAACAACAAAGGCGGGCTACACGGCGTCCCCGTAGAATACCACAGCAACTGGACTGGACGGGGCTAGGCGAACTGGGGCGCTGCAGCTGCCACAACACCCACAATACCCACCGCCTAAGCAGTGGTAGGGCGAAGTCTGGTGGCGGCGAGGGTGGCCGCCATTAGGAGTGATCATTGAGTGTGAGCCCGGGTGAGCACAGGGAAGCAGCCCAACTAGGTTGGGTGCAGCTTTCCACCCCACCCTGAGTGCCCTGCTCGTCTGACCCCAGGCTCTCAGTGCCTGCCCAGTGGAGCAGCAACAGTGGTGCAGGCAGACGGAACTGCAGAGGGGTAGGAAGCTGGGCTGCACAGGGAAAGGCAGCTCCCCTACCCCACCTACACACCCCTACATCTCTCCACCCTCTCTATCACTGAACTGTGCTATCCTCCCCCACCTTACTTGCTCCAACAACAAACAGCTCATTAAACAGACTGTAGGGCTACTAGTAGCCTCAAAGACATTTGAGGGCAATTAGGGCATTTAGGGCAGCAAAGCCAAGGGCAGACAAAGATTGGCTGGAGAGCCAGAAGAGGCAGTGGGCAGAGTCAATATTACTGCCCAGTCTGGCTGACAACCACTTATAACCGTCGGGGCTTCACCTGCATTACAATCAGAGATTCAGGTCAGCACAAGGGGAGAGGGGACCAGAGGAGCCTGGGGAAGCCGAGGCAAAAGGGAACAAGGGAATACGGCCCAAAAAACAAAATATATGAGATCAGGCAGGATAAGAGGGGGACCTCTGCTCAGGATAAAAATAAACGCAAAAGAAGACCCCAGTCGCCGCAGGGCATTATGGCTAAACCTCACCCTGAAATCAGACCGGGCCCTGAATTGGGCTGTTCCACGTGAGAAAAAGGCCCCACCACAGGGGATCAACAAAATTGGGTAAAAGCCTTCAAGAGCTGTCCTACATTGTCACAGGCTAAGATCTACACCAATTTCCAGTTCCTGAAAAACATGGGTGATACTCTCCTCTCCAGCACAACTGCAGCCCAGGGACTCCTAACACAGCTCGAACCAATCAAACTGTGGGACAAAGGAACCAGTGGACATGGATTGGCCCCCGGGTCAAGCATAATACTTGACCCTAAAACCTAACTCAGATCTGAAGCCAACCAACTTACTGCAGTAGCTTCTGGACCAGGCTCACAGCATGAAGCTACACTCTTGTTGCAGGATCCTCAGCATCCTGCCAAGCTGATCATGGCAGAAGTAATAGCAAGCAGTGAACAAGTACCGATAATGGCGAGACCAACACCCCCCCCGAGGGAGTCGGAAGAGTTGCAGAGCTGCCGGGAAAGGGGCCCCACAGCAGCATTATGTGGAGCAACTGTATCATACACAAGGTACTGTCGATAATAGAGCTGGGTAGCCTACAGATGCACAAACCAACCTGGTCTTCCATCAATGAAGCAAAGCTTAATCCGATCTCAATGTCAAATGAACTCAATACAGAACTTCAAACACTACCAACACCAACATCGACCAGATTAGAACGAATATCAGGACACAAGACTGGAGACTCTGAACAGTAATCTAATCTCGACACGAAGGAATGGGAGGAACTGCTGGTAACTTACACATTTGAGCCGCCAGCAGAGCCCATGATTAACTCTCTGCAAGATTTCAAAGCACAGGAGCATCTGGAGGCAAGAGGGAACCCCTGGATGGAGGACCCAACATTAGTGACAGAGCCCAGAAGTCTAATCAAGGTCCAGCAAACATTAAGCTCTGAAAGAGCATGGGCAAGTTTGCTCAAAACAGTGCAACTCCTGATGAAAGCCCTCCAGTATTAATCAAACAAAATGGACAATCAGCTAACATTACTGAACACCTTGGTGGTTTTTGTAGTAGCGATCAATGGGAAACTAGGAGCTCTAAATACCTTCCTCCAAAACACACAGGGAAACACTCATGGCAGCAAACCAAGCTGCGGGTGCGGCCCAATACTTGTTATGTTATGTTATGTTATGTTAATTACATTTTAATGCGCACAGCTGCTCCAGCGAAGGAGCGTCCTGGCGCAGGGAAAGGAAAACACCACATAACACAGGATCCGTCGACACGGAATAAAAAATAAAGACAGGAAATAATTAAAACAGCCTCCCTTCCCTCAATGTTGAGTAACCTGTGCACGCAAATCAAAAATGCAGCCCAGAGACCAGATACGCACCATCCAGAGGAGCAATCCTCTATAGAAATACAAAATAGCACGAGAACACATCACGCAGAGAGCTTGGACCAAAAGCTTCTCCCCCCCCAAAACAGCGATAAAACGTGAATTTACAAACGACGGATGCAATAAAGCATCGATACAGGGACTGCCAATCGGGCCCAAAGGAGGAAAGGCCATACCCAAAAGTCCATCTCAAACCAGAAAGACTTTGCTTGCCTATTCAGGTTGACACCACCTGAGACTCCAGAACATACAAATCAACAAATTACAATTGCAGGGGATGTACGGAACAGAAACACCATGCCTGCTGAAAAGGGGGTAAACTTAAAATCTCAGGAACAAACTACCACTCTAGGGACACTACGGCAACCAAAGCAGGCTGGGGATGAAGATATCCATCCAATCACAATAACCTTGAAAAAGAGCCAGAATCGTTTGGTGAAGCCACCAGCAGAACAATGGTGGAAGCAAACCCATCACACTGCCTACTAACTACTCCAACAACAGCACCATTAGACTATCAAGGGGTCAGGGTCCCCCAGGTCGTCTCGGCCACTCCTACTAGCCAATATAAACTCCATTTAGACACTAGGGAGCCTCAATCCACAATGGCAATCAAACCCTCAACTGACCCCATTACACCATCAATCAGGGACGAGCGGCCAGAATCTTTGATTCCACCAAAGCAAGGTTGGCCCAGCCTTAGGATTTTCTCAACAGAAAAAAAGGATCAACTGATCAACATTGGACCCACCGCAAATACAAATCATAGTGAACGATGCAGGACTGACGCCGTAGGTCCGTCAACATCAGACAAACCAGGTAATAACAACTATCACTCTACTACCAACCAGCATGCGGCTCCCATAGCTGGCAACTCAAATGAGGGTGGAAACACCCTCATCTTTATACTAGAATATAGATCAAGAGGCCCACATGACATACTAATCAACATTCTCCGTCTAATGTTGCACATACCAACTCTCACAGACGTAACCACTATAGACCTGGACTCAGTAGAATGTATTCATCGCAAAGACCCCCAGGGGGGAAAGGAGACAAGGACCACATGAAGACAGTCATTTATCACACAAAAAATACTCTCAGAAAGCTCCGTATTTAAAAGCTGGGGATAAACATCATCCCCATATCGTACCTGACTATCCCACCCCGCTGACAATGGAGCATGCGGATAAAGCACCGGTGGCTCAAAAATACACTGCAAGGTCTGTATTAAAAGGTGCAAGAGGGCACTCTCCAACTACACATGAGGATTTACAGAAAACATTCCAAATCCATCCAGAATCTGTTCATCAAGCAGACTTACATGAGGACATGAGATGGTTCTCAAGGACAATCAATAACCAAAGCAAGGAACATTTGACAAAGCAGCCACCAACCCCACTGACAGGAGAAACCAACCTACTGTGGATATGCTCATGGATTATTAACAGACTGTCCACCAAAATGACAGATTTGGACTTTATCAACTATCAACTATCAAAGGACATTCCACATCATTGCACTGCAGGAGACTTGGCTGATTGACCCACCACATTTCCAAGGATACCTACGCTTTTTTGCACCAGCTGTTAGGGGGGCAAAATACAGACACCTGCAGGGAGGCCTTTCAATTTATGTTACCAACACAAGTACAACCTCAGCCCGTACAGTTGGCCCGACAACATCAGAAACTATTGCAATAAAAATATCCACTCTGAGGGAGTTACCGGGAAATGTAAGCAAGGACATTGTAATAAGAAACACCTGCATACGTCTGAACAGGAAAACTAAGGTGGTGAACCAACTGACTGACATTTTAGAGTCATGCATAAGTGAGGTAAACACAGACATGATTCTCACTGGGGACCTTGATTTATATCTAATAAGTTCCTCGACTGCTGATGAAGTGTCCAAACAAAACTTGATATGGAACATCCCATCGCATGGGAGGGTCCATTTAGGTAATCCAACAAAATCGGCCAGTGTCTTTTGGAGGACATTGAACACCTCAACTATAGAGCAGTAAATGGCAGAAGCATAGGTTTCAACCCCCCTGTAATCGCTCACTACTCTTCAACCAAAAATTCGAAATTAGACTATACCTTTGTGTCTCTTACTCTGTTTAATCAAATTGTTACATTCCACATGTGTGACAAAGTGGACAGGGATCATCGCCCCCAGGAAATCACACTCCAAACGAATATGTCTAACTTCCAGAAATCTCACGTCCTACAAGAGGAGAACTTTACAATCAATTATAGAAAAATCAAATTTGTGCAAGCATCACGAGGGAGATTTTTGAAAACCGCTACACTTCTATTTGAAGCACGGGTAGGGAGCAACGAAAAAGAAAAATGGGTGAACTTTACAGCTTCAATGGCAGAGTCTTTTTCCACCCCAATTAAACCAAGAGCCCACTCTAGCTACAACAGCATGAATAATTTCACAAAAGTGCAAAAAATCAAGATAAGGTTAATAAAAAATACAATTTATCATAAGTTGCAATACCTTTGATGCAATCCAACCGACATTACACACTTAGTCACATTACAACAGCAGAAAGCTCAGCTAAAATGAGCACTATGGGTGGCCAAGAGAGCCTCAGAGGAAGCAGTCTGGGCGAAACTGCATGCCAATATCAAACAGAGTGACAGTGCAAGATTTGGGGGGACTCACTCGCCCCGCACATGAGGGAATATCATCTAACTTATCAAAAGAAGATTGGGCAACTTATCTTTTGAAACCACTTTCATCAAGACGACAACTCACCGTTTACAGGATCAAGGACTATAGTAATTCCGAGAATAGCCCCACCCAAGATCTGGAATTAAGAGGGGAGTGCCATAGTATTCCAAGCGAAAGAAGACAAATCGCTAGCAATTCGACACATAAGTGACTACTCCAAAGAAATCAAATAGGAAATGGAAGGAGAGAAGGGGCATCAGGCCCTAATGGAATCCCACTGGTCCTCTACATACAAGATGCCGATTACTGGGCAAAAGCACTCAGCCCTCTCTTCACTGAAATAAGGCAGACTGGCCTACTACCCCCCTCTTGGAGGGCCTCGATTATAATTTCACCAATCTTCAAGTCAGGAGACAAATCCCTGCCAAAAAGTTATTGCTTAGTAGCTCTCTTGGATAATGAGGCAAAATGTTTTGCAGGAACAGTTCTAGAAGAGCTCCAATCTTGGGTCGAAGAAAAATCAATTATTCCTCTGAATCAGACCGGCTTTTCAAAGTCTGTTGGAAGAGTAACAAACAAATTTGTGTTTGCTGCGGAGTTCAAATAAAATAATTTATGAACTCACCCCTGCGAGTGCATCTTTTTGTGCGTTATTGGCATGGATTCACGGAGCGTTAAATTTAGCATGGGCACACTCCTGTGCATAAGAGGCACCCGCTCGAGAGTGCACGGAGCACGTTGTGAAAGGAGCTTGGATATATATAAACAATATATGAAAACCATAAAAATATAAACAATTGAATAAGAAAAGTTATATTATGTTGACCACAATATTGTGTCAGTGATCCACTCAAAAGTGACTATGTCATTGTCCGTCCCAGGAGTGTGTGGTAATGCTGCCGCCATTGCTCAGCCATGGCGAGATCCCGGAGAAACCCAGACGTCATCTGCGTCTGACTCAATATAGTGCTGGTGTCTCATACTTGTGTCTATGGAGCGCTACTCTAGGTTATGCTCACGGTTGCAGCCATAAGGGGCCGACGGACTCCCTCGGCCTGAGGAGGGCGGTCCTTGATCCATTCACATGCTCTGTTAGGATGGTCAAAGAACAACGTTTACTCTTGATAAAGCACCTTAAGTTTGGCAAAGATTAGGAGTGTATACTTTATGTCCATGGCCTGGAGTTTTGTATCACTTGTTCAAAGAAACTACGCCTGGCCTGAACCAATCTCGTATAATCTGTGAATACAAGTATCTGGGAGGATTGAAATCGGGATTTGTCCATGGTTCTTGCTGTGCGGAACATTAAATCCCTGTCCCGGTAGTTCAGGAAACTGGCTATGAGGGTTCCGGTAGGTGCCCTGGGGGGAGGCCGGCGAACAACACCTCTGTGGGCTGGCTAGATGATAAAGCAAGGTGATAACTGATCAGTGGGGAGGAAAGAGCGGAGCTGAGTTGGCCCCCTCTGGGAACCCCACGAACCAGAGGTAGTTACGATGGGAGTGATCCTCAGTGTCATCTCTTCTGGACACCATGTCCAAGCCTGCCAGCTGTAGCTTATGGACTGTTTGTTGCAGGTTGGACATCATTATTTCAAGGGTCCAAATGTGAGTTTCAGCCTTCTTCACTCTGTTGGTCATGTTGCGGAGGTCCTGGTGCAGCAGAGAAATGTCTTTTCTGACCTTTCCGATTTTAGTCTCCAGTCTGGATTACTGTAATGTCTGTTGAAGGCAGCTCAGCATGAGCATCCTCCTGCATCTGGGGGGTAGGTGGGTCCTTATCCTGGTGGAGGGGCTTGGTGAATTTATCAAGCCGACTTTGCATTGGGCTATGTTATCCTTCGCCATGATGATGGTTATGGCCGCTGGTGTATCAGCTGATGGCTGCCAGACCCCCGGGAGAGGCAGCACAAGCAGCCTCTGATCCTCTTGCTTTATCCTCAAGGCTGTGAATGTCTGTTGTTCAAGCCACTGGGCGGGGCCTTCGGGGGAGCATGCAGCATCTGATCAAATACAGTGCAGGACCACGTCCGGAGCCACGCATTACCTACCCCTCAGGCTAGGGCTTGGCAGCTGTGCGGTCTGAATACAAGATGTTTAAAGGGAGGCCCCCAGCTCACAGGGCCTATACCACATAACACTGCTATAGGGAGTCACTACTCTTTCTAGGGGTCGGACCATGGCCTAGGGCCCGCTTGTCCCCAGTGACTCGCGGCCCAAGGGTCTTGCGTAGTTCAGCCTCCAAAGCACTCCTCCAGGACAGTTATCTGTCAGCGGTGTGGCCCAATCTCCATGCAGGCTGGAGGAGGGCGGGCGTCTTCGCAGGCAACGGCCATGCAGCAGACTTCTGGGCAGGACTCCTTAATTTTATCTACCCCCTGTGTTTCGATCACCTAATTGGGTGAGTCGTAAGGCTCTGCAGTCCATGATTTCACCTGCTCCCATGTAGCCCAGGTGCAGCCATGTACCCTGCACCGCTCCAGGCCTTGTCACATCCTCAGATGCAGGCCTGAAAGACTCCGCAGGTGCGACAGTTACCGCCACGTCTCGAGTCCCACGGGCCCCAGAGTTAAATGGTAGCGGCAATTTCAGTCGATAACCCTTCAAGTATTGCCCGGCGGTAATCGCCTCTCATACCACTCGATAATTTACCAATGAAAGAGGCAGGCGCCGGAGACTGGAAGGCAGGAAACAAAGTTTTATTCCGTCGGAGCAGAACACATCAGATCAGACAGCAAGGTATCGTCACGAGGTGCTCTAACTGCATCTCTGAGGCCTGGCCTCTTATACACAGGTTTATTGCTTTATTACACATGGCACATTCTTATTGAGACTTTGATGTACGGAAAGGCATCCTAGGAACCCCCACTTCAAGCTCGTTCCCACACATATCTACAGTAGAAGTCCCCACCCCATCTACAGTAGGAGATGGCTATCACGCAGCTGGACATTCCGCCAATTCCCGGGGGTGTGTGCAACCGGCCGGGTCTCAGGGGGTAGGGGCTTTGATCCACTGTAATCCCTTTGATGTGGGGTGTTTCCCTTACAGTAGGGGCAATAAACTTCATCCGCAGGGCTAGGTGATGGCCTGGGATCGGTTCGGACAATGGGGCGCAGAGGAAGGGGGTTATCAAAGAGAGGCATGACCATGTATGGGATGTCGGTCAGGCGTGGGATGTGGTTCCATGGCAGGGTCGCGCAGAATGAGAGGGTTTATGGCCCGTGTATGAGAGAGCGGGGGTGGCCGGCGCGCGGGGGATGCTCGCAGCGCCAGGGGAAAGCGCTGGCGATCGAGAATGAGCGGGGAGAGAGTGGGGTGCCTAAAATGGCGGCCGTGCATTCGCTGTGCGTGGCGCTGGGGAGAGGCAAGATGGCGCAGATAATGTTCAGTTACAAGCTAAATTTCCACAGTCCTCCCTTTTAACATATCTCGCCAGCTTGTCTAGTTCGGATCTATCCCCATAATACTTCGAACTTCCACCTCATACAGAGCTTTCATTCGCTCTGTTTCAAAGTCCAAAGTCTTAGGGCAGATGCAGTTCATAAAAAGCGAACATAAAGGTGGCAGACACTGAATCCCCAAGCAACATCCACATAGTATCACAATCGGTATTAGGATAAATGAAAACCGCCTCCATCCCCAACTTTTAATAGTGTCCCAAAACCAACTCCCCAGTGACCATTCTTCTTGCTCTTGATGGACCTCTGCGGACAGTCTGAGGAGGTGTTCAATTGCTTTGTAGACTGAGGGTGAGTTATCCGGTACGTAGGTACAACAGCTGGACCCAATGATGCGGCATGCTCCTCCACGATCAGCCAGAACCACATCTAGAACGAGGCGGTTCTGAAGGGCCACTAAGCGGACGGCCTGGAGCTCGGCGGTGTTGTTGGCGAGGGCGCCAGCCGTAATGTTCATCGCCGTTTCGACTGCCTGGGTTAAGTGGCGGATGGCACGGCTGTTTGCCATTGGACCCCAGAGTGGAACAAGGCCTTTTACTGCGTCCATGAACTGTGCTCCGGCGGAGTCGGCTTGCACAATGTCTTTGGCCCGTTTCTGTCAGTGATGGTTTGCTGGAGCCACATATGTCGGAGGAAGGACAAAGGCGATGTAGCAGGTGCCTCCCCAACCTTTCGGAAGCCAGGTGTAGGCCTTAGTACCACAGACGAAGTACATATTCGGGGAGGCAACAAAGGAGGGTGGGTCAACTGAGTCCAATGTTCGGGTGATGAGGCAGGAGCTGTGGCCCACCAGCTGCGCCCCCAGGCCTTCGAGGCACACAAATCCAGTGATGTTGATGACGGACAGGGCCACTGTTAGGGTGGCGGCCGTCCGTTTCCGGAGGTAAGAGAAGGTGGGTCTGGCTGGGTTGTTGAACACTTGCATTTCAACTCGTTCTTTGTCGATCTGAAAGGAAGTGTTCGATCTCAGAGGGCAGAAGAGGGCAGAAGTTCTTCCAGTTTTGTTCAGCCAGAACCCATGGTAGAAGTGTGACATGGTTCTGCCGGAAGTGGCATTGTCCTTGTAGCTTTCTTGCAGGAGGATTAGCCAGGCGAGGCAGGAACCATGGACAGAAAAAGGTGAAGGGATGAAAGGGATAGAGTGTCCAGTGGCATGTGGTAGCAATCCACAGATCCAGCAATTAGTGGCGTTGGCAGCAAGATTGTGTTGGTGGAGCAACTGCACAAAAGAGTTATTCCAGAACTCCTTACGCCTTTCTCGGAGTTGGGGTGAAAGTGAGATCAGATGGTGTTCTTTCGTGGTGGTAGGTTGAACGGTGGTCAGCAATGTCTTATGAGCGGGTGTGCTCTCCTCCATGATCCAGAAGGTGACCACGAGGAGAAGGCAAAAGAGAAGGGTAGTGAAAAGTGCAATAGTCTTTAAGCTGTGCATTCGGTCAGTCTTTGGGTTTTTGTAGTGGATCTTCGGACGTCCGGTTGCTTCCATCATCTTCATGTCGGGCGCTTCCATCACCTTCAAGAGACTCGGTAGCGGGCAGAACCACAGACTTTGTTTAGTTTCTCTCCTGGTGGCCTTTGAGGTGACTAGGCTACCGCTCTGAGATTTCCACTTAGCCTGTGGTCTGCTTAGCCGAAGTTCTCTCCTTTCGTCGCAAGTTATACCCTTCCTTGGATGGCAGGGTGGGATCAGGATATCTTACTAACTCAAGTGTCTCTGTATCTGGGCAGCGGCTCAGGGATGGTCGGTCTTTGTCCAGAAGTTCTTCTTGGGCGGTGATGTTGTCCGTGGTTGTCAGGGTCGGTGATACCTTCTTGCAGTGGTGTGCATGCAGCCAATTGCGTTTCCCCTCCACTCGAAGAGCTGTTCGGTTGGTGATCAGGATTTGCAGGGGGCCCGTCCACCGGGGCTCCAGACTCTTGGTGCGCTGGAAGTTACGCACTAAGACGAAGTCAAGGGGTAGGATGTCGTGTCCGGGGCCCCTGGAAACATCGGGAATGGCGTGCAGCACCTGCTGATGGATGACAGACAACGTTTTAGTTAAGTTATACAAATAGTCAGACATGAGGACGTCCGGGACGTCGTGGATGGATGTTGGCTTTGGAGCAGCCCAAAGGTTCATGGGCCGCCCGAAAACGACCTCGTAGGGGGTTAAGTGGTGTTTAGTGGGGGTGGAACGCATTGATAGTAATGCTAGCGGGAGAGCGTCTGGCCATCTCAGTCCTGTGGTGGCGACTATTTTTGCTATCTTAAGCTTCAATGTGGCGTTGTATCGCTCAACCAAGTCTGCAGATTGGGGATGGAAGACCGCATGGAATTTCTGTTTTACACCCAACCCTTTTAAGATGAGTTGGATAACTTCGGCTACGAAGTGGGGGCCGTTGTCGCTCCACAAAATTCGACAAAGGCCGTATCGGGGGAAGAATTCCTTCAGTAGTACTTTTGCGGTAGTCATAGCGGTGTTGTCATGGGTTGGGTAGGCTTCCACCCACTTGCTGAAGGCACACACAACGACAAGTACATACTTCAAACCTTGGCACCTTTCTAACTGGACATAGTCCATTTGTAGGACTTCAAAGGGGTGATTGGGGACCCCAAACCCTCCCCGGGGTACAGCAGTTCCTTTCCCAGGGTTGTGTTGGAGGCATACTAGGCATTGTTGGACCAGACGTTTGGCTGAGTCTGGGATTTTGTCGTTGTGCCAGACTTTGGAGATGAGCTCGATCATGGGGGCAGACCCTATGTGTGCGGGGGAGTGTGCCATGGTCAGCATGGGGATCAAGTATGAATCTGGTAGCAACCATTTGTTCAAGTCTTTAGTTCGCCAGCAACCGTCATCGTCCTTCAATCCCACCCGGGCCCATTCAGTTAATTCGTGTGGTGTGCTGGCTAGTTGGATATCCCTGATTGTTTCCCTAGCATCCTTCCATTTCTCAGTTTGTGACCTGGTCACGTACATACGGGTCGTGGACCTATTCTCGGCTGTGGTTCGGGCAGTAATGTCAGCCAGTGCATTTCCCTGTCCTATAATGTCTGTCACCTTCTTGTGTGCCTGGCATTTGATCACAGCTAACCGTGTGGGGAGGAGGACTGCTTCGGTCGGGGCAGAGACTAGATCTCCATGCAGGATGGGTGTGCCATGAGAAGTCAAGAATCCCCTCTCTTTCCATAAGAGCCCAAAGTGGTGAACTACCTCGAAGGCGTACTGACTGTCTGTGTAAATGTTTGCGGTTGTCCCTGCTGCCAGGATGCAGGCTCGTGTGAGAGCAATTAGTTCCGCCGCCTGTGCGGATCGCTGTGTGATGCGGGCTGTCTCAACAACTGTTCGGGCTGTGGTGACTGCATAGGCAGCTGAGGTGGTGCCATCGGGGAGCTTGATGCATGAGCCATCCACCCACAGTTCTCCGTCAGGGTCCGGGAAGGCAGTATCCCGGAGGTCAACCCTACTCTTGGTTTGTTCATCGGTGAGGGTCACGCAATCATGTATAGGGGACGCATTGGGGTCAGCGTCAGGGAGAGGCAGTAGAGTAGCTGGATTCAGAGTGGTGCATCGTTTCAATGTGATGTGGGGTGCAAGCAGAGTCAGTTCATAACCAGTCAGTCGTGCGCTAGTCAGGTGTTGAGTCTTGGTTTGGTTCAGGAGGGTGTCAACCGCATGGGGTACCAATACTGTGAGGGGGTTTGAGAGCACGATCCCCTCGCTTTGCCGGATAGAGATAGCCGCGGCGGCTACTGCTCGAAGGCAGGCGGGCAAAGCTCTGGCTACAGGGTCAAGAGTGGCAGAGAAGTAGGCACAAGGGCGTTGTTTAGGGCCTATGGACTGGGTTAGGACAGACAACGCACATCCCTCCCTTTCGTGGGTGTAGAGGGAGAAAGGTTTAGTGTAGTCTGGGGTTCCTAGGACTGGGGCCGAACAGAGGGCGTCTCGTAATTCTTTGAAGGAGGATTGACATTCGGGTGTCCAGGGGAGGGGGAAGGGGACATCTTTAGCCAGCAGGGAAAGCAGAGGTTTTACGATAAGACTGAAGTTTGGCAACCATTGTCGACAAAAGGAGGTGAGGCCTACTAGGGACCGCACTTGCTTCTGAGTTTTAGGAACAGGGGTTTCTAGGATGGTCTGAATTCGGTCAGGGGTAAGTTTTCTCCCGTCTTTGGATAGTAGGTGGCCTAGATATGTTACTTGTGGTTGGCAGAATTGCAATTTCTTCCTGGAGACCTTGTGACCGTTCTCCGCGAGGAAGCGGAGGAGGTGAATGGTGGCTGTAACGGCAAGTGGAGTGGTGTCGGCCGCCAAAAGAATGTCATCGACGTACTGTATCAACACCACTCCATCGGGTAGTTGGACTGCATCTAGTTGCCTCTTGAGGGCTTGGCTATAAATACTGGGACTCTCAGTGTAGCCTTGGGGTGCCCTGCAGAATCTGTACGAACGGGCTTTTAAAGTGAAGCCGAACAGGTAGCGGCTGTCTGGGTGGATGGGGATGGAAAAGAAGGCGTTCTTGAGATCAATAACAGTAAAGGTGGTGGCAGTGGATGGAATCAGGGTGAGGATGGTGGTGATGTCTGAGACCACGGGGTACTGGGGTATGACTACTTTGTTAACCTCTCGCAAATCAACAATGAAACGGTAGGCTTTCTCATCTCCCTCGCCTTGCTTCTTTACAATGGGTAGGATAGGGCTGTTGCAAACATTACTGACTACTTCTTCTACCACTCCTGCCTCGACTAGGGACTCGATGATTTCCACCAATGCCTTCTCGCCTTCGGGTGATATCCGATACTGTGGAAGCTTTGGGAGCACTGCGTCCGGTCGGACGGTTATGTGTACCGGGTCGATCACCATGCGCCCTACATCTGAGTCGGTTTTAGCCCATAGATGTGAAGGTAATGTGTCGAGTAGGGACATGTCAGCATCGGTTATAGAGAGCATACGCCGTGTGTGACAGGGTCTGGACAGATCTGGGTTATCGTGTAGGATGACTCGAACTCCGTCTGGGGAGCATCTGATGGTAGCTCGAAAATGTTTTAGCAAATCAAGTCCCATAATAGCATCGGGGGTGTTGGAGGAGAGCAGAAAGGTCGTGTCAGTGGTGTTATCTTCTAAGTCAAAGGAGATTGGTGCTGATAAGGGGTTAGTGGAGGGCGTTCCATCGAAGCCTATTGAGGTTACATGTGAGCCAGACAAGGGTGCCCTAGGAATCAGTCGTTTGGATAACGCACTACGTGTCGCCCCAGTGTCTACCAGGAATGGAGTTTTTGTGCCCAAGACCTTAGCAGTGACGTAAGGACCTTGCTGGTCAACGCGGAGTTCGACTGGATCCCTCCCTTGCCCCTGGCAGTCCTATGCGAAGTCATGGGTGCTTTCATAGTCGGACTGTTGACACTGGTTTTGTCGGGGGCGATCAAAGGTGTTTGGTCTGCCTGGCCTGTCGTTGATGGCGTCGTTCGTGTACCCTCGTCCCTGTCCTCTATTTCTGGGGTCATATGCTGTGTCTCTGGGGTCCCTATTTTTGTTCATTTCCAGAAGGACCGGGCACTGGGATTTCCAGTGTCCGAACCCTCTACAGAACGCACATTGATTCCCATCTAAGTCTCTCCGTCCGTTGTAGGGTGCAGGGGTATGGTCTCTAGGGGGTAGCTTTCTAGGGGCGGTTGGTTGGTAATTCCCTTTCGGGGGTTCCCTTCCTATGGTCACCCCTTGCAACTGTGCTATCATTACCCTCTCCTTTAGTTCCTTTTTCTTCCTTTCTGACGCCCTATCGTTCTCATTCTTTTGGTTTTCGTAGTATTGGGCCATCTGGAGGATAGCTGCGGGTTTGGAGGCTGCCCAACTACTCTCGCTGGTCTGCAGCTTCTGAGAAACTTCTTGTGATAGACCCTTCACATAATTCTGGACAAAGAGGTGATGTCCAGTTGCAGTGGTCATGTCCTGGCCACTATAATCGGAAAACACAGTCTCGAACCGAGAGAAGTATTCAGACACATCCTCCTGGGGTTTCTGGCGACAAGCCGTCACTATTGACCAATCTACCTTTCTTTCTGGGATTAGAGTCTTCAACTTAAGTACAATCTTGTCTGGGAGCTCTAATATGGCTTTCGGGGGTTTCTGTCCCAGTTCTCGCTGTTTATCTATGGTATCGAGTTGTACCCAGGTATATCCGAACGGCTCAGCGTGGTCAACTTTCCGGATTTGTTTCCACACATCAGCCGGCAGACATAATCCGAAGAACAAGTCGATATCTGCTAAAGTCATTATTGTTGAGCCTAAGGCTGTACCTAGTTCGGTGTAGAAGGCAGTCGGGTTCTTTCTTAAGTCGGGTAGAGTTTTTCTAAAGGTCAAAATATCTTGTCGGTCCCATGGCTGGTAGACCCAATTATATACAACCCTCCCCTTCGCATCTTGGTGGTTGATGTCGTCATGCGTTCCCTGACCTCGTGGGGGGACCCAGTAGGGGGCGGCCTCTTTGATGGGCATCATGGTATCAGTCCTTCCTTCCTGGGGCTTAGCCGCTATGGGGGTTTCTGTTTTGGTTGTCTGCCTGTGTTCTTTAAGGTGTCGATAGACCTCGAGTGTGCGAGTGAAGAGGTTCGTCACATCGCCCTCTCCTTCTTCCCCAATGTCTACCTTCCTATATAGGGCCGCTAAGCCTTCGGGACCTTTATCGTGGTACCTATCCTCATATGCATTCAGGGCGTGATAACAAAGTCGTACGACAAAGTGTCGTCTGCGGCTGTCGGCATACGAGTTATACACGTCTGTTATATACTCCTCACTTTCCTTTCGCTCCACCAGTGTCCCTACTATCTTGTCAATTCCTGCTCGTTCATCCTTTGTTAATCGATTCATTCTGGTGGAATCTTTCTTTCTTATCTCAGGGTCATCCAACGTCGTTGCCGACGTTGTGTTCAGTACAAGAGGCTCGGCCGGCGCGGAGGCCGTGAGGACCGAGGCCCCTGTACTGCTTTCGCTCGTGTTTGGGGGTTGTGGGTGTTGCACTACCGATTGGGAGGGTGCGTATGGAGGGGGCATGTAACTGATCGGGGGACCTAATAGTAATTCATCATTCGTCCGTTGCTTAGAGGACAACTCAGGGTAGAGCATAGAGGGGGTCCTAACAGCGTACTGGCCTGAGGTTTCGGGCTCCTGTCTTAGTTTAGTTTCCCTTCTCTCCTTTATTTCTTCTTCTAACTTTCTAGCGGCAAGGTGAGCTGCCTTTCGTAATTCCTTTTCTGCTTTTACTTCTTCCCTCTTTTTCCGTTGCGTTGCTTCTTTGCGCCACATGCCGATACTGTCAAGCATAGTAGGCGTCGTCTTATTGCTACGCAGAGCCATTTCTAGCACTTCTATCTTATGGTCGTCGAAGGATCCCATCAGTGGCCACTGACTCTCGGGGTCCTTCTTTGTATATTTATGCCATAGCTTGGTATAAGCTACGGCGACTAGTCCATATTTAGTGAACATGTCCTTATTAGGGGTGCCTTCCAGTGGAGCCGGATGGTCCACCTCTAATAAGCGGTCCGGGCAGAACCAACTACCAATCAGTGGGGAGAAGATAGGCATGACGGGTTTCAACGGGGACAAAAGTCAGCACTACCTATCTTTTCACTGCTTGCAAAGACTAGACAAAATATCTCTATTCCTCGTTATTTGTAAGCAGAGAATACCTCCAAAGAACCAATATCGAACAACTAGTGTTCGGACAATCAATCAATCAATCAATGGGGAGATAAAGATAGGCACGACGGGTTACAACGGGGACAAAAGTCTGCGTTACATACCCTTCACTATTTGCAAAGACTAGACAGAATATTTCTATTCTACGTTATTTGCAAACAGAGAATATCTCAAAGAGCACTATTCTTCAAAACAATCAATGTTCGGACAATCAATCAGTGGGGAGATAAAGATAGGCACGACGGGTTTCAACGGGGACAAAAGTCTGCGTTACCTACCCTTCACTATCTGCAAAGGGAGAGAGAGAGAGTATTTCTACTCCTCCCCGTTTGTAGACAGCGAATATCTCAAAGAGAACAATCAATGAGCACAATCAATGAGCAATACTAGTATTCCAAAACTTCAAACAATCAATCAATTATTTCGCAATTTGTCGTGTATCACGACCTTACCCGGACCGCGTGGACAGTTTCTCGTCTTCCGCCTCCAGCGCCCGATCGTCCTCTACTCTCCGTATTTGCCGCGGCACTCCTCATGGTTCCCAGTCAGGACCGTAGATCACTCGAGAGAGGTCTGCTCGGAACCAGTGAAGTTCGGATGATCGGCTGCCAGACGAGGGTCTATTGGGCAGGAGCTCTCCCGATCGTTGCAGTCGTTCACTCTGTCGTCAGGACCTCTCCCACTGGATCCACGTGTCTCTGATGGGCCCCACGCTTGGGACGCCAATTGTTAAATGGTAGCGGCAATTTCAGTCGATAACCCTTCAAGTATTGTCCGGCGGTAATCGCCTCTCATACCACTCGATAATTTACCAATGAAAGAGGCAGGCGCCGGAGACTGGAAGGCAGGAAACAAAGTTTTATTCCGTCGGAGCAGAACACATCAGATCAGACAGCAAGGTATCGTCACGAGGTGCTCTAACTGCATCTCTGAGGCCTGGCCTCTTATACACAGGTTTATTGCTTTATTACACATGGCACATTCTTATTGAGACTTTGATGTACGGAAAGGCATCCTAGGAACCCCCACTTCAAGCTCGTTCCCACACATATCTACAGTAGAAGTCCCCACCCCATCTACAGTAGGAGATGGCTATCACGCAGCTGGACATTCCGCCAATTCCCGGGGGTGTGTGCAACCGGCCGGGTCTCAGGGGGTAGGGGCTTTGATCCACTGTAATCCCTTTGATGTGGGGTGTTTCCCTTACAGTAGGGGCAATAAACTTCATCCGCAGGGCTAGGTGATGGCCTGGGATCGGTTTGGACAATGGGGCGCAGAGGAAGGGGGTTATCAAAGAGAGGCATGACCATGTATGGGATGTCGGTCAGGCGTGGGATGTGGTTCCATGGCAGGGTCGCGCAGAATGAGAGGGTTTATGGCCCGTGTATGAGAGAGCGGGGGTGGCCGGCGCGCGGGGGATGCTCGCAGCGCCAGGGGAAAGCGCTGGCGATCGAGAATGAGCGGGGAGAGAGTGGGGTGCCTAAAATGGCGGCCGTGCATTCGCTGTGCGTGGCGCTGGGGAGAGGCAAGATGGCGCAGATAATGTTCAGTTACAAGCTAAATTTCCACACCAGGGCATGGGGTCTTTGTCCGTTCTGCTCACAACTGCCATCAGGTACAAATTACTGCACTGGGCAGAGAGGATACTGCTGGATTCTTAATGGGGGCTGGGAGCTTCTGCAGAAAGATGCCACCATCTTGCTCCGCTGGCCACACCCCTGAAGGTTTTTTATAACATTGTCAAAGTTATATTTAAAAACTTGCACAACTGTGCAAAGATTTTGCATTAACATTTTATACTTTGCCTCATCTGTTTTGACTTTTGGGACAATTACTGTCGAAAAAGTTACATTTACAGAGAAAAAATGCATAATTTTCCCACTGTACGTTGAAAAATGATAAAATTTCAGATGAACTTGAGTGAAAATTGCACATTGCACAGAGACTATCTCCAATGCTGGCTCTGCCGTGTCTGCTGGCACGCACATAATGTTATTGAGATGTATTGAGAATATTGTCCTGTAAAAAGGAAGTGTAAAAGGGAACTGGGCCAGATCATAAACTATTTTGGCAGGTGGTTAGCAAGGCAGTGCATGTTGCAAACACCTTTCAACACTGTAATATGAAAGAAGATTTCTGGAGCTGGTAATGCGTGACTAGAATATTTCAGCATATTTGAGAAAGCAAACTGCAAATGAGATAGAAAAACAGCACAACATCACAACACCATATTACAGAACGGCACCACAATAATAGCTTTAGAAAGCACCAAGTCAACACAGTAATGCAACAAACAACACAACAACAAATATACATCACAACAGCTTAATACAATGCAACAGAAAATGTAACAAAACCAAAATACAAACAAACGGCACACCACCACAAAACAGTCAGAACAGAAACAGCAGTACAGCACAATAACACAATGCAATAATGCAGCACAGGACACAACAGCATAAAAACAACATAACGCACCACAATGAAATGCAACCAAACGTGCACAAATATTCTTGCTATATTTTACCACCTCCAGAAATCTGCTTTCATCATACGGTTGTAAAATGTGTTTGCACCGAGGGCTACCTAAATCATCACCCAGGATATGTAATAGCGCCAGCCAAAAATGTTTTGTGACCTGGCCCAGTGGTCTTGAATGAGCACCTTCTGTGCTTGCTGTATGTGCAAGGCCTCATTGTTCACTTTATGAGGTCCGCCTCCAAAGCATTTCCTAAGGATATGCTCCACACAAACAGAAGTGTGTGGTATGCCCTCAAGTAGGCGGTCACCTCCACTGTCTCCATCCCTCCAAAAGCCCTACATCCAGCTAAAGGACACAAAAAGGAAACAGTCGTATTTCAACCTATCAAATTGCCACAATCAAAAAGTATATTTTCCACAAGAAACTTCCCTGTATGCAAATGAAAAATTCATTTCTGATTTTTTTCTCCCAACAGTAATCTTATTCATTGCTCCTGACACACACAATCATACCAACAATGCTGTGTTTATCTTGCCTTGGATAATGTATATAAAAGGAATGGATGTCTTTTGACATGTATTACCTAATGATGTTATAAAACAATTCTCCATGCAGAAGCACAGTGAAGGCATCAAAAGCAGTTTACAATTATGTTTTTAAAGTGCTTCTGAAAATATGAGTGGTCATCCATAAACCTCAGTTGGAGTGAAAGAGCATTCCATATAAGTTAAGCGACCACAGAGAGGGCCATATTTATGACACAGTTTGCATTGGTCTTGCACCACGCACCGTGGTGCAAGAACGACACACACCTTAAGTCAGATTTTTGAAGCCCTGCAAAGCCACTTTGCGTGGGTTTGAGTGGCTCCAACAATCTGTAGGAAAGCAACGAAGTGCAAATCACTGCGCTGCATTACTCTGCCCTGGGCAGCCATTTCATGGACTGGTTTTTGATGCATTCCCAGATTTACAAGACCTTGTAAACCTGGGAATGCACCATAAAGATACACCTCCCCAGGTGAGGCATAACAAGGAGAAATATCATTATTTCTTCTTTCTATGTGTGCCGCATTCTGTAGCACACATAGAATGAGGAAAAAGCCTTTTTGGATTGTTTTTGTGCAGGAAGTCATCCCTTTCTGCACAAAAACATTCCTGCCTACTACACAGGCACCCTTGCACCATGGTACAAGGGTGCCTGTGCTGGCGCTAGGCTGCCAAAACAGCACCAGTGCAACAGAAAAGGACACAAATACGCCGTATTGGATAAATACAGAACATTCCTGCCCTTCCTGGTGATGTAGGGAGGTGCCATGCTG
Organism: Triturus cristatus; assembly: GCF_964204655.1. NCBI lineage: Eukaryota > Metazoa > Chordata > Amphibia > Caudata > Salamandridae > Triturus > Triturus cristatus. The sequence goes on along the minus strand of NC_140588.1, from coordinate 394,949,784 downwards.
CCCTGCGCCACAAACTTCATAAATATGACCACAAATTTTTACCTCCACTCTGGACTTTAGGAAGCCTTACAACTCCAATTTTGTGGCCACTTCTGACTAGAGGGCTCTACTCAATTTCTGCAATCAAAAATCTTAATTTAATAAAGTAAATTATTAAACTGTTGGGCACTGACTGT